>NC_143438.1:63545000-64795000 GCF_987193195.1 Phasianus colchicus | reverse complement strand
TCCTTGTTTTCAGGGAACAATAACAATGCTCTTCAGATAATTTCTACAAAAGAGTAATTCAAGGGCTAAGCTCCAACAAGGGAAGGAGAAGAATCACTGTATTAAAACCTTCTTCATTTAGACTATATTCTGCTACTTTAAGAAGATAAGACTTTGTTTGCATCGTGGTACTGGAAAAATGTGAAAGATTATGGGAATCATAGATTACACACCACGGAAATCCAACTTTTTGTCTTGCCTGGGCCACACTTTGTGAAAAGGAATTGTCTTGAAATGCATATAAAGTATATAGTTAATCTATATAAGTAACAAAACTTACTGTGCAATTCACAAATGTACATACTTCCAAAGAAACAATGACATGAATAAGACGTGATTGTAAAGCAAAGGATATTTTTCTCTGATGAAATAGGGCTTATAAAAGTCTGGCGGAGTAACATAATCATTTTTTTTTTTTTTTTAGTAGAATATCTGATTACAGCTCCATATATTCCATTTGAAAATTCACAGGTAATGTATTTATGTTGACTAAAAATGGAGTCACAAATATACCACATTACTGATGATTTTCTTTGCAATCTTGAAACCTGTTCTCAAATTCTTTCATACAAACAGCAAGCACAGCTGCAGATTTTTTCACTGTTCACAGAACCATGTTTATTCAACATATCAAAATGCTTAAAATAATTTGTCCTAACTTCAGTTAGCACTGCACCATGCCCTCTCCATGCCCTGGTTTCAGCCCTGATACTGCCTATTGCACACTGATGTTTGGTTGTTGCTGAGTGATGGGTGCACACCAACGGTCAGGCTGGGCTGCTTGCCAGGGAAGAGCTGCCACCATGACAGCTGAGGGCAGAGGGCAGCCACAGTATGAGCTATGCTGGGCTGCATGCTGTCCATGGGCTGAGGCTCTGACATGCCTTCTCCACAGTATCTGCCAAGACAATTATTATCTTGTAAAGGACTTTGGATCAGCTTTATATCAACAGTGGTTCTTTGACTAGGTAAACCTAGACCATGTCTACTATGATACATAGTAGCTTTTCATAGAACTGAGATTGATTTTCTAAAATATAAGGTTTTACCATGTTAATGTTCAAACATTGTCCATATTTCAGCATTTGAATATGATGCATTGTATAATTGCACTACAATACTTTTTATTACAAAATCATCACATTCTTGGTATGGCATATTCATCTTCCTTCAGTATATCTTTTTCCCTCTTGAAATGTGATGTCCTTTGTTTTCCAGGCCTTTTTAACATCTGCTTCTTTCATTAGAATTTGTAGGACTGGTAAAAGAAGTACCAAAACCTCAGTGTCTCAGAAGATATGGAAAAAAAACCAAAATGAAACATACAAAAAACAACAGGAATTCTATTCGAACCAATATCTTTTGGAACTCATTTTATTAATTTTTACATTTTGAATGTCTGTATGTGTCTTTAGTGGCACTTTTTCTAAAGATAATTTGTGAATTCTGCTTTTTCTTCCTTGATATGTCAGATCTTCTTGCTCTCTGCACTTTGAATATTAAGATCTCTTCAGAAATTCTAAGCTGTGGAAACTTGCTATGATCTTCAGTGACATAATAAAGCAATTCTCAGTGAAATATATAGATACCATTTTAATAATTTTATATCTATTTTTAAATGAGTTACTTAAGTGTAAGATGGTCACTTAGATAATGTGATCATTCTGCAAGATCTGATAAACAGTAGAAGAGTTTTTGCATTTTAGTATACCATCTTGAATACAAAGAGTGTCGTTTAATGTCTGTGTCTACAGTGAATAGTGTGAAGAAAATAGAAGATGTCCTATTGCAAAATGACAAGGCTGGAAATAACCTTCTGTGTATTGGAGAAATCCTTCAATTATTTATTGCCTCCTGATTTCCTCTTGGATTGTTCTCACAAGATTGAGTATAATTCAGTTTCTAAATCAAAATGATATTCAACAAAGTACTAAACTTTTATAATTATGAGGAGAAAAATACCTGTGTCTTCAGGTTCTACAGTTAGCAGGAGTTTTCATGAAAAAACATAGTATACTTGCTTTATTCTGCATTTCTGAGTTTGGGTGTACATAAGATAGAAAATTTTACTGACTCCAAGCAGGGAAGAATCAGTTTCTGACACAGTTGGAATATTCATTGTTTAGTTGATAGAGAGTTGATAGAGTTGAACCTGCTAAGAATTTCTAAGATATTTTGCCAGTCTTTACAATTGATTAATGTAATATAAAAATACATACGAATATCATTCATATGCGTATGTACCATAGTACACATACTTTATTTAAATAAACTCACAAGTATACACATTTAAGATGAATAAATGTCTAAAAATGTTGCAACAGCACCTTTTCTATCAAAGAAATAATAATTCTGAAAGCTCAGAATATCAACATACGTCAGAGTTCAATTCTTTCAAGTAATATGAATTTGTTTTTATTTCTATTTTAAATTGCTTTTGCCCCACTAAAATGAATTGGAGCTGTGGGTTATTTTGTGTGCTGATGTGTATGAGGGTTATCTATTAGAAATATGTGATCTTGATTTCTTATTCATCTCCTATACAAATCTCTGGCCAGTGGAGTTCTCATGAAGTGCTTGAATTGTAACACACACAAAAAAAAGTTATTAATATCCACCTGACATTCTTTTATGAATAAGTGAGAGATCAAAGCAGCAAATTTAAAAATCACCATTTTATCTTTGGTCTGGGAGCAAATATAAAAAAAAAGACACTGTCAAAAGTGACACTGAACTTATAAGCAAAATTAGAGAAAAAACACTCTGACAGCAGTGTGGGTTGTATGTGTTTTGCAGGTTCTGGACTTCCATAATTTCTATTACAAGCACTTTTTAGGAATACATTAAGAAAAGTTTCAAGCAGGGAAGATTGAGCATAGCATCAGAGCTCCTCTAGCTGCTGGGCTCCAGGTCGGTCCAGCACTCTTTGGCCAGCTTCCTCCAGCTGCCGGCAAGCAAGGCTGGTGGCTGAGGAACATCCTGAGTCCTAGATTCAAAAAGTAACTATCACATGGAGGAGAGAAAGAAGATAAATATCTTTACAGAAGAAAAAATATCCTGCTCTTGTGGACTGCTTCTCTTTCCACTTGCAGAAAATTTTTAGTTTTACTACCACAGGTAGCATTTTTCTTCCTCTACTCTGTTCTTATTTTTAAATCACCAAAAAACATGAATAGTGTCATATAATTTCAGGGTATTTTACTTGTTCTTCTAACTGTGTGGAAAATCACTTGTTCATTCTTATTTCTCTTACTGAAAGAATTTATCTTCAAATCTTACAATTTTTGAGTTAATAGACTAAAAAAAGTTTTTGGAAGACAAAATATATTTCTACTTTTCTTTTCCAGTATTTTGTTTGCATGCTTTAATAGATAAAGCTTTGATTCATCAGATCACTTAATCCCAGCTTTAAATCTTCTTTGAAATATTCAATTAGATTCTACTGAGTCTGTTCTTCAATATATGATTTTATTTTGTGAAAGTGATGCACTTTATAATAAAATTATGAGACTTCAAACTGGTTCAAAATTCTGCATTTAATTGGTGTTTTGTTGGTATACTTGTTTTGTTTTATTCTGTTTTCACTGTGGCTTATAAGATTAATCGGTCTACGAGTCTTAATATGGAGTTTCTCTAATTATAGAGTTCTCTAATTATAGAGTTTCACAGGATCACAGAATGGCTGAGGTTAGCAGGGATCTTTGAGTCCATCTGTTCCACACTCTTCTCAAGCAAAAACACTCAGAGCAGGGATCCCAGGATCATATCCAAGCAGCTTTTGAACATCTCCAATGAGACTCTGTAGCCTCTGGGCACCCTGTGCCAGTGCTCTGTTGCCTACACAGTAAATAGTTATTCCCTGATGGCAGATCCTCTGGAGTTTCAGTTTCTCTCCATTGCTTCTTGTAGTATAGAACAGAGCCTGGCTCCATCTTCTTGATGCGCTCCCTTTGGGCATTTATAGACACTGATAAGATCCCTCCTAAGCCTTCACTTCTTCAGTTTGAACAGTCCCAGTTTTCACAGCCTTTTCTCATAGGAAAGATGCTCTTATCTTTTGATCATCTTGGTAGCCCCCCATTGGACTCTTTGCAATATGCCCATATTTCTCTTATGCTCAAGAAAAAAGAATGAAACACAGTACACCAGGTGTGGGCTCACCAGGGCTGAGAAAAGGGAAAGGATCACATCTCTTGAGTTGCTGGTTTGCCAAGAACAGTGTTAGCTTTCATGGTGGCAAGGACATATTGCTGGTTCATGTTCAGCTTGGTGTCCAACAGGACACACGGGTCCTGTTCAGGACCTGCTTTTTAGCAGAATTTCCTGAGGTTGTTCCTCTCCAGGTGCAGGACTTTGCACTTCTCCTTGCTGACCTTAATGGGATTCTCATCAGCCCACCTCTCCAGCCTATCAAGTTTACTCTGGATGACAGCATGACTCACCTCTGGTGAGTCAATTTTTCTCCCTCAGTTCTTTGTCACCTGTGAATTTACTGAGGGTGCTCTCTACTCTATTATTAAGATCATCAGTGAAGATGTTAAACAGGACTAGACCAATGATTGGCCCCTGGGGTACTTCACTCATTACTGGCTTCCAAATAGTCTTTGTTCAACTCACCACTACCGTCTGACTATCACATTTTATCATTACTGGAGCAACAATACAAACATATCCTCTAGGAGAGATAAATAAGTACCAGAAAGGAAAGGATCTATGCCAAACATTTTTGTGGCACAGATGAATACTTGTAAAGTAGCATTGCTCAAATAAAAGGAAATGCTTTAAAATGCATTAGCTACCACCAGAAAAGAAGAAAAAGAAGAAAAAATGTCAGGAAAGAAGGGTTTATTTCAATTAGAGTATACTTAGGCCAACAAGTCAACAGAATATTTCCAGAGAAATTTAGGTAGGGAGCCTTTAAATCACCTTATGATTTTTTTGCTACCTCATCTTTCAAGTATTCTGAGGTTCAGAAAAATCTTATGAAGATCATATGCTATTGTCTGCTATTTTTCTATTACTAGCCTGATCTAGAGCATTTGAACAAGTTACTAGCTGTGAAGAATTGTTTCCAGCTTATGTTATGTTCCTGTTTCTGCCTATTTGCATTAGTGCCCTGAAGCATTTCTTAGGTTTGCTGCCTGAAGAAAATGAACTGCAGCACTATATTTACCTAATAACTTTCAGATAGCAGATTCGATCAGATGGAATCATTCTGCAGCCACTTATTTTTTGGTGGTGGGTGTCAACAATGCAATGGCAATTAACAGGACACTGGAACAAGATTACATTCCATAACAGGGAAGTCAAATTATATTTCAGCTGGTAAGTAGTAAAAGTTCAATTAGAACATGAATCACTTAAAACTAAATTGAACACAGCAGTGGATAACATTCTTTTGGAAGTAATCTTGTACTTTAGAGGGATACGTCTACTTAGCAAGGTAGCCTCAGGGATGCTCTGACCTATGCCTGAGAGCTGGCCCTGCACATGGCAGTCCCAGAATGAGGGCAGGGCTTTGATGAGAGTTCCTCTTCCTTTTTATTTTCTCCCTTCCTCTCCAAAGGGTTCCTCACTGGCAGGCGGTCAGGCACTGGAACAGGCTCCCCATGGCAATGGTCATGGCCCCAAGCTGTCAGAGCTCAAAGAGGCACACAACGCTCTCAGGCATATCATCTGATTTACAGGTGGTCTTATGTGCAGCCAGCAGGTGGACTCGATGATCCTTGTGGGTCTCTTCCAACTCGGGATATTCTTTGATGATATGAAATTGCTCTATGCACATAGCCATACCTGGAGATCTGGCCCATGTATCAGCACTTTGTTCCTTAGCCACTCCTTTAGTATCCAGCTGCTGTGAGAATGTAGAACTGGAGTTGTTGATCTTAATATTGTTACAAAAGCTTCCTTGTTTGTTTGTTTGCTTGCACTCCTGCCTGTTCACTCCCCCTGAACCTTTGGACAGGCAGAATAACTGCAATTTGAATGTCAGCAGCAAGCTGGGACAGACAGCACGTTAGACTTAGAAACTGCTCTTACAGGCATCAACTGACCACTTCTAAGTACCTAGGATGAAACCCTCTCCCCTCTTAAGTCTCACAGAATTTACCACATCATTCCCAGGTAAAGACATGACTGGCATCACATTTGGCATTCTTTATTAGCTTGACTTGAAATCAGTATAGCAGTCATCATATTCATTTATAGTTAATTTGTAAATGTACTTGCTTCCACTTTCATGTCTGCTTCTGTAATTACTTGAATCATTTAAGAATTCAAGCTCAGAGAAGTAGCAAAGAATCCTCTGAAGGAGCCACTGAAAACTAGGTCTGCAAAGAGATTCAGCAGAAATCCATGTTTGCCCTGCACAGTGGAGCACATGTGAAGGATACCAAGTTAGCGCAGAAATATCTGGAATTGCTAAGTCTGAAGACAATTGGGCAGTGATAGGTAATTACATCTTTGAGCTTAATGTTATACTGACACAGTTATAATGATTGTAGTATGACTGCTGGCATGTCAGTGGAAGGCCACGTGTTTCAAAGCAACATTATTTTGCTGGACCATGGAGGGAATCAGATTACAACTGTAATCCCCAAAATTCTGCTCCTCCAAACACCAAAGTCTCCTAGAAAAGCTTCAGAATATTTAATTGTGCACACACCCGGGAACATCATAGCCTCAGTAGCTCAGACCCTGATGAGTTTCTTTATGAAGATTCACAGCATGGTCAAAGAAAGGGCACAAGATATTTTTCTGCCTTTTGCAGAATTTGCAATGGTTAGCACTCATGCGAATTTCTACATGGGAGGTATTTGGAGTAGACATGTTTAAGTTTCCAGCTTACTGTCCACTGGTCAAATTCTCAATCTTATTTGATTGTCTTGACAGCCCCTTAGGCTCTGTTTCTAGCCTGTTGGAGGACATACCTTAAATGATAACCAAGGCTTAAATGATAACCAATACAGTAGGCTGTATGGTATGTTCCATGCATTAGTCTGTAGAAAATGAAGACAAGAATCTTCATGACTGTTCTGTGATTATTTCCTCAGAGGGACTGTCTCCACTCAGGATGCATCCCTCTCCAGCACTGCATGTTTGATGCAGGCCAGCCCCAGAAAGAGGCTGCATAGACACGAAAATTGCCTAGGTCCTCCATAAGGAAATATATATCACTACTACTATAAAGATCTGAGCTTATTCTTTTCAATGATTTATATACTGCCAGTGTTTAAACCTTTTTGTTCCTATATGAACTGTAAATGGCAGCTGCATTTTTTTTCAGATATGACAGTTTTGTGCAGTAGGTTATTTTTTCCCATTAGAACACATGCCATTAAATCCATTATGCTTTCTACTTTCTCTGTTAGTGCAATCTGTCTCTTTGCTTTGCTGCAGTTAATGCCACTATTAATTAATCTTACCTTAATTCATTCCTCGTGTATTTCTTAAAGAAAATGTAGAGCTCATAATGAGCTGAACTGACAGATTTGGAGATCAAAGGCACAGATCCTCAGAGATATACTGGCACATAATTACGATTTAGGTACCCAACTTCCATTGATTTCAGTAGTAGTTGGGTGCCAAAGTATCTTTCAATATTAGTGCCAGAGTTCATATTCTTTTATTAGTTTTAGTGCAAAGTTCCCTTCATTAGATTCATTTTGAAAGGTATTGTGTCCAAGGGTGTTACAAGCCAGAGCAGCCTTTCATAGTCAGTTGAGTCACCAATCTTGTTGTGAGGCTGTGAGTGTAACTCTGCTAGCAATTGAAGCTTAGTGGTAGGAGAAATGTTTTCACCCAGCTGATGGCTGAACAGTCATTTCCAGCCAGTTCTACCAACGCTTTCTAAACAGCTGAAAAGAAAAAGTTGCTTCCTTCAAAACTCTCTCACCAATGTCCAGAGATAAAAATCATAATTTTCCACCTGTACTTTACTTTGTATTCAAAACAATGAGGAGATGGGGCAGTTTGTTCCTTTCATTCAAGACACTGAGCTCAGCCTGCAAGTTGTCTTCTTACACCGTGTCCTGTGAATAGAGAAGAACAGCTATTTTGCTGAATTTATTTATTTATTTTTAATGCTGCAGCTGAAACAGAAGTAATTTGTATGACGCCCTGCAACACTGCCTGTTCTGCAGGTGGTATGCAATAGCATGCAGCAGGGACAAATTTAAACCCATGAGTAGCTCCAGTGAAGTCAGACATGTTTCTGAGGTTAAGCATTACCTAACTGCTGTGTTGCATTTGCTTGGAGTGTTAAGCATTATCCCAGATTGTATCTCAAATATCTTAGCAGCCTGAAAAGCTCTACCTCATGCCCTGAGGGTGGGTGCATCCTCATATAGAGTAGCATATATTAATAAATGATACCCAGATAACTCTATGTTTCTTCATGAACAGAGATAATTGGACCCTTGCTATCTTTTCTCAAGTTTACTTACTTCTATAACAAAATGTGATCAAACTCCAAATCACATTTGCTAAGGTTTTTTTGCTGTTTTTTTCTTTTGTAATGTTTTGTATCATATAATATTGCATTGTAATATTTTTCATATGAGAAAGCAAAATAGCTAATTCATATTAGGATAATATGGATAATATGCATAAGGATCACTTCAGTGGAATAGCAAGTAGCAGCATTAGCGGAGGCTGAGCTGTCTTTACACCCAGAAAAAGCAGAATATGACTCCACTCCAGTTACAGGGTGAAGAAGCCATACAGACATGCTGGAGCAGACACTGCTGCTTCCTTCTCCCTTTTGGGTTCATCTGCACCACTTAGCCTCATTACCACAGAGGATACAAGTCACACGGCGCTGATGGAGCAATCTCAGTTGTATTCCTCATCATACGAAATGAACGAATATTAAAGGAGCTTGACACTCTACTTCAAAGGTCAACAAATAATTCTCAGTGCCTCCATATATAAAGCAGATGACAGTGGACAATGGGCACAGTTTTGTTTCACATGCTGGTTGTAGATTAAAGCAAAGTGACAGGAAATGAGGTTTAAATTGGTGAATTGGTTTTTGTGTTCTGGGGATTAGCCTATAATACACATTGCACACAAATTACAGAATTTCAGAGAAGGGATGCTTTAGAGCATTTTAGCACACTGATTGTTTTGATATTTTATTTACAGAAATATTGGTATTCCTCATTACCTTTACACAGTCATGTCACAATTTTAGATTAAAACCTTAAACTAATTGTAATAAAACTGAGTAGTATTAGAAAATGAGCACTGCTAAAAGCTGATTTTAGTAAGGGGTGTAGTAGAGAAAGTGAAATGTACCAACAAAGGATCTGGCCCATATGTTAAATGTTTAGTGTTTATGAATGAAATAAGGTGCAAAGAGGTAAAGGATGACTCATGCATTTTCTTTTTAAGCAAAGAAATTTCATGAAATAGCTTCACTGCTCATATCCTTCGAAACACTCCCTATACCAGTCCAGATGTAAACTGCACAGAGAAGAAGATTGGCAGTACATAGACCTTTGTGTCACCTTATGTCTTTCTGTGACATGAAGAACTACCATGCAGCTACTAACTTGTTCAGAGGTCATAAATAGTAGGCAGTGAGTTCAGCAGCAGTGAGTAACAGAAATGACAAGATATGCTGCAATCCTCTAAATCTCCTGCTTTCTCTTGCCCTTTCTAGTTATTCTAGTAGGTGCTTTTTTTTTGCCCAAGGAAACTCAGATTGAACTCATATGAAACCAGACTAGCAGATTGACAATGCAAGTGCTGTAAGCTTGATGGTTTCAAGGATACTCAGGCACAAGATTCAATATAAATTAAGCTGTAAATAGTAAGGACTCTTACTCTGGGAAAGATAAGATTCAGGTGAGAGAGAAGACAGAGTAATGCAATTAATAGTTATTACACTAAAGAACCTTTATCACTAGCAAATGATATTATTAGGGCTGAAGGCAGTAATTTGAGCAAATAGTTCTATTAACATGCTTTAGTTGAAGTAGATCCCTTGAGTCTATTCAGTGTGCTGTTGGAAGTGTTTTCTTTGGGTTTCAGCATTCCCATTGTTTTGGGTTTTTTTGCTTTCTAATGTCTTCATTCCTCACACTCCCACTGGGCAGAACATGAAGATGGCATTTACAGTGGTAAATTCCAAGTATTCAAAATATGGAAACAGCATAATAATTATCAGAAATATTGACTTGTATAAAAGAAAAAAAAAAAAAAAAAAAAAAAACAATAAACAATTACTTGGAGGTCAAAATAATTTTCCTTCTGTTTTTCCTGTGAGTAAGTTTAAGGAGGCTCTCTAACCTTGATAGCTTGAAGTTTGTGCTAGCCACAAAAAATAAAAGGATTCTTTTTCCCATATTACAAGTGCACCTGGATCAGGGCACTCCCAAACAAAGAATCCCAGGCAAAGAATAGCTTGAGAGTAGCCCTAAGGAGAAGGATTTAGGGATGTTGGTTGATGCTAACGTGAGCCAGCAATGTGCACTTGCAGCCCGGAAGGTCAACCATATCCTGGGTTGCATCAAGAGAAGTGTGACCAGCAGGTCAAGGGAGATGATTCTGCCCCTCTACTCTATTCTTCTGAGATTCCATCTGGAACAGTGTCTAGTTCTGAGGCCCCCAGCACATGAAGAACATGGAACTGCTGGAGCAGGCCCAGAGGAGGGCCACAAAGATGATCAGAGGACTGGAGCATCTTCGCTATGAGGACAGTCTAAGAGAGTTGAGGATCTTCAGCCTGGAGAAGAGAAGGCTCCAGGGGGACCTTTTAGAGGCCTTCCAGTACCTGAAGGAGGCCAACAGGAAATCTAGGGAGAGACTTTTTATAAGGGCAGGTAGCAACAGGACAAGGGGAAATTGTTTTAAGCTGGAACAGGATAGGTTTAGACTAGATATTAGGAAGAAATTCTTTTTACTGTGAGAGTGATGAGACACTGGAATAGGTTGCCCAGTGAGGTTCTGGATGCCCCTTCCCTGGAAGACCAGGCTGGATGGGGCTTTGAGCATCCTGGTCTAGAGGGAGGTGTCCCTGCCTATAGCACAGGAGTTGGAACTAGATGATCTTAAAGGTCCCTTCCAACCAAAACCATTCTATGATTCTATGATTCTGTGATATTCATATATTTCGAGAAGAGGTACACTGAAAAAGGCAACAGTGCTGTCTTAGTTCCTTGGCTGAATTGCCTTCCGTGCTCATCAAGCTTTCTTGTATCTACCTTCTCTGAGTTCCCTTGATACTAACAGCACTACATTTTTCTAAGCAATTTTTTTCCCACCATTCCCCTTATTTTTTTAAGTGCAAATTTCTCCTTAAGTAAGTGTTTTATTCTGCCAGCTGAAATCTCCATCACTGTTTTCCTCACACTCAGAGAGATATGGATTCCTCTTCTGCCCTCCAGAAGGACTCTATTCCTATTTTCATTTTGAAATTGCTTGTTGGTTAATGAGCATCTCCTCAGGCTGTCAGTCTCTGAATAAGCACAATGTCACAGGGATGGAATATCAGCCTTTATGTATTTACTCATATGATGCAATATTAATCAACCTGCAAAAAATTGAGCTAAAATAGATGACAGATCATTCTAAGTTAAATTGTGATTTTGCTGTTGAGATAAAAATCGATATATGCGTTCGTATTGCAAAAGAAAAGTGTACTTCAGAGGAAATAAATTAAAGTTTGTTATTCTATAATACATCTGTCCACATATTTTACAGTATTGTTCCCTATTATTACATTTCTGATCAAGACTAATGCTCATTAAAAAATCTAATATGACAATGAAAAAATTTATATGGAAAATTTTTTGTCCTCTGTTACAATTGCTATCTCCTCCATTTTTTGGAAGCCACAGAAAATTAGTCTCAGGCCCTGGTAATCTTAATTATATCTTGGAACATATGATGTTGGAAATGTATTGAATAAATTCTACTGGTGAGATTACCTTTGCTTCTTAATGCAAAATCTCTATGTTCATATGCTTGCATTATTTAAATTACAAAAGGAAGGCAACTGAAAAATGGGATGCTTTGTTGTGCAGTCATATTCATGAAAATTCATTTAGTTGTGAGGGGGTCAAAAAAAAGGGGGGGAAAAAACCTTTTGCTGTTCAAAGTATAACAAAGCTACATTTAAGCAGTAAAATGCATAGGCTAAAAAACAAAGTTTTTATATGCTCTCAAAATCAGATTTTTATGAATTTGACACACATATAGGTAGACGGCAGCTGTAACCCAGCCTGTTCAGTTTTATTCCAAACAGACAGGAAGTAGGTACCATTCTAAGAGGAGACACAAGGGCTCTGCAGATAACTGGTTTGACTACGGCCAGTATCACTTATGGATGTAACAGGTGGGTACATCATCAGCTCCAACACCTCTTTTCTCCGCATTTGCATCAAATTCAAATGTGGACTCTGTACACAATTTGACTGTGCTTTTACCTTGCATTAGGTACCTTGCATCTGTGAGAAGCATAAAATGAAGTATGAGTTAACGTGCTGGATCAACTGCTGTTGTTATCACTTCACAGAGTGACTGTGACTCCTGGCGAAGCATTTGCACCGTGTTTCCTATCTTGTGATGTTCCCAAACTGGGGAGCTCGTAGAGCTTTTCTAGGATAAGTGGTCAGATGATGCAACTGGCAGATTTAACTGTGCCACTACTGTGCCCCTATGATAAATGGAATGGTGACAGAAAACACTGCCATGGACTATATGAAGAGTGCCATTTCATTTCCATGGTGCTAGTGCCTAGTGACAAGAAATGTGTTTAAATAATGCTTAGAGGCAGGATGCTTGAGCAGGGATGCAGAATGAACTCAGGACTCCCTGCACAGCAGCCCCAACAACAGCCAGCATTCTGTCTGAGTGCACGAGCAGACATGTTAAGCTGCAAGGCTATGCTCCAGGACCTGCTCAATAAAAATAAATGTAAATTAATCAGCTGTCCCAATTTAAACCCTGTGTTTGAAATGAACAAGCAATAGCTTAGACCACAAACAAATGTTCCTCAGCAAGGTTGTGTAATTTCTTACTTCTACTGTAGAGGTTTTCATAATGTCTTCAAGGAATTGATGATGGTGACAGATTTATCCAGACCTTATTTCCTTCCTTGTTTTACCTAATTCCCTTAAAAGACTAGTACACATTATGTATTCTTTTAAAATATTTTTCTCCTACCAATCATGGTCTTTTTATAACTTTGTGAGGTTTTTTTCACTTCCAGAGACACATCTGCCTATGCAGTCTTTCTCACTACATTTCCATGAAGATATTTGGGATTCTAAATCAGAAAGAGCAACTGCTTCTTAGGGTTACTCACTAACAAAACAGCAAAAGGAGTTTTTTTTGTGTGTGGCCAAATCCCACAGAGCTGCTGAGCCTTATAAAACACAATGTTCTCAACTATTCAGAGCGCTTTCTTGTTATAATAAAATTTATTACAGAGACCAACCAGGGAACCAGGGTTATTCAGGAGTTTTTTTGAGGAGTTTTTTTTTTTTTTATGTGGATATCTAGGCTTTCATCTCTAAACTCAGAGCACAGTGCCTAAGCTTCATATGGAACCATCCCTAGATCAGACTGCTTAAAGTGAAATCTTCAACAGCACTTCCTGCTGTATTCCCTATGGAGAACACCTTTCTCTGTTAAGATGCCAATGACAATCACTGCTGCAAGTAGAAAGGCCTAGAATTGTCAGTGGTTGCAGTGAAGAGCGATGTACTGTTGCTAGGCCATATTGCTGTGGTGTGACCTGTACAGCAGTGTGAGTGAGCTTTAAAAATTTGTTTTCCATGTCTACTTTAACATAAAGTATATTCTGTTCTGTGAGAAACCATCTGGAGTATTGTATTCAGCTCTGGGGCATGCAGCATAAAATAGGAGAAGATCTAGAGGAGGGAGAAAAAGATGAACAGAGGAACATCTCTCCTATGAAGAAGGGCGAGAGCTGAGGTTATTTAGCCAAGAGTGTATAAGGTTCTGGGAGACCTCACAGAATCATAAAATCACAGAAATACCAAGATTGGAAAAGACCTATAAGATCATCCAGTCCAACCATCCACCTATCACCAGTAGTTCTCACTAAACCATGTCCCTGAACACAACATCCAAACGTTTCTTGAACACCTCCAAGGTCGGTGAATCCACCACCACCCTGGGCAGCCCATTCCAGTACCTGACCACTCTTTCAGAGAAGTATTATTTCCTAATGTCCCGACTAAATCTCCCCTGGTGCAGCTGGAAGCCATTCCCTTTAGTCCTATCATCAGTTACACAAGAAAGAGGCCAAGCCCCAGCTCACTACAACCTCCCTTCAGGTAGTTAGAAGAGCAATGAGGTCTCCCCTGAGCCTCTTCTCCAGACTGAACAATCCCAGCTCCTTCAGCTGCTCCTCATAAGACTTGTGCTTCAGACCCCTCACCAGCCTTGTTGCCCTTCTTTGAACCCGCTCCAGGGCCTCAGTGTCTTTCTTGCAGTGAGGGGCCCAAAACTGGACACAGTACTCAAGGTGCAGTCCCATAAGAGCTGAGTGCGGGGACAGTATCTTCCCTGTTTCTGCTGGCAACACTGTTTCTGATGCAAACCAGGATGCCATTGGCCTTCTTGGCCACACTGGCTCATGTTCAGCTGAGCATCAATCAATATCCCCAGGTCCATTTCCTCTACACAGTCTTCCAGCCACTCTGCCCCAAGCCTGTAGCATTGCCTGGCGTTGTTGTGGCCAAAGCGCAGGACCCGGCATTTGGCCTTGTCGAACCTCATCCCATTGGCTTCAGCCCAGCTGTCCAGTCTGTCCAGATCCCTCTGTAGGGTCTCGCTACCCCCAGGCAGATTGACACATCCAGCCAACTTGGTGTCACTTGCAAAGTTACTGAGGGTGCACTCAATGCCCTCATCCAAGTCATGAATGAAGATATTGAAGAGGACAGGCCCCAACACCAACCCCTGGGGAACACCACCTGTGACTGGTCACCAGCTGGATTTAGCTCCATTCACTACCACACTGGGCCTGGCCCTCCAGTCAGTTCTTTATACAGCCAAGAGTCCACCTGTCCAAGTCAAGGGCTGCGAGCTTCTGCAGGAGAAACCTCCTTGTAGCCTTCAAATATTTGAAGGGGACTTAGAGGAAAGATGGGGAGACGCACTTTGTCAGGTATTGTAGCAACTAGAAAAGAGGTAACTATTTAAAACCAAAAGATGGTAGGTTTAGATTATGTATCAGGAAGAAATTCACTACTATGAAAGTGGTGAGGCACTGAAAGTTTGCCCTGAGAAGCTGTGGATGCCCTGTGTCTGGAGATGTTCAAGGCCAGGTTAAATGGGGCTCTGGGTAGCCTCATCTAGCGGGTGGCAGCCCATGGCAGAGGAGCTGGAACGAGATGATCTTTAAGATTCCTTCCTACCCAAGCCATTTTATGATCCCGTAAATAACACAAATATTGGAGGTACATAATTAGAAGTAGTCTCTTGGAAAGACATGTTTTAGACACTCACGGACTGGCACAGATCAAATGAAAACAGGACTGCTAAGTACAAAAATAGTAAACAAGAGCTGTAATGGATTTTATTTTTTATTCTGCAGACATCAAATTTTCTGTCACAGAAGGTTTCTGGAATTCAATAAATACCATATTCAGAACTATATATACCATATTCAACCATATTCAGAACTCCTTAACTGGGAGAAATGTTATACAGTGATTTGACCTGAAAGTTACTATGTCCACCTCTTTCTGTGAAATATATGCTCCTGATTCACTTGCTGAAGTTGTTTCTAAACCTTCATTTATGGAAATCCTTAAAGAAGGGTCTGTCTTCATGTCATTGAAGATTTAGGCTCCACTGTAGGCTGAAAGAAAATCTCTTCTACTCTCTTTAAAATCTTTTTTTTTTTTTTTCATTCAAGTTAGCATTTATGAGTAAAAAGCAGATAAATCCTTAATCTAGAGTAACAGCCAAAAACACATCATTCTCAATGGGACCTGGAGATCTCCAGCATTCATAAGTGCATCTTCTTCTTCCTCTCATGAAAGATTTGTCCAGAAGCTCTGCACTCCGAAGTGGAGAGTATTTGAGCAAAAGCAATTACCCCAAAGTACTGTGTTATTTCCCTTCTTTCCTACCCTCCAAATTTCCCCCAATCTACTTCTATTGAAAATCCATACACAGGAAAAATACTTCTCAAAACTTAGGAGATACTGCTTATATAAAAAGGTCTATCTTAAAAAATCAGTTTCAAGTTTTAAATGTATTTACCTACAAAGTAAATAAAATAGCTGTAACTACATTAGCGTAAGTAGCAATGTTCTAGAGAAACAAAAGGGAGTGATTTATTAAGTTATCCCTGCCCAGAAAAAAAGAGAAAATACTGTTGAACATATGCTTCATTTTAAATACAGATGGCATTAAGCACATGCTTCATTTTTTTTTCTGAGGCAAGACTAAAAACTGAAAACCATAGCTATGTAATGCTTTGTCATGTTACAGGAGAATCAACTAAAATGTTGCCATTATATTCTTTCATATGATTTCAATATCCTGCCTGAGCAAGAGAGTTGGACCAGATGACCTCCAGAGTTCCCTGCAATCTCAACCATTTTGTGATTCTGTGAATACAGTACAGATGAAAGCATGTTACAGTTTTATGCCTTTTCATAAGATAATCAATAGAAAGTGTCATCAGTGTTTATGTAAATACTAAAATAATGATAATAATAATTAATAAAGGCAAACGTGTCATTTGGATCATTCATTTTTCTTTATTGAATTTTGATGAAAAACAGTCCATTTGAAATATGTCCAGAAACCATTTCAATTCCAAATGCTCAACACAAAAACTTGGTATCAGAGTTCAAACATATAAAGTTACATCTTATTATAATTTAATATTTAACAAAGCTAATCATTTTTGATTTTGAATAATTAAGCTTACAAAAATAATGTTACAGTTATAAAATAAATCAGCTTTTCCCAATAAATTACAGTAGTGTTCCTCTTATTCAAAAATGTAATATATTGTACAAAATAGATAACATCTTTTAGTAAGATAAAATACTAAAGTATGTTTTTCATCCAGTACATTTTGGCAGTGTGTGAAACCATGTTATTGTACATTTAATATCTAAACAACAAGTGTGAAAAAACTAAACCCATTATGTTATTACATTAATTGCTTATATAAGGCAGGAGTACCCAATCCAGGGGCCATTTTATATTTCAAGTTACTTTTATTTAGTCAGATCAATCCTGTCATATTCACAAAAATGGCCTATTTAATCTCACCCAAAAAAGTCACACATATCTAGTCACAGCCAAACATTCACTTTCTGAGAGGGTCACAAAAGTGACCTCAGTCAACATTTGGGTGTCTCATGCATGCTTTATTCTTTTTCTCACAAAGTGAGAAAGCTGGTGGACTACATGGAGAAACGGCACAGTTCTGATACCCCTAAAGTTTATGGCAAAACTTTGATACTTTATTCTGTCATAAAAAGTCTTACTAAAAGGGTCTAGTAAAAAGAGCAATGAATTGATAAAACAAACAAACAAACAAACAAAAAACACCAAACAGTAACCAGCAAAAAGAAAAACACATTCTATAAAGCAAAAGGTAAACTGTAAGAGCTACTGTATGCAGATCTAAGTACAAAAGCAACTGCTTCAAAATAACAAGAAGAAACGCAGCATCTACCTTGTGGTAAATGTATTTTCATTAAAGCCCTTTAACTGTTTAGGTCAGCTCAATATTTACTGTGTATTTTCTGCCTACAAAAAAAAAAAAAAAAAAAAAAAAAAAAAAAAAAAGTATATGAAGTAACTTTAAAGGCCAGTGGTTTAATTATACCATCTTTGGATGCTGTGATTAAGGCAAATGTCTGATTCAGAATGAACAACTTCTCACCTTGCAGAATTTCTGACTCCATTGTGTTTCATCTTTGCCATGGTTCAGCAAACTGCAAATATTTTTCCTGTTTATTTCTTATATAGCCTTCTGGGGGAAAACAAACAAACACCTACTTTGAAGTATTAAAAGAAAAGCATTGCTGTCTGGAATAAATAAAATGTGCAAAGTGGCAATTTTCTTAGATATCATTACTGTATGAACAAAATAATCACTTTATGTTTTATAAGAGATAATTTTCAAAAATTCTTAATGAATATATACCCATGTGAGCATATGTCACAACAGCCCCTTTGTGCAAACTGACAGAGGGTCTATATCTAGATCAGTTAATATAGACTCCAGAAGGAAAATTTCAATCGATTCTGGATCCTTCAAAACTGGGAAAGGAGGAAGAGGAGTCAAAGGACACTCATCACAGTCAATTCATACCAAACACCTGAAAATTCTGAGTTTGAAATCCAAATGAAAAGTACACGATGTACTAGTTATCTTTATAACTTGAAATACCATGGCTCAAATGAGGAACATTTGGAGTTGAATTCTATCACTTGATATATATTCTATCACTAGACATAGCATATCTATCACTCGAGTTAGCAAATCATGTCTCCAGATATAGATCTACAATATAAATATGTAGGTTGCTCTGAAAGCAATGCCTCCTATTTATTTCATGGAAAGTACAACAGGAGTACAAAAATACTATTTGATAGAGCAAATTCTCAGCTACAGAATGCTATTTTTCAACAGTCACCAGCTTTAGCTATACATTTTTGCCAGTGATGAACATGAGCTTGCATGCCACGCCCGTAAATATATGCACCACTGGAGGCAATTCACTGTTTTACAGTTTCTGTGACATTGTTGATAGAAAAATGTTGGCTATGTAGTCCATCTTTCCTCAGCCCAAATAAATGGAAGTCAAAAGGCACCAAATCAAGACTATATGCTGGGTGTGGTATGACAGTGCTGCCCAGATTGTTTGTGTGTTCCATGATCTTCAAACTGGTAAAGGGCCTGGCATTATTGTGTTGCAGGAGAAAGGCTGTCTTCTCTGGTCTGACTCTGAAAGTTTAAACTTTCGACTTAGTCAGTCTCATGATGTAGCTGTCAGAGTTGATGGTTTGTCCAGGTTCCAGGAAATCCAGAAGGATTGTCCCATTTTTGTCCCAAAAGACAGTGCACATCACCTTTCCTGCTGAGGGATGAATCTTGAACTTCTTCCGTAAAGAATTCGCATGTGTCTACTCCATGGACTGCCATTTTGACTCAGGCTCATAGTGGTGACACCAGGTAGTCCAGAAAACTGTCACTGCTTTCACCAGTGCTGAAATGCACACATTGCACCACTGCATTCAAACCCACTGTTTGGCCTCCATAAACACTAAGCAAGTGTTGATGAATGTCAATAATTTTTCCATATGAAGGAATTCAATTCCATACTTTTGCTTCACACACACTCCCATGTCAGATATCTCAGACTGCCCCTCCGCTGACATCCATCACATGGTAACAAAACATAATGGATTATTGGTGGTAAGGTTTGATCTCTACTGCCATACTACCAACATCCACCTCTGCCATTGTGACACAGCATAATAAAATAGGAGGCATTACTTTCAGAGCAGATCTGATACAATTATTAAGTAGGTAAAGTTTGGTAGGTAAAGAGTGATTGCCAGTGCATTCACCAGACAGTTAGACAAATAACACAATGACTACATTTACATTAGTAAGTTAAACAGTACAAGTCCATATACTCCAGGCTTGAGGTCAACTGACATGGCCTGGCCATGTTTCTACAGTTATTCTCCGTAAAGAAAGATGGCATTATTGAAAGTGCATAGTAAAAAGTGTCCCTAGACAGGCCTAATTCCCAAAATGCCCTGAGAAATCATCTGGGAGAGAAGTAGTCCAGACCATTAAAAATTCAGAGCCCTTTTTTAACTCTTTAGTAATATAAATGGTAGCACTCTGGTGTCTATACATCCATGCCTAGGTACTGTCTCGTTGAGTACTATAGACATCACTGTGTATGTAGATTTCAAAAAGTTCTCAAACGTCTTCACACATGGCAAGCTCTCCCTCTGACTCATACAAATTCGTTGCAGGAAGGATTCAACTCTTTTGTTGAAATTTTACTTGAAAGAGATGCTTCTTTCAAATCAGTATTTTTGAAAACGTATTGAATACTTCTATCCATTCAGTATTTCCTTGTTTTTATTTAGAATATGTGCTTTGTTTGTGGAATCTTGGCTTTCGTTTGACTAACGCACTTTTTCATGCCTACAATTCACAGCTAAACAAGTCCTAGCCAGTTCAGTCACAATGAAAAAGAAAGTTATATACACAACTAAAACAATAATATTAAGATGACAACTAAAACAGAAAATAAAAAAAAAAAATGAATCTGTGCAGTTAAGAGATCTAAAAATAACATCAACCTTTATACATTTTTATCAGACTGCAGTGTCCACAGTTACAGCTCTGCATAGCAGTCAGTACAGTGAGTATTACTTTTCAAATCATAAAGGGTCTCAAGAAACACCCACCGTAGTGGCTGCTGGGGAAATAATTTTCCTTATCATCCTGAGATTTTAAACGTGCAAGTTTCCTACCAAATTATCTAGTGCATAAAAAGGAAGGGGGAATGGAGGGAGGGAGAACTGAAGGGAAAGAATGGGGGAAATAAGGAAGGTAGAAGAGCAAGACAAAGAAATATTATCACAATGATTTTTGTTTCAAAATAGACTGCTGTGCAATTACTGAAGCCTGATTTGAAGATATTTTGTATTCTTGTCCAGAGCCTTGAGGAGGGGAAGGTAATGGAGTCTCTGGTGTTGCTGAAAAAGAATTCAGAAAGAATTGCACTTTTTTATATTCTGTCCAATTCTGCACAAATATATACATACTACTGACCCCAAATAAAGTTCTTCTACATTTGTCATGCTAGGCAAATAGGACATTATTGGAGATTTCAGCTTGTCAGCAACTGTGCACGTAAAACCAATGATGTATCAGAATGGTGCTAAATTGTTAAAATTAGATTAAATTCAAGTCAAAGACTCGTCACATACATATTTACAAATATGTTTTTAATGCACAATTATTTTATTCCTTATGAAATAACTCTATAAGCACTGACAGGCCACCATTTTAATTAATATGTTAAACTGTAAGACTGAAATGTTATGATGGAAGGCTAACTTGCAATTACTTACAAATCTGTTCTGCATGTACAGGAGCAGACATTGAACTTATGAGGATGGTTTGGCCAGTTAATGGATCTTGGGCTAAGTGAGGATGTACTGGATGATGTAAATGACTGGTATCATTAGAAGTACCTGCAAAAATAACAAGAGCATATATCAGTTTAGAAGAGCAGATTGTTGCCAGCGATTTATACTGCAATAATTACATTTTTGCAGAGCAAATATTTTGATTGGCAATTTGAATAATTGCCTCTGGGTATTCATTAAACAATTTAACCAGTCTTCAACCACATTAAGCACTGTGTTTATTTGCACTGTTTTGACTGCATTAACAGCTGACTTATTGAAATATTTGTAAGAATTCTGTAATCTGTCAAGGGAATTCTGTGTTTAGATATCCAGAAAAGACTAAGAAGTACAAAGCACAATCTGAGGCTGTAGAACTGAGAGAAAAAGATGAGCAGACAGGACAAGCATTTAGCTAACAATTATATGACTTGAAGCTCAGTCAGTGTGGTACTGGTCAAAGTGCTTGCTTACATCATGATTCCCTCAGCATCTCAGTATGCTAAATTCAACAGAATACAGCATGGTAAGTTTGAGATGTTGTTAACTTACCTCCCAGTAACATTTCCTGAAGCAAACTGTCAATTTTAACAATTCCAAATAGTTTAACCAGTTGTATTTGCTCAATCATTTGCCAGGTGATACTCTGGAGTGTAGGCAGTAAAAGCAAAAGCTCTCCAAATCTTCCTCGGGAGTCATACTGACGGTCATTGATATAATCTTCTAAACTGATCTGGACTTGGTACCGCATGTTCTTAATCTTCATTGGATTACTCAGGCCTTTTGCATCTGAAAAATGACAAAACCATACAATCAAGGCAAATTTTGATTTGGGAGGAGCATCTTACTTTTTTTTTTTTCCATTTTGTTCTTTTCCTTCCAGCTAGATATCATGAGTATATGCTATATCAACAAAAGTCACTTTCAATATAATCTGAATAAAATCAATAATTAACAATAATTCTGAGATATATTTTCAGGAATGTACCTGGATCAAAAAACACAATCGCTTTCAGGCAAGCATACTCATTGTCATCTATCTGAATTTCCTGGAAGGGTCGAACTAGTTCATCTAGGATTCGATTTGCCACTCGGCTGATCTCCACTTCAGTACTGTTGCGATGGATTATATAGTTGTTACCTTGGAAAGAAAGAATACCAAGATGTAGACTGATATAAAGATTTAGATGCAATATACTACACGATGAAAATCATTTCCAAAAATATATTTTATTTTGCTTAATTAAATTAGTATTTTTTCATTCAATAGCTCTCCTTTATAGCACACACAAATTTCATGATGCAAATAAAGTTCTACGTACCAATTACAGCTCTCACCTAGTGAATAAACTATGCGGATAAATATGCCATCATGTGTAGTTACTTATTAGTCCACGGGACTGAGATGGATATTTGAATGCACAAGCATGGAATAAGCAAGCCTAACTGATCTAACTTTTTTTCTCCCCCCATTATATCCCAAGATGAATAATCAGATTTTTCAGTAGACAAAAAGCCTATTTTCAGAGAAGACATCAGGAATGCTTCATTATTCCTAACAAAACGTAGAAGCATCAGAAAACTTTCAGTAAATAATCAATTTTACCTCTTCATTTTAAATTTCCATTTTGGGTATATCTTAATATCTTAATTCAACTATTGTACAAGAAAGCATCTAACATAAGTGGTGAGAACAGTGGGATGACCACAGAGCTTCCAGAAGCCACAAAGTTATTTTGGAAAGAAAAGTTGATAAGCATATCACAAGAGATCCATGCCAAAATGACTCATGAACTATATAGACATCTACCTCGAAGTATCAGAAATAAACATAGCCTCAAACTATTTCTTCTTTCAGTATGTATGCTGATTCTGGTAATGCTGACTACAATTTTCTGCTTATTATTTTCTCATTATTTGTCCTTATTATTTAATAATCCTGATAAAACTGTATTATTTATGTTAATTTTGTCAGTAAAATGACAGCTAGAGAAAGAACTCGATCAAAGAAGTCATCTGTATAGTTTCTAATTTGAAAATATTGCTGATGCCAGTAATATCTTCAGAGTAAGCCCTTTCTGTCCTTTAACCTTATGGTGCGTGTGAAAGAAAATTCAAACTGAATCACAGCTATGGAAAACCCAAAGAAGTAGCAGAAAACTCCTTAGTACCACAAGACTGATGAATAAACTAGTTTGAGTTGATATTCTGCATAGTATTGACACACATCGGCTGTCCAAAAAAGACTTAAACACTTTCTTACAAAACAGCTAAAGAACTGAACACATTAAATGAGGACATTTTTGGTAGGGTGCGCTTTAGACTTGCAGACTGCTGTGTCAAAGATTGCTAACAAATGTCTCATCATGCCATTATGCACATAGGCACATATCTCATCATATGACTGTGCCTCTCTATTGTGTGACTGAAGGGAAGACTTGCTTCCACAGTGTGACAATGTTCCTTTCCCTAACAGCTCCGGTCTCTTTATATAACCCAGCAAAGGTTATGATCAAGAAGCTTGTTGCATGATTTGTTACACATGCAACACTCACACTGTTCTGTACATGTAGGTACCTGCATCTAACATGGCAGGGAAAAAAAGGATTGCTCTTTGCATGGTGACACATGGCAGCTGTCAAACCAGCAGTGAAAAAGATGTTGGGAAAGACAGATGCAGGGAACAGGCCATCCACTTTCATAGAAGAATCTTCTGTGATAATTTCTGAAGAGCTTTTAGGAAAGAACCAGGTAAATGGTTTTCATGAGATTGAAATTATTAAATGACTCTTCTCTCTTGAATGAAGATTTCTTATGTGATTTTGGTACTGGTGGTGTTTTTTGTTGTTATTGTGCTGTTTTGTTTTTTTTTCTTCTTTTTTTTTTTGTATGCGATAAAGATACAAAAAATGATGCTAACATAAGGAAATCACTTGCTAGGAAATCTCTAAATTGTGGCTTCTGGTATTCTGCTTTTGCTGGAACAGGATAGATGACATTATGTCTTTAATAGCTACTTAGCATTCACAAAAGCATTGCTTTGATTATGTCAGAACAGTTGTCCAACTTAAGTGACTACATGGTTGCTAGTGTACTATATCATCATCATTATTAATTGAAATAAAACCAATATTTACCTAAAAGTAAAATGTCCTTATACGCCATGGACCGTTTTGCTGCTCCAAGCAACAGGTGTTCCCCAGCATGTGCTCTCAGCAGTGCAACCTTAAAAACAGTAGCAGACTCATTAGAAAATAAAGCAGTAACTTCCAAGAAAGGGCAAAATGAATGACCATGCATATTAACATGAGTACTTTTAGCTACATGTACTGTAAGGTCATATGGTAAAATATCAAATAAATATAAAAACTTTCCACCGTATAACATTGTATTTATGATTTATAATTATAATATTATAATAAAATTATCATTCCTTGTCATTTCTAGCAGTTAGGGATGATCTTGAACATATAAATCTACGAAATACTTCTAAGTCAGTACAGTTCTTGTATTAATTTCCCTGCCTTTATTTCATTAACAAATTTCACTCTGAAATTTTAGGTTGGTGTCAAAGACTCCGGTGGGCTGGAATGAACCGTAATGGTAAATTCTTCACTGTTACTCCTTCATTTTTGTCATCAAAATTGTATGCATTACATAAAAGAGCTTTTTCCCCAACACAATCAGATATGCTAAAATAAACACTACAGTAAACAATGAAGAAACTTGTTTCCTACCAGGAAGGTAGTACAAAATGTTATCATTAGTTTACTCTTTGTCACCTATTTACTTTCCCTTCTAAAATCTCCTCGGAGCTTCAGCACTGACCTCTGTTAACTCACAAAATTTCTCTTTTTGCAAGCATTTCCTTATGAAGCCAAGCCCATTCTTTATGGGTGATGTAAAGGAATACAGCACCTAGGAATACTTAATATATTAAGACTCTCAGTAGAGTTAACTTATCCAGATTGGCCTGCTCCACAGTCTGATTCCAATCAGGAATTGTTTTTCGCAAATTAGATGATTAATGTAATTAATAAACACACAACACACATTAAAAAGAAGTCATCACAAAAATAAATAAATAAATAAATAAATAGGCATTTATTTTAACTCCCAATACCTTTGTCATTAATTTTCGAAGGTATTCAAAGTTCAGGAATATTTCCCAAATATGCACTCTTCAAGCAGTGCATTCTCAGCCTTAACTTATCTATCTGTACTGATGACTTTTTTCATTTAAGTAAAGACAGTAATTTCTTAATGACATCTGATCCTTTCCATATTTTCATGTCATCTTAGCGAGTTGTTTTTTGCTTGCTTCCAGTGCCTTTGTAGAACACTGTATTTAAAGATCCAACACTACATTTCTCTTTCTTTTACAGATTTTTAACTTGTCTGTTGAGTTTGTGCATATATATAGTATTCCATGAGTCTGCATAGATAGCAAAGTACTAATGTGGGTTTATCTCCTGTGTCTGAACCAACTCCATATTTCTGCCAAAGTGTATAAAAGGGAACGGACTCAGTTTTAGTTTCAAACCAAATTATCTAACTTTCTTAATGAAACTTTGTTAAAAACTGAAGAACTAAAGAGGAAAAAAAAAAAAAAAAAAGAGGAATTGCTCTATTTCACTTCTTACAGTAATTTTCAAGCTAAATCAGACATCGCTGAGATCCTGAGCCATGAATTAATCTTCTATCCAGAAAGTTGGTGACAAGACAGCCTACCACAACGTGAAGACACTTATTCTATGTGTGCCAACATGGTTGGCTCTGAAACCCACTAAACATTAGGTGCATTACAAATGAGATTATAAGTCAGAGCTCTGTAATAAAGACCCTGAGGAACCCTTCATGTTTTGATGATTTTTTTTCTCTACACTTTTGTTATTT
Source organism: Phasianus colchicus (assembly GCF_987193195.1). Lineage (NCBI taxonomy): Eukaryota > Metazoa > Chordata > Aves > Galliformes > Phasianidae > Phasianus > Phasianus colchicus. The sequence continues at coordinate 64,768,891 of NC_143438.1, read as the reverse complement.
ACAATATGAGTACATTATATCATATGAAATATTACTTGCTATAGAGTGACATCAGCACGTGTTTGGCATTTGTTCAAGATTCTTATGGCTTTTATTTTTTGCAAGCAGAGAAAATCTGCTTCAAATTAAAGAACAGGCTGCCTTAAACTATATTATAATGAAAGATGGACATAAAATAAATAGTTTGGAAGATCAGAAAAAATCATGATTTTTTACAATATTTTTTTCATTTCCGCATTCAACTTGGTATTTCTGCTTTCCAAAAGAAAACAGAAAACACTAAATGACTACTGGTTTGCTGAAAAAGTGATTCTTTCTTTTGACAGGCTAGAGCCATATCAACTCCTATTTTTCCATGGTGGTGTTACTTCAAAAAAAAAAAAAAGTTTTAAAATCAGGCATGTAGTATCAAGCTGTATTTGATCAGACACTGCATTATTGTTTTCTCATATAATTAAAATACCACAGAAAGAAAAAGACAGTTAATAATGTTCTCCCTTTGGTCTCTTCTTGTACCTGGTCATCCAGTGGTAACTCACAGAAGCCAGGAATATATTTAGCCCATTCCACCAGGACCAAAAGTTGCTGCTTCATAGATTCACAGACATCACTAATACCAGCAATTTTCTTAGCATTTATGTCAGTGCTTGCACCAGGACTGGAGATTGAGATCTGGACATATTGAAAGAAAGAAAGTTAATAATGTTAAATTTCATATAGTTGCATTTTCAGAGCAAACTAAGAAAAAAAAAAATGACAGCAGTTATCACGTACCCTTACGAAATTCCTTGACTATACAGACAATACAGATAAAATAGTCTGCACAAAAATTATAAAAATTAATTTCACATTTATTACTGCTATTCTCATCATGGTACAATGTCTCCTCCTTCCAAAATATTGCTTGTAAAGATTCTAAAGCCTCCACTGTCTGTAGCCAGGAGGGTTTTGTTTTGTTTAGGTTCAGGTTTTGATCTTTTTTTCCTTTAAAATGGCTGTAATTTACCTCATTTTAGAAAAAAGAAAGAGTGCACATGCAATAAAATGAAAGGCAAAGAAAGAAAGAGAAAATGGGTAGCATGTTCTTCTAGTGAAAAGTGTTACTAACTTCTTAAGTTAAAATAGGGACAGAACAAAGTAATGTATGAGACCATTGAAACAGTTTCACTTTACATTTTACTTAAGGATACTTAAATTCTGAGATTTGATTATTCCTGTAAACTCTCTGCTATCTCCCCACTCCAACCTCTAAAAAATAAAAAATAAAAAATAAAAAAAAAATCCAAACAATAAACTGTTTGATTTTTTTGTAGTTACAAATTTCAGGATTATGGATCCTATTTAGGTTGACTTCTGCCATATCCTCCTCATTCTCAGATCTGTGTTTAATCACCCATTGGGACCCATGGTGAAATCCCATTATCCTTGGATGGTCAAAGGGAGTTGCACTTCTGAACTAAAGCCCAACACTTCCTACATAATTCAGTAGCCTAAAACACTGAAAACAGCTTAGATAGTAATGGCAGTTAACCATCTGAATGTCTGTTCTCAGGAGAATACAGCAGTCAATGAGATTAAAAAAAGAAAGTCCTCAGAGATCATTCAAAGGCAGTGATGTAGGAAAAATAGTTGGGATATTGTCTCTTTGCAGGCAGACCATTTGTGAAATCCTTGCTGTAAACACGAGTCTATTTCTGGCATCTGTTCTACAAAAACAAAGTTGAAAAAAATACTGAGTATTGTTTAGGTAGGTAGGATCTAGTAGAATAATTTAGTCTACAAAAACAAAAAACAGAGAATAATGAAATGCAATGTATTTCATTCTTTCCAGAAAAGTCTTGATTGTCAGTCAAAAATACCTACACAGGGAAGAAAATTCTCATAGCAGGAGGTTCTCTGCTGTGATAATGCCAGAAAAACAGATATATCACCATCCACCAAGTAGGAGTTAGTTCAAGAGGGAAAAGAACATGCAGGTTCTTTAATCATTACACATAATGACTCATGAACTTGAAACACACTTCATCCTTAATATCCTATGCTGTACAGCTTGATAAATTACAAGATTATGGGCTGTGTGCTGAAATTACTTGGTGAACTTCTATTGGGGATTCATTATGAACTCCTAGGACTGCATGTCTTAACAAAGAAATAAAACAAACAACTTTCTCTTTCTCCATTGCTCTTCCGGGTTGCAACATGGGTGTCACCAGCTTGATGAACAAAACAACGTAACACTACATTCCTATAATCCTGAGGAATGTCAGTGACATATCTTTATTGAGAGTACAGCATGTCCCTTACACATTTATGTAATCCAAGACCCTCAATCTGTGGGAGAAGAATTTTACTTGCACAATTTATCCTCACAAACAATCCTTGGGGATGAAATAATTTGTTTTCCCCATTTTAATATGAAATTTAAAAAATGGAATAATGCCACTTTCTTCCTCATTTTCAAAGCTCAAATACTTGACCAAGTACTGGGCTTGGGGGTTGTGGTAGACAAAAAGTTTGACGCAAGCAAGCAGTGTGCACTTACAGCCCAGAAAGCCAGCAGTATCCTGGGCTGCATCAAAGTAGGGGTGACCAGCAGGGCAAGGGAGGTGATTGTCTCCCTCTGCTCCGCCCTCATGAGCCCCCATTGGGAATACTACATCCAAGCATGAGGCCCCTAACACAAGAAAGATGTGGAGTTGTTGAGAGTCCAGAGGAGAGCTATGAGGATGATGAGACGGCTGGAGCACCTCTCTTATGGAGAAAGACTGAGGGAGCTGAGCTTGTCCAGGAAGACTTCACTGTGGCCTTCCAGTACTTAAAGGGAGTTTATTAACAGGAGGGAGACCGACTTTTTACACAATCTGAGAGTGATAGGAAAATGGGGAACAGTTTTAAACTAAAAGAAGGGAGATTTAGGTTAGATGTTAGGAGGAAATTACTTTAAGCATAGTATGGCAGTGCAACAGGTTGCCCAGTGAAGCTGTGGAAGTCCCATTCCTGAAGGTGACTAAGGCCAGGGTCCTTGATCTGGTGGGTGGCAACCCTTTCCAGGGAATTGTAACTAGATGGTCTTTAAAGTACCTTCCAACCCAAGATGTGCTATGATTCTATCGTATGATGTATGACACTAACAAACTCTTGAGATCTCTTCTCAGGACTGAACTATTACAAGCCCATTCAACTGAGGCAAAAACAAGGACCTCTAGAACTTGGCTCTTCCATCACATTAAAATAACCTCTTGGCCTTTAAGGTTTGGCATATTGGAAGCAATTCTCTTTTATTACACCATATCAAACAATAAGAATAATAAATTTTTGTGTGAATTCACAAGGTGGTGTTTTAGGACAGGAATCTACCAGCTGACAAGAACTTTGTGGCAGAAAAGACTGAGGATGTGATTCTCTTTAAGAAAGCTCTTATTCCTGAACTGCATGAGTCAGTTGGAAATGATTAAGGGACTGACACACACATGCACATACTAAAAAGCATAATAAGCAAGTTCAAAGAATTACTAAGGAGGTAAAATAGGTATATTTTTCATACTGCATAGCTATGAAAGGTAGGAAGGTCCATTATGTTCATCTGCCCAGACACGCAATATCTGCCAAAGACTATCACCCAGCAATTCCTGCATCAATTCTTTACAGACAGTTCCACTCTAAGAGAGATGCTGATAAAGGATGAGATTACAAAACATTTGGGGATGTATAAATCAGTCAACATGAAATCATAAAGGTGGCAGTTAAATTCTAAGTTAGCAAGAGGTGCAAGAATGCAGAATCAATGACCAAGATTTATTTCCGTTGCAGAAAAGGACTGGAGACTGTTCCATTCAGCAATTGATTGAATAGGGAAAAAAAGGAGAAAAAAAGAAGAAAATGAAGTTCAGATGAGACAAAGAAAATTTAAAAGAAAGCTGAGAAAAGACTTTGCAGTTGGAACACTTCTGTTTGCCTTATTTATAATACCTAAGGATATTGAAAATGGGATTTTCAAAAGAATGTAAGGAAATGAGTGTCCATACCCATTAGAAATTTAATGGGTTTGGACAATTTTTTCACTAATGTTTCATATAAAAGCAAGCCTCAAGAATAGATAGGTGCCACCAGCTGCCTGAGACAGCAACTGATTTAAAAGCAGTAGGAACCATAAAGCTTTATTAAGAAAGGCGCCTAGGACATATTGTCCAGGACAAAGTAGAAATTTTATATTGACTTTGCTTTAAGAATGAATTCTGTTGCTGATTCTTTATTGGAAAGAGGAAACTGAGTATATTTTATATTTTGGAAGTAGGAAGAAAGTAATCTCTAAAATGATATTGAATACAATGAGAATCTGAAAGTATTTAACCACAGAAAATATTTTCTTGAAGTCATTAAAGAATTTTATGGAAGATATTGGTACCTGACGGGAAAGTGTTTCAGCTTGTGACAATGTGCTAATAGAGGGAATGTTGCAGCCATCAAAAGTATTTCTTCTTGTACTTATTCTGTCCCGTTCATTTTGTACAGCTGGAAGAGAATAATTGTCTCATTTATTGACTTGTAAACATTGCCACACAATATCATTACAGAGGCTTACTAGATAATTATAAGAAGTATGGCATTCAAAAAACCTTGTGCTTTCAGCTCTAAACAATGAGAAAGAATGACAGTACATGTTCATGGTCCTTATCCACATTATGATGTTTGTCTATAAAACTTAATACAACCAACTGTAGCTAGAAACTGAACTTCAATAAATGAACCTTTTTGATAGTGTTAGAAACGGACCTCTCAGTACTGCTGAATAGGTCAACAGGTACAGCACCGTGAAAAATGTCTGAGTGAGAGGTAGTTTCCTGTGAGAAACCTTGATACAGCAATGGAAAATGAACTAAATATTCTAGTAAAATAATTTCAAGATTTAAATATCATACTTTGATAATGAATTCCTAGCTAGTTTACAGAACATTAATAAGAAATCAAAGAACAAAAAAGCACCAAAAAGGTTCCAGGCAGGTAACTTTTGTCCCATGGGGGACAAAAAAAGGTAGTTGAAAGGACTTTAAATAAGGAATCCTTAATCAGTACATGCAAGGCTTATGAAGCAACAAGGCTTACCTCTGAATTCAAGGAAGAGTGAAAAATAAAACTATCAATCAGATATTTCTACAACCTAGAGCATGTCCAAGGTTAGGCCAGGAAAAAAAAAAAAGAAAAAAAAAAAAAGAATTATACTGATCAAAATATTTTTTACTGCACAAGGAATCTCATCATCTTTTAAGAGCAGCAGCTTTATTTCCAAAGATATGTTTGCTGTTTTGTGAGCAGATCCAATAAAAATAGAAAATAAATAAATAAAAAACTGAATAGTTTTCAGGGTTTATCTGAACAATGCACATAGTTTATTCCTGAGGAGTAGTAACTTTTTGCCAAGGACATTCAATGATGGGCCTTTTATTAAAGTCACAACAAGAAATGTTGTGCAGTGATAAACACAACGTGCTAAATGTGCCTGAAGAACTGAGACAAAAAATATAAACTTTTTTAAAAAAATGGGGAATAAACACTCACTTTTAATCTCAGAAGCTTAGTGTCACATTGCTTATTAAAATAATGTCAATAATAATTAATATTAATAAAATAGTAAGCTATTCTGCCAATCAGTAGTGAAAGTCACTAGCAGAGCACTTGAGAATCATGGGCAAATTATTTTTTGGGAATACATACTTTCAGATGTACTGAATTGTCTATATTTGTAGACCCTTTGTTCAGACTCTGTAATGAAGGGGGAATATTTGCTCAAAGAGTGCTTGTATAGCCTCTACCAGCTGAAGCCCTTTTCACCTTTGCCTTGAAGGAAAGAAAGTGATTTTCTGGAAACAAGCTAAGAATATATCATACAGACTATGCTACACTTATGCTATAAGAGATAACCTGATTGTGTAGAGAGAGGTCTATAACAGCATCTGAGCAGTGAAATCTACAGTTAGGTCTCTTGAATTATTTTACTGCTGGGAAGCCTTGAATAAACATGACTTGGATATGGGGAAAAATGAAAGCCTTATAGGTAGTGGAACTGAAAGAGGCAGAATAGTGTAAATGAGATTAAAATTCTGAACAGGATATATATTTTCATTTATAACACAAGTCAGCAATATGCCTTGTGTTCACATTAGCTAACTGTGCACTGGGCTACCCAGTATGCAAGAGACACTGGAAAACTGGTCCTAGTAGAGGGCTATGGTGCTATAATCCACATGATATCCAAGGTGAAGCTGAGTAGTTGATTTTATAGGTAAAAGAGGATCAAGGTGGAGGTGATCTTCAGTAGACCCAGATCCTTCTCACATGTGCAGTGAAAGGCCAAGGCAATAGACACTACACTAACTGCAAAATGAGACATTCTAGTTAGACATTACAAATAAAATCTTCACAGTGAGGGCTGTCAAGCAGTGGGAAAAGTTGCTGACAGAGAAAGAAATGCACTCTCTTAGGGACTGTCTAAACCTGGCTGCACAGAGTTCTTAGCAACTTTACTGAACCTAGAAATTATCTGTTTTAAATGGGGGCCTGGCCCAGATGACTTCCAGACGTCCCTTCTAAGCTAAAATATTCTTTATTTCCCATTTTTGAAAGTCTACAAAGCCTTGCTTTTTGCACAAGTTCTAGGGCTGCTATGTATATGAAGGTCTTCCTTTTTTTTTCATGTCATACACATAACCAACATGTTACTGACTTTAATGATTCAAATTCCGGAAGACTAAACTGTGTTCCACAAAAATATCAAACCTATTTCATACAAGCACAGTACTACCTGTTTAGTTAGACTATTCGTCTGTACTTACAAGGAAAATAATCCTGTTATCTCATACTATAACTTGAATACTAGCAAAGCAATATGATACTACAGATACTTAAAAGCATAAAGAAACAGCTTCCTTCATCTTAGGAAAGCAATGTCTAGACTAAAACTGATACAGTCTAGTTACAGGACAGTCATGTGCTCCCACTGCAGACTGGCCTTCCAGATGATGTATCATATTCCAAATAAAACAGGTTGCAAAGAGTATCAGAAAAAAAACCACAAATTTTGCAATGAAATAATCATTTCTGACTGCTTATTTGAACCAGATCAGGATGCCTTTTGCCACTACATTATAACTGAAAGTGAAGAAACAAGCCCAACAACTTGGTGTAAAAATTTTCTGATATTTCTACTGACTTTCTTTTGCTATTGCTCTGATAACACAGTAGTGCATGATCCTTCCATGTCCTCAAGAAGATCACCAGAAGATCCATGTTTCATAGGTAGAGGCATAAGTATATTTTCTCACATACATACAAGTATATCTCACATACACACATTAAGTCCCTGTGAGATTGGGAATATTCCTGATTGTTGACACTCAGTTAACACAGTTACCTCACACTTCTTCCTTAAGAGTCTCAAACATTTAAAATGAAGGGAATAATAAGCAAGTCAGCCCTGTAGATTAGGTAGGGTAGAAACACAAGGCTAAACATGCATTTTATGACTGAAATTTGGAAAAAAATTATAAATCAGAACTGAAATCCTGTGCTTTGAATTTTTTCCAGGTATATGGCACTTAGAAAGCAATGAATTTTGGTGCCAGGATTCATGGATTAAGCAGTTGAGATTCACTTTAAACCTGTCATGTTTGATATTGCCTGAAGTGTTAAAACTGCTTATCCACTGAAAATTAGATGATGCAAACTTCACCTCAGTAAAAATCTCCATCATGCAGGCACTACTGCAGATTTTCCATTTAATTATTCTGCTGTTAATTTTTTTTGAATTTTGATTAAATTTGGAATTTTGATTAAATTTTTAAACTTAGATTCTATTACTTTAAACATATCAAATAATAAACGAATCTATTACCTTCTTTTTTCATTCCTGCTCGAAAACATTTTTTTAAACGACAATATCTGCACTGATTCCTTTTGTCCTTGTCAACAACACATTGCCGACTGAATCTATCAGAGACAAAAAAGGGTAAACATACAAAGCATTAATAAAGCACCACTCTGGCTTGAGAGATTTCATACCTCCTTATTTTGCAAGCACATGTGTGTATCTACGTATAAAATACGTATTAGAATGGGCAAGAACGGAATATTTTTGAGTTATGCTTTATTGTGAGATATGCAAGTGACTGCCTACACAGAAAGGGTCGTGATGAAATGCTACAAATAGAAGAAGGAAAGGATAATTGATGAAAATGTCAACTGTCACCAGCTCAGAGCAGCCCACCCATTCCTGCAAAACCGGTACCTTTGGTTGGCAAAGTTTACTTCTAGGAGCTAACAAATGAACAAATGAACAAATGAAGTTATCTGTAATATTACAGGTGACAAATTAAACAGGAAACAGGAGGAAAAAAAAAAACTGAATACCTGAATAAAGTAAAGATGCGGAAACACACAGAGTGTGACACTGCAAGAAAGTTTTCCTGGCTCTCATGCACATCCACAGATGTTCCTAATGAAAATGTATATGAGGCATCCCCTCCTCTCCATTTGCTTCTGCCTTTTTTATTTATTTATTTATTTATTTGTATGTGTTAGATAAATAGATCTATCTTCTTCAGAGCTCTACTCGGCCTCAGCTACATCAGCTCTTATTACACCATTTTAGAAGCCTGTCTATGATCATGGCAGATCAGTGAGTATCTGCCTTATATATCCACAATTAGAATGTTAAGTATCTAAGGAAGAATGGAGCAAACAACATTTCCAGCAAAAAGGCTACAAACAAAGTTTTCAGTTTTATCTATCTGTCTAAACTCACAAATATATTCTGTGCATGGCTTAAAACTGACATCTTAAGGACTCGGAATTGCACAGAGCAATTCCTCAAACATGGTACACATAGCTGCAGAATGACAATTTGGGCATCTAGGCACAGAAAAGTTAACAGGTTGCCGTTCAGATTGACAAGGAGGGTAATAGTCACTAACAGGACTATTGCAGGACTTATGCAGAGCATCAATGAAGAGGGAATGTGTATATAGATTTGATCTGTCTTTAAAGAAAGACTCATAAATTTTAGTTTTTCTCTACAGAAACTGCCTTAACAAAGAACAATTTTAAAATTAAAATTAAAAATCAGTTAAGAATCACACTCTCCACACTGCCAGTGAAAATACAAGATTTTCTTTCTTTCTTTCTTTTCTTCTTGTTTTGTTTTGTTTTGTTTTCAGGGGATTTCTGTCTGGATATGGTCCTGGGCACTCTGGTCTAGGTGTCCCTGCTTGATCAAAGAGGTTAGATCAGATAACCTCTAGAGGTCCCTTCCAACTTTAGCTGTTCTGTGTTTCTGCTATTCTTTGTAATCATAAATAAAAGACTGAGACTGCACTTCCGTAACACAAGGACATCAACCGCATCAATGGACGCATGGAAACTCTGACAGAACAGATCTTCCCTAATAAAAAGATACCTGAGTATCTATACTTGTATAAACATTTTTTGTTCTGGTAGTGATAACAAGTTAATTCATAGGAAAAAAACAAAAACAAAAACAAAAACAACAACAACAACAACAAACCCAACTAATACAAAACATTTAAAACATTCAGCCCAGCTTCAATAATTAAAGTTAGACTTTCAAAAAGTGCTGTCTTGATGCCCATTAAATTGTTGGAAACTTTTCATTCTTAGCATTTTGTCTGCAAGTCCTACAAGTGGAAAAAAAAAAATCATCAATGAATAGAATACTCTCATGAGGTTTTAAAAGCTAACTTAATATGTTTTCTTTAGGAGCATATATAGTGCTACAAAGATTCCACATCAGAGAAGCCATTTATAGGTGGTCCAATTCATTAGACTTCAATGAAAGGGATTGTTTTCCACATTATAAGAACATAACATCTCCGCAATGCTCCATCAGAAGTGCTGTTTAGAATTCCTTCAAAAGAGGCTGAAAATACCCCTATGCAGGTCCGAAAAATCTGAAAATGTCTGAAAGTAATGTTTGCATATATTCATTAATTTAGTGCCTCTAGATTAGTTTTTAAATACCTGCATGTATAAACATGATTTTTCCGTATACTGCGTCTAAAGAATCCTTTGCATCCATCACAACTGGAAGCACCATAATGTTTTCCAGTTGCTCGGTCTCCACATATTGCACAGAGACTGCTGATCCCGCTGTCAGTAGAATTCATGTTGAGAGGTTCTCCAGAACTGTCTGAAAAGAGGGAAGAACAACATATACAGTTATGGACAACGTTCTGAAAAAGTAACACACAGACAATTTATACTTAAAAAATAAGGATTTTTCTGATTTTTTTTTTCCTTTTTAGTTGTCACTATTTAATTAGCACAGTGTATTTTATTATATCTGACAGTTATTCTGATGAACACTATTAAATTTATAGAGTCAGAATAGCAGAACTTATGAAGTTCTCAACAGCAAATAATTTTATTCCAAACTGTTTCCAACTGAAAGGGGTTATAAAGTAAATGTAACCTTGCAGGTCTAACTACATATGTATTCTAACAAGAGGAGGAACTTTGGCACAAAGCAGCATTACATGGATAGCTGACAAAGACATCATAGACCACGTCTAATAGGAGATGGCAGTAACTGTTGACTATCACTGAAAAAATCAATTATATTAAAAAAAAATACAGTAGACTTAAGGAAAGAATGCTAAGAGGACTTAGTTTTACTTCCTTGAACAACTTTTTTGAAGGAAGATTGTCTTAAAAGTTGTGAGAGAATATTATCTAAATATGCTCAACATTTAATCATTGAATGTGGAAAACAATACTGAATTCACATTAAATCAGAATAGTTATATTTATTATCCTTTGAGTCACAAGGCTTAACAGACATATTTTCTGAGTATGCTTCTGTTCCTACGGAAGGAAAACCTTAGTATCTATTAAACTTTTGTAGTTATCCAAAGAAAAGAGGTTAGCATTATTTAAATATTCAAGCCTACATTAAGAAGTACATGAGTTCATGAAGAGCGAAAATGTCAAAAAGCAGAACTGTTAATGTTGATAGACATTATATTGTAGAAGAGCCATCTGAAATGTGTCATGCAAAAATACAATAAAATTTTGCTTATGCCCTAAGGAATTTACAATGTAAATAGAATTCTTTAGATGAAGAAAAAATTTGCATCAACTTTTTAGACATAGTTGATTAGAATCACATTTTAAAATGTTCAAATAAAAATGAAAAGGTAAGAATTCAGTTCCCCGAAGAATTCATTGTTTTAAAATTGTGTTTGTTATGACCAAAAAATTATTTTAAAAAATAGTTTACAGGGTAACTTCATTTGAAAAATGTAAAAGCTTTACTTCAGACTTTACTGATTTGGGATCAGGACATATCCAAATAATTAAAATATTTAAATGTAATGATGAAATACTTGTAGCAATATGACTTGTATCTCCTTGTGTCTGTGTTTATGCGTATACGTACTGTATACGTACATATATATGGAGATACTTGTTTTCTTTGGGTAATACTCTGAAAGAAAATGTCTGGGAAATCAACTTGATTTTGCAGAGTTTGTTCAACAGAACCTGTCTGAATGTGGATAGTTAAATTTCTCCGAATAGATCTAATGAACTTAGAAGTTTTGAAAATACACATCTGAAAATTCAGAAAGGCAGCTCTCAGATCCAGCCTACACTGTAAATGGAAATCAACCTTTTAATAAATTCTAACAGAAAATATACTTAGGCTAACCTCAAAGCAAACTCTGAAGAAAAAAGGACTACATTTAGTAAAAAATAGTTGTCAAAGTAATCATTTACAGTGAATAATTTAACTAACTGGATCACTAACACACAACACAGTATAACCTCCCTAATCAGCTTTCCCATTCTGTGTAACATTAACAGAACAGAAAAAATGAGATTCAGCAAAAAACAAGTGACCAATGAAATCATCCATAGTAAAAGGAAAATCAGATAAATCCTCTAAAACTTACATAATCATTGTTGATAGCTTCAAAATCATTTAGGCAGTGAAGGTCTGTTTTTCCTCCTAAATCAATAATAAAATCTACTTTTCTGTTTACTGAGCGCGTTGTAAAGTAATACTAGAAATTCAAATAAAAATTCAAGTCCAGTAATAAAAACTAACTTGGATTCTATATGGAAAGAATACATAGACAGGGGAAATGGAACATGCTGAGTATTTTTCCTGCAAATCGCTAAGTATTTGTTCTGCATTTCAATATATTTCATAAATATTTCATAAATACTATATCTGCGTTAGAAATACAACTAAAACTAATTCTCAAATATATCAGAAGATTTGGAAAGACACTTTAGGGGAGTTTAATTCACTTGATATTTCTCTTCACTTTAATAGACTGAAACTACCCGGTTTTGCTCAATGCAAAAAGTTGGCAGAATGAAATGGTGTGCTTCCTATTCCAAGCATTGGTACAATTGGTACAATTTCTAAAAAAAATAATAATAATAAATTAAAATTTTAAAAAATCTACCTGAAGTTAAAATACTACATTAGCCAACAGTTTATGCCAACAGTTTTCCTCAGCTAAACATTAGCTTGTAGGGAGACAACATGTTTTCTAAAAAATCACCCTCATTCATACATACATATATGATTAGTTTAACATTTACATAAATAAAATATTGTCCAACAAATAGAAACTAGGCATTGAGAAGCAGTGGCTATTTTTTTTTTCCACAAACCTCTGGATAATCTTCTTGTGTCCTTCTGAATGCTATATATAACATTTACTTTCATGTTCCAACTGTCAATACTAGTTATTCATTTGTCTTACAGTAAATAAAACAACTGCTGAATACACCATTTTCTTCCTTTGATTAACTGACTGATGACAGTACAGTTCAGTTATTTTATTACATATAACCACTCTTTTATTTTCCTTAATGTTAAAGAATTATAATGTCATTAACTTAGAGTTAACGATGAAGTGTGAAAGAGATGATTTGTAGTTTGAAAACAATCACCAAATCTTCCATTAATAAAACATTTTGCTAACACCTTAAAACATTAATAAACTTCACATCTCCCACTAGCTGACATGATTTTGCATCATGGAGCAGAACTCACCATTGCCATTGTACAGAATCTGCATAGTTTCAAACTCCAGTGCGGTGTACGTTGGATCTAAAACTTCACTGTAGTTTGCCATTTCCATGTCTAATATTGGTTCTGAGACCCTCATCATTCAGAGCGAAAACAGTGAAAAAGCTGCTCAAATGTACAACCTTTCCATTCTGTTTCACAGTGGTTGATTATCCAAAGTTAACTATAACCGTGTCCCTTGCGTGCTACAGTGGGAGGAGCTGGAAAACTGCTTCTGCATGCTATATTCTACCTGCATTTTTTTTTTCTTTTATGATACAGTGCAACCCTTCTGATAATCTTGGAATGCTTCATGGAATTACCTTATCAGAAGTTACACTGGCTCTAGTTTTTTTCATGAACTCAGGTACATCCAGGAAGCTTCCTATCTCCTGTGACCTTCTACACATTTTGTTGTCAAGTAGTGGTGTAAAGGTTCTAAAAAAACCACTCTCATTTGCTTTGTGTAAAGAGACTGTAGATTAATATGGAATTTTGTTCTCTCTGTTCCGAACAGTAAGGAAGTACAATACAATTACAGACTATCCTCAGTTCCCATCTATCTGGCCTTATTATGTCTATTTTTACAACTATTCATGTTCTTCATCAGTGACAATAAGCTGGCTGTGCAGGCATGCTTAACAAAGATCTGAGCAACATAAACACTAAAGCAAGAGTTCCCCCTCCTCTTTACAGTCCCTCCCCAACACACACTGTGTTGCTGCGATGGCAGCAGTGGATCTCATATGCTCTCAGAAGATGGCTTCCTGCTCTAAAACTTCTTCATGCAGAATGAGATGGCAGTGTGCTGTTTTCAGAGCCACTAAGGTACACAGAAAAGAAATTATTTTCCTTCTCTGAACAGAAGGCGGAGATTTTGGGTAGGTGCATTACTCATCAATTAGATACAAAATCCAAACAAACCCCACACAGGAAGTCACTTGAATCTTTGTATAAGGTTGCTGAATTTTGCTTTCTAATCAGGTGTTTTTAAATGCTGCATGGCAAAATTTCAAATTTTCTTGCTTTGCAAGTGAGCCTGTACAGAGAACTACTCTTTACACTGCTAAACAACAGTTACAGTAAAGATTACATGTACAGGAAAACCTTCCAGGTTACGCTTAACCAAGAAGAGGAAATAACTACATACAAAGCATTTAAATGTTCATCGAATGATAAATGTCCGCTATCACATAGCTATCCCCAAATTTAAGAGTATCTTTGACCATGTTCCTTCTTGCACAAATTCCCTGCAGATTTTGTAGGGTGCCCTGTTTAACCCACAGTTGTATTTCCTATGCAGTACAGAAAACAGTATTTGGGAATTTTAGGATTACAACTGAAGTGTTAGACTATTTCATGTCTACAAACAAAAAAAATTCTACAGTAAGTAACATTTCAGTAACGAACGTGTAAAAAGATTCATTATATTTTACCCTCTATACTTTTTTCGTTTTTTAAAAGAAGCATGCAAAATATCTTTGTAAATTAAGGTTGATGAAAAACTATTTGCTGTTGAAAGGCTTTATTTGTTCAAGAAATCACGGTAGTTTCATCATGAGATAGATTCCTGTTATATTCTGATGGTTCAGCTTGAAGTTTCTTCAGTTGCAGAATTTGTTGTAATTGAAGTATTTGCTACATAACTAGTTACTAGTTATAGGAATAAAATGATTCACTGCATTAAAGATGCTAGTTAAAATTATATACAAGGGTTCCACGTTAACTGGAATTATCCTAGTGCATAGGTTTTGATAAGATATCCTAGAAAAAATCTATGACTTTTTACATCAAAACTACATGTTGCACAAGCTCAAACTTATCTTAAGCTAGCTGAGTTGTATTACAAAACTCTAGTTCCAAAACAGTCTGCCATGCAAGTAACTATTAAATAAGGAGTGTATTTAAAACAGAAATGTATGACATTATCAAATACCATTATATCCTCTACTGTTTAAAGCACTTCTTCAGTGCTGCGAAAACAGGCCCCTCAGTGACCACTAAAGAGAGGGAATGAATTGACCCTTTCTGATTCCGTCATATTAAAACTCACTCCAATTGATTTTTTAATATGGAAAATCACACACTATAGAGAACCGTTCTTACTATTTTTTCATGCCTTCATATGGAAATTTCTTACAGTTACATCTTGCATTCATAAAAATCTGTATTTGGGGGGATTTTTTGCTTTATAAAGTAAATCATAAACAATTAATGTATTCTAAATTATTACTTAAAATACTTATATGCTTTCTTTCTGTCTTAAGTGAATCACAATGCAGCCCCTGAATTAAGGCCAAGAAATATTAGCTCTAGATAAGCAAAAGCTTTAAAACTGCATAATTAGTCAGGCTACAAAATAGTTTTCAGACTAGTGATACAGTAAACTTGAGTAGAAAATGATTTTTCAAAATTAATTTTGCACTAACTCTGAAGAAGCAGAAAGCAGCACTATAATGTACTTGTTCACGTGGTTTTGTTGTAGGTTTGTTGGTTTTTTTTTGCTTTAAATCTGATCTCATAGTCACATACAGAAAGCATTCCAATCTTATCTTTAGGACTATTAACCTTGTTAATTGTTCAGTTCTCCATAATAAATGTAATCATTCTTTCTGATTGTGATATAAAATAGTACACAAGCTAATAAAATCAAGGTTATTTCCATAAAACGTCTTCCTGAAAATGAAAACAGCTCTCAGATTACTATCACTACTGAATTTTTTTTATAAGTAGCAATACGTTCCCTTATTACTCTAGTTTAGTAAGAAATATAGGTACTTACAACAAGGTCTTTATTTAAAGGGTTGTTTTCTTGTTTGTTTGTTTCTCACATGTTCTGAATAAGGAATACACATAAAGAATAACAGTATCTCTTTTTGTTTTTTGAGTATGGAGAGTTGTAATTGACATACTCCAAAGATATCATATTTATATTAATAATCTGGAGTATTTATTAAGTATGCTTATAAAACACACACTTTGATATATCTCTTCTGCCATTTGCTGACACGTAAGAGTACACAGGGAGCCTACATTAACCATACCTAATGAAGTCACACGAACTTATGCCATAGTATCACCTTGCAACCATCAACATGGCCAAAGATCTCCAAACTAGAGAGATTATTTGCCAAAAGCTTGATACAGGAAGCTGTGTCCAGATTTTCTCATGTCAGTGAGGAATTTCACCTTTGGCTTATGAAGACACACCTCTGTATTGCTGCAGAGACTGAGTGCCCCATCCCCATAACACACTCT
Organism: Phasianus colchicus; assembly: GCF_987193195.1. Classification (NCBI taxonomy): domain Eukaryota; kingdom Metazoa; phylum Chordata; class Aves; order Galliformes; family Phasianidae; genus Phasianus; species Phasianus colchicus. The sequence continues at coordinate 64,752,540 of NC_143438.1, read as the reverse complement.
CAATGGGCACTGTCACAGGAAGGCTGCATCAGCTGTGACACTGCCCACCCCAAAACATTTCATAAATGAATCACGAGCAGTGACTCAGAAACTTGTATTCTAATACATATCAAATTATGAGCATGTTTGATATCAAAAGATTCATAATGTTGCAGTGTTATTTTTCATGATGGAGATCATCAGCTGTTTTTAAGAAATAAAAATGTCAGAGGTGAACTGCATCCAAAAAAGAATAATAAATCTAAGTGTGTTATCCAATTCTTAGACATTTTGGAAAATAAATTATCTCTTGTGCTTAAGACCTAAATATCATAATGGAAACATGCCTACAGTCCTCTACAAAAGATCACAGCAAGTCTCTAACACTGTCACTACTCTGCCCCCACATAAAGAACACTATTCCAAACAAGGACAAAGTTGTCTTTGAGTTGATTAAAATAATTTTCAGAAAATATTGTGAATTGTGAGAGCAAATGCAGAGCACAACTACTACTTCCAGTAAGCTGATCAAAGGAACAATTTAATATATACCCAGCATCAGCATTCTGCTTTACCAAATAAATTTGTAGCACTTAGATGTTTTTATGTCTTTTCCATTTTGCATCTTCATTTTGACTTTGCCCAGAAAGTTTAGTGAGTAAATAAAACACTACAAAAGTAAAATAAGAAACAGAATCAACAGCAGATTTCTGCGGCACAAGTATTAGGCAAGGTAATAAGACTATCTGCAACAAATCATGCCCACTGTAATGCAAGCATAAATCTTTCTGGGAAATCTAGGTTAAACCTGTTTCCACTGCACACGTTTTTAGACACTTAGACCACCACATGCATTCTATAAAATTGAGATACTGGCACATACTGAATCTGCCTCTTTTTTTCATTTGATTACTCATTACACTAAACTCCACAGCATCGTACAGCAAAAATACAGATTCCTTTAATAAGTGATGACAAGAGGTAAGGTTTTTCGGTTTGGTTTGGTTTGGTTTTTTGTTTTTTTTTTTTTCATTTTGGATTAACAGGAACAGATCATTACTGTGAGGTGTTAACTGTTTTTATCCTTTTGGCTTCAAAAAGTATCCATCTAGTAGAACAAAATCACTATTTCAATAGCTACGAATCTGCATACACAGAAAAAACAAAGAACATGGATGGCTTATGACTGGTCAAATGCTATGGAGTTGCCTTATTTAGAGTGCTTTGCTGGAAATATTGCCCAGGAGTTATGAAGATGTCAATGACTAGTCTACACCAGAATTTCAAAGGTGAGTAGCAGATTTAACGCTCCAAATTCTTTGAAGTGCAATTTACAGTTTTAACCTTGCAGCCACTGAGGTCTCTGCCCTGTCTGCACTTAAGGGGAAATATCAAAGGAATATGAAAGCTGTAAAATATTTGAAGCCTGATAAATAGTCGCCACAGCATCTGAAGTTAATTTACACAGGCTGAGGATATATCCCACTTTCAGATCCTTGTTCCATATTCCAAATTTCAATCTCTGCAGTTTATTCTAAAAGGATACATGATTTATTCATTTTATATTCTACATTGTCATTGAGGAGATAGGCTACTAGCATAGCAACACTAATATAATGGTGCCATATGCAAAGGGAAGATGTTACACTCATTTTGTAAGGTCAAGGTAAACAAAGTTATCTCGTTTATCTAATTTTATTTCTCACATGCACATACATCAGTTTGCGGAATATCAGTGTGATTCCTAGGTAGCAACTTGCAAAGTACAAAATATTTCAAATCACAAATCCATAGTCGCTCTCTCTTTTTAATATCAAGGCATTTTTTGAGAATGACTCTTACACTGGATTCACTCATATTCTGAACAGATAACAGTGATTTAGACAATATCTTCTGCATTTTCTCAGTGTGCTGTGCTACTTTCTGTCAGTGGTCCAGTAAAACCAGCACTGTATTTGTGTGTGATGTTCCTGCAGTGATCTCCAGACTTTAACTACTACTATCAGGGAGATTTTTGCTACTGTTATTATTTCACTTCATTATTCACTCTTTATTTTCATTACTCATTCTTTCTTATTTATATTACAATGAATTTCTTCAACTAAGAAGAGCTAGATTGCTCTTACAATAATTGTATGTGAACAGCTAATACTTAAAAACTGTCTTCTAACATTACTCAGTGTTCACCTTAGTGGAGGGATTTTGGATAGACTTCCACCAAATTAAACAACTGCTTAACTGATGGAGAGCAGTATGTCTGGGTGGTGGAGAACCCAAAGTCAAGACTGTGCCTCTTGAAGTAGGACATTTTTATGGGAAGATTTACAGGGACACCTAAGGGAGAAGTGACGGTCATGACATATATTCCTGATTAGGAGGCTAGCAATTAGGATTTAAAAGACTGAGGACACAGTTTTCACACGTTCCCCTTTCTAGCAGCTCCATGAGGCATCTGGCCACAGTAGACCTTGAGACAAATGCAGACAAACAAAAGCAGATTTAAAATCTTGGCTTATATAAAATGTACATGCATGTATGCATACACACGTGAATTTCTATTCAATGTTTTTCTAACAGTTGGATTGGCTCCTGAATTATTATTGAGTGTGCCTACAAAAATGTATTTAGCAGGGGAAAGCTCTCCATCTTGCTCAAATATGTCTCAGTCCTAAATATTGGATTCTAGTAATTCTTTATATTATACTGTCTGTGAGCAGATTTTCTCCATAAGCTAGTAGTAAATCTGTATTTTTCCACTTCAGTCCATTCCTGTGCTTGCTTTGTGGCCAGACTAACAATAAATTTGCTAACCTTATCTGGGTAATTGTGCATTTCCATAGGGTGGAAGCATACAAAAATTTTTTTTTTTTTTAAAAAAAGGATACTTTTGCTTTTTACATAGCATCAGATAAAGTTTACTGTTAGGTATTTGGATTACTATTAGGTAGACTTTAATATTTGTGTTTTAACTGAACATTCTTCAGATCATTTTATTCCTGAAGACTCACAATAGCCTTGAAGTTTTGCCAGTTTAGAGGGCTTAAAGGATTTTTGTAGTGTACAGTTTTGTGGCAAGACTTGCTGAATTACATTTAAATGACTAGAGTGACTTGTTAATTATTTGCTTAGATCAGATAACTTTTATTATTTTCTGATACACAGGGTAATTAATCAGAGATTTGTCTTGGAGAGCAGAATGAACTGAGAAGAAAATAGGAAAGAGTTCAGGCATAAGATAAAACCAAAACATTGTGATATTGATAAGCAAGATTAAAAGTTCTTGTTCAATCATCCTCATGTGATTAGTAATTTCTTAACAAGCCTCCTTGGCAGGTTTTTGTTGAAACTTACTCGTAAACAACGTTTTATATAGCCAGCTAGGTAGCTTATACTTTATCCATATTATCTTGAGAAATAATACATAATGATATATATTTTTCCTTTTTATGCCACAGATAAACACCCTTGTCTTTGTCATAAAAAATAAAAGAGTTAAAAAAAAAAGGTTAACCACTATTTGGACACAGTTTGTTCTGTTGTTTTTGTTTGTTTGTTTTTTAATCTTGCTTAGAATCCTTCTGTGTGATGAATTATTTAAAGCAAGTCTTCTAACTTCTAAATCCCATCCCTTGCTGAATGAGTAATATATTCTACATAATTTTTCAGGACGAACTCAGTACACTTCTGCCCAAGTTAGTGACTGTGTAACTCCTACTCCCACGTAAAAAAAACTACTTAAATAACTAAATAGTCAGACAAGTCCCATTATTTTCAGTTACTCTATCTAAAATTAAAATTTTTAACTAGTGTCTGAACTGACTCATCACATTCCTACAGAAAGAACTTTGTGTCAACACAATTAGCTTAACTCTTCCAAGCCACTGGCATGGTTATGCTTGGCTTGACAACTTCTCTCATTTTTATTGTCACGAAAATCGGTTAATGTGAAGTTCAGAGTGTGCTAAAAACTAAGAGTTTAAACTGAAAGTACAGCAAAGAGACAGAAAATTCAAAATACTACCAGAATGTACAAGAGGAAAGTATTAGGGCATATATTCTATTGCAATTATATTTTGGACTAGTCTTTTAAAGTATTGAAAGAACTCAACTGTGTGCAGTAATAAACATGAAGATTTTCAGAACATCTCATATCCTAGGGAAGCATGCATGTAAAATATCCTGACTTTCAAAGGGATACTTTTTCCTCTGAGAACAGTAATATATGAAGGGATTGAGTACTACTAAAAATCTAGCTTCTAAACCATATCAGAACCAATAATCCAAAGCTTCTAATATTCCTAAATTGGGCCAATGAAACCATTTCACTTGGTCAGAAGCCAAGAAATTTCATATTCAAATTATTACATTATTTTCCTTAAAAGAACAAAGCCATTATTCCAGCAAAAACAAAATGATGACAGTATCTCCTTGAAAATACAAACAGCTTTTCTAAAAATTAGGAAGGTCCTGGAGAGTTGATTTGTTTATGGGCAGAAGCATCTTCGCTGTGCATGCAATAAATTCATATCCCAGCTCACATAAAAGAGAATTGTCTGCAGAAGGAAATTAATGCTAGGTGTGTTCCCAGGTAGGGATAAAACATTAACTCCTGTGACTTCTGAAAGATACAAATAAATCCAGTCCGAACAGATTTTTGACAGTAATTTTAATAAGTTCAAAATTAGCAAAAGTCCCTTTTAAAAACCTGATGATTAATCTTATGAGAGCTAAGATGGATTTATCTGTTAGAAGAACAAAGCCAGAACTGATCAAGCTGAGCAGGAAAGAATTGCTGGCATGGAAACTATGAGGGAAGCAATACTGCAAAGTTTTACTTGGGCTTAATCTTAAGTTTACGTAAGAGGAAGCTTTGACAAACAGTCATAGGTGCAGTTATGACCAAAACCACCATGCAACCATTAAGATTCAATCTGAATTGTTATGTGTAGTTATATTAATGTAAGTTGCATGATCAATTCTACATTAAATATTATAAATAACCTCTTGTCAGGGTGGGTTTTCTGGACATAGGCAATATTCATGTAGTCATATAGTTATTTTTAGGGTACTCATGTAGGCCTCATTACTTTATCCAAGAATCTTGTAGTCAATAAATTTATCTCTGTATCTATGAGAGAGGGTAAAAGCATATTCCTCTTTTTATGAACAGAGAATTAGAACAGAGGAGAGCTTATAGTGCTTATGACACTTGAGTCCATGTGCCTACAACACAGTCATCTGTATGCACACTAGAAGTCTAATTGTGTCTGATGAAAGAAAAAAAAACTGTCAAACATATCTTTGACTTTGAGTTGAACTGTGTCATCCTTCACAACACCCACTGGTGAATCCTAAAAGTCAGACATGGAGACCCTGGATGGAGATCTACTTTCAGCTTTATTCACCTGAGTACTTTCTCAAAACTGCAAGTATATCTTATGTCCTACCTGCTACGAGTTATACAAATCCAAGGGAAATAATATCCTTTATCAAATTTTAAACAAATTCAAATACTGTTGTGATCCTACTACATATAGTGGATGTTTGCTTCACCTTGTAAAATGTTTCAGAATGCCTGAGCTTTAGCAAGAGAGTCAGCCAACCAATGTGTGCAGTCATAAAATGATGAGCACTATACCCATATAACTCTTCATGGTAAGAATGGGGCTACATTTTGAATACAGATTGAAATCCAAAAATAATCTAGGTGAAGAACATTCCTTGTAACAGAAAGAGACAGAAAAATGATGAGTTTCCCATACCTAAGTGCAGAACATCTCTACTGCGTGGAAGTCCCAATTGTGGGACTGTGTGTATTCAAATTCCCTGCAACTGTAGGATATGGGTGTATGGAATCATATAATGATTTAGATTGCAAATGACCCTCAAGATCCTTAAGTCCTATCATTAACCTAACATTACCAAGGCTAGCACTAACGTGACACACACCTTAACGTGACATACACGTATCTCTTAAATACTGTCAGAGATGTTGATTCCACTAGAAGTATCTCCGGGGATGGCTACTCTTTCTTCTATAGTTTCCTTCAGAAAGAACACTAAGAGGAGCAGTTCAGAGCCTAGTCAGTTCTTTCTTGGGTTTTGGGAATCAGAAATACAAGGCATGCAGTGGATACACATCAGTTCCCCATCCTGCAGGTACACTCCAGTCAAGAACAGTACAAGAACAGCTTTCCATGACAGATTAAGCTGCCTTATTAAAACTACGTTGAATAAAAGGAGAAATCACAGCAGATCTTTTAACTATATCTCAGGAGAATCACACAAAAATTGCTGCTCTCCAATATTTTGGTGATTTTTCAAAACAATGTTGTTCATATATACAACTTTTCCTCTGATTCAACAGAAAAAAAGCAGCTATAAACTGTAGTTTTCACTGATTAAATGCCCTGGCAACCTTCCCTATCTAAAATGATTCATTATCCAGGTAATAATATTGCTTTAATTACACATGTGAGAAAATATCCAAGGTAACAGCCCACTTGATCATTAAGTTCTGTAAATACATCAGCATTTAAAACACATTAGTATTTGAATACCCCTATCTGATTTGGGAGCATGGTAAAAGTAACTTCCTGTGAGAAGTCAGTCTTTCAACTTGTAAAGTAAGCAAAAGCCCCCTAGAAAAGTATCTCCTTATCAGAATGAACTACAGAACAAATTTGTTTAAGTATCAGGAAGGCTGAGTCAGAAGAGTTAGTGTATAAGCAAACTAAGATGACTTCAACTAGACAGATGACAAAAAGGTCATTAATGGGTATATCCAACCATTTATGGTAAGGTTTTATTACACATAAAACAAATTAATTATTTGAAAACCTTCAAATTCTGCAGGTGAGTGAGAGAAATAGGGGTGATTGTTATAGTAGACTGACTGTTATACCTAGCAGCAACAAAATTGCTGTACCAGAGGAGACAGCAACATTTGCAGTTTGAAGTGGATATTCTGCTTGTTCTAATATGAAATGTGGTCTCCTGCTAAAACGTGGCCTTGCCCGGGTCTCTATGTAAGTACAACTGAAATGGTGCAGCTTCTTTATAATTTTTTGGACATATAATAAATGCTAGGGATAGGAAACATGATAAGTTTTTCCTAATTGAAAATCTAAGAATGTATTTTGATGTGGCTTATCTAGTATGACCTGCATACCTCACTTGGGAAAAGTAAATAAATAAATAAAACTGCAGTACTGTTGCCTTAGAAACACAGTTTAAATAAATAAATAAATAAATAAGAAATCCAACAATTCCTAGGAAATGTGGCTTAAATAATTACTCCGGAACCCAGAAGTCTTCAGAATCACTGAATCCTACAAAGACATGAAGACACAAACTTTGGTAACCAAAGTTCTACTTCATAAAAGTGAAGGATTTTTCATTTGTCTGCCTACAGAAGACTTACAGGTGAAACAGGACCAGCTTTTTTCATCACTTACAAGTTTGAAGATAATTAATTTGACTGAAATAGTACTGTAGTATATTGTTGTGTTGTATTTTTTGAAGATAAGTATTAATAAAAATAAATTTTAAAACAATAAAATCCTAGCTTGATGTCATTTCCTGAAGGGGATCTAGGTATAAAATACAGCCAAGAACGAAGTGATACGGAAGTGAACTAAGTAATGCTATCTAACGTGATGAATAAAGGGGAAAAAATATCACTGTCTTTGATCCCACTTGAAATCGTTTCCTTGTAACAGCCCAGGATGCTGTTGGCCCTCTCTGCTCCAGGAATACAGGGCTAGCCCATGCTTGACATCCTGTCTGCTATGGTCCCTTTGGATCTTTTCAGCAGAGTTGCTCCACAGCCAGGCCCGTCATTCCTCCACCAGTGCAAGATTTGTTCTTGGTTATTACAAATCATAATACATTTCCAGGCTAAGTTACTACAGTATTCTCTAATTTAAAGAGAAATATTTAAGTAATACTCCACACAAAGATTGGCTTAGCTGTCTCAAAGAGTTGTAACTGAAACACTGGAGCATCTGTTCACTTAGCCAGAAGAAGTCAACTGTCAACCAGTTGCTTCCACCAGTACTTCTGAACACATTCCATAGAGGGAGCAGAACTCATCTACACCTCCTGCTGTCATTCACACGAGACTACACAGTATTTCTGCTTCCATTTACATGGGGGGAAAGGGCTTAAAAGTTGTCATTACAGCTGAAATTAAGGAGCAGTAATGGCTTGCCAGCCACGTTCAGGGCAAGAGAATGTACATATTGCAGAAGAGAACTGAGAGAGTTGGTTTACCCATCTCCAGGAAGTAAACAATGAGAGGGAGTGTTTTCTACAAATAAATCATACATGATGCATATAGGAGAAAAAGAATAGATAATGAAACAGTACTGTCACAACAACAAAGGAATAAATTTTAGTTTAACAAATGGAAAGATTCTAAATGCGAAAGGATTAGTGCACCGTGACAAACTTTCAGTTACATAGCAGAGGCAAGGGACTCAACTGGTTTTCAGAGACAGATTTATGAATGTTATTATTGATGATATCAGCCAAATTGATGACTCAGAAGATCTCTTCTAGTTTTATGTTGCTTAACATTTGCATCGTTACTTTTTTTTTTTTTTTTTTTTTAAAGTAGTTGCTGAGCAATATCAAGCATGGTATTCCAATTATGAATTAAGCAAACATAAATGACAGAATGTTAACCTTAGCGCGATAAACAATTAACTGGACTATACTGACTGCAGCTGATACACAAATGATGTTATCCATCTAATTTGCCCAGACTGGAGTAGCTTTATTCTCAGACATGTTTAGCAAGTTGTGTGGTAATACACGCTTCAATGAAACACTTTTTACTAACGTGTTCAAATCACAAAATTATTATTGGAATTGCAAATAAGTTACATTCTAGCACTATTTTCTCTGAATATCATTTTCTCTTCTTTGCAACCATCCTTGACAGAAAATCAAACTATAACAAATCCAAAGGATGTTTGCACAAATTGAGCAAAAGTAATGTTATATAATTAAACAAGAAAAATGTGCAAAAAATCATCCTGATGAAGCAAGCTGGACTGAATTCAAAACGTGTAAGTTGCTGTAGGGTAGGAAAGAACAAGGATTATGGAGAGAGAGAGTTAACAATATAATTCTTTTAATAAAGTAGAAAAGGGAAAAATATATTTTTTAATGTTGTATATTTAAAGCCCAGAACTGAAGAATATCTGATAAAATAAGTATAAAAAATCATAACCTTTCAGGATTAGATCTTCAGGGGCAATACTGTTTGGAGTTGCAAAATAAAGAAGCTAGTGGTTCTCTGGTCTTCTGGTCACCCTACCCAGGGTATAAGAGAACCTGGACAGCTGGAGAAATAATGTATGATGAAGGCCTCAAAAGTAGTATGCACAGCCTTGGTAGAACAATGTATTGATTGCACATAACTGATAATACACCATACCAGTAAAAGTGTTAGTGCAGTGCACACCTTCCACTAACCTACTACCAATTTCTCCAATGCCACAGATATTTATGTGGCTCTCAGGAGCACACGATCATTCATACAGTTGTGTCTCCAAACAGTCATCATTTTTCTGAGAGAGTGACATATGAAAATAGGACAGCAAACTATACAGTCTCTAGCAAGCAAGAATATTAGTGAAGCATACAGCATAACTTTACTTACAATCAAGCACAAAACAACAGAGTACAAAAGATTCAGTTCTCCATATACAGATGAAGGAAGGCTGACTTCCTGGTCTGTGTTTCCATCCTCACCTGTAGGTAATACCTGCAGTCAATAAAAGTAAAATAAATGTGAAACTACCTGTAATGTAAACCAATCATGCTCCAAAAGAAAATTATTTTTATTATAAAGGATGAGAATACAGTACTTTTAGTCAAGGTACAAAGGTATTATTGAAGATTAAAGAAACTTTGAGAAAAGATTAAGTCATCAGACAGTGTTGCCAGATTTTCTTCCACTTGCAGGATAAAAAAAACCCAACAAAACATAGAATTTATACAAGGTCTTGAAATGCTATCTGAAAGGATTATATATAGGGAAGAAGAGACAGAAAGCTTTTAAAACTGTGGAACTGTTGACAGAGAAGCATATGAATAAAAGATTCCCTGCTCTTTGGATGACCCTAGTGTTTAGGTACAGGGTAAACTATATAGTAAAACAGGATTTGCAGTAGAAAAATCTAAAAAAAAAAGAAGTTTAATTTGACTATGTGCAGAGGATTTCAAGAAGGATGAAAGTAAGAAGAAAAACAAGGGATATTTTGTAGTAACCTTGAAAAGTACCTTATATCCCATGTTGCCTTGCTGATTTTTCTAGGATGACTTGCATTATTAAATGCTAAGTTTTAGCTGGACAGTACTATCTTTTTGTTTTACAACTTTTTTGTTGTTGTTTTTTTTTTTTCATCCATGCTACCTATAAATTCAAAACAGTTTTATGTTGGTATATATAAAGTGGTAAAGTTCTGAAATACGCTTTCTTTCTACATCCAAAATATAATTCCTTGTTAGTAAATTCCAGGTAAGCACATGTCATTTTCAGGTTCTCCTGTTAAAATAAAACAAATGAAGAAAACGAAACAGAAAACTAGCTTCACCTAAGACATCATTATTTGCTTTGCTTTTTACTTTACTAGAAACCTTATGGGTCATACATTGTGCTTCCTCATGGAAGAAAATGACAACACGGAAAATCACTTCTAGACACCTGGGATGAAAATAGCTCCCCTTATTTAGATACAGCAGGACTTTAGTCAAGACCAGAGATTCTTACAGTCTAAATTGTAGGTCTGCTGAGGCATTATATTCTTTATTGATCTTATAAACTGCAGTGAATGCAAAATAGAAAGCAGTAAAATTATTAACCAATCAGTACTTTTTGTCCTCATAAGTGATACTGCTGCATCAGTATACAAGATTGATTTTGACAATATCAGAAATGAGAGTGTTTTATTTGGTATTTATGTATATATAAAAGTAATCCTCATATGCATATTTTCACACATCAACCATGGATCAGAAATGTACTGTTTGGCTAATTGGGTAGGAAAAATGCAGCACGTGTAATGGCACAGCCTCTCCCATTGGGGCCACTATGAAGGCACATAAAAATCATCAGCTGTACTAAAGTGAGGATGAAGCCTAGAAATGGATCTGTTCTTGAAGTCCCTCTGTGCCTCTCCCTACCCTTGCTTATCTATGCAAGGTAAATTGGTCTCTCCATCGTTAGTGATTAGGAAAAGATAGAATCTCTATGGGAAACACACACTTCTTTATATACCTCTTTCAGTTCTACATTTTCAGAACTCCCTTACACACTTAATCCTATAGCCATTAGTAAGGCAGTGAAATGACATAAAATGAACAAAGAGCAATAAAGTAATCATATCCCAGCATGTTTATTTAGTCGTGGTCCTTAATGACTGAGACCTTCGTACCCAGTGATACCTGGAGCTGCTACTAAATTTCCTCTGACTCAAATCCCTAGTTAGGATTATTGTTGGATGTGCTCAGTGCATTAAAGCCTGCCTCACACAAACCATGAAAGCAAAACAAAACAAAGAATCAGGAAAACACTTCACAGAAAGGAAGATCAGTTCTATGAAAATAAGTTTTTTTTAAATTCAGCCAAAACTCATTTTCTTGCAAAGCAATACTTGAAGAATAGCTGTGGGTTAAGAAGCTGGGTTAAGAAGAATAAATCACAAAATCACAGAATGACTTGGGTTGGAGGGCACCTTAAAGAGTATCTATTTCCAATCCCCTTGCTGAGGAGGGTGTTGCTACTCACTAAATCAGGCTGCCCAGAGCCTTATCCAACTTGGTCTTGAACACATCCTGGGATGGGGCATCTACAACTTTTCTTGGCAATCTGTTCTAGAGTCTCACCACCCTCTGAGTAAAGAACTTCTTTTCAACATCTGATCCAAATCCCCCTTTTAGTTTAAAACCATTCACCCTTGTCCTGTCACTAGCTACCCATGTAAAATGTCAGTCCCCAAATGGTAGAAGTGGACACCAAGTGGGTTCATGCAGCACTTCTGCTGTCCATGCTTTGAGCAGACTGGATCTGACACAGTGCAAAATTTGCATAGCTGCACTGAGATTGTGTTAAAATGTGTTAATGTGGGCCTCAGTCTTTAAGTATATTGTCAAAATTAGGGACATAAAAAGGCTGAAACATCAAATAGAGTTTGGTGGGTGTTAGTAGACTGCAGAAACTTTCTTAGCAGTAAGAAACATATTTAAAACCTAGCTACTTGTGAATGAATCTGATGACCAGTCAGGCTTTCATCCCCTCAAAATACTTCAACTTTGACAAGCAGTCAAATTAAAGCTGTATTAGCTACAGCATATTGTGATTACTTTTCCAGTCACTGCTATGTCGATCTAAAATCCATTCCTATTAAAATACCACATTCCTTCAAGGGCTATAGTTACCTATTAACTATTTAAGACTAGTTTCCTCTATCTTTACTTTGCAATTTATAGTATTGTTTAAGAACTGTTAAGAAACATTATTGCCAGAAGAGGACATTGAGATAATCCGCCCTGATTTCTGACTAGCACTGAAAAGTGCTATGTAATCCAGTTATTCTTAACAGGGAGCATGTGCTTGTCCTTCAGGAGAACCCATTTTGATTTTAAAATGATCAACAATCTATGAAAAAGTCCAGTGAACCATCACAGTCCAGTGGTTAGTCACAGTCAAAAATGCAGCCTCAATAATAAAAAAAAAAAAAACAGTAACATATTTCTACTTATTTCTAGTTTCACCTTTTAACCATCCCTAGCTTGTTCATTCATCTATCTATATACCCATCTATGTACTTACCTATGAAAACTGCTCCATTTTATCTTTTTAGAGTTGCCACTTTTTCATGAAAAATGTCTGCAGAATCACTTTAGATTCACCTCATGCTGTGTATTTCCTTCCCAACATTTCCCTCTTTCTTCTTTCCTGTCCCCCTTGTTTATTTTCAATTAATCTCTTCTCACCTTGATTTTATCATTTTATTTAAGTAATTCCCTACGCACTAAAAACAAAAATATTGTATGTAATGAAGCCAGCATGTCTTTAGACTGGTATTGAAATTAGAGAAATTCTTTCACTGAACCATTTTTCAGAATAAAAAATTCCAGAACCTGGAAGATATCTTTGTTGAATTACTTACTACATCATAATGAGATGTGAGTGGATTTCCCCTTTTTCTTTAAAATATTCCTAACAAATGTTTACAAAATGCCTGTGAATATGCAGTTACACATTTTCTATGGCAACTTTAGTAGGACTGGTCTCTGAATCACTACTTAATTGGAAAATCTGGGATTCTTTTTAAGTAATTTCTGGGGGTTTAAACTGCATTTTGCACTGCTATACTTCACACTTGTTGCAGTGCTCTTGCTGTCTCCATCTCTCCTAGACTTTTTTAGAGATATTTTATCAGAGAATATTTTTCTGCAGATTTCAGCAGTGTTTTTTTTGACTCCAGAATGGTCAGGGAACCTGGCCTCTTTCAAATTGGGATGAGCTACACAAACGTGTAAGTCCAGTCATAAACTAGCAATTGCTTAGAACAAATAAATTTCCTGACCGAGACAGCATGTGAGATGTTGTATTAATATTGTAAGCAAAAAGATACAACAGATTGTGTTTACAGAAGTAAGTGCACATGATACAGAGAAAAGGCATATAGCTTAGTAACATTCTTCAAATACCTTGCTATATATAGGAAAGTTAGTCAAAAACTACTGAGAAGAAAAAAAATTTCCTTCTGTATTTGAAATTTCAAATGATTGAATAGTATGTTACAGTGAAAAAAATGGCCTGCCGGAATAAAAACACAATAAAGAAGATCTACATGTTGAATTATTTCATTGAGTCAGAAGCTAAAGTAGAGCCCTGTATATAAATCACATCATTTTACTTAAAAAGCTGGGGAGAATAAAACATAGAAGAAAACAAAACAAAACAAAACAAAACAAAACAAAAAAAAAAAAAAAAAAAAGAAGAAGAAAAATAAAAATAGTGTCCCTTTCAGGATGATTGATTTTTGTGGAATCCATATTTTACTCTCTGCTACATAATTTTATACTCTTGACAAAATGTCACACAGTTGGAAAAGGGCTGGGAAAACATATGCAGCTTTCTATCAACTTTATGCCTCCCTAAATTTAGAAGATTTTTCTGAACAGGGAAACTAAAAATAAATCAGGAAACAATGTCAATAGTGAGGTCTGAATTATCCAGCAGTAAAAAACATGAAAGTATTTTTAGTATATTTAAATAGAACATTCATAACATAAATAGTGGCAATGAAACTTGACTGTCAACAAGAAAAAAAAAGTGATCTGTAGACGACATTTTCTTTTTTTTTTTTTTTTTTTTTTTTTTTTAATGACATTGCCTATATGTACTGTGCCTTGTTTACTTACACATTTAAACTACTGTAAGAATTCACTATTAGAATGTGGCCAACATGTACTTTACCTAATCTTAATAAGAAAAGCTGACATTGAAGTTGGATAAGCAAATATATTTGCATTTATAATTACAATTTTGTTTCCAGAATGAAATTCTGGGCCAATTTAACCAGATAATGTAAACAAATTAACAAGATATGCAGAAAAATTAATATCTACAGACAATTTGGTTTTCATCACACATATAGTGTGTTTGCATGTATATACAAGAGACAGAAGGCAATTTAATTACAATTCTACAAAATAATAATCTTTAAAGAAATCTTCATATCTTTAATGAAATGTGCTAACAAATAAAGAAGTTGAAAAATGTGTATTTATGTAATTATAACAGATACATTCCTGGATTTTCTAAGAGGAAAACTTTTTCAGGACTCTGTAAGCATTCACTATATTAATTCTTCAGTCACTACAGTAACATCATCAGAGATACTTGACAAGAATACTATTACACAAAATCTAAATGTGGTTGATACAGAAAAGTTTTTCTGAAAAGTATATGTGAAAAAACAGTGGTTAAAAAGAAAAAGAAAGGAGAAGCAAGTTGGTCATCAAAATAAATGTTAGTTAGTTGATTAATAATTTTCATATTTGAAGTTAAAAAAAAAAACAACCTTTAGAACTTTAGCAAATAAAATTATATTTCTGACTAGCTCTAATAATATGCGCAACACTGAACCCAGACTGAGATTTACACCCATTTCTGCCAATTCTTCAACTCTTCTATGAAGTTAAACAATTATTCTGACCTGAAGAAAGTCACAAGTTACAGTATGGTCTGGCCCACATGCCCAGCTAGCCAGTAAGATTTTTTTTTTTCTCGTGGGGACCTTGTGACCAGTGAGAAGCAAAACAATCAACGAGACTTCACTCAAGCTCCTGCAATCCTTTATCATTACCCTCTCATGTCTATCTTCTTGTTTCTTATCCTTTTCAATCTTACTAGACTTTTATTTCCTATGTCAAAGAGCACAGATTTTTGCCACTCACTTTGACGAGTTCATCAGTGAAACCACTGCAGGTCAGAGGCATGCAAAAGTGAAAGACTGCTTGTAGCACAAACTGTGTTAGAGTTTTCTCAAGCCACTCTTCTTGATTTTCCAACATGCCTGTACTAAGCTAAACAAATATTTTCACACAATAAACTTCCAATATTTAACTGAAAGTAGTCATAAAGTATACCAATCAGTAACCAAATCCACACACAAAGCGTACAAATTATTACAAAGTAGCACTACATCTGCAACATTAGCAATGTGCATTATCTTCTAGAAGGTACCGAGGGACAAAGGACACAGATTTTTTCAGTTTTACACAAAGAAAATGAATCAGGGTATTTATTTAAAAGAAGACGGTGAGGAAAGCTATCTAAAAATGTTAGTAAGTGCAATTAGAAAAGACAATTGAGTCTAGAAGTACATCTAGAAATAGAAGCTCGCATGAGTTTGAGAATGATCTTCAGATAATGGCTCGATGGCATGACTAATGGAGGATAGTTAAATTTTATTCATACCAAGAAAATATTTTTTTTCAATTTTTAATGCCCTTATGTCTGCAATTGTTTTATGTCATAAAAATATTTATTAATGTGTTTATAGGCAACCATTGATTTTACTTGAAGCATTCCATTAACTACTGGAAGACACAGTATAGAAAACATTGTGCAAAGCCCTAGCAAGTCTACAGGAAATTACATAAAATTAGGTGAGATTAGATGAAATGAGTAGATATAAAAAGACTGCAATATACTGACCTAGCAGTGTTCTTCCCATAGAGAACATTCTGTCCCAGGCAGTTCTCAACAGTAAAGAAGCAGACAAGGACAGAGATCTCACACCCGCTGGAAAGTCATCTTCTCAGCAAAACAGCATTGAACAAACGGACACGAGAAGCAAATGCAAACAACGGACCAGCAGAAGATTGAGTAGCCCCATAAAAAAGATACACAGAGATTTCTCAGTAATATCCAAGCACCGTGAGATGTATTTATATATGCACTGCAGGAAAAACCATGGCTCTTGGTAATGCCTGGCCTCATCCTGCCAGGAACCAGTAAGTTAAAATGTGTGTCTTTCAGCTGAAATACTGAATGGGAGAAGGATGAGATCGCTAACGCTCAGAAGAGGGTGAAAAAGAGCAAGAATCTTGTACAGTGATTTCACACACACACACAGCTGCAGTGCTCAGTGTAATATTGCTTTAAACATGAAAGAGAACTGTGAACCATTATTTTTATGGTAGTTTTGTCCTGTTCCTTTTTGCTGTCAGTCTAGAAATTCAGTTTAGAGACACAGCTTAGGATAGGGATGCTGTATTTATCTAGATGCCTGTTAGAATCTTTTGATGCATAAACCCTTTTGAAAATCTGTCCATAATCCTAAGTACTCCATAGTATGTACTCCAGAAGTAGTACTCCAGAAGTATGATGGCAAAAGTTTTTTTTTTTCCTACTCCATTGTTGTATTGAGCTCACCAGTTGTCAATTAACTGTAAATGATTACAGCAATCATACATGCTTGTGGGCAAATCACAGAGCTCAGTTTCAGGTGTAAATGAAATCTGTTTTATGAAATATGTTCTTTTAAAGTACAAACAACTGCTTATCCTGAAAAATACTTTTTTTTTTTTTTTTTTTTAAGTTTAATAAACATTCTCAATAAAAGAGCTCGTTTGGTTTTCTTTGTTCTTCTTCTGCACAGATATGAGTTTCATGAGAAATGTATGCAACTAAGAAGTCTAAAGCAAATATATGATAAATTTTAATTTTAATGTTTAAACATCAACTGAAATAACTGAAATAATGTAAAATGTTTTCAATTACGAACTAAGGCTCTATTTTAAAAATTGGTTTCCATCTATCTGAACTGCACACAACTGTGTATCAGTCACATTCTGCTACACTAAGACAACATAGCCAGTAGCAATTGAGAAACACATTATACATAGCACTTAGTTCACCATGAAATTCTAGATGAGTTAATGACAGATAATGGCCTACAATTCATGTGTGACTTATTTTAGCAAATCTCACTGATACAGCAATTCAAGTGAACTGCATCAAGGCTGCACTAAGTATAATCAAATGGGCTTGCAGGAAAAAAAAAAAAAAAAATCAGCAAAAAATTACAAAACACTTAATAGAAAAGAAAGTGACATACTCAGAAGTCCCATGGAATCAGTACTGTCTCGCTGTTTTAACACATCTGTTCTATTAGCCTTTCCAGTGCAGTTTGTGGAGAAGAACTCAAGTGTCATGCTCCCAATTACCCTGCTCCTTACCCAAAGCTTTTGAAGTTGTTACAAAAACCTGCCCAGTATCACTGTCATGGCTGCCATCCTGACTGACACGGAAATGACATGTAAAAGGTACCTTTGCAAATCCTCTTACATCTTTCTAATTGGCTTACAAGATCCACATCCAATACTCATGATTTGGATGCACTATGGAGGTACCCAATAGATTTGCAACTGCAAAAAACTTCACTACCTTGTGAATCAAGGCCTTTCAAGAAGTCCTGGTGAAACAAACTGCACTGGGATAAGGCCTGGAAAGGGCAGCGGATCCTTGCTTCCTTCTCACCAGAACAGAGCAGGAGCTATGAGTTGTTTGCTCTCAGGATGGAACAGTCCTGAGAGAAGGAGGCAAGGAGCACAAAGCACCAAAAGGCCAGATGTGACAATCTGCTACTTTGGTGCAAGAGCATAACAAACATAGGATAGTGAAACAGATCAGTAAATATAAATCATTCAGTAGAAAGATCATTGAAATAATAACAACTTAAAATATCTACTTGTGAACAGTGTGCTAAAAACCATTTTTATCATGATAGTTCGTGATAACCTCCTCTGGAAATATCTAAAACAGGTGAAACAGAAAACATCCTTACGACAGAGCAAGAACAGTGGATTTCCAGCTCCTACTGCTGACATTCCCCATGGACAACAGAGCCAGTCTCCTTGCCACTGGGAGCACAGAAGTCAGTGTGGCCAGCTTGGGCTCTAGCTGGCAGCTCTCTCTGCAACTGCTAACAACTGAATCTGCGATAAGAAACTTCTTTAAAAATGAGAAATCCACTCCATGAACAAAAAGCCAATGGCATTCACAGATAATAGATGCTAGAGCATGGTCAATAAAAGACTAGAAACATGTCTAAGCCTTAATAACTGGTAATGTTCATTTATCCAGGAAGGTCCATTTTTATAGGGCATGTCTTGTTTCATTTTGATGGTGTCAGAAATACTAAAACAAAGAGAAGTAAAAATACACACACAGAAGACCAAACGTATCCTAGAAAAAAACAAAAAAAAAAATCTTTGGCTATGAAAAATACAAATAAAACATCTCGAAGTACGTGATCAGGCTCAAAAGGCATTGGAGTAAGGTTTGCCATAGGAAAACTAGCAAAAGTAGCCCATTTCGAAAACAAAACATAGCGTGAAGTATTTTCATCGTAATTTTGTTTTCTCGTCTATCTTTATTTACCAAATAGAAATACAAATTTGTGTAACTGTGTACATATAAAGACTTCCTCTGCAATTATATTGTTGCCACAATGCCTGAGCACATACTTTTTAAGTAATAAACACCAAACGTAATAACTATCTAAAGCTGATTTACTGATTTTATTCAATATTCATTCTTTTCATCTAAAAATAAATAAAAAGAACAGAAATATTACTGCTTTTCTACTACTTTCAGTGGCTCTGGTGGAAATCCACAAGTTCAGAGCTTTTTAGATTCATTTCTTAGAAGTTACATGAAGCTCGACATAAATTAGCTAATTCAAACAAATAAGAGCTCTAAAGAAATGTCAGCAATGATAGCAATGGCCACTTCTCAACAAGAAGAATGTACTTTATCCATACAAAGAAAATAAAGCAGAGTTGGAACTACCTATCAGCAGCAGTTTCCCTATGAGAAGTGTACATCAAAACTAATATACCATTTCTTCCAAGGCTTACTTTCACCTTCTTCACCCAAAGAATCATCTGTAAGAATATGTGTAAGAGTGCCCTCTGGTGATTATGTGCCTAAGGAATATTCTTTCATTATAAGGGCAAAGAGAACAAATCTGTGGCAGGGCTGATAAGTAATTCTGACAGTTTTGCAAACTAGATTCTGTTACCAATTCTCAAAAACAGCAGCGAAGAAATCAGGTATTTGCAACTGGTTTATGCCCATGGTTTTAAATGCAAATTCACATGAAGAAAGAGACAGTAGCCTTGACTAGGTTAAGATTTATGGGTGCTATAGACAGCACAGCTACTTTTATGGCTAAGAACGTAATAGATCCTAAGCAAACACTGATAAGTCCTCTATTCTCCTAAGAAGTATCCGCCCATCAAGTGTCCTGACACTGGAAAAACCCACAGTTTTGATAAGAATAAAGACAAGCTAACTGTAGAAAATCATTTCTTAAGTTAGCTGAAAACTTGCATCAAGAGTTTGGTGGGCAAGACCAGGGAATTCTTCCATTATTGTACAGTGATCACTGCACTTTCAATCCTACTGCAATAGATACATAAGCAAAACATATATAAACACATATATAAACACATGTTTTACATATACGTATTTACTGTGAGGGTGACAGAGCACTGGAACAGCCTGCCCAGAGAGGTTGTGGAGTCTCGATCTCTGGACGTATTCAAGACCCACCTGGATGCTTTCCTGTGTAATCTACTGTAGGGAGCCTGCTTTAGCAGGGAAGCTGGGCTAGATGATCCCCAGAGGTCCCTCTCAGCCCCTGTTGATTCTATATGATTCTGTGACGTATGCATATGTATATATACACATATAAAATTAAAATATTGGAGAGACTTATTATCGAGCAAAATTCTACTTTCACAAGATTTAAACCAACCAAGATTTTAAACCAACAAAAGATTCTGCAGTAATCAAAAAAAAAAAAAAAAAAAAAAAAAAAAAAAAAAAAGCTGATACGAAAGTACACTGGTTGAGGCCTGAAAATACCATTCTAGTCTAGTTTATTACCTCCTATCTGGGGTGAAACTAAGGGCAGATTTACTGGGAGTGTTATACTACCTCATTAGTACCTCCCAGTAATCACATATGCTCCTTCTCTCAAGGTACCACGGCAGTTACTTCTAGCCTCTGTAACATAACCTAAACCGCAGCGGTGTTCCTGTAAAGGCAGTAAAAATTAGGGAAGTTATCACAACTGTTTGTTTCTCTAATGTTTGTAAGAGATATAAGAGATTCTCATAAGAATAAGAAAGGGAACTTTATGAAATATTGTCCTAATAAACTTATCTTTTATAATGAGCCCTTTTCTCACTCATATTAAATACCCCTCACCACTCTCTGAACATGGTGACTAATTAACTTCATGTTTTTTAAGAAAGGAACCTGGCAGTCCCATGGGGTTGTTTAACAAATAACCAGCTATCCTCTGAGGATTCTAAAGAATCACTTCCAGCCAACTTTTTTTTTTTTTTTTGGCCATATATAAATACTACTAAGTTGCAGCAACAAGTAAAGGAGGAGGAAAGAGCTACAAAAATTAGATCAAAAAACAAAAAATCAGATTCTTTATTATTTTTCATTATTCATATAGCTCATCAATCAATCAATAGATCATCATGATTTTTCAGTACTCAATCCATTTACTGTAGTTACTGTGATGGTTACACTGGACATTGTAGGCCCTGTTTACAGTATATGGCTCTTCAAAAAGCATTTGCTTCTTCTAACAACACCTGAAAAACATCCAGCTATCTGCTTACCCAAAACAGGGGCACTGGTACTTTTCAAAGAGGACAAGTTAATTCATTTTGTAGAATCACAGAATCCCAGGATCATAGAATCATAGAATACTCTGAGTCAGGAAGCACCCACAAGAATGATCAAGTCCTGGCTCCACAGAGGACCACCCAAAAACCAGATCATATGACAGAGATGCTTCTTGAACTTCAGCAGCTTGGTGCCATGACCACTGCCCTGAGGAGTCTGTTCCATGCTCATCACCTTCTGATAAAGAACCTTTTCCTGATATCCTAATTCAACCTCCCCTGACTGAGCTCCATGCCATTCCTCAGGTTCAGCCTGAAAAAAAAAAAAAATGGAGCAAGTAAACTCCCCTTCTCCACAGGTGGAAAATGAAGTCAATTTATTTTGGCAAATGAAGAAGGGAAGGGGCTGTGAAAGTCAGGTCTGCAGTAGAAATATTAACTTTGCTGATAATACTTTTAAAAGCACTAACGGTCCTAGAGCAAAGGCTATCTTTTATTATGCCAGCAAACAGCATTCAGCCTCATGAGGCTAACAAGCATCAGTGTAACATATGGAAAACCTAGTGGTGGTTGAGACTAGTCTGGGGTTTGCTCTGACTTTTAAACTTCCGAATATTTTTGTACAGTTCCATAGATATTTCTAAATTAAGGCAGATTTCAACAAAAGACTTTAGCCAGCAGCAAAATGGAAGAGTGAAACTGCACTGTAAGATGGCACCATTTGAGGAGGTAGAGGCGTAAGATGTAGGTACAGCCACTCTGCTCAGTGCTCCTCGCTGGTGAAGGAACTGCGACCTGAAAGTGCTTTGCTGAGAATGTGGTTATTTTGTGCCATGTTAATCATTTTAATAGAATGGGGGGAAAAAAAAACAACATAATCCAGAGTAGCTGTGAACAATACTGCATAGCAATTCAGTAGAAGTAATGCAGAACTCTAAAAGCAATCAAAACGCAAATATGAAAAAACAGAGTTCTGTAGAAAATCTTAGCTAACTGATAAAAAATGTCAAATTTGTTACAGTTATCCTATGTTTTAAATCGACGTGACCTGACCGTAATGGACATTTGTTCAGATAGTAAAAGCAAAAGCACACACACAAAAAATATCAGAAATACTGTTCTGCTTGGGGTTCAGCCCAGGCTTGTCCCACTCGCTACAAGCTCCGCACTCGCTGGGGCAAACTCCCTTGAGTGCCGCCAAAGCTATGCCAACTGTTCTCTCCCTGAGCATTGTAAAAGAGTCAAAGGAAGCTCTACTGAAATTAAGTCCTTATTAATCAAAGGCAAAATAATTCTCTCTCTTCCATCACATCAGAGAGTGGGGAGACAGTTACTCAGGAAGCGGAGAGCCCTGGCAGCCCTCCCGGCTCTTTGAGCTCAAAACAGTACAGCTCTGACAGTGCTGCGGCATGGGTGCACCGACCCGACTTTAAACTTCTGTTCACAAAGAGGTAGTTCACGTGTCTTAGATCAGTCACAGCTTGCCCAGTGATTCTAAAGGAAAAAAGGAGGGAAAATAAATATACTATTGTTCTAGATTTAAAAAAAAACAAAAACAAACAAAAAAAAAAAAACAGAAAACAGATTTTTTAAGTGCTACTGATTTTCCTCTGCATTCCTATATTACAAACTGCTCTGACAGTAATTCTGCATAGTAAATAAAGAAAAAAAAATTCACTCTAATCAGATAAACTTATAATACCTTATACTTATGGCTCTTGTGTTACCTTGGCAAAAATGAACCCTGGTTTGGCTCCTCCAGTCTGTAGGATCGCACTATTACATATCTTTCAACATAAAGTTACAAGAAAAAGAGAGAAAAATACTTTTTTCTATTTCTATCAAGTTTTTATAATGTCTAGGTTTTCCATCTCAACTGTTCTTGTTCAAACTAAATCTAGTTCACGAAAAAATCCCCACCTCATTTCCCTGAGAACCTACTTATTTTGTCTACCTCAACAACCAAGCTACTCTACCTTGTCATTTCAATTTTCACATATTTTCTCTTTGTGTATTAGTTCTTTGATTCAATGAAATCTCATCTCCTCAGCCCACTGCCATAAACTACTGTCCGGAACAAAGCTCTCTCTCAAATTCAATCTCAAACAAAATGAAAAAGAGAAAATCACAAATGAGAAAGTGGACTACAACCAATCCTATGGGTCCCATTCTCTCAAGGTCTGCAAGCTATTTTCCTTCATCAAGTAAACCTGAACTACGGGAAGGTACTATCACCTCTCTCATTGCTGAGTGAGAATGTGTTAATAAAAACAAGATCTCCTTATGGGGACACTGGTGTGTCAATGTTAATCACTGATTTCACTGAAATACACTAGTTGATCTCAAAAGTGATTTCCAGATGAAAGACAAACAGCTGAAAGTGTGTTTGAATAAATCAAAAAGCAGGTTTGTCACACAAATCTGTGGAATTACTGTGGAATTACTAGTGCTAACCTACGATTACAATAAATATTAATTATGTATGTAATGGTAACACCTAGAAACCATTTGTGCTCATTTGAGTCTTTCCTGAGATATTTAACAGCCCCAGTAAGCAGGATAACAAGTGAAAGCTTCACTTTTATGTTGTCATATTCTGCACAAAGAACTGACCTGTGGAGGGTCTCTGTTTAAAGAACCTTTAGATAGGGAATAATTTTTTTTTTTTTTCAAAATTTAGGATATTTATTGCACTTTCTCATACTGCCTTTTAAAGGGTTTGTAATTTCTTTCTTCAGTTCGGTGCATGTGCTTTTTCTCCACTTTATATGCCTCCAACAGCTTTTGTACAGAGCCCCACCTGCTCAAGCCTCCCCAAGAGAGCTGTAATAGCTGTAACTCATAGGACTAGATTGTGAAGCTTTTCCTTCAAAAGAAAATCTGGAAAACACCAAAAATAAAACACTTATGTAGCAAACATTTATAAATGCTGGAATTCAGCCCCTACATGTGAACTTCCAAGTTAAAAGGATTGGGCAAAGAAAATTTATCAAGGTTCTCTAAAAGTGAGAAAATTCTTTGTCACATAATGGTGCCTGTAATTTTTGCAATCAAGAGTAAGTAGTTGTCTATATCCATGCTGTGCCATTGTTGAGGTACAAGCCGTGCAATTGCTTCAACAGAATTACATGCAAAGTTAGCACTGAAATAAAAAAATGTTTCACACAATGATTGTGAATTTAGTAAAAATGGTGGGATTCATTTTTTTTCCTTCTTTCACAGTGATTTTAAACCAGTGTAACCCAATTAATTGAACTTCATGAGACAGCAACAGTCTGCAGAATTGGTGCTAATGATTCCCCCACGCCACATGATAGCAGTGACGTATTAGTAACAGCATATTCTAGCTCAATGCAGATGTTCCTAGAGCCTGGTGACTATTGAAACAGTTTCACTTTGCTGAAAAGCAATACTTTGAATTCTTTATTCAGCTGCAAATCGGATGTGTTATTAATAAAACTGTTCTGACTTCTTCAGCTGAGCTTTTAAAAAGCTAGCCTACAGTTAAAAACTGCTAGCATTTCCCCATGATTTTTCAGGGTATTACCTCATTCTTATCAGATTTACTGTGGTGTGATTTCATAAGTGTGCATATGTTATAGAATGAGACTTTAATGAACTTGGCAACCTACAACATATTAAAAGTAACCTTCTAACTCGCAGATACATATATATACAACCTTTGAAATGCACACACATTTCTCTAAAGCCTTCAATATTCCCATTGCTATATTGGAACATAAATCTCTTGTTACTACTTTATCTGTGAAACACTCATTTTTCATGCCTCAGCATTTTGTTTTCTACTAAGCAGAGAATCCAGCTTCTGTGAAGTCCTGCAAGGCTCACTTTTGTCCCCCCTGTTCTGTTCTCATCTTACTACTTCCTAAGCATCAGATGTGAGGTCATCAGTCACCTCTAATCTTAACCACTACAGCAACTTTAGTGATGCTTATCTGCAGACATTTTAACACTTCTTAGTGTATCTCCTCCTCCATGGTTCCCATTGTTAAGTTCTAGGCTTGCTCTTACTCTTGGCTTCCTAGGCCAAAGCTTGAGATGCACCCAAACAAATAATCACTTTCATTATCTGCTCCTTCTGACTGTTCCTTCTAAACTGCTTGAATATTTCATAATCTCATCATTGACCTGCTTCTTCTCCTCCTACATCTCATCTGCAGACTGCCTGCTGATTCCTGCAACATTCTCTGTATATAAAAATTTCTTTGGCATACAGCCAGATCATGCCTTGCTTCCCCTAAAATCATGAGGCAACAGCTTACTCAGAAACCCAGTGCTTACAATGAAGAATTTTGCAGCCTTTGTCCCTTTTCAAAGATGTCTTGGACTGCCCTGCTCAGTAGCTGCTAGGATTGATGTCTGAACTGTGGTATTCCTGACACAGACACCCCAGGTGCTGGAGGCCAGTCACCTCATTTCATCTCTTCCAAACAATGACGTGGGAGAGCAGAGTCCTTGGAAATACTCCCTACATCCATCTTCACCAAATTCCTCATCTTGATACTCATCTGTTTTCAATTCAGTTACATCTCCTTCTGCCCTAAAGCCAAGCTCTCCAGCCCGACAGATGTACAGATCATAATCCATCCTCCAATGCACAGAATGATGCATCTGCTCCTCCCCCAAGAGCAAGCAACAAAAAAAAAAAAAAAAAAAGAGAGAGAGAGAGAATAAAATTCCTCCAATGTTCTCCCTCACCCAAATATTTGCTTGGAAGAAATCTACAGCACCAGAAGAAGAACACAGTATGTCACATTTTCTGATGCTGTAACTGCTAACCATGTTTAATATGCAGCCAGCTGTTTAACTCCTGTCCACCAGCAAAAGCTGGTGAGTTACTCGAAGACAAACAAAAGCAAACAAACAAACAAATAAAAGCAAACAAACTCCAAATACACATACAGAAGCCACACATATATAATCAGCCATTAGCAAGACCAAGACATATATAGCACTAGTGCCTAAAAAAAACTCACGATTATCTTGATTCAGCTAGGGCAAGGCAATTCTGCAGAAACTGGAGTGCTACATTCAAAATAATAGAGAAAAATGTAAAATGCTACCAGTCAAGTTCATATAAATGATTTGCAGTTTTGCTTACATAAAAATGTGCATACTTCTCCTTGTTTACAGACACACAGAAAATTTGAAATAAACTGTTAGAACACAGGTATCAACACCGACAGAGTATGTATGAAGTTTAAACCTCTCAGCATGGGACACAAGATACAGTAAGAAAATAGCATGAAACTCAAAGAAAGTACTTGGGAAATAGATAAAAATGTGGGATACTTTCATGAATTAAAACTAACTTGGCTTTGTAATATATCTAACTAAGCCTTCATTTTTTAGCATAGAGATTACATATGAGACACTATTCTGAGGTGTTCTAAGCCAAGTTCCTAGAAACCAAAGAATTTGAAATCTGTTTTGCTAGGACCTAGTCTAGTCAATCACTTATTTTAAATCTCATATTTTTATTTGAAATAAAATTCTTTGTTAAGAATCTATCTCATAAATAAATAAGTATATAGGTGGATAAATAAATAAATACTTCTGCCTTTATTTTGATGGGGCCTGTACTGAAAAAAAGATTTTAGAACAGCAAAGAGCTTGCTTAATAGAGGCAACTAAAATTCCTAAATACTGACTAAATGTGGAAAACAAATATAGTAAAAAATAATTATAAGCCTTAATAATTGTTTAATAGAGAAACTGTTAAAAGGTTTTGTTGTTTTGGTCATATACTAATAACTTTATTAAATGCTTTGTTTCAGAATGCAAGTTGAAGATTTGTATGACTCACAACCAACCACAGAACATATGCATTCATCCCAGTTCAGTATCTAAAGTAGAGATACTTTAGTTACTAACTGGAAGATATATTTTTGTACGTAAGTCTCTCTATCTTTTTTTTATTGTGTGTCTCTTACAGTTCCACTATAGTTACAGTGACTTTAGAGTCTAGGTCATCTGAAACAGCTGATACTAGATCTGACCAAAAATGAAAAGGAGATACAGAAAGAAGACAAAGAAGATATCTCTGCTCTTTATCACACCAAATCAAAACTCTATATGGAAAACGTCTTCCCCAAAAGTAAAGGATTCCTTCAAGCAGCAACCATTAGCAAGATGCAGATTTTTCTTGCTATCTGAGAAAATGTATCATCTCATCCCAGGTTACAAAATATGTTGGATTCTTTATCTAGCTAAGAACATTGAAGCATCTGTAAGGGTCCAGATTCACAAGATGTAGTTGTGGGTACATATATCCTTGGTGGAGAAGTATGCCGCATCAGCCATTTTCAAGATTTCCATCACACAAGCCAGGGCTCCCCACAGTTTCTACTGCCAGTTGTACTGGTCTGAGGTGGAACAGCTCTTAAACTGAGAAACAAAGAAGCTGTATTCACAGTGATTTCCTGGAGCACATTGGCTTTTCAGGTTTGAATAATGTGTTTAGTTCTTAACAGTAGCTTCTCTTCAACTAACTTCCTTTGCACAACTAATGGAATAACGTTTATCAGGAATGTTTTTCCTTCATGACCTTGCGCATACAGCTGAGGCTTAACTAGCACCTTGGTGGCTTGAGTTGCTCTGCTCTGTAACGATGTCTTCCTTACTGTCGTGGAAAGCAAGAAGCTGGCCTTACAAATTCAAAGCTGTGAAATGAATCATAAAGGATTTTAAAAATTTGCTGCAGACTCATATATATGTTCTCCTGACCAGCCAAATCTGTATTCATCTGCTACCCAACAAGGATTTGCTTTTCATACATGTGTCTTAATTTCAAAATGCCCATTCATGTTCTATGGTACTGGAAACTTAAAAACACTCACCAGGAGTGGTTTTCATTTTCAGATTTTTTCATACTTTTAGCTTCATATACATACTGGGAAATAAATTACTTGACCTAGTAGATGAAACTATGATAAAATTCAACCATAAAGCTTCGTGATAACAAAATTAATGATGAAAATTTTGTTAGAATTTGAATTCCATTCTCAAAGTCTGCAACCTATTTAGCACTTCCTTGCCCCTGAAATGTAAGCCTATTTCTTTAAAATTTCCCATATTTTCTCCATTATTAAGAAGGTCTTTATAAACTTGCTATTGGAAAAGCTGCTGTAGATGTTTGTTCTGTGTACCACTAAATAACATGATGTTAAAAACAAGAGGCGAGTTGCCCTCTGTCAATTTTTGAGCAGGCAAACACATCTATGGTTACATAGCCACCACCACAGCTCACTCTTCTCGGCAAGAAATGAAATGAATAGTTTTTTCAGATGGAACGACATACAGAGGTTGCAATACTCTACAACTTCAGCCTCAGTTCTCCCCAGAAATGACCATTCCTTCCCACATTTAACGCAGGCATATATCCAAACCTCAGCCACTGACACGCAGCATCAAGCTACCAGCAGCCCTGTATCGGGCAACTGAAGCTACTATCTCACCTCAGTTATGGACAAAGATTTGTATTCTGCTGGCACTAATGGGGACAATTACATTTAAAATACGTGGAAGATGAGGTGCACAAGCAAATGGCGCTTATATCTTAAATTGCCTTGGTTGTTTTGGTTGAGCCTGGAAACGTAAATGAAATGCATCAGGAAACTTGCATTTTTTCTTCTCCAAAATTATTTACCAGCAAACAAAGACATTTGAATGAAACATGTGAAATTGGCCTGGGGAGATGGCTCAAACTAAACCTGTGCTCATTAAATAGAGCATCTCTATTTTTTTCATGCACTATGGACTGTTCATTCCTGGGAGCTGAGGTTCCGCTCATCCCAGTTACATTCTACTCTCAATGCAAAATAACAATACTAAGGAGGTTCAGGCTCTGAGAACTGCTTCTTATTAAATTCTTTTTCTCTTCAATCCATTTACACCAAAATAGCCCTAACCAACCAATCAACAAACAAAAAAAAACTCACAAAACTAGCTTAATACATCTGCAATTAGCCTAGTGCATTTTACAATTTTACAACTAAAACTGTTTACCCTAATCCTAAAAACGCTTACCCTAAATTTACCTAATACCTAGCTTATTTTGCTCTTCAGGAAAATATATTTTTGAAAATGGTTTTTCTTTTATATGATATTGCTATTTACTGCTGTCCACGTAAGCCTGGGCATCAACTCTAAACTCTTAATGATCTAGAAGATTCTGAAATGGAGAAGGAGAAATCTCATATTCAAACTGAGGGCCTTTTTTTTTTTTTTTCTAATTAATTTTTTTTTTTTTCCAATTGATCACAGCTAAAATTGTTCATGTTAAAACAATCAAATCTAAAGTTCTGATAGACCAAGTTCTGACATTCCAAAATTTATGTTAGACCAAGCTCTAGCATTTCAAAACCAAACTAAATGAAAAAGAATTGTCTCTTCAGTCTCCCCAAAGCACTTGTTAAAATGACTTGTTTAAAATTAACGTAGAAAGTCGCAGAAGCTAAAAGAGACAAATAATTAGAAAAAAAAAAAAAAAGAAAGATAAAAACAATAATATAAGACAAGACGATGTTAAACATGAACTGAAACAAAAGGCTTAAAAAACATTAAAGACATTAAAATGTAGATCCTATTTTAATATTTTAGATTTGGACATTGAAGCTGGGAATGTCACTTTTCTTCCAAAAGGTAAGAAAGATATTAAGTACGGATAATACGTACCTGCTGCGTAGATAGCATCTACCACCAAAGTCAGACCTTGCAATAAAACCTGTATCTTGTTTCGTAAGTAAAAAGCCAAACTCCATATTTCCATTTCTGTGATGACAAAAGAAGTGCACATCAAATGGAAACTGCCCAGAAGTTGCATGAAACTACATATGTATAGTCGATGCCGTACAAGATCTCTGTTCAGACTGTCAGTGTCACAGTGCGGCTACCAAACGGCCCAACAGAAGACCATTTTCAACTTCTTTAGCAGACGGAGCAGGGGAGTAATTAACAGGTATTTAGCAATATGGTAAATGAAATTCTATCAATTATCATAATTACTCTGAACTGCAACAGCAGGCACAAGCCAACACCTGACTACAACTAACAAGTGCAGAGAGAGGAGAGTGAATGTTTATCAGTGTGCAATCACCACATGGACAACATCTCAGTTCTCTGAGTCATCTCTAGACCTCTGCAGAAGGAATTTTGTCTGCCAGTGTAATGTCACTCTGACATTTCCTTGCAGAAGGAATAAATACTATTATCCTGAAGAGCATATCAAAAGACACTGTCTGAAAGACACTTTCGGGTGCAATTCTGAAACTGGCATTATGAATAAGTCATTACAGTCATCAATTTCAAAGCAACAAGAAGAAAAATCTAGCTGCAAGAAGCACACTATGTGCCTGTGAAACATGAGGAAATGTGTCGGTTGCCATGAAGAGTTTTCAAGTACATGGAAGAGCTCCGAGAGCATAAACTGATCTCACTCCTTGTCTGGTGCCGATACTTTAAACTTCAGCAGCCAACGAACAAATGTCATGTTTAACAAAGAAATGGAGAAATTCTAAGATCTGCCTAAATTTCTGCCTATTTTGAATAACAAGCAGCTGGTTACTTCTGAATGCATTACCAAGCTGGTGTAGCAGAGAAACCCCGTACAAAAATGACATGAAGAAACATTTCTCACTGCAACTCTGCCAGAGATACACTAAAAATCCAACCTGAATTGTATTTTCCATTGCATAGACACAAAACTTAGTCTTGGGTGCAGTTCTGAGAATTTATCTCTCAAAGCCCCCCTCCCACCTATTCCTAATTTCTTTGTTTGGGCAGGCATTGTCTTAGGGCAAATGTTGCCATGCTAGAAATAGAGACAGAAAACAGCAGTATTTGTACAGGTCTATTGTGGTTGGATTCACAGATAAGCAGGAGGCAAAGAAAATTCACACAGCATCTTGTGTACTGCTACTGTAATGTATGTCCTTGTTGCTTGGATACCTCCAGTGAATTACCAAGCAGGGGTGCGAGTTTCTTTCCTAGCTGGTATTAAATAAAAAAATCTCAACGTACCGCTCTGTAAGAGGTAGAAGATGCACATGGAAGCTTCCTGAGCGCTTGCCCGCCAAGTGCCATAAAAAGACAGATCGAGCCATGAGAATTTTAAATCTTGTGGGTTGCTGCGCCATGTTATGAACTAGATCTCATACAATTCATCACCCAAGTTACAAAAAAATAGTTCAAGAACTCAAAATAATGAATTCTGTCATTTCCAATAGAAGTGTGAAGGGAGAATTATGAATGAACCTTTTAAAACACGTATGTGGAGGGAGATTGCCCTTCTACAAAATGAAAGCAGCAGGCTTCTATTTAAATGGTCCAATCCTGAAACCGAGACCTTTCATTTTCAATTAACTTAAATTGACAATTGAGAAAGGTTTGAAAATGTTGTTGGAGCCTTTCACTTTGATAGATCTCAGCTCTGACATTGCACACAGCATTCTGACCTGATTTTTAGGGTGTGCTGTTTTAAAATTGAAAATTCGAAAAGAATTTGATTCAATCAAAGCTGTTGCAAGGCACTCAAACATCTTAATTTGTTAGTAATGCATTTCCCATATTTTCTCATCATATGTTATATAATGCATCGTTCATTAAGGCACATTAAAACCTAAGAACCATGCCTTTCTATAATGTATTAGAGCAACATTTTCCTTGCAAAATTAAATTCTATCACAGAACATATTACCATTTACAAAAGGCAACAACGGCAAACATAAAAACCTTTACATATATTCTAAAACAGCCTACTTTACCAAGCTACAATACTGAAATAATGCAATTACCCGGTACTGCGTCCCTCTTATCAGCTTGATGCAACTTAAGCAAAACAAGCTAATTTTCAATCTTAATGTCATATTGCGAATTGCTTTGGTCACTTTTGAACACACAAAGGGAACAAAAGAAAGACTTCTGAACAGCTGAAACACTTCACTTAGATAAAAATTTAATTAATCAAGCCAAATACGGACCTTTAAAATCCTTGAGAAAAGAAACAGAGATCTCCCTGAATGGGAATTGCCCCCAAATCAATTAATAGATGGAGCACACTGCCCCTGCTCTTCAATAGATATAAAAATGTAATTGGCTCAGCTCAGAACCACATGGTCACCACGATTGAGTCTCAAATCACTTGTGAATTTGTTCTGTTACAATACATGTAATTCCCAAATAAACAAACAAAATTTGATTAATTTTCCAAAACTTCCATCACATTTGGAATCTTTCCAGTATAGAGCATGCAAGTGGAGGGTGGGCTGCTACATTAATGACCTTGGTTTTTTTTCAGGACATCTCTTCATACGAAGAATACTGTGAATATTGTTTAAAGTAATGTTTTGATTCTTGTAGCCAACAAAAAGCCTATGAAAACTGATGTTTGTGATGCAGATTTGGAAGTAATGGGTTGTATGTGCTGGACCCCATTTTTTCAACTCAATCCTAAAGAGAGTGAAGACAGAGCAGAAACAACCTCTTGCAGTACTGAGTCCATAAACACCTGCTACGAATTCCGCAGCAAAGTTCGGAACAGAAGCCATGTCAAGCATGATGACTAAATCCTGTTCTTGCATCTTTTCAGTTTTTCAGTAAACACACACCAAATCCTATTTGATTCCAAAATTCAACTTTGGCCTATTCTGAAGGAGTGAAAGCAGCAAAGACATGTTTATCCCACAAGACCTTTTGTAAGGAGCTAGTCTGGCTCTACTTTAGTGATGTGTGCAAAAGAGCAGTAAGTATCACTTGACTATCCAAGGAATTAGATATTGCCAGGCCTCAGGAATTCCATTTTCTCCAGTGTATCTCCTGTGTTCTTCATTGGTGGGAGGCAGGACAGAAAGCAGTGCTACCTCGATGCCAACTACATCTTTGGCCGTTATACTGCATACTGGTACTTAGAATAGCCACTTGGAAATTCAGGCTGGATCTCTGCATTGTCCTGCTTTTACATTAATGCCACTAAATGCAATTGTTTGGAAAGGAGATACTCCTCTAATTATATAAGTTGCAGAGAAAGCCACGCTTTGTGGTAAGCATTTAGTTTAGCAAAACAAAAAATCTAGGTTCAAATGCTTGAGCTGCTAAAATGAGTACAAGGTAATGGCATCCTTAACATGACTAATGCCTGATTATACTTTTTTGTATGTACGAAGTGACCCTCAGTCTGCCCAGTGTACTTCAGTAAGAGAAACAGGGATAGGGATAGGGAGCTGAGCACTGGATGATGGAAAAATATACATATATATATTCTGTTCTCTTCTCAGTGTTTTCCAAACTGAAAGATAATGACAAGTGTGAATTGATCTTCAACAGAACACTGTAAGCATTTTGTCCCCTTTTCCTTAGCATATGACAAGAAAAAGGAAAGAAGAATGACATGGTTGATGCACAGTTTGTAATATTTGAAAACCATCTGTGTGTGTATATATATATATATATATATATGCCTCTATGTAAGCTGTGAGAACTGCTGTTCTTAAGGAACATGGAGAATTCCAAAGCTGTTTGTAGTTCCATTCAGCACACAGAAGAGTCAAAGACTTGGAGAGCTGGGAAGCATGGTCAGTTCTACACATGGAGCCAATTTTAACAAACACAAAGGCAGTAACAAAGATGTCACCTTCAGTTATTCTAGTGTCTTTATAATGTGGATGAGAAGTCACCATAAACCAAAGTACATGCCTCATTGTACAAGGAGTGGCCTACAACAAGGAAGGTCGGACACAACACAACCATACTTCCTTACAGAATATTGCTTTAAAGTACCACTACCATTGCAACCTACTGCATTTTGCTGAAAATGCTGGACTATGTCTCCCACTTCAGCACACGGGAAGTTGGATTTAGGCTGAAGTGCAGCATCTGAAAGTTAGCTTTCAACAAAGCTACAAGGAGGCCTGTTTTGCTGCACCTGCTGTGCTGGGGCAGTGTGCTGGCAGCACTGCTGGATCTGCCTGAAAAACTGTTCCTCAGCCCTCATGTTGCTTGGGCCTTTTCATGTTTATATACATAATCGTTTCATGTTTACATGTATAATCATTGTTTTTTCCCGACAGGAAGTATTTCAGGATTCTTCACCGGGGCACACCGCTGGGCCAAGAACTATTAGTAGGAGCAGCCTCACAGTAACAAATCCACCTGCTGCACAAGTCACTGTGAGGGCGGGGCCGAGAAATTAATACAGAAAAAAAAAAAAGAAGAAGAAGGCAGTCGGAAAATGCTTCTAAACCCGATGCAAAGTTGTAACCGGCGCTGCCAAAGCTCCGCAGACGCCTGCACAGCGCCGGAGCGGGGCCGTGCCCGCCGGCTCCCACGTCCCCGACCCACGGCCGCAGCGGCAACACACCCCGCCCCGGGGGCCCGAGGCTGCGCCCAGCGTGCGGCGTGCTTCTGCGGAGCGGCCCGCGTGCCGACAACAGAGACACGTGACTAGACGTATTTCTTTAGGGGGAAAAAAAAAAACAAACACACAAAAATGGATGTATGTAATCGAACCCCCACCCTCTCCCCCTCCTTCCCACCTCCGCCCTTCCCCAGTCCGGCTCTGCTGTCCGCTCTCCCGCCGGCTGGGCAGCGCTCCCGGTCCGCACGCCCTCCTCCAGCCGCCGGGCCGCCCCTCGCCACGCTGCCGCCAGCCCCGGACTTACCGGCGGGGCCGCGCCGTCTCTCGGCCTCCGCGGCGCGCTCGCGGCTCAGGGCGGCGGCATCCCCCGAGCCGGTCGCCTCCCCGCACCCCCCGCTTGGTCCCGGCGCTGCGCTGCGTGCCTCTCTCGGTGCGGCCGGCACCGTACGCTGTAGCGTGGAAGAGGCGGAGGAGTGTGCGTGTGTTTATGTGTGTGTGCAGAGGGAGAATTAACTTTGCTCAATGGCGACAGGGCAGCAGCCTCAGCCCAAGCATCAGATCGATTTACTAAACAAACGTGGGTGGGGATGTTAAACAGTAACCAGCAGCTTCAATGAAAACTGAAAGCTGCTCAGCTGCTGGGTGGCCCTGCGCACACTCCGCGCCCCGCAGGCTGCCGTGCGAGGCGCTCCCGGCCCGTCTCGGCTCGGTTCGGCCCGGAGCACTCTGGCGGGGCTCCGCCGCCCGGCTCCGCACCCCCGGGGCATCGGCCCAGCGGCGCGGCCTGCGGGCAGCGCGGGGGAGGTGCGTGCCCAGCGCCGTCTGCGGGCGGCATCCGCTCGGGCCGCCCACGGCACTGCGCTGGGGAAACGGAGCAATCCGGCACTGCCCCGCTGTGCCCCCGCGACCACTGCGAACGTCCTGTTCCCTGCCCTAGGTCGGTGGACCTCTCAGCGCCGCGCAGGTCGTGACACAAGGAAGTGTTTGTAAAATAATAATTGTCATTGTCCTCCACCACGGCACAGTCAGACTCGAAACAATAATTAACGCTCGAACCGTGAGATCACCGCTCACACCCGCGGAGGCATCGGGAAGGGAGCGGGTACCTGGGGCTGTGTGTCACCG
The DNA here is from genome assembly GCF_987193195.1 of Phasianus colchicus. NCBI lineage: Eukaryota > Metazoa > Chordata > Aves > Galliformes > Phasianidae > Phasianus > Phasianus colchicus. The sequence continues at coordinate 64,716,818 of NC_143438.1, read as the reverse complement.
CCACCCAGGGTGTCCCTGCGGTGTGAAATAGAGCGGGAGGTGCCACGCGAGAGGGAAGAAAGTGCCCGCGGAGCGCCCGGCCTGTGCGCGTCCCGCAGCGCGCACTGTGTCGGGATGTGAGCGGCACTCGAAGGAGCGGCGCAGCGAGGGTCATGCGTTGAGATTGGGGAGAAAAAGAGATGAAAAACGTTCTTTTCCTCTGGCCTCTGTGATTGATGGGTTTCTCAGCGTGGAGCTCAGCTCTGCGTCCTCACCGCGGTCCCTCGCCGTGCCGCTTGATCTCGTTACGGAGGCCGATGCCTCGTTCCCTGAGCTCACCCGTGGAAGCTGCGGGTTCGCTTTCCAGGGGCTTTCGATTGTCACTTGGAGGGGACAAAGAGAATTCCGCTTAGCAATTCCCTCCGTTACGAAACATTAAATAATCATTGCAAATAATTGCCCCGTAGCCACAGGGCCTTCCGGTGTTATCACAGACGTGGGTTTTAAGAGGCCAATAAAAGTCGCCGGGGAAGCTGTTCCCGAGGAGCGCTGCCCGTCGCAGGTGAAATACCGCGGGCAGGGGCAGCGCTGGCACTGACACACGCGCGCTGCTGCGGCTCGGAGCGCTCCGCGGGAGCGAATGGCTTAAAAGCGGCCGCCACCTGCGTGGGGTCGGCTTTCACCTCGCTGCTGGGAATCTCGGCCCGATGCAGTGGGCACGAGCACTTTGCTTAAATGAACAAAAAGCGTTGCTCCATCATTTCTTTGCTATTCTAATGAGAATAAAAAATAACCTAATTAAGCCATGTGGGACCCTATGTTCACCCTCATTTCTAGACCGTGAGGAGCAATTTGATGGGTTGGGGACATGGGGGGCTCTGTACTTCGGTTCCGGACCCTCCCTCGTGTCCCAGCGCACTTAATTCTTCTCCCTGCGGGAAAGGTTCTGCCTCGTACCAAAGCAAACAGCCCGCAGGGTGGGAAATAGGGCTTCTTTCCCATGCAGGGAATATTTGCGCCTATTTCTCATCACATAAGGCCGCGTTTGATGTAACCTTAATGTAACTAGTGCCTTTCATTTTGACACGAGCGTTTCCTTAAACACCGTTTATGAAGTGGTTGCCTCTTTTAGTTACCAGCGGCGTTTTTGAGTTACAGTCTGGAGGTAACACCGAGTCCCTCGCCAGTTTCGTCGCCGCCAGGGCTACCTCTAAGGCAGCGCTTCCACGTGTCACCTCCGCGGTAAAACCACGCGGCTGTCCAAAGAAGCCCGGAGCCACCCGGTGCCTCTGGAGCCTCCTCTGGTTCCCCCTCCCCCCCGCCCCCGCATAGGGCTGCGGCTGCGGCCAACTCCATTCCCCCTGGCGAGGAGCGGGCAGCAGGAAGGCGCAAGGCAGCCAAGGGAACCCTGTGGCCAGCATCCCGGGGCAGGCAGGGAGGGGGCTGCCCCTTTGCCCACCGCTCCTCTGCATCCTCAGAGCCAAGGTGGGGAGATGGAAGTGCGGGCAGCGGATCTACGCAGCTTTTCTCAGCGGAGATAACGAATATTTCCAGCGCTGACCTCCAGGGGGAAGCCCCAGACGGTACAGCTCCTGTGCAAATTTTGAGAAGCCCCTCTGAGCGCTTGGCCGTGGCCGGAGACCCTGGCTTACTGACGCAAGGCACTTCCCGGCCACCTGTGCCAGGCTCTGCCCTTCCACACCCGCTCCGGGCTGTGACCTACGGGGCGGACGCCCGCAATGTATTTGGGGACAGGACGAGGGGAGCTACAGGCCAGGAAAAGGGGGGTGCCCCCCATCTACAGCCCGCCCGGCCACCGTCGCTCCATCCCGGTATCATTAACCCGCGGGTGAGGCAACTGTTTGTGTGCCTTCGTTCCCTTTCCAGGGCTGCTTTTTCCCTGTTACTGATCCATCCCTCGTAAATCATTTATAGGAACCGGGAGCTTCTCTCCTCGCAGGAGCTTCCCTCGAAAAACTTTCCCATCTTCAGGCGAGCGCCTTTTCTTTGTGAACGCGAGTAACTGATAAAAGACCCCAACGCGCCGTCAGACACCACCTAAACGGCTGCCGGGAACTGCAGTCACCGCGGGTCACGGGGCGCTCCTGGCTCGAAAAGCGCAATACAGGAAACGATCAGGACCAAACCGGTTTAAAGAAGCAGCTAGTTTTATGTGGTTACCTGAGACCATAAATGGGAAACCTGCTCCAATTTTACAGGTTCTGCTTTGGAGCGCTCGCGCTGAGTTCCGCAGAGCCCCCGCCCCCCGTCAGAAAGCACCTGGCATTTCGCACTAACTCGTGGCTTTGAGTTTTCTTGCCTCGAAAAACAGAGCGAGGGAGAAAGTGCTTTGTTCGAAAAGAAATTGCAAAGCTGTAACCTCTTAAAACTCTGAATCGTGAGATGACGCCGGCACTACACGGTTGGGAACCGATTTCCAGGGCTGCATTAAAGCCTCTGTTTTCTTTAAAGGTTCTCTGGCTAAACTATTAATTGCCGGGGTTTCATGAAAGATTTGCAGACTTTACAATCATTTATGATCCGTGCCATAAAACCAGAAAGATACGAGCAGGCTGGTTCAAGGTGTAATGTAGAGATGTATGAGGTGCCCTTGGCAACTATCTGTGGGTGCTGTTTGTATTCCCCGAACACGCCCTTCGCTGCAATGAACATTGCTGCGAACCGCGGGTTGGGCTGCTCATTGCCAGAGCTCCGAAGGCTCACACAAAAGAGCTATAGATTTCAGGCAGGGGAATCCAACGACTGGAAACTCATTCTGCTCCCCCGACGAGTTCAAATGCAAGTGAGATAATTACCCTTGAAGAAAAGTAAACTCGGAGGGGAAATATACGCCTTTCCCTCGTCAATTAGAAATCCTGCAGATTGTAGATTTGAGCATTCCGACCCCGACGCCTTCCTGGCCCCCTCGGGGCGGGGATCACCCCATTGTCTGCCAGGCAGACGGCGGACGGGAACCCCCCGAACCCGAAGAAAGACCCCTCCGAGCCCGGCGGCGGTGTTGTAGTGTCTCAGGAGCCCACCAGCCGCACCCTGGGCGTCCTAAAGCTTATCCCCCCGTAGACCTTTGAAGATTATGCTAATGATTGCAGATTACAAGAGTTTATTGCAAGAGGGGAAAAACAAAACCGGCCTCGTGGCCGTTTCCCATGGCGACTTTTCCGCCTCTCTTTTAAGATGATTCGAGCCCTCTTACTCCCCCCAGCCCGCTTCCCTCGGCAGCCGCAGGGTGAGGCGGGGGCTCCCTCCGCACCTAACGGGCCGGGGGGGCCGCAGCTCCGGGCAGCGCCGCTCGTAGCGCCGTGCGAGACCCAGCCGTGCCACCTAGCGGGCAGCGCGCCGCGCCGCGCCGGACCGGGCCGCGATGGGCCGCTCTCACTGCAGACACCGGGCAAAGGGAGGGCACGGCACCTGGTGGCAGCTGTCTCGAAACGGGAGCATCGCGGCGCGTTGTCGCGCACAGCCCCGAGCGCCGCAGGGTGTAAGGAAGCGACCAGCAGCAGAAGAGCTTTACGGTGCCTGAATGATTCGTTCACCTCGGTCTCACCCCATCTTCAGCCTTTCAGTCCTCAGATGTTCATCCTATAGTTGCGTTGCTAAATGGAGCCTAAGAGCCAGGGCCTGCTATCCTGTTCTCACCTGAGCTATGCTAGCTCCTTCCCTGCTGAAAACAAATGAAGGTTAGGGGTACAAGCAACACTTCGGATGCTGCCGTTAGCATAAAGGCAGTGAGTGTGCAGAAGTGCAAACCGTGTTCATGGTGTTTGTGATTAAAAGTCCTGCTGGGCTAAAGCAGCAGTAAGGTGCTTACATACACTGCTGCTGTTGTCATATGAACAAGTATGATGAAAACTGTTCCACAGACAAAAATAATAACTGTGTACTTACAGATAGTATTTTGATCTTGTTGCTTATTTCAGGCCATGCTCATAGTGTACTTTATGCAAATTGTGAGTTTCTTTTCCTCCCAAAATGCAGTCAAGAGCCCAAAGATAAAAATATTACATGGTTATTGCAAGTCCTTCAACATAGCACATGGCCGCTAGCCACAGCAAATCAGCTGCCTAACGGTTTGTTGCTTGGTTTACACTTGTGAAGAGTGGTGTTCCATCACTATCTGCTACCTTCAACGTCATTTAAAATACAGAATCATACGATCGTAGAATCATAGAATCACATAATCAGTTGGAAGGGACCTTTAAAGATCAACTAGTCCTACTCCCTTGCAATAAATAGGGAAACCTACAGCTAGATCAGGTTGTTCAGATCCCCATCCAGCCTGATCTTGAACAACACATATATATATATATTTCTCATGTTTATTTATACAAAATGATTGCAAATGTTAATATGCATGACAATTTCATCATATATATGTATTTGTCTGTCTACACGCCCTGTCCTATATGGGCTGTTCTGAAATGCTCTTTAGTCAAGTGTGAACTTTGCTAGGTTTGAATATGCAATGGTCATCTTGGATTGCCTCCCAGAAGATAAACGTTTTAGGCAATATCTTGGAAACTTGAATAACAGGTGAGTGGGACATTGTTGTGAAAAGAGATTAAAGCAGTACCAATGTGAGAACACAGCAAAACTGAAAAAGCCTTGAACAGATCTCTGAAACAGGTTAGAATGGGGATTAAGAGGATGAAAGTGCTTATGATACAAAACTTGTGCACAAATAGTTCCACCTCATTGATTCTGTTAGGGATGGTTGGATTAAAAATGTAGGCAGGGCAAAAGAAAACGATGTTTTATCGATAAGTGAGTGTAATTCATGCTGTGCATGCTGATAAACAGTGTGTGTACATTGATATTGACACTGTAGGCATGGCAGATGAAAACACGCTTTTGCTGAGAATTGGGAATAATTCTGCCTCTATTGCATCAACTGATGAAAACTACAGTGTTTTCAGTTGAATATCACAGGAAAAAAAATAGTGTTCCAGAAGTCTAATAAACCATTTAAACAAATTCTCCCTAGGTTAATAATGCTAATTCAATTAATTGGCCTGTCTTGGCTATTTTTATGCTTATGTATATGTAGAGATAAAACAGTTCAACTTTCCTAAAATGTTTAATTTACCATTTGTTTTCATAGAATCCCAGAACGTGATGTGCTTGAACTGAATTTGTAGATTACATGCAGGCTTTGAAGCCTGTTCTGGGTCTTGAACTGTTAAATAGAATGTTTTAAAGGTTATTCCATTTGTAGATCCTCTTCTTTTCTTTAAAGTGGAGGTATGGGGTCATGCCAATACTCTTGTTTTTATTTACTTAGGTATCCCTTGTTTTCCTTCATCCACAGATACCCAGTGTTTCACAGATCACTGGCTGAAAACCACTGGTTTGGGAAACGTAAACCAACTCCTTATGACTGCCTTCTGTGGAACTGCTTGCACTTAGACTGCTTCAACATAGTCCACTGGGGACATGTGATTCAGGTCAGTGGTACTAAATAGGCAGCAACTGAGGCAGGAGGGGCTGAAGCAGGGGCTGAGGAGCAGTGGCACTTCTCCTCTTGCTCTAAGCATGTCTTCCTAAATGGAAGCAAGTGGAGACCTACTCAGATGAAAGCCACCAATACCTGAGATTTATCATTGATCATTCCTGATGTAACCATATCAAAATGGTCCAGTGTAACTTAAAAAAAAAAAAAATTAAAAAGAGGATAAGCAGTTTCTGAAGTAACAGATCCCAGAGGTAGCCCATTTTATACATAGCTTAGCCTTTAATCTTCTCTTATAATAAATTACTGAAATAATTGCATAGAGTTGTGATTTTTGTAACTTTGTGATTCCTTCTGCAATTCATAGAGCACAACCATGTTCAGAAGACGTTGATTAACTGATCTCCACTATGTTCATATTTTTTTAACAGTACAAGCCAATTTTAATTTCTGAAGAAAAGCAAATAAAATTTAAGACTGAATCTTAATATAGCTATAGGTCTAAAATTCTGCATGTCCATTTTCAGTAAGTAAGAAATGTCATACAGTCTTCCGTAAGTCCAGCCTCATTACAGCGTAGGCGTTCTGATATTATAGACGATGAACCTTAAGTTGTCACTTATTTACATAAAACTAAAAGCTTAATAAAAGAAGTGTAAAAGCAAACCAGTTAAGATTGCCAAGAGACAACGCATTTACCTATTAAATCATTTGTAAAATTCAGTCACTTATCTGAGGAAACACGTCAAGGTCACCATAAAAATAAGCACACTTCATAAATCATATCACAGTATATAAAATAATACTTGTCAGTTTTCAGTGCATTTTTCTTGTATGGTTTTTTACAAATAGGTACTTTCTTTCACAATAAATGCATTCTTTTTGCCAGACTGAAAGTAGGATGCTTCAATAAAATACTCTGTTTTTTGCTAGAAAGTTTGTATATGTCATTTGATAGCGTGCTAACATGAATAAGTTTGAGACAGTCCACCTTTTCCTGACAGTCAGAAACAAAAAGTCTGTTTAGGTTGGGTGATATGTTGGTCTGAAGAAACATGCATCAAACCCATCAAAATGATTTGTGAGTTTTATTGGCTTGCCTCTGTAATACAAAAGATAGAAATAAAATAAAAAAAGAAGGAAGGAAGGAAGGAAGGAAGGAAGGAAGGAAGGAAGGAAGGAAGGAAGGAAGGAAGGAAGGAAGGAAGGAAGGAAGGAAGGAAAGAAGGAAGGAAGGAAGGAAGGAAGGAAAAGGAGAAAGAGAGAGAGAGAGAAAGAAAGAAAACGCATGCTGGTAAAGGGTACCTGGAATGGAATGTTCACTGGCGTGAAATACATTGGATGCTTGAAGAAGGATATCATTGGGAAGAGCTGCTTCTCTATTTTCTATGCTACCTTCATCATGGAACAGCTGATTTTTCTCAGAGTGATGATCTGTATATATTTCTACATTCATGTAGGTGTACTACTTTCCTTGCTTTCTCAACAGACTAGCCATATGATGTTTTGCCAAGTTTCTTAGAGTCTTTGTTCCATTTCCTGATTCTTACACCTGGTACAATGGTGTGTTCCCAGTGTTGGGAGAAGGCCAAACTTGTACAGTAATGAAAAGAGGCCCAAGGCTTGCTAGGCAAAGCTATGGGCTTGACAAGTCTAGCCTAGGAATTCAGATAAGTGTACAGAATATGTGTACAAGTAGATCTAAGATGTATTTTTCAGGATGTTGATATGAGCCAACATTTCAGGATTTGTGTTCATTTGGACTATCAGTATCTACTTAATTCATCTTCTGTTATTTTATTTGAGTCTCAGGACTGCAGATTTGTACTATTAAGTGAATCTCAGACTTGTTACATAAAACACAGTCATGCAGTGTTTTATGAAACAAGGACAGAGATCAGAAGTGTAAATTTTAAATCTATCACTGATGCAAAGTTTGAATGAAGTTTCTTAAGAAGTCTGGCTTTCAAAAAGTCTCATATTCTGACTTGTGAGTGACCAAAAGAGACCCAACTGAGTTACCAGATTGAATAGTCTTGGCAGAAGAAACTCAAGAAAAGAACATTCATGTATGTGCTTATTAGAAGCTATTATTAATTTGCACCAATTCTTTTAAATTTGTTTCACTTTTTACAACTGAATACACACAGAGTAAAATATATTTCTAAAATATATTTCTGAAATTCTTTTGGGGCCTTAATTATGACAGCTGTGCTAGTCAGAGAAGCAGAACATTTCTGTATGCACCTAGCTACTGGAAAAAAACAACAAAAACAAAAACAAAAAATAAGCTAATTATAGTTTTAATTATTTATTACATTTAATGTTTTATAGACTCATTTAGGTTGGGAGAGACCTTCAAGATCATCAAGTCCAACCATGAACCTGACTCACTGAGTCCCATCACTAAACCATTAAGCACTAAGTCCCTTAGTGCTTCACAGAAGGAAACTTAGAGAAGAAATTATGTCTTTTCCTAGTTTTATTCCTTGCATAATATATTTTTAACAATATGAAGTCCATCTCTTTGCAATAGTTTTGGGGCTAATATTTTGAGAGAGTGTATTTGTAAACTCTATTTTATTTCTTTGCAAATGTCAAGAGAGTATAAATCAATAATAGAGTGGTAACTGGGTAATTAACTCATGTCACCCCTGTACCTTCACATTAGCATCACTGAGAATGGTATTACCCTTTTGGTGACCTCAGTAAAAGCAATAACATCCTATTCTGCTCAAGTTAATTTTTTTTTAAGTGGACTTAATGCTCCTGAAAGGTGATACATTGACAGTCCTGTAAAGTGAAGTTCCTTATTTGGTCATTGACTAGCCACTATGGGTAGTTGGTAATTCCACAAATTATCTAGTGATCCAATCCTGTCCCAGAAGGATAGAAATTGGAGTCCAGCGTTTCTTTTACTCATTTTGTTGAGGCTTCACAACCTAGATATCAGTTGTCAGGGTAGTTTCTGATGCAGTTATTTTCAGTTAGCAAGCAGAGTTGGAATTCCTATTCATTTTCAGCAAACAAGCACACATTACTGTAATCAGTATTGACAGAAGGTAGATGGCAATCATCGACCAGAAAGTGAAAGCTGTGTATCCTGTTACCAATTCCCTAAGTCATTTCATTTGCAAAATGGCATCAAGTAGCAGTTCAAAAGGTATCAGGAAATCCTTAAATCAACTAAGGAAGTTAAATGCAACGTAATAAGCTTTTGCCAAACTAGTAGTAAGATTTTGAAAGCTTTATGCTTATCAAGGAAAATTGAGAAAATTCAGTAAATAGGAAATGGAAGATAAGTTAGTGAACTAAACAAATTAATTAGTTTTCCAAGTGTATTTTCATCTATTTTCTTTATACTGTATAATAATAATAAAGTATGAGCATATTTATCAGAAGCTTGAAAGGTAATGACACTCTGGCCCTTGTGCCTGGAAAGGTCTTTGTTCAGTTGTCTCCTCTGCCATGGATCTCAACCAGTGCCTATCTCTTCCATCTACAAGGAGAATCTGTGAATACTTCCCTATTTCAGACTGACACAGCGTGCTATAAAATACAGAGAAATATCCAGTGGTGATAAGGGACTCAAATATGAAGTTGAGGTTAGACTGTATCCCATTTCACCTTTTAATTTTTTCAGGGTCTTTCCTTCCTCAAAGGAAGAAAACATCTGAGGAGCAGGGAAACATCTAAAGAGCAACTACTTAAAATGATAACTATCTTAGATTGATCTATTGATGGATTGATATGCATTTCTATATTACTGTGTGAGCATGGAGCTATTCTCACTGAAGTCCAGAGAAAGAGAATAGGAGAACCAGAGTCACATCTATGCTAGTGATCACGTGTATCAGGAGGGTCCTTATTTAGATGAGAACTTCCCTTTTCTCTGTACCTGAATTCAGCAAGAATGATTCTATGCTTTGTGCATCATCTCTTATCTACATAATGAAGTGACAGGAGCTAGAGAATGTATTTACTGGACATACTGCATGTCATTAAAAGTGCTTTTATAATTCCTAAAATATTCAAGTTCTACAATTTTCTTTACAATAAACTCTTCTTTGCAGCTCTCTTAGCACTGAGCCTGGTCTATTGAAAAGTAATTGGAATATATATTTCTATGATAGGATGATGAGATTTTTCAAAATTTTGAAGGGACTTCTATGTATCTTTCACAAAATCCTGTCTAAACCCTGAGATATATTTTAAGATATTTCTTCTTTGGCTTAGTTTAATATCCTCTCAGGTGGGGTAAATCCAGTTACTTGGATTACATAATGTTGTTGTTCTACATTGCTGTTTTTCCTGTGAAATGCCAGTCTGGGCTTCTTCCAGGACATTTACATTGATGGCATCTCTTCATTTAAATCCATATTTAAATCCAACCACTCCTCAGTGTGCCATCTCATTAATTGTACACTGGAAAAAAAAGAGAAGGAGAACAATGTAATGTACGTGTATATGTAGTACTTAGTGAGAATCTGGGGAATTATTTAATGAATTAATCACCTCAGATATTTCTTCTGCATTCTTGAATAGCCCACCAATTCCCACATGCCTGTAAAAATTGCTATAGGGCTCAGGTGGTCCCTTACTATCTATAATGCCATTTAATTTTTTTCATCTTTGTGCTAAAAGTACCTTCAAATAAAGCTTGATGACATAATTCTCAGTGGCTGTAATTAACAAATGAGGCAGAGGTAGGACAAGAACCCACATTTATGAGCACAGAAGAGATCCATGTCTGTGCAGACATCACTGTGTTTACCCAGTGTCAGCACGACATTGAACTTAGCTGTCATTGGCAGCATCCCCCGCAGCGACAAAAGTAATGCTAATTAAAACTCACTAAGCACAAAAGGGCCATTCCTAATGAACATGTACTGATGAGACATTTAGCTCTGTCTCTTGCATCTTCCAAGGTATTAAAAATTCCTTTCATGAGAGATTTTTCATCCCAGGACTGGTAGTTCATTTTCCTGAAGGATTTCAGTCAGTACACTGGCTTTCTGTGTGAAACCTAGTAGAGCAGCAGAGCATGCTGAAGCAGGAAGTAAGCATTAAGAATATTGTCAGTTTTCAAAACTGTCCACTTTCAGAAAGGATTGAGCCTGAGTTTTTAAGTGATGTTAGGAAGTATCCCCATGTCAGGAGTAGGGGTCCTGCCTTCTTTCTAGCTGATTGGATGAGATGATCTTTGGAACTTCCTTCCAAGCTAACTCATTTTCCGATCATTTCTACACTTCCGTGAAGGATAACTAATACCATAAATCTACATGTTCACAAATGAATTAATTTCATAAGAAAAGTAACGCTGCCAAAGTCAGTGGTAAAATTCCTGTTGCTTTCAAAGGAAACAAAAGTGCTTCTGTGTATGGCAGAATGTGAATTTATTGCACTGAACACACTATAAAATGCACAGGCAAACATTAGGATATGACTGTAACAATTGTTTGTCATAACTCCACCCTGACACGTACTGACGGATATAAGCATTCTTTGACTTACAGATCTGCAAATAGCTGCTCTGGTTCAGCAGCAGGTCATACTGAAGCTGAAGAATCCAATTACATCTATCTTTATCTTTTATGTTATGGGTTTGACTACGTCCTCAAGGCAAGACCAGACTTGAGAGTGGCAGCACAGCACATTGTTGTACCCTATGTGGCAGGGTAGGCCTGGCAAGTTTGCATGGCAGAGAGCTGCCAGCTGCTGGGCATAAACCCTCTCTCAGAGCAGTGCTCTGGTCATCAGCTCCAGCCACTCTGCTATAATGGACAAAGGCAAGAAATCTTTATTTTGCTTTGAATAACAATTTGGCATATAGGCATATCAGATGGTGTTCTTTACGTAACCAAATGCAGTTAAGCATTCGACTTCTACTGAAATGCATTCTACCCATTCAAATCCTGAGAGAGCCTTAAAATATTCTCTATTCCATACTGATGAGTGTGCTGTGAAAGTCTAGAAACAACAGTTCAATTATCAGGGACAGCTGAATCTGTGAAATAAGTCCTCTACTAGAGATTTCTGTCAGGCAGAAATTCATATTTAATCTTTGCAGAAATAGCATGCACCCTGAGAGTGTTTCCACTCTTAAGAGGGACCTGTGAAGTGTTTGCAAAAGGAATTGAAGTTGATCACTTGCATTTCTCACAGCAAGCACTAGATGGCCATGTGGCCTTTTTCTTCTTCCTGCGTTTAAACTTAATTACAAAAAAGCGCCTGTGGTGTTCTTGATGATTGTACATACTATCAGTTTCTTATCCCATGTTAAACTAATTGCAGCAGGGTCTAAATCACACAACTGTATACTGTGCATGAGAGCTACATGACATGAAGGTTTTTTTGTTGTTAATATATATTTATATAGGGGAAAAAAAAAGCCTGATAACAATTCCAAAGTAACCTTACATCCTGTTGCTGTAACATTTTAATGAAGGAAAATTATATTATGTGTGAATATTCATATATTCATATATTACTAAACTCCAAATTCGGATGCAGTCACTAAGATAATCTATATATTATGCTTTATTTTAATTCACAAAGTATAGTCATGTTTGATAACAAAAATTTTATTAAACAAGAGTTCAGCAGCCTCACTCGTGTTGCTCTAGGATGTAAATTGCTTTTTCCTTTTTGTAATGTATACCTTTTTTTTTTTTTTTTTTTTTTGCAACTGTATCTTCTTAATTAATTTCTAAAAGTTAATTATGTTTTGTACCTTCTTTGTAAAAAGTTGTAATTTTTGTAATTTGTAAAAATTGAATCACTAAAAGGATCTGATAGTAATTACTATCATCCTCATATTTCTGCAGAAGCATTAAAATAGTCCTTCATTAAAAAGGCTGCGTTGTTCCAAAATTTATAATTACTGAATCAAACAATACTCCTTCTGTTTTTCACTTTTTAACAGAGCCTTTGACTTCCACAGGTTTAATACAGTTCTTACAGACTTTTTTTTCTCCCCATCCTGTCAGGATTTCTGGTGGAAAGGATAAAAAATTTCCATCTTCTGCTTTTTGTTCATTCTAGAGTCAGAGGGAACCTTTCAGGCACTGATAGATCCATTGCCTACTGAACTCCTAGGACTTCAATGCAAAAATAATCAAAACAGAATCAAAAATGCCTTGCCTATTGGAAACACCCAGTAACTGATAAAATAGTGTTTTCATATGCAGTTATGTATAAAAATTCTCCTTCTTTCTTATAGCAGACATTCAAAAAATCAGCAAATATATATTCACAAAAAAAAAGTCTACTGCAAACATGGGGGCAGTCTGAAAAAATTCTTTGATGTTTCCTTCATCACTGCACATTCCAGAGTGGTATAATAATGTGGATATTGGTCTGAAGTTCTCTTCAGAAAGTTATCTCTGCTTATGCAGAAGATCTGTATGCTTTCTGTGACTTCTTTGGCTCCAAATGTGTTTAGTCCAGTATAGCTGAAGTAAGGTAAATCCTGGCATTACTTATGTGGGATTAAAAATACATTTCTTACTCAGGGTACTGTTGGCTACCTATACTAAATGCCATTAAGATGTGAGATCTTTATGTTCTGCCCAAATATCTGAAGCATATATTTGAAGCAGTTTTCTGGATTTTAGGCAGATGGCTTGTTCTTCGTTTACGTTAGCCTCGAGTGGCAGATCTTTATTGACCATAAATTTCTGGCGCTCTTATAGTGCAGCTGCTTCGCATTTAATATTTGGATGGCAGAATGCTCAATAGTATTGAAAGCCAAGGAATTGGATTTGAGTTTAATGCACTGCTTATTACTCTCAAAGAGCTATTTATTTCAGGGGGGATCAGCTATGTAAGAAGGCTGTTATATCAAACAGATGAGCGATCCTTTGCTGTAGATAGGTTAAATCCTTGTTTTAAAATCTTCAGGGCACAACACTGCTTCCCTAGGTATTTCCTATTCACTTTTGATAGGTAAATCTGGGTTTTTGCTTATTGCTTGGTATTTTTAAAGCACATCTGGCAGCTGTGAGTGGCTTTCAAAGAAATTCCAGTGTACTTCAGTAGGCAGCCATAGCCTGGTCCATATTCATTGCTGACACTACTTTGAGCAGGAGGCTTGCTGGGATGTCCTCATTGATTCCCTTCCAGTCTGAGCTATTCTGATTCCAGAATTTAGACTATGTTCCTGAACAGACCTTTTGAGATTTTTTATGACTTCCTACCAGCACCTACTTTTTAAAAACTATGATTTTCTGTTTGTACTGAGAGAAAGTTATAGTAGTTTTAATTTCCAATCTCTTAATTTAGTCTATAAGCCTACATTCACGCTGTGAAATAAAACAGGACTGGAACATGGAATTAAGCACTGGATCACAACTGTCCATTCTGTTTAATTTTTTAGCAAACTCGTTGGTACAGCTTTGTCTCTGTCAACTAGGACTTGACCTGCCCCAGTGGACAGACAAATGCCTAATTATTCTTGCACAGGTGACTATTCCCAGTAGGCCATTCCCAAAAGGTAGTGTGGATGTATCCATCATGTTATGGAGGGGAAAGGGATTTTTCCATAGAGAGTTGTAGTCATCAGTGCAACATCTCTTCAGGGCTGAGATATCCCTGATCTTATTTTTCTGTGAGAAAAGTACCAACGATTACTGACGATCATTGTGAAGTGTTTGCTGACCTCAATGCAAGCACCAGACTTAATTGGAAGTGCAAACCCATTTGTAAACATACATTTCAAGAGTTGCTAGGTAAAGTATCACTGATTGCAAAGTACTAGTCTTGTGGAGCTCTTCATTCAGAAATTTGATTACTGAATTAATCATGCAGATTCACTACTTCTGGGAATGTTGTTGAACAGTATAAAAGCTGCATGGAAGTTAAGTATGTTTGATAAAACAGATGAAATAAGCTTCACTGGCAGAATTTTTTTCCTACAAGTGTTGTTAATCAAACATAATCATTCCTTAGAGTTCTTTCAGTAGCTGACTTCAGTAAAGATGGACCATGCTAGAATTTTACTGGAACAATGGTTACTCAATCTGGTGTCTGCTTGCATTATCAGAAAACTTGCTTCCAAGACTGGTATATACCGTAGGAAGAAGCTGTCCAATGTGCTATGATGCTATAGTAAAATGTATGGACTACTAGATATTAGAATTGATGTTAGAAATGACCTCACAGAAGAGTTAGCTTTTGTTATTGGCTTTGTTCTAAATTGATAAGTAGAGCCTCTTCTAAAAATAATCAGTCTAGATGAGAATGAAAGACTTTCTAGCCCTGTGAGCTAGAAGATGGACTAGGGAAAAGAGAAAACAGATCATGCATACAGTAACACACAACATGAAGTGTTGATTTGAGCTGTTGGAGCAGGTCTAGAGGAAGGACACAAAGATGAGCCATGAAGAGGGCTGGAGCACCTCCCTACTGAGGACAGGCTGAGAGAGTTGGGGCTTTTCAGCCTAGTGAAGAGAAGAACCCAGGGAGACCTTATAATGACTTTCCAGTGCCTAAAGGGGGCCTACAGGAAAGCTGGGAAGGGACTTTTTATAAGAGTATGTAACAACAGAATGAGGGGAAATGGCTTTAAACTGGAAGAGGATAGATTTAGACTATATATTAGGAAGAAATTCTTTCCTGTGAGGGTGGTAAGACACTGGAACAAGTTGCCCAGTGAGGGTGTGGATGCCCCCTCCCTGGAAGCATTCAAGGCCAGGTTGGATGGGGCTTTGAGCAGCCTAGTCTAGTGGGCGGTGTCCCTACCTATGGCAGGGGATTGGAACTAGATATCTTAAAGGTCCCTTCCAACTAATTCTATGATTTGATGCTGCAGTAGTGAGAACTCTCTTCTACTGTACGCTTTACATTCCCTGACCATGCTAAATTCCCATACTGTCAAAGCAAATAGTACAGCAAAGAAGCTCTCTCATAGGGCAAATTTGGCCAAGACTGAAGAATGAAGATATACTACTGTGCCAGCTCACCAGAGAGGAAACATTAAAGGCCTATGGACTTGAGGTAGATGGAGACCTTGTGTTCTACCATGGAGGATGATGAGATTTTTACAGAATGGATGGGTAGTTTAAGTATTTCTGGAAATGTCAGTTTTGAAGAAAGTCAGCATGAAAGATCTTATGCTGCAGTGTATAATCCCTGCATATGTATTTATTTATTTAAATTGTAAAATATTATTTGCCTTCTCTCATATCACTGCCACATTTTGCAAAAATGCATCCTTGATAAGCAGTGGGATACGACTGCACTTTTGTGGCCTTGGGTCTTCATACCTTCCTAAGTTTGTAAGCTGGCATTCACTCTTTGAGATATGATACTGCCAGACAGTATCCTGATTTTTTATTTAGGACCTCAGCTGACCTGCTTTTTCATGCACTGACTCTTCAGTCTTTCTGAAATTACCCTTCGCTTACCATTGTCTGCTAGCTCCTGGCAGTCGGTGGTTTAAAGATATTCCATGTCAGGGGATGGGCATAGAACATCATGCTTAATAATTACCAACAGCCCTTACTTTCATTAAAATTGTCTGGTCCTTTTTGAATCCATTTGTAATTTTGCCTCCACAACATTCTGTGGTATTGAGTTCCGCAGTTTAATCCTCTCCTTTATGCAAGCGTTTCCTTTTGTTTGTAAAATAATTTCTTTCCATGTTGCTTCCTCTTTGTCTGTAAAAAGTATTAGTCATCATTCATTTTTATTGACTTCTACAAGAGCCTTCCTCAACTGTCTTCTCCCAGAGGAGGAGTCCTACTTTGCATCATTTCTGTTCTGCTGGTCCATAGCACTTATTATCCTCTTTGGCTTTCTTTTTTCTTTCTTCTGGAAGCTATTCACAAATACTATTCAAGATGTTAATCCACTGCAGACCAAAACAATGGTATGAAAATATTCTTTGTTAGATTTACAATTTGAAGAGTTGATGAAGAGTTCAGTTACACATCTTTCTTGATAAGAAAGCCTCTAAACTCTCATCAGTTGAGGAACACAGAGATCTGTTTTTTCCTTCAGATTGTTTCAGGTTCATTCCTATGCAAACAGCCTTGATTAATTCTATTATCTCTGCTCTAATGGACCTTTTGGTGCCTCCTACAAAACTCACTTTTAGTTTAATAACCCAAACTAGCTAAGCATGATGGAGGATTCTGTGGGAAATAGTCTATTTTATTTTAAAGCCCCCCCCCCCTTTAAATTTAGTTTTATTTCACAGTTCTAGTAAATAAATGTGGCAAGTTTTTCATGGGATTTTGTCTTTTAATTTCTTTGATGCTACTCAAAATGAACTTCAGTGTTTTTCTCATACTGTAAAATGAATTAATTTTTTGGTAGTTTTACAGTATTTTATTCCAGAAATGCCCAGAGCTACAAATATCTCTTATAAATCTGGTAAAAGTAAAGTTGAGAGTTCTTTTGTCTCTGTATGAAGGCCCTCTAGCTCTCCTCCCTTCCGGACAAAAAAAGTCCTGCTGTGTTCTACAGTAGTTTTTGGACAAATGTGCCTCTCACAGATGTTGAAATATTACAACTGAACCTCTCCTACATGGTCTGCAAGATGTTACCCTCTCAGGTAAGGTGATAGTTAAAGCCAAACTTTTGTGACACTCTGAAGCTAAATACAGTCTGGACAACTAATATTGCTGCTAATCCCACTCCAAGAGCAAACTCCTGAGGTAGAGAGCTCCTGGAACAGGTAACAATCCCCTCTGACCTTCTTATAAAAATTATAATCCACATGGACAGACAGTATTGACTGTGAATTCATTCAAAACTGCTGAAGATGCACTATGGTTATTTTACTTAATGAACTTAATAGGCTTTATCATGTGAAACAACAGGTAGAATGTAATTTGTTGTGTCTAAATCTGAATGTAGTTTGCACTTCATTTTTTTTAAGAAAAAAATGTTCCTAGCTTGATCTAGTATTTATTCAAATATATCAGCTGTTTCATGTAATTATTTGTCTTTTTTGGAGAAATTTGGATGAAAATTTCACATATTTGAATTTGTTTTACATGGAGAGTTGCAATCACAACACAATATCCAGTTGGGAGCAACAAGAAATATCCAGTGTAACAAAAACTCCCATTTCTTCAAGAACAAAGGATAAAAAGAGATGCCTAAGCTAGCATTTGACCGTCTTACACTTTGCTAATAACATTAAATGCAGAAACACTCAAAATAAAAATGGAGCTAAAAATATGATACACATGCACAAGAAAAGGAAATTAATGAAATAAGGTTTTAACATTTTAAGCACTGCAAGGGTAGACAAAGTAAAAACACCAGGAGATAAACTCCTGCTCCACAGGGTTTAAATAAGTCCTCAACAGATAAGGAAGCATACTCAGTGCTACAGTTTCTGATTCATTTTTTCATAGTGTAATTGACCTATAGGGAATTCTCAGGGGATGAAATAGATTCTGCTGCACTTGTTTCTTTCGTAGTCAGGAGAAGAAGCATCATAAAATGCCATAATTTTGGCTTTAGACTGCTCAGAAGCTTGCTGCTCTAATTAAAAATGAACGTTCTCAGTGTTTTGCCAAATAAAGCTCTTTTATAACAAATAACCTTTTGATGGGGAAACCACACTGTTTGGACACCAAAAAGCAATTTTAAGGCTTATCTTGAGTGTGTGCCATGGTAAATACAGCCTAGAGCTTCTTGCCTTTCCTCTCTTTACTGAGGAATCAAAACAGATATATTTCAGCAACTAGCTTATACAAATATTCTACTGTAAATGCAACTACAGTTTGGAGTGACAAATTTTCTTCTAATGACATTTTTAGAAGGATTACACACATGCTTACATTAGGCAAGTGGTCCTATAGGATAAGGTTGTGGCACTTTTTCTATTATTAACCTAAATTTCTGCTGCTTTTGTTTAACTGACACAGAAAAACTCCCTTTGGTTGGACTGTGTTGGCTTTACTCTTACTTCTCCTTTTCTTACTTTTTTTTTTTTTTTTTTTTTAAGTTTGAGGTTATTCAAGCAAGTTACATTGGAACTGAGGTGCTCTGAAACTGACTATAGCATGTATTGAAGACACACAAAACGTAGATGTTGCTAGCTATGGGCTCAGTTCCTCTCTTGCTAACATTTAATTCATTAATTCAGTCTCCTCTGCCCCTTTCAAGTAAGTGCAGCATCAGTTCATAAAGAGTACTATCTTTTTTAAAGCATGCAGAGACAATGCACAAAAGGGGAGAGAAACCATAGCACCATAACTTGCAAATGTTGGTAAGGCATAGTTTTAGACCAATAATAGGTATATAGTTTCCCTTCACAGACATTTACCTTCTTGGCTTAAAAGACCTTCAGTCCTTTCCATCAGTTACTTTTACAGTATGGTTCATCAAGTCTAAATCCATGTGAGTTAAGATGAAATGGCACTACTTCTTTCTTGAATCTTGGTATTTTCAAATTCCTTGGTTTTATTGGGTTAAATCCTATATATCGACCCTCCTCTTACCAAATAATTTGAATATAAAATCATCTTTATAGGGTATCCTCTATCTTGTTGAGGGTCTCCTTGTGGTCACTAGAAACCCAAAATTGACATCACACTGCAAATCTCTCCAGCAGCTTATACATTTCCCTTTTGAGTTAATAAAGGTAAATGGCTAGGCAACTAGTAGGAGAATGTATCACTGGTGTCAGCTAGGTAACCCCAGATCTAGGGGCTGCAAGCAGCCCAAAATATTTACTGCCTTCTTAGGGGCTTTTTCATGTGTGATGGAAAATGTCCATAGTCTTCCCAAGCATGTAATATTATTACAAGAAGCTAGAAAGCAGTAGGTAGCAGCACAAGTGAAGTGGATTTGTCAACCCTGTAGACACACGGCAAAAAGGAAGAGTTGATGTAGCAAGCATATTTATATCCACAAATCTTTTTATGCTATTGTATTTCACAAGATATATTAAACATTAAACTTCTGATGTCTTATTACCACAACAAGACAAGAAAAAAAAAAAGCATAGAACTGTATGTCATCCATTTTTATGACATAGCAAACATAAGCTTTGTCTTTGATAGATGTCAAACCCAAGACAGTAAGACACTCTGTTCCTTTTTTTTTTTTTTTTTTTTTTTTAAATAAGAATTATATTAATATTAGTAGATATTCTTGAGCAGAGCAGTTATCTAGGCTGGCCACTTCCAAAAACAAATGTAAATTAGACAGACTGTTCAAGAAATATATGTCAACTATGAATAATAGTTATGGGTATGTATGAAACATCTGAATGTTTCAGAAAAATTAAAACAAGTCTGCAAATTCTGGTTATTGAAGTTCTATTTTGATGTGTATGCAAACTAATATACAGTAGAGCTGTTATAATGCATGTTTTTTTAATGAATTGAGGAGTATACATATAAGCCATAATTGGAGCTCTTGGGAACAGCATTGCTTAAATCTAATTAGCTGACACGTCTTTGTAAGGTCAAATAAGTCTTTAAGGAAAAGATCTCTGGTAACCTGAGATCAGAGACTTCCAGATTTTTATTCAACTTTGTTCCACTGCATATTCATTCACATTTACAGCAGAAAAGCTAACCATTTTTGATTACAGTTCAAGGGCTTTAAGCCCTGCTGTTACCATTGAATAAAAACATTATGGAGTACATTATAAATTAATATGCATTTCTTATAGCGTTAGTTTGGCTTTATCTTTGTCCTCCACAGAAAAATAATCTTGAAAATTTTAATAAGATAAAGGAAATAAATTCTACAAGCTGTTAGGTCATCTTTGTGAGCATAATTCTTTACAACCATTGCTTTATAAAATTATTCATATAGCTCAGTTCATTTATCAATTATCTGATCATTTTCTTTAGCTGTGATTGCTGCTTTTTGAGTTTGTGTGTTACATTTATAACAATAGGATACTGATGTTTATCAGTTTACCGGCATCTATTCTGTACAGTGGAAATGTTTCGGCAGAAATGACTTATCCTCTGTGTTATGAGATCTTTAACTTCAGAAAATAAAACAATTAAATGCTTTTTTTTAAATTATTATTATTTTTATTTCTTGTCTGCTTTCCCTAACAAGTCTCTTGGTAAAGTATGGGAAATTCTTGTTCAGAAAACATTAAAATATCTAGGTCAAAAGATCTAAAAAGCATATGGAATTTTCCATAAACAATACCACAGAGATTTGTAGTTCAATTTAGCCATTGAAAAGTGAGCTCTGAGATATAGATTGCAATTATATAGATATACTGCATGCTAAAATACCAATCTCACAACTCATAATTATGTTGAAAATATGCTGAGGTGGCTAATGTCTAAAAATATGACAATAATAAAAGTTTATGATTTTGGATTAGGAATTATTCCAGACTACGACAGTGGAGAAAAATAATGTGTCCTTGTTTTTATTCTGTGGACTCATTTTCAGTACAAGTTACTTTTGGTTCTAATGTCACGTAGTACAATGGATTTATTCTGATTTATCTGGAATACACTGAGTAAACATTTGCTTTTCACAGCTTTTTTGAGTATGGCATTTGTGAACAGCTTTGAAGATCAGCTTCATAGTTTATTTTTCAATAATTATTTATTTTAAAAGCTGCAGGTGAGGCTAAATTTGTATACTCTGCTTGGCACGCCACAAATAGCAAGATAGACTCCCTTCTGCAAGGAACTTGCAGTCTGGGTAACAGGGATAGATGATGATGGAGGACAAAAATAATCTAGCCTCATTTGGAGAAGGAGCCAATAGCATGAGTTATAAGCTCATGTAATATTCTAAAAGCTCAAGGTAATGGTATTTCCCTTACACTTATAATGACATAATGAAGATAATTTTTTCTTTAATTTCTTTGGTTTCATTTTAGTTTTAAGGAAGTCTTTCTCAGAAAAGTAATTAATTGTAGCTGTCATTAGAGATGTTTGGGTTTTTTCATTTTTCTATGTTTCAAAATAATTGGTGTTTTCTGGGAGTATTATTTTGTGGACTATTGCTTGATAAAATCTTTCATTTTTGGACAGTTCTTTCTTCTAATGTAATACTGATATTCTTCTTGTTTGGACAACCTTTGTTTGGTTTGTTATAAAGCATGGAAAAAAGTCTCCACTAAAGCAACTTTGAGAGAAGATAGTTTTGTAATACACATAGGGTTTATAGAGCAGTTTTCCTCACTAAATATCTGAAAAACAATGTATTTTGTAAGCAAAATTGTAGCAAGATTTTTAATTGTTAAATTTCTTAATAGGCTCTCCCTTCCATTTCCTTTTAGCTTCATCTCTGTATTTTTCTCTTCCTTATAGGCAAACCACTTTACTATCAATTATTTTTGCTACATCACATGCCCATCTTCTCTCCTCAGAAGGCAGACCAGTGGATCTGTGTTCTCATACACAGAGTTCAACCAATTCTTGTCACACTTTCATCCTTCCTTTCTGTTACTCCATTTTTTTATTATTTGGATTTTACTGCCTATCCCTTTACCCTCTCATTTTTCAGCAGTGCCAAGCAACAGGACAAGGAGCAACGGGGAGAAACTTGTACATAGGAAGCTCTATACAAACATGAGGTAGAAGAACATCAGTGTGAGGGTGACTGAGCACTGGAACAGGCTGCTCAGAGAGGTTATGCGGTTTCCTTCTCTGGATATATTCAAAACCCACCTGGACGCTTTCCTGTGCAACCTATGGTAGGAACCTACTTTACCAGGGGGGTTGGATTTGATGATCTTCAAAGATCCCTTCCAACTCATATGATTCTGTGATTTTATGTTTGGCTTGCTCTGCCTTCTACTAAGCAGAGGTCATTTTTCCCTTTGGGAGTCATTCAATGTCCTACAATATCAGGTCACTTCTGACCCGCCTGGATGCCTACCTGTGCGACCTGGTGTAGGGAGCCTGCTTTGGCAGGGGGGTTGGACTCGATGATCTCTGGAGGTCCCTTCCAACCCCTACGATTCTGTGATTCTGTGATTCTGTGAAAAGTCCTGTTTATCGTTTTTCATCCTGTAGTGACAAGTTCAAGTCCTTAGTTCACTTTTAAGTTGTTGTAGAATGTGATTTTTTTTAAATTATTTTGCAAATTATGTTCTTCCTAACATATCTTTTTCCACTCTTTTTGTTTTTTATTCGGTCTCTTCTTTCCACTCTTTCCACTCATTCTCTTCTATAATTTCTCATTATTTAATCTCTCTCATTCAAGGCCTGATGTAGCCTCTCTCTATGTGATATTTCCATTGAAATTATTCCACCGAAATTTCCAAATTATATTTGGAAAAACAAAATCTTTCAGTACTGGAGGCTGTTCCATTTTCTATGTATAAACCTTGCCTTCTCTCAAAGCATTCAGGTACAAGGCCGTATAGCTTCAGTTTTAAAAATGTCTGTGTAATTTGAGATCAGACAATTAGAATGCTGGCTAGTCCAATCTTACTCAACAGCCCAAATAATTTTACTCACCCTTGTTCTGACTTCTTGACTTGGTTGTCAGAAGTCTTGGTAATAGGCTGCTTGGTGAAGCAGCCAACAGAAGCACAGGTAAAGGTTTGAGTAAGTCACTGTTTTAAGATATTTATTCACTATTTTAATATAAGGAATTGTAATAAATTATAATTTTACTTAATGTGGTAAAAGAACAACAAATAAACAAACAAACAAACAAATAATATAAATAAATAAATAAATCTGCCTTGTATGTATGAATTCTCCAACTACTGATTTGTCTCCTAGGCCTGATCAAAAATCCACTGGATGACCTTAATGTTCATAATCAGATTCCAGCACTGGGAGTAATTAGAATTATACAGTTTTGGATATAAATAGAAGAAATGATCATAGCTTAGTAAATGGCTTTGTAAGCCATTCTGAATTTTATCTCCTTACTTATTCACATATCTATTTATAAACTCAGTGTAAAAACTAAACGATGCATTTATTTTAATTATTTCATTATTGGTCTTATGATAAAGTGTTTGAATAGTTAAAAACTCTGTGAAAAGCACACTTAAAAATGAACAGAATTTTCAGTGCCTTCAGTAATTTCCACTTAATAAGTGGAATTTTCAGCCCTATCCTTCACATATTTGTGAATGAGACCAGGTACTCTTATTTTAGTGTTTTATTTAATACTGCACAGCTTCTTGTGTAATTTTTTTCTTCCTCAGTGAGCAGAATATTTCTCAGGTTATGCTTCAAATCTATCATATACACATACATATATATACACAAATATATAAATACACATGTATGAAAGTTAAAATTTATACAAATAACTATAGCTGTAGAAAAATCCTTTCATGATCAGGAAGGAGCAGTGTGTATGTGTATTGAATGAAGTAGCTGGAAACAAGTGTCTGACCAATGTTTTGCTTAAAAAGTACTTTTGAGAGGCTTAATTTTATTAAATCACTCATATTGAAACGAGCTAAAATACTGAGATGATAATAATGGTGGTTGATAGCTCTAGGCTTTCTGTGATTATTGCTACCATCTGAAGCAATAAAATGGAATATTTAGGAAGAAATTTTTAACATGCTGTTTCACTGACCCAGCCATTTAAAAAAAAAGCAAAAATTGTACTGTTATTTGTCCTGATAGTCCCCACATTTTTCATTATTTAAATTATAAATACTCATCTATGCACTGGAGTTGTACAGAAATGAACATATCAAAGTGAACTATAAATAGCTGCCTACAAACAGTACAAATGCTGCTGCAGCTGATATGAATGTCAACAAATACCCTTGGTACAACAGTCAAAAGAGTGCCTGAGTTTTGTTTTTGGTGATGACAGTGTAACCTCTTCCAACAAACAGCATCACAGTGCACATGAGAAGTGTCCCAGCACATGCTCTATGGTGTGGATTCTCTGCTTGGCAGATTTTGGGCTGCCACAACAGGGCTTGAGTCCTGTCAGAGGAAAACAGCAAAATCTCCCTCACTAATACTGGAATAGGGAAAAGGATGAATGTTTTTTTTAATATAACATATGCACAGCGAATTTGAGGACTAGGTTGAAAAAAAAGATGTCTCAGTGCTGAAAAATCATCACATACTGTAAAATACAACAAAAAATTGGGCTTAAATTTTCCAAATATTTGTGAATGTACTTAAACTTATTAGCTTGAACAGCCCCAGTAAAAAGCCTGAGTATCAAGGAGGAAGAAGCTTGCTGTTATTATAATGATATTACTGTAGACTTTTACATTAAAATCTGAATTTTCTGCCTATAGAATTCAGTGCTCTTTTAGTTGCTCTAATTTCCCTCCCAGTGTGAGCAACTAGGATATGATATTTTTTTGGAAATCTTTGAAGTCACGCATTTGAAATTGTCTGTCTTGCCCATTATACGAGGTGAGAATCAGGTCAGCTGTATTGCATAAACAGCTGTAATCTGACAGAGAACAATTTGGCTAAATAAAATAAAGCAAAACGAAATAAACAAGCAAAATACATTTTTAGCATTTAAAATGTGAATATTTCAGAGAAACCATTCTCATTTAAGAAATAAAAACCTTGTCTCTCTGATACTTGACACATAACGACATTAGATTATGTCTGGCAAAACAAAGTTTATTATTTTTAATACAAATCATCTCTTAGGTGCCAGCCTTTTACTGCTTCACAGAATCAGGAAGAGATGGAGACATAACTCCTGCCATGAGGATTTTATAGTCTAAATATACAGACAAGATAAATCCATCCCTAAATGCATAGAAAGTTCTGTGTCAGAAACATGCAGAAGTATGTTGCAGTGTTTTTATTTGAGTAGATAATATCCTTACTCAAGGACATTAACATTAGTAAGCAGAATAAGTCAATTTAAAGTTATTTTTAAGACAAAAGGCACTCTGTATCATAAACAAGCAGGTATTTAGATGCTATGCAAAAGGAACATAAATGCTGACACAAGCAATGATGAGATGACAAAAAAAGAACAAGTTGAAGGTCAAGAACATAAGTTCAATCTTGATTTGAAAGACAAAAAGCCAAAGCAAAGAGTCAGGAGGGGAGGGGAGCAATTTTGTGTGACTAAAACTTCTGCATAGATTGTCAGGGAGATATTTTAAATTAAGTGCTAGCAGAACTTCCAGTACTTTTGATTATCTCTTGAAATTACCAAATTATCTAAGGAAGAACAACAGCACAATAGAATGTAGTTATGGATAAATTAGTAGGTGAAATGTGCTTTAAACAAAGTAGAAATATATTTGCAGAATGTATCTGGGGAAAAATGCCAGGAATTCCAATTTCCAACCACAATATTGCTTAAACAATATTAAAAAATGGAAAGGAATTTTGTCTTGCTTATTTCTTCTTATGGGCTCTCATTACACAGTGCTGCCCTGGTGTGTGATGTGTTTTGTCCCCAAATGCCTTGAACAGTTGTGCCTTAATATAGAGTAAGCTCATTTATCACTTTGGTGCATGGGATAAAACTACTCTTCCAATTAAAAGATTTATTCATCTGACTTGTACTAATAAGTACCATAGAATCATAGAATCATAGAATGGCCTGGATTGAAAAGGACCATAACGATCATCCAGTTTCAACCCTGCTGCTGTGGGAAGGGTCGCCAACCACCAGATCAGGCTGCCCAGAGCCCATCCAGCTTGGCCTTGAATGCCTCTAGGGATGGGGCATCCACAACCTCTTTAGGTAACCTGTTCTAGTGCGTCACCACCCTCTGAGGGAAAAATTTCCTCCTAGTATCTAACCTAAACCTCCCTGTCTCAGTTTGAAACCATTCCCCCTTGTCCTATCACTACCCACAAGTATAAACAGTTGTTCCCCCTCCTGTTTATACACTCCCTTCAAGTACTGGAAGGCCACAATGAGGTTTCCCTGGAGCCTTCTCTTCTCCAAGGTAAACAAGCTCAGTTCCCTCAACCTTTCTTCATGGGAGAGGTGCTCCAGCCCTCTAATCATCTCAGTGGCCCTCCTCTGGACCTGTTCCAAGAGCATTTTTCCTGTTCTGGGAGTCCAAGTTAGTTATTATTTATATTAGTTATTATTACACATCTCTGGCTTAAATCATTAACCTAGTTTTTTAAGTACTGTGACTGAATGGTCAAATAAAGCCAATTTATTTAAGAGAATTAATGATCGATAACTCTCACTATTGAACTCTAAGGCTCAATTCTATAGCAACTGTTGTATTAAA
The DNA here is from genome assembly GCF_987193195.1 of Phasianus colchicus. NCBI lineage: Eukaryota > Metazoa > Chordata > Aves > Galliformes > Phasianidae > Phasianus > Phasianus colchicus. The sequence continues at coordinate 64,690,251 of NC_143438.1, read as the reverse complement.
TTTCTGTGGTATAACTATAGCATCTGTTTTAGAAATCAGAATATTCCCTGGCTATTAATAAAGCTGAGGCCACTTTAATTGTTTTTGAATGTCAGTATTGTATTACCTAATGCCTGCTGTGTTACAGTTAATTCCATTTTTAGGAGCAAGATCACAAAAACAATTTATCTGAAACCCACAAGGAAACTGGATGTTCAGGTTGAACCTTTGTCCTTAAACTAATATGTTTACATTTTTAAAAAGCAATCTCCAAATAAATAAACAAATGAATAAATATAGCCTAAAGTGAAATAACAAATCTCTCAGTGGTTTCCTGGGGCCACATGGACTAACATCACCACATATGTTCCAAGGGGTAATTCTACATGTATTTTGCCAGTTTTAAGATCAAAAACATCTCACCTTCAATACCCTACAGATCTTAATTTTGACTATGATTTGTTGAAGAATGAATTCAAATCTCAATTGTATGAAGACATAAATTTTAAATTTAGCAGAGAACGATTTGAATTATGTAATTTTAAATTTCCATTTATATATATTTGTTTTGAGGCTAATTTCTAGTTCTTTTGTAACTTCATCTGTAGAACAGCCTTACATTTTCAGATGAAGGAAATAATCTTAGTTACGTTAAGATGAATCAAGCATGATTTCTGAGCCAAATAGAATCAAAGGATTTAGTCCAGGTTTTCATTTTTTGTTTGTCATATCACTCTTCAAGATCTTTGAACTACAAGATACTAGGCTAGTTGTACTATTTTCCTCTAGATAGCTGGTTTTTATTTTTCTTACCGATGACAACAAATGCTAAGATTATTAAGATGCCAAATTCAGTCTACCAGTATTCTACCTCTTCTTTCAGAGAAAGCATGTTTATATCTACAACTTTGTCACCATAAATCAGGTTCCTTGATATGATCTGTGTTCACTGATCTTAGATGTTATTTAGAAAGCTGCATTCACTGTAGCCTGTAGCAAGATATATATGTACAGTCTAGTAATGTTTATCAACTGCTTACAAAACCAATTGTAGCAGTCCGTCAGTTTTAGCTGATGAAATAGTCTTATGATGTGAAATTTTCTTAAGAAGGTTATTACTTGTGGCCTGTTTTGGAGTTAAATGTGAAGATATAAAAAATAAGTTGACTTGCATTTTTGCCAGCTAAGGACGATTCCTCTGAATGCCTGTCGAAAGTATAGTTTCAAGAGTATATCTATTTTTCTATTTTATGATTTTGAATCCTGTAGAGACTATGCACAACAAACACTGTCTTGTGTTTCGTTGTCATAGCTACTTTAAGCAATAAAATTAAAAGTTGCTCTATTCAACTGATGTTTACAAATTATGTTTTCTTTAGGAATGACCATCACCCTACATCACCTACTTTGAAGGGCTTTTAACATATGGTGAACATCTGAATTCTGATTATATAATTTAACTTTCTTTAAAGCAGGAGAAACAGAGAGATGTTGTGGTCATTTATGGCACCATGACATCAGTTGAAAATGTAACTGAATAAAACTTCTTACAATTTCATTCCCTTCTACGTGTTAATTTATTTGGAAAGAATGATGTCAGTGCCTTGAAGCGTAACAGAAATGCCTAGAAGAAATGCAGGCTGACTGAGACACAATGCATCAGCTGTGGAACTAAAATATTTGTAGAATTAAAGATGAGATAGTGAAAAATACATAACATTTTCCATGTAACTCTGCTGTTATAGAGGTCTTACTGATTTTAATGTCAGCAAATTTAAACCCTGCTTTTGAAAATGCCACTTTTATGTACAAATTTTACATTTATTTTAAAAATGAAGCACATTTACCTTGTTGGAATTTTAATATGTAACAGGCATCACTGGTACCACAGTTAAAATGTTCATCTCTCACTTTGATGTGAGGGAGGCTAATCCTGATAAAAAATATTTTATTATTTTCATTTCTTTGTGTTTTGAGATTAAATCTGTAACACTTGAACTTAAAAGAAAATGAAAGTTCTCAAAAAATACATTGCCCATCCTGTTATTAGCTGTAGCACTGATAGTAATGTGTGGTACTATGAAATAATTTGCTTTAAAACATTTTAATGTAGTTAGGTAATTACAGAGCTTTAAGACTGGCCAAATTCCCTTTCATTGCAGGGGAGTTGGACTAGATGGCCTTTAAGGGTCACTTTCAATTCAAAAGATTTTATAATTCTATGATTCTGTGATTGATTAGATGCTATTAAAGCCAACATAAAGATTGTTATTGGCATTCAGTGTGGACAAAACTGAATCTTGAAGTAAATCTGAAAATTTACTATGTCTGTATGAAAATTGCCCAAATTGAAATAGAGTTCCATCACAGCGTGCACATATTGCACAAGGTATCCTAGAATCTACATTAGGAAAGACGTTAGGAAAATTACTGAATACTACTGAATCAACATTTTGGGTTTTGGTTACTAGAACAGTTTTGGTCACCAAAAGCACATAGGCTTATTAGGTAAATGTCTATCTTTCTCCAGTGCACTGGCCTTTTAAAATCATCACAACATCACAAGACAATTTTGAAAAATAAATATTAGGTGATTAGTTACATTTTATGGTACACTTTTTTGAATTTTATACTAACAATAAATGTTTCACATCAATGATTTTTTTATTAGCATACTGTCTGTTAAAAGACATTTCATAGATACTCAGTTAAGTAAAGGCTGAAGACCAGAGTGCATTCCCCATCATTTCTTTTTTGTATGTTTTAATATTTTTTTCAATATTCACAGTTCACCTCAGTGCAAAACAAAAGATACAGAATAAATAAATTAGATATAAAGAATAAATAGTTGGAGGAATATTATTATCTACCTGTAATTTTCATAATCATGGAACTTGTAAAAGTAACACTTATTTTTAAGGTTTCAAATGATGTATGAGGTCTTCCATTAGCTAGAATTTGTTGTATAGTGACTGAGAATAAACTGCAAGCAAAGTTAAAATTATGTTTTAGTCATATAATATCATAAAATCATAGAATGAGTTAGGTTGGAGGGGACCTTAAAGATCATCTAGTTCCAACCCCCCTATCATGGACAGGGTTGCCAGCCAGTATATGAGTTTGCCCAGGGCTCCATTCAACCTGGTGTTGGATGCCTCCAAAGATGGGACATCTATAAGCTCTCGTTTCCAGTGCCAGATCATCCTCTGAGTAAAAGATTTCTTCCTAACTTCTAACCTAAATTTCCCCTCTTTTAGTTTAAAGACATTCCACCTTGTCCTATTACTATCATACCATGTAAAAAGTTGATCTCTGTATATAACCTTCATTTACTGGAAGGACTACAATGTGGTCTCCCCAGAGCCTTCTCTTTTCCAATTGGGCTCAACAAGCCCAGTTCCCTCAACATATCATAGAATCATAGAATGGCTTGGGTCAGAAGAGACCTCAAGGATCATCAAGTTCCAACCCACCTGCCACAGGCAAAGTTACCAGCCACTAGTTAAGTAGTAGATCAGATCGCCCAGAGCTCCATCCAACCTGGCCTCCCCTCCTTTACTTTAAAACTATTCCGCCTTGTCTCAGCACTATCTATCCATGTAAAAAGTTGATTTCCCTATGTTTATAACCTCCCATTTAAATAATGGAAGATCGTGATGAGGTTTTCCTGCAGCTTTCTCTTTTCCAGGCTGAACAAGCCCAGTCCCTTCAACTCTTTATAGGAGAGTTACTCCAGCCCCTTAATCTTCTTTGTGGCCCTTCCTCTGGACCCACTCCAACAGTTCCACATCCCTCTTGTACTGGGGGTCCCAAGCTTGGACACAGTACTCCAGCTGGGGTCTCATGAGGGCAGAGTAGAAGGGGACAATCACCTCCCTGTTCATGCTGGCACCACTCTTCTGATGCAGCCATTACTATGGAAGGAGTAGGACTTCAGCCATATTTGGTGGAACAGAAATTCATTTATAGCTATGATCCACATAGACAACAACACCTTGAGAAAATTTGTGGATGTGAATGCTTCACTTCAAATAAAGGAATGGTCCCCCAGAAAATAATGGGACTATTCAATTGTTTATAGTTCTTGTGTATTTATACGACTGGAGCCTTTCTGTGTTGGTAAAATGCACAATAGAATACAGAATAAAATGGAATGAAAGCACAAAGTTGTTTCAAAGTCACTTAAAAAATCTTTAGGATTGTATGTGTGTTTAGGTTCATCTAGGGAACAATGCTATAATGCACGCATTCTTCACACTTAACTGCCTTCAGGCATCAACATACATTTTCTCCTATAGTTTATGTTAAAATTACCCACCATTCTCTCACTTTGAGAAAATTCCTAGATCAGAATATCTATTGATATGCTTACCCATAAAAAACAAACAAGCAAAAAACTCAGAAATCTTAAGACCAAGGAAGCAAAAACATATGCAGCCCAGTGATAGCACAGTTCAAACTTCAGCTCATGTAATTGAAAATGGAGTGGCGGTAAACAGCCTTTTAGGTGTCTGGGTTATGTTGTCCCCAAGACATTTTTAATAATATAATTGGGACTGGTGCTGTGCATTCCAAAAGCAAAATAAATTACTCTTTGCTAGTTGTTTTCATGACTACCAGGGACCACTCATATCAAGTGAGGATGTTTTTTTCTACTCAGAGAAAGAAGAAATTGCATTAGAGGCTTTAAAATTATCCTCAACTTCCCTTCAATTTGGGGAAAGAATTTTAACAAGTTGCTTCCAGGAACCCTTGAGAGCTTCCCACAGTATCTCATTCCACTTAAACCTTAGATATATCCCTGCAAGTACCATGGAATTTAAAATAAAGTTATAAGCATTTTAAAATCAGCCTTGGTACATCACCACTATTAAAATTTCTATTAGATTTTTATTATATATAATTCCCCTGTAGCACCATGGAGATGCCTAATAGCACATTTACTCTATTATAGGTGGTATGGGATAAAGTTGAGCAGCAAAATAATGTAAATCTTTGTTCATCTGGTTACAGCTTTCTGTTTGGTTTTTGTTGTTGTTATTTTTACTTAAGTTTGTGATATGGTTTCTATTGTATTTAATAAATGCATATTGGTTAACTACCCTGGCTTTAATGTCATGGACAGCAGAGCTAAGTGAAGGTAGCAGCTAGTTATTTATGTTTATCTCCAAAGCATATAGATTTCCAGTACAGTATGTAAATTTTTCCTCTTCAAGCGTGCTGTCTTTCATGAACGTCAGATAAAATATAGCTTCTTCCACAGTACAAGCGGACCATAAACTCATTAGTTTACTTTCCTAAGACAGAGAATTTCCATCAGATTTTTGTGCCATACCTGTTCCAGAAAAGAATTAGACAGCTTTTATGTATCAGGTGAAATTTGTTACAGATGGCAATAAGATTATGGTATTCTATAGAAGTCTACAGAGATCTTGTTTTTGAGCTATGATTTTTGCACTCTGAATCCTTGAGTATTTCTCATTTTTGCTCTTTTTTTTTTTTTTCTTCTAAAAACAAACTTACAAATAATATTTTTTAGGTATTAACTAGCACCAGAATCTCTAGTGTTTTCTTTCAGATTACTGCAGAACTAGCACTCAAATTCAGTTTATGATGGCTGAGTTATTCTAGCAGTTCCTCGTGTTGATATATGAATACCTGGGAGTCTAAGAATCACGATGGCACTCATGAGTTTAAATTTGATCAGTGAGTCCAGAGTGTAGATTGGTATATAAATAGCATAAAGGGAAAAGAGGTTTGAAGGACAGGAGTTTTATAATGAGCAGAGACCACTGATGAATATTTAGAGTTCTGTAAAAGAGAAGAAAACTCATTGTTATTCTGGAAAATAAAATAGAGGTTTATAATGCTGGCATAATAATCTTCCTGTAATAAAGGGATATCAGATTCCAGAATGTTTTGAAGTTAATGAAAAGAGAAGAAAGGAGGAGAGGAGAGGAGAGGAGAAGGAAAGGAGGAGGAGAGAGAAAGAAGAGCAGAATCATACAATCACTCAGGTTGGAAAAGCCCTTAGAGATCACTGAGTTCAACCACAACCTGACCATACTAGCCTAACTTTAACAACCCTCTGCTAAACCATGTCCCTGAGCACCACATCTAAACGTTTTTTAAACACATCCAGGGATGGTGACTCAACCACCTCCTTGGGGAGCCTATTCCAGTGCTTAACAATCCTTTCTGTAAAGAAGTTTTTCCTGATAACCAACCTAAACTTACCCTGGCACAACTTGAGGCCATTTCCCCTCGTCCTGTCACCTATCACCAGTGAGAAGAGGCCAACCCTGCTCTCACTGTAAGCACCTTTCAAGTATTGAAAGAGAGCAATGAGGTCTCCCCTCAGAGGGAGAAGGGAGAAGAAAGGAGGGTAAGGAAGGGGAGGGGATGGGAGGCGTGGGGAGGGGAGGGAAGGTATGGGGAGAGGAGAGGAGAGGAGAGGAGAGGAGAGGAGAGGAGAGGAGAGGAGAGGAGAGGAGAGGAGAGGAGAGGAGAGGAGAGGAGAGGAGAGGAGAGGAGAGGAGAGGAGAGGAGAGGAGAGGAGAGGGTCAGTGCTATTAAAAAGATACAATATTTGCAAAGCAGATATAGAAGATTGGCTATGTGAGTGCTTAAAAAATGAACTATGAAAGCAATTATATTTTTGGCTGGAGGACTTGAGCAATGAAGAGAGAGGACTTGCTAAAGCTTGAAAGAAATAAAAAGAAATCAAGTGTAAAGGAAATCAGATATTAATTTTTCTTTATTTCTCGCCAAACATCCCACTAAAGAGGCAGACCTTTATTCCAGTAAAGAAAATTGGCTTGCCAAAAATGTGGAGGTGGCTACTTCATTCCTAGCCAAGTTGAGGGTGAATTATGAAAATAAAAGTTATATCTGCTGGGACACTAATCGTCTGAAGATCTGTTGCAACATGTTGAAAGTGACTTAATTCAGGAAGATCTGGATTCTAGATCAGGCTCGGAGGGAACTTGAGGACTTTATGGTTTCCTTTTTTTCGATCAAGTTTTATAGCCCACATTTGTAGTAAAATAATGTTGTTTGAAGTTTGTATGTTTCATGGGAGTGGTGCCTTGAAGAAGTTATTTCAGTTAAATGGCACCAGATGGAGTGTTTAGTTTGTGACAGGATTCCAGTGTTTAGTTTGAAATTATGTTCTTTATTTGATGCCTTTATGGTATCAACAGCTATTCTGCTGGCATGTATTCTTGTTCTGCCCCTTGGAAAAAGCAGATAAAATACATCTTGAATCAATTAAAAAAAAAAAAAAAAAAAAAAAAGCTATGCTTAGATGTTAATATAGAGGATTTTCTTTACCATAACAGTTCATTGCTGCATATCAGATCATGTATTAGTTTTTTATTTCATTGATATAGTTGCTTTTCAAATACATAACAAACCCAAAATATACATAGATAGGACATAATAAACCATCAAATGCAACAATAATAATTAATACTTAGTGTGGCAATCAAAATATTTCCTTACCAGTTTTAGGAGTCAGATCTTAATTTATTGTTCTTTAAATTTGCTATCTTCCTTCATTTTGAAGTCATATATATTTTAGAACTTCTACATTTAGCAAAAGTAGGAGCTCAAAGAAGACAGGGAGATCATCAGTGTTTAATAGCCCAGGTAGGTCAGTGAGGTTGCTACTAACTGCATCGTTGACTTCTAACAGCTTTTTGCCCAAAAATAATTGGACAGAGAAGAAGGATCCTGTATGAAAATTATCAGCAAAAGAACAAAAATGAAATAGATGTCACAGATTATTTAAGAGAATCATCTCAGTAATGGAACAGATGTTCAAAAAGGAAAGGTTTAGCAGTAAACAAGTGAGTGTGTGCTTTTATCTTCATAAAGGATACTGGGCTCTTCAACACAGTCTTTTAGTAATGACAAAGAATCTAAAGGGTGAATAAAAAGCTGTGGGAAATTTTATTTTTCCTAGAAAAACTGACAAGACTCCAACAGCAACTCTGAGAAGGAGAACGAAAACAAAATCTCTCACTTTGTGTTCACTAGCAAATATATTCTAAATATTTCTACTGTCTATTATTGAAGTAATTCTGTTAAAGAAAAAGAAAAAAAAAACCCAAAGCAATGAAGTAAGGAAATATTTCAAACTTTCAAATTTCCTCCAGCAGCCACTATGAAAGTAAGCTCAATCATAGGTGGGTGGGACTCCAGCAGTGTGTGATAGAGTTTGATAGAGTTTGACAGAAAAGTTGATAGAAAAGTTTGAGACATTTCATGACTTGTATTAGGATCTAGCAGAGTGGGATTATCATAGAGTTTATCCTTAGAATAGATCCATACAGTAATAGCCCATCCCACAGTGAGCACTAAGCTACTTGGACATACTGGAAATCTTTTGGTGAACTTATCCATCCTTAAGTAGTGTGCCTAAATCACTTTTAAAACAGTCTTAACCTCGAAGGCACTTACACATTCCTCAACATTTTGGTCCAAGTCAGTTGTGTCTTTTAAAAACAAAAGCAATATCTTGATTTGTAACCAGACACACTTTGAAATCAAGAGGAAAATCTGGAATACACATACTCCCCGAAAGCAGAACTCTTCAGGAAGAAAACCACAACCTTCTGCTGGAGCTCAGCTCAAGTTTCCAAACTGAGGTGTGGAACACTGCAAAGAATAAGATTTATAGGAATTCGTTCAGACAATTTTAATATGTGACTGAACTGTAAGAATAATTTACTCATGCCTTCTCTTCTGGGACTGAAGACATTAAAGAGACATCTCACTTTAAAAAAAAAAAATCCAGTGAAATAGTTTGAAATATGTTTACTGTTATTAGATTTCTCTTTCTCAGTTAGGTATTAATTTTCACACCACCTTTAGCTGAAAGGAAGAATGTTTATATTATGTGTAAAAACTTGTATGAATTAATAATGTTAAGAACTAAAAGCAAAAAAAAAAAAAGATTTAGTAATATGAAATAGTTGTTACTACCACTGTCTCTCAGAGTTATGCCAAAGCAGGTAGAGACCTAAACCTTTTTAATATAACTTACCACAACTTTAATGGTTTCAGTGTTCTGTGAAGGCCAAAGCAAATTTATATCTTTACACTAGTTTTCCGTATAGGTCTGTAAAAAACAACCCTCAAAAATTAAAAATCAAAAAATGCAAGCTGATGAAAAACTTATAGGATCCAGCAAAGAAGACTTTGTGTTTTAATAATTGCATCTAGGCAAGCATTTCTCATCTTAAAGGTACTTAATTCTTTTGATTCTTGTTTTCACAGTGACATCTTGGCATTTCATTTAGTTTATTTGCAGAGAGATAGGTCTTGTTAAAGCACACGGAAATCTTTATTCACTGAAATGTTATAACCAATGATCTCCGTGAATAAACAATTCAGGAAATATACATTTCTTGAATCAGCAGTCAGCTCAAGCACTCATTGCACTCATCGCATCCAACCGTATGACTCTTGCAATGTCTTGCTTCTGCCATGCTCATTTGTGGATGATGTTGCACTCTGGCTCATGAATTAACTTTCCCTTACAATCACAGTCACTCAGTAGTTGTTTGAGGAACATAGTAAGCCATAAATTGTTAGTAGTTCACTCTCTACATTTGGATCACTCATGTCATAATACTTCCAGTTATTCTAGAAGAAAAAGAGTTAACTTTTCCTAACAGATATTTGTGTCTGACCATCATATCCTCATAGGTAGCTTTATTTTTAAATATTGTTGTGATTTTTTCCACTATTTATTCTGCAATTTATTTATTTTGGCAATCCCATTGCATTGCTCTTCCTAACCTTTTGGCTAGTCCTGTTTTTGTGAATATTGTAGTGTTTTCTTCTTTCTAAATGCTTGGAATCTGTACTTAAAAATTTCATTTGAGAGATTATTTTCATTTTTTGGTAATGTAATGAAGCTCTCATAGAAGTTCTTTACAGCTAAGTCCATTACAAGATTTTATTAGAACTTACACAATGAGAGTTCACACAAAATATATATTTTTATATATATATATATATATAACGTATACACATAAATGAAAATAGTGGAAGAGGAACAAATAACACTGCTTATTCTTTACTGTTTCATCCTTAAATAGCTCAGTTGTTTTCCTTTTTTTTCTTGAAAGTAATCACCTTTCCCATCTGAAACAAATTAACTCCTGGGGAGGAAATGTTCTGAGAGCTTTCATATGGTCCTTGTTACCAGGGAAACTACTTCTTTTGTCAGTATGTGTTCTGAAGCTTGCAGACAGTGTAGATTGCTTTGTAACATCAGATGACAAGAGACAGAAGGGCCAACTAGTTTGCATGTGGTTTCTGAGCAAAAAAAATAATTAGGGTCTCTCATAGCACTGGCCAACTTTACCTATCCTGGACAGCTCTTCAAAACAGAGGTGTGCAAAATAGCATGGTTTATCTATGTATTCAGTTTACTCCAGGTTGATTAAATAAATATTGTCCTGAGGGTGTGCTGGGGGAATGCAGTGCAGAGCATCCCTCAATGCTGGAGAGTCCTCTGCCGGGGAACAGTGACTCAAGCGTATACTGGATGCTGCAGGGTCCAGTTTATGAGTGCTGGAGTAACCCGCGAGGGGAAACAACTTCCATTTGAACAAGTTCGTCTTTGATAGGTACATTACAATACAAATTATTTGTATTGTTTATTTAGGTTTGTTGTGTATTTTTCTATGATATTAAGCCTAGATATTCCACTTCTTAATAGTATACGGTGTCTGAGAGTGTATCTTTCCAAAGAAAAGTGCCATTCTTTTGTTTTTGGTAACACTTATTTTCATCAAATGTAACCAACAAATAAAGCAGGGAAGTAAACAGGAGCTAGAAGTATAACTTATAATAACTACTGCCATTTCAGAAGTTTGTTTGCTTTCCATTTCTAATTTTAACTTAGCTCAAAGCATACCTCAGATAAAGTGATCAAGCAGAAGTTGAGCCACTGTTTCACAAATGTCTCCTGAACATCTCAGCAAGATTTCTGTTTTCAAAAATCTGTTAATAGCAAGGCTTAATTTATGTTGTATGCCTTTACCAGTTTGCTTTTTTGACTATAATATTTTGTCTAGAATTTTATCCAGAGCTGCTGGTTTGTTTTAGAAATGAAGAAAGATGAGATTGAAAGACCTAGAGTATTGTTTACTTTTATAAGAATCATCTGGATAATCCATTTTCATTCTTTGCAAGATTAAAATAATATAAACCGGGAACACTGGATGCAAAAGTGGAAATGTCAGCTTAGTTTAGATCATAAATGTTGTGACTTCACTGCAGTAGCCCTAGTGACTGGGAATTCAGTTTTTCTTGAAAGCCATGTATGAATATAATGGATGGTCCAGTCAGTGGCACCTAACTATGTGTACTGATGAGAGAACAGATAATGAAAAATACAACAGTTGACAATGCACATAAAATAGCATTTAGAAAGAATCTATGCTGTTAATTTTTGCAGATCACCAGGTACAGGCCATTAAACTAGGCAAACACAATCAAAAATCATAAATAATAGACACCAGGCCAAGTGAAATATTTGGGATTACACATTTGCAAGAACAAGTAATTAAAACCACTGCTCTAACTGATGAGGCACTGGATATATCAAATACTCCCACAAAGGTCAGCTTCTTTAACCAGGAGCTTACAATCTAAATGAATTAATTCTCATCATGTGCTCTAAGAAAGCCAGCATGACTAGATGGCAAATTTGTGAGTGCTTTCGGTGTAATGAGGTGTAAATTATTTTCTTTTGATTGCTTATTGTTTTTAACATGTAACACCTTTCTACATCTTCATATTTTTACACAGGTACATCCACTGAGCACAATGCAGGAAAAAAAAAAAAATCAAAAAGATAGTTGCAGTCTCACAACCAAATATATAAGAATTTTAGATAAATTTGTATCTGATTTTAATGAGACGTAAGCACATGCATCAGTGTTTTATTTAAATGGAGATTATTCCACTTTCTGCTAAAATAACACATATGTGAAGAATAAAACACAAAACTTCCTCTCTTGGGATATCTGACAAAAATCCAAAGTAAAAGTGAGTGGAACAAATGTGAAGCTCATTTGAGCTCTTCAGTGGATTCTGCAATAACTGCCTTTTCAGGTTGAGTCTGTAGCTAGCAGGTCCTGCAGGAGTTCTGCAAATGCAGAGCATTTAGACCTTGAGGGAAAAGAGAATGCTCTTCCCAATCTCTTTCAACAGTGGTCTCCCTTGTCAATTAAAAGGATGCCAGCTACTGTCAGCTAGGAAAGTCTGTCAAGCCCTTAATGTAAGATGCCTGAAGGGAGGATGCAGATTAAAGCAGTCTAAGAAAAACAGATGTTAGAGTATGAACTAGAGATGTTCTGAAATTCAAAGAGGGTGTTCTGCCTTAATGTGCTTAATTACAGAATTCCTTGTTGCTGTCATTAAAATTGAACCCTGCTGTTAGCTCATTCATCTATGGTCCAATTTCCATTAAAATTTTTCAGTTCTTTTAAAGGTGGAAAGACCACCTAGATTTGCTGATCCCTGAGATGTTACATAAAGAGGGGAAAAATATTCTCATTACAATTATGAACTATTCAGTGGTAAATGTAAAAAAGAAGTCCAGAGCTTAAAGACCAGAACTAGGGATTTGATGATCTAGATTTTATTACGTTAGACATATTTGTGATGAAAACCTAGCTCCCTTGAAACCTTGGAAGTTTTGCTATTAATTTCAAAATACCCACGATTTCTCCCTTGCTGTTCAAATTGCAGTTAGTAATTCAGGTCAGCCTTTATAAAGGACTCCAGGACTATATCAGATCTTCAGAGAATGTAGAGCATCCCAAACATGAATCATCCAGGTAGTGAGGTCCTTTATGCATATTCTGTAGCTAATTTATTTTTTTTTCCTTCATATTTCCATGTAGAACATAGGGAGAAATAATTTTCTGCTTTGTAGAGAAGTTTTATTTGTCAATATGGGATCATGAATCAAAATTAAAAAAAAAAAAACCACACTCAAAAAAGGCATTAAATATTACATGTGAGCAATCTTCTGATTTTTGAAGGAATGTAAATATATATTCACACATGAGGGTTGCTCCAAATACCTACTATTTTATTATCTTGGCCACGCAGAATTAGATGTGGATGCTGGTGGTACGGCAGTAGAGGTTGAACCTTCCCACCATTATATTTTGTTGCTGTGCAACAGATGGCAGCTGAAGGGCAGCCTGACAAAAAAGGTCTGATATGGAAGTGCATATGAAGCAAAGCCGTGTCACTGAATTCCTCCATCCTGAGAAAAAATGCACCTATTGGCATTGACTGTTTATGGAGACCAAACAGTGGACAAGAAGACAGTGAAGTACTGTCAGCAGCAAGAGTAGGTTACTTCCAGTTGTGCAAATTTTTATGAGTGAATCATGCAGACTGAAAATGTGTAGCTAATTGTGGTAGCTGTGTTGAAAAATAGTATTTTCGTAGCCGAGAATTTACTCTTTCAAAGACTGTTAATTTGCTCTGTATAGCTGTTTTTGTTTGTTTGTTTGTTTGTTTGTTTTTTTCCCGTGTAGTTTTCATGGAAATATATTGGAGGCATTATGTTCAGAGTGATCTACACATATTTTGAATCTTATGGAAAAAAATGAAGGAACTGTTCTAAAAAATGTTTCCTCATTGTCATGGAAACAGTTTTCTTCCCAAGTGGCATATCCAAACAGAATATTCCCAGCTACCTCAAGTCATAACAGTAAGAAAAGAAAATCAAAGAAAATGTACACCTGATAGTCCAAATGTTCCAGAAAAGAGAGTACAACTAAATGGAATTCATTTATGCTGCATAAATATTTAAGTTAAATATAGAGATGGTTGAACTTGTGCCTACAGGAAACCCAGGAAAAATCTGAGCTTCCTTTTCAGATTTTGAACAAAATTATGTAAAGTTGCCTTCAAATGTGGTTAGGAATGGACGAGACGAACACCTCCCTCCTGTGGAGTCATTCTATGGAAGGAGACTAAGGCTCCTGGAAGTTATGAGTCATGTGTCTGAGACAGTGTGAACCTGAAGAAACTGGAGAAAAAAAAGTCCACTAGAGCCACAGAACTGCAAGTATTTATATCCATTTAATATAAATATCACCATAAAAAAACCCTGTCACTTCAAAACGTTGTATTATTGCAATACAGTTGCCTTGTTGTAAAATCCAATTCAATTTTTCATAGACCCAGCTGAATAATTTTAACTGGAATTGTATTTATTTATTTATTTAATAACCCCTCACAGGACATTTTCTCAAATAACTGGAACAGTTTCTACACTTAATTCATGAAAGGTACCTTATAGCTCTCCAGATACTCTCTAGTGGAGTAGAAAGCTTACACAAAATTGCATTTAAAGGAATTCTGTACTTTTATTCAGGATCATAAACAGCTTGCTGTTAGACTTCTCATTTCTGTGTGTCAAAGTTGTGATCAAATTTTCAAATGTTCTCCTCTCTTAATATAGTGATATGTTGCCATCAAGAATTAGTGGATATACTACATATTTTTTGAAAATTGGTTAGGAACCTCACCGTAAACCAAGCACTTCCGTGAGTTTGATTTTTGTGTTGCATGAGCTGATTGTTTTTGAAAATCAGCCCAAAGGATTAATTTATTTTTATTATTTTCTCAATAATTCACAATCAGCCTCACCAGGATCTGTGAAGATGTATTGTAAAGGATCTGTTTTGGTCAGCATTTCAACTAGTAAAGCTATGTGCTTGGGTGCTGCTGAGCAGTGAGCCTGGTAAGGTTAGGAATGTAATCAAAGAGAAATCATTTGAAGATTCAAATACTCATAGAAACATGTAAGGGGATTGTTTCCACCGCTTGTTGTCATAAGCAGTTACAAACACTGCTTCAGAAACTGTTTTCAGTTTTAGTAACTAGGTTACTGAAAGAAGATCCAAAATATTTATTTATCCTCTAGTTGAAGTATAACTTAAAATCATAATGCCATAGATTATCTGCAGATATGTGTTGTAGTTGGATGCCCGTGCCCCTGGCACAAAATCCGGAGCTTTTTTTCTGGCAGAAAAATATGCAGAACCCAGCAGGAGGTTGACTGAGTGCTGGTTAGTGGCAGCCTGAGACAGATATTCACAGGGTTTAGCAAGTAGCAGAGGAAACTAAAAGAAAATAAGGAGTCTGCATATCACCAGAAGTCTTTTTGCAATAGATCACTGAGTATCATTGCTAGACTATGTATTTAACACCATTATGTACACTAAAGCTCCAAGTCATTGGTAAAAAATATATGAGACAGAAAGCTGACATGCAAAACAAAACTCAGGAAAAAAAAAAAAAAAAGAAAACCAGCAATAACAATAAAACACAGAAATACACAAAACAAATGAGAACCACAGTAGCTGACCCTCTGCATTCTTGTTCAAAATCCAAACAGAGTCTGGGCTGTACCATATCTGCAGAAGAATGGCCTGCAGATCTGGCATCTCTTCATCTAAACGAATGATGCCAGCTTTTCCCCATACTGCACCAAAACAAGCATTAATTGATGTTGATATCTTATGTTCCATCTAAAAAAATGCATCATCTAAGGAACAAGAAAAACAGTACAGTGTTTGGAGAGATGTAAAGGTTTTCAGGACTGTTATTTTGCATGATTGGAAAATGCTTTCAGAAGCAAAATATCCCAGGACAGTATATCAGAACCTTGACCTTGGTACGAACAATGAAACAGCATAGAGGGGAGATGTGTTCTGCAGATCTCAGAAATATGTGAGTGAGTCTGTCCTGATAGCTACAAAACTGAGTATTTCAACTGATCTCAGTGAGCATTTGGTTGGAATTGCACGTGAACAAAGCAATGCATTTGCTTCTTTGGTCTTTCACAAGATTTTGCAAAGGGTAGTGAAAAGAAAGCAGTAGAAGTCGAGTCACTTCATGCACATCTAATAAAGACCAGTAACAAAAGAAAAATCATCAAAAGTAAAACACAGCTACTTTTAATTGTCCCTTCTCTGGTTAAATGACAACTGTAACTTTTCATTAGCATTGCTAAATTTACCTGGGAATAAAGTGAAAAATAGCATTTGTAAAAATAGGTGCTATTCATATAGAAGGCCATAGAACCACTTAGGTTGGAAAAGGCCTTCAGGATCATTAAGTCTAATCGTTAACCATTTAGTGTTTAATTATAAAACCTTATTCTACAAAACTGTAAGTTCATTCACATAGATGCTATTGACGTTATTCAAAATGCTAAAAAATTGGTGCAAACAATTTCAACATTGACAAACCAAAGAGAAGTATTTTCCTCCTTTTAATTTTTTTCCTGCTACAATGTTATGAATCTGTACCAAGCAAAATGTACAGTCGAGGAAGGATTCTTACTTTACATCAAGATCTTTTACTTTGTACCCTCTTTTTATTTTTCATGAGATGTAGCCTCTGTGAGCTCCAAAACACATTCTTCCTGTTATTTCTTTTATACCTTTCCAACAGTTAGATATAATTTCTCAGCACCTTTACTGCTCAAGTGATTTTTATCCTACAAGTATATTTTCCTTTCAGAAGAAAAAAAAAAAGAAAAACAAATCACCACCAAACCTTATGCAGGATTTTATATTTTGAAAATACCCCTGTAAGTACTGTACTTTCATCATTTTAAACCTGCAAGTTTGTAGTATATTTGATCAACCCTGTTCGTTACAGAGATCTGTTTCCCAGTGAAGAAATGTAAAATGCCTATCATTTTGCAAGAGTTATTTGAGCACTGAACTTAATATGGCATACTAAAAATTTCAGCCTATGTATCTCTTATCTGCAAGAGCATGATCCCAAGCCATTAAAATCTAAGGTCATTATGCAACTACAGTGGGAGCAAGGTACTTCCCCACAGTTTCCCGCCTATGCTCCTGTGAGATAGTTGCTTTCTTTTCCTATAATTTATTAAAAATTCCAACAGTTGAATTTGTCACAGTGAATTTGCAGGTGTTACAATCAACACTTTTTCTTTTTCTTTTTCTTTTTCCTTTTTTTTTTTTTTTTTTTTAATGGTGCAAAAATTCTGTATCCAAAGTTATAAGCTTATGTGGAAAAAGACAGAACTGGTAAAACTGAAGTCACAAACTAAAAGTCTAATAGATATTTTCCTCAGGATTTTTGAACTTCTGCAAGTATCTCTAATCTGGTTAACTTTTAGTCCTAAAATTTCTTTGTGTTTTTTATATTGCTTCTGCCTCCCCCTACTTACCAGCTTACCTCCATTTTGCGGCGGCGTGGCCTTTTGGAGCCTGCCTCCTGACATTTGCCTGACAGGCTCCAGCAGGGAAGGACTGTTCCAGCATCTCCCTGTAAGGCGAGAAGGAGGGGGCACTAAAAAATTCTAATTTTCAGAAAAAAATATTTGAAATTAACATTTTGGGCAACTCAATCCTCCTATAGTTGTCTGTAATTACTGAATGTGTTCAGAAGTTCTTGAAAGAGCATAACATATACACACCCAGACTTTATGCAGATACAAGTCCCCTTCCCACCTTGTCATGCCTAAGGGCACTGAAGATTTCAAAACCTACATATCACTGCCAAGAGAGATCCACTTAAAAACTGTCCTGCCTGAATAAGAGCTGCATGATTATCTTATATAGTATTCTGAGTAACACACAGGGAGTGCATAAAGGAATGCTACTCTAAATTTTAGAGTTCATTGCTTAAAACTGTAGATCTATAAAACAACGATATTTAAATAACTTTCTTCAAACCTAATTTTCTGATTAGGTCATCTACTCTTTGATTACTTTTATCAAGTAAAACAACTTGATTTTGATCTCACCTGTTGAAGAATGTATAATAAAGTACTTTCATGGAATTCAGTGAATATGTAATAACAAGAATAGAATCAGACCCGCTGTTTTTTGTATGAAAATATTTCAGATAGCATCATTGCATCTATTAGGTAAGTAGATTGAAGGTCAAACTGACCCTCTTTAACTTAAAGGAAAAAAAAACCTTTGTATTCAGTAGGTCCATAATTCATACTCATACATTTTAGTGTATAAAGTTCTGCAGACTTGCAAGACTGAAGAGTCACAATTTTTTCACATCAACCACAGTGAACTACATGACAGTTACCTCAAATTAAATGAGAGAGCTGTGGATTTGGTCTGTGCTTTTTTTCCCTGTATTTTCATTAGATATAATGCTGAACCTTGGAGAGAGACTTTATTTTATTGCAGTGTGATAAACAAATACTATGTGCTCTGACTGCATGAATATATGCACATCTGAAATAGACCATTTTGCCATACACAGTCTTCCTTTCTGTCAGGTGAGCTTTCTTATTCTCTCTTCCAATTCCAAGTGAATTTTATTCAGTAAGAAAAATGCATCTTCATGTTTGCTATGAAAATTCACCAGCTGATGACTGCAGATGGTCCTCATATCCATCTCAAGATTCTCCCATGAAGTTCTTGAAGCAGATTTCTCAAATATTTATAGCTGCTGGCTTCTTGGGAACATGAGCACCACTTGGCTGTCCAACCAAGGGAACCACTGTAGCCCTGTGAGAACCACTAGGTGTCAGCGTGGTGCCATAAATAGGAATTATTAAATGATGCAGGGATGACTAATTAACACAAATACTGTACAATGCTCTTCTCTTTATAATGCCTTTAAGCCATTTTTTTTTTTCTTTTCCTTTTTCTTTTTTTTTTTTTTTTTAAATTATTGTTGTCCTTCCTTTTTCTCACTTGTTAATTTTCAGAACTTGGTAGTCAAGCAAAATGGCAGCCATGGCATTTACTTTATGCCAACTATGATGGCAGAGTAAATGTCATCTTGACAAGGGTTAGACTTTACTTTCACTCAGATTGTGTTTTATTTCATAAAACTTTCATCATCAGACACAAGAAACAGAGGAATTAAGTAAACACAGAAATCTCACTTGAGTATATTTCCTGAAAAAATATAGGCATACATTATTCTTTTTTGACTTGGTGTAATAATCTGTTATCTTTTGTCATGCATGTTACAATGATTTCATGCATGAGTGCAAAGAATGGATGATTTATTAGGAGAGCTGTGTTCATCCTGCAGAGGAAGCTTGGGTTTGATATTAATATATACTTAAAGAAATACAGTATCTCAGGTCACAGTTATGAAAATATATTTCAGGTTGCAGCTTCATTAAAGGATTTCTATTGAGAAAATATGTGCAGAAGGAAAATTAACTCTTGCTTGTTTTTATATTCTAAGTAAAAGATTATACTAATGAATGATTTAACCAGGATCATTTTCTGCTGTTCCTCTCTTTGTACTTATGTCCATTATTCATCTGTAATTACAGATAGTTATAAAATGAAATTTGAATTTGAAACATTGCCTGTATCTGGCTACCCTTGAAAGTCTGAAAAACTGAGGCACCAGTTTAATTACATCCGTCTGTCACCAAGCATTTTTTGGAAATATTTTTAGTAGGATTTTAAATCCCATTCAGACATTATTATATCACGAGGCCTATAGTTCTACTCTAATTAACATCTCCTTGCAGTAATGATATATCACCACTCCATGTAATCATGAGGATATTTCTAAGTTACAAGCCCTGAGTAATTTCAATGTTGCTGCCAAGATACAGTCACCCGTATTAAAGGAAAGCTGATTAATGATGCTTGCTCTGAATAGAATGGCGAAAGCAGGAGCAAAACCTCTGTGAGTTAATAAGATGACTTATCTTCTTTCAAGAAAACCTTGTGGTGCCAGAACTAGAGGTTTTTCTAGAGACTGGACAAGTGATAGTGATGTTTTACTTCTAAAGAGCAGGTCAGTAGATACTATGAGTTTGTCCACTAACATTTTATTTCTTAGTATCATAGAACCATAAAATGGTTTGGGTTGAAGGGATCTTTAAGATCACCTAGCTCCAATGATCACCTAGCTCCATGATCATGTTGATCATGATTCTCTTGATGCAACCCAGGATGAAATTGGCCTTTGGGCTGCAAGTGCACATCACACATCTACTTCTTTTTCTTAATAATGTAGACTTCACTATGAACATCAAGCTGACATGGCAAGCTGACATGGCAAGGAACAGCTTTTATAGCTTATCCAGAAACTTGCTTATCTCTGTGAGTAGTTGGAAATCCAGTGTTCATGTCTACTGTTCTGAAATACAGCCCTTGAACTGAGAAGAAACTGCATTCAGAAATCTTGCATGGTTTCATTACTTTATATTTGACCATGGATTATTGCTATTTTCTTAAATAGGGGGCCAGAAATCCTAGTTACGTATTTTCACTGAATCAAAACCAAAGATATTTTCATTTAAAAGGTGGATTTTAAAAGTGAACGTCCCCAGTCCAATTGTTCCCAGCATTTAAAGGTATGGAATAAAAACTTCACATAAATGTAAATTCCCTTTGGTATGCTGTGCACTGATCATTACCATTTAAGAAAGAGATGTTGTGGTTATAATAGATATTTCCAGGAAAAAAGCAGTTCAGGGCTCAGAAGCTGTGAAGAAGCAAATCAAGTGTTGAAAATTATTACAGAAAAAAATAGAGAATAAATCAGAATATTATCAAAACACTCTATAAATCCATGGAGAGTTCACATCTTGAATAACAGGTGTAATTCCAGTCATGCTGTTGTGAAAAAAAATATGGTAGAAGTGGAACAGGTATAGAAAAAAAGGAACAGGGATGATAAAAATTGTGTAGTGTTTTCCATAAAAAGCATCAACATGTGTATATTATCTCTTCAGCCTGAGAAGACTGAGGGAGATCTGATAGAGTTCTGTACAATCATGAATAGCATCAAAAAGGTGAATAGAGGGCAACAGATCAGATCACTGTCTTACAGTATAAAAAAAAGTGCTTAAAAAAAAACGATACAAGGCAGTTTTGAAATAAGAAAAATGTTAAGACTTTTAAGACTTCTAATAACACTCATTCAAACTGTGGAACTTCTTACTGTAATGTACTATGGTTGCTAAAATTTAAGTGGGTTGAAGAAATATTTCAATGAAAAAAAAACCACCACCAAGTAATCTCAAGTATCACTGTGACTTCATATAGGGCTTGTATGTCAGCAAATACAGTAGTCTGAGGTCCATCATATTCATTTCAGTGCAGTACATTCAAATTTAGAGCACTACAAAGCAAGCCACAGAAGTTTTAATAACTGTGGACAGGTCAGATTCCACCAGGAAAAGGTCCAGTCTTACGGCAGGCCATAAATGAAAGATGTTTTTGGCAGTTTTTGTCTTGTGGTGTAATGAGAAATGCAGAAAGATGCTGAGGCTGCCTGCTATCTTAAGAAATGAGAACTGAGAACAGCTGTCCCTCAAGCAAAAATTTTATTACAGAGTTGGTTACTTGTCCAAAATGTTTCCCTCTGCCTATCAATATTGCTTTTATTGTGCCCAAGTTTAGTTCAGCCAGCTGTTCCTGGTCATAGTACTAATCCTTCTTAGGTTCCTGGATAGCTGGAGAAGGGTAGTTTATTGCATTTATTTACTAGATGGCCATAACTAGGAAGTTAGCTTACTGAATGAGAACATGATGTAGATTCTGAACGTCACAATGTATGGATAGTGTTTCTGTGTATTAAGTATGGCAATAATACTCAAAAATAACATAAATTTGTTTAATGAGATGAGAAGGACAGAGAGCTTGTAACTTTCCACATATGATAATTTTACTGACACTTCTGTATTTCTAGTCCATCACTTTGAACTCATATCTGCCATTCCCCTCTATAAAACTGACAGACAGCAGTGACTTTCTGGATCAGTAAGATTTTGGCATTGTCTTCTCTTTCATTTCCTATAATCTTATTTAACTACAAATCTTTTAGTTTTCACTGATCCATAAATATGTAGGACATTTAATATAATTATCAAACAGTAAAATGTTGTAAATTTCTTCTTATGATAAACAACCTAATGATAACCTCAAGTTCTTTTTTCTTCAGCCTGCTTTCAGAAACATCCGCCTCAGGTAAGCAAAAGGACAACTGCAAATCCTTAAATTGCCATAAATTCATTTCCTTGGTTACATTTATCTCCCTCCCTTGGTGCACCAAAAGTGCTGAACTCCAGTGAATTTTTAAATTAGCAGGGTTAATAATTATCAACTCAGTATGTCTCCTGTAATACCACTGGCCCTGAAGATGTGTAACTGACCTATTGATTTCCTCAGTGTTTTGAGGCTTGCTCTGATATGAGCACAGATTTTTGTGAAGTCATCTTGGTGCAATGACAAACAGTCAATAGCATTCTGCCAACGCTCTGTTATTGAAACCTTTTACCTAGATATTAGATAGTGTTGCCTGGAAAGGTACTGATTGAGCCATGCTACTGGTTTATTGGGAAGGATTTTCAAGGAACTGCTTGCTCTGCTTCAGCTCTCTGTGCATTCTTTATTTGCTTAGCCTTGTTCTTCTCCTTAAATTATGCATTAACTATAAATCTACATCTAGATACATCACAAAGACGGTGCTGTACTTATAGCTGACTACAGCCCAAAGAGATTATGTAATGTTTTTGGACCGTCTCAGCTCCCTGGAGCGAGACAGGTTAGAATTCCCCTCACACCAAGATTTGCTCCCCTGTCAAATATAAACACAGGTTAGCCTCAGTCAAAGATCTGTGGCAGGCAGCCCTGCACATGCTGACAGAACTCCTTTCTATTCTTTACATAGCAATAAATAATTAGTGACTCACGTTCTTGAAGACACCCTATGAAGTCATCTCATGATGTGGGAAAGGGTACGCTGCTGGTATGTGCTTTTGCAGAGCTCAGCTTTGATGCCCTGGCAGAAGGCCATTGTGTGCTCTTCATTCACCTGACACTTTCCTTAAATCTGGACAAAAACGTTTGCCACCTGATCATTACCAGTGATGGATGAGCCTTGTGCCGGTGTTGGCTTGACTTTGTCTGACCTCACATCCTTTGTTTCCCTCCTACTTCACTTCCCCTCAACCTGCAAATATCAGGAAATCAGAGCTGTGTACCCCTCTCTCTTTCCCTTCTTTAAAAAAGTGATAAGGAATGCCATTAGAGTCCTTCGTGGTATGTGTTCCAGACTGCGTTATCATCAAATGTTTTGGCCCTTAGCCAAGACAAGCTAATGGTACAGGAGGGCTGGAACCTGCCTGGGAGGTGAGTATTAAAGCCATACTGGGGCATCCCCTCCACGCAATTCCCTGCCACAACTCTACACTTCAATCAGATTTCACTGACTCAAGAACTCTGTTTTGACCTCTTGTATAAGAGTGGGAAGAGATGTGACAGGGAGTAGGATGGATGTATGGCTCACCCTTCAGACTCTCTTCTCTTGCACTGCATATGTGGTCATAGAATAGAGTCATAGAATCATAGAATCACCAAGGTTGGAAAAGACCTAAAAGATCATCCAGTCCAGCCGTTCACCTATTACCAATAGCTCCCACTAAACCATGTCCCTCAACACCACATCCAGTCTTTCCTTGAACACCCCCAAGTTCGGTGACTCCCATCTCTGGCAGTCAGAAAGCAAAAAGGTACAATGCAGTGCCAACCAAAGGGAGAGAGACATGCAGAATGCTTTAGGGCAGTGCATTATCAGTCCTACAGTAGAATTAGCATCTAAGAAGTCCAATGTTGTTTGGTATTTTTCATCACAAAGATGTCACTGTGTTATGTACTACAGGACATCGAAGGCAGATGTCCCCCACAAGGTTAATGAAACTTCCACTTTTGCTCTTATTTCCTTTCGTTGTTGAATAGAACAGTCAACTGGTTGAAGATAAGGCTACAAGACCACATCGTCCCTCCGTGCAGTCATAAAATAGCCATATTATTATATAAATTTCCTATATTTTCTTTAAACTCTGAAACCATGGCATTCCCTAGTTCTTTCCCATGACTGTAAGGAGTGAATCTGGCAGGTGAAAATTCAATCAAATGTCTTTTCAGAGCAGATAGGTATTGCCTCCTCCCTTAGGATATCTGTAATCTGAAACCTGTTGCAGAAGGATAAAACATTCTAGAAGAGATTCTACCAACCCGTTCATGGGTACAAGTCTGAGTTTCTTAGCAGTGAGGACAGAAAGCAAAGTAAGGAAAAAAAGAAGTTGATGTAAATAGCTGGTAACGTGAATTTAAATTAAGAGGTGTTAAAACTACACAAGAATTTACACTCATAGATCACTCCAGCTTCTAGTTACTTCACACTTGAATCAATCCTCATCCTATTTAAAGAATTTAAAAATGCACACATGGAAAATAAAATCCCTAGGTGAATTGTTTTAATTTTCTTGAGTGATCCCACCATACAGAAGATCTTACACTAAAATTGATTGCAACTTATTCAGAAAATGACACCAAAGCATAAATTATAGTCTACATTTGCTCACAAGGCTTCTGTTCCTAGAAATTCCTACCTATTCTAACAAACACTGACTGAAATGAGAAGAGTCTGTCACTCAGGTGATAAGAATGACAGACAACTTAATTACCCTGACCAAGGAGAATATGCTTGTTTGGACAATCCAAAGGGAGGAAACTAGCCTGCTTTTAGTATCCCAGAAGTCATTTTGTACATTATAATACTCAGTCAAGACATGGCACTTTTCAGTCACTGTTTCTAGGAAAATGGATGTCAGGAATAGTTAGAAATAAATGTTATGAAATGAGTTCTCTGGAACATGTGAGCGTTTCCTGTTGTGGAGATAAGCTGAATAGAGCTGTCTGAATCACTGAAACAAAGCAAGCCACATGCTTGCATGGAGAGCAAATGATGACCAGGTGCATCTCAGCTGGAAAATCAGACCATGAGCATGGCCTACTGGATTCTAGTAAAACTGCATTACAGTTACCACTTTCAAAAGAAGCTTTGCTGTTAAAGTCTTACATGAAGCGCTGTATTTTTTCCTCTGTTTGAAATTTTGCATGTTGTCCTAATGGAACAGCAAAAAGGAATTACTGAGTTAGTAAAGATACTACTAACACTCTTTGTATCCTTAATCAAATCTAGATGAATTTTCTTATTTTACTGGCAATTTCAAGAAATGTCACAAGTTGTGCCTCTTCAAGTTAAAGGCTTGCTCAGCTCTAAATGTGAATAGGCAAGTTAAAGCATTATAATCATGCACACACAGATACTCTGGACAGCATAGAAGAAAGCCAGATAAATACATACTAAACTAATGAATTAAGGGAACTGAAATTACTAAGGAAAATCCAGTTCTATTATGCGGTTTTATCTAAAATTAAATTGGCTGTATGTAGGCATGAGTTCTGAAATGCAGAAATAATAGCTCAGAAGCCTGAATTCTTTTTGCATCAATAGCACTCTTTTATTCAAAATGTGTGATTTCTAGTCCTTGCAGCTTGAGTAGCTCTTCACTCTTTCCTAGAGCAAAATTTACAAATCTCTCATAAAGAAATCTTATATCCTAGCAGGAAATGGATTCATCGCTGCATCACAGAATTCTGTAAAGTGAGGGCTACCTCAGCTTGGCACCCAGGCATGGATTTTTGTATATCTCCCTAAGAATTCACAGTAATTCCTTTCTTGTTAAGAAAGACCACTAGCTTTTATTGTTTGCCCTTGCATGTCTGCATTGTGTCATAGCTCACCTACCATGGAGTTAAAGTAGCAGCTTCTCTGGAAACAGAACAGAATCTGCACAAAGAGGCAGTGGAGGGGTGGATAGATTGGTGCATTCTTAGTGGAATGAAGTAAGGAGAGTGAAAGACTCCTTAAGCAGACTGAGTTTTTAACCACATCTGTTTGTGGGGTGCTTCTGTGAGCAGAGGCTATGAGACTTAGTGTTATGAGTTAGTAATCATTTTGTATACCAAAAGCAACAGCTATTTTTTTTTCTATGCAGAGTGCTTGCTTTAACCTTGAAGGTGATCATATAAGCATATACAACCTACATATACAAGCTAGGGGACAGAATTACATGCTAACCAGAGGACCTTCAAAGTTGTTATCAGATCTGTCGGAATAGATGGGAGGCTGATAACATGCTTGTTGTGTTTGGCTTGTTTCAGTTTCCTTACTTTCAATCTCATTGCTGATCTCCAGCAGCTTCTCTGCTTGCAATTCTTATTTGACCTTTTTTGCTGCAAAGTTATTGTGGAGGCTTTAAATAGTTCTTTATGAGAACTCAGTGGGTATTTCAATCTGAAATTCAGGAATAGTTCTTGTTATAATCCTAAGAATCAGCATATACAAGCTGACCTGCAGCTTAGTTTTCATTTCAGTCCCAAATGTCTATTGTATCTCACAGTAGGTATAGAAGAGCACAGCATAAGGAAGAAAACTGTTTATTAAAACTGCTGTGAACCAAGAATAAGGGGTCTAGTGTGAAAGTTTGAATTCTTAAACTGAAATATCCTTTCCATCATCTTATACTTTTCGGCCACCAGTAATGTTAGAAGGATAGGAATTTATTTCTTTTTCCCAACACAAGTAATTTGATGTATTTAAATTCCAACTTACTTCTAAATCAGTGCTGTTGTAGTAACTGCAGAAAATTTTCTATTATAAAATTATTTGCATATTGAAAAAGTATTTCTTCTACCACAGCTAAGAAGAATTAATCAAATCCTAAACTTCAAAATAAAGCTGTTTAATTTTATTGCAGAGGGGAAAAAAGAAAAAGACTGTAACACCAGGCTTGCAGCAAACAAAAATCTAAAGGTTATAAACTATTCTGGTATTTTTCCTGATGTTTATTAGCAGTTCAGTTTTTGCAGATGAACAGGAGCAAATATTTTAGAATTTAATGCTGAATGAATTCAGTGGATATTTCATTAAAAAATTGCCAATCATTGTGAGTAAGGAAAAGTAATTAAAAGTAAAAACAAATATTTGACAAAAAATAAAAAGAAAAAAGAAATGAATATATAGACAAAGATATTTTGTTTAATTTTACAATTATGACCATTAAAATTACAGTTGTGTGACATTTTCCTCCCTGAAGGAAAGATTCTGAATCCTCATATTCCTGCACAGCAAGATAGATAAGCTCTGTTATACAAATAATTATTGCTGTTGTCACTCTCCACATGGTCCCACTCTTATTTTTATTTTTAAATTGACACCTTCAACTATTCATTGCATTTCATCACCAGCTCATGGTTTTTCTTTGTTTTGTTTTTTGTTCTCATTTATCAGAATGAAGGAAAAGAATTCTTCTCAGAACCAAAGTTAAACTAGACAAATTTATATTCCTATTTCATTTAGTGTCACGTAGACAAAAGCTTGCAGAAAGGAAACAGTTCATACTGAAACATGTAGAGGTGTCTTGACAGTCTGTGATACAGTATATGTGCTTTAAGAATCTTTGGCTGAAACAGCAGCAATGTGAATATCTCTTTGGCTTATAATACTTCATCTCTAACACTTTCTCTTAGAATTTTCATTTTTATTAAAAAGAAAAAAAAAAAAAGGAAACAACCTTTAATCACATTTCTAAGGCAATAATTTGCAGTGACACAGTGGCAGTGAATCAGGTGCATTGCCCATCAGCTGTGAAATCTTGGATGATTTCAGGTAGGATTCCATAATAGACTGAATTAGAAACAGCCCATTTCACTTGTTAATTCATGCTTCTGCTTTTTAAATAGTATTAAAGTATTTTATGACAGCCACACCCTTTATTTCCACTTTTTAGCTGTCCAGAATTTGTTGTATAACTACCATCTCCTTTTATATTCAAAGAAATTGTGACTGTCTTTTCTATACTGAGACACTCTGATCTGTATCTTTGTGCTAAAGAGCATGAAATTGAAATGTATGCAGTACTTTCTGTCTTTCTACCTAAATGGGATCGAAAGCATTGCTCTTGTGACTTTCTTATTTCTATTCCCAAATCTGAATGACAGCTTTAAACGTTATCTGATAGAGCAGACCTCATATAGAACCTAAAATCACTTTACTTTGCAGTTTATTTCAATAGTGATGAGCAAAAGGCTCAGCAAAAGCCTTTGTTGACCATAAATTAACATGAGCTGCCCTGATTTTGGTACAAAAATATATGACTAGTAGCTGTGTTCAAACTGAATGGCACAAATCCCTGGGGATGTGCTTATCAAAACAGGACCATGTGTTCTGCATTATTAACTAAGGGCTGTTTACTCAGATAAGTCAATATATAGAAAAAAAATCTTAAAAGAATATTTTGTTCCAAAAAAAGAAGAGTTGAACTGAAAATTTATTCAAGCTTTAGCTTTCATATTGGTCAACCTTTTGTTTTCATCTTTCATACCAGCAGGGTGGTGGAAATCCCATTTCACAGATAGCACAAGCTGGCTGAGAGAAATCATTTTCTTCATTTCATTTAATTTCTTGTGCAGAATGGGCTAAGGATATAGCTTGAAGGCACCCTAGGGTTCGATGTGCTAAGATGCCAAAGCACTAAATTGAACAGGAAATTCAGAATAGAAACAAATAGCAACAAAATCTATGTGAAAAGTGCAAACATTACTTCTGGTACCTCAGAGTTCTCAGTATTATCTTTCTCCTGACTGATAATAACATATATAGAAAAAATACATCAGCAACAGGGAGATGAAGGCAGTTTCTATTGTCAGCTAGAGGACGATTAAAGATGATTGTGATTCTCATTTCTTTTTAGAAGGTGTTCACTCTACATATTAGTCTACATGACGTAGTATTTCCCCCTCCTGAAGGATATCCGTAAGGAGAGTAAACAGGCAGGGCAGAGACTAACTGCCAATAGCTGAATGCTTGTCCAAAGGGAATAGAAAATGCAAACATGAGAATATTTTTTTTTTTTTAACCCAGTTTTTACTCATACAATTTTTAACTTGTTTTCCAAATATGAAAAAGAAAATAGAAAGCCTATGGCAATTAAGAATCCAGTGACTAAATTACTTCTCTTAAAATTCTGCACCTAATTCTCTTGTAGGAGTATAGCTGTGAGTGTAGCAATATATAGAAGTTTTCACCACACATTAGGTTCAAGAAATAAAATCTCAAAAGCTGGAAATCAAACTGAATACTTGATACTATTTTTTGTTTTGTTTTGTTTGGCAAGACAAGTTTTCTAGGAGGTGATATAAGTTGTAGGGTTAAATCAGAAAGTAGTCATCAAGAGGTCATCAAGAAATTAAGATGGCTTTACTAAACAGAAGACAGAGTATAGCTAGCTTTTCTTGGAATCAGCTATGCATCACTGGGGAATTGTCAGGGTCACTTCTGGGAGATGTGCAATGGACTGGTAACAAATAGGTCAGGACTGCAAGCCTCTGCACTGGTGGTGTACATTGACCTGGATAGCAGTGATATGGAAGAGTAAAATCTTGTTAGAAAATCTAGTACATTCATGGCTGGGTTTTGTAGTTCCCATACCAGGGAGCCTTAGATTGTTCTTGAAGATTGATGAAAGAAGTTTAGACATAGTTCTTTTTCCTTCCTTCCTTCTTCTTCTTCTTCTTCTTTTTTTTTTTTTTTTTTTTTTTTTAATCAGTGTTTGTTGCATAAACCATTTTCCATTGTTGAAACAACTCTTTCACATGGAGTAGGGCTGTAGCCCCACAGCTATCCTATATATTATCACTTAGTGATACACTGTAATCTCAACTAAGATATACACAATTTCTTAATAAAAGTAATGCACAGCCATCTGTAAAGTAATTGAAACTGATTGATACGACAGACAGAGCAGGTGTTGCTATAATAGATGCCTAGATGACAATAATTGCTTAGCAAGGATATCCTTGTAGTCAGTCACAAGGTGAGCTTTCTCCTGGAGCTGTGCATTGCCCTTGCGTCCCCTCCTGTGCTGCAGCACTGAATGGGGCTTGCAGAAATGAGTTGGGCTGCATGTGTAAGTGATTATTTTTGCAGTTTCCTGTCAGGGCTCCCACTTTGTCCTTCTGTACTAAACACATTAATACTACAGTGAAAATACAGTGAGAACACAAGGGAAATCAGCTTTACCTCTGAATTCTCTTCTATAATACCATTATATTCTTTCATGTAGTTTTCTCTAGTGCCTGCTTCTGCTGCTGTGTAGCTTTTAGGGAGAAATCTTTAAGACCACTGTGTTTTTTCGCTTTGTGAGTAAGACAAACTTCACTGAAACACTTGTGTTATTTGAGCCTAGGAGAACAAAAGTAAAAAATGAAACTACGAGGTTCTCATCACCTTTTCTGCTTATTTTCTACGTGATCTGTCAGCACAGTTCAAGCAATAAACACTGATCTAGGTTTTCTTCCATGTGGAACTTATATTTCAACTGATAATGGAAATGATTTTTCTGTTTCTCTCAGGTTTTCTTCCTTGATGTTTAATTATCCAGTGAGTTATTTTTTACTTCCTTCACTGCATCTGCAGAGAAAACATTAATCAGATAAAAGAGCCCCATGTATGTTCACCAGAACATATGAGCCATTACAAAGGGGTGTTGATTGGCAGAAAGAACTGCAGAAAAAACAGTAAATAGCCAATTGTGTCTCACATAAATAACTATTCCTTGAAGGAAAGTAAAAGAGAAAAAAAAAACAAAAAACATAAAACCAAAGATTTGCCATGAGGTTGTAGAGCAGGAAAATACAAATTATTATTATTTCCCCTTCAAGGGAAAATAAAGAGAATGGCACAGTCCGTGCTACAGATCACTTATCTATGTTTATACCTGCTCCTTCTTATATAAATTTCAAATATTGTTTTTCTTGTCGGACTCCTATAGGTCACAGTCATGAGCAGGCGAACTCAATGGAGACGCTACTTGTGTGCTGGTGTACTCTATAGATTTCCTTAAACACTCCTTTTCACTTAGCACCCAGACTTGCCTTCTGGTGTACATGTACAAGTTTTCCTTCTATAGAAACAACAGCATCTACACAGAGTCTCTATATGCACTGATACTAGAATTAACACATCTCATAAAAAGACTAAATGAATTTCAGTAATTTTCACTGAATTTTTCAGTGTAACAAATTCACATAGAAATGTCTGGCTGGGGCAGACACATGTAGTTCTACTTACACCAGTTCATTACACCTATCTCAGTAACGGGCAAAAGCTAATAATAGAATCATAGAATCACTCAGGTTGGAAAAGACCTTAAATATCATTGAGTCCAACCACAACCTACCTATACTAGCCTAACTCTAACCCTCCACTAAATCATGTCCCTAAGCACCACATCCAAATGGTTTTTAAACACATCCAGGGATGGTGACTCAACCACCTCCCTGGGGAGCCTATTCCAGTGCTTAACAACCCTTTCTGTAAAGAAGTGTTTCCTGATATCCAACCTAAACTTACCCTGGTGCAACTTGAGGCCATTTCCCCTCATGCTGTCACCTATCACCAGTCAGAAGAGACCAACCTCGCTCTCGCTGTCAGCACCTTTCAGATATTGAAGGAGGGCAATAAGGTCTCCCCTCAGCCTCCTTTTCCCAGACTACACAGCCCCAGTTCCTTTAGTCTCTCTTCATAGGGCATATTCTCCAAGCCCTTCACAAGCCCTGTTGCCCTTCTTTGGACCTGCTCCAGCACCTCAACATCCTTTCTGTACCAAGGTGCCCAAAACTGAACACAGTACTCGGGGTGAGGCCTCACCAATGCCGAGTACAGGGGCAGGATGAGTTCCCTAGTCCTGCTCACCACACCATTCCTGATGCAAGCCAGGATGCCATTGACCTTCTTGGCCACCTGGGCACACTGCTGGCTCATATTCAGCCGACTGTCCATCAGTACACCAAGGTTCCTTTCCATCAGGCAGCTTTCCAGCCACTCCTCCCCAAGCCTGTAGGGTTGCCTGGAGTTGTTGTGACCAAAATGCAGGACCCAGCACTTGGCCCTGTTGAAACTCATGCAGTTTGCCTTGGCCCATTGATCCCATCTATCCAGGTCCCTCTGTAGTGCCCTTCTCCCCTCAGGCAGATCAAGTCTCCGTCTCAACTTGGTGTTGTCTGAAAACTTACTGAGGGTGCACTCAAATCTCCTTATCAAGATCATTAATAAAGATGTTAAATAGAAGTGGCCCCAGTACCGAGCCCTGGTGGACACACTTGTGACTAGCTGCCAACTAGATTTAACTCCACTGACCACAACTCTTTGGGCCCAGCCATCCAGCCAGTGTTTCACCCAGTGGAGCGTAAGACCATCCAAACCATGGGCAGCCAGCTTCTCCATGAGAATGCTGTGAGGGAGGGCATTTCTCCTAATTTCTCCTACCTACATGAACCAGAGAATTAATGAAGTCTTGGGTAACAGTATTTTCTCCTTTGAAAACAAAGTTATACTAGATTAAAAGACAGCTTTTAAATTCTATTGCACTTCTGTCATTCTTTTATTTCTTCTTTCTCTTCCTTTTTCTCTGTAGAGTATTGTTGTTTACAAAGAATAACATTTTCCCTCCCACAACATACCAATTTCATGAAGAACATAACATCCACACAGTTTTGTTTAATGTCTTAGGTCAGTGCTCTTTTGCCATGCCATGCTATTTCAAGTAAATGGTTCCCATGAGTCTTTAATTATTATTATTTTTTATTAATTCAAACCTCGTTAAAACCCACTGAAAGGGGAAGAAATCAGCATTGTCAGGTGGGCAAACTGTTCACAACAGTTGTTATTAAACAAGGAAGCATGAGCATATTTGTTCATCCAGAGGTCATCTGAGAGAGCACTCAGGAAGTATCCACTGTTCAGAAGAAAAACACATTTCATTTGGAAATTCTAAAAGTAACCAATGATAGCAATAGTGCATCTTTGGAGTTCAGGGTGGAGATGGAAATTTGAGGTTGCCCACAGTGGAGGATGTATGCTGTCTAGTACATGTAAATTAGCATAATATCTGGAATACTTTTGAAATGACCACTTCTTTTCCAAAAGATGATGAAATAATGTGTGTTAAAATATCAGTTGACCAAAGAATAGAAGTTCTGTTTTGTAAGAACTTTCTGTAGAATATAAATGACAGATAAATAAAATATAAATGTATTTTGTTCTACACTGGCATGCTTTTAGATGTATTTTCTATCACTTGTGTGGTGTGGAATTATCATTCTTCAAGCAGAAACATAAATTCCTACTTAGCCATTGAGAGGGGTGGTGATCGCTGGAAAAATGTCCAAAGCTTTTCTGCTTGATCACCCAACACTTACAATGCTGGAGAGCTGATCACTTCATTTCTCTCTCAGTATTATCTGTTTCAGAAGTCATGATTTCATTGAATTAAAGTTTTACCAAATACATTTCAACTAGTTCTCAGAAATACAGACGTATTGGATGCCACCCTTAGGGTCTCATTTTTTTTTTTTTTTAATGGTGTTTTTATGTTGAGTTATCTCTAGATAGAAAATAGGAGATCAAATTTTCAGAACTTGTTCTAATGTTTTTTGATTTTTATTGTATGTTTCATCATGGTTGTGGATAAGCATCCATTGTTCCATTTAAGTAGAACTGGTTTAACACAACTAACAGTAATCAGATAGCATTTGGCTGTCTTTGAACTGAAATGGGCTAGCAATATCCCTGAGATCTCCATAAGGACAATAAGTGCCAGCTGAAAAATTATGGATCAGTCAAGCCTCAGGCCATTTTGCAATTACCAGTGTGTGTTTTGCAGTGCAGTGAAGGCATCTTTGTCTGACAAGAAGGGTGTTTCAAAACCTGTAGCAATGTAAGAACTCCATAGCCTGAGGATGTTTCTGTATGGACATGGATGTAGCAGGCCCTTAGCACTTAGGCACAGACATGAGGCTCAGAAACTTTCCAAGGTAAGGCCAAAGACTTGGGTCTGGGCCAAACATAGAATGTAGTCCTGACACACATGTTTCCCAAGACAGTAAACGGAGTGAGGAAATTATTCTACTTTATTGAATAGTGGAATACAGCACATTGCACCAGACACATGAGACCAGAAATCATATTGGAAGAATTATTTTTCCCCATCAGAAGCATGAATAATTACCAGTGAGTCACTCTTACAGTCTTCTCAGATTGTTGACATCACTTACTGCTAATTAGGTTAGGTTGAAAAATAAGTTTGCAAAAACCTTAAAATAAAATTGCACTTGAACATGTTTGCTCAGTTCTCAGCAATCTCATGGAAATATAAACAGTGAGGTGATACAGATTAAGCTCAAAGAGTGCCAGATCCTGGCCAAACTAGCATATGCTCTATGTTTACTTGACAGATTAGCACACATCCTTATACAAAAAAAGCATATCAAATCCAAGCAAGCTATACTGAATCTAATTTGCTTTCACTCAGTAGTAGTGCTGTCAGAGAAACTACCCAAAACCTGACTGAATACCACTGCTGATCCAAGCCATCAGTTTATTTCAGGTGAAGTTTAAGAAAAATATCAGATTCCCTCTCTTTAATTTGTTGCAGCTGATAGAGCCTGAAAAAAAAACAAATATAAAAAATGTTGAATGTTTAATGACTTTATTATCCATACACAATGGCTATGAACCTTTTTGTTGAGATGAAAAGCCAGATAATTTTCAATAGCTTAGATTTTTAGCTTTTAAAGACAATATGTTTCAATACTACTGTACACAGGAGTCACATGATATAGATTCTAGACCAAGTACAGATTCTGCTGATACATCCTCATACACTTAGCAATCTTAACAGAAGCACTTTTAAAAATTTCACAGCAAGAACTTTCACACAAAAAGAATTTAGTTGTATATTACAATATTGTAATACAGAATAGAAATCAGAACATATGTAGTCAGATACAAAGTTTTATGTAAGTGTGGTTTATTGTGGAAAAGTCATTGTTTTATTCTTTTTTTAATTTTACTCATATTTTAACAGTATCTTTCAGATTCGCAGTATCAGAAATTAATTATTAAAAATAGCAATTGGATCAAGAAAAATTCTACTGAATTTTAAATGTTTTTCTATAGTCCTAATAGAATTCAGTTCTATTCCATGAAAACGTTCAAGTTTTTCCATACATCCTACAAACTGACAGCAGACGCCATACCATGTGAAAATTGAACACAGGAGAACTGGTGTTTGGGATAAGGAGAGAAATGTGCCGCATCTACAGAATCTAGGCTGAAAGAACCAATATTTTAAGAAGGAAGGGATTTTGTTTTTTTTTTATGGTGATTATGTTTGTTTGTTTGCTTGCTTGCTTGCTTGCTTGTTTCACAAGTCACTTTCCTGGACACTTCTTAGACAGGTAAGTAAAAAATGTAGAATTGGATTTGTTCTGGAGTGACCAATACTGTCATACTGTCTTACAGCCCAGCACTTACAGATCTTTAGAGATTATCAGAATTAATGGAAGGCTGCATTCAAGACTGTCAGAGGTAACATGGCTTTTATTTGGGCTGAGTACAGCTCAGTGGTGTAAATGATAGTTTGCTCCAAGCTCCACAGATCTCTGTTTCAATCCATCATGTATCAATCAAGACAGTGATTATCAGTTTCCAGTACTGTCATTTATGTCAGGTTGTTAGATAACTTCAAGACTAGTTTCACTTATTAATTTTAGGTATCTTCACCTTGCAATTCATTAGTAATAAAATATTTCTCATATTTAAACTAGTAAATTGCTTCACTTTTTGGCTTATTTCATAGCTTTTATAAAATTCAGTCATCTTCAAATTCCCCTCTTATCTGTGGCACAAGTTTCCCCTCATCTCCCAACTTAAACAATGCCATGGCAGACAATCCTGAGTGGAGGCACACTACTATGCTTCTTGTTCGTAAGTACAGATCCTATTTTTCCTGTCCTGTCATCTTGTCAGAAAGCTATGCTAGATCAGAAGAATGCTGAACTCTCTACATCTCAGGGTCTGTCATTTTTTTCATGCTTCTATCTCTAATATATTTTCATGCTACATCTGGCCCTGGCAGCAGATTACTTCCGCTACTATAGGCCATTCACTGAGTGACACCTTCCAGTTTCTTATTATATGATCAGATGTTGGCTTGCTCACAATGACCAGAAATACAGTGCTTGTGCTACCATATGAACAATAGTGTTTACCTATGAGCACAATCTTGGGTACAGTAGTGTATGTTCCAACACTTGTAGCAAAGCCAACCTGCGCCAATGAGCATAACAATTACCTGGTGTAGGGAACCTGCTTTGGCAGGGGGGTTGGACTCGATGATCTCTGGAGGTCCCTTCCAACCCCTACAATTCTGAGATTCTGTGATTCTGTGAACAAGTACCAATGAGAATAACAAGAACTGGAGTTATTTTCCAGAGCTTTAAGTATCATTTTAAATTTTCATTTTTGCATACAGCTAACTGTTATTTCCTCAGAACAGTCCCATGCCTACTGAATCCAGTCCGAAGTAATATATCACTCTAATATACCACTCTCTTGTTTAAACAAGGTGGAATTTGTTTCTATTTCCTTCTTCCTTCTCTATTATTTTACACCCAAATTTCTTTCAAACGTCAATCACTGATTAGGCAGAAAAAAAAGAAAATTATGTGTGGCTTGGTCATTCTCTCTTTTCATATCATATTTTTTAAAAAGACCACACATATATATGATCAGAAATTTATCAGTAGAGATGAAGTAGGACTTCAAAGTGGAATTATGGCAGATGATGTCGTCAGTGGAAACCACTCTAACCTGTATATCTTTTTACAGTGGTAGATATAAATGCAGTAGGATAGGAAGAGATTTTATTTTAATGGAAAAAAGGAATGGAAAATAAATTTGAAAGTGTTTTTGGATATTTGTGTGTTGGTTTCCTGTTGGTGATGCCAGTTTTTGAGTAAAAACAAGCAACTTACCAATATTCAGAAATGTAATGTGAGGCTGCCTGCTCTTGCCATCATTCAGTAATTTGCTCTCACTCCTCATTTACTTGCTAATCTCTTATTTCATAAAGTTTATTATTTGACTGTATTCTCAGTACACTGATAAAAATTTATTCCTCAAAAAATCATAGACATTGCTGATAATAGCACTACTCATCTGTAGGAAGTTAACGATCCCAAAACTGTACTGGCAGATGGCACTGTGTTGATCATAAATCCCTTTCTGGTAAAGCCAGCTGCTAAAGGTCACTCAAGTTCATATCACCAACTTTGCCAGAAGTGTATTAAAAACAAAAGTTCCTGTCTGCTGGCAGAGATGTAAGGGCAGTAATCTCCAGGTGGTGGGCAGTGAAAGGGAGCCAGAAGTATTAAAGTCTTCAGCTGGCACTGGTAGTTCATGTGAAACTCCTGCACGTGGCTATGTGCAACTCTGAATGACTTCAGTGGAGTTACCTGGCTTTCACTTATAAATCTCCAAATTGACTAACATCTGTAGTCATTTGAGTAATATTGTGAAGTAATTAAATTTTTTTGTGGCTACAGTGAAAGTAATGGTGAATAATGGTTATAATAATTAGTCCCATCATAGTGGGAGGATATCAACCAGCAAATCTAGAAAGTCTCCCAAGTTTATTTTGGATGAAGCATAAAAAGTCTTTTTTTCTGAGATTTTCTGGTGCTTCCAGCTTCCACTTGACCTATTTTTCTCAGCTTGATCTCTCAACAAAAAATTATTGAATTTGAGACCTACTGATATAGTAGAGTCTAAATCACATCTCTTCATTGTCAGGCTGCTGCTGTCATATAATGATAACTTCTCTAACCAGGCAGGAAAGTTGCTGAATAAATATTTTCCACGTTATATATAGCAGTTACTGACAAGTTTGTACTTATTCAGCATGTGATCTGCCTTGAACCATTCAATAACATGAAATCATGGATGTCTGTTATCTGTAATACAAACATACAACTTGTTTTCAAAGAATTGTTGGACTTTCACACTGCATGAGGTTCACAGAATATATAGATGTTTGCTTCATCAAATTTGTATTGCAGAAATCAGAGATTTTTAACTTCCTTAACCCCATCCTAAGGATTTAAATGGACTTTAATTTAACTGGATACTTCACAACATCAGTGTAATTGAACATCATGTGTCCTCTGCCCTTGTATTCAGTAAAACCAACAGAATTGTTTTTCCTGTATTTTTTTTCTGGATGTTTTCATAGAACAGAACATTCACTTTTTTATACAAATTGTTTATTTTGGCTACTAGGAAGCCACATAATTTTTTTCAGGACAACGATTTAAGTGAATTGTAAGAGGAGATGGGACCCTAAACTAAATAGTTAAGAGTGTTGCTGATAAGAAGCTTCACAAAACAAACAGAAATTATAGACTTATTGGAGGAATCATAGGGATGCAGTTCTGTGGCCTGAATTAGTCCAAGTCCATTTAATTTTATTTTTTTCTGAACTATTAGAAGCATGGTATAAGCACTGAGCTGAAAAACTTCCATCCATTCTCAGAATGAAAAGGGTCAAAATTTGTCACCTAAAAAAAATTTTACAATTGGCTGCATTATCTAACCTTGGTCCAGCAGACTTGTGGAAGGTGTTCAGCCAAGAGTTTAAAGCCGTTATTTTCCTGTCATACAAGGAACAAAAAACCAGTCACTCAACTGAACAAAGACTGATTCCTATTGTAACAAACCCAAACTCTCACATAGGTATCAGGTAAGAATATGATTAACTGCCTGTGGAAGCAAACTAGAATTTTCATAATACAGATTTGGTTTTTGATGATAAAGAAGCAAATAAAGCCAAAAAGCTTGAAAATAAACTTAAGGCATTTTCACAAATCCTGTTTCTGTTAGACATAATTTCTCCATCTCCTCCATTCTCCTAATCTACTGCAGAACAATGACTGCGTTCTGTAGCCTGTTTAGACATGGGCAGGATCATTGTCTTTAACATTAGTGGATATGGTGCACAAAAATATTCTGAACAACTAAACAGGCTGAAGATCTCGGTATAGAGGTAGAGATAAGAATTTTCCTTTAAGAACAGCCTTGCAGCTTCTAACTATTAACATTCTTCCTCTTTCTCCTCCCACATCCTTGGCTTCCTCTGCAACCAGCAGGATTTCAGTGACCCAGAAGTACATGGATATTTTCTACTGGAGTGGACCCAAAATAGTGAAATTAATGCAAGGGTATCAATCATGTAATTCAATAGAGGTTAAATATCTTACACTTTTTTTTTTTTTTTTTTTTTTTTTGAGTTTGCATTTTATTGAAAGAATATGTTTGCTAAATTTGCTAAATCACTCATTCCAATGTACAGTACTATGTTACAGTATTAAGGCCATATGTATTTGTATATATTCTGTACAAAGGAATGTCAAGTTCTCAGAGTTAAACTGTAATGTAAAAGCCAGAGTTTAGATCGTATGAATAAACCATGTGTCTAGGCAACACTTTCACTTTGAATTATCTGATCACACTATATCTTTTAAACAATGCAAAATAGTACATTGTTCAGCATCTCCATATGAAAATGTACTGCTTTAAAAATTGTATTCCTTTCCTTCTTTTCATGTTACATTTAACAGTTCTTAATACTCTAATTAGCATATCATATCCTTTGGTTAATGCCAATGTTTTCAAAATTGGATTACTAAAATGACCAATTTATGAACACAGCGCCTTATTTTCAGAGCTCTAAGCCTCTATAGCTCTCACTGGAATAATTTTCTCTACCTTAGTGCAATAGGCAATGAACTTCAAGATACATTTCTGTTAGATATCAATCCACTCAATTACTTACCATATGAGGCCTCATGCCAAATGAAGTTATACCCAATACTAATTATTTTTTCATCATTTAAGGTGAAATGTGTTTTACCTGAAGTTCCCTTCTAAGATTTACTCAGAATTACTCCAACATAACAAATGAGTATGTAACCCTACTTTGAGAAAGAAATTCTGTGACAGGTATTATACTGGGACTACTTTTCAAGTTTGAATTAATGCCTAAACCATTATGTTCAGGAAAATTTAAGGACTACCTTTACAGAAATTAAAATAGTATGTTTCCTCAGGGAAATATTTAAATAGAAAAGTAGTGATGGAGTTTTTCTAACAAATCAGAGCCATGGGATTAAAACCTAATTCTCATGCCAAGTTCTCGCCATTTAATTCAGATGGACAGAGTCATGCTTTGTACACCTCACTTAGTGATTTTTTTATTTAAAATCTACAGTGGATATACATGTACCCTTATGGGCATTGCTTTATGGCAAGTTCCCAAATCCCCGTCAAGGACAAGAGTAGATCCTCATCTAAACTTGAGGATGAAAGGAACAAAGGATTTGTACATTTGCAGAACAGTATAATACTACTCAAGAGAAAGTGCCATGCCTGTTGATGGCATCAGTTTTCTAAATCCTCTTACCTAAGAAAATGTGGTATATCTCAGTATGACAACAAAAAATACAAGGAACCCTAGTTCCTTATATGTGATAACAGTTTCTGTATTATTAATTAGACATAAAAAATTAAAACAAATAAAGGCCTCTGTGTACAGCTCAGAGAAAACCCAGAAAGTTCACAAACAAGTCTGAATCAATTTAATTCTTCCATTTATTTGGTGAAAGTTGTGGTACTTCCTCTGCTTCTGGTTATTGTACACTTGAAATTTTTTTGTTTGTTTCAATAAATCTTCAAACACTCAAATAAAGACAAATACTGGATAAAATTATGGCCTTTGACCAAAGACTTTATGGTCTAAATAAAATAAAAAAGAGCTGTTAAGAACAAAGAAGATGGGAAACACAATGAAACAATGGGACAAATACTAGTCAGCCCAGCAGACAATGCTGTAAGTGCTTGAGCTGCCAAGTTTTTGTAGGTATTGGGACAAAACAGGAGGTATTCGAAGTGATAGAACTATATTTTTGTGTCATAAATCTCTTTTAAAGCTGGTTTTATCAGCAAGGAAAATACAGTTTGGGAGCCAGAGCAAAAAAACAAAAAACAAAAAACAAAAAAAAAGAAGCTTCATCTTAATGCTTACATAGACATCATTGAAAATGTCTGTTATTTTACTTTTCCGACCAGAAGAACTTGGTGCTACATGTTATAGATTGAGCTTTCCCATGTAATGATACATGTGAAGAGATAATATGACACAAACAGAATTGTTTCTATGTAAGGTTTTGTAAAGTTTTCCAGTGCATGTCAGCAGCTCTTTAAAGTTAAGTCACATAGCTTCTTTCAGTATCCAAAGGAAGAAACATCCCAGTGCCAGGGCAGAAATTACTCACTCAGATGTACATCTGACTTATCTCCACCCAAGCATTCCAGTGCCTAGAGGCTTACCACAGATGTCCTTCTGAGTGTACACGTGTGTGGATATGTTGAACACTGTGCAGCCAATGCTCTCTTTCAGCTACCGGAAGAAACTATTTGCCATTATGGAG
Source organism: Phasianus colchicus (assembly GCF_987193195.1). Classification (NCBI taxonomy): domain Eukaryota; kingdom Metazoa; phylum Chordata; class Aves; order Galliformes; family Phasianidae; genus Phasianus; species Phasianus colchicus. The sequence goes on along the minus strand of NC_143438.1, from coordinate 64,648,996 downwards.
GACACAAAGAAAAGTCAAGCTGTGGTAAATGGCAAATCCAAAAGTGACAACCTGCATGAAGATTATTGCAGCCAAAATAAATGTTATTATGTAGGTTGGATTTTCAACGAACACTGGAATCTCATTTATAACTATTGATGCATTACCATGTGATTGAATTCTGTTCTTACACAACAAGTTGTATATAGAAATAAACTACAAAAAATGTTCAGGGATATTTTAGTTATAATTTTTAATTACTTAACCCAGTCGCTCCAAGAATCACTGAATCTCAAAGATATGTTAAATCACATTATAGCTCATGATTTTCTTTTCCACATTCATTAGTTTTATTTAAATAAGAGATTTTCAAAAAATGTACTACTTTTTTATCTTACTAGTAGGAATTTTTCTCTTTGTTTTTATTTTGTTGTTGTTGTTTGTTTGTTTGTTTGTTTTAATAGAAATAAATTGCTAGATTTTTTTCTTGACTGATTTCACTATATTTCTTCAAAATTTCTCTGTAAGAAAAATAAACAGCTACATGTTAGAAACAGTAGTTCTATCTCATGTGGGGAGTACTCCTTCTTGCCTTTTGTACTCCAGTGTTGCAGTTCGTAGTGTGCCACTGCTTCTAGGATAGAGATAAGGAAAGGAAAGGAAAGGAAAGGAAAGGAAAGGAAAGGAAAGGAAAGGAAAGGAAAGGAAAGGAAAGGAAAGGAAAGGAAAGGAAAGGAAAGGAAAGGAAAGGAAAGGAAAAAAGTAAATAAAAAGGAGAAAAGAAAAGAAGAGAAGAGAAGAGAAGAGAAGAGAAGAGAAGAGAAGAGAAGAGAAGAGAAGAGAAGAGAAGAGAAGAGAAGAGAAGAGAAGAGAAGAAAAAAAGAAAAGAAAAGAAAAGAAAAGAAAAGAAAAGAAAAGAAAAGAAAAGAAAAGAAAAGAAAAGAAAAGAAAAGAAAAGAAAAGAAAAGAAAAGAAAAGAAAAGAAAAGAAAAGAAAAGAAAAGAAAAGAAAAGAAAAGAAAAGAAAAGAAAAGAAAAAAAGAAAAGAAAAGAAAAGAAAAGAAAAGAAAAAAAGAAAAGAAAAGAAAAGAAAAGAAAAGAAGAGAAAAGAAGAGAAAAGAAGAGAAAAGAAGAGAAAAGAAGAGAAAAGAAGAGAAAAGAAAAAAAGAAAAGAAAAGAAAAGAAAAGAAAAGAAAAGAAAAGAAAAGAAAAGAAAAGAAAAGAAAAGAAAAGAAAAGAAAAGAAAAGAAAAGAAAAGAAAAGAAAAGAAAAGAAAAGAAAAGAAAAAAGACAACCATCCCAATCGCAAAGGATATTAGATTGGATACATTTTCCATCCTTTCTTTTTCTTAAGAATGAAATCACATTTTGGATACATATTGGTTTGACAGAATGTACAGTGCTTTCTTACATTTTTTTCATAGCTGCTGTTAGTATTGGCTGATGATTTTCCATCTCTTTATTACAGATTCTTCACATCATGTTGTAATTTTGGGTAGAAATGCCAAATGTTGTAGAACTAGCATAGCGCTTTGTGTTACTGTGATGCAGTCAGATTTTGGCAGGGTATTACAGTTTCTATATTCCCTCCTAATTCTCCTGATGCAAATTCCAGGGGCAAACTGGACAGCAGTCCAGACATAACCAGGCAGTGAAAGAGATTTTTTAATTTAAGGGCTACTTTTTCATCCACAGAGATCAGTGAATCTTCTGAAAGAGACACTACTTCATTAATTTGATTCAAGACTGAACACTCACCTGTAAAATTTCTTGCCTTGTATGTCTGTCTTCTTCAGTTTATTGCTAGTTGTATGTACTGTATACCTCTTTAAAGCAGAGCAAATGCCTCCTTTAGAGACATATTTAATCTTTTCTAATGTACAAGGGCATACAGTTCTCTTCTAATTTGTTTTCATGGAGATTATAACAGATCAGGAAATTGTATTTCCCCAAATTTCAGAAGTTTAAAGTTGAAACATAGAACTCTTCCATTAAAATCTCAATGATCAAGGGAGAAAGATATAAATTCTTAAAATACTAAAAGGAAAAAAAAAGCCTCACTGTTAGTTTTAGGCTCCATCTTAACCAGGGAAGCCTGCAGTTTTACAGTCCTAGTCTCACACTTTTTTAAGAAGCATGAAAATTCCTGTACAAGTAGATTTTGCAGGCCTTCACCCTCCTTCCAGAACAGGCAGCCGGTGCCGGTCCTCTTCTTCCATCTGGGAAGGCTGTCACACCTTCATGATCTCATACTAACTTTGCATTATTTCCTCCTCCATGCCTCATGGTTAGGTTAATATTGAGAACTGCAGCCAAGAGCCTCTTAATACTCAGTTGCAACCTCCATTCTCTCAGCTTGCAGATTTCCTCTCACTTTCAAAGTATTAATTCAAACAACTGTTCTAAATTCCATATGCTTACTTAATTTTCACTATGTGAATAGTATCACCAGGTTCATTCCAATTTCTCAAGTAGTAAGAAAAGATGCTTTCAAGAGGAAACCAACACTGTGGACTAATTCTATCCTATCTGCTCATTTCCAGCTATTCTGAGATCCTCAGGACAACATTATTCACCATTCTGTATTTTCCAGCAAATAAGGAAAATCTGAATGTTTCTTTGTGCATTCAGCAAAGATGTCAGTTCCTCACACTACTGTATTACTATTTTACTAGTCAAACTATAAAGCAAAAAGGTTCTAGTTACTTGCTGGAGCTCAAAAGTGTCTGAGGACAAACTGAAACTGTTTGCAGTGAAGGAAAAACAGTAATTTATGCCACTGTAACTTTTTTCCAGTAATAACTTAAGGTAGGTGTAGTAACTTGTATTCTGTTTTCCTTTAGTTTGTGTTAATTTTCTATTTAAAAATATCTATTTGGAAACAACTTGAATAAACAAGTTGATCAGCCAGAAGGGTTTCAGTGTTCCTGCTGACACTGGCACAAGGAGGGAAAATGATGGAAAAACTAAATAAAGCTTAACTCTTACTAAAGAAACACAAAGTAATAGAAGTCTTCTCCAGTGCAGTGTTTTTTTACATGTACAGAAGTGGAAAGGATAGCATGAACATCAATACATAATACAGAGAGCAGCAATATCAGGTATCAGTAATTGCCTTTACAAAGAAAGAGGTCAGTTAAGAATTAGTGGCAATGAAAGTTTTTTCTACTCTTACTATTTGTCCTTAGATCTCACAGGATTTTGAAACTGTCATACTAAGGCATGATGTGGCCACAGGTCCTTGTACTGGACTAGAAAACAAGTTAGTAAAATCCCTTGTGTCTTTTACAAGGGAATATTTACAAGAGAAAGCTAATATCATAGGAGGTTTGTTTTTTTTTGTTTGTTTGTTTGTTTGTTTGTTTTTGTGACAAAGTAAATGGCTTCGCTCTTGAAAGAACTGACAGAAAACAATCTTAATTTATTGTGCAACAGTGTGAATAATATTAGCTATCCCCACTGTTGAACTTGTGTTCTTGTATTCTAGGATGTTCATTTCAGCATGGTCTTCCTATATTTTTGATCTGGTTTCATGTCTTTTCATTGCAAAATAAGTAGGTCTGGAACTGGACAGAATTGTTGGGGAAAAATCTTTGCTCATTCCAGTAGTTTACATTAAGCTGTCAGCTCTTTGAAAAAATACCTAACATTATGTTTAAAATTTCCCCTATGCTCTTCTCTGCCTTCATCAGAATATAAGGATAGACGATCTTCTTTCACAGGAAATGAAATTAAAATGACCTGTTTTCACAGTTATTAAGCAGTAGATACACCTCAATTGAAAAGTCTATCATTGCTCTTGATGAATTGTTTTACAGTTTCAAGGTACTCATTCTTTCATAAACAGTGTGTCCATTTTTTAGCCTGTTTTCCTAGGAAAATGTTTTCCACTGTCTATGTTCTTGTGTGTTTATGCATAGCTTATTAGCCATATATATTTTAAATCTGTAATGAGTCTGAAGTTGACAGAATGGTTTAGGTTTTAAAGAAATTAAGACTTTGAGTCATTTTTCCACATATGGATATATCTGAGACATCTGCATGCATGGTAGATATGACACAAAATCTAGAAGAGACTTGTATTTTTCTGCTGATGCAGCTAGCATTCATTTGTAAGGACTAGCTAATTGTATAGCCATAATATAGTACAGTCAATGAACAAATCGATTGTTAATTCACTATAACGTATCTTAGCATGTTGCTCATAGCACTGATAGTTGACTTGGTGTTCTCAAATATGAAAGACTAAAATGTATTCAGTCTTCATTAATATATCTTTCCGTGCCACTTCAGCAGCAGAACCCAACATGAGCATTTGAATGTGAGCATTTACTTCATTTCTAGCCTTAATTGTCCTAGAGAAGAGATGGACTGTGTGACCTCCCCACACCGTGTTTAGATGATTTTTTCTGTAATTCTTCACTTTGTCTGCTAAGATCATCACAGTTCTATATTTTATTCATCACTTACTGACTTAAACATATTTGAATAAATGATTTTTAGTGTGTTTTCCTGTCTTATTCTGCCTTTGCTTTCCTTCTTCGTAACTACTTTCAGACCATTGAAGTAATCATAGACTATCACACTGCCTCCCTTCACCAAGATGCCTCTCCTTAGTGTATGCCAGAACTTGAAAAAGTTGCACCTTGGCTATAAGAAATGATTTCCATTCATTATGATTTCAGAATGAGGGACAGACTAAGAATATGCATAATGAGAATTCAGTCTATGTTATTTGCTTCAGCTTTTCAAGCTTTTTCAAATGTTTTTAACATGCACTCGGCTACTGAAATGTCTAACAAATTTAAGGCTCGTAAAACACATTTACGTTTCTTTCCTTAGATCAAGAAGTTTGTTCAGGTAGAGCTTTGGCTCAAAGAGTTTTGCTTAGCTGAAGGTTGACAGAGAGGCAGTGTTATACAGTTTGTAGCTTGATTCTGTGATCAAGATTAAGGAAAATCACATTTAAGTTTTAGTTGAGATAATCTAGCAAAACAGCGGGACAATGTTACAACCACCTTCCTGTTTCAATTTCCTGAATATAGGTGATTCATTTTTGAAAGGAAAAAATTTCAACTGGAACACAAAGGGATTTTCAAGATCTGCATTTCTGCCAGATGTTTTATGGAGCAGTGATCCATAAATGTAATTTAAACCTTTCCCACACAGTGTTACTGAGAAGCAGCTTGGGTTTTTTTGTGTCTTTTTTTTTTCTTATTTATTTTTTTTTTTTTTCCAGCTTGAAATAAGAGCCAACAAATGTATGAATCTCCTTAACTATTCCACAGCTAAGCTCCTAATTTTGTAATTCCCTGACTGAGTGACTAAAATAATTCAAATGGGATTCTCGTTGTTTGTGCTGGTTTTTCTTAAAATATTTGGTGCTTATTGGTATTTAATTGTTAGCATCTGTCAGATTTCTCAGAAACATGTCTGCTTTTACCCAGGTTTTATCTCCATTTTTTGTTTTTGTTTTTGCTTTTACTGCAGATAATAAAGAATACTTCCCCTTAACAATTTCCTCTAGTTTTCTACTATTCCCCATATTAAAGGTTATAATCTCACATTTTTTGTTGTCTATTTTGCTTCCAGAAATGTTCACTGATCATTCAGGTTTGGAGACGAAGGTACAAAATCTGGTTAAACTTCATGTCTGATGAAGTTTGGGCAGAATATCCTCTCATGCTCATAGTTCCATCTATCCTGATCTGCACTTCAATGGCATCTTTTAAGATGTACTGCTTTCCAAATCTAGACTCTTTATTATATACTTCTTAGCCTTTGCTATTTCTTTATGCAAAACACAGCAGTTTTATTAACTAAATTGAACAATAACAATAAGTACAGGGAAGTTACCCTTGTCCATATCAAATACCAGAACTACATAAATCTGAAGCAATGATATGAACTGTGTGCCTCAAAACTCAGTTAATATAAAGTGCACAGAAGTAATGTTAAAAAAATTAAAATGTTTGTCTTTTTTTTTTTTTCCTCTGGAATGCGGATTGTAAAATATTTTTAGACAGTATGTTAGATGAGTAGATCACAGAGGCCTCTGCCTAAGGTCAAACTAACAGAGCAGAAGGTGATGGATACAGCATGAGAAAATTGATGCACAGAACAAATAACATTGTGAAGAAATAAAAAATTTACTTACCATGTCATAAGAATAGATGGATTGCACAGGCTGTTAAGGGAGACAGTTTTTCTCTATGTGGGAACTAGGAAATTTACAGGGACTTTTTAAGGAGCTATTTATTAAAGAATATCAGTGCCTTTTCAGAGATTGGATGTAGAGGAAGTAACAGAAATACCAAACACTTACAGGAGAATTAGGACCAACAGGGAAAAAGTGATTGGGGAAGTTTTTGATTTAGGAGAGGAATGATGGTGTCAAAGGGAAGAATCTGAGAGAGGGGACAAAAGCACATTTAAGAGTGGCTAATTCATCTGGGCTTCTTAGGGGTCCATATCTGACAACCTTGCAGTTTGGAGCAGTGATAAAAGTGCTATTTCTGCTGTCTTCTCTTCCAATATGCTTTTGCAGTCAGAAGGGAACTGGCATTGTTACTACTTTGGTGAAGGAAATTCCCAGCAACTTGCTTTCTGACAGCAGTGGAAGGTGTTACCTAGCACCTTCATCTAGCTTCTTTTTAAATCAGACATTTTCTCCAAACTTCATGAACAGTAACTTTTGAAATGGTGATTAACATTCAGTTAATAGCAGTGGATAGTTGTGCTAACAAAATGAAACAACTTGATGGTGGAGTACAATTTAAATGTTCAAGAAGCCATTCGCTACAAGTCTACTTTTTAACATGGGAAACGTCTGAAAGTACTGAAACTGAATTTAAATCCGCCAGAAAGCAGCATGAGATCTTTTCTTCATTTTATGTTTCTTGTTGTAAACAATATAATGACTTAGACAAAGGCTAACAGGGCTAATGAATATATAGTGGGACTTTGCATAGGATACCAAAGCTGATAAAACCCACATACACTTACCTGTACCACTGCAACCCACATCCATATGAAGTATTTAATCTGGTTCCATTGCCATAAGCTAAAGACTTGGAATTAATCAGTGAAAGGCATACTTCCACTGTCTGTAAAAGTATCCATGGGATACTAACATTGCGCTATTCAGTGGAAATACAGAGCACTCAATGGTTCTTCACACCTTAATGGTGCGTGATAGTTCACCCCGCAGCAGTTAGTAGCTGGCACACTCAAAGACTGAAATGTTGTTGTGAATAATAAAACTGAAGTAACTATAGATTTGCCAACTTTCAGCAATCAGTGGGAAAACATACACACAATATTAATTCTAATCACAGAATCACATAACCACAGAATTGTAGGGGTTGGAAGGGACCTCTAGAGATCACTGAGTCCAGCCCCCTGAAAAGCAAACTCCCTACAGCAGGCTGCACAGGTAGGTGTCCCAGTGTCTATTCATATCTCAAATATCTCCAGAGAAGGAGAATCCACAACCTCCCTGGGCAGCCTGTTTCAGTGCTGTCACCCTCACTGTGAAGAAGCTCTTTAGCATATTGGTGTATAACTTCCTATGTCCTACTTTACAGCCATTTCCATTTGTCCTGTCCCCACAGACCATGTCACCCATAATGTAATGTGGGAATACAAGAAAAACTATTCAGAGCAGCAGCTGTGGAGCAAGATAAACAGCAATGTAATAATGTTCTTCTTCCCTGTAGGAAAGGTAGATCTCCAACATTTTTTTCAGTGTTTCTGTATTAACAGGTATAGAGCACTGTGTTTTCTGTATTAACCCGCAGGATCTCCGAATAAGTTTTATCAGTCTCATGTGCCAAAAACACATCTTTTGAGGGATAATTCCCTGGAGCTCACAGGGACCTGACTGAAGCATTTTCTTTCTGGAGCAGCAAGTTAGCATTAGCCCTAGGCACATCCAAAGTAAGGTATACGTATCTACACAACTTGTTCTAAAGCAATTGACTGTAAACTGATTTTGCTTGATTGAATTTCTGAGAAAGCTGATGAGGAAAAAGCTGAGAAAGAGATCTGAGTTTCTTTCAGGTTCACCTGTATATTTCCTATGAAGAAATACTGTTTATTTTTTCACTAGGCAAGTTTTTCTTCAAAAGACAAGTAGATTTATCTTACCACAAAACATATTGCCTGTGCACTTGCAGCGCTTATTCTGGTGCGCTGCAAGACTGAATGCTGAATGCTGAACCATTGCCTTGTTTTCTCTCCCACTACTTTTTCTTATTACAATTAATAGATTATTAATTTTTTTTTTTTTTTTTTTTTTTTACTGTTTGTTTACATAATCTCAAACACAAACTTCCTTCTGACAAAATACTAGCTTCCAGTTTCTTTAAAACCATCTTTTTGGCATTGCCAAAATATACACCTTTCTCCAAAAGTAAGACCTTCTAATTATTTCCATGGAAATGACAAGAGATACAAAGAGTGCAATAGCACTATTTGATAGAGCAGATTCTCAGTTACAAACCACTATTTTTCAACACAGTCACTGCCATTAGCTGTTCATTTTTGCCAGTGATATACAAGAGGCTGCATGCTGTACTTGTGAAAATCTGCACAGGTGGAGGTGATTGACTGTCTCACAGCTGCTATGAGTGTTGTGGTGTTGTTGCCAGGAAAATTTTGCTCAGAGAGTCCAACTTTCATTGGTCTGAACTGATGCAAGTCAGAAGACATCAAATCCAAATTATACAGTGGGGGTGGTAGGACAGTCCAGTCAAGATTGGCAATGTGCTCTTCAAACAGTCTTCAACTAGTATGGGATCTATCATAACCATGTTGCAAAAGAATGTTTGTTCTCTTCTCTGCCCTGACTCTTGAACTTCAAGCCTTCATCTTAGTCACCATTGCAATGTAGCGGTCAGAGTCAATGGCTTATCTGGTTCCAGGAAATCTTATCCCAAACAACAGCACACATCCACTGAGGACTCTACCTTGAACTTTCTTTGATGAGGAATTCACGTCAGTACTCCATGGGCTGCCATTTTGATTCCAACTCATAGCAGTGACATCACGTCTCGTCACTGATAATGATGCAGTCCAAGAAACTGTCACCTTCAGCTTCATTTTCTTTAGTAAATCCTGACGAATTTGCAACATGTGTTCTTTCCATTCTTGGTTGGCATTCATCAGACCCATCTGGTACAAACTTTGTAATATTCTAACATTGCCATCATTATTTCCAATAGACTGAAGCCAGTATTCAGCTCCATACACAATTCCTTGATTATAACCTGCCAATTCACGCAGATGAGCTCTTCATTTTGTGATATGACAGCTGTGGTCATCTGGATTGTAGTTTGTCTTTCATGTTGCTGTCGTCACTGCTATAACGCACCATCTGCTGCTGAAATGCACTACCAACAGCCTCACTGTGTTCACATTCATGTTTGGTCTCCATAAACCAGTGATTTAGCAATCACTGATGAGTGTCAGTGGGTGCAGTTTTTTTCTACCTGGAGGAATTCAAATTCACACCTTTCCTTCATACACACTTCCATATCAGACAACAACTTACCAGACTCCTCCTCTGCTGCCATCTGTTGCACAGCAACAAAACGTAACAAAATATTGCTGGGAAGATTCAACCTCCACTGCCATACCATCAATATCCTAAAAAAATAGGAGGCATAGCTTTTGGAGCAGCCTTGTACACGTCTGTTTTGCTGAAATCTTTCTTCAGTTCATGCTGTTCTAAAAGCAATTCACAAATTTGTTACTTGGATCATTTAAAATTGAAGTTGCATATAAGAATAAGAAAATATTCTACAAGAATTGAGTTCTTATTTGCTTCTGAAAGAAGGAATACAATTTGACAGAGATGAAGTTTCACCACATAAAGGAGCATTTACAAGGAACAGCTGCTTGCTATGTAACTACATGTTGACAATGCTGGTTGTGGAGCTAATAACATGAAAAACATAATCAGCCTTTCACTTCTTTTGTAGCTAATGCCTTGGCCATAACCATCTATGAGAAATAGTGCTCCTAACAGTGTTTGTGAGAGGTGTTTCCTGTTGTTGCATTTTGCATTTTGTATTAGGTATAGGTGTAAAAATGCTTTCACTGTTTGCGCCCTAAGGCTGGATTCAGAAATGCAGTATTCATGTTCCTTCTTATGCTGCAGAAGCTCTGGGTGACACTGGGCAGATTGAATTAGCTAGGTAAATGGAGTGGGAATAGCATCATCCTTCTTCTTTTGGACCTTGAAAGAGTAAGAATAATAATTAGTTATTTTGGGAATTACCAAGGACAGATAACCAACAGAGAAACACAATGGTATATGTTGGGATCAGTATATTCCAGCTTTCCTAATTGCAACACCTGTTTTGGAGTTATAATCTTAGATGTATTGTTTCCTCCAGGATCTCAGCCGGACTTAGAAACTAATGTCAATTCACACTGAAGATTAAGTTGGACTTTTTATGTTTATACAATTTACTGTGGGGCAATATTTGCAACTTGAACAACTTACTGATGATATCCATTCCTGTTTGACTGAAACTTATTTATAAAATATAATTAAATACGTATTTTGATAGTAAAAATGCTACAGTTCTAAATGTTGCTTTGCATAGGCCTTGGAGAATTTCATTATGATACTGACAGCAACTTTGACTCTTCAGGCATTTATGTTTAGCCCTGTACATAAAGTGTCAACTTCTATTCCCCATTTTAAGATGCGTGTACGATGATAAAAGCTCTGTGAAAAATCTGTAGTGTTACATTTTATGTCCCTTCTTTTTTGTCTTAAAATTCTGAACTGTATCATTATTTATCTTAATCAGAGTGCTCTGATTTTCATTGTCTTGGAAGGAAGGCAAAGAACAGATGTGTTTGATGATAGGGTAAAATTCTGCAGTTGTTGTTTGATTACTAGCATCTTGGAATAACATGCTCATGCTGGCATGAAGAATAACCTTTGATTACTTTTACTGAGGTACAGTGTAAGATGTTTTGCTAAGTATGAATATTTTGTAGAATGGTTGTGGTATATATTAAAATTCACATTTTAAAGTAAGCTTTTATTTCTAGCGTAGGTACTTCAGTGTAGCAAAATGTGCTTTGCACTAGGAACCTTCAAGTTCCTCACTGCAGCATTAGTGAGGGAATGGTAGCTGCAAGCAGCAAGCACAGCCAAAGGAATCTCCTGAAACGAGATGCTGTGCATACAATAGGAAAGGCCTGGATTTATGAGTCAAGATAAATGAACTTTTTCCCCTCCATTAATACCACTTAAATCTGTTATACAGCTTACTTCTCAATCTATCAGATGAGACCTGTACTTTGTACATACTCAGATGCCTGCTGATTTCAAGAGGAACAGTGTCTGCCCACTCAGGAAAAACTTCAGAAAACAAAAGCTGAATTATTATCCTCTTCCTCCTTCCCTTTCACAGGCATTCTCTTCCCCCACACCAAGATACATGAGATTTCCTGTCATTTATCTTCATAATTTCTTTTTTCACTCATCTACCCCCACCTAACATTCCTTCTACATACTCATATACATACATTTATTTATTTATTTATTTGAACATACATAAATTCTACAGTGTATTGGCTTCTCTCCAAATAGCTGACAGGACACTTTCAAAAAGCCCCACTTCTTAAAATATATATTTTCTTTCAGTGGTAATTGGGCTCAAGAGAAATGAAAAAGCTTAGAACTGAATTTAAAACAATATAAGTGATATAAATGTGAATTCCTAAGGTGATGGTTGAATGGAAGTGTGTATACCAAAATTAAATTTCAATTTATCATGGAGAAACCTCCATGGAGCAATGTACTTAGAAAAAGCAATAAAAAATAAAAAAAATAAAAAAAAAACCCTCCGTTTTTAACAAGATATTTAAAACTCTTCAAGGGAAAGTCTTAATCTTTTTCTCTTAAATAAATAATGCAATATGACAAGGGCATTTGAAAACTGAAATAGAACCTTAGCCAAGCAGAAAATACATCGTTCACCACAAAAGATATCCACCCACAAACGGTAGTAGTAACAACCAATAAAATAAAGCTGGAACTCATAAAATTCATAATTTCAGTCACAAACATAAAAATTGAAACAGAAGAATTGCCTGCAGCATGATGGAGGATTTTCATTCCTTTTTAACATATTTGCAATAGAGCTCCCACACAATAATTAAATGCAGTAATTTTGTTGTTATTTTCCACATTGGAGGAGATAATTTTTCCATAGGCTTGGAAAAGAGGCTCTGTTCAGGTCCTTTAGTCAGTGTCAGTGTTCAGGTCCTTTTAGGCAGTGAAAAGCATAAACACTGCACCAGTTACCTCTTCTCTATCACAGTATCCTGTCATTTTGCATACATCTCCATATTTTTACCTGGCAACAGGAAGGATGTGGTAGTGAGAAGGCAAAGACATAGCTGGAGAATTTCAGAGTGGTGTGAATGTAAGGAGCAAGAATTATTGTCTTGAGTCCCTGTGCATTGAGCATTATCAAAACCCTCCCTGCTTTGACTTCCAACTGAAGCTACTCCTGCCTTGTCCCAGAACAACAATCTGTAGCTCCATTTTATAGAGCAGGCATATCAAAGTGCATTTTTCTTCATATTAGCATAATCTGAGTCATAAGGAAAATAAAAGCAATTATGAGGACATTTCATGCTTTATATGATATACATATCATATATATATGATAATACTTAATATTATACTTAATATTAAATAAACTTAATTGAATTAATCTCTCCAGGAGGAAATTCAGGCTGGATGTTAGGAAATACTGTTTTTTTGAAAGAGTGGTCAGGCACTGGAATGGGCTGCTCATGGTGCTCATGGTGGAGTCATCAACGCTGGAGGTGTTTAAGGAATGTTTAGACGTTGTGATGAAGAATATGGTTTAGTGAGAACTATTGGTGATAGGTAGACAGTTGGACTGGATGATCTTGTAGGTCTTTTCCAACCTTGGTGATCCTATGATTCTATGAATTAAAAGCTTTTATGGAAACTAATAAAATGTAGATAATGTCTGCATCCCATGTTAAGTTGAAATATAAGATAATGTATTTTTTACTATAGTTTCTATAAATGAAAAGGGAAACTACAGGAAAATTTGTGGTTTCTTACAGCTTGGAAATCCGTGTCCAAGGCCTTTCATGAACCCAGGTAGATGACATCTGTTGCCCTTATTTGTCCACCGTTGCTGTCATTCCATCATAGAAGACCATCAGATTGGTTAGGCACACTCTGTCTTGGTGAAGTCATGCTCTGGATCACCTTCTTGTCTCATACGTGCCTTAATATGTCTTCCCTTCCAGTGGATCTGTTTAATCACCTTTCCAGGTATAGGCATGAGGATCACTGACCTGTAGTTCCCGGGGACTTTCTTTCTTCCTTTCTTGAAGTTGAGTGACGTTTTCTTCCTTTTTCCAGTCTCTGGAGACTTTACCTGACAGCCATGAATTTTCAAATACTATGGCTTGACAACCACATCAGCCAGTTCCATTTTCTGGCCCATAGGCTTATATGCATTCAGTTTCATGAGGCTGTCTCTGACTTGCTCTGCTCTTACAGTGAGAAGGATATTGCACCCTCATCCCCTGCCTAGAAGTTCAGGGACTTGAGAGACGCAGGAAAGCTGACTGCCAGTGAAGATGAAGGCAAAGAACTGGTTGAGTACCTCAGCCTCATATATGTCTGTCATTGCCATTTCTCCCTTCTTATTTATCAGAGGTCATACACTCTCCTTTGCCAGTCTCTTCTGACCAAAATGACTATTGAATCTCTTGTTATCTTTCAAATCCCTTCTTGTTATTTTTCACATTCTAAAGCATGGCTTTCATATTTATATTGTGGTTGCATACAGTCTTGATGGATTACATGGTTTAGAAAAAGAAGATATGGATGAATTTTGCAGTCTAGGATATAGTAAAAATATTAGTTCTTCAGAGTAATCATTTTACTTAAAGAATTTTCTGCTAGAATACAATATTTATGACACATGTAACACATACTCAAATGTTAGCCACATGAGCAGCGTAAACAAGAAATATGCATTCAGACCGGTTGTGTTCTAAATTGTCTTTTTGAAACAATATTGAGTATTATATTCCTTCTTCATATTACTCGCTTTTAAAGATATTCAACAGAAATCTTTGTTTCTCTGAAGGGGAAACCTTGCACTGAAGAGATTCAGTATCAACAAGTCAGCAAAGATGTGATCTAGTGAAAGAAATCATGGTGAATCTTCTGTGGACACCACTGCTGAACATGTCATTTCCCAAGGTGAAAATGTTGCTTACACAGCTTGAAAAGTCCTGTCAAAAACAAACAACAACAACAACAACAAACACAAAAAACAACAACAGGCATTTGTTTTCTGAGAGTAGAGAGTTTATTTCAAGACTATTTGCTGTAAAAAGTTGTCTATCTTGAAAAAGATTTGGAAGTGCCTCCTTTGTTATTTATAGCTCAATTGCCTCCACTTCTGCAAACATGCTTCTCAGATGAACAGTGCAAGGAGAACAAATGCAAGCAAGATTCTTCATAGTTTTAAAATAAAAAATGCCAGTTCCAAACCACTGAGGGTTGTGGGTAAATTGTCTTTAATTTGAGAAAACAGATGCTGTGTGGTAAAGCATATGGCGGACTACTCAAGAATGTGAAATTCTTTGGTTTTATTGTTTTGTGTCAGAATACAAGCAATCTTCATATATGTGGATTTTTTTTTGCTGTATATGTGGTAAGAAATTTACATTAAAAGATTTCTCCCCCCAAAAAATAAAAGTAAATTATGGAAAATAAACTTAAAAAATGTATTATATCACATTCAAACATTTATTGTGTTATTTTTTAAAATACAGTGATAATCTCCTTTTTTAATTAAGAAAGGTGAGGGGAGGGGAGGGGAGGGGAGGGGAGGGGAGGGGAGGGGAGGGGAGGGGAGGGGAGGGGAGGGGAGGGGAGGGGAGGGGAGGGGAGGGGAGGGGAGGGGAGGGGAGGGGAGGGGAGGAGAGGAGAGGAGAGGAGAGGAGAGGAGAGGAGAGGAGAGGAGAGGAGAGGAGAGGAGAGGAGAGGAGAGGAGAGGAGAGGAGAGGAGAGGAGAGGAGAGGAGAGGAGAGGAGAGGAGAGGAGAGGAGAGGAGAGGAGAGGAGAGGAGAGGAGAGGAGAGGAGAGGAGAGGAGAGGCCTTCAAACATTATCTAGTCCAAAAGCTACCTGACTACTAAACAACTCATATGTTTCTGAATGATCTTTTTTTACCATGAATGTCATACTTTTTTGTAGCGATTTAATGGCTAACAGTTTTTACAATTTGACAGATGTTAAAACAAGCATATATATTTAAATGAATGAGCTTATTTCATACTAATGATATATTCACATCACTGCAGATGACACAGATTTAAAATTTCAATAATATCGTGGTTTAAGAAAAGCAATTCTGTCCTAGCTAAAACTAAGACAAACATCTTTCAAGCATCTCAAGAAGCACCTCTCTTATGGAGAAAGGCTGAAGGAGCTGGGCTTGTTCAACCTGGAGAAGAGTAGGCTTTGGGAACACCTCATCACAGCTTTCCAGTACTTAAAGTGTGCCTATAAAAAAAAGATGGAGACCAGATTTCCACATGATCTGATAGTAATAGTACAAGGATTAATGGCTTCAAACTAAAAGAGAGGAGATTTAAGTTCTACATAATGAAGGAATGATTCACCATGAGATGGAGTATGAGAGTATGTTTGAGGCACCAGATCAAGCTGCTCCTTGAAGCTGCAGATGCCCCATCCCTAGAGGTGTTCAAGGCCAGGTCGGATGGGGTCCTGAGCAGCCTGATCTAGTGCATAGCAACGGTATCCATGGCAGAAGAGTTGGAACCAGATGATCTTTAAGGTCCCTTCCAATACAAGCCATTCTATTTTCCACAATCTCATAAATAACTTGAGAAACTAATTATGAATAAATGAAACATTAATTCACTTGAACCATTTCCCAGTTGATATCTAACATCTTTTTTTTTTGTTGTTTTTTTCTTTTCTTTTCCTTTTAAGTTCTCATTTACAGATGTCCTTCTGAACTTTGCCAAATCTATTTTTTCTTAACTGGGCCGAGCAGCTCAGCAAAATACTTGATTTAGAAGGCAATTAAAGAGTTGATTCAATTGCTCACGCATTGCTGGCAAATGCCATTTGAGATGCTGCAGGATATCATGGGTTCCAGTCAGCTCTCCACAACAGTCTAGGTATTCTGCAAGTGCTATATCTTATCTGCCAGACCTGCAAAGAATTTCTGGAAATGTGATACCTTTACAGAGGGCAGTAGGCATCTATCGTGTAAATGACTGAATCATACCCAGTCTATTAACCATGTATTGAATCTCTCTATACTTTTATTTCTCACGCCAAAAGACCTTTTTAAAAGCACAATAAAGTTTCAGAATTGGAAATGGAACACAGTCCCCAGTCTGGGTCTAGGAAGACAGGATATGAAGATATACTGATTCAGTTGCTGAATTACCATATATTTATTAGTGTTATAATGTAGCAATATATACAAAGCTATTTAGCACTCAAAAATAAACAAAGAAATGGTGTCATATCTGTCTGAGCCCCTGTTATATCACAGCTTTCTCTTATAATTATATAAATTTTAGGATTCTTGGGACAGATATCAATTGTAATCAATAAAAATAAGCTGGGAAATCTGAAGTCATATTAGGGCTGGGTGAATCTGATGAATTTTGTGTGTTTATGAGTCTATGTGTTGCCCTTTCTAACAAAGAGTGCTGAGTTTGCAATGCTTTGAGAATCAGGAAATAAAGACACCTGGTTACAATTTACCACCATTTTTTTTGGCTGGGCTAAACAGCTAGTCTTGTGATCTTTTATTGCTCTTGAACTCCCTCATTAACTCTTTCAGACACACTTTTTATTGCACTTTTTAAATCCATGACAATATAAGATGTCTGATATTATCACTGATTTATAAGAGCAATCTTTATTATAAGGGAGCAGACACCTCAACTATCCCCTGGTACTATTTTAACTTGTAATAGTATTCCCAGTAAATTAGGCCCAGTCTGTGCATTGTTTAGCATTGCATCTTAGGGCTATCAGGAGGTCAGATACAATGGGGCTATATACTTACTGCTCCTTCTTCATGCTTTGCTAGGCTTGCAGATTCTTGTTTGAAGATTAAAATCTCTCTACCTATTGCAATACTTCTTAGTTGACCAGAAAGTCTAGTCATTGCAGTACCACCTTCCAGTATGGTATTTCAAATACAACCTTCCAAACTCAATGCTTCCAGCATTCACAGAAAAATAAATGGATATTCACTTCATTTAATTCCTGAAGTGAGATTCTCAGTTACAATATGACAGCTTTATACTACATGTGCAGTTCACGAGCACAGAGCTTGTGCAACTCCTTTAGCTGCCATTGGAATCTCTGATTCCTAATTACTGTAACATTCCTAAAATGTTACAGTAGGGTATAGGCAGGCTTCTTTCCTTTTGCTATTATATAAAATATAAAGATACCCTAATGCCATCAGGTAAAGGTTATCCTTAAAGTATTCAACAATGTCCTGGGTTTTAGAAAGGATGTTATTGTGCAAAAGAAACTGTGAGAGGTTCTATAAAACCTTTTGTCTAGATCTGAAGTGGACAGAAGTGTCCTAATCCAGTCATATTCAGGCAGACTGTTGTGAAGAATCTGAGTTCATGCTATGGACTACTCAAGAGTTTCCAAGAGGGCAAGAAGTTATACAAAGACTAGGTTGGCTAAAATATATACATGTATGTATTTATTTTCTTCTCAACATGGGACCGGGAAATAATTTCAGAAACCATTACAACAAGCACAGCCAAGGACTAACCTTGTATTTGAGCTCACTGAACTCAGACAAAGGACTTTCTACAAGACTGGTGCTATGTGCAATAGCAGAAATAGTGATCACCTTCTAGGTATACTCCTGTTTTAGCAATATGGTCTTGGGCAAATGGATATTGATGGTGTGTGCTTACAAACTGTAGCAGGAAATTGTTTTGGGTATGTTTCATGGTTACCAATACTTATAAATGAAGTTGCAGTTTGCCATTCCAACACTCTTTTGTGTACATTTATTTATTGGTATACTTGAATCAATGAGTTATAAAAGTTGAGTACTTTGTGCAATATTGTTCTTTAAATTTCTCATTTCTGTCTGATTGATTTTTTTCTTGCATTGTATCAGGATTAATTTGGAAAAACAGTTTTTCTTTTCTATATGATTCATTATTGATTATGTATTTTCTGTTCTCTTATGTGTTTCCTGTATGAAATACAATTCTTTTCAAAATTTTCATTATTTGCATTATCTTTAGATCCTTTCTTTTTTTCCCTTCCATATTTTGAGACATGAACATCAGAAATGAACCCAGTATTCAAGTGAAACTTTTGATGTGGCTTCATCTGTCACCCTACACCATAGGCTATTAAGGTATACATAACACCCTTTACTGCAGAATCATGTATAATGAGACAGAGGGAATAAACTAATTAGAACAACAGATTTTCACTGTCAATACTTCTGCTGCTGACCAAAAAACATTCTAGAATTAAGAGAAGGCATTCTGACACGTCTCTTCACTCAGACACATGTATTTTAACAGTTAACATTTGCAAACTGCAATATACATATACAAACGAAATGCTTATAATGTTGCAGGCAAAGAGCAAACCATTTTATCTATCCACAGGTATTTATACACGTTCATAATTTTTTTTAATGAGAAAATAATATTCTTTATGTTCAGTGAATAAACTGGCAACAGTTTATCAATACATCCTTAAAATTAAATATTCAGTAAGAAGTAAAATGCACTAAGGCCACCCCACATTTATTCACTCTCTGGGGAACTCTTCAATTACACATTAGCTTGTTATATGCCTCTACAATGAAAGTTTTCTTTCTTACTTTTGATTCAATTTTATAATTACCTCAGAATCATTTGAAGGCCTGTGAAGTCCTCATTAAAGAGATTGAGAGTCTTCCTACCAGTAATGATCCTCTGAGTGAGTTATCTGCAGCATCATTAATGGAAAAAAATGGCTTTATTTTGCTGAAATAATTGGAAACATTGGCCATGTGTGATAAAGTTGCATTCCATAATTATTTTGCCACATATGATGTACATCCATTGTTTCCTATTATGCTTGTAAAGACATACTTTCCTATGTTTTATGGAGGTTGTTTCAGAGAGACCTAATTTATATTTAACCAACGCTTTTTACTGAGAATAATTCATTTTTATCAATAGGATGCCTACTGAACAATGCTTAACTAAATTTAAAGCTTATTTGAGTTTCACAAGTGGAATTTATACTGGTTTTATAGTAGAAGTTAAAATTCACAGCTATAGTTCCCTTATCAGAAATCCAGTGAAAGCATCTGTGCTTGAAGAAGACAGACATGCCTAACCTGTCCATCGCTTTTTCTCTCTATTGCTCTGCCCAAGACACTGTGCTCAAAATTACTGAATATTGTTTTCTTAATCCATCCATTAAGAAATTTAATTGTTTATTTTCAAATTCAGACACATTCATATTATCCAGTCTTTGGTACTGGAAGTATCACTCCATTGGACAAAGTCCTCAAAGATTATGCTGACAATTTGGCTCATGTAGGATTATAATGTGTACTTAGTCCTTGTAAAGCTACCTTTCTTCATCAGTTCATGGATCTGCTGGCAGTCATTTAAATGATATAGTAAATGGATAAATGTAAAAGGTTGATCAAATCCAGTCACTTAAATTCCTTTAAAAGATATACAGAAGTGATGAGTCTGACAATTGTTATATTAAGAACATATATTGTGGTGAGTGTTAAAACATATTCAAAATATATCTAAAAGTTATAGTTAAAAATATGATTACATTTACTATTCACTAGGCGCAGGAATAAAAAACTGCAACAGCTTTGAGCAAGAATGGAGCAACATAACACATTCTGTTTACGTACATGCCTAACTGCTTCTAACTTGGTTAAATGAGAGTTTCTCTTTTACCTTGTTTCCTCCTTCTCCACGTTGTGATTTCCAGGAGAAGGTTATCATGGTGAATACATTGGATGTGAGCTCAGAACTAGTATTTTAGTTGATCAACTCAAACATCTCTCACCATTGCATATAGTATCTTTCCATTTGGCCACTCCCAGTCTCACCTGTTCTCAGTTTTTCTCAACTGATTTTTCATGTCTTTGCCTGCTTGTTCAACCTGAAAACTCAGTTTTCTCATGTCCTCTCCACACTTACATTCATTCAATGCATGGCAATCATAGGCATATTTATGTTTGGATTATGCACTGTCTGCTTCTTCCAGGTGATGACTCCATATGACAACTCCTGTTGGGCTATTATTGCAGGAATCTTGCAGAAATGCCATTTTTAAGAGTGCTTTATTTAATCCTTTACTAACAGAATCCAGTGGAAATTTAGCTGCTAAAATTAACTATAGATTGAGGTTTCATGGACTGCAGTTTTACAAATGCTTGAGCTGATGGTAAATAAGTGTAAACATTTCCTTTACAGCCAAAAATACCGATAGCAAAGCACATAACCATTGGAAATTCCAGTTCAAATGTTTGAAGTTAGGCAAAACTGCAAGCAAAGGAGTCTTGCAATCTGTAGGCAAAGCGAATGATAGATTTACCAGTATACTTTAAGAAAGTATGAGAGAATCTTACATCTGAAAGCATGATCTACCATACTGTATACAGAAAAAATCATACAGATTCTAGAACAGGACCATTAAAAGTCATCTAGTCCAACTGCCCTGCAATGAAAAGGGACATGTACAGCTTGATCAGGTGCTCAGAGCCCTGTCCAGCCTGACCTTGAATGTCTCCAGGGTAGGGTATTCACCACATCATTGGGCAGCCTGTTCCAGAGCCTCAGCGTCCTTACTGTAAACAATTTTTCTTTATATCCAATCAAAATCTCCCCTCTTTTAGTCTGAAACCATTTCCCCATGGCCTATCACAACAGTCCCTGCTAAAGAGCCTATCTTTTCTTACAGTCCTTACAGCTCCCCCTATAGATACAGAAAGGCTGCTATTTACCCTCACTGTAATTGCCCTTTAAGTTGTTTAATACTGTCACAGCTTTTGAATTATTTTCAGATTTTACATATATATCTGTACTGATGCGACTCATGTCTCGTTCGATTGTGTATATTTCTCCAAATCACTGATAAAAGGACATGATACAGCAACAAAAGAAGATCTGATCTGAATGGAAGTCTTCTGGCAACAGTGCTCAAAGGATGATTATTTATTATTATTTTAAACTGATCAGCAAAACAGACTTTAATCTTTCTATTTTTTCTTTCATTGATTTTGAATATTAGATTTTATGTTAAATTCCTCCTAGAAATGCAAATACAGCACCATGATTGCATTTATAAAGTACATTAATCACATCATGCAACTTGTTGCATTAGTAGTTTATTTTTCCCTAAAAGGAAAAGGATATTAAGTACCTTACTGGAAGTTCAGAAAAATAAAATTTTTATTTAAAAAAAAGAAAAAAAAAGTCCAATTAAAGAATGACTGTATTTGCTTATTAAATCTGTCATAAAAATATTTTTATTTTGCATGTTTACATTAATAACAGGTATATCTTAAGACTCAGCTTTTAACACATAGAAGTTTCTTTTCTGGAATACTAATAACAGTTACAATTTAGGAAGGAAAAAAAATTCTTTTTTGTTGGTCAATTTGAGGTTTCACCTTAGGGCAAATCTGGCATTAATGTGTTTTTCATCCCTAGCTTTGCCCTAGCTGGGACCCACTGCATGAACTAAAGTCACTTTTTGAAAGCCAAAATCAGGCAAAACATTCATTTATTTTCATGCTATTTTAACATGTGTCTAGCAGAAATGATGAAGTCAGGAAAAAGTAGCCTCAAATCCACCAGTGAGGCCCCTTAAAGTACATTTGTTTGTGTACTTTGGCTTTATGAAAATAAGTTTTAAATCAACATTTACAGAACAAAAGCAATTTGAGCTGCAGTTAAGCAAGATACACAGGGTTGCAGCTGACATTTTCTAGCACAATGCATTTAATTCTCACATAGTAGGTGTTGTTGATGGATATGTCATAGATCAGCACTTCTTGAAGTTTAGAAGTATTGAAACTGGAACACTCCTGTGTTCCTCATGCCAAATCTGGTGTTATATTTAGAGGTGCGCATCATGTACAAGGTGAAGTTGTACAGGTTCTGGAATTAATGCTCTTGCCTTTTAACCCCCTGTGCTGTTGTAACTATCTGGAATAAATATAGAAGATTTTTTAGAATAAATATTGGCCATTAATTTCTCATTAGATTACTGCTTGTGAGGCCAAACAACATAAAAGCCACGGATTTTGGCACTCAGAAGCAGGAAATATGAGTGAAGTTAAAATTGACAGGTCAGGGTTCAATAGTTATAAAAGGGTATCTTTAAAAAGAAACATATGTTTTGCTAGATAGTAATGTACATGATATTCAACAAAAAATTTATAAGTACACGGGATTATGCATTGTTTCTGAATATGGGTTAAAAAAAAAAATCTCCAATGTAACCTTTGGACAAAGCTCCAGTGATTAGAAACAGTACTGTGTATTTAGACAATTCTTTTATTTGCCTTCTAGAATAACACATGGCATCCTCAGATCTCTAATTTTGTGGGGGTAAAGATACTTCTTCGGCATGTTGTGGAATCAAGTTCTAAATGCAGCTCAGGCAGAGATACTTCAAAATAAATTTACAGTTTTTCACTTTGTCAGGAACTGGAAAGAAGGCACTAAGACTCAGCACGAAATTCAACTATCAAATATATTCTTGCACACAGGCAGAGTCTATATTACACAAACCACGCATTGCAAAAATTCCGTCCCAGCAAGAGGTGGGATTTCATTATGGTTGGATGGGTTGCTTGGCAAGAAAAATATCATTCCCGAATCTTCCAAAATCTTAGTACTACTTAGCACCTTCTTGTGAAATACTGCCCTCAATGTTCAGCTGAATGTTCCAAGGTCTTTGTGGATAGATAATCTGTGGCTATTTTTCCAACTCAGAATGTTCCACTTTCTCAAGCAAATGCCAAAATACACAGAAAATTACCTTTCTAAAATAAAGCATGCATATTTGATACACAACAACCATCAAGAATAATTTTCTTACCTAACATGTTAGAAAAAAAATGAATCCCTGAGTATGCAAAATTCAGCACCAAAATAGCCAGAGTTTGTTTCAAGAAAACTTTAGAAGTTTACAAGGAACACTGCAGTGATTGGCACTCTGATGATCTCTCAATAATGTACTTCAATCACTAACTACAGTGTTGGAAGATGAGTAGTGCAGGGATTACTGCACAGTGTCACATTATACCTTATATATGCTTACATAGTGCCCAGCAGTTCTAACATCTACTCACATTTTATAGGTATGCAAACTAAAAGAATTTCAGTAAGTTAATTACTTGTACTGGTCAGAGTCCAGAATTCTAGAATTCCTGCAGCTTTGGCATGTGCTCTATCATATATCCTCTCCCAAAGTGCTTGTTTGTTAAAAGGTAATCACTAATATCTGAGACCAAGCTTGTTTGAATTGTTTTCTAGCTACAAACATTTGTAGAATTTTAGACTTCATACTCCTAAAAGTTGTAACTTTTCACTCTTCATTTGCTTATGTATCTTTTTAATAGACATGGAATTCAACTCTTGCATCTTACATTATTCTCATTTCAGTGATGCAAGTTCTTGAATCTTGGGGGGAAGGAAAATATCCTCGCTCAAGACCAATCACTTTCCTGATTTTATGTATAGTATTTGCTAAGCTGTGAGGGACTTGGGCAAAGAATATTTTTTAAGTTATGTGTCTTGGTCATCTTAGGCTGCTAAGATTTCTTTTTCCCATTTGGAAATAACAATGCCCACTCCAAGTACATTAAACACCTTAAAACTGATGTCCCATTTCCACAGCAAGGCACTTCTTATAGAGGAAATTGTTCAAAATCAGAAACTGCTGTCTGTAAAAGATATTACAGCCTCAGAAATAGTATATAAGTGATCTCCCTTAAAAACATAAATTTTGCTTCTCTCCTATCTATACATCACAGAATAAAGCAAGATGCTCATATACACACATACAAAATACATATATATTCATATACACGTTTTCTGCATTCATATTCAGTATCCCACTATAAAACAATAAATCTAAGAATGCAGTATTAGATTCCTACTATCCTATCAAAAAAAATTCACTGTAGAATCTAACTTTCCCCTGCTGCTAAAGCAAATATTCGAGTTCTTTGGCTTTAAAGTGGCCTTTGAGTTTAAATGAAAAGGAGTTCTCTGCATCTGGAGGAATTATCAGTATCTTAAAATAATTCTGCAGCTTAGTGCAATGTAGCATAACTGGTGATCTCAACTTTTTCTTTCTCCTTCTATGTCTTCCTTCCTTTACCTCTTTTTTACAACAAATTCAAAACACAGGAGTAAAACTTATGTGTAATATGCTTCTGCTGTGGTTTAACCCACATTATAGCTGAATACCACACAGTCATTTACTCACTCTTCCCAGGGGTTAGGGGAGAGAATAATACAAAAAAAAAAAAAAAAAAAAAAAAAAAAAACCAACCATGTAGAACTTATGGGTTGAGACAAAACTATTTACTAAGGCATATTAAAGGAGAAGGATAATAGTTATGACTATGTATGTATATGAATCTATATAAGAAGTGATGCACAAGCAATTGTTCACCATCCACAGAGTGATGCCCAGCTAGATCTCCAGTGAATAGATAAGAGAGATATGAACTCCCACCCCTTCAAAAACCATATAATAGCATATGGTGTGGAATAACCCTTTGGCCAGTTTAAGTCAGCTGTCCTAATTCTGTTCCCTCTTAGCTCCTTGGGTCCTTCGCTGAGAACAGCCCTGTGTCTCTATGATACTGCTTAGCACCAGCTATAAATATCAGTGTGTTATGAACATTCTTCTTCTCCTAGAAGCAAAACACAGCATCACACCAGACACTCTGAAGAAAACAATTCTGTCCCAGCTCAAACTAAGACAAAAGGAGAGGAAAGCAAGATAAAAATAGCCACAGGCTGTAAAGAAGGAAGAGTATTTTCAGAGGATATGACCATACCATGCATTAAAGCTGTATTGGTTTCTTACTTTTCCTGAAATCTGAAGTGTTATTTCTATGAAAAACCCCTGCAGGCAGATGCCCTCAATCTTAATCACCTCCCATCCCTTTCTAACAGGTATCTTACATCCACGAGTCTTCCCATAAGATTATTTAATGTGCATAAAATTCCACTTTAATGTAAAATTTTACTAATGTAAATTATGCTGCCAACCATCCAAATGCCAGCTATCCAAAACTTGGTCTTTGGATGCAGTAAGCTGTCTGGTTTGAATGTCCAAGCACAGTGGGTTTTATTGAAGCTTTCACATACAATCACTGTATATTTCTATGAATTTAATTATTTAGTTAACACTGGCTGTTGTGAATACGGTACCAAAACATTAATCAGAAGGCCTACAGGTGTCCAGTGTTATTTCTTTCCCCATTTCTGGATGATTTAGTGAATTGTCCTAAATATTACAGCTACCAGCATTAGTTGGAATATTATTAATACAAAGCAGTAGGCAACTGCTGTTGCAACTGTTAGAATAAAATTCTTTCTGTTTGTAGACTATAATTCAGCTTGAGGTACATCTATAGCAGCAAATAAATAACAAATTAAAAAAGAAATTAATAACTTGGAGTTGAACCAATGCAATTAAAAATGTATACATTTAGCATACTATTGAAAGAAAGCTAATTGCATTTCCCTAAATACAAAAGATGGCAGCAGAAATCGTGAATTAGCTATGGCTGACAATTAGCAAAGGCTCTACTTTCAATGTTGACATCCCTACTGCTATGGGGAGCAGAATGGGAACAAACTTAAATATTTGATCATCCATCTTCAGAATAAGATTACCAAATTAAGTCTTTATTTCTGAAGGATAGCGTAAAATGAAGCTATAGAACTGCAACCTCTTTATTCTGCAGCATGCATCAAGGAGTCTTTCAAGTCAAACTATATCTGGTTCACTCCTCAACAGGTTAAGGACGCTTAACAACAATTTATCTGTCATTTCTGGGAAATGAAAGGATGAAAAAGTCCCTAAAAATGATGTATGGGAACTGCTGAGTCACAGCCTGAACCTCTGATTAATCACCTGAGGCGAGCAATAAGTCAGCCCTGGGAGCACAGGTGAAAGCAATTCACCTGTGCTGCAGGAAGGGGTGAAGCCTGGCTCCACCTCTCCTAGACCCATTTAAGAGCTGACTAGCAGTGGGGAAGGGTCTCTCTCTCTTTGGAAGATCCACTCCACTGGAGTTTCCTGAGTGAGCCTGTGGCACAGGTAAGCATCCTATTTATTCTCTTTGTCTTGCTGTGCCTAACTCTCTTGCTTATTTCATTATTATAACATCTTAATATTATTTGATTATATAACATTTCTTTATATGATTTTCATTGATTATACAAATGACACAAATGCTTTTCAGACTTTTGCTCTGGTGTGTGCTGAAGGCCTCATGTCTGGATGAAAGTTTGCAAAATTAGGTAGTGCAGTACTTAACAGTCAGCTGTTAATAGCCAAGAAGCCTAGGGTACAGACCACATCATGTGCAGTCAAGCCCTATTCAATGATTCCTCCCCAGTTCCTTACTCCATTTTTCTGATTAATATCAAAGTACCTTGAGAAAGACAGCCATTACAGAATTTTTGCTTTTGATTGCATTTTTCTGCTTTCTACCTCTGGGAGGTCAGTCTTGTGTCTTATTTTACAGTCCAACGTCTTTCTCCTATTTTTGTACAGGACGTGGCAAGATAGCTAGTCAGCACAGTTCCTTAACAATGAATACTGTGCCTGTCAAGCAAACTACTGACTGTCTTAGGTTATGTGTAAGTTATTTAAAAGGTAACTGTATAGATACGAAGTAGTCAATACTATGAATTCATAATGCTTGTGACAGATAAAACTTGCTCAGTCTGCTATTGATAAAAATCATGGTCATAGATAATGTTACAATTCAAGTTGCAGAAGGTAAAACAAATTGAGATAGAGATTTTTCTACTGTAAAAATATTTTAAAAATGAAAACACAAGGAATTAATTTTGATAACTTAATTAAGTGAAAACTGGCATGCCTGAATCTTTGCTTTTAAACAGCTATATTCTGGACTGGTTTTTGGTATTAATTTTTTTGAAAGGAGTATAATCTATTCACAAGCCAGTATGATGAGAACCCTTTCACTTGCTTTAATTATCCTGTGAATACAAATTTAAATGAATAGTTAGGAAGATGAGTCAGTCATAGGTAAAAACACTCTATGAGGATATTTGTGGTACTTTTCCATGTTCTTGGCTTCAGTTTCATATTGGAAGTGGTGGAGCTTACTATGTTCCAGCCACAATGTTTATTCTATCCACACAAATAAGAGGATGCACTTCATATAATGCTACTAAATTTAACCTCAGAAGTAATATTGTAACAACAATAATATATACCGTAATAGAAATAATAATGTTTAAGAATGGCAAAAGTAATAAATGAGATGGCAATATCCATCTTGACAGTTTAAAATAATATACTAGAACATAATGACATTTGTACTACCATCAAAATATTATGTAAATATACTGCACCAAAGTCTCTAAAAAATACATTTAAGTGAAAAGATTTTATTGTATCAACTACAGAACAATGTTTCCTTTACCAAAGTGCCAAAACAGTTCATGTGCCAGATCTGGAAACCTTGGACATAAGTTCTTTCTTCAAAGAGCAAGAATGAGTACCATGGAAGTCACAGTTAAGACCTGAGTTCTGATAGTTTCTCTTACTGTTCTCGGATCTTCACTGAAAATACTTTCTGGTATCATAGAATCATTCAACAATAGAATAACTAGAAACCCCCTGCCTTGGGAGCTATCCACTAGGTCAGGCTGCTCAGACTGCCATTCAAATTAGCCTTGAATGTCCCCAGGGATGGGGCATCCACGGCTTCTCTGGGCAGCCTGTGCCAGTGCTCCACCATTCTCTGAGTGAAGAACATCTTCCTAACATCTAATCTGGATCTCCCCTCTTTTAGTTTAAAGCCATTCCTTCTTGTCCTATCTCTATCAGACCATATATAAAGTCAGTTCCCCTCCTGATCATAAACTTCCCTCAAGTATTGGAAGAATCTTTTTTCAACTCATGACACTATATGAGCCAGATTGCAGTTCTGAATCTCTCTAGACTTGGTCTGAAAATTTTTGCAATTTCAATTCTTACTTCATGTATAATTCTTCACAACTGATTTTGAATCTTCAAGTTTTTTCTGTTAAAATATATATATATATAAAACTTTAGATGGTTACAATATATTAATGCATGACTTCTGACTCTCCATCATAAACTGGGATAAATTTTGTCTGCTGCTTTATTATACCACCTTTTTATTTACTTGCAGGTTGACAGTAAATAGATTCACTCCAAATTCCTTATGAAAACAGAACAAAACCTCAAAATAATATTGCTTACATTATATGCTCTGTAGTTTGGTTTTGGTCTGATTTTGTTTGGTTGGTTTTGTTTTTTTTTAATTATAACTGTATCTGGCTTTTCATCATATTACCTGTGAAATATATTTTTGTCAAAAAATATTTAAATTTGCAAATACAGACATATCATGATTTATTAGAAAATTATTTCCCCATTTAATCTCATGGAAATTATCACTAATTCATTGTTTAAACTCAAGAGTGTGCTGTCTTTGTTTTTTATGCATGTTTTTCACATACATTCTTGTACATAATTCTTTTAAAAACTTCTATGCACACATATATACAACTTGAAACAGCATGGAGGTGATGTCAGGGTTCTGCAACTTATATATTATACATGTTCTCCATTTATTTGACTTTTTTTTAACCTGAGTGCACAGCAATCTCAAACCAAATTGATTAACCTGAAAGAAAATGAAGAGATATCTCTGAGGGTTTCTATGCTGAGAGGTACAGTACTCATTAGCCTGTGCTTAGTGTGTCCAGCACATGATCTATCACTACTATGTGGTATTATGAGGCCTACATCTAAAGTAATGTCTCCTATTTTATTACTTTGACCACAATGTCAGAGGCAGATGCTGGTGGTATGGCAGTAGAGGCTGAATCTTCCCACCAATATTCCATTACATTTTGTTGTCATACAATGGATGGCAGTGGAGAGACAGTGTGACAAATGGCATCTGACAAGGAAGAGCGTATGAATAAAGGTGTGCCATTGAATTCTTCCATGTGGAAATAATGGCACTCATTGACATTCATTGATGCTTGATGAATGTTAGTAGATACCAAACAGTGGATGTGAGCACAGTGAGGTGGTGGTGGTCCATTTCAGCAGTAGCAACAGCGACAGTGGGTTACCTAAACTGGTAAAATTTTAACAAGCAAGGCATGAAGACTCTTGTTCATTGCTGATGAAAATGAATAGCTAATGGTAGTAATGATGGTAAGAAACAATGTTTTGTAGCTGAGAATCTGCTATATCAAATAGTATTATTCTGTTCTCTGTATCTGTTGTTGTTTCAATGGAAACAATGGAGACATTACTTTTGAAGCAACCTACATATATTACCTGGAATTGATAGAGCAATGCATATGGAATTCCACTAGGTGAAACTTATAGTGTTACATCCAATAAAAAAAGAGATCAATCCAAGACTTATAGATGTGACAGACCATTACTAGGAAGCCAATACTCTGATAGTTCAAAGTACCTTCGTATTAGATGAACATATCTTTGCAAGTAATCCTTATGTATTCTCTCAAAAACTGTGGAGTAGTACTGTAGAGACTATCTGAAAGGAAAAGGCTGAAGCTAACAAAGGAAAATCAGAACTTTTTGAAAAAGTAACATAGATATTTTGGCATAAACTTCCTCAAGTCTGGATGTATAACTTCTGCTAAAATCAAGTTGGGATTCCTATGTCAATCTGTTGATTTCTGAGGTAAGTACTTTCAGCTCTTCACTCACATTACCAGTGAGATTGTTAAAAAAAGAATTTTTATCAGATATATCAGATTATTACACATCACATCTTTTTTCGATGGCATTCATTTGATGTAGTTCATTAAAAGATAAGATTTTGAAAGAATGAGAACATTTATGTTTGCCAAGAATTGCATGGTCATGGCAAAGCAGTGCTGACTGTGCACATGTCCCTAAAATCTGGTTCTGTTAACCCAGTAGCTATACCAAGAAAATATTACATTATATATATTGGGGATTTTATTCCAAATAAGTTATCTAAATATATATATACATTCTTCATTAAAATAAAGTATTTTGTTCTGCAAATTTTAAAGGAAGAAGGAAAATAAATAAAAAAAGAAATAATTTCATAAAGTAGTCATAGAAAATTTACATGGCAAAATGACAATACAGCAATGTTTCACTTGTTTTTTTCTAAATATTGTTATATATCCTTATTTTAAAAAAATATATTTTAAATAATAAAATGTCTATGGAACTAGATGGGATCTGTCAGAGGGTACTGACGAAGCTGGCAGAAGAGATTGCCAAGCCACTTTACATTATTTATCAGCAGTCCTGGTTAAAGAGGGAGATCTCAGATGATTGGATATTTGCTAATTTGATGCCCATCTACAAAAAAAAGGACAAAAAATAATGGCTCAAGTTATGCCAGAAGAGGTTCAAGTTTTTTATTAGGAAAAATTTCTTCTCAGAAAGTGTGGTGAGGTACTGAAACAGGTTGTCCAGGGAGGTGATGGAGTCACCATTCCTGGAGGTTTTCAAGAAATTTGTAGATATGGTACTCAGACATAGCCTAGTGAGCATGAGTGATGGGTTGGTGGTTGAACTAGCTGATCTTAGTGGGCTTTCCCAACCTTAAAAGTTTTATGATTCTGTGTGAAATTCAACACAGGAATCTATCAGAAGATATGACATAACATTTGGAGCAAAAAGATCTTGAATGCAATCAATTAAGTTGATATACTTACTATAAATAATTTCAAATTCAATCAAATTCAATTTCTCAGCCAGCATGGGTTCATGAAAGGCAGGTCGTGCTTGACCAACCTCATCTCCTACTACAACTAAGTGACCAGCCTGGTAAATGAGGGAAAGGCTTTTGATGTAGTGTACCTAGACTTCAGCAAAGCCTTTGACATGATCTCTCACAGTATTCTTCTGGGGAAACTGGCTGCCCATAGCCTGGACAGGTTCTTTGGGTAAGGCACTGGCTAGAGGGGCATGCGCAACATGTAGTAGTTAATAGAGCGAAGTCCAGCTGGCGACCCATTATGAGTGGTGTCTCCCAGGGGTTGGTACTGGGGCTCATCTTGTTTAATATCTTTATTGATGACCTAGATGAAGGGACTGAGTGTACCCTTAGTAAATTTGCAGATGACACCAAGTTGGGAGGTAGTGTTGATCTGCCTGAGGGTAGGGAGGCCCTTCGGTGGGATCTAGAAAAGCTGGATCGCTGGGCTGAGGTGAATGGGATGAGGTTCAACTAGGCCTATGTCGAGTCCTGTATTTTGGTCAAAATAACCCCATGCAGCGCTATAGGCTTGGGATGAGTGGCTGGATGACTGTGAAGAGGAAAGGGACCTGGGGGTGTTGGTTGATGCTCAGCTGAACATGAGCTGACAGTGTGCCCAGGTGACCAAAAGGGCCAATGGCATCCTGACCTGCATTAGAAATAGTGTGGCCAGCTGTACTCAGCACAGGTGAGGCTGCACCTCAAGTACTGTGTTCAGTTTTGGGCTTCTAAGTTAAAAAAAAAAAAAAAAGACATTGAGGCCCTGGAACGTGTCCAGAGAAGGGCAACTAAACTGGTGAGGGGTCTGGAGCACAAGTCTTATGAGGAGCAGCTGAGGGAGCTGGGATTGTTTAGTCTGGAGAAGAGGAGGCTCAGGGGAGCTCATTGCACTCTACAACTTCCTGAAGGGAGGTTGTGGTGAAGAGGGGTTTGGCCTCTTCTCCCAGGCAACAAACAGGACCCAAGAAAATGGCCAGAAGTTGTACCAGAGGAGGTTTAGGTTAGACATAAGGAAGAACTTTTTCTCTCAGGGAGTGGTAAGGCACTGGAATGGCTGCCCAGGGAGGAGGTAGAGTCACCATCCCTGCAGTGTTCAACAGGTGTCTGGATGAGGAGCTATGCTATATGGTTTAGAGGCTTGTGGTAGCAATGGTAATGGGAGGACAGTTGGACTAGATGATCTTTCAGGTCGTTTCCAACTTTGTGATTCTGTGATTCTATCACTTTATATCTTCACCTTTGATAGCTAGGACAGGAAATATATGTTCAGACATAGAGGTTTCAAATGCAGCACTTGCATCAGTGCCTAATGTACAGGTTTAGATTCAAATGTGCTTTTCTCCAGCCAAAGATAATTTAAATGCTAAATTCTGTGTCACTATGAAGTAGCCTAAATGAACAAGGCTGTCAACACAAAAACTGCTATTATTGCAGTGCTAGGAGCAAGGGCCTTTAAAATAAGATGTCCATATTGAACATGCTTTAGTTCAGCTTAAAATTACCCACATCTGAAGATTTTATTTGGAATGAATCAGATTCTGATAATACAAACACAGAGCATCTTTTAACTGTTTAACTATGCAATTAACTAATATAAATGTAAGCAGATGATTCTGTCTCCTGAATCTACAGGACCATATCCAGGTGGATTTTTAGAATCTCCACAGACAGAGACTCCACAGCCTCCCTGGTCAGCTGGTTCCTATGTTCAACCACCCTTACAGTAAAAAGGTTTTCCTAAAATAAAGAGAAATTTCCAGTGTGTTCAGTAGTTCCCGTTGCCTCTTGTTCTGTCCATGAGTGCCCATGAGAAATCCTTGTTTCATCTTCTATATTCCCTCTCATCAGGTTTTTATACACATTGATAAAATTTGCAGAGTAGAGGGGCAGGATAACATCCCTTGACTTGCTGG
Source organism: Phasianus colchicus (assembly GCF_987193195.1). NCBI lineage: Eukaryota > Metazoa > Chordata > Aves > Galliformes > Phasianidae > Phasianus > Phasianus colchicus. The sequence goes on along the minus strand of NC_143438.1, from coordinate 64,615,961 downwards.
TCATGCTTCTTTTAATGTAGTCCAGCATACAGTTGGCTTTCTGGGCTGTGGAGGCGCATTGCTGACTCACATCCAGTTTCCCATCCACCAGTACCCCCAGGTCTCAGAAGGGCTTTGTTTAATTCTTTCATTCCCCAGCTTGTATTGGTAGGGGTGTTGCCTTGGGCCAGATGCAAGACTTTGCATTTGGATTTGTTGAAACTCGTGAGGTTCTCCTGGGCCCACTGCTCAAGCCTGTCTAGGTGCCTCTTGATGGTATTCCATCCCTCTGGTGTGTCAACTGCACCTCACAGCTTGGCGTCAACAGCAAACTTGCTGAAGGTACACTTGATCCCACTGTCAGTGTAACTGATGAAAATATTAAAAACTATCTGTTCCAGTACTGACCCCTGGGGGACACAATTCATCACTGATTTCCATCTAGACATTGAGCCATTGACCACCAGTCTTTGAACTCAGTCATGCAGCCAGTTTTGTCCACTCATTAAATCCATATCTGTCCAATTTGGAGAGAAGGGTGTTATGGGATAGAGTGTCAAAGGCCTTACTCAAGTCCAGATAGATGACATCAGTTGCTCTTCCCATGTCTTTAGATGCAGTTACATCATCATAAAAAGCCACTAGGCTACAGATAAGTGCTACAGGTATTGGAAAGTGCTACTCTTTCTGGAGGGCTTTCTATCTAGCTGCTGTCCTGTTCCTATGCTTTGTATGTAATTCAATTTGGCTGTGACTGTTGAGAGCCACCACCAACTTATTCCAAAGTTAAAAAAAATGAAAACAAACAAAAAGCCTAAATCAAAACAAGAAACAATATCACCACTAACAATAACAAAATGAAAAACCAGACACAACCAAAATCAGAAAACAATGATCTGAAACTTCTGGGCCTGGTACAGACAACACAAAGGCAGGTCTCTGCAGAATTGTTCCCCCATGACAAATATAAAAGTAGAATTTTGATCTCAAATTCTTCAGTACTTATAATGCATATCAATGTGATTCCCTTCTATGTCAGAGTGCCCAATTTGCAAGCATATTCATGATTTGGACAAGTCTTACCATTGCTATCGTGTTTATTACTTGGGAATTCTTACTTTAATGAAAACATATGAGCATGCAAATTGTTGGTGTTTGTTTTATTGTGTGCCAGGGTGTGGCCAGAGTAACTCACTAATTAGGAGATCAAGTTATGCCAGTGAATCACAATCTATAACTCTTCAGTATCTGAACTCTCAAGACAATTTGATCTGTCTTGCTGTCGGAATTAGAGAAAATTAGAGGAAATCCTGCTGCACCCAATCACATTGATAGGATAGGGTGATGTTTTCTTTTACGCTTACTGCTGAGATCATAGTTTCAGCTCTTTGTCAGATCTAGCATGTGGGTTGTGACTAGATTTGTGTAAGCAGCATTGTGTTTGAAGGCCCTGCAAGTCATGCAACCAGAAATATTGATTTTGAAAGTATTTTGGTTTGCTTTGTCTCCATACAGGTATGGATTATCTTGTTATTAAAAATAAAATAAAAAAATAAAAAAAAAGAAACTACAGAACTTCCATGCTGCATTATCTGATAGACAGTGGAGACAAAAACTGTAAAACAGATTTAATACAAAGCCAGTTTCTTTGATAAAAAACAGGTTCTGCATGTTTTCAAGTCATAGTCAGTCATCGTTCTGTAACTAATGTCCCAGAAAGTTTTGCTGGAGTCAGTGCTCAAAAGCACCTTCAATTAAAGACTATTTGTTTTAATTTTGGAGTTGACTGTGTAAACAGCAATTCTTAATGGTATTTACTTGCTAGTGAGAAGTACAGCCATGTTAAACAGTACATGTCTATCTTTTTCTTTTTTTTTTCCTTTGTTTTATAATTTAGTTTTGCTAGGCAAAGCTGATTTAAAAACATAAATCAGATGCCAGGGAAGAAAACATTTCAAAGGTTCTGTACTTGGAAAATGCATAATACTTTATTATTAGCTGCCATAAAATTAGCAACCTGAGTTTTTCACTCTGCCTTTCAGAAAAACAGTTGCTTTTGATAGTGGAAAAGGAAGCTAAAATGAAGATGTGGGGAAAAAAAGTAATATGGAAATATTTTTACCTTTTGCAGTAGCATTTTACAAAGCCCTTGATTCAGGGTTTCATACACTTGATTCAGAGAACTTCAGTAAGTAAAAAATATTCAAATTCAGTGATGGAATCTCTTAGATTTTTGTCAGGTCCTTTTTTAAGTGTCAAGTTATCAGTCGGAAAAATGTAACTGGAACATTTTTTTGGACATTGTGTCTAACTATTGCTTCCAAGCAGGAAAAAGAAAACAGAGGGTCTTGAATGTCAGTTTAAGTAATAAAACAACTTATAAGCATTCCTTTTCTGATTATCATTCTTAAATTTGCACCACAGCCAAATTATTGCTTCAGTGGGTTAAAAAAAAATAGAAATTGGTAATTGTGGTTGCAGTTTACTGATTTGATCCTTAAGATAATTTCCAGGTTAACTTTCTTCAAAGGCCATTTGTGCTCCAAAGTCAATATTTTCACTTGTATGTTTCTTTAACAGTTTGCAAAAACGTCTGGTCTTATATTTCAAATATTCTTCTTATGTTCCAGCTACATGAATAAGCACATTTTTTCGCTTAAACCAATCTTTTCTAGCAGATTAGGCATGTGGGAATGTTGTTACACATTGTCAACAAATATCTCATTCTTAAATTCATAAAATTGTAATAATACTATTAAATATAGCAATAATTTCTCACTAATTATACAACAAGTTGTTACAAACAGACAGAAGAGAAAAGTACAACATGTCTGACCATTTCTCACAACATCAGAATGTTCATGCCCTCAGACATTTGGGGTGTGTGTCTGAATGAGGAAGCCTGAACTCCAGTCATAGCTCCTGGAAAGAGCTGTGTTCCTCCAGAGGAGCCTCTCAGGTCCTGAGAAAGTGCCTGCACTAGTTTGAGAACTGTATACTGGAGTCTTCATTTAGCTATCTGGTATGCAGTGCATAGATTAACTCTTTAATAGCAAAAACAGCAGACAGTACAACATTTGTCAGCCTGTTTACATACTGTACTGCTGGGTATTTAGACTGGACAGTCACCTCAGTAGTACAATCACAGCTGAATGCCAGACATGGACACAGCTCAGCCAACCCTGTGTGAAGCATCCGGAGTGAGCACAAAGCATTTTCTGAACAAGATGTCAATACTTGCACCAGAAATGGGGCAATTCAAAATGCACCACTGAGAAAATAAAGCACTCCTGACACATTGCACCCTACAGGGCTCATTATTATTCCCTACTAACTAACAAGAAGAGAGGGGAAGAGGTGCTACATTATGTCTTTAGACCAAAGGAGTAGAAGTTGCACGCTGATTTTCTGCCTTCAGACTCACTAGAGAGAAGTTTCACAATGGGTTTTAAAGGTAGAGCCAGCAAAAATGGAAAGGAGACATGCACTCCATGCTTAGAATGATCATTTTTATGTCTTTTGGAAAAGGTAATTTACACAGATTGAAGTAAATTGTCCAATAATGAAAGAAATAGTGCTGGCATTCTAAGGAATGCTTTCACCTTAACTTGGAATATCATTCCCAAAGCTAAAAAGATGCTTTGACATGCATCTAGTTAATATTCAGAGAACACTATCTGATGTTTTCATGGATGCAAGTCAACCTCAAATGACCCTGTCCATAGCCCTGAGGTATGCCATTCTCTGCCTTTGTTCTTCCCAAATTTTTGTGGGTTTTTTTTTTGTGTTTTTTTGGTAGCCTTTCTGTATCCTTCTCCTACTCCTGCTTTTTATTTTCTCTTTCTCTCAGAGTATTTGTAAGAGCATGTGTCACTGGTCAGATAATGCACTAAAGCAGTCTCTAAATTGCTATCACAGTCTCCAGCTTCCATAAGATCTCACCCTCAATAAGGAGATATTTTTCCAATTTTCCTTTTGTCTCCCCCTCTTTCTTCTTTGTCACCCCACTCTGTATAAATTGTTTTCCTGAGTCTGGTCTTCATTTATTGTTTTTCTATTTTAGACTATGAACATTTCAGGGTAATGAATGTATCTTATACCACCTTTGTAAAATGATGTGTACATTTACATCTCTCCATAAATCATGTTTAAACAACAGGAAAGAAATCTAGAAAAAAAAAAATCCTTCAATTCCTAAAGAGTCAAAAATCTTTCTTCCTAACTTCCAATTACATTTGGATGAAGTCAAAGGCAACAGTCAATAGTAGAGCAGTAGTAGCAGTAAAGGTTTATTGTATTGTTAGTTTATTAAGACACAAATTCTGAAATCAGTTGTGCAAAAGTAAAAACCTCACAGCAGTAACTGTTTTATGCAAAGTATGGTAATAGTGGGAAATCATTTTTAACAAACTGCTCTTGCAGGTCAAAGTAAAATATTCCACATGTGGAATTTAAAACTCTCAAATAAACCTAGTGTCTCAGGGGAGGCACTCTGTAAGGGAAATATCAGTTTTCACCAAGATTGTCTTTCAATTAAAGTTTTACTTACATACCAGTTTGTTAAGGGGCATGTAGTTTAGTAAAGTAAGTAAAACAACTCTACTTTAAGATTGAAGTATTTTGCAGCATGCATATAAGCACGCACATACTGAGTTGTATCTTCCCAGGTTTTTTTGTGTGTGCGCACTTTTTTTCCCCAAAGTTTATTCATTGAAACTTGAGACTTGACATTTATTTTCTGAGGTTTCTGTGGTTACTGTAGTCGGAGGTACCAATACTGCAGTAAAGTGAAGAAACGTGCATCTCATATTTTCTATGTGCGGTATAAAAAAATCCAGACTTGTGCAGATTTTTCAAGTATTGGTTAGTTTATAATTTCCTTCCTTCTTCTTATTTCTAACCCTTGTATGGATTGTATGCATGCCAGACATAATTTTCAACAAAGAAATATTGAAATAGGAAATATTTCACATCATGTTCTTCATGTTGAGTCTGCAAATACTATAGTGCAAGTCTTCCACTTCAAAGATATACTCAGATGGTAGAAGTCATTAGGGAGAATGGACATAATGCAGGTTGCAAGTAGTACCATTCATTTTTTTAATTAGGATCATGACTACCACACATGCAAAAATGTCAGTGTTGAGCAATTTGGTGGGGTGTTGCTGGACCTAATTCTCACTACTTCCTTATTAAAGGAAGGGCTTGTCAAGGAAGTAAAGGTCAGGGACATCTTGGGTTGTAGTGACCACGAGATGGTGGAGTTCAAGATCTTGAGTGGAAGAACAAAAGCACAAAGTAGGATTGCTACCCTGGACTTTAGGAGAGCCAATTTTGATCTTTTCCAGGACCTACTTGGAGCTATCCTGTGGGCTAGGATGTTAGAAGGTAAGGAGGCATTAAAAAGAGCGTGGCCAGCAGGTCGAGGGAGGTGATCCTCTCCCTCTACTCTGCCCTAGTAAGGCCTCATCTGGAGTACTGTGTCCAGTTCTGGGATCCCCAGTACAAAAAAAACAGGGATCTCTTGGAAAGAGTCCAGTGGAGGGCCACAAAGATGGTGAAGGGCCTGGAGCATCTCCTCTATGAAGAAAGGCTGAGTGAACTGGGTCTGTTTAGCCTTGAGAAGAGAAGACTGAGAGGGGACCTGATCCAGGTCTATAAATATCTAAGGTGTGGGGGGCAGAGTGGTGAGGCCAGACTGTTTTCAGCAGTGTGTGGAGACAGGACAAGGGGAAACAGGCCAGAAACTGCAGCATAGAAAGTTCCGCACAAATGTGCGCAAGAACTTCTTTATGGTGAGGGTGATGGAGCACTGGAACAGGCTGCCCAGGGAGGTTGTGGGGTCTCCTTCTCTGGAGATATTCAAGACCTGCCTGGACACCTACTTGTGTGACCTGGTGTAGAGAACCTGCTTTGGTAGGGGGGTTGGACTCGATGATCTCTGGAGGTCCCTTCCAACCCCTATGATTCTATGAATTACAAAATGCAAGGAATCAACCTAAATGATAACAGTTGTCTGATGTTGGAAACCAGAGCAAAGAAAGGTTAGCCCAGAAGAAATTTCAGCAGTTCCTTGTCACAAGGACAGAACCATTTCTAGCCAGCAGAGAATATGCACTCATGCTGTGGTTTAACCTGGCAGGAAGCTAAGCATCACAAAGTCATTCATTCGTTGCCCCCCCTCCCAGTGGGACAGGGGAGAGTACTTTTAAAAAAAAGAAAAATACAAAAAAACAGCAATGTAGAATTTATGGATTGAGATAAAAACTATTTACTAAGACAGAAAAGGAGGAGAGAAAAAAGATAATAGTAATGATAATTATATATATATGTATATATATGTACAAAACAAGTGATGGACAAGGAATTGCTTTCTACCTACACACTGATGCCCAGTAAGTCTCTGAGCAGCGGCTTCTCACCTAGCCAATTCCTAACCATCTGTCAAGGAATATAGAATATCCTTATGATCAGTTTAGGTCAGCTGTTTGGGTTCTGGCCTCTCCCATTTCCTTGTGTCCCAACATCGGTGTGTTGTCAACATTGTTTTTCTCCTAAAATCAAAACACAGCATCATACCAGACACTATAAATCAACTCTGTCCTAGCTGGAACCAGGACACTGAACCAAAAGAAACATTAATGATCTAATTCCCCCTGACTTCGAAACATGTACTGTCCCAAATAATTTTTCACTGTTCCTATTCTGTAAGACTTAATTTGACTTCTATGGTGTGGCATGGTAGATCAGTCCTTCAGAATGGTCTACATGAAGGGAATATCCTCCTTCTGGAGTGTAAAAGGAGTGACCATATCATTTGTGACATCAGAGAGAAAGATTTGAAGAGAAACACTTCAATATATACAGATTACAAAGGCTGTACTTACATGAGCGTGGATTTGATGAGGATAACACTTTTCTTGATTGTTTATTTTGACTTTTCTTAAAATAGTTTCCATTCGCATTCATTTTAAGACATAATTACTCTAAGTATAATGTTGTTTCTTGCTCTGAGTCTTCAGGGACTCAGATTCTCCAGTGACTTTCCAGATGCTGGTGCATAATGACCTGTGCCATATGATCTCTGGGGAATTTCTAGAGGTTGAAGGCCCACCAGTGGGACATGTACACAGCATTCAAAGCTGTCTCTTGTATAATAGTGCAATGAATGAAAAACAGGAAATTACTTCTGTTCTTTAAAATTCCAAGTCTACCACATAAAATTATCAAAGTCTGAAAAGGAAGCGTATGTTCATGTTTCATATCAGAAGTCCATATTAAACTAGAATGGCAAGGAGCTCAGTTATTTGTAGCATGCTTTGAATAACTGGCATGGAATTAGAGTATCTGAACTGTCTTGGCTTTAAAAATTAGGTTTTGAAGACTCATGAAAGCTTAATAGTGCCGGCAGGATAAGTAGTATTTGACTTTGACTGAATACTCCACAGTTCTAACTCTTTGATTATATTTTTAACAAAAAAAGTACTAAGAAAGAAAAAATATCCATTTTTATTTGGTATACATCAATGATGTAGAACTTATTTGGAAATTAAAAGAAATCTCCAGCTCCTATCTTTCTACAGCAAAAAAAATGCAGTATGGAGCACATTAAAACAATATGCCCTTTTCCTTGTCACCCCTTGAAGAAGAAACAACTACTTGTCTCTTTGTTATTGATACTGGCCTAACGATTGCATTAATAAAACTTTAGAAATCTGGCAAAGTTATATTGTCAGTTCTTGCTGTAAGTATGCTTTAAGTGTTTAATATTATTTATTTATTTTATGCCTGAAAAGATCTTTTATTTCTTTGGGAATATATTTTATTTTGTGTTGATGAAGGTGAGACTATGTTAAGGCAATGATAAAGCACAACTTCAGGAGATGACAAGTAGGGAAAGGAAGAATATACAAAGTTTGCAAGGATTGTAAGAGGTCAGTGCTTACACTGTCTTGTATCTGATACTGGCCAGTATACTGGAAAAGAGTATGAGTACAGGATGAACATGATAGCAGTTCCACAGATATGTTGCACGAATTTCCAGAGATGTAAAAAATTATTCCTTGCTGTTCATTCAGAAGTTTCAGACTTTTATATCATTTCATGTTACTTAGCCTATTTTATTAGGTAAGATAGTGAACAACTCTGAGACTAACATATTTCCATTTCTTCTGGTGCTTAAGCAAAACAAAAAAATATTGCCAAAAATATTAGATGGTTTTGGACAACTTTGTTTTGGAAAAGTCAAAGTTTAATACATGATATTTTGATTCTTTTTAGCATTCATTCTCCTTTCTTCTCCTCTGGCTATAGAGAATATTTGGTTTCTCTATTATTCAGGATTTTTTTTATAAGAAACTACCTTGCCTTGATAAAAAAGATGACTGTGGAGATGCATACAATATTGTAGCAGATTGGTTTAGAATGGAAAGATGTTAATCTACATATATTTTTAAATATATGCTAAAATCAAACAGCTGTTAGCCCTTCATAAATGTATTATTTACTTGTTCAGTTTGAAAAATAAAATAAATGTTACTTTTTTCATGGTCTACAAAAACTGCCATGTCCTTACTGCATAGACCCAGAGAATTGTACCTTCTTGTCTTAATCATACATTAATATTAAATTTTGCATTGTTTTCTGTATGGAGAAGTACAATCAGAAATATATAACGCTCTGAGTTAACATGGAAAATATTTGTATGTAGATGGAATTATAAGAGCAAAGCTGGTGCCATTTTTTACAGCTACAGATAAATTTATGACTGTGAGCAGAGCAGATTAGGCCAATAATAAGAAAGCTTTCATTATAATGCTTTCTACTCTGTCTCTCATGCATGGCCTTTTAGCTCTCCAGTACAAGCCCTTAGCTTTTTACTACAGACTGCATCCCATCTTTATATTTGAACTGTAATAAACAGTGCACTTGTCCCTATCATGATTTTCCTCACCAAGAAGGCCTGTTCACCAAGAAACAGTATAATGAAGGTGCTGACTTCTCTAATCTGTACTGAAATTCCTAGAAAGTCCCTGGCAGATAACAAAAGAGCAGAATGCAAAAAGATTCTTTTACCGGGGCAAACCCATTTCAGTCAAAAGTGACTTCAGCTGAAAACTAATGTAAATCAGAGGAATACATATAAATTGAATGTGTACGTAATGTGTCCATGCATCCAATATCTTACAGACTCTTAAAAAATCCTATTCTTTTTTTATCTGAGAGGAAATGGGAATAACAAGGAATGTTAGAGGTCAAACTTTTGCATACAGTGTGTAGTTTTATAGGGTGCTGAACTGATGAAATAGGAGAAATCTAAGATGATTATAATTTATGAGTCACAGTCTTAGAAAAGCTGGTAAACAGCTGCTCTTTTCTAGTAATAGCACTGATTCATGAGAATAAGAAGGCAATGGTAAAAAATTTATTTTATTATTCATTAGATGCCAGAATGCATGGAAAGAATTTCAGTGGCACACCCCAGTTCTTCCGGCAGTACTTCACGTAATACAAAAAGTTTTATTTTTTCAAGGCTATATCACATTGGTGGCTGTAAATAGAGAAGTCTGAACTCCACTTCTCAAGAAATCAAGGAAAGTAGGGAGAAGCAGAACTGACTTTTTCCCATTTAGTGGCCCTTGTTTTAGATAGGACACATTTATTTCAGGAGCAATTAATCCAATAATCATTTTCCTGAGTTGTTCCGAGTCATACTGTTTGAACTAAATACTAAAATATCCTACTTGGAGCAGATTTTTCTAAACTTTAATTGATTAAGATTTCTACCATCACACTCCTCTGGTATCAATGCATTAATACATCTAGGCATTAATACATTTATAACAAGCCTACATTTTTGAATGCCAGAAGTCTTTGTGAGATATGTATGAGCAGAACTCAGCATTCTGGGGTGTTTTTAGAAGAATAATACATTTAATCTGAAGCAGGAAATTGCTTCTTTTCATTGCTTAGTCCATTACAAAGAAGTATCTTAGACCACAAAGGAATTACATCCAGTATTATACAAAATCATTAAAAATGTAATGGAAAAATAGGAATTGATATAGTATTTTCTCCAACTAGCTAGTATAGGACTAGTATTTATAAAAAACACCAGCCTGGATGTAGGTTTTGATAATTCATAAAAGCTGTTCTTTTCTGGCAGGTCTGAGTGAGATCTGACCTTCATAAAGTTAGATAACTGTTTGATGTTTTATGGTAAAAGTTTCTCAACTTGAAACAAGTTAAATTTTATATAACATTTCTCTTCTATACCACACTAATATCACAATACATCAGCTGATGCATCTGGGACTCTTTTTTTCTTATACTGTTTCTAACAGAGATACCAGTTTGAAGTAAAAGCTCTTAAGTTAGCAAACTTAAGTCCATGACTGTGAATTTGTGTTATTAAATTATTATTATTTTTTTTTTTATGTCAGTCCCTAAGGATTTTAGCATCATAATGGAATTAAAAAAAAAAATCTGATGGAATGAAGGAGTCTTGGAAACTGGTATTTCTTTGCCATACAGATAGCCTGGTATTTTGTTAGGCCTTCCTTCATAAAGGCTGCTAAACATCCCTCTTCTATATAGCTACCTCTTTTTTTCAATGCTTGTAAAAAGTCTTAACCTTCTAAATCCCTAACCCTCTCTCAAAGAGGATTCAGACATATGTATATATAAAAAACTCATAAAAACTATGAGTTTTATTTTATTAGGAAAATGAGCTGAAATGCAATAAGCAACAGTAGTAGAAGCTCATTTGAATTACAGGAACTGAAGACAGATTTAATCTATTATGTAATTTATTAGTTTTCTCACTATATTACTATCAGTCCTTCTTCAAACCTATTTTTAAACATCTGAATCTATAGATCTTCCATTACTTCCTTTGATATATACTGTTCCTTGACATAATATATTTCACTGATAGGAATTTATTCCATCTTAATTTCAACAAATTATTCATAGCAATCTCCTTTGCCACCATAAATAATTTCTCTTCATCCTTGGGGTGAAATCTCAACCCTTCAGAAATTATAAGAGTTTTGCTCTTATTGGGCAAGACTACTTGGGCCAGAATTTGATCCTTGTTTTTATGAACTTGAGATACTTTAGAATGCTATAATAAGTTATCATTTGCATACACTAGAAATATGTCTGTTTTAATCAGTCAGTGAATAGAGTTTACAAGAGATGGAAAATTGAAATATGAAGTCAGAGCACCTCAAAGGAAAGGCAAAGGCATTCATTCAATACATTGTCATATGTCATCAAACAGGTTAGAATAAAAGGCCACCAGGCAGGTGGAAGCTAAAAAAAATGTTGAATGATGATTGAAAAACATACATAACACGTACACATGACCTCTTAGAGCATGAAATCCTACCCTTTGTCTTTGTGAATCTATGTCTAAATGAACCTTTTAGAGCAGAGAATAAAAAGGAAACATATAGGGGGAAAAATACCTACAGATAGTTAAGATCTAGTAAGAGTAAAAAAATATTGAAAAATCAAATTCAGCGGTGACTACGAAGTGTCAAAATATTCACCCTTTCAAAGAACGTTCAATCATTATGCTTATGAGAACATAACGAATACTTCCAAGTGGTCTCACATAAAGCAAGCTCTTCTGTATTGAGGTTCTTATTACTATGAGCTAAGTAATTTATATTGTTTTCTTTCTGTTTTCTTGGGCTTTCAGAATACAGATACAAGTATCACAAAGTGATACAGAGCACAAGTGAATATGTATTGGCATCTGGTAATGAAAGGCTTTACTTTAAAATAACAATGTCAAAGATAGAAAGTTTCAGCAAAGTGATGGAGTAGCTTTATCTGCAATAAAGAACAAATTAATCTTTAATATAAAAGACCCATGGAATTATTTTCACATTGTATTTTGCAATATGAGCCTGGAGAGAACATTTTTATAGTGAGATATTCTGGTTTATTCACTGTATATGAATATTTTCAAACCACAGTAAGAGACACATAAACCAGATACAACTAATTTCTTTGCTTGAGGGTGTGCCAGTTACTGAATCAGAACAACTCAAAAATTAATATTTGTTGAAATAGTTGACAGAAAAAAGGCTAGATATGCCATCATTCAAAATCAAATTTTATAAACAACTAAAATTACACAAATCATGGAATCTTAACCTGCCAACCTATAGATAATGCCAACCATAATAAGAAAAAATTAAGCCTCTGCAAGTATTTAATTATTTACAGATGAAACTGCTTCATAGTCTGCATTCAGTGCTTTTCATTAGCCTCATTATGTATAGAAATTACACTTTCAAAACAGAAAGACATTTAAATAAATCACTGAATAGACCAGGTACTCATTATCTTAAGATAGTAATCCCATCTCTTTTGACTTCTGTTTATGAACATGCTAAACAGTCTGGGAAATATGCTTAAGTGGATGTAATTTGGATACTCACTGAGGATGCAAGTCCGCGGGCAGCATTGATTGTAATACTCAATGACAGCCTGAGTTCAGCTTAACAAAACTTGCTTGAAATCTAAGCTCTGGTCAGAAGACATCTTTTCAGCAGCACTTGAACCTGCAGGAACCAAATATATTTTATTATTATTATTATTATTATTGTTAATAATAATAATAATACTTAACTACAAAGTTTCCCATGTGCCTACCTTTGTAAATATCCAGAAGTAACCACTCTGAAGAGCAGAGTGCAGTCCTGCACTTTGCTCAGAGGGCTAGGCTGAGCCCAGAAATGAGACTTTCTCCAGCCTAAATATCTTGAATGGCTTGTGCATTCTCTGAATACAACTGATTCAAGAATAATGACGAATTCCTTGCATAGTGAAATGATTCCCGACACTTTCTTTAGAAGAAATAGAAGAAGCACTATCAATGTCTTTGGCCTCCTTCACATAAGTTTTCCTCAGTATAATACATTCAGTATTTTTCCTTGGTGTAAGGGAAATTCAATCACATCACTGATGTCCAGTGAAGCACCTCTGACACTTCACAACTTAATGTTGCTCAAGGCTGGGCTAATGCTTCACTCTTTTAATGACAATCACACTGACACAGGAAGGAATTTAAGCAAGAGAGGAAGAGTAAATTGCATGGTCAGTGGAGCATGCTTTTGAGAAGTAGGACTCTGGAGCCCCATTTCATCTTCCAAGCAAATGATATGAAATTCAGACAATGATCAGAACTCCAGGGTAGGCAACATTTTATGTTTTATTATTTTATGTTTTATTATTATTATTTTATGTGGATTACATTTATAGATACATTTAAAATACTCAGATTTTTCTTGTTAGTCAACATATTATATGTATCTTAAAATAATTTAAAAAAAAAAAAAAAAAAAAAACTAATAATCTAATTTAAAGTTTCAAATGTATTTATTTTCCAAAATAAAACTTTCCGAGTTCCAAAACTCTGCATACGTTTTTAATGTCCCCATATAATATGTCCAACCCAACATTAAATTGTATATTTCATAATCCTTTTAGCCATGAAAATTTAATCTCAGAAACACCAATAAGAAACAGAATTTGACAGAGCTTTAGCATTAATCTTCAAGGTATTAAAATTTTCCTTGAGTAAAAAAGAAAATATTTTATCTCAAGAACTCACATGGAATATTGGTAAGCATCAGAAAGACTTTTTGTTGTTGTTATCTCCAGCAACAGCCATTAGGCATTCTCTAAGGAAACAAATCTGAACTCACTAGATATATTTCCATGGAATCAGGAATCAGGAAAAACTCTTTTGATGCCATTCTAGCTAAGAACTTCTTATTACTAATGATGGAAACACAGTTCAAAATAATGGAGTTTTCCACAATGGTCTGAGTTTTTCATTACCGAGATCTTTTCTAAAAGTATTTTTAAAGTTAAAATATAGATAAATGCACCTAGCTTCATTGCTTTTTCTTATGTTTTTTTTTTTTTCATAAATGAAATGGATGAATAAAAAATAAAGAAAAATCTGATTAAAAGAAAATTACACTGAATAGCAGGCTTTCGTTTTTTTTTCAGGGTGCTTTTCTAAAATAATTCAAAATGAATAACAACAACAACAAAAGTTGATTAATCATGATTTATATTCACTCATGTAAGGAAAAATTAGGAATTAAGATGTAGGTTACCTTTCTATTAGAGGTGCAGGACAACATATTTTTGCAACTGAGAGTAAATTCAGCTGCCAAATGAAGAATATTTCTACACATTTTTTTTTCATTTCAGTTTATTCACTTGGAACAAGAGAAGAGCGAAAGAAAAGTAAGAGCTCAGAACCACTGCTTATGTTGTCATCACAGAGTATCTGATCTATCATGCTTGTCCTTAGCCATACCAAATCCCACGCATAGCTGCAAGCTGGCTTGGTAAGCACAAATTGTCAGCATTACAAGTTTCCTTGCCTAGAGGGTCTAGAAGGAATCACAGAATCATAGAATGGCCTGGGTTGAAAAGGACCACAATGATCATCCAGTTTCAACCCCCTGCTGTGTGCAGGCTCACCAACCACCAGACCAGGCTGCCCAGAGCCACATCCAGCCTGGCCTTGAATGCCTCCAGGGATGGGGCATCCACAGCCTCCTTGGGCAACCTGTTCCAGTGCGTCACCACCTTCTGTGTGAAAAAATTCCTCCTAATATCTAACCTAAACCTCTCCTATCTCAGTTTAAATCCATTCCCCCTTGTCCTATCACTATCCACCCTCGTAAACAGCCATTCTCTCTCCTGTTTATATGCTTCCTTCAAGTACTGGAAGGCCGCAATGAGATCTCCACAAAGCCTTCTCTTCTCCAAACTAAACAAGCCCAGTCGCCTCAATCTTTCCTCATAGGAGAGGTGCTCCAGCCCTCTGATCTTAGTGGCCCCCCTCTGGACTTACACCAAGTCTTTCTTGTACTGGGGTCCCCAGCCCTGGACACAGTACTCCAGATGGGGCCTCGTAAGAGCCGAGTAGAGGGGGACAATCACCTTCCTCTCCCTGCTGACCACCCTTTTTTTTAATGCAGTCCAGAACACAGTTTGCATTCAGGGCTGCAAGTGCACACTGCTAGCTCATGTCCAGCTTCTCGTCTACCAGGACCCCCAAATCATCTCCACAGGGCTGGGGAATGCTCTCAAAGGGTTCTACACTGATGAGTCAGTTCTTTTCTAAATAAAATCCATAGTATAATAAGCTTTAACCATGTTATGAAGATGAAGGTTGAAAACAAATTTTCAAACATTCTTTTCTGCATAAAATTTATTTTTAAAGTTAGATATAAAAGTTTTAATGAAAATTTTGGGAAAAACTGCTGCAGAGAATCCCTCTCTGTAAAACAAAAACATCTCTTTTTTTTTGTATTTTTTTTTTCCTCCCAAACAAAATCTACAGCCAAGACTTTTTAATGGAATGAAAACAATTTAAATTGTATTCTTGTTGCCAACAGAAGTACTCTGTTATTCCCATTTCTCTATTTTATATCATTGAGAGATAAAAACTTTTTGTCTCTCTGCATAATTTTGCTGTCCTCCTTGGCCAGCACACCACGGATCAAAATGTAAAATATAAATAGTAACACACAGCAATTTACATTTAGCTTCATACACTTGTCAGAGGTCATTAAAAGTCTGTAATATTTTTGCAATAAGTCTGGTTATTGTTGTTAGTGCACAATAATATATAGGAAAAAGTGCACTTCATTAAATATTCATGAGATTCTGAGCCACATTCACCATGGTAAGATACCATTTCTGACATAGCTTGTCTGTATTAGTGATATTATTTTTTATTTTTCAGTGCTTTATAAAGTACCTCTACCAAAAGCCAGAATTTCTTCATTCATCAGATTTCTATGTGGTCAGTAGGGTCAGAGATAATCCAGATCTGTGACTGCTGAGATGCAATGCAATAGGCTTGCTTTAGCAAGGATAAAACTGAACGTGAATATAGAGGACAAGATTTCTCAGCCAAGAAGTGACACAGTCACATGATCATGCCGCCTTCAGATACATGTGAATATATAGGAGGAGGCTGCAGGAAGTGGCCTAAGTGCAGACAACATTGTATTTCTTGAATCAGTAAAGCATGTGTGACTTCCTGTCACGTATAGGATACCACGATAGGACCTGCATTTGTTTTTTCTGCGCCTGAGTGCTTTTTGTTATAGCCAGGGGGAAATCACACAGAACTGTACAGAATAGCAGGATTTGGAAGGAACATCTAGACATCACTGAGTCCAACGCCCCCTCAGCAACGTGTCTGAGCTCATGTGTCTTCAGACTTTGTAAGCCTAATGAGAAAGTGTGTTTCTGTAGACTCCAGAGATCATGGAGTACTTAGTGCCTCTCTGGTATGTTAAATTTCTCCCATCGACTTTATAAAGATCTTCTACTGTACAGGTTGTGATGCAAGATATGGGAACAAGCTGAAGTTCACGGTGCTTTGTAATGAAGACAGAACAATCGTGATACAACAGAAACAAACCCACAACAAAACATCAATTGTGCAACTCTATACTAAAAATGTTACCTTGTTTTCTACGTATGATGTATCATCTTACATCAGAGTCTGACCTTTGTAGGCATCACTTGAGACAGGATAAGAAAGCTTACACCTTGTTTCTTTCCTCACTTTCCTCAAGATAATGTTCCAATTTATGTTTTTATTTTTCATAATCTGAGGCAAGAGTATGATCTGTTATGAGAACACGCCTCTCTTAAACATATAAGGAAGGGGTTGCCATTTGAAAACAAGGTTTCTTACTAGCTCAAAGGAAGACTTAGGAGGCAAAAACTAGCCCTGCAAAAAACAGGCTGTAGAGAGCTGAAAGGATCACCTCCGGAAAACCAAAACAGAAAATGATGCACAGCAAAAGAGGAAGCCAACAGAAATGGGGCTTACAGGACAGGATTCTGAAACAGGAGCCTGGAGTAGATTGTGATGCCGCTGCAGTGCCAATCTTTATTCGTCACCCTGTAGATTTAGTACCCCCTAGAGGGGACAGTATTTTTTTATATGACTCTCATGTTTAAGACTTTGTTCTGAAAGAGTGGGAAACAATGAGTTCAACTCTTGTATAGGGTTACTGCGTCCAGTTAAACAGATCTTGGCTTTCGACCTACTGGCTGTTCTTCACAGAGGTGTAAAGAGGTACCTCTGTATTAGATTCTGAAAAGCTGGTATCTCTGGCCTGATGTTATATTACATTATTTTAAAACATGCTAACACTGGAACCCAGAGGTATGAATACATTTTTGTTTTCTTTAATTTCAGTGGAAAACAAGCTAAAGCTGAAAATAAAATATGGTTCCTGGATAGTCAGTCTACTGTATACAGAGGATAGAGAAACTCAATGAAACCCATTCACAGTAGGTTAAAGTTGGCCACAGGAACAGCTGACATTGGAACATTACTAGAGAGACCATGTTGTTGTCAGTTTATTAATGGCTTCACGAACAGCAGAAATAAACAGAGCATTTGGTTTTAATTTTAGGTTATATTTGTATCCTACTAAACTGAAGACCCCAGTGACGTCTGTCTCAAGTAACTGGCACCACCTCTGTTTTTTTTAGCAGACCTTGATAAAAAAATGATTCAGCACTGAAGAAGTGCACTGTATAACACATAGCACATGTGCTGTACATCTTAGTTATCAGTACACACTACTATCAAGAACTGGTACAATCCTATTTTTACTAACTTTAATTGCATTTGAGATACTTTAGGTATTCAAGTGAGAGGTGTTCTCATGTGAAGAATGATTGGCTGCACTTTCCATCTTCCTTAGCACTGTACCTCTGTGGGAGAACAGCATAGTTCTGGTGAGAGCGTGGTGCACAGTTAAAACATTTTGTACCCATTAAAAACCAGAGGGTGTGTATTGAGACTAGATGAATAACTAGCAGGGCTTCTTTCCTTTTCCCTTTCTCCTTCCCTTCCCTTTTTCTAAAAAGCTTTTCTTTGGATACCACAAGGAGTCAAGACAATGATCAGAATCAAAGGCTTAGACACAAGAAATCTCCTTTCAAAGTGTCTGCAAACTCCAAATGTATTTGAACATTTCTTTTGAAAAATAAATATTCTCTCTCATGTAGTTTTTCTTATGTTAAAAAAAATATTGTTTTTTAAATTTATTTCTAATTCTGCTGCTTCTGGGCATCAGTCATCTAAGTAAATCTAAATGACATGCCTGAATTCAGATGCATATGACAGTATTGTAGTTCATGCAAATTCTTTGTGGATATGTTTTCTTCTACAGAGTAATTCCCAGCTCAGAAATGTTTCATAGTTTGGTCTTCACTATTCCCTGGATACACAGAAAAAAAAGATAATTCAATTAGTTATTGGATAATATATATATATGAGCAGCTCTACTTCCATGGGGGCAGCTCATTTTCCCTCACATTCTTTTAGCATCTCTGTCCTTCTTCATCATGAAAAATAGTCCCAGAAGGCAGATTTGCACATCTCAAAGAAGACATACACCTGCTTATGCCCACCATGACCATGCTTGTCTTGACCCATGCATTACTACATGAGTTGTGATGCGCTTCTTTGCCTAAGAAGACAAGAAAATTAATTCTAAGTAAAACGTCTGGGTAGAAGATTCAGGCTACCTAGTTTAATTGTTTTTTATTAAATCAAAAGATTGTTAAGAATCCCAATGAGTAGCTTCTTTTCTGTAAAAAAGAATTGCACAGTTAATAGGAATCAGTATTAATTACATTCACAAACTGGTAGTTTTGACACGAAATAAAAAAACTTTCAAGCTAAATTCTTTATGTTATTAAATCAGTGTCAATGGTTTAGGGGCTGATTTGGTCTGGGTCCATAATTATTGGGCCAGGGGGACTCATGGACCCACGCCAAGGGAAAGGGTAAAGGGAAAAAAAGGAAGATGGGCCTAAAAACAAAACAGTGGCAATGATCTGAGGAGGAAAGTTAATTTCCTAAATAAGGTATCAGAATGCAAGCTAACACAATATAATACAGTTCCAGTTGTATTGGAATTGAAGCTAATAAATCAAATAAAATGAGAGAGAGTGTCCAAAAACTGAAAGTCTTACTCTAATGCTGAAAGCGAGATGGCTAGGAAGCACACAGGCTGCAGAGATGAGCAGAAAGGGGAAAAGGGGCATCTTGTGTCCTGCTAACAGTTTTATCTTTCCTTCTCAATGGAAAATGAAAATGCAAAGTTCTCTGGGTTATGTAGTTCTTCTCTTCTCAGAACCAGGTACCTGGAAAATTGTCAGTCCATGGAACTGGAGCATTAACTCTTTAACTCCCAGTGCACCACATGATGTTATGATGGAGAATACAGATCACAAAAATCATAAAACCATGAGACTCAGAAATAAAATAAACCATTGCAGTTCAGAAGAGTGATCTGAAGATTTATTTTTGCATATGGGAATCATAAAAACTTCTGGTAGAATCTGAAGATGAATTTTTTGTCATGATCATGATGGGCGATACAGAAATGTAAGGAACTCAACATATGCTAGAGATCAAAATATTATTTCAATAATACTGCCATTGACCACCCAAAAGTACCATCTTGCCATTCCATATTTGCCACCTTTTCCAAGCACAAGAGAATAGCTTGCATACACTGTACTAAATCTTCTAATAGGAAAAGAAGCATTTTAGTCTCAAATTGTGAAAATTAAAGTTGACCACATTACAAATCTCCTCTTCACATCCATAGATTTATCATTTAAATAATATTAATATAGTTAGCTTCAAGAAAAGAGAGTCTTTATTAGATTGAATAGAGCATAAATGTTCTGACAATTACTTGAAGGAAATAATGAGGCAAACTAACACTTCAGAGAAAGCGTTTTCTAACAAGGAGCAGGCAGGATAGTGCTTGTGTTTATAAATGTTCAGATGTTCTTAAATATCCACTTTCCCAAACAAATGCTTTACTCTCTCATGTATAGAACATTTTGTTGTTGTTGCTCAGCTACTGATCTTTATTTGAGAGTAATTTCCTTAACTTTTTAGTTATTCAACTATAATTCGCACTTTTTTTGATGAAAATTTCCTCACCGAGGATTGATCATGAACAGTTCATTCAGTATTTCAGCCTCAGGTAATTGCCGATTAAAGCTGTGTTGGTTAATTGTAATTATTGTCTTATGTCACATGTTATTTTTCCTGAGTGAATGGATTTAGTGATTATAATCTGAACAAAGGCATAATGAGGTCAGTAGAGTCTGGGTTTCCCAGGAACAGGACTTCATTTAGTGAGCAGTTACAAATAAAAACTGCATCCTAAAGATGCTAAATGCAGTCTTAAAGTTGCATGTGGGAAGGAGCAGATCTGTTTTGTTCTGTCACCTTAAAGGAAAAAAATCACTTATACACTTAGTCTCATTATAATGGCTGTAGCCTCAAAACAGATGGGCTGAAGAATTTTTTTTTTATATATCTAAATGAGGTGTGCAGAATCAAAGTTATAAAACAAATTTTTATCTAATTTCATACTTAGAAGTATAACATCTGAGCTGCATGTGATAACTTTTTTAGAATCTGATTAAATATGATAGAAAATGTATTTGAGTAACTTTATACTTGTACTTGCACCTTAGGTCACAGAGGTTGAGTTTTGGTAATTTTTTTGCCAAGACAGTCTATCTACTTATTTTATTAAAAAAAAAAAAAGAAAAGAAAAAAATAAATGTAGGCTTTTAAGCCTTTCCTTTGACACAATTGCTATTCAGTTTATAATCCTTCACACACTGGACTAATCACTGATGAGGCCAAGCCTGGAGTACTGGTCCACTTTGGGGCTTCCCAGGATTAGAAACATGGGCATGCTGGAGAGAGGCCAGCAAAGGGCTATGAAGGTGAATTAGGGGTTGGAGTACGTCTCCTGTGTGAAGAGACTGAGAGCTGGAACTGTCCAGCCTGGAAGAGAGGAGGCTCAGGGGGATCTCATGTATCTCTATAAATATCCAAAGGGAAGATGCAAAAGGAATAGAGCCAGGCTCTCTTCAGTGTAGCCCAGGTACAAGAAAAGATGCAATGGGCAGAAACTGGAACAAAAGGTTTCCTCTGCACTTCAAGAAGCACCTCTCTACTGTGCAAGTGACACAGCACTGGCACAGGTTGCCTAGAGAGACTGTGTAGTCTCTTCCTTACAGATATTCAAGAGATATAATAGTTCTAGATAATATACTCTGGGCGTCCCTACCTGAGCAATGGCCTTGGACCAGAAGACCTTTGAAGACATCATCCAATCTTAGCCATTCTGTGGTTCTGTAATTCTATGTTGTGCTGTGAAGTTTTCTAGCATACATCATTTAAAGTAACACAGAAAAAAAAAAAAAAAAGAATAAAATAAAATAATTAACCTTCATTGTTGCTTTGTCCCAAACCAACTGCTTAGCTTGTCTAGGAGTAAGAATGAACATTGAAAAACATACTACAAGCAACCTGGGGTGCAATGTTTCATGGCTGCTGTTAGGTTAGATTTTTATCTTTGTGTAAGACAGAAAGAATGTTACTGGAACAGATTATTTTCTTGGAGTTCTTCCATGATACTCTTATTCAAAATATGGTTTGTGAACATCTTTTGAACCTCTATATGTTAAAAAAATTGTCTGTGAAATGACAATGAAATCACACATTTGCACTCATGAGGCAAGTAAGTCAATAAACAGAATGAAGTAAAGAAATAAATAAACACTCAAAATCCATTTTAATATTTACCTCTAAAAAGGTGGGGGTGAGGGGTGTGTGCTAGTTTACAAAAGATTTCATACCAGGTGTTTTGGAAAGACTAGACAGTAATTCAAACAAGAAGGTTTAAGAAACTCCTCTGAGATGAACTCATATTGAGAAGAAATCTACCAGTTATTCATAAGACAGATGTCTCCCTGAACAAACTCTCTGAAATGGATGAAGAAATTCAGTTACCTTGTAAAAGTCCGTTTTATTCCCTTGCAAATCTCTCATCTCCAAATTTTCTTTAGCAAAGGTCAATTGGTCACAGGATTTACAAAGTATTTTACTCTAGTACTTAAGGTTTCCAAAATATGAATTATCATCTTAGAGCTGGTCAGATTTTGTAATCCTATTTCCAGAAGACTTTGGAGAATATTTTCACTAATTAAAAAAAGAGAATAGAACTCAGCTATTCTGTTCCATTTTTTCCTCTATTTTCCCATAAGTTATAATGATTACACCCATTAAAAGCAGAATGAACTGTGAAATTTTGAAGTTAATTATTTGCCTGAAGTCTAGATGTGCTATTTTCTCCCATTTCTATGCTTTTTTTTTTTTTTTCTTTTTTTTTTCTGGAAACTTTCGTTTTTGTAGTTTTTAGATTCCGAAATTTAACAGCATTTCCATGTCTTCCAGTAGTTTAAGCTACGCTTTTTTTTTTTTTTTTCCTTGTCATAAGAAGGTAGAATTATTCTTTAGTTTGAAAAATAAAACAACTAACAAGATTCCTAAAGAAAAATCAGATACAATTTAAAAGTTAATATTTAAAGTTCATGTTGATATTACATAGTTTTGTGCATAACAGAAATTATCTTCATGCAACACTGTCTTTCCGCCTCTTTCTCCCTATGAAAAGGTATGATGTTCTTTCACTAATGCCATCCTTTCAAAGCCTTGTTTCAAACTTCTTGAGAATCAAAACCTCTCAGCTTCTAAAATATGTGGTTTTCAAACTATATCCTAGGATCTCTGGGGAATTCCCCTGGTCCACAAATGGTACACAGTAGGTAAGTGAGAAAACTATGCTGATTGAAAGCTCACATTCACTATCCTTAGTGTTACCTCAGTGGAAAAAATATCAAGGGTGCGCTTCTTGTGAAAGTCAAAATCCACATGTAGGCCTGAACTGTTTGTTAACAAACACTTATGTTATTAAACATAATTACATTTATCCATTTTGCTTATTCTACAATGTAGAATACAATTATCATTATTCAAACTCATGCTTAGCAAGAAAAAAATACATTTTAGGAAACAAAAAAAGAGATTGTGAAGGAAAATTCTGTTAAACTTTTAGTTAAGTGTGGAATGAGCCTCCAGGGTCAGTGCTTATAACACTCATCTGTAGAGGCAATGAATTCCAGGGCAGTCTTTGGAAAATATCCTATCTAAGTAAGTGCAAAGCTTGAGGCCATTTGACAAATATCTGGCTATCATTAAGCAAGACTGCATCTGGAAGAGAGAATCTGTATGCGGGAATTAATCTGCATATGTTTTCCATAAAACCCACATGACAAATATTCTAATTGCAATAAGAAAATGAATCCTCTTTCATAACCAGTACTAGTAAGAAGTCCACTGCCTAATATCTGTATTTCAGTAATTATGATGCCTCCAGAAGTTCATCTGAGTGCCTCCAAAAACTTAGTGTTCAGAACTTGCTGAATCTTACTCACAGATGACTTAACTTTTGTCATCCCTTGGCATGAATGTGTTACCACAGAGACAATCAATTTGTCTGAATCAATGCAGTCTGAACAATGGAGCAAATGGAAAACTTTTCACAGCAAGAAACATTCAATTTCATTCCTGTGCAAAGACAACTCAGATTGTCTATTCTGCCTGCCAAGCAAGACAATTCCATTGTTTGGGTCTTAACAGGCATTGTGGCAAAGGACGTGAAAACACATTTTTGTTTCCAGCAATGTTAAAGTACAGCACTCTGCATAATAAATTTTGATAGCCATTCTACATTAGATCTTTTCAAATTTGGAACATAATATTTGCCATCGTGATCTTGTGCCATCTCTTCAGTTCTACTGTCACAAATCATGTACCTGTTTTTTTGGTATTTTTATACTAAACAACATAGAGAAGAGAGAGTAAAGAATTCATAGTCTTGAATAAGAAAGAACAGTAATTTTCCTTATATTATCACCTAGGGAGCTTAGGGCCTGCCCAACATTCTTCCTCCAACAGATATGAAATCTGTTTTTAAGCACTTCTTTCCTTCTAATTTCATCCTTTCCTCTATTTCCAAAATTAGTCAGCTACTTCATAGTTAATCACGTTTAAGTAATAGTTTTACTTCTGAATAATAATGAAAATACAAATAGATAAGAAAGGATTGCATTTTTTCCCAGAGTGAGTTTGTTTGTAAACTGTATAGCAGTCATCCATTTACTAATAATAAGTCAAAGGCTTAGAAATGTCACTTGAATTTTACTATCATGGTATCTCTTCAACAGTACACATTTTTGAATTTCAAAGTCAGTGGAGGAAATAAAATGACTTTGTAGTCTTAAAAAAAAAAAGTTTGAAAAATCTCTGTAGAATGCTGAATAGATCCCACAATGTCTTGCTTAAAGGACTTATCTATAATATCACAGGATATTTTGTAAAACTAAAAATATATTTGTTGCTGTTATGTTGCCCGAAATACTTTTTTTTCTCCTTAGAAATCTAAGTGAAACTTTCATTCCCCATTTTTTTCTCAGTTTCCTTTATCTTTAAATGAATATTTTTCTAGAGAATGACTGCCACTAGACTATAATCACACAGATATTTGAAATCTGTTTTGATTGCTTTGATTTTTTTAAATGAAATTCTGAAATTCCAATGTAGTTCAACCAATGGGGGCTTCATGGTAGAACCTTTGTTAATAAAAACAGAAGTACTGAATGATGTGAACTTTTCCGGAGCAACCTTTTTTTAGTAGGGAGTAAATCTTCTTATGAAAAATAAATTTTTCTTTAATCATACATTACAGATACTTTAGCCACAGATTTCTGAACAACACGTCTGTTCTTAAGACACTGCATGCAGTGGCATCCCACCTATTTATGTCAAGTAAGCCATGCTACATCAGTATGACATGTTAAAGAGAACAGGGAAATCCTATAATAGATCCAGAAAAGTACAAAACTGGGTGTATGCATATTTTTATGTATGTACCAAAATAAAAGGAAGTCTTAGCACTGAAAGAAAGGTCTTGGATACAGTTCTGATGTCAGTGGTAGTTTGGGCCAGTTAAACTCAAGATGTGGACTTACAAAGAAAAGTGTGTATGTGGTATGAATGCAAAGGGTTTACTCTATTTTTTAATGGAAGTACAGCAAGTAAAATATCAAAATATTGGAGGCTACTGATGTCTTCCCTATTACATTTAAAATTATTGTCCCATTACCTATCTGATTCTGATATACAAATCCTTCTAGATTTTTGTCCCGGTTTCAGCTGCAACACAGGTGATCTTCATTGTGTCTAGTATGTTGCTACATTTTGGTTTCAGGAGAAAAACAGTGTTGATAAGACAACAGTGTTTAGTTGTTGCTTAACAGTACTGTACACAGCCAAGGATGTTTCAGGGTCTTAAACTGTCCTAACAGTGAAGGGGCTGAGGGAGGAGACAGAATCAAGGTCTCTGACTTAAACTGGCCCATGGGATATTCCATACTGTATGACATTATGTGAAACTATAAAACTGGGGGTAGCTGGTGGGAGGGGGCTGCCACTGCTCAGAGACTGGTTGGGCTTTGGTCAGTGGGTGGTGAGCAATTGCTTTGTGCATCTTTTGTTTTGTGAATGTATATCTACGTTTACACACACATATATGATAATATGTCTATTATTATAATTACTAGTTTGTCTCTCTTCCTTTTCTGTTCTAGTGAATAGTTTTTATCTCAACCTACAAATTCTACTTCTTTTTTTCCTTGATTCTCTTCCTCATCCCACTGTGAAGTGGGGGACCGAGTGAATGATGATGTGGTGCTGATCTGTCTGTCAGGTTAAACCACAGCAGCTTTCCAAGAGTGCCCAGCTTCTCATATATTTTAAAATATGATCTGTTGTTATATTTTTCCCATGAGAGATATTGAAATTTAAATAATCTGGAACTTCTGATTTCTTGGAATGTTCCCAAAATGTTGTTTCTATATCAAACCCAAGTTACTTGGCCCGAAGTTATCACATACCTTTGAGTTCAGTCCATAGTACTAACATTAGGATTGTCAGAAGGTCTTTAAAAATGTTCTTGTTTATCCAATGAATACTAAAAACTGGAGTACTCAAAAGGAAAGGAATTTCTCATGTTTAAAAAAAAAAGGATGATCAACAATAACAATAACAAAAAACATTATGACTTCTTTAAAATTCACTATTTTATATTTTGTATATGGTCCTTTTAACTGCCAATTTGAAATGATGCTGTGAATGTTTTCAGACAGATATAGCAGAAGTAACCCTGCAATAAATAGAGAATAATTACCCATACTTAGAATTGAGAGAATATTTAAAGCCCTGTTATAAAGACACTATACATGTAAGAAAACAGTGCAGATACGTAAAATGTAATAGGTTAAATCTTCAGCATGCTGGGATTAAGCTCAGGGAAATCTACTTGCTATGTTTGTACATGTTTACCTACAAAATGGCCTTACTATAAACACACCCAGCCCTTGCTGAGTTCATGAGTAAATTTTGCTAATATGCATAACGTAATTTAAGAACATAAAATTTGCCCTCTTTAAAACCATCAAAATAAAAACAAAACAAAACAAAACAAAACATTTTGAGTTTACGTAAAGGTTGCCAGCATAAACAAGATTGGCTGGCTTTAATAAATTCCCTCCCTTCTTCCCCATAGATTGCACTCCCTGCTACAGGGTGCCTTCTCACATTTATAGCTTGATTGCAAGATGACCATAACATTTTGTATGTACTTTGCAGAAAACAGATAAGATTATTTGTATTTCCATTTTTGCAACCATTTTCTTAAAGTACAATTTGTTGACGTAAAACACAATTATCTTTCATAGCACTTTTCTTAGAAATACCAATGCCTTTATTTCAAATTCAAATGTTCGTAAATCTTTTGTTTTATAAGCTATGCATAAGTTAGCTAGTAGCACTATATTTTGAGTGTCTCAATTTCCTCATAAACAATTTGGCAGGTCTCAAAAGAAAATCTTCTACTCTCTCATTTCCTAAATTCTCAAAGCTGCCTTTTGTCTACTCTGTTATTTTGAAAATTTTAAACAGGTGTAAAGCTGGCTTTTATGATTAGGCAGCCAGAAAGAAAGGATCTGTTTCCAGCCGTAATCACAAGGAGCTGTAGTGTGCCACAAAACCTGAAAGTTAAATACTCACTTTTGAATCTTAAGACTTGGTACTTTTTCTGAAACTGGGATCCAGTTATTTCTGCTTTTACTAAATAATCCTTAAGCTTTGTTTTAATATTCTTCAGCTTTTCTCTGCTGGCTATGTTAAATGAAACCAGATGAGTTATCAATGACCTGTCTGAATATATGGTCAAAAATTTTTGGAAAATCTATATTCTAAAGAAAACCCCTATCTGTTCTGAACAATATTTAGAATAGAAAATAAAGAAAATTAGGTTTAACAGTTAGGAATGAGTATTACATTACAGCATGTAGATGAACAACTGTTTTGCTCCGATTTATAGGAGGGAGAGGAGGTTCTTTTTAATATATGTACACCCAGCATGAGATTAAGAAACAATGGTTCAAATGTTGGTCCGTCCAGTTTATTATAAATTCTAATGAGAGAGACAGCGAAGGGAAGGAGGGTGATAGAAATGGTAGGAAAGAAGCAAGAATCGCATAAAGCAGGGATAGTCACAATCAGGATCCAGCAGCGGTCCCATTGCACGATGTTTCTCATGGCAGAAACCTCTCCTTCTTCATGAGGAATCTATTGCCAGAAAAGTTAGTCTCATGGTTGTAGGTGCTCTTTTTATCCTTCTTCTTCTGCCAGCGTGGCACTCTTGGGTGCTTGGGTAAGAGTTATGTGCAGCACCTCCAGAGATGGCCATCTTCCTTGAGATAAACCCACACGAAGGACTGCTTCCTGGCCATTAATCTGTGGCTTATCTCTCTCACATGGCCCCTGGCCTTTTCCATCTGTGTCCCTCAGACAAAGGATTTCATAACTCTTGCCCAGGACTTGCTTGGACTTTTCCATCTGTGCTCCCAGCAAGCTTTGAGACAATGATATAAAAGAATTATCTCTTAGAACAACTCATTAGAATTTACTGGTAGTTTACTCTCAAATTAGAGAGATATATTCAGTATCATTCCATAGCTGCCTTTCTTGGGCGTGGTCTATTTTTTATTAATGAGGTGGATGATGAAACAGACAGTACATTTGCTTAATTTACAAAAAAATTGCTGTGCCAGGGCAGCCCACAAATATTTGGCAAGACAGGATCAAAATTTAAAGTTGTCTCAAAAGAAATGGCTTGAAAAAAAACAGGATTTGTTGCGGTGAGAGAACCAAATGTTACGTCTATGTCAATAAATATGTATAATGAGAAATGAACAGATAGACAATGGCAAGAAGAGATTTGAGAAGACTGAACATTGAATGTGAAACATCACTATATATTCTGCCAATTTTCTATTTACTTGCCCCCAAAACACTCAAATCTTGCGAATTTGCCAGCATTTACATGAATTCAAATACTAAAAAATGCATTTTTGGTACTTCCTTTATGTATAACTTTGTCTTTTCCATGTTTCTTCAATAACATAATAGCTGTAAGTACGTTCTTATTTTCTCTTCTCTTTGAAGTATTTCTGCAACCAAATTGTAAATCCATTAGCCCCATTTATAATTTAATAAATCTTCCTATGCACATACAGAAGCCATCACAGCTCCATCCTCCAGGCTCTCTTTTTCTAAAATCTAACTGTGAATGGTTGAGAAAACTCGGAAGAGAATCAAAGACTGAAAATGTCTTGTATGTGTTCTCAATTACTGTTTTCTTGAGTTTTAATAAAATATATTTAATGTTTACTCTAGCATAAATTACCATAAAAAATCTAACTTTTAAGTATTTATGTGTGGCTGACACACCAGAAGGCTGTGCTACCATTCAACAAGACTTGGAAAGACTTATTTTGGGCAGGGATGAACACGATGAGGTTTAACAAGAGCAAGTGTAGAGACTTGCATGTGGGAAGGAACAACTGCATGCATCAGTAAAAGTTAGGGGATGATCTGCTCTAAGGAGCAGGACCTGGGAGTCCTGGTGGATAACAGATTGGCCATGAGCCAGCAGTGTACTCTTTTGGCCTATAAGGCCAATGTATCCCAGGGTGCATTAAAAAGAATTTGGTCAGCAGGTCAGGGGAGGTGATCCTTCACTCTTCTACACCTTGGTGAGCCCATATCTGGAGTACTGCGTCCAGATCTGAAAAGGGATTTCCTAGAAGGATCTCCTAGAAGGAGTTCAGTGGAGGGCCACAAAGATGATAAAGAGTCTGGGGCATCTTCCTTATGAGGAAAGGCTGAGTAACGTGGGGAAAAAAGGACAGATGAGGGTATCTGATTAATGGTTATAAAGGGAGATGGGAGGCAAATGGATGAGGCCAAGCTCTTCTCAGCAGTGTGTAGTGATAGGAAAGGAGCAATGGCCTAAAATTTGAACATAGGAAGTTCCATACAAATATGCAGAAGAACTTATTTACAGTAAGATTGACAGAACACAGGGACAGGTTGCCCAGAGAGGTTGTAGATTCTCATTCTATGGAAATACTCAAGACCTGTCCGGGTGCCTACATGTGTAACACCTTGTAAGGTACCTGCAGGGGGGAGTTGGACTTGATCTCTTGATGTCCCTTCCAACTCCTGCAATTCTGTGATTTACCACTAGAGTTCAGTACTTTTAATCTTTCATGGTCAGAATGCCATTGCTTTAAGTTACATTTAAGATTAGGACACACAATTAAAATGTTTTATCTAATTATTGGTGGCTGAACAGTCAAACTCATATTTAGTCAGTAAATGGATCAAAAGCTCCAGGGTATGCTATGTGCTACTGGACCAAGCCAAGTCATGCTGGTTGGGCACTCAGTAAATATTTAAACCACAAAAACTGGATAGGTTAAACAGTTTTCCTTCAGGCTTCTTTTTGCTGCTAAACTGAAAGATAGAAATAAAAACCATCAGTAACAGGCAGGAATCCTATTCATTGCCATTCAGACAGTCCCCCAAGGAAGAAAAAATAAAGGTTGATCATCTTTTGTATGTCATTACTATATTGTTCAAAACAATTACATGTCACTTGGATAAACAAAACTTCCATAACACTATTCAAACTCACTGCATTTGTAGACCTGTATAAAACAAAAGAAAAAAAAAAATCCTATTTTCAGCCTCTTTTCCTTTTCTTGATTAAATATTGTTTATGCAAGAAATAATTGGGGAACCAAGGTTATGAAACTAATTTAATTAACCAAATGTCAAAAGTAAGATAGTTAGAGAAGAACAAAAGGAACAAATACATAACTTGTTTTGGCTATTTTCATCAAGTGCACAGAAGGAATACATACAAAGGATCTGTATTTTGTTATCATTACTACTACTAATATATTTAGTATTTAATTCCTGACATCACCATAGTGATGTGGCCCAGACTGAGCTAGAAACTGACAATACACTTAAAGAAAGATAGATCCTAAGTGGAGATGATTCTGCCTAAGTGTGTATTAATCACAGGCTTTTTAATGAAATAAGAACCCTAAATGCGTTAGAATCATAAAAATCCTGTCAAGTTTCTTTCCCTCCCAAACAACCAGCTGCTGTTACCATGCTTTTGCTCTCAGCCAGTGAGCAAACAAATGTGGGAACTGAGATTCAAGGAATGTAGGGTGGGTTATTCCCCAGTATCATCTTAAATTTTCTCTAATGAGACATTCCAATTGTGCTTCATTTTTAGATCTTTTTTTGCATGAAAAAAAATTTAAGGTTTAAGTTTCTTCTCTGAATCTTGCAGAATTTTTTTATTATTTTAAAATGCACATTACAATTAAGCATATTTTCCAGAGCAAATTCTTGTTGATCATCCATAAATTGATTAACCCATCAAAAAGTATTTTCAGAGAAATTAGTATTATAAACCAAGAGCAAGTATGCATTATGTAAAGTATCATGAGAATGTAATCAAACAGAAAGCACAAATTTCAATGTCATGGTTTCAAAAGCAGTTGAAACTAATCTAAGTTATAAATGCTTCAAGAACTTTAATTTTGAATATCATCATGTTGTACATAAGAAGTGCTTTATATTTCTGTAAGCTGTAACTTCTTTTTATGTCTCACATATTTATGAATAATATGCTACCTTAGTGTTGCTGTGAGAATCGCAATTTCATTGATAAGTTTCTGACTTGTGCTGCTGCTTAAGTTCTCAACACAACTCATGACAAATGTTGCATAAATATACGATTTACGCAAAGTTATTTTCCTTTTAAAAACGTGGTGAATTATTGCATGTGAAGTGGAAAGGCGTTCTATGTCTTCTTTGAGTATGTGCAATATTTAAAACTAAAAAAAAAATGAGAGGAATTTTCAAGGAAGAAAAAGATAAAGCTTGCTTAATTGCAAATTGATATAAAGACACAGAGTCATTTCTTTCAGTGTGCAATTTGAGGTCCAAAAGCAATAATATCTATCCATCTGACATTTTGCCAAATGCTTTCTGAACTGATTGCACACTGAAATATACATGGTGCATTTCTGTCCAAAGAAAAATGTTTCCGGAAAGTTATAAAAGCTTGAAAATTGTTGTTTAGTTAGAATATACCCCCTAAATTATAACAATAAACAAGTTAATGTGAAATTTCTCAGTATTTTTCAAATCAGTGAAGGGCCAGAAAGAAAAAATAATAATAAAACAAAAAAACAAGAAGAAACCCACCCCCCAAAATTTGAGTGCCTCTTCAATTTTTTTTACTTTTTTTTTTTTTTTTTTTGTCTAATGTATGTAGATTTCTGCACACACCTGATCAGATATCATTTACCATGAAGGAACATCCATGCCAAAACATGTTTGAAAACTTCAGTCAGTTTATTACAGTTTATCTTATTGGTTTTTCACACTTTTTCACATAGTATCTCTTTGCCAAATTGCATTTTAGTTAAGGACACAAACTCACTTTACTTTTGTGACACCAAATTGGGAGGGAGTGTTGATCTGCCTAAGGAGAGAAAGGCACTACAGAGGGACCTGGATAGACTGCATCGATGGGCCAATGCAAACTGCATGAGTTTCAATAGGGTCAAGTGTCAGGTCCTGCATTTTGGTCACAACAACTCCAAGCAACCCTACAGGCTTGGGGAGTAGTGACTGAAAAGCTGCCTGATGGAAAGGGACCTTGGTGTACTGATGGACAGTCAGCTGAATATGAGCCAGCAGTGTGTATCAGGAATGTATCAGAAATGGTGTGGTGAGCAGGACTAGGGAAGTCATCCTGCCCCTGTACTTGGCATTGGTGAGGCCTCACCTCAAATACTCTGATCAGTTTTGCACACCTCAGTACAGAAAGGACATTGAGGTGCTGTATCAGGTCCAAAGAAGGGCAACAAGGCTTGTGAAGGGCTTGGAGGATATGTCCTATGAAGAGAGACTGAGGGAACTGGGGCTGTTCAGTCTGAGGAAAAGGAGGCTGAGGGGAGACCTTATTGCTCTCTTCCAATATCTGAAAGTTGATTACAGCGAGAGCGGGGTTGGTCTCTTCTCACTGGTGACAGGTGACGGGGCGAGGGGAAATGCCCTCAAGTTGTGCCAGGGTAAGTTTAGGTTGGATATCAGGAAAAACTTCTTTGCAGAACAGGTTGTTAAGCACTGGAGTAAGCTCCCCATGGAGGTGGTTGAGTCATCATCCCTGGATGTGTTTAAAAACTGTTTGGATGCGGTGCTCAGGAACATGATTTAGGTTGTTAGAGTTAGGGTAGTATGGTTCGTTGTGGTTGGACTCAATGATATTTAAGGTCTTTTCCAACCTGAGTGATTCTATGATTCTATGATTTTAACCATGTACAAGTACAGAGAAGAATTCTGAACATAAATGTACAGCGTTCTTAATGAGGAGAGGAGGCAGGATGGAGGGGGAGAAGGGACTAAAGCCCATTAGCTTCCCTGTTAAATCCATGCCTGGGACTTTATGAAAGGACTCAAAGAAATTGTAATGCAATAGTATCCGGTCCTCACAGCTATTTGCTCAACAGTCAGTGACAAGTTCAAATGATGTAATGCTTCTAGCATGTACATTGTTACTTAAGTGAGTTGCTAATTAATACCATGTTGAAAGAACTTCAGTTGGGTGTCAACATATCCAGAGTTGGTCTCTGCAGTTTAGGGAATGTTTCTGCTTCAGCTCCTTCTGTTCTTACTGTCTGCAAAAAGTCTTCTCAAAGCAAATCTTTTTTTTTTTTTCCCTTTTCTTTCTCGTCTCCCCACCCCCTCCCCTTCCCGAATTGCCTCAGGGCTCTTAATTGCTGCACACAGCACATTACAAACGCTGCTGCTACGTGATTTTAGCAAATTGAATTTTCTTGTGTCCTGGCAGATTATCATTTGTTTATTGACAATGGAAAATCATTCTGGCAGTACTTTTCTGGACAAGACCTGGGCTGTACAAATACTGATAGAATATAATGGAAAAGCTATTTGCGAATGATTGTCCCAAAATATCTGTGAGAAAGCATGATGTAGACATCATATGCTCTAGGGATGCATGTGAATTTTTTAGATGCAGCTGTTCTTTAGCACAAAATCTTTCTGTCTGGTGTTTTATTCCCATGTTAGGAATAAAATACTTGTCCAGAGTCTGCAATCAACTCACTACATAAACTAGAGGCCTTAAACCTCAGTGATGTTTAGAGGTCTAATACCTACATATGGTGCCTATTTCCAATTGAAGCATTAGAACTAGTAACCAAAATTATTTTAGTATTTTCATCCATAGCGCCTCCTTGCAGTAGCAATATTTATATTTCTCATTGATTTTTCAGTTTCCTAATATGTAAAAGGAACTGGAAATAGAATATCTAATGCATATCAATAGAATCACTTTTTCCTTACAAAGACAGTAGCTGTTTTCTACAGAGATGTAAAACAATTTTTGACACTCAACCTTAAATCATTTGTGTGTTTCTCTTATTTATTTTACCTTCTTCTGTGTAGACTAAAGCTAAGTATATTTTTCCCACCTGATTTATGTAGAGGATTTATAAATTTTGGCTTTGTTTTATTTGTTTTAAATGAAGACAAAACAATCAAGAATGAACACTGAATTACATACATGCTTCTTATTGCTGAAGTTACTGATCGGAGTTAATATGAAATAAATCCTTATTGAGATGTTTCTATAGAATTAGTGCTGTCTAATCCTGGAACTATCTGCTCACATAGGTATACAAATACATTAGTCTACCTTCATTGTGACCATCCTTCCATGCCGAGGGCTGGCAGTACATCACAAGTTACAAAACAAAACTGATAACTTCCACCAAACAGACAAACTTTTTACACAGATCAGTTCCAGACAGTAGAATACCTAACTCAGATACTGAATTATTAGATGTAATCTACTTGAAACACTGGAGTGTCACTCAGAATGTCTACTTTCTGGAGTTTTCATAGGAATTGGCTAAAACTATATCTGTTGCATATGAATTCCAATTGTCTTGGGAAATTACCTGGACCTAGGATACATTTCAGTAAATTACTAGGAACTCTAATATTTCATCATAGGTACTTAAAAGTAGAAGAGGTGAAGGATCACCTCCCTTGACCTGCTGACCAAGTTCTTTTTAATGCACCCTGGGATACCATTGGCCTTATATCCCAGTCAGTTCACTGGTAGAGAGATAAGAGATTCTAGGAGAGATTGTCTTAGTTTTGCTGAAAGCTAACTTCCTGGAAACAAACAAACAAACAAACAAAAAAACCTGCAAACCTCAAAACATTACATATTCCCAAATGTCAACTGTAAGTTCAACAAAAAGGCTATCACAATATCTTGAGTGTCATGCCTATTTAACAGTAAAAGAAAAAAATGCTTCATATCATTTCTATCCATAGTTAACCCATGAAGACTACAAAGATTAATCTAAGGCAATAGGGCATAAGTCAATGGCTAAATGACTAATACAGGAATCATATTACTTTTACAATATTTTTAGTTAAAACATCGATTGTGTGATTCTCATGAGAAATGGAATGTAAAAAATGGAGCAGAGATTGATAGAAGTCCATAGCTAGAATGCCTGTATGTCTTAGTTGTTTACAAACAGGAAGACTAAATTCATTTCAGGGAAAGTACTCTAGTGTCCATAGCCAGATATCTTTCTTATAAAAGTCATAAATCAATGGATTTTTTTTTAATAATAATATTCATCTTAGAACATTTTCAGATTATTCAGATTCCCAAATGTGTCAGCAATAGCTACAGTCTTAAGAAAAATAGCTAAGTGGCAGAATATCTGAAATAAAGCATACATGTAAATGCATCCTGTTTTAGCTAGCTTGACATCAAGATGATTTTTTAAATGAAGATTCAGTGGTATTTCCCAGAATTATATCTTGTCAAAAATTCCAGGTAAGTTCCTTATCTTCTGTATAGCAAAGCCTGAGTTGGTAACAGTAGTCAAAACGATGATTATGATGAAATTTACTTGTGTTCTAGCTTTCAAAACTAGAAGACAGTAAATTTTAATGTTATTTTTCTGATATTGAAAAAAATATATTCGGATACATAAAGATAGAAACTTACTCTGTCATCTTTGTTTAAGTCAGTTCAGAAAGCCTAAAATACATAAAACAATGCTGTTTTTCATGTGGAGTTTGACAGTGGGTGTAGAAATTCTGGCCAGTGATAAGGACTTTAAGTTCACCCCACAAACTCCTTAGATAAATGATCACAACACCAAGCATGCTGGAGTTCAAGAGGAATTTGAACAGTGCTCTCAGACATATGCTTTGATTTTTTGGTTGGTACTGTGTGGAGCCAGGGATCAGATTTAATGAACCTTACCTGACTCAAGATATTCTATGATTCTGTGATCCGGTAATAAGTGATTAGTCCTTCCTCTGGAAAGCAATACAGATATGCTGTGAGACTACAGAAATCTTGGTTTTACAAACATGCTTTTCCTCCACTGTCAATTCAGTGCTTTCCATGCAATATCTTGAAGGA
The DNA here is from genome assembly GCF_987193195.1 of Phasianus colchicus. Lineage (NCBI taxonomy): Eukaryota > Metazoa > Chordata > Aves > Galliformes > Phasianidae > Phasianus > Phasianus colchicus. Next base: position 64,580,034 of record NC_143438.1, on the reverse strand, counting down.
TCTAGAAGAAGATGACATGACAATATCACTAATGAATGCCTAAATCTGAGATAAAAAAATAAGAAGTAAGACACAAATGTAACATTTCTATAAGTAAATTAAACATGGACCTAGGCTCCAAGTTGTCTTGTCCCGAGGGCATGTTATACAACACAGCCAAAGCAGAGATAGTTTCTTGTGTTTTTCAAATGTGTATGTCTTTCCTTCTCAAAAGATATGGTGAATTTATTCTTGCTGCTCATTAGGAATAACAACTGGCATATAATATAATATGTTCAAAGTTTACATAGCATATAACAGTATAATATCATATTTGTAGATTAGATGCAGTGCTTGTGGGTTGCCTAGGAAGCCAAAGAGATGATAAGTGTTACAAAAAGCCTGTGATTAGTCCCCTTGGGAACAGATCAGTAGAATCGTAGAATCATAACATGGCTTGGGATGGAAGAGATCCTAAAGACCATCTAGTTCCACACCCCCTGCAGTGAATAGGATTTGTTCTTATCCATCAGTTTAACAAGCAGGCTCTTGTTCAGCCATGCTGTTTTTTTTTCCTCCTTTGTCTGATTTCATATGCAGCAGGATGGAGAGCCCTTGTGCTCTCAGAAAGGTTATTTTGAGGATTAACTCTTATATCTCAGACATCAGACATAAGATGCTTTCCCTCAGGGAAAAGCCATTTGACAAGGTCTGGGTAAGAATATAACCTGAAATCCTCTAATGCAAAAGATATTTTTTCTCGTGAAATATCTGTATTTTTTTCACTGTCATTCAGTCCCTAACACTGATTGCTTTTTGTATTTTGGGCTTGCTTCATTTTGATTAATATTCACTGAAGAATAATTCAAAAACTGAGTCCAGCATCTTGTGCAACATTTTGATTCCATATAAGTACAGATAAGGTGCCAATATGGCAGGAAGCAGTACTGATCTAGATGTGCTCCAGTTCTTCCAATGAGACAAATTAGGCAACATCTTCAGTGGGTATTAACCATTATTAATTTATTGACTTATGGAATTTCTTTAAATTTTACAAGTGGCATGTTTGACTCTCTTACCTAAGATGGAAATGCTAAACATTTTATGTGTAAGCACAAAATCTGTGGTAATATATCATATCCACATGTAGCTGATGGAGTACATTGTTTTAATCCAGCGTTTTTTATTCTGTTTAATATTTTCATATATACGGCTGTACAAGTTAAACCTGATATTAATCAGTTTTGGTAATCTTCCAGCATTGAAAATAATCTAAAAGTGGAAATTTTTACTATTGATGATTATTCCCTGAATGAGAACAGAATGACTAACGGAAGGCATCTAGTTGTGTAGAGATAACAGTACAGAGCTTATGTAAAACTCTGTGTACAGTTGGCAGCAGACAAAAAGATTTTTGTTAGTAACAGACTGAGTGATTATTAAATGGTGTCATAAATTAGACGAGATCCTGAATGGACAAACACAGACAATGAGGTGGACTGAAGCCACTGTTATCTACTCAATTTAGATTTACCAAAGGACTGAAAAAGACAAGCAGCAGCCTGAAGTGGCACGAGTTTGTTCTCCCTTCGTATGTGGAAAGCAAAGCAAGTTTGCTGTTGTTTAAAACTGGCTAATCTCCAAAACTGATGAGCTGTGAGTAAAGCATTTATAAAAATAGAAAATATTACAGTTATGTTAAATATCACTCAGACCTACTCTCTTTCTGTCATTGAAGATGTTATTGAATTGACAGGACAAGAGGCAGTTTTTAAATGATCCACTGTATGAGAATGCTTTTTGATTCACTCATGAATGATTCACTTTTCCATTTTGTTGCTTTTTACTTCCTCTGCTGTTGATTATAATGTGAAAAAGTAAATAAGAAAGAACTAACAGAGAGTCCTATTTGTTTTTGAAATTCAGGAAAAAATACTAGTCCTGAAGTACTCCGAATTTTCAATCAGTGTACTCCCTAGAATGATCTAGTAGCTTACTCAACAAAATATTAACATTCATCATCACTGTGCCAAGGGAATTGTTTGTCTAAGGGTAAAGAAACACTTAATTCTCACTGAAGAACTAATAATGCAATCCAAGTTTCTCTGGACCCTCATAGCCTTGTAGATAACAGTGAACTGATTTTGCAATATACACATTTAAAATAGTCAACAAGCCATCCTAGGAGAATACCAAAACCAACTGGTTTTAGAATTGAACTTACAGTCTTTATCAGCACTACCAAACAGTACTAAGTAAAAGTCAAGAATTTTACCTCTTCCAAGTAATTGAAGGTACAAAAATGACAGAGAGGTGAAATAATGACAAAAGCCAAAAATACCTTCTGCTGTCTCCCAGCTACAAATAAGAAAAAGCATTTCAACATAAAAACCTTGTTTTGGCTTTTATTTTGTTTATATAAGGGTATAAAGAAGTCAGTAGGCAAAAATATAGGCAGAGTAACATATGTAAGATTCACAGAACGCACTTAAATAGATTTTTAAAAATATATTTCTTACACCTTTTTCTTTCACTGTAGAGTCTGTTCATAAAGAAATATATAAAATGGTGTGGAAGATTTCCTTTGTAAGATTGTCATTATTGGCAGCATGTGAAGAAGTAAAGCAACTTCATGGAATTTTGTATAAGATTCCTTTCATTTCCCCTTAAGGAATGAATAATATTTCAATGATGGTTGAACATATATTTCATGATTGTAAAAAGGGCAAGGGGCAAAGGCAAGGCATTACAGTTTGTAAGGTTTGTCCTCTCCAGTCTACACTGTTCTTTAACTGTAATGAGATTCTGCTAACACTTCTAACCTTTGTTCAAAGGACAATAAAAGAAGTACAGATAATTGTATTGTTTTTAAGCTTGTAGCACAAGCAATAGGGTCTTTATGCTTGCTTGGTATCTAAACGGGTGAATTTCACCTAGAGGCTACTTTATCTGGCCTTTTGTATGAGCAACTATATTATTATAAAATATGAGTTTCACAGATGAACTACATTCCATCTAGAATCTTCACCCAGAAAAAAAAAAAAAAACCAACAAACCAGCACTGCTGTGCCTTGTTCAAAATTTTTCTTCTTCAGAGATGACATCCAGGTGCATCCTTGAAAAGCATCTTCGATTTTACAGCTACAATAAGCATAACACAATTTAAAAGCATAGATGACACAGAGCTTAATTCAGAAACTGCTACTTACATTAAATTTAGTTACTATTCCCCTGCAGCTTTACATTAATATTGACTTCAAAGTGCTGGTAGCTTTCACTAATCTGAATTACTTTCCCGTATAATTAAAAAAGTAATGAGGCAGCTACTAAATGAAGCTGTTGACAAAACAAGAGGAGAGGCTATTAAAAATTATGTGGCAAAGTGTAAGTCATGAACAGTGACGTTTGGTGTTCAAAGTTGTTTTTTGAGAAAACTGTACAAAAAATCCCACAGAAAATCAGTTTCCTCAGCCGTCTTTGTTGTGCGTCTAAGAAATGAGACTTCTACATAATTATTTTATTTATATTCTGTTGCAATCAGATCTTATAGTTATGCTCAGAGCATCTTGTATTTAAGCATCTTCCATTTGTGCATTTTATAGTACGATCAGCACCTGCTATTATTCATATCTGTTTTGTGTCATTTGTTCTTTTCTTCTTCTCAGGTAGAAGTACAGGTTCTTGCTACAGCAACGCTTTTTATTGTGCTGTAGAAATGTCCTTCCAAGGGGATATTGTCCTGAATTTGTAGGGAAGTATATAAAAATGAGGTTCCATAAATCTTGTTTAAAATATTGCAATCAATACAGAGAGCAGAATACAACTACATTGTACTTTCCTTATGTGTAGTGACATTCACAATTAGCTGGAGTTTTCAAAATGGCTCTTTATACTTAATGTTGATTTTCCAAGATTTCCGTAATGCTTTTCAAAGATGAAGAAAACTGAAACCTAGTCTTCTGTCACTGTATTAGAAAAGAACTGTCCGCTCACATGGAAGTGATTTGTATATACTGTCTTTTGATCATAAAATTCACTTCTGTCTTGCTTGGGTCAGTGGTTTTGCTAATTTCATCCAGGAATTGAGAAAGTTGCCAATTAATATAGCAATCCAATATTGTGGAGGATGAGTACCACTGTGCTTTGCATCAGCAGCACACAATAAATTAAAATTACTGCTTACTGTCCTCTGGTGTACATCTGATTTTCTTCATAGCATCTGATATCCTATGTTTTGGCTATAGGAGAAAAATAATTTTGATAACATGCTGATGTTGCTGAGCAGTGCTGTGCAGCCAAGGACATTTCAGTTTCTCAGCTTTTTGTACTGCCCTGCCAGTGAGGGGAGCAGGCTGGGCACAAAGAAGTGAGAGGGAATGGAATCAGGACAGCTGACCAAAACTGGCCAAAGAGATAACCCATTCCAAATGATATCATATGTAAAAATTTTAAAAGTGAACAGAATTGCCCAAGGGAGCAGCCACTGAGTGTATATACAAAGGTCACAAGTGTAAGTGTAAGGAAAATTCACAAAAAAATAACTCTTCTCTGCAATCTGTCTCTAACATATATAGGCTGTGTGAAACTCCTTTTATAAAAGTTCAAACTATCATAAAATGTTGTCTGGATCATCCATATGCCAGCTACCTTCTCCTATAATTAAGTGAATAATCAAGAGATCAACAGAGAGATCCGAAAGAATAAGAATAGGCTTTTGTCTTCCTCTCATTGATTGAGAAGATATCTATTTTGACCAAATTCTAATGTTATCTGGGCAGGATTTTTTGTGTGTGAAATTTTAATGTAGAACCTACTAGCTGGGTAGACAGAATGTAGTAAGTACTTTTTAAATACAAAACACGGTTACAAAAATAAAAGCAAATGAAATGTTTATTTAGATATACTTTATTCATGTTTTTATTAAAATGAAAAGTCACAAAGAGTAGAAGCAGGTCTTAGTAATAGACACTGCATGCTCAGCGCTTTTCTCTAAAGATAAGGTACTAAATACAGTCATCAGTAAGTATACTTCTTATTTTGCTAGACTGCATGAGATTTACTTACATGAAATAGTTCTTAATTATGTGTTTCATGGTGAAAGCCAACTCTGCTATAATAAAAGGAGTGTATGTGACAATATTATTGACCCTTCTTTCCAGAAGATAGTGTTAAATGTTTAGTGTACTGCATCGTGTTTGTCGAGAGCTACGGATCAGATTGAAAATTTAATGATTTTTAGTACCTGTTTTGGTAGGATGCAATAAAGCTGAACATGACTAGATGTCTGCTCAATTCTCCAGTCCTAGATCTATATATGGTACATTACAAAGTACCAAAGAGGGTACTACAGCTATTAGTAAAGTGCCTTATATTTCTTCTATTTTCACATCAGTGCTAATTAACAACCCTTTGATGAAAATTTCATTAGGATTAGAGGGAGTTGTGTTTTTTTTTATAGACAAGAACATAAATGATAAAATCATTTTGAGGTAAATCTATTAAAAAGAAAAACTTTGCATTGAGGGAAGAATCAATTAGATTATGAATTTTTAGAGGAGCATTTGAAAAATTAATCCTTCTTGAACATGTTACTGACACTAATTATTACTCCCCTAGAGCAACCTGGTACACTACATAATATTTTACATTCAAAAAAGTAACTGTGTCTCTCACGGTGTAATACATTCATCAAAATATGACTACAGATTTTTTGCCATGATATGCATCCTACACATTTTTACTGTCATAACTTAAATGAGACTGAATTGTAGTTAGAATGAAGAAGAAAATTAGGAAGGAAAAAAATGTAGTTTTATATAGAGAGTGATTTTCTTAGTTTTACATGAGGTATGTATGCATTTCAATAAAAATACTCTTTTCAGTTGCACAGAAAAAAAACTTCTCAGGTGGTGTTATCACTGTAAAATGTTCTGTAAAAGCCATAGAGGATAGACAAGGAAAAGTCAGTCTCCAAAGACACTGCACTTCTGAGTTCTAGGTGATTGAAAAGAAAAAAAAATTTACGTTTGTACTGCATATCCTTGTGGCAGAAAAAATGCTGCCCCTTCAGCTGCCCAGCTCCTGGCTGGAGCAGTGGGCCGGGGTGGGCTTCCAGGCCTTCATCTGGACCCCAGGTAGACTTTGTTGTCCTGGTGGTGTACACTTATACCTGTCCAAATATTTCTGTGGTATGTATGAAGTATACATCAATGTAATTATTATACTGGTGTAACTCATTAATCTCAGCTAAGACAAGCTCCCAGGGGGCATTAGTACTGTATTCTGGATGGAAAGAAAGAAAAAATGAATAGCCTTCTAAAGAAGAGAAAATTAAGTTAGAATGATGCGTACGCTCATGTAAGGGACAATAAGCATCAGGTTAAAGCATACACATTTTGAGTTGATATTTAGTATTCCACATAATATTCCCATATTTCTCATGTTTTTATTAATTAATTGGCAGATGTGTGGCTTATTTTTAAAGAACATTTCAAGCACTGTTTATAAATACACAATCAGTGTCATGAACTTAACAAAACATCCAATTTGAAATAACATTGTAATTATGTAAATTGTAATTTAACAAGCCTCAACCTTCCCAGAGTGAAATGAAGCCCTTAGTACTCTATGTCCACAACTTGACATGAATTGGTAACTGCGCTGTACCCAGCAGTGTTTGCAACCCTGTCTTTTTGGCAGCCCAAATGCAGTCTAAATTCAGGCTTCGTATAAATCCCATCAATTTTTTCAGGGCCCGTTCTCGGAGCAGACAATGTCACAGACAGCAGGAATACAAAAATAACTTCCTTCCTTTACTCAGACTATTTTATCTGGCTGATGCTATTCCTGTTAAAACAGAACAAAAATGGATGGAATACACAGTGGAGGTTAGACCAGCCAGTGCATGCAGAGATGCCCTAAAGTGAATTCAACTCTTCAGATTTCAGCTGAGTTTGCCCCAGGAGATATTACCCAGAGCAGTTTTAAAAGGGCTCCAATTGAGAAAAATAGTATGGGCAATGGGCAAATCTGATCACAAGCTTTGCAGGCCCAGCCACATGAAATACAGTGTAAGTATATCATCAGATATTCTGCTTTACATTCCTACTAAGTTGAAGGAAACCTCAGTCTTACTAACTCCATCACCTGGCTCAAAGCATTGCAATCTCTTCAGGAAAACTGATGTTAGTTCCTAAAGCTATTTAAGAAAGGGAAAAAAAGAAGCAGAAAAAGAGATTGGGCAGCCTTGCAAATTACTATTTCTCTCCTCAGGAGTTAGTAAAAAGGCAACAATTTAATGATTTTTCAAATTCAGTATAGAAAAGATAGTCAGAAAAAGAAAACATGATCTCTCGGTTCATACATCCACTGGAAAATTTCAAGGACAGAAAGTTCAGTTTGCAGGAAATTGAGACTGTATAGTTTATTAAACTTTGGAAGAAAGAATGCTGAGAATTATTTAAATAATGTGATGGAAAGCATCTGAGGGGAAAAATAAAAACAACAAAGCAGAACAAACAAACAAAACAAAAAAGCCAAATAGTAAAAATAAAAGAAGTCCAAATGAGTTTAATGAACTCCTGTGTGGTGGCCATGGCTAATGAGCAGGACAAAATTTCCTGGAGTGTCTACCACCAGTAAAGGCAGGAAAGTTCAGGGTTAATACATGTACATATTTGTTGTATCAAAGAGGGTCTTTTATCTCATTATGGAAGTACTTGGAATGTTTGAACAATAAATGAAACAAGAAATAAAATATTAAACAATAAGGGGAAGGACAATTTTGTTAATAGCAAAGGACACTATGAAAATATACAATATTATTTTTCCAGTTAAAAAAAAAAAGTCATTTTTTTGGCTATGCCTCAAATACAGAAGCAAGATATAAATTGGGTAAAAGTATCATAAATTTTGTATTTGTTTTGCTTTCAGATTTGAAGATCTTATTTTTATACTAGCTTATGTCAACTCTGTGACAGACTGATACAGTTTACTTCATTACAGTTAGGAAAAAAAGAAAGATCTTCTTTTGGTGTTTGGGAGACACAGAAATTCATAAATAAGAGGTTGTTCATTAGAAATCCACTATCAATTCAGAATGTTTTAGTCACTATAATATTTTTCAGTCTTTAAACTAGTCGAGTCTTATACACATTGCTTCCCACTGTATATTTGCATTAAATGACCAAGCACTGGCACAGGTTGTCCAGGAAGGCTGTGGTGATTCCTTGATAGAGATCTTCAAAAACCAACTGGTTGTAGGCCTGGACCCCCTGCTCTGGGTGTCCCTGCCTGAGCAGGGGTTGGGCCAGATGGATCTCTAGAGGTCCCTGCCAACCTCAGATGTTCTGAGATGATGTGAAATGTGATAGGTAATAGACCTTATATAAATCATAACATTTCATGTACAAAGTTTTTACCGAGATTTGAAAACCACCTCAGCAGATGACAGTGTAGCTTTCTACAGTGGTCAGATGGTTTGGTTTCAAATAAATTAGTGCCAGGCTAATTGTTAAATTGTATTTACTGTTTGGATAGAAAATGTTTCTGCTTTACTGAGGAGAATCAATGATTCTTAGAAGCGTTAAGTTGCCTCAAGTATTAGGTTGCATAAATAAAAAAAAAAATCTCTGCAGCTGAAGAGAAGGAATAAGAAAAATATCAGATGCCAAAGAGAAAGGGGAGACAGGTTCCTAGCTGCAGGCTGCATTCATGAAAAGCAACGCTCAGAGGTAAAGCTTTACTAAATTAATGGACTGCGTCTTGGAACAAATCAAATGAATAAAGAGCCATTATTTTCCCTCCCATACCATTTTTGCTTACCTTCTCTAAACCTTTGAACTTTGTTCACCTTTGTATTGTAGTGTGCATATTTCCTCGTGCCTTCACTTCTACCTGGTGTTAAGGTTGACTGGCATAAGCACAGAGATGCTGCACCTGGTTGAGGAGGAACCTATGAAACTGGCCTATAGGCTACCTAGTCCTGTTCCACACACTGTTACTTAGGGAGTAGTGGAGTGCTATTTTCTTCTAGGCCACTCTTGCCAGGTGTTATGATGCAGTGTGAGACAACTCCTGATGACAATTGTTAGTTGGAGTTTCACTGCTGTACTGCATTTTCCTGACCTTTGTAAGTTTAAGAAACAAAAATTCATCTCAGGTATCAGGTCAACCTGCTGTGATTAACAGATGTACAGAAGTACTTGGAACCACTCATTATCACTGTTCTACTTTTCTATTGTCTAGTTGAAAGACAGTTATAGAGTAAAAACCAAAGCGAAGGTTTGGAAATAACAGGAAGACCAACATTTGTTCATTTGTTCATAAAATATTAGGAGAATTCCTGAGAGGAACAACCATAGTTACTGAAAATCATTGTTATGTGGTCAGTTCACAAAAAATAGAAAGTGTAACAATTGTCAGATATTTTAAAATAGAAATAGTAAGTATAAAAATATATATTTCCTTTGTTTCTCTTTTTCTTCCTTATCCTTCCCCTTTCCCTCAGCCTTAAATATTTCCTGCCAGAATGTGTGTATTTATATATATATGCTGGTTTGCTATTACCAGTAAAAACTGTACAGTAAAAATTGTATAGTCAATAAAGGCTGATGGAAATGAACAGGAAAGAATATGGCTATCACATTGTTCATTTTGTTTCTAAAATTCAAATGTGTTTGTGATTTGGTAGAGCTATTTTCTTCCCAGAAGGATGTATTAAAATGACCAGGTTTTCAAAATGCTTTCCCTGCAATATCACACATATTGCATGAACAAAGGACAGATTTTCCAAAGGATAAGGTGTTCATTTATTCTGATGTTATGTCCTGCAGTTTATAAACCTGTAGTCCAAAAATTGAGCTTTTTTAGCAAATCTGTCCCTATATGTACAGGACGTGATCTATCAAGAAATATGGATAGGTATCTATTGAAGAACAGAACAAAACAAAACAAAAAACACATCAATGATTGATTAAGGTTCCTTATGGACTATTTTCATCCCTGGATTTTGTTCTGTCTAATAGGAAACAATATATGTATATTTTGTCTTCTGAGTATTTCTGAAGCTGTGTTATAGATTAGAGTTTTAGATTTTTGCAGTTTCATACATAATCATAGAATGTAATCTATATTACACCTAATAATAGCAGAGAGTAAATCCACACAACTAATGTAAAGAAGTTCTTGTTCAGTCTTCATAAATATTCATAAATAAATGCAGACGAAAAATCCTAGCACTCCTGTGGGATCTGGGATGTTTTTGGGGCCAGGCAAAATATCATTGAGAACTGACTTAACACGCGTCCCTTATGTCTATAAAAACAAGTATCTATTAGTTTGCATGAGATTGCTCTAAGCAGCTGGCCTTTTATATTATCCATTATTTTTACTGTGCTTTGGTTAAATTCTAACTTTGCATTCAGCCCACATAAATAGCTCATGTGTTGGGGCTCTGCAGGGGTTTCTAAAAGAAATCCACTCTCACCAACAAAGAAAAGTAACGACAGTAAAATTGTTTCATGGTGCAGGGTAGAGTTTCTATCCCATCCGCACAGCAAATTCAATTCTCTCCTGCTTTGTTTCCTGAAATTCCCATCCTAGAAGAGGTATGCCCTATTGTATAACCAGGTAATGTTTATTTCATTAGTAGTAAATCTTTAAAAATATCATCATTTTAAAGAGGGCCTTGTTTGCTTCCTGTGTTACCATTTTGTGTTGCTGGCCAGGAAATGAGCCTGGGAATGGAAAGTTATGCATGCTCTGTTTTTTAAGTTTATGGAGGTGACAGACTATGAATCCAAATTAATGCCCTTTGAAGAAACTTTGTCAATGTTTATTTTCAGTTTGTTTTTGAAGAATGTAGACTACACCATCAGCTTGTGTAAATTAGCACATATCCCTTGAAGTCAAGCGAGCTGGCCTGATTGACACCAGCTGAAAATCTGGCTTGAGTTTTTAAAAATCACTGTGATTAAATGCTAGTGTTATTTTTCTTGAGTAATATATTTACCGAAGTGGGAAATGAGGCAAAATTTCAGAGACAGAGAACTTTCAGCTAGGCATCTTGAGAGCAGCTAGGACAGTGGGCCACCATGGGGAGTTGCTTCTACATGACAGTAAAACTAGTAAATCTTATTTTCCTAAAATCCTGTCTCTTAAACCAAGAATCATAGAATCATAGATACTTCCCACTAGACCAGGTTTCTCAAAGCCTGGTGTTGAATGCTTCCAGGCAAGGAGCAACCACAACCTCACTGGGCAACTTATTCCAGTGTCTCACCACCCTCACAGTAAAGAATTTCTTCCTAATGTGTAGTCTAAACCTACCCTCTTCAAGTTTAAAACCATTTTCCCTTGTTCTGTTACACGTCCTTATAAGAAGTCGCTCCCCAGCTCTCCTGTAGGTCCCCTCCAGGTACTGGAAGGCTGCTATAACACACCTATAGAGTCTTCTCTTGTCTAGGCTGAAGAGCCCCAGCTCTCTCAGCCTGTCCTCACAGGATGGTTGCTCCAGACCTCTGATCAGCTTCGTGGCCCTCCTCTGGACCTGCTGCAGCAGCTCCATATTTTTCTTGTGTTGGGGGCCCCAGAACTGGACACAATACTCTAGGAGGGGTCTCATGAGAGCAGAGTAGTGGAGCAGAATCACCTTCCTTGTCCTGCTGGTCATGTTTCTCTTAATGCAATCCAGGACATGGTTGACCTTCTGGCTTGCAAGCACACATTGCTGGTTCATATTGAGTCTTTCATCAACTGGCACCCCCAAATCCTTCTCCTCAGGCTCCTCTCAGGTCATTCTCCATTCAACCTGTATCTGTGCCTGGATTTCCCCAAACGACGTGTAGGACTTTGCACTTGGCCTTGTTGAACTTCATGAGATTGGTTGGCATGGGCCCACCTCTCAAGCCAATCCTGGTCACTCTGGATGGCATTCCTTCCCTCTAGCATGTCAACTGCACCACTCAGCTTGGTTTCATCTGCAAACTTGCTGAGGATGCACTTGATCCCATTGTCAGTGTCACCTACAAAGATGTTAAATAAAAATAGTTCCAGGACCAATTCCTGAGGAATTACACTCATCACTGGTCTCCACTTGAACACTGAGCTGCTGACCACAACTGTCTAAGTGTGACCATCCAGCCAGTTTCTTATCCAGCAAGTGGTCCATGCATCAAATTCATTTTTCTTTAATTTGACGACCAGGATGTCATACAAGAAGAAACCTTGCTCATTATGCCAGGGCATTTCTGCTCGTAGAAAGAGATCAAGGGAGATACTGGCTGTGTCAAGCACAGAGTCTAACTTAAAACTATAACTTCATCCCAAAAAGAGTTGGGCATAACAGGTTAGAGACCAGCCCACATAAAAGAAGGCAGGGAATGCCATATTCAGTGAATATCCTCGACAGAGAGGCTGTGAATTAATTCCCCTTTCCACCCTCTACTTTTGGGTAAAGTAAATTCAACCTTGTCTGGAAGATGTGCTTGTGCCTTGGTGTATTAATGCTATTCACAAAAATAGAAGGTACAGGGTTAGTAAGGCTGCTGTGTTAAGAAAGATGGTATCCAGAGAGCAATACATAGCACCTCAGGAAAAATATATGGTGATAGCACAGTCAAGGAAATGGTATAGTAGAGAGAATGGAGCAAAACTGAGAAAACTAAGTCTACTTTTATGATTAAAAACAGTCCTGCTCAGTTTGTTCAAAGTAAAATGAAAGACACTCTTAGAGAGAAATAAATGGTTTGCTTCCAAAATAAGTATTTTGAATAATCTGTATACCTCTTTGTTACTTTTATTTTTTCTCTGAAAGAATCTCCCATTGTATTGAATGATCTATAATTCATGCCACTTCCTGCAATGTTTCTAACTCTGGATGCTTTACTTCCTCTGTTCCACACAGAACTGTTCCAGGGGAATCAGACAAAGAATATTTTCTTACATCACATTCAAATGTCTTTGACTTGTTTGTGGAGCTAATGTAGGAAGGATTTGCCTTTTGCGGAGTATTATCTCATTGTATTGCAGATGGCATCACAATTTTACATTAAATTCTCTGAGTGGAGCCTTCATCTGATGTACACTGGCATGAATAGACTGATGGAATACTTTAGGTCTGAAGAGGTCTGCCTGTAACTATGAGATTGAATTACATCCATCTGAAACAGCAAAACTGGTCATCACATTCAGCAGACTGTTTCATTTTGTATGAGACATGTTCTCAGGTGGGGGTTTTGGGTTCCTAACAGTGGAAATTGGAGAACTGTTTGGGGCTAGATGAAGGTCACAGGCAAATATCCAGTTAGGAGAGTCAGATCATTAAACTGAAATCTTTATTTAAGGAGAAAAGTCTGGAAATAAGATGGTAGCATAGCATAAGGAATATTGTTTGTCTCTCTCTCCCCCTATACATATAGGCTGCCTCTACTTACAGAATGAGAAGCATTCCTACTAATTCCTGCATTAAACGTCTGAAACCGTAGCCACTGTGTCCTGGTTTCAGCTAGGACAAAGTTCATTTTCTACGTAGTGTTTGGTATGATGTTATGTTTTTGCCTTTAGGAGAAGAATAATGTTAACACAGTAGTTTCAGTTTTTCAGCTTCTCATACTGAATTTCCAGTGAGGTGCTTCCTGAGGGGCACAAGGAGCTGAGAGGGGGTAGAACCAGGACAGTTGACCCAGACCAGCCAAAGGGGTATTTCATACCATATGACATCATGTGAAAAAACTTTAAAACTGAGGAGAATTGGCCAGAGGGACAGGCGCTGCTCAGGGACTGGGCATTTTTTGACAGGTGGTGAGCAATTGTGTGCATCACTTTTTTAGTGTATATATACACATTTACATATAATTATCATTAATGTTATTTCTTCCTTCTCAATCTTACTAACTTGTTTTTATCTCAATTCTGTCTCCCATCCAACTGGAAGTGAAAGGAGTGAACAAAATGCTGTGTGGTGTCTAGCTGCTTGCTGGCTTAAATCACAACACGCTGAGCAGATTACGTGCAGACTAGTACGAAGTCCTAGGGGCAAGGCATAAAGAGGACATCTCCTATCAGTAGATCAAAGCTGCTTCCCATACATCATCACAGAGAAGCTAGTATAGTGTAGCCTGGATAATCAGGCACTGAGATGGATTAAAAACTGGCTGAATGACCAGGCCCAGATTGTGGTGATCTGTGGCACAATGTGTAGTAGAAAGCCAGTAACAAGAGGTAAATACTAAGTCCAAATCTGTTTAACATCTTCATTAATCACTTGTATGATGGGGTAGAGTGCATCCTCAGCAAGTTTGCTTAAGTCTGTGAGGGGTGGCAGATACACTACAGGGCCCTGTTGCCACCCAGAGGGAAATGAGCTGATCAGAACTTCATGAAGTTCAATAAAGAGAAGTGCAAAGTCCTTCACCTGGGGAGGAACAACTCCAGGCACCTGTACATGCTGGCAGAAACCTGGCTGGAAAGCAGCTCTGCTGAAAAGAACCTGGTGGTTCAGGTCAACACCAAATTGAATGTAAGCTAGTAATGTGCTCTTGCCATCAAGAAGGCTAATGATATTCCATTGTGAAGAGCATTGTCAACAGGTTGAGTGATGTGATCCTTTCCCTCTACTCAACACTAGTAAAGCCACAGTTGAAGTACTGTGATCAGTTCTGGACTCCCCAGTATAAGAGAGACCTGGACATACTGGAGAGAGCCCAGTGAAGGGCCATAAATATAATTAAGATATTGGAGCAGCTCTCCTACGAGGAAAGGCTTAGACAGTTGGGACTACACAGATTTGAGAAGAGGAGGCTCAGGGAGATCTCATCAATGTCTACAAACACCTGAGGGGGGGGGGGAGGTGCAAACAGGACAGAGCCAGGCTTTGTTCACTGGTCCCAAGTGCCAGCACAAGAGTGAAACATGGAAGTTTCCCTCTGAGCATCAGGAAACACTTCTCTTTGTGGATAACTGAATGCTGGCACAGATTGCCCAGAGAGGTTCTGGAGTCTCTTCTTTGGAAAAACCACCTGAACATGGGCCTGGGAACCCTGCTCTGTGTGTCCCTCCTTGAGTAGAATTTGGACTAGATGACCTCCAGAAGTCCTTTCCAGCCTTAACCATTGCATAATTATGTAATCTTCTAAGACTTGAATGTCCCAGTGAAATGGATTAACTACCTTTTCATAAAGTTATCTCTTTATTAAAACATCTACTACTGAGATAAGGCATTCAAAATAGGCCATGCTGATCCTTCCTTGACAAAAACGCTTGAAACACTGACATAGGTAAAATTTTATGATGCTCTAATCATCTGGTGAACATATTGCTTCTTTCAGAAATATTTTTATAACTTGGAAAAGCAGAGCTCTTTATATCCCAGTTTTTGAGGAGCATTACAGGTATTTATGAGATGATTCTGTTCACTGAATTACAACAGTTTAACTGAAAAGATAACCCAACCTTTCATTTATCAAATTTTGACATTTTATCTAACAAAAAACAGCTTGACTGCTGCATAATATGGTTTGCTAAATTGCATAGAGAACAAAACCTCTGTTGTCATTATTGTCCCTGTTCTGAAGATGCCTTTGTTACCATGCTTTCTCATACATGCTCATGTTCCTCCCTCCCTCCCTCTCTCTCCTCTCTGATTTCACATGAACATTTTTAGAAACAGAGCCCTGCAAGGAGTCTGCCATCCCATTCACCCTGCTGTGCATTGCAGTGCAGTATCACCGGAGATATCCTCTCAAGATTTTCTCTTTCTTTGTAACTCCTACCTTTTACTAGGAAGGAAAAGAGGCGTTTATGCCTTGCTGAGGCTCAAAGCAGCTAGGTTAGGTGAGAGGAGAGACACGACTTCTGTTTCACAGTCACTTCTGTCGCTAGGCATGAGTCGTGAGAGTGAGAGTTGAGTCACAACTTCAACTGTGCAGATACTTTCAGTAACTTCAGGGTCAGAACCAGAAGTTGCACTGCATAACAAGTATTCCAGCTAACATATACCATTTTGTCAGTAGCTTGAAGGAAAGAAGCTATATCCTTTACATCGGCTTTTAAGGGACACAGACTTTATTCCCTGTGTGCAGATTATCTTCCTTGCACTGTGAGGTTAATCCCCATATTACTGCATCCTTTCTAACTCTTTACCAATGTCTAATGCTCTGAATTTTCACTTCTAACACATTGGTGTCTGGGAATTTGCTTGTCTGGGGAGTATTGTGTGGTTTTATTGATCAATGAACTGGTGGAAATAAGCAAAGGGAAGAGTACTGAGCTGAACAGACTACAAGAATTTAAGTTCATTTTAAAATTCTTCCAAGATCATTCAGAATAAAATGATTGGTTGGCATCTTCATATCCTCAATCTTAAGTAAAGATTCATCCTAGAAATTAAAAGAAACTTGATCACTGTTTATTTTACAAAACTTTGTAAATACAAACAAACCTAAGCAGTTTGGGAAGCTTTCTATGACATACCCTTCATCCTGTCTTCTTCTTACTGAACAGTTTGTTCTGCTTTCTGTAGTATGTGACCTTATCTGAAGTTTATTTGATTTAGGATAGTAACCACACAGTTTTAAAGTACTGAAATCAATCTTTATTATGATTTATTCTTTGAATTCTTCTATTCAAGGACCATGTGTTTGGTACAGTCATATGTTCTAAAACACAATAATGTCCTGTTTTTCGGTAAGAGATATTTTCCATATTCTCTGAACCTCCGATGTTCCAGTCTTTAGCTGCAAACTAGTCTCACTCTTCTTGCTAAAGCCCAATTCTGCGACAGATTATGGATGTTATGTAGTATATTTTAAAGAATATTGACTACTTTGCCTGTGCTTTTGGTTAGTGCTAAGTAAGAAGCCGGGTTGAATATTCAGCCTTCTAGGGAATCATAGATGGCAATTTTTTAAAGGAGAAGCTCTGAATTATTCTGTTCTGATATAAGAAAAATAACAGCTGAAAGTATTCTGAGAGATCATGGTAGAGATGGTGGTTTTCCTTAAGTATATTTTAGTTGTTTTGATTGGACTGCACTTCTCCAGGGACTGTAATAACTACAAATTGAACTGAAGGATTAGCAGAAAAGAAGTCTTAACCAAAGAAAAAATATGTATATTGTGTAACAGATGCAACAACACATCTTATTCTATGCATAACTTCCTCATTCCTAGGAGAAATCTGTTCACATTACAAAATAATTAAAATTACAAAATAATTGCCTTGTAAATTATGAAAAACTGATTTAAAATGATGTGGGTTTTAACGCTTCCAAATATAAATTAACATTAGCAACAAGCTAAAAATGACCATATCTGCACAATCTGCACATCACTGAATACATTTGATATACTTGAACTCTCAGCTGGTGGCAGAAGGGCAAGTCTTTGTTAGTCATCCACCAAACCTCCTGTGCAGTAATTCCTTTATTTTCAAAATGCAAACTGATCTAATTTCTTACTGGATAAGAGAGTGGGGCTCAGAGCATTTCACAAAACTATTCTTCATCTCAAGTTATAGGCATGCCAGAGTAGGACTATCACCTCCACTACAGCAAGCACTAAATCAACTTATACAATGTACTTCTTTGTATGGAACTGGGCTAAATCCAAAATCTGAGACTAAGTCCTTTTGCATAAAATGATTGCTCTGTTTCTGTGCTTAGCGCAGCCTGCAGCCCAAAGGTCTTGGAGTCGTTCTGACACAACAAAATAAATGCCTATTCAGAAGACATGATCTTTCAATATGAATAAAGAAAACCACCCAGCACCAACAAGAAACAGATGGATTGGAGATTGAACTGACTACAGGGAGATTTATTTAGCAACTGTTTCCAATTTGTGTTTGAGATGTACAGTAGCAATAATTTATGAGAAGTCAAAGCCAGCTTGCTATTTACATTGCATACAAACAAGCCTAAGTGAATAATTAAGCAGCTGAAGTACTTGTTTTTCAAACATTAGGTTAAGTTTAGGAGATTTGGTACCTCTTAGCAATTTTTTGTTTCTTGAGAATAATAAAAATAATTTGCATTGCTACAAATCCTGTGGAGTCTCTCAGATAATTGCAAATAGTTGCAAGAGCAAATCTAATACGAGTTCTTCCATTTATCCTAAGCTGATACTCCTAGTACTGTCCTCATAAACAACATTCATACAGAAATATCTGCAAACACAACAAATGAAGTTTGTTAAATGTCATCTAAAAGCCAATGCAGACTGCATGTCTTATATGCAACAAAATCTCAGGATTATTTTTAATATTGCTGCTGTTTTGTACTGCAATTTCTGTTCAGCTGTAATGGCTTTCCGAACATCTTACTAAACAGTCAGCATACAGTGACATTTTTATTTCCTTATAATGCCTGTGCATTAAATTTCTAATCATTGAATTTTAAAGCCTGAGTGTTTTTGGCATTGAAAATTAAAATATTTTGCCTGTAAAAAAAAATGGAGTACTGCAAATTTATTCTTGTTGTTTGGCCAGTGTATCTCAGTTCTTAACCAACAGTTTGACTGCTAGCCTTCAGACATTCTCACCATTGTTAGTGAAGACAAAACCAATATTGGATAAATCACCAGGGGCAGATACTGAATTGAGTAACTAGAATAATTACTACAGAAATCAGTGTGACTAGTAAGACATGAAGCATCACGACTGGTGACTTTGTTCACGTGTTCTTGACTTTCCTCCCTTGGTCTCTTATATTTTACTGTATCTTATTATAACAGCTGGTCTGATGTGGGCTTTCAAGTTCTGCTAGCTTCTGAACATTTAAGACTCATTACTAGCACTTTGTGCAAAATGCTGTTATGGTTTTATGATTTGGACATCTGTCTCCCAGCAACCAGGCTAAGATGAACAAGACATTTAAGATGGATCATTGAACAGCTGATGGCAAATTTCAGGTGTCACATTATCATCCTGTGTTAACATGGAGCAGGAATCACATTTGATTCTATTTTCACAGTGCATGGCAAGGACCTCTGATTTAATAATATCAATAGTGACCATATTTAAAATATCAATTTAGTCATTTATTCATGACAGTAAATACAGGTGAGAGCTAATGCTGACAGCATGGTTACTTTTCCCATAAGCACAATTTATGTCTTTATAAAATCATATGCAATTTTCTGAACACTAAATTATGCTCTCATCTGTACATCTAAAGCTCCATAAGATGCATCTTATACAGTGAGTGAAACAAAACTCTCCAGGCTCTTCATTCCTTGTTTAATTCCCTAGAGTTTCACAGATGCTTTAAAAGGCCTTAAGATAGAAACTGTGACAGTACAGCATTTTATAGAGTATTTATATGAATTTCCAAATAGAATATTGCACTGTATGAATTATTTTCATCACTTCTAAATATTTACATTTCTAAATCTGACCCTTTGTATTACTGCAGAAATTGCAGGAAATAAACCTTCCGTTGTGAATTCACAGGAAGCTGGCTTATCTGAGCTTTAAGCCCAATTCAAAACATACTTCAAAAGCAGTTGCCACACAGAAGATACCATATATGTGAGTAACTTGGTTACATCTCTGCTATATGAAATAAAGTGCCATGCATTTTCCTGAGCATATGCATCAATACAAGAAAAAAAAAAAAACAAAAACCAACAACAACAACAAAAACCCAGATGTTATTAATCTTTTATTATTGTTGTCATTTATTGTCTCCTGATAATCCATACAAAGCTGACAGTTGGGTATTTACGTAAAATTTGGGACTGGATACTTCATCAGTTAAAAAATCACAAACTTATATACAAATTATCCTAACGCGTGCTTCAGGCTTAGTTCTGAAAATACTTTATGCATAATTTTTAGATCAGATTGTCCCCTACATGGAAATGAGACACAGCAAAGTCTGTAATCTCTCTAGTATATTTCAACATTCACAGAGTTTAAGAACTGCTTCTCACCATCCCTAGTTTATGTTTGCCTAGTACTGTAAGCAGTCTGCTGTTATGAATATGGGTTCCAAGTTCCCTAAAACTAAAATATTCTCAAACACTTATCAGAATGATGAGATTCAAATGACTTGTGTCTGACCACTTTGCTATCATACTAATTGCTGTTTAGTCATAAAATTAGCCACTCCATCTGGAAGCAATGCAGCATAGCAGAGAGACCACAGCTGATGTGCACTGCTTCATCAGGCAGGTGAACTATGCTTGACCAATACTTGATCCCTCTCCACATGATTTGTATGGTTTTCTTTTGAAAAGATTGCAAGTTGTAATTGTAAATACCACAGGATCGTGGGATGAGTTTCATAGTGATGCATTCTTCCTTGCTTCAGATAATGCTTTTAAGGGCCTTTTGCATTCATTGGGTTTGCATTTCTTAATATTTTAACTCTTTGAAATTCATAAATAGCAGATATTGGCGTACTATAACAGCTTGGGTTTTTAGGGGGAGAGTGATTTATTATTTTAGAAGAGGATTGTTATGGATCAGTGTTAATTACACTTGGTAGCTATTTGCTGATGCTTTGTTTTATGAATAACATGAACTAAACTTTCTTATTGTTTATGCTTTTTAAATTTCATACTATCATTTTATAACTCTCTGATTAACTGTACAATTAATAGGTGTACAGAGGTTAAGCTGAGTAGGATTATTGTGGTGGAAAGATAATAAGTGAAAAATGCTCACTGGTGTTGTAGACTCGCAATAAACTCCACAAGAAGCAATCTCCAGAAAGAGATCTTTCCTCAGTGGCAGTCAGCACTTAAATGGAATCTAAGAGAGGTGGAGCCAGGCTCCAGAATTACCTTCATCTGTTCTGTGGCTGACTCATTGCTTGCTTCAGGTGGTCAACCAAAGGTTCAGGCTGTGATCAACAGTTCCCGTACATTAACCAAGCAGTTCTTTAGACTTTGAAGTCTTACTTTCTTCTATATTTTTTGCTTATAATATAATATGCTCTCAACTACAGCTAGTTATTCATTCAAACTAGTTGTAATCATCTGACATATAGTTGCTTTGTTGCAGACAAACATAAAAATGTGTAGCTCTCACTCTAGAACCACTGGGAAACAGATACTTCTCTCATTTTCAATAGTTCTCAAGGGGTCAAAGTTAGATGGGGATTTCTATTTTAATAGGTTAGAATGCATGCAGAAAAGCAACCAGGCTCCCAAATTTGTGCAACAGGTCTGAGGAGAGTTACTTCCCTTCTTTTAAACAGTGTTGGGGAACTGCTCCCTGTAACTCTTTAAATACATTGGAGATTGCCCCCATTTTTTTTCCCACAAAACACTCTCTTTGTTGTTACATTGCTGAGGATCCAACCCTGACCCCTTGCACAGGAACTCTTAGAAAACATAGATTTGACTTCAAAGGGGAGAGAGAGAGGACAGAAAGCAGACTTGCAGAACACAAAAAGACATTGCAAACAGAAAAAAAAGAAAACTGTTCAAGAAAACAAGTATAGGAAAAGGCAGAAATTTGGTGTGGTAGCTGCATTTCCATCTAGGACCCTCTTCACACAAGTAGTGAAAGGAAAGAAGGTGTGGTTGTGACTGAAGGTTTGACTGCAGTGTCCCTCCCTCTACTCTGGTATCTGCTCTATCCAAAGAGAGGTATGCAATTTGTCTGGTCAGAGAGCAGAAACTGGTTCACCACTGAAGACCTGTAGCATTGGTAACCTGCGGCAACAGGGTTGCTGTTGGGCTATAAAGCCAACCTGTAGGAAAGTCTCCTGTCTGTAAGTGCACTGTGTTTGCTTTCCCACAATGTAGTTTCAAATATCTTTACCAACAAGTCTGCTTTTCCTTAATTTCAGAAATTGCCTTAATCTATTTTATGTTCTGATAATGTTAACTATTGTTATTATTTAGAGAATGCTGGTGCAAATCTGTCTCAAGCCTTTGAGTGACTTGGTGCCCCATCACAGTCAAAGCCTACTTGCACTATGGTTTCATTTCTGAGCAATGGTTAGTGACATTACTGTGCAATCTACATAAAGTTTCTTTCAATGCATCTTCCCCTGCCAATACCACGTTTCGTCTCCCTCATTAGTTAAATAGATTTCCCAACTAGAACTGATGAAAAACATTTCTCACCCGAAGCATTTACCAGAAGAGCAAAGAGCTGGATTGAGATGGAAAAAGGTGGCAGTTTTTTGATTTGCTGGTTTGTTTTTATAACACTGGCTTTCTGACACAGTTCCCCTTTGCAATGACAAAACAGTCTGCTCCCAAGTACCCTGGTTAGAACTTGAAAAATGACTGCAAGACTTATTCAGAGAACTCCCAATGTAGTTAATAGAAATTGTGTGCCTACACTGCCTCTACAGCTTTTGAAATTTCAGGCTGTGTCTACTGCTTGGTTGTACAACTTGCAACAATTAATTGAGCAGAAGAAAACTTTGTATGGTTGCTAATTCTTCTTGAGGCGAGGGAAACAGTTGAACAATAAAGGCCATCAAATGAATTCTAAGTAAATAATTTTTATTCAAAACAGATTAAAAAAAAAAAAAACTAACAAAGCTTGTCTAACTACATGAGGTAGTACATGTAGCAAAACAGAAGGCAGAATATAATATTCTGAAGTATGAAGAATATGAATTAGTTTACAAGTTGAAAGGAAATAAATTCAACAACAGAAACAAAAAATACCAAAAATAAATTTTAACAGCTTTTCAGTCTTAAAGCACAATACACTTTTCATAGAAAGAAACATAGTATCACCATTACATGTTCTCCATATACCATAATATGGTAAAATTAATGCACAAGGCTGTTCACCATAAATGAATTTCAAAAAAATGGTGAAGCAACAAATGACAATTGCCACAGGGCTCCGCACCACTATACTTCCTGGCCTGCAGGAATATTTGCCAGGTAATGAGGAATAAGCTTGCTATTTTCTTAAAATTTACCCTCATATTTTTGTATAGTGTACGGATACCATGTACAGCTTAAGCCCTCAAGCTTGCAAATAACTATGCATGTGTACAATTCTATGTTTTTTTCTGAAACCCAATTTAGGTAAATAGAATGAATCGTGGTAAAAGTAAAGCGTATGTATGCAGAACTGCACCGCAGATCTGATGGTTTATGCCTTAATTTATGGTTACTCCACTTCTGAATATGAAAATTTACTTCCAGACTAAGATCCTTCAAAGTTTTATACATCTCACTCAATCTGCCATGATAAGGTAAGAGAACATATGTGAAGGACTAAAGCACTTCTCTGTATTTTCTATTTTATTTAAAAATTGTATTTGAACTTGTTATGATTTGTGTGAAAAATGAAAAACAGTCTAGCTCTTCATTTCTGCTTGCATGGCTAATGCTACTGTAAATCATCAAAAAGTTATATATATATTTATTTTACTTTAAGGCATGATTTGTTATACTGAATTATTGGGATGGCTTCTTTTATGTACATTAGAAATAAAAACTCAGGCCTCCCTATTTTTAAGGTTACTGTTAGTGGCATATATAAAGCACCATACAATAATATATTCGGATGAAGAAAACATAGAACATTTATGAGCTTTGAATTAGCTGTCTAGGAGTAACTGCTAAGAAAATATAGCAATATTTAACACAGGATTCAAAATACTGTTATTTATCAATATAGATTTTCAAATGGATTCTTCTCCCATGTTTAAAGATTTTTTCATTAAAATTTATATGTAATTTAAAGTTTGTTTTGTTTTTTTTTTTTGTGGGAAGCAGTATATATCTTCTGTACACGAATGTTACAGCTTTATACAAATTTTAGCAATGATAAGAAATGGTCTTTAGTATTCTCTTCCAAGTGCTGTGGTTTCACTTGACTGTTTTATAGTCTACTTGCTTGATTCAAACAACAGCAAATACTCTGAATGCCTTGCTTCCTGGAGGATTCTGTAAACTGAAACATTAAAAAAAAAAAAAAAGGAAAAAAGAAAAAGAAAAAAGAAAAAAAAGCTGCTTTTATTTTTAAGATTATGGCATTTCTGTGACAACCTTTTTGAATTGTTAAATATAGTCCTAGATTCCTGCAACTCTTCCTATGACCACTCATAACACTTAATAGCTAATACTTCTTTTATTTATAACAAAAATTATTAAGAAATCAGATTTTTTTTTCTTCCAATAAATTTATTAGGAACAATTTATAACATATGAATTTCAAGTAAGCCTAGATTTTCTTTTGAAAAGGAAATCAGGGATTGTGGCTTAAAGCATAAAGCTCTAATGAAGCAAAATGCTAACGAACAGCTTATGGGAACTTGCAAAAGCATACATCTTATGTTGACTATTTAAAGAGCTACATTCAGGTATAACTTGCAGATCCAAGAGATCACTTGCTCATTGATTGTTTATACTCTAAAGAATGTACTGCTAAACAGAATTTATATTTTACAAAAACAAAGGAAATATATTTAAAGTACAGATAGCCTTCTGAACAGATTAATATCTGGCTTCAAAAGAAAAACAACAAAAATAATGAAATTTTTTTAGAATAAATATTTTTTGTAATGAGAACTGAAAGAACTTGTCACGTTTAATGGTCTAATGCTTTTCCCTTTTGCAAAACGTATTTGGGGCACATCTGAGAAAAAGGGGAAATGGAGCAAACATAAAAAAGGGAGTAATGAAATATGTTGTCTGCACTGGCATTGCAGTCTTCATTACAGTTCTTCAGTTTCACAAAACAAAAATTTCATAAGAATGGTTTCCAAAACATTGACCAAGATGGCAAAGTACAAATAATGATTAAATTTGCAACACTTATCTACTCTTCTACCCAGGGAGGGAATTTAGAAGGAGAACAAAAGAAAACAATAAGGAAGCATTCTTTCTGAGGGAACTGGAGGATAATTAGGAAAAAGCCAAAGAATATGCAAATGAAATTATTCAAAGGAAATGAAATATGTATTTTACAAGTTTCTAGGTTTGCTCAGAGATTTATGAAAGAAAGGGGCAAGACTGCCTGACAACTGTAATAAAAAATAAGAAAAAATCTTTATCTTTCTCCTACTTCCAAGTTTTTTAAAGAAACTTTCTGAGATTTTACAGAGGTAAAAATCATTCATAGCTCTACAGGACTGAGGAAGTTTTTCTTAAGGTTATATCTTTTTCTTCCTGTAGAACCTGGAGAGCTCCTTCAGGAATTAGATTTGATTTGCAATGTACAACTATGAGTTATCATCACAGAACTCGCTACTATACTGAGTATAATTAAATGGACTTCCACGACACATCTTTATCTTTCAGAAAAACGGATAAAAACAGTAAAACTGTTACATAATAGAAACTAAAAAACTTTTTCTGTGCATCAGTCATGGTCCAGGCTTATTGGTTTGATACTATATAAACCTGTAAAGTCCATTTCAGAGTGAACAAATGAACCTGCAACTAGCTACCAGTATCAGGCTATCACAGATTCTCTAACTCAGAAAGAATAGATTACTGATCTTAATTTTAAAAAATCCCAAATAAACCAGAGGCATTTTTTATTAAATATTCTATTGCAACATAACCAGAAAAATAAACAAGAGGGTTATTTATTGTTTTTTTTTTTTTCATAAGCAGCTTTTTAGAATAATGATTTATGGGCTTAGAGGAGGCAGGCAGTTCTGGTACCACAGCTTCTCCAAAGTCACTGCAGCTCTTACACAAGCTCTGTAAATCACCCACGTTGGCCTAATTGGCTACTAGCTGTGCCCGAGGTACAAACAGACATAATGCAAGACTTAATAATCTTATCAAGGTGAAGGGTAAACAGTAATATTAGAAAATGAACTCTGTACCTTTCTGAAAATATGCCATTTTGGAAGGAAGCAATATACACCTTTCTTTTGTCTACTGGCATAACATCAACATAGCCACCCTCGTTGCGGACTACACCAGCATGTACAGCTGCCCGACAGATACTGGATATCTAAGAAAGAATGAGGAGAAGTTTAGTACTCATTTTTTTATTTCAAAAGTTTTAAGAAAAAAATAAAAATGTGTAAGTTTTAGGAAACATAAAATAATTACATTCATTGCATGACTGATTTTATTAATCTTTAGAGTCTTTAAATCAGTTACATACAGATTAAGCCAATCTATATGAGTACAGCCACTGTCTCTTCAGCAAGGTTTCACAGCATGATCCAATAATCATTTATTTCAGCCTATTTCATTTCAAGAAAGAAACACGTTTAAATTCTTGAGCTTTTCACAATGAAAGGCTCTATCTGCCTTCATTTCAGTAGCAGAGAGATAGTGAAAACCAAACCCATGTCTCGTGAATTATTATAAATCAGGAGATTCTGTTTAATATCCAGTCATAGCCAAACAGTGGAATAGCACAGTAGCAAATGCACACTGCAGTCGTATATTTCTAGGAAGAGATGTCCTACCCCAAAAGTAAGAGGGGTAGAGGACAGCGATTCCATCTCCATCTGAGTAACCTCAAACAGAGATACAATGGTCCATATTCGAGGGAATATTACAAATTTTCTGTCTGGGCACGGGCTAATATTAAAAGCTAATTAGATTAAAGTTATAATATGAGCATCAAATAGAACAAAGAGATCTAAAATAATTCCTTAGATATGATAGTTGATTAATGCCAGTCTAATAAATTTAGATCCTTAATTCTGAGTGAGGATATACAGTTGAGATGTGAAGTCTCTTCAGTTGCTCCAGAAGAAGAATTTTTCTATCACAAACTTTATGCAGGCAAACTCTGTGTTAATAGCACCTTCTTTTGTGTGAAACCTATTAATTTTATATCCTGAACCTAGGTAACACAAATAATACTTACGGTGACAATCTTAAAAATGCTAACTTAAATAATTAATTTAAACTTTCAGATTACGCCTTCGAGGATATTATCACTTTCAAGATATTTTAAATCAATAGCCATAAATATGAAGCCTTTTATATAATGCAGAACGAAGGTCCCAATCTTCTTCAGTACAAAGTGCTGCAAAGCATAGTTCCAGTTACAATGAATCTCCATTTAAAACCATGCTATTTTGTGGAAAAACAAAAAACTTTCACTGCAAAAGGTCTCTCCTCAATCAGTCTTAAATTTGAAGTCAATATAAATCAATAGCTGGTGACACAGACCACTGTTCAAACAAGAGCTGCATTTCTTCCAGTTGTAACTGGAATAATTTATATCTGTTCCTGTACCTATTTTGTAATCTCAATGCTATATAAAATCAGGAACTCAAGATACAAATGATTTTCCTACGCTTATTCCAAACACAAATGCTGCCAGCTTCAATGTTAACTAGTTTGTGTTTTGATGTTACAATATTTTTGAAAGTAAAGATTTGAAACTGTTCATGTAAAGAAGCTTTAGCAAAGATACTTTAAAGTTTTTCTCTCCACAGTGCTGGCTGCGTTTTTGAACATGTCAGAAGTGATGCCATTTATGCACTCCTCCATACTTTTTCCCTTCCCAAATCCACCAGACTTTCATTATGTCCTGAACAGTAGTAGTCACTTTAGTTTTAGGGTTACAGCATCCTTTATATACTCATATTATGGCAGTAGCTATATATCAGACTGCTACTGTGTGATATCGGATATAAAGGGAGATAAATGATCTCTGCAAATACAAGATTAAAGTAAAAAGAAACAAAAGATGAGATTTACAAGCAATTAACTACGGTGAAGAACTAGAGGAATATTATTAATTACTAGTGCTATAACATAGTAGCAAGTTTATTTTCAGTTCACATTGGAGACAGGAAATAAGCTAGAGGTACAATTGGGTATAAAAGAGATCATCTTCATAATCACAACCAATAGACTAAACTGTATACTAGACAGGAAGACATTTTCACAATTCTATTTGAAGATGGTTAAGATATCGACCATTTCAATATTATTTGGAAGTTTTTAGTCAAGTGAAAAGAAGGAAAAGGTGAAGGGATGGAGGCTTTTACAGAAGAGATAGACTACTTGTTGAAAAGTGCTAGGAATGGTCATAAAATTGATTGTGAAAGTAATCAATGAAGTATGGTTAGGCTATATTTTAAAGCTAAAGTCAAGACAGAGGATATGTGAAAACGAAGGGGAGTTGATTAGGTCAACTCAAGAAATTATTTTCAGATTGAATTCTCATACTGCTTTACATACCTTATGAACAATTATGTATTTTCATATGTTTTCAAATGAACTAATGCTTGTAGTTTTTATCACTTTTTTTGAACAAGTATTATCTGGTTTGAGTTTTCAAGAACTTTTCATTAGTTTGGTGTTCCTCATCAAACTTAAAATCCAATATTGATGTCATAACATTTATTACTCTATAATATTGCATCCTTATCACATTACTTAGAGATGTAGGATAACTTATTGAGGTAAATTTATCTGAAGAGAATTTTGCAACTTAATCAAAAATTTGGCATATTATTGGTAATTTTACATTAGCAGAGTTATAAGTATTTCTGGAAATACTTCAGTGGTTTGGGTTTTTTCTTCAGTTTTCATGAATTCACTCTGAAGATATATAGGGCAGAATTTTAAGTTACCATATTAATAAATGTAAATTAATATAAACATTTCATAGAGCATATGACCTGTAATTTGAACGCTCTGACATTCATTAATATTTAACAAGTCATAGAATCTGTATACCAAACTGCTTAATTATTTTCCTTCTTCAACTACTCAGCAAAATACCAAACATGTAACACAGAATAGGAGTACTCTGAAAAGGCATTTTAACCATAAGTCTGTCTCCCTTGTCATTGTAGGGCTATAGGACCACTTAATAGTGGTTTTGTATTACAGTGTTTTGATTTTCTTACAGTATAGAGTTACTAATAGTTTTTTGCACAGGAGTTATATGGTTACTGGAAAAAAAATAATAATATGGTCCAAATCCCTTTTATCTGAACTGATAAAATTCCATCAAATTATCCAGATAAAAAACCTTTGCTATCTGTAACCACCAAAATTAAGCTCACTTTTTTTGTAGAATTACTCAATCAACACTCATAATGAAGAGGTACTACTAGTAAAGACTCTCTGGAAAAATGCTGCCTGCTGAGAAACCAGGATAAATATAAGTAATTAAGGTAAAACTTAATATCTTCAGAAAATCATACAATACTTTTTTTCAAAAATTCTGCGGGTAGAATTTGTTATTTAACTATCGTAGCTACTTCAAAAGGCCTTTCTTTTGTGTAAAAAGACTTCACAGAATCACAGAATTGTAGAGTTTGGAAGGGACCTTTGTGATTTCTTATTATTTCTTATCTTGTTACCTTGATAATCCAAGAGCTAAGAGTAACAACAAAAGACAAACTATATATAGGCAGGTCCTGCAATATTTTCTCCAACAGAGTTGGGACAATCACACTAGACCTGTTATAATTTAGTTACTGAGAAAGTTTTTATCTGATTTCACAAATTAAGTCAGTTGAAAAGTGCTTTAAAAACACAGATATTGATAAAATGCTCATTGACATGACATGACTCTGAAATTTCCAGAATGAAATTCAAAAAGTTTTAGACAAAATGGATTAACTAAACTTGAAAGATGAAACCAACTTTTCAGCACAAGGAAGTAGGAAACTTTCTTTTTACCCTGCCTCCCAACATGGAAAGAATTGCCATGTAGAAATTCATAACAGAAGGACCTCACTAGACACAAAGATGATAATGTGTTTGAGTAATGTGAAGAGTGAGTAATTTGTTCTTCTGTTTGTGGAGAACAACGCATACTCCAGTTTTTATTTATACCATAACAGCTCTTTTCAGAAGAGAATCTTATTGTTTCACAGGCACAGAATAAGAGATACTTTTATTTTAAAGAGCTTGCAATCTACCTCAAGATAAGATAAACAAATGGAAGGTATGAAAAGTAGAGAGTATAGAACACAAAGGGATTAGTATTAGGTGAAAACTCCATCCACAAATAAGTTTATAGGCATTGACCATATCAACTGCGGTTGTAATTCGTCTGTAACAGACAAAGTGACAATATTCAGCAGACTGGAAGAACAGAGGATGAAATAATGGATGGTTTTCCTTTAGTTGTGTTAGGGATAGACGTTGCAGTGTCTAGGCTATAAAAGACGGGAAAATAAGAGGATAAAAGTTCTGTATGGTGCTACTGACAAATCAGAGAAAAATCCCTTTCAGGAACAAGGGAAAAAGGAGTACCTGTAAAACACTAGGAATTTAAGAATGAATATATGATCAAACCGAAGATATAAAAGGAAATGATTAAATAGTTTCCCACTGATACTACCAAAATCATTCTCTAAAGGCATATTTTTGAAGTGACATCTGTTAATTACTTGTCTCTAATGAATATTTATGCAAGCAAATTCTTCTGTATCTACTGAATGCAAGTGGCCTAAGCAGTAGTGCACATAAATAGTCACATACATATATGAATACATACATACATTCACATATGTGGGGGAACAAAAAGAATTTGCAGGAATATCATGAAAAATATTGGTTTTCTGGAATTAACCAGGAAGATCTTTGACTGCAATTAGAAATACATTTGCTATGATGCATGCATAAATGAATTCCCTATATGTATGGACAAATCTGTGAATACAAGAAAATCTGAAAAAGAGGACACGCTTGTTAGATGTTCTCTAAATATTTAATATGAAACTAGTTCAGTCATAAGTTATAGTGTACAAAATACACAATCATATTAGATAGTGAAAATTTCAATTAAAAGCATCTTAGCTTTAAAATACTTTAAATGATAGCAACAACAAAAAAACCTGCAGAAAATCATATAATGACAACACTATCAATAGAAACCTGCACAAATATAGATAGGATGCGTCTGTCTACATCTGAGCTGGATGATTTAGGAACCTTCTGTAGGAAATGGAGAGGAATGGACATCTCTGCTCAACTATTCACCTCAAGCAGAGATAGACACTCAGAAATGGTCAAATGCATTCTCCACATCAGTTGTCCATTTATCTACCTTTCCACTACGAATGCAAACTGCTGTAAAAATAACCTAAAGGAGCAGCTTCAGTGATTATATCTACTGTAGCAACACCTGAAGTTGGTAAAAAGACTCCCATCACTGGCTTCTTACCTGTTTTTCTGTCCATTTTTTCCTAAAAGCAGTATGGCTGTACACATTTCTATCCAGTGGAGATGAATAATGACAAAGTACATCTAATATCTTTAAAGCATAATTCCGTTATACTAACAAAAGCCATCTAGGATTTTTCCAGCCAAAATAAACATACACTGTAATATGTAATATGTAATATGGTTGGATGATCTTATAGGTTTTTTCCAGCCTTGTGATTCTATGATTCTATGATTCTATGTCCTCTTGTGTAAGTTAAACAGATACAGGTCTTCTTTCTCTCACAACAAAGCCTCATTTATCTCACTGGGAAAATTTGGCTGTAACCTCTGACTGCAACCTGAAAACTGAAAGTTGTCTTCCACAAAATCAACTATCAGTGAATCTTAATCTCTCAAGCACATTAAGGACCAAGTTGCACATGCATAAATCAATGGTATTTCCTTAATTTCTTAATTTCATGTCTTTTTATGATATTAAATGTAAGAAAATAGCATGTGGAAGAAAACTGAATATTTATCTATTAGCATTATTTTTACATTATAGCTTTTCACAGAACTTTACATTTCATTACTTAATGCAGTGTAGATCACGGAACTTACATCAGAATAAATTCGTGTTCCAACGACTCGAGCGTAGTGTGGATTTGCCTGCATACAGTTGTGAGGACAATACACTCTGAAATATTGAAAATAAAGCACAATTAGGAAGAATGATAAAAGAGTACTGCTATAACATATTCAATATCAACATTAGTGAGTATTAATCAGTTTGATGGTGCATACACAAATCTCCATACTGATGCTAGAAGGCTAACAGTTTTGAACTTTTGATAGTACTGACTGAAAAGGATTCCTAAAGTAACTTGTGGTTCATAATAAAGTGCTTGAAAACATACTTCAAAGCTCTGGTCTTCTTCTCTTTGGATAAGTTTATGATATTTTCATTTTACATATTTGAGTACAGTAATAAAGCCAGCGTATTATTATCTGCTTCTACTTCTATCTGTATCCTATCTGAACTGTACAGCTGAATATTTTCTCAGGAGAATAATATATCAATGAAGGCCTGCGATAGTATTAATGCCATGAAAAATTAGCAACTTATAATGAGGGTCAGCACTTAAAATCCTTGGATAAAATAGAAAATTCTGGAAGGTAATGAGATTCCTAGCAGATTCCAGGGGATCTGTTGCTATCTATCTGCCCTTGTTGATATTTGATATGCCACAGCCTTTGGACATGCTATTATCAGTATTATCAGACGGGTCACCAAAATAAGCTGATGCAGCTGTGAGAGAGATTTTTGTCTAAAGGAAGTAAGATGTCAAAGAGTCCTTTGAAGACTTCCTGATTTATGGGTAGAGCATGAGGGAAAATCAAGGTTGCAAAATCAATGCCATAGACAGTCACGCTTTCAGAATTATGTTAAGTATGTACACAGATTCCTAAGTGTATCACCATTGTTGAGAAGCTCCTTAAGCTGATACTTCAGAATTAATTAGTTCTTTTTATGTTTTTTTTTTTCATTTTTTTTTTTTTTTAAGCTAGACACTATTTTTCTTCTTAATTAAGGTAGTTTCAGTTTTTTATTATGAAAAAAATAATAAAGGTAGAAGTATGAGTGTCCATTCCTGCATTCCACTCCTTCGCTTACTTCTCCACATCCTCCAGCTAAAAAGCCAGAAGTCATAGCCAAACACCAAACAAGTCCACGGACCCAAGTGCTACATGAAGGGATGTTTTCCTAGCAGTTCTGGCTTTGTACTTGCTTCCTGTACTGGCGGTAGGACTGCTATGAAAGTACTCCTGTGGATATCTCCAGCTTAGTTTGCGGTAAATCATGCTACAGTGTATTTACCTTTGACTCATCTATGGTCTTAAAAACTGTTACTGATTTCCTTCCTCAAAATATTGAGGCACTGGCTTCTACTGATGAGCTAAAACATAGGCTTCAAAGAAAAGAAGCATATATTTGACTGGAAGGTGTTAACTGACCTGCAGACCACACCTTACCTTAACAACATATTCTTCAATCTTTTTGCAAATATATTTGCCCACTGAATCCTCCAGGACTTCAAAAATATTGATTACTTCTGTGATAATTATCTGCATCAGTTCCTTTTAATTTATCTGTCTTACAAGCAATTACACTGAAATAAAGTATGTTTTGCTCAAGATGCATAAATTTAATAATGAACAGTAAAAAAGAAAAGTAGATTTTCCTTTTCAGTCTTTAGACTAACAAAAGATTTACTAAGATTTGACAAGGAGATGAAAGAAAGATCTCAACAGGCAAAAAAAAAGTGAAATTCTTATTATGAATACAGCTGACAGATCATCTTCACCTACCCAAACATTTATTTAGACCTAAGACTAAAATACTGGGAAAATATTTCTGCCTTCACATTTACAGCTACTGCTATCACCTTTGTTAATGTCAACTATAGATAATCAGTATCTGACATAAAATATGTAGCATTTTGTATTAATAAAAGATTAAAAGAATTTTACCTTGGACAGTGTGAAGCTGGTTTTTGAAATGGGCACAATTGTTCCACTGTTGTTTCACAGGTGATAGCTTGAACTAGAAAAAGTAAAATAGAAACCAATAAGTTTGTGCTATTTAGAAAATCGTAGTTTAAAATAAATGAGTTCATAAAAAATAAATGCTAACCTGTTACTTTAGAGACTGTGAAGGAATTAGCAGATTGGTATTTTCTGAAGAAGATATAACAGAAATAGTCAGTAAATAACATCTCTTAATGTCTCCAGTCTTCTATGTCTTTTTAGTTAGGATAACTTTCATACGTAAATCTAAAAATAAACTCAAGACATTGTACTCAGTCAATTTTGACTCACTAAACCCACCCTACCCAAATGTGAAACTATTTGTTAGAGTGGCACATTCAGTTTGTACTCTCAGTAAATCTAATTGGAAACCAGGAATGCATGTTAAACTCTTTCAGTAACTTAGTTTGCTAAGAGACTATGTGTGCTAACAGCAAATTATGCAAACTCTTTGTACCTCAAAATATAGTGAACAAAAACTATAGTTGAGAATTTTTCAGAAACATTCATTTACGATAAGGGATCATTCACTTGTTTGCTTGGATTGGTTCATGTTATTGCATAGTCTACCAATTCCATATTTGTTCCTTTACTGCCTTTCAATTTGTTTTCACTAAGTTACCTCATACTTTGGTTGCCTTAGCATTGCAAAACAATGATACAGGAAAAGCTGACTGTATTCTATTGTTGATTAACTAGTAGACATATGGTTTAAAACGTTAGGCTATACCCTGATAATAGAACAGATGGATAAAAACAACTGTATTAGCAATCGTGAATATAAATCAATGAAGACAACTAGGAAGTTTGCTGTATGTTAAACTGAAATTTCTTTTTCTAAGTTTTGGATTATACACTATGAGTGAAATTGTCTTCACTTCATAATATTCATCAAATTTATGTGTAGCTTATGCAAGAATTGGTGAGATAGCTGCAAGGTGTCTCTTGTTTGAAGGTTTCATCCATTAACACTAGAGAAATCCTGGTCAGGTAGTACCATCATTTTACTGTAAACAGGTATCTTACAAAACTGAGAAATCAACTAATACAGAATTTGCATCATAACCTTGCAGAAGGGACGTTTACTAGATGTGAAACTTTGGGAAATCTTCTTTATTTATCCCAATGGTTACAA
Organism: Phasianus colchicus; assembly: GCF_987193195.1. Lineage (NCBI taxonomy): Eukaryota > Metazoa > Chordata > Aves > Galliformes > Phasianidae > Phasianus > Phasianus colchicus. The sequence goes on along the minus strand of NC_143438.1, from coordinate 64,545,312 downwards.
TTTAGGGACTGACTTACTATGCTAATGCTGGATAGCAATATTTTATAAATTCACTCTATAGTGAATAGTGAAGTCACAAACAGTGCAGGACATTAATGAAGAATTATGTCATCTGTACACACATAGAGCAGCAAAAATTTCATGAAGTATACTTGTAGAGAGGAAGGTACAGTATTGGTCATTTAACAGTATTTAATCCATAAGGCCTCTAACATAATTTTTCTAAAATGTGAACCAAAAACAAATTAGCCATTAATGTTCAGATGTGATACAACTTATATGTGTCCATAGAAAAGAAAACTGAGAACTAATACCTCACTTCTGTGTTCTGATTCTCAGAGGATAAGTGCCAAACGCATTCTATAGACGGCACTCATGGTTTTGTCTTAAATAGCACAGAAACACAGACATGTAAAGTGATAGGAAATCCATTCCTTTCACTTTGAAAATTTTCTGAAATTTAATTCCCACTACATTTGTAGGAGAGCTGAGTCTAAAAGCAATACAGATTTGAACCAGATGATCTTAATTTCCCTTCCAATCCAAGCCATTCTGTGATCCTATGATCTGTTTATCTCTTTGTGTCAAAACATTTAATGAAGAAATAATTATCTGTATATTCCTTTTAAGGAGGTGTAATTTAAACTGCATTCAGATCATTTGATGACCAAAGAAACAGATAAATGTCAATGCCTGAAGTGCTTGCTTCCTAGGTAGCCCAAATTCTAGGCCACTGAACTTAGTCTACCTGGCCAGTGTTTCTCTGTATTCCGGATTATGTAAATCTGTTGAAGAGAAAAATTACACCAGATTTTTACAGCATGTGCAATTGGTTAGCACAGTTCATACACAAACCAAATACATAATTCAGCAAAATGCTGTGTTCTTTCAATTTGATATTACTCATACATTCTTACTTATTCAGTATTATTACACATATACTAACCACATATAGTATTGTACAGTTCTCCAGAATGCATTAAGATGTCAAGTAGTGTAGATTCCAGATACTATTAATATCTTATATTCTAACATACTAATATTAATGCTGTTCTACTAATATAAAATTATGCATGATATACTCCAGTTTTATATATTATTTTTCTCATTTTACTTTTAGCATGTCAGGGAGTATCTGGATTTATTGTCACACATCAGTCTCAGGACAAGCACCTGAACAGTGTAGTTCATGTCCAAATGAAGTTTCCACGGCACACAGTATTATCCCATCACTGGCCAATGCAGATATTGAGCAAAGTATTTGTGCAAAATGTCACTGAACTGTAATGAAACTATCAAAAATATAAGAAGAGATGCATTTTTGCTTGGTTCGTATTGTTTCTATGCACAGTACAAGAAGATCACTTCCAAACACGAGCTTGGACTATTTTTGCCTTGTTAGCTGTCATACTCTTCTGTGTAAGTGGACCAACACTGAATAAATTAACATCTTTGTTCAAAACTTTTAAGGCAATCTATGTTAGTGTCAGCAATCTACAGTAATTCTATACAGTTACAAATGAGTTAATTATTCTGTCACTTTTCTATACACCATTAAACACTGGCTAAAGTTTCAAAATGGATACAATACCTGTATATCCACATAAACTTTTATACTATTTTCATTTTTTTGTGATAAAAGAAGTATGCAAAATACTACTCTTGATACACATCTTGTATGAAATAACAGCAATAACAGCAAAAACAAATGAAAACTATTCCAAGCATTTTAATTTTAAGGAAGCTTACCCAATTGATTGAATGCCATTTCTGTAAGATTTGATGAAGTAATTTTTTCTTCCTTGCCTTGTGACATCAACCCAACCACCTTCATTGTCTAGGATTCCATAATGTATGGCAGCTTTACAAATACTGGATTGCTGAAAAACAGAATGTGAGAAGGAATTCCAAGTCAGAGAAAAACACTACTTTCTACTGCATTTTAATTCAGCTTTTAATTACATCATTAAAAACTTGGAAGATAGTCTATCAAGTTTGAAGTGGTCTATGTAGGTATTATTTCAAATAAAAAAAAAAAATCACTTTGCCTATTCAGTGATAAAATATACTCATTTACAATATATTCATTCACCTTTGCTCTTTTTTTCCTGTACTATTTTTCAGTTATACATGATAAATTATGCAGCAAGATATTAAGTTTACATGTGTAAATCTGTCTTACCAAAGCAATTTGTGCCCATAGACTGTCATATTTGTCCTGAATTTGCATCTTCACAAATTTGCACCCCAACATTTGGGCATGCAAATTTTCATTCTGTTTGTGTGCAAGAGGAGGAAGTACACATGGATAGTAAATGCAAAGGTGCAAACACAGTTTGGTACTATTTTAAATATTTGATATAAGCTTTTATTTAGGCTGAAAACTGTTTTCTTCAAAATCCATTCTTAATGCAATTTTAACTAGCATTCCAGAAAAAAATACATTTCATTAAACATTCTATTTGTACAAAATCTTATTTTAAAATATTTACCATTTCATAATGTACACTTCCAATAACTTTGGCTTTGCTATCCAAACAGCCAGCAGGACATTCATACCTAAGAAAATAAAATATAACTTGGTCTTAGAATATGAGATTACATAAAGGGAAAGTATTCCAGTTCACATACATTTAGAATAATAGACTTTCAGAATAATAACAATCTGTAACACAACTGTAATGTAATGACAATTGTAAAATTGGCCATACCTATTGCAAGTTGTTCCTTTGCACTGATCTCTTAACCTTACTTCACATGAAACAATCTGAGCTAAAACAAGAAAAGAGCAATTTCACTGAAATTAGATAGTATATAATTCCAAATTTGTTGACCAGTTCAAAAACAGTTAAATTCCTTACACATTTGCTGTGTGCTTATTACTTCATTTTTCTCACTGTCCTCACTGCCTGTGGAGCCTGAAGGTGAACGAGTTCTTGGTCGGCTTTGTGCTGATGCATCCTGGGCTTTGGATCGTTGCCGTTCAATCTCATTGGTTTCCTCTTCTGGCTCATGAGGAGAATAAGGCCTCTCTGAATCTTCTATTTCAGAAAGCAAGTGAGAAAAGATTTCTCAGACAAAATGTGTTTGTGGAATGTAAAACTCTTAACATGTTTTTGTAACACAATTCTGTTTTCATAAAATGGTCGTTGAGTATAAGCAAAAAAAGCAAGGAAAACTTTCCATTGTTTCATAGGAAGAAGAGCTCAAGCTTCATAATAATCTCAATTATCTTTTGCATGCTGACAAAAAGAAAAGCAGCACAAATGAGGTATGAAAATGACCCTAATGTTTTTCTGAACTATCTTCCTTATGCCATCAGAAAACAAATAGGTCAAAGGAAATAATTCAAAGAGATGGTGAAAAATTTTAGCAAATTCAAAAATAGTTTGCAATTAAATAATCTGATTTTCTAAAAAATTGCACCTGAAAATATGACACATAATGTAAATAATTTTGAAATACTCATTACTAAATCTAAAGTTTTCACTTAAATAAGAACCATAAGGAAGGTGTTTGGACTCTGGGGCTCTTATGGTCCATATGAATACACAGTAGCTTTCAAAAGTGTCTAACTAAAGCAGCTAAGGTACATGTACACAGAGCAAAACAAAAAGAAACACTTGTTTCATGATGTACTATAATTCAATGCAATATATACAAGATTATGACAATTCTAAAAAATGAATAATCACACTAGCTGAAAATTTAATTATTAATTCATTCTTGTTTTGATCTTCTCTTATAGTAATGCATATCGCTATGTCACTGAGCTAATATGTTTCCCTTTAAACAAATCATTGCAAAGACTTCACTACAATTTACAAAAAGGCCTATGAATAACATATAGAAAAAGTCTAAATTTTTGTGTACTAAAAGCTCTCATGCAACAGTTAAATCAGCAGCACACTCCACTCTTTCTCAGGATACTCAGCCTCACATATTTACCATATATAGTACATGATCTCATTCAGTATGGTAAAGCAGACCCCTACCATGTCTTTGACTACATGGTTTTATGTTTTTTGGTTTTCAGTATTCCATATCAAAACATCATGTACTGGAATTAAAGTGTTAATGCTCCAATTCCAAGTACCTATCCCTATACATTATGGAAGTCATGGGATCTGACCCTTCCAGGTGGGGCGGTCTCTTACTGCCTGGCAGTGGGTTCTGGAGGGTGCTTTCCTAGCCGTTCCAAGCTTTTCAGGTTTATCTTGGTCTCAGGAACTCTCTCTCTCCTATCTTATTTGATTTATTAGTCTCAATTTCAATTAGATTGTATTATATTGTGTTATCTTGCATTCCGATATCATAGTTAGTAAAACAAGTTTTCTTCCATAGATTGTTGCCGCTGTTTTTTTTTTAACTCCCTTCATTCCTTCCTTCCCATTTTGTGGAGCCAGCGGGGATGGGGAGGCAGGGGCCTACTGGCCCCAAAAATACATTCAATTCTACTAACTTGAAACATAATGAGAAAATAAAGCAAAAGGTTACATTTCTTTGCCCAGTTATAGTTGTACTGCTAAAATTCTACATACCTCTGTAACAAAGATTTTCTCTGCAACCTCCTCCAAAACTAGGGGGACATGCAGAACAGGGACGGCCAGGCTTATAGGGAGCATGACCCCACCAGTTACCTCTTCAAGCAAAACAAAACAAAACAGTTAGTAAAATATGCCATAATAAATTAATATATTAACAATAAGCATCATTCTATATGTTGACAAATACGTGATGAAATTTAATATTAACGTAGACCATAGCATTGCTTCAATAAATTGAAAATGCTATAAGTCATTTAGAGGTACACCAAAAATATTAGAAGTAGTGGCATTAGCTGCCTTAATATGTGTGCGTGTGTGTGTGTGTGTGTGTGTGTGTGTGTGTGTTCTATATCTGCATAGCAATGTAAATCTAAATTTTTGAATTACATGAGAACAGGCTCCACTCCCCTAAATGGAATAACCTATGGGATATGATCTTAAACATCAACTTCACGTTACACATTCTTTAAGGTCAGGACGGAGAGATATATTTATTTTATATAAAAAAATCACTCAGCATTGAAGGCCAGAAAACCAAAGCTCTACAAAATCACAACAGTATTTGTGCAGCCAAGGCTGCATTGGGAACAATGCTCTACTTTGTAACAGTACAAAAAACAGAAAACTCAGACTGATTTCCTTCTGGATTATTTCCTGGATTATTACAAAGTATTTCCCCCCATTCAAAATATTTTTGGGTGTCAGATAACTTACTTAGGAGAATAATTGCATACAAGATAGACTGCTTTTGGCCAAATCTGTCCCCAGATGTTCATGTTATGACACAAATTAATTGCACAACCTATTCTGCTACTTGTAGCCCAAACAACCTATGAAAAAAAAAAAAAAGAGAGAGAGAGAGAAAGACATGTGGAAATCAAAGCTAACTAACATGAAAACACAGCTTCAACATATAGAACTCAAATCACAAGAGATTCTATATTCTGTTCTGTTATATATGGGTTGAAGCAACCCAGCTAAAACTGACTAAAGGCCTCTCATGGCCTTTTTTATTAGAAAAGCTTTACCTTGATAGAACATACATGGTGTTTCTTTTAAATAGAAGTTCTAAGCATGTATTTGAAACTGCAGCAAATGTTTTCAGCACATTATCTGAAGAACTGATCCATGAAACTAAAATGACTTATTCCAACTCAATGTTTTCTACTCAGGTTCCTGTGCCTTGGAGTTCTCAGCATGAACTAGGAATGCACAAGGATTCAGATTGCTTAGACTGAGAGAATGGACACTTGTCACTCATGAGAGAATGTGACAAACAACAAAACTAATAAATAATTTTTAAAAAAAAGGCCATGCATCAATAAGATCCAGGTCTTAGATTTTAAATAAATATGCCTTCATGTTATTGCAGTATACGATGTCTGTTCTCCTTTATACATCTACTGAAACACTTTTTATTGAAGAACTCAAAATAATCTGAGACAAAGTTGGGTATGTTCAAAGCAGACAAAAACAACAGGTGCTAATCTTGTATCAATTTAAGGGAAGTCAACTATGTAGTTCTTAAGGACTTTGGGAGTTGAAAAGGATATGTACTGTGAAGAAAATAGTAACATAAGGAAGTATATATATGTATTATAGGTCGTGCACGTGACAGAGAAGTGTAATTACAGTCACTTTTGAAGAAATTGTAAATAAAAATATAGGAATAATTCTCTTCAGAAAATAGGTACAATCATAAACTGTGGTACAAAGAGAAAATAAACATTTTGAAATAGAGCATTTTGCAGTTTTCTAATAATGTATCAAAAAAAAAAAAATTATGTAGATTTTAATATAACCTAAAGATCATGTATTTCCCATTTACTGAAAACATGACTGGCTCCCCTCAGGAAAAAAAAAAATAAAAAAATGAAGTTACATACCTAGACTTCATGAGCAGAAAATAAATTAGTTCTTATGCAATTTCAAAATCTTGCTGAAGTTAAAGAAATGTGTTATAAACTGTACTTAACTGTTATTTGACCTGAGGAATTCATCTAAGAAAGCTTTTTTCATTTAAGTATGCATATTCCAGAAAGGAGTACCAGCACGCCAGCTGGCACAGAAACAAGATTATGCAAAGTGCACTGAGCAGCCACACTTAGTACCGGGTATTGTGAGCTTTTTCCTTAACCCTGTTAAGGAGGTGATATTTATGAAGAAGAAATCTAAAGATCTGCATGACAGCCCTACTTAACATCATCAGTACCCAATGCTTGTAACTAAAGAGTCTAGTAAAAAGATCCTTTCCTGCTTTAGTACCACTATACACACAGTAAGACTAATATGTTCTACTTGCCATGCAGTGACCTAACTGAAGGTTAGGATTGCTCATTTCCTTCTGTAGCTGACAAAACACAAACCGACCTACATACCTGTGTATAATGTGTACAAACAGGACCAGAGCATTTGTAAGGACAATATGGGTTGCATTCATGAGGATGTGGATACGTGAAATCTCTCACTTCATCATACCATGCTTGGACATGAAATGTTGGTGGTCTGTACCTATGAAAGCCAGCAGTAGTCTATTAGATCTCTAAACGGTTGTAAGTTCTGTCATTGATAGAGTCTATCATATCCTTAAAGTAATAAGCAACATTTAGATTTCGAAAAACAATAATGGAGTATTTAACAATGTCTTAAATACCTTCCCCAGTGTGCACCCAAATTCTGTCCAATGGACGGTAGGAGGCTTGCAGGCCCATGCTCCCACAGACACGTTTCAGCCCATGATTCTGCAGATCTCTCCAGTTCTGTATCCCATGTCTGAAATTCGAAATAAAAGAAATTGACACCTGCTCAGAAATACTTGATGTGTACCTCATATACCTTAAAACAGAAAGGCAAACCAAAAGAAAGCTAGGAAGATTGTTCATTTTTAAAGCTTCTGCTACTGAGAAAAAAAGTGACAGCACAATTGTGTGCCTATTATATAAGAAATAGAAAAGTTTCCACAAAGAGGAAAAAAAAGTTTTAATCCCTTCCCAGATTTCCCTTTTAGAAAGCCTGTGCAGGCACTCTGCAGTGAATAAAAGACAAATATGAAACTGAAAGGCTTAGTTCAACTTTCCAAGCTAAATTAAGTGCATTTTCTGTCTTGTGAGATTTCTTTTTAGTAACAGGCACTTTTCTTACCCTAAAGAGTATTATCTAACATGCTTTCAACATAAGACTTTATTTCCTCTAAACCAGTAGTTTATTTGAAATGAAAGTGATTTTGTCTCTCTCTTCTATAATCAGCTTTCATTGAAATAATACACAATGCAAACAGAAAATATGGAAACCAGAACAACATCGTCAGACATTGATTTATGGCTAGGTTGGTAAGAAAAGGAGGCATTCATGTTAGTAAGAAGCATGCTTAGGACAAGTTAAATAAAAAGCATCACAGTTGTTTCTCCTTTTCTTTAAAAAATACAGAAGAACAGGTTTGTAGCTGAAAGGCAAATGTAAGTTTCTCTCTTTCAAAAGCATACTAAAAGTTACTCATCTTTAAAAATAAAAAATAAAAAATTATACTGTATATGTTTAACATATTCATCTAGGGCTTACTTGTTAAGCAAAGTACCCATACTGCTGATTGGCCTTTTAAATTTATTGATACTTGCAGAAGTTTCTAGATATCTGACTAACTGATAATAATACCCAGGTTAGGAAACTGAAATATTTCCAGGAAGGAAGAAAATTGCTTATAAAAGCACAATTATTTCATCATATGTTCAGACAATTTATTTCCATTAGACCATGTTATCTAAGTAACAATAATTCAGTATTTCCAAACCCAAATTCCCATGTAGACACTGTAGGTCATGTCTACAGATTTTTGGCAGAGACTGAAGGTAAAGAACTCTTAATACAGCCAAAGAATACAGAAAAAATCCATGCACTATAATTTATTTTTCTATTAATTTTGATACGCAGTTTTCACCTTATTAGATTACTCATTAACAAAATATATGCTTTTGGTTATGCAAGAAGATGATTATGGAAAGTCTACTATCACTCAATTTAATCCAAGTTTATCAATTCTTTGTTCTCTTCAGAAGACTCCATGCTACTGCATTTCCATTTTGTCTGTTATTATTAGTAAAAAATTTACAAGATACATTTTGACTCTCAAAATGCAGCATTTATTTTGACAGTATTCTGAAACATAACAATGTATAATAATGATACAATAACGCTCTTACCCTTCATACAGATACAAAACTCCCCAACTCTAGGATACAGTAGTAATTTTCTATTTGTCTAACTGGGATGGTATTAAAATGTCAAAAACCATAGTTCTAATCTCAAATCAGAAAGTTTTATGAGTTTGTATAAATCTTTTCCCTCTCCTTGTCACACTATCATAAACAGTCCTGCTTCCTACACTGTTTAAAAAACAAACCAAAAAAACCCTAAAAAAACAAAAAAAAAAAACACCAAAGATTAACACATTTCTTCCATATATATAATATTTTCTTATAAGCAATAGTACAATTGCTTTGCCATTCTGCTATAGGATTGCAACACTGCAGCATTTTAAAATAAATGCCATACAATTTGTCCTTGTATGTATTGCACAATGTGAAGTCAGCTCAAAATTTTTATCACTTAGATTTAGTTCTGAATATGAATAAGTCCAAATGTAAAGCTAACACATATCCCAAGAAAATGCTGCTAAGAATGGTTTTATCAAATGGATCTTGAAATATATAATTAAATAAGACTTCAGTTAGACAAAATGTGTGCATCTTCACACTCTTGGAACTTTCTATCTCCAAAGCCAGGTAAATTTTCTTACAACTCGTATGAACCTAAGAACATCAAAATATATTCTCTTGTAAAACATCCTTGAACAAGTTCATAAGGAGCTGACAGAGCTTATGGGTTACAGTTAAAGGGAAGGCAGGGGAAGGAGACACCACAGTGGGTGTCTGCTGCACGCTGCCCAGCCAGGAAGACTAAGTGGATGTGGCCCTCTATATAAAGAGATGGGAGCAGCTTTGTGTTCATAAAACATGGTTCTCATGGGGGGACTTTAACCACCCTGATATCTGTTGGAAGACCAACACAGCAGAGCAACAGCAATCAAATTGGTCCCTGGAACATGTTGATAATAACTTCTTCCAAGTGGAAAAGAACATCCATGAGAAAATGTGCTATGCTGGACTTTGTCCTTATCAGCGAAGATGGGCTGGTGAATAACGTGACACTCAAGGGCAGCCTTGGCTGCAGTGACCACAAAATGATGGAGTTCAAGATCCTTACTGTCCAAGAGGGCATGCAGCAAGCTTGCTTCAAGAGAGCAGACTTAGAACTTCTCAAAGAACTGCTTGGCACAATGACATGGGATAAAGCCCTGAAGGGAAGAGAGACCCAAAAAGGAAGTCCATAGAAAGTGGAAGCAGGAACGGGTTACCTGGGAGGACTACAAAAAAGCTGTCCAAGCAGCCAAGGTTCAGGTTAGGAAAGCTAAAACCCACATAGAATTAATTAGCCAGAGACATAAAAGGGAACAAGAAAAAAATCTGTAAATATATCAGTGATTAAAGGAAGGCTAAGGAAAAGGTAGTGTAAGCCTTCTCCCAAAGGAAATGAGAGACCCAGTCACGAGGGATATGGAGAAAGCTGAGGTGCTCAATGACTTCTTTGCATCTGTCCTCACCAGCAAGGGCTCTAGCCACACTATCCAAGTTGCAGAAAGCAAAGGAAAGAAGTGAGAGAAGGAAGATCTGCCCTCTGTAAGTGAAGATCAGGTTCAAGATCATGTAAAGAACAAGGTGCACAAGTCCATGGAACACAATGAGACTCAATCAGGTGTTCTGAGGGAATTGCTACAAAAAGTTGCCAAGCCACTATGCATCATATTTGAAAGGTCATGACAGTCTGGTGAAGTTCCCACAGATTGGAAAAGAGAAAACATAACCTCTATTTTCAAGAAGGGGGAAAAAAAGAAGATCCAAGGAACAACAGGTCGATCAGTCTCACCTCTGTGCCTAGCAAGATCATGGAGCAGATCCTCCTGAAGTCTCTTCATAGGCATGTAAAAATAAAGATGAGATGATTGGTGGTAAACAACATAGCTGCACTAAGGGCAAATTGTGCCTGACAACTTTCTGGCCTTTTATAATGAAGTTACAGCATCAGTAGATAAAAGAAGAGCAACTAACATAATCTATCTGCACTTGTGCAAAGTATTTAACACTGTCCTGCATGAGATCCTTGTCACCAAATTAAGAAACAATGGATTTGATGCATGGACCACTTGCTGGATAAGAAATCAGCTGGATGGTTGCACTAAGAGAGTTGTAGTCAACAGCTCAGTGTTCAGTTGGAGACCAGTGATGAGTGGCACTCCTCAGGAATTGGTGCTGGTACTATTGTTATTTAACATCTTTGTAGGTGACACTGACAGTGGGATCAAGTGCACCTTCAGCAAGTTTCCAGATGACATCAAACTGAGTGGTGCAGTTGACATGCTAGGGGGAGGGATGCCATCCAGAGTGACCAGGATAGGCTTGAGAGGTAGCCCATGCCAACTTCATGAAGTTCAACAAGGCCAACTGTAAAGTCCTGTATCTGAGTTGGGGCAATCCCAAAAACAAATACAGGTTGGATGGAGAATGACCTGAGAGGAGCCTGAGGAGAAGGATTTGGGGGTGCCAGTTGATGAAAGACTCAACATGAAGCAACAATGTTCACCTGCAACCCAGAAGGCCAACCATATCCTGGGTTGGATCAAGAGAAGCGTGGCCAGCAGGTTGAGAGGGGTGACTTTGTCCCTCTACTCTGCTCTCCTGAGAGCCTACCTTGCATTCAGTTCAGTGGCCCCCAACACAAGAAGGACATCAAGCTATTGGAGTGGATCCAGAGGGAAGACCATCCATGAAGATGATCAGAAGGCTGGAGCAACTCCCCCTATGGGGCAGGCTAAGAGAATTGGGGCTCTTCAGCCTAGAGAAGAGAAGGCTCAGGGAGATTTTATATCAGCTTTCTACTACCTGAAGGAGCCTCCACTAAAGCTGAGAAGGAATTTTTTATAAGGTCATGTAACGACAGAACCAGGGAAAATGGCTTTAAACTGGAAGAGGGTAGATTTAGACTACATATTAGGAAGAAATTCTTTACTGTGAGGGTGGTGAGACACTGGAGGAGGTTGCCCAGAGAGCCTGTGGATGCCCTCTCCCTAAAGGCATTCAAGGCCAGGCTAGATGTGGCTTTAAGCAACCTGGTCTAATGAGAGGTGTCCCTGCCTATAGCAGGGGGAGTTAGACCTACGTGATCTTAAAGATCCCTTCCTACCCAAACCATTCTATGATTTTCAACTCTCAGAACATAAGTGGCAGATAAGGGAATTGCATTGTTTCGTTATTGCTGTTTTTTTCCATGCAAATTTTGAAATATTATATGCAGCTATTTTAATTTAATGATTTTTGCATGTTCACAGCAAGGTAGTCAGTAGTAGTTGTTTGAAGCAATTCCTAAAGTTTGTGAACAAATAAATAAAAAATTCTTTTTTGAAAACTGGTAGCTATACATGACATCCAGAGCACTGCAATAGTCTTTGATAAAGAACTTAAGTTCATAACAAATTTTCCTGACTGATGTACACCCAAACTACAAAGTACAATTGAGATTGGATACTGTTCTCAAGCGTTTCTTCAACAATTTTGTTCTTTTTTTCATTAACTGCTTCTTGTTATACTATAGCCATAGTATAAAATAATGTTACCCCTCTCTGCTTGCCAAGCCAGAGATAGGCATGCCTTCCAGTTTTCAGCCCACAACCTTAGCTGCAGCAAAGATATAGTCTTTGAAACAGAAGATGGGCTGCAGTGAAGGTCTTTGCAGGAAGCATAATGCAGAAGACTATTCTAGCAATGAGGAGTTTGGGCTCCTTGAATATTTTTGCCTGTTGCAGTTATTCCTGACTACAGAAAAGGATGATATATGAGCCAAGGAGGCAACTCTATCCTTCCCAAGAATGTGTGCATGAGATTGTCTCAGACCAGAATTTGTACAATTAAGGGCAAGAGGTACTAGGTTATGGCTCATGTGGAAATCAACCTATTTCTTTTTACATTATCTATACACATATGCAGATTTCAATGTCATTTGTTCTGTCATCAACTGTTCTTTAAAAACAGTTTTGGTACAGTTTTATAACACTGGAAAAAGAAAAAAATGTAGAACTTGAGCAATTCAGATTATAGTACCTTAGTAAAATGTCTGAGATAATATCTAATGGGAGCTGTGTCATAAATCAGAATTTAAACAGAAGCATAAAAAGAAATGTTTATCAAAAATACAGAACAGAATTTCAACACATATTTCATACATGCTAATTTTAAGTTTAATCATGAAAATCCTGATGAAAAGTGATAAGAATTTTTTTATGAGAAAATCATCAGAAATCTGATAGCAAATAGTTGGGACTATGTAAGGATTGATTTCTTAGTTATACGGCATGCTCAAACACACGGTAGGATGATCAATTCACAAATAATTCCACCCTCAAAATACTGTGAGACAATTAGATGAATCACATATCAAAAAGCTTGCATACATATTTTAGTTTTGCAACAAACAATTCCATGTCTTATTTTCTCCCTGATGTGTACACTACACAATGAAGTCACTTCAGAACAGTCAGCTGTTCAGGAAATTCTCTGTGTGTGCCAGAGAAGAAAGGACTCATTCATTTGTTTCTCAACCTTTAACACCTAAATCCCTTATTTCTAAAGCCAGACATAAAAACTACCTGGCATGGATATAATGCATATACAGCTAGCATGGTTTATTGTTTTTTGGTTTTTGTTTTTTTTTTTTATAAGGAGATCATGAAGAAATATCCACCTACAGTACAATTTAACATTGCTTCTGCTTCATCAAGTCTACATTTGAGTTCAAATATAAAATTATTACTCACGTTATTTCAAGTATCTCATCATATGGAGGTACACCAAGTAGAATACGAATACCTACGAGGGCTGATCTGAAAGTAATGTTTCCTATTTAATTATGTTGGCGCATGAAGTCAGAGATGGACAATGGTGGTATGACAGTAGAAGCTGAATCTCCCCACAAATATTATATATTTGGGGGTTGGACTCGATGATCTCTGGAGGTCCCTTCCAACCCCTACAATTCTGTGATTCTGTGATTCCATTACACTGTGTTGTCATGTGGCAGATGGCAGCAGAGGAGCAGTCAGACAAAATGGTGTCTGACATGGAATTACATATGAAGCCAAGGAACATCATCAGGTTTCTCCACGCAGAAAAAAAATGGCACCCATTGACATTCATTACGCTTGCTGAACATTTATGGAAACCGAATAGTGGATGTGAGCACAGTGAGGTGCTGGGTGGTGCATTTCAGCAGTGGTGACAGCAACAAAGGGTCACGTAAGCTGATGCAGATTTTTTTGCGCGCATCATGTAGGATGCTGGAGAAAATGCCTAGCTAATGGTGGTGACTGTGTTGAAAAAAAATGTTTTGTAGCAGAGAATTTGCTCTACCAAATAGTTTTATCATGCTCTTGATTTCCATGGAAACTACAATAGATAAAAACAGGAGGCACTACTTTCAGAGTGACCTATGTAGATCTTATTTTCTTACCTCTTTCCTGTATTATACATAGGTATTGAATCCTTCTTAATTCTAGCTTTCACAGAAAACTATTGGTATTAACTTACCACAGTCCTGCAGATTTAAACTTCATCAACTTTACTAAGTCATGTATGTTGTCTATGGCTTTTACAAGACATGTACCAATTTTACCAGTTCATGGACCTAACCTCAACTAGAAAGATTTTAATCTCTTACATTCCAAGCTGTGCCTGATAGTGGATGGCTAGAACACTCAATACACACATATTCCTGAGAACTGCAGCTACAACCAACATCAGACTGGTAGGTTCTCATGAAGACAAAGGATGATGTTCTTCCTTCATTCTGCCTTCCATTCTGGACAGGAAATTACTTCCTACTGGTCTGGTTCCAAGTGATGGACAAATTCATGAGTCCAGCTCTACAAAATTCTCTAGAGAAACAAATCGTCCTATTTGTGTTTCATTGAATGAACAGAAATATTTGACATAGGTTTTAGCGGTAGCTGATCGTAATTTTAGAGATGCTCACTGTGCTTCAGTTGTTGATATAAAAATTGCAAAATTCAGAAATACAAAAAGAAAAACAACAAAACAGGCATAGGTAATACAGAGTTTGCTGCTACTCAAGATCAACATCCTGCAAGGCAGACTACTTCGAGCAAGTTTTTTTTTTTCATACTTAATCAAGATAATATCTCTTAGCTTCTAACCTTGCCAAATTTACTTTTCCTAAAACCCCCCAGGACGTACAGACACAACTAAGTTCACAGGCAATCTGCCTCCTTATGACAAGCAACATTTTCTTCTAATGAAATATACACATTCAAAACAGGAGAACTCAGATGCTGGAAATCAGTTTCTTGGCCATTGAAGAGAATATACATTTCTCTGTAGAAACATACCAACATAAGCAATTCCTTTTTATACTTGTATCCTCATATGTGACAGAAAGTCTATCAACTTTTCAGGCATCATTGCTGTGAAGCATGTTCCTCCATATATAAAACCCTTAGCTGAAAGTTTAATGGTGCTCTAGACTTGATTCCATTATCTATTCTGAATAATTTACCATTGACTTCTGCTATCCAAATAAGTATGCTCAGAGTAAAACTGCTATCCCCAAACTTATATGTGAGCTGGTCTGCACATCATGGGCATTGGCTGAACTTCCAGAATCTGCAAGCAGTAAGAGGAGAAAACATTCAGCTCTACATACTTCCACCTTATAGTCTCAGTTGAGTTTATTTTACTGTCTTCTTCTAGATTTGGAAAATAACTTGCATATCATCCAAGTACCATGATTATTTACAACATTTCTGCATTATTCACACTTATGTACTAAAACATTCCCATCCATGAAGGAAACAATGCCAATTTTTTAAGACTGTAACACCATCACATACACCATGATGGAAGTCAGATCAGATTAGGATTTTTCAATGGCAGGATTTTAATTTAGATCAAGAATGTGATTTCCAAATGAAACTCCCAATCATTCCCACTTAGTGTACATCACAGAGCACTCTTGGGGTACAAATCAGATTCCTTCCAGACAAAATACCAGGAGTTGTGTTCTAAGAGCACGTCTATAGCTTTACAGTTGTTAATGGGTTTTTAGTCCACACCAACAGATAAGACTTAGATCAAAATAGAAAACCCTGAAATGTAGAGAGTATGAATGTCAGGCCCTCGGCACCAATTCTTTTGCTCTACAAAACCTGCTGTTGTAACACAACACGCTGACACAAGCACTGCCTTTCTCAATATTTTGTTAAAATTGTATGCCAATAACAATCCTAGAGCTTTGCAAACCTTATGCTAGACTAGCACCAGGCTGGTTGATTACACTAAATAGTGAGAACAGTTACTAATTCCAGCTGCCAATTTTTCCCCTCAAGAAAGTTTTTTAGGCTTAGCAGCAGGGATGTCACATGCAATGCAAATCTTTTAAATATTCCCAGTTTACAACATATCACATTAAAATAAACCAAAACTAACACCAGATTAACTTCACAGACTGGACTACAAATTGTGGTATTTAACCTCTGTCAATATGGGGTTCAAGTAGCATGTATATTGAAACCAATGCTCCGCTTATTGAAAAGCTGTTCAGAGAGGATACTGCAGCTTACAGTACAACTCAGCAACAGCCAAACCAATCACATGGGGTAGGATTAACCTTCCTGGAAATTAAACAGGCTCAAAGTAGATACAGGCATTTGAGCTAATTATCTAAATTACCTTTGTAGTTACATAGACAAATAAGCATCTACAGAAGGAGATAATTTTAGCTACCTATCTTTAACTGAGAGGAGCTGTGTGCTGGAAATTCTCATTTCTCTCCATTAATTATAAAAGAGACTGGCTCAAATGTAGAAAATTCAAATGTAGAAATTCTCTACCCAAGGCAGATCAGCATAAGTGAGTCCACCAATTACAGCAACAGGTGTTGCATCAAAACTGAGAAGCCCAATAGTTCAAAAACACAGTGATAACATTTTAATTGGAGAGACTTTCATGTGTGAAGGAATAAAGAAAAAATTGTATGGAAAGCAACTGTATGGAAAGAAAAAAAAAAAAGAGTTAAAATTTAAGCTCAGTAAAGATGGAAAAGTAAGTACAGTGGACACCACTGAAAGTAAACATTTACCATGGCATAGTATAAATACTTCATTGCTGTATACGTTCTAAATATAGGGAGAGAGTAGTAAAGTAAATACCACAGTACAGTATGGGTATTTATTTACTGTATTCTTTAAGACTAATGACACTAAAAAGGAAAAAAGAAAAAAAAAAAAAAAAAAAAAAAAAAAAAAGGAAAGATGAAACATTGATTAAGAAATGTCATGAGCAATTAAGCCAGAAATACACTTAAGCACCAGAAATCAGCTATGTGGTATCAGCAGAGAATGACAGAAAGGTACAGTTGAAAACAACACCGAGAGATGGATCTCAACTACATTTTAGCCTCTTTTACTGAGACGAATCAAATATTTGTGTGTTGTCCACTTTTTAACAATTAAATAATAATGGTAATTTCTGAATAATATTTATTGCCTTTTTCTTCCAAATTTTATGACTGTAAGAATAAAGAGTATTTTCTTGATAGACAACATAAAACTCCTGCCCTGCAATGATAGCTGATTTGTTGTTGTTGTTGTTGGGTTTTTTTGCATGTAAAAAAAAAAAAAGAAGAAGAAGAAAAAAGAAAAACAACCAAAAAAAACCAAAAAGCAAGAAATAACTCTTTCCTGTAATAACCTTTATTTATTTCCCAGATTAAAGAAACTCAGCTGTTTCTCTCCTTCAGCCTTCATAAATCACACATTCTGTGTTTATAATCAATCCCATTAATCTCATTCATTCACTAGGAAGTGGCTAGACAATTCCTAAAATATAACCAAAGCTGGACATTGCATTTCAAACAAGGTCTCAACACTTTCACACAAAGAAGTAACTTTCTTTCACATATTCTTGGCTCATTATTTTCTAACTCACTGTAACTTATGGACAGGGTAGTGTTACTCCTAGCTATTATTTATTCCTTGCATTCCACCTACTTGATACTCTACTTACTCTACATCTTGCAGTTAAATTTACTTTATTTCATCACATTCATTCCAGGACATTTCCTCCACTTGACAAGTTCTGATAATTTTTAAACAATTCTAAAACAATCCCAATCTACGTTACTGTATTCTCCAGTTCTTAAGTGCATTCCTTGCTCATCTAAGTCATTATCTATATGCTTAACTGAAATGGGACTTGCTCTGACATCATCAACATTTTTGACCCTTTGCATGTTTAACACCAAGCTTCTGTCACCTTTAACTTGTGTTGGGTAGAGTGTTAAAACCCTTCCAGAGTGAAAAAGGAGACACGTACTACTTTTACCAGTATACTACAATAGTTAACTACCAGGTCAAAAAAGTAAAAAGGATTGGTTTGATATGATCTCTTCTTGAGAGATAATGGCAGTTTTCCTTGCTTTCACTTAAGGTGAGGTAAGGCAATTTCATCCATAACTAACCTTCTGAGGGAAGTCCATAAAAACTAATGATAATTAACACCTCCGAAAAGTCACTTACTAGCATGCAACTGAGACAGCTACCTTCAGACATTTGAATCCAAAAATATCAAATTCTGTGCTAGCCTGAGGAGCCTATACTATGCAAGTCATTGCATAGTAAATAGCAGAGTGAACACAAAACCCCAAGAGTACTGGAACACCAGACAATTGTCCCTGAAAATACAAAAATACCCATTTTAATAAGTACTGATGTACTCCTTAAACACAGAGAAAGCACAAGTAAAATCATTAAACTTTCCAGCAGCAGGAAAGTCCAGTGTCCATTTTCTGTTGGAGGAAGACAGCTTGTCTAAAAGTAAAAAGGTAAGAACCTTACGTGCTACCACGTGGTAGACCGGAGTTATAGAGCATTAAGCTGGGCAGAGATCCCTGAATAGACCTTGAGGTTACAGCTACTCTTTTGGAAGAGAGTAAAGAGCAGGAAAACTGTGGCTTTTGCCTGGAAACAGGAAAGCAAGATGAGGCCAAAAATATTGTTCCCAAACACTGAATAAATTGCTCCAATATTTAGAAGTATCTCTCTATTACAGTTTCATGTGTTTGAGCTTATGTGTTCAAAAAGTAAAAACCAGGAATAGGAATGAGTAGACATGACTAATCACATTTAATTCTGTGTGTACTCTAAGAGTGTTAAAAACACCCTTGCTGGAATAGTCAGGTTTCCAAGGTGTTCTGAAACAGTACATTTACTTTGCTACTTTTTAAAAGCAGTGCATAAAGACTTTCTATTAGAAGATGACTAAAAAATCATCTATTTGCTTCTATATTCTGACACGAATGGAAAAGAAACAACAGTGATCACAGACGTGCAAACTGATCTTGATTTCTGCATTTTGTGCATTGCCAAAGAATGAATTATACATTCATTACAAATAGTATTCATAAATATGCATAGCTAATTATAAACTGACCACAGCACAGCTCCTTACCTCAAATCCTAGTACTCATTACTACTATAAACTAGCTGTAACTGATTGCTTTCATGCAGCAGTTTAACAGATGCTACAGAATTTCCTGGACTTTGAACAGGAATTAGCCACAGTATCTCACATACGTGTCACAATGAATGTTGGCTTTTAAAAGGTGACCACCGCAATTTGATATTAGTACAGCAGAAGTGAATTGAACTTACTGTAAGAGATCACAGTGATCATATGTAACATGGCCCTACTGAAAGAAATGTTTAAATAAAATTTAAATGAAGGGAATTGGAAAATATGTCTTAAAGAGTATTTGACCATTCAGGCAGCCAACAAGGCACTGAGAATGTATACACTGCATTATGTAGTAGGTATCATTCTTTCCTGAAACTTTCTTGAAACACAGACAAAGTTCTATATTTAATGCAATCTTCCTTCATAATAAAGTAAAAGTTGTCCAGACGCAAGATAGTCTTCTTAATGAATTATGCCTTTTTGACTCTAATAGTCACTCTACTTTATGCCAAATTTAAGGTTGAAGAGTACTTTTATAGAAAACAGGCTGAAGACATAACTAGTTTTTTAATGTCATTATTTAAGAAATAAATATATTTTTTATTTTCCTCAAATAAAAAATGTTAAAGAGAGTGTCATAAAGATGAAAGACTACATGGAGTTGCTTTCACAAACCTCGTTGATTCTTACTGTGTTTAGCCTACTTTATGTTTAAGCACAGATCCCATTACTACTGATCAATAATTTTTTCTGTTTGGGAAGGCAGTGAAGGAGTCTTCTGACAGAAAAATAAAGGATGAACAATATCTGTTCTATGTTGCTAATTACTTTCATTATGGGAAGGCTAACAGTAAGCCTTTCTGCTACTTTCCACTTTCAGTTTCTTTACTTGGAGTTACTTAGTTGTGGTTGGCATTCTATCAATAAAAGTCATAACATGGACTTATCCACTCGCTTTCTTGGCCACTTCACATTGCACAATCCTTTGCTAAAACAGCCAGAGAGAATAAGAGGGTAAGTCAACGTCACTGAGCTCTCTGATGCAGTGTCGGCAAGCTCTGAGCACAGGCAAAATAGCTGAAGCAATTCCATCAACCTTTGAAGTGGAGCAGGAAAGTGGAAAACCAGAGAGAAAACAGACAGGTTCACTCTGAAAAAGGCTGCTCTCTGTTTGGCAAGTATAGTGCTCTCTGGCCATTTAAGGGATTCCACAAACCAAGGTTTTCTGCTTGAAGGAAACAAGAATTGTCTTTAACCAGGCTACCCAGACTTTCTGCAAAACGGATAAGACAAACTAGGGACGTGTAAGAGTTTTATCAGTAATGTCATCTAGGAATTTCAACAGAAGACTGTTATTCAACACATAAAAGTTCACCACATCTATTGCAAGGTCTCTAAGTTTCCTAATGCTGTTTCTTCTCCACACATTGAAGCACTGAGATTGACTCCTGAGCATACTTCAGTTCTGTAGCTACATAGGTGATAGACTGAAAATCTCAGCTGAGAGCTGACAGACATGTGCAGAAACCTGCTAAACCCAGACATACACAGATCATTATATGAAGAAGCACAAAATCGCTGAAATTATTTCAATCTCTATTAGAATAGGGATTGAAATCAGCCACTGTGATGATATGAAGAATGTTTTTCTATTATCCATGCAAGAGCTCTCTGTACTAGTGGGTTCATCTGATTCAAAGTTGAATCATCTGTATTTAAAAACAGCAGGAATTCGCTTGAGGAAAATGAAAAAAAAATCCAAATTATTTGTAGTCATTCTTCTTCCTCTTCTTCTGAAGTCTTCATGGAGTTACTGAACCAAGTTGCAAGTTCTCAAGACCCACAGAATGAGGCCCGGAGGAAGCCTGTACTCATCCAGAAGCCACTTTTGAAAGAAAAGATACAGTATCAACACTTGCAACATAATTCTATGGTAGTTTTCAGACAGATAAGACCTTCTGAGAAAATGTATCAGAACAAACTAGCTATATTTCTAGCTTTCCCTAGAACAAAATACAGATGCAGTATTGCTGTCACGTTTGTCCCTAAGAATTATGAAACTATACCAAATAAATATGCTAATCTGAACTTTTGAAAGAAGTACTCCTACAAGAGTTTCATTTCCTTCACAAGGTTTGCAGAAAAACAAAAAACAACAACAAAAAGTAAAAAATCTGAAAATCAAGACAGGAGGCAGGGGCTTTGTGATGACATGGTCATGGCAGGATGTGGACAAAAGAAGACTAAAAATAATTAAATAAGAAGCCTAGAAAACACTGATGTTCCTAATTATTTTAATTACAAATTGCAGAGTGTGGCAAGGTGTCAGGAAACACCAAGTTGAAATACTTTGCTGTCTATCAACCTAGGAAGCTGAAAGCTGAATGCTTTTCAGTACAGAAAAGGGACACACAAGAAATGAAGATCTCACATAAGCTGTTCAACTTATTTGCTTGAGAAAATATGAAATCAATAACTGAATACTAAAAGAAAGATTTAAAACAGAATGCATTACAAATTCAGCACTCAAAATTTATTTTGTAAATTTTACTCATGGTGAGTCCCAGTTTGCAGGGTGTAGCTGTTCAGAATATAAAGGAACTAACAGCATCTTATCCATCTTACAATGACTATTTTTAAGGTGCTGATCTCAGCTTTCAAGGATATGTTCAACTGCCAAGCTACAATGCTGACACTAATCAAAATAGTATTGTTGGATAATTTCAATTTATTGTGAGACACCCGTAATACAAAAAAAAGATAGTGAAATAGGATTAGGTGATAGAGAAGCTATAGGATTATGATACCTAAATATGTTTTTTTTAGTTTTATTAACATTTTATAATTTAATAATAATTTATTAACAATGCAATAAAAGCCTGTCTAACTAATTGAAGGTAGAATAAGGCTCTTCATGACAATCCAGTTTCAAAGGACAAACCAATATACTGATTTTGTGGTTGGCTAATAGTCTCTTGTAAAATACTGATGACAGGACAGTGCAGAAGTCTGTCTAAAGTCAATTTACCAAATAAGGACAGAAAAAAAAATGTGTTGCCTTATATATTCCAAGGCTATTGCATACACTGGCAAGTGCATAAGAAATCATGGCATTTTCCATTTTTGTCTTAAACAGCACGTCTGTGCCAAGAGATGCTGGGCAGCAAAGCACAGACCAGCTCAGAGAAGAAAAGCCTCACTATGACACTGTTCTGGTCAGACTCACGACTGCCATCAGAAGTTTGCTTCAGTTCCCCGTACTACTACAGACATCTTTTCCACAGTTACCCCAAGTGACTGATGAGAAGGCCACACCAGGTCAATGGCTCAGGATAGGAAATATTGAAAGCATCATCTAATTTCAGCTCCGGAGCCTTGGAACATTAGCACAGAAATGTCATCTCTCACTGCTCTCTTAGCAGTGCTGTTAATTCTTGCACACATCATGAAGAAAAAAGGTCTTCACTCCTTCATGTGTTAGGAAGCACTTGTTTACTGTACACAAAAGGATAAACATCCATAGAGTATGGACTTGCTGTATGTTTTCATAACAAGCTGCTCACCATTACCCCAAGAATTTTTTTTCCTATTATCAAGCTGCAATACTGACAATTCAAAAGGTCTCAGTGCTGAAGGAAGAGCTCTAGGAAAGAATGATCTAACATGCAGTCATAAGATCATCTGCAGCCACTGCAGAGGAGGCAACTGAATATGTTGGGTTGCTGTTTCCTACATGAGAGCTCAGGCAGATCCTCACACCAGAAACTTTCTATACAGAGAAAGAGACAGAAGGTGTACCTATATCAGAATTAAGCAATGAAAATAAAAAAAAAAAAAATAAAAAAAAAAAAGGAAAAAGGAAAAAAAAAAAAAAAAAAAGGAAATTGCTAATTTTAACACTATCAAGTTGCAAGGCCTAGATAGCATCATCCATGAATTTGGAGAAACTTAATTATGAAATTGCTGAATTACTGTGTAGTGTAGAAATTCTCTTCCAAAAATGGCCTCGCTAACAAAATACAGTATATGGGTGCTAATATTTTAAAATGCTTCCAATGGATTCTGAGAAACTGCAGACCAGAAACTGACTTCTACATGGATGCTTTGATAGGCTAAGTCGTAAAATACCTGGATAATACAAGCTCCTCCCAGATCTATCAGACTTCTTTGAAAGCATCATAAAGATACAAAAAAAAAAAAGTGTAGTTAAGTCTTTTTTGCAAAGTCTCTCACTAAGTTCTTAAAAAATGAAGAAAAAAAAAAGCTATAATGAAATAGATGAGATAAAGAAATAAAGATCCAGTTTAAAGGAAAAACATAACCATAGTAACAGTTCATGTAGCATACAATTACGTGCAGAGCTCTGCAACTTTTTATCACAAAGATATATATAGACTTAAGCATTTAGAGTTGCCTCTGGAACTACTGGTAGAAAAATAAAACAAAGTGCCGATTTAGAAAGTCCCTAAGCTGCTGTTTGCTCAAAGCTGGGAGTTTTCATTGCAGAAGTTTCTCTGTTTCCATTCTCTACTCTTATCCTCTTACCCTAGGAATCCCCAACAGCTCACCACCAGAGCCAATTACTTGGGAAGATGAACTTTTCATCCGGTTAGTTCAGCCAGACAACCATGAGAATGTTCTGTTTATTACACATAGCCTCTAAATTTTGCTGCAGTTAGTAACTTGGGGTCACTGAACTGTGATAATCTCATACTCTTTTTCTTTTACAAGGCAAAAGGGTAAAGTTTATAGCTGTACAGAAAACCAGTAATTCAACCCTTTTTCTTCCTTAATGAAATCTAGATCTTACATGCTGAAGTCCATCGTTAAATGCAAGGGAAGTCAAAGGCATGCCAAAGAACTACAAAAATCTGTACTAGAATAGCACCATACACATACTATTTTGTATCACTACACGTATCTGTCACGGAGGCAAAACTGCAATGTGCTGCATGACATGGAACGTTATGTCATGGTTTAATATTTTTGGTCTTCATGCTGTATCATCTACCTGCTGAATACATTATACAAAAGTACATTAGTGTAAAAAATTTTTCTCCTCTGCACAACTCAAAAAAAAAAAAAAAAAAAAAAAAAAAAAGTGTTGGCTCTGCAGTTCTCTCAAAGATATGGCTAGCAAGGTACAGATCAGTGCTTCTACATAAACTGCAGTTCCTCATTTCTCCCAATCCTTAGCTATTCAATCCCACCCTCTTCTTTTATCAGCACCACTACTCATCTGATTCAGCCATGATTGGAATTGATTCCAAACTCAAACTGGCATAAAATTATAACTACTGGGAAAGAAAGAGAGAGAAAGAGAAATACAGAGAAGGAGAGAGAAGGAGAGAGAAGGAGAGAGAAGGAGAGAGAAGGAGAGAGAAGGAGAGAGAAGGAGAGAGAAGGAGAGAGAAGGAGAGAGAAGGAGAGAGAAGGAGAGAGAAGGAGAGAGAAGGAGAGAGAAGGAGAGAGAAGGAGAGAGAAGGAGAGAGAAGGAGAGAGAAGGAGAGAGAAGGAGAGAGAAGGAGAGAGAAGGAGAGAGAAAGACATGTTTCTGATTCTTTAATCGGTTAAACTAATCTCATCATCAACTTAGATATGTATCAGTGGCAGGAGCAGGACAGAGGTATTTTCAGGTAAAAGCTGACTGTTAGTTTACCATAGCTGAAAAATATGAATTGTATAATGAGAGAAGACACTCCCACATACTTTTTCCCAGCTCCAAACACATTCGAATATTTTAAGCTCTATAGCAGATTTACAGAGAAATAGGCATATGAGTGAGGCACCTGAACTTTCACCACCTCCTCTCAGATTCTGTACACTGTTAAAACTTCATTTTCACCAGTAGAGCCAGCTCTGTTTTCAAAGAAGGACTGTACTAGTACAAAGGGCTGCTCATACTGACATGGCTGTGCCCATAGCAGGAAGGTTTCTGCCAGGAGTTCTATACTAATAAAGCACTCCAAAAGTAGACAAAAATATTTCAGCTGTACTTCCCTAGCTCACTAAATATCAGGAAAACAATTAGAGGGATTTTTGAACTTGCCTTTGTAAGGCTTCACATATCTTAATCATATTGCAAAGATCTTTTTTTTATTACTTTTAAGATCCTCAACAACATCCATCCTTTATTAAAAAAAAAAAAAAAAAAAAGCCAAATACAATTATAATTCCATCCATAATTGGCTCTTTGACCTTTCTGTGATTCACAGAACTGACCCAGAGGTCACAAAAGCTTCTGAAACCAGATCTAAGAGTGCTTATCTCTTTGTCTGGAAAGGCCACAATGGTACATACCTTAGTATGTGTCCAGAAAAATAAAGTGTTTATTAATGTGTAAAAACATGTATCTTCCTATATTCAGTCATGGACAAGAGAATAGCACTAATAATTATACAGCTACAATATCTGTCAGAATTTATGAGAGAATGGACTTTGCCTCTAAGTTTACCTCTTGCATAGATGCTCTGTAATAATGACTGGACATTAGGTTTCCCAAGATTTTTTTTTTTTTTTTTTTGCCCACTTAAATGACAAAACAAGCTTCTTTGATGAACTACCATGTTTACTGCTCAATCTGGGGTTACCCACCTCATTTGCAATTTTGTACTCAATTTTTTGAGCTATTAAGCAACAGAACAGCCTTTATGCCATCTTATGTAGAAAAAAAAGGTAGACGGTCACACAGTCATAAACTGTATCACAAAATGTGTCTTCCAGCATTCACAAATTCAGTCACTACCTTCTTCTTCTCAAGCAGTAGATGTGTTCTTTCCTAAACCATCCTCTTGGTTCACCATTTTTGCTTCTGCTTGCTTCCTCCAGGTACAACCTCCCTTCTCAAACAATCTCAGGCTCAGACTTTCCAAGTAGCCTCTTAGCAGTCTCTAAACCTCCTCCTCTAAGCTCTGATTTCTCAGCTTTTCTCCACCCTGAGAGACCCAGCTCTTCTCCTAACTGCATGTACTCATCACATGTTCTTTCCCTTTCTGCTGCCAACTCCTCAATACCTCCCCAGGAACTCAGTCTACATCCAGGTCCTTCTCATAGCTTCCTGAATCTGAGCACATCTCTGTTCCTTCGTTCAACCAGTTACAGACCTTTTCTCTAATTTAATAGTCTTCCCTAGTGTCATTTTACAGAAAGAAGGCTGGACAACCTTTTTTTTTAAGTTTCCCAGAAAAAAAAAGAAAAAAGAAAAAAATCAACCTTCATTTTTAGAGACAAAAAATGTAACTCACATTATTGAAAAGTTTGGAAAAAAAAGCGCACGACAAAGTTTAAGGGTATATGCAGACAACAGTAACTGAAAGGGCTAAAGAGGTTTAAGATACTATCCTCTTTTTGTTTGGAGACAGAATGTAGTAACTTCTTTGAATGTGCATAGCCTAATATAATAAAATTCATATAGTACATTCAAGTTAAACTACCTTTATTGATGACTTAAGCAAACATGGTTTCTCTATGACACATACATTCTCAGTTCAATCACTTCTCCAAGCTAAGAGAGACATCACTCCAAGCTGGGAAAGATATTTAAGTCCTGAGATGTGCTAACACGATCCTCTGTCATAAACTTGCAATGAAAAGTGTTATATTTGGTGTAATGTTTGGTGTTAACAACTCAGTAACACTTCCTCTGATGAAGGGTCAGATAAATAATACATTGTATGTACAGGAGTAAGATTTGGGTGCTTCTGCAAGAACAAGGCTATAGAGGAAAACGTGCCCATTCTTGTTAAAAGCTCCAATAACCTAGTCTGATCTAATCAACAAGAAGAGAAATAGATAGCATTGAACTACAGCATCAAATTTAAGTTCAAAAACATGGGAGATTTATATCTACAAATGAACTAAAATAGACAGACTTCTATATGCCTGTATATTTTACAGAAGACAGATTAAAATACAAAAATTATGTATTACATTATGTTAAACATAGCAACATACAGAACTCCAGCACATGCCAGCTAAACAGAGGCTTTATAGGAGCCTCTTTTTGCTCAGAAATTGCATCCAACCTAGAAGCGTGGGAGAGAATCCATGTTATTTTGAAGCTCCATAGTTCAGCACTCTTCTCAGATGGTAACTTCATAGGCCACAATCAACTATTTTGAATAATGCAATTTTGGAAATTGGCCCCTTATCCAAAGGAATTGCCTCTTAAATTCAGGAGAGCTATGAGAGATTAAATCTCTTAATATCAATAAAATACAACAAGATCCATACATAAGCATTTTTATCTCAAAGTTCACTCCTGTACAAAGTAAATAATAAAAAAAAATAAAAAAATAAAAGAGACAAAAACAAGCACTCTTAAGAAGAAATCAGGCAAGCTATGACTGAAAGTATGCTACTTTATAAAGTGACAGTAACTACTCTAAAGAACATTTCTTTCTGCACGTGGCTATCAGTTTTTCCTTACCATATATTCCATATTGGAAGCTGGTGGATACACCTGACCCCGTAATTTATTATGAAGATCCAAGATACTTTGCATATCACTGTCTGTGATAGCCCTTTTCCCTCTCTGCTTGGCGATCCACCACTCACCATCTTCATCCATGTATTTTTCCAAAAGTTCCTCTAAGAGCGTGGCATTGGGAAGAACCATTGCAGAAACTGCTTGAGCTATGAATAGCAAGGTAGTTACTCTGAGCCATTCCTGCACTACATACTTCATGATGAATGATCTCAGAATGCTCAGGAGTTAGCTCCAAGACAAAGTCTTTTTTCCAGGTCTGTTGGCTGCAAACGCATAAGAAAGAGTAATGTAATTTGGAGGTTGAAGCACTGGTCTGTATGAATTCATTAAGCAAAAAAAGTCAAACTGTAGTGTGTACAGAGTTGGCCACTGTTGATTTAGAGGGAGAAGCCAGAATGCTGCATGTTATTTACACTAATAAATACAAGTTGCTGTTTGGAAAGATCGCTTATCTTCAACCTTATGAACTTCAGTTGTCCAAGTGCTTTTGTATACACTCTGGCATGCACATTTAAGTGTCTGCATACAAGAAAGCATGCTTTCTGCAGCTACTTAACAGAAGCCAGACATCAATGAAGATTAGCTGTAGATAATTCTCCTAGTATTGGAATTTATAAACAAAACAAAAACAAACAAAAAAAAAAAAAAAAAAAAAAGCATTCAATTTCAAAACTTTAAATGAGAAACACAGTGGAGTTGATGCAAAATATCCCTTCTTGATGCATTTCAAGACATGACTGCGATGAAAGCTTTTATTTTATGATTTCGAAATACCTAATAGAACTAAAATTACTCAGTTCAGAGAATGGGGGGAGATGGGGGGTCATCTTACTCATCGAAAAGAAAAAAAAAAAAAAAAGCACGGACAACACTTGAAAAAGTACTACTGCATCAAGAACGCAACATGCCAACGCCGTCTGTTACGTGACTGAGCGATGCGAAGAGGAAAACCACGGTGCCTCCCTCCCCCAGGGGAAAAAAAAAGCGTGAATCCCGCCACCGCCCGAGCCGGTCCCGCCGCTGGGAGCACAACAAAAAGAGGCGGAGGAGCAGCGCGGGGCTCTCCCAACGCTGAGCGGCCGCCACGGAGCCGCGTCCCGGCCCTGCCCTGCGGCCCGCGGGGAGCGGCCCCCTCCCGGACGGTGCCTCCGCCCCCGGGCCGGTTGCTGCCCTTACCCTCCGGCGGCGGCTGCCTCCTCTCTCCGCAGCCAGCTTCGCCCCGCCGCCCACCGCCTCGCCAGGCCCGCGCCGGGCTCGAGGGGCTGGGGAGGGGGCGCGGGCACGGCCTCGCCCCAGCGGTGGTTGCCGGGTTGCGAACGAGTCGTGCCGGCGAGGGGGGATGTCGCCGAGCGCGCCGCCGCCCCTGGGAGCTCCACGCTTCTTCCTCCCGGCTCCCGCCTCGCCGGGCATTTATCGCGGGCGGCGGTGACGTGAGGCGGCCACCCCTCCCGGCACCCCGCGGGGCGGGCCGCGATCCGCGCTCCGGGTTCCGGGCTCCGGGCCCCGCGGCCGCCCCCCGCTCAGCGCACCGCCCGTCCTCACCTGGACGGCCCCGAGCTCTGCCGCCCGTCAGAAGCTGGCCTTGCTCCTGCCAAAGTTGTGGCCCAGAAAAGGTCGAGAGAGGGCCCTGCTCCCCTGCCATCTCCATCCGTGGGCAGCTGAGAGGATGCTGAGAGGTTGGTTGGCTTCAGCAAAGCCAAACAGCTGGGTGTTCAGCTCCCAAAAGCCCAGACCGTGTGAATGCAGCAAGAGGTATCAGGGCAGGAATTTTGAACTGCGGATTCAGAGCAGCTGCATGAAGCTTTGCTTCACAAAGTAGAATGCTATTTCCTATATGTACTATGTAGCACAAAGCAAGTACATTTTCCAACCAAACTAGGTATTGGAGGTGAACTTTTGAATTATACTTACATCAAAGTCCTGTAGCTTGGTTATTTTTTATCCAAACCGCTAGAGACAATGTTTCACTTATTTAGTATGATTTGGTGCCCTGAGCTAACAGTGGGATTGACCAGCTTCCAGTCTTCACAGGACTGCTACACCAGCTTGCAAAGGTTTTCTGTATTTTCGTTTTCAGCTATTGAGAGGCTGAGGTTAAAATTCATCAGAATCCAGCTGGCTTCAGACTGGCTCCATAAATACTTCCAAATTTCTTGAGCCCAAGAGAAACAATAATGTGCAAGGAATACACTGCTTCTTACTGTACCCTCTCTTTCTCACTTTTAGTTAGAATTTCCTTAAAAACTTTGAATGTAACCTGTTTTACAAGCTTCCATGAGTACTCTGATACTTATGTATCACAATATGTAATATCATTATGATCTATATTGGTTGTTCTCTATGATATTTTTTTTTCAGAGCTGAGATATGGATCAGAACTTGATAGAGTCTGCACATCAGATATGGATTTTTTATAGTAGTCACATCTTATTCATCTCATTTGATGTAGTTACAAAAATGTCCAGAGACCAAGACTTGGTTTGGAAGATTATCTAATCTAAAGAATCACAGCCAGCAGGTCAAGGAAAGTGATCCTGCCCCTCTGCTCTGTGTTGGTGAGGCCTTACCTGGAGTACTGTGTCCAGATGTGTACTCCTTAGTACAGAAGAGACATGGAGTTGTTGGAGCTCATCCAGAGGAGGACCACAGAAATTACCAAAGGGGGAGAATACCTCTCCTATGAGAACAGGCTGAAAGAGCTGGGGCTGTAGAGCTTGGAGAAGAAAAGGCTCTGAGATGACCTGACAGTGGCCTTTCAATATCTAAAGGGGAGCTAGAGGAAGAAGGGGACAGACTCTTTAGCAGGGTCTGGGGTGATAGAACAAGGGGAAATGTCTTCAAACTCAAAGAGAGTAGATTTAGGTTGGATATAAGGAAAAAGTCTTTTACAGTTAGGATAGTGAGCCACTGGAACAGGTTGCCTACAGATGTGGTTGATGCCCCATCCATGGAGACAAGGCGAGTCTGGATCAAGTCCTGGGTAACCTAATTTATCTGTGCTTGTCCCTGTTCATTGCAGGGGATTTGGACTACATGACCTTTACAGGACCCTTTCAACTCTAAGGATTCTATGATCAAGTTCCAGCCGTCCTGCTGTGGACAAGGTTGCTAACCACTAGATCAGGTTGCCCAGAGCCCCTTCCACCCTGGCCTTATACACCTCCAGGGATGGGGCTTCCACAACTTCTCTGGACAACCTGTTCCAGTGCCTCATCATCTGCTGAGTAAAGGATTTCTTCCTAACATCTACATCTCCCCTTCTTTATTTAAAACTGTTCACTCCTGTCTTATTACTATCAGATCATGTAAAAAGACGGTCTCCATTTTGTACATTAACTCCATATTAAATACTGCATAGCCACAATTCACTTATCCAGGCTGATCAAGCCCAGGTATCTCAACCTTTCATCACAGGAGAGGTATTCAAGTCCTCTGATCATCTTTTGGCTGTCCTCTGGACCTGCAGGTCCATGGCAAGCTTTTCATCCCAAATCTTTCCCGGCAGGGTTGCTCTCAGTGAGTTCTTCTCCCAGTCTACACATGTTTCCAGGATTGTCCTGACCCAAGTGCAACACCTTGCACTTAGACTCATTAGGTTCACATGATCTCATTTTTCCATCTTGTCAAGATCCCTTTGGATGGATCTCTTCCTTCTGTTGTTTCAACAATACCACCCAGCTTAGTGTCATCAGCAAACTTCCTGATGATGCACTCAATCCTGCTCTCTAGGCTGTTGATAAAGATTTTGAAGAACATTAGTCCCAAGACAGAAACCTGAGAGACACCACTCATCATCAGCCTCCACTTGGACATAGAGCCATAACTTCATCCATCCAATTCCTTATCCATCAAACAGTCCACCCTTCAAATTCATATGTCTCCATTTTATAGATAAGAATGTGGTGTGGGACAGAAGTCCAAGACAACATGATTCATTTATCTACTGATGCTGTCACTCCCTTGTAGGAAGCCACTTGATTGGTCAGGCATGATCTTCCCTTGGTGAAGTTGTGCTGACTTTGTTGAATCACTGGCATTCTTTGCATGCACCTTCCCAGGCACAGACATGAAGTTCAGTAGCCTGTAGCTCCCCAGGTCTTCTTTTCTACCTTTCTTAAAAATAAGAGTGATGTTTCCCTTTCTTCCAGTCTCCAAGGACTTCACTTGACAGCCACAACTTGGCAACTTCCTCAGGCAGTTACTTCAGGAGCTTGGGATGCAGGTCAATGGTCCCTAAAGTCTTGCACACACTCAGTCTCAACAGGTGGTCTCAGACTTGCTCTTTGCTTATAGTAGGAGGGATTTGCTCCCTCACCTTCCACCTAGATATTCAGGTACTTGAAAGATATGGGACTGACTGCCACTGAAGACTGAGGCAAAAGACTTGAGTACCTCAGTCTTTTCCATGTCTGTTTCCAGTTCTCCCTTCTTATTTGTTAGAGGGAGTACACACTGCTTGATATTTCTTTTCTAACCAATGTACCCATAGAATCCCTGTCACTCTCCAATTTATAGGAGGGAGCTGAGGTTCTTTTAATATCTGTATACCCGGTGTGAGATTAAGAAACAACGGTTCATATGTTAGTCCAACCAGTTTATTATAAGTCTAATTAGGCAGACGGGGAAGGGAAGGAGTGCGATAGAAAAGCTAGGAAAAAGCAAGAATGCCGTGAAGCGGGGATCACCACCAGGATCCAGCGGCGGTCCCGTTGCACGACGTTCCGAAGGTCCGAGGCAGAAGCAGCAGGGGGGGAGAGCAGCAGCGTGGAAGGCCTGGGGCAGCAAGCAGGTAGCAGGAAGAAGTCGCAGAGCCAGTCCAGGAGGAAGCAGCAGCATTCAGGTAGCAGGCCCAGGAGAGTCCGTCAGCATGGAAGAATTCCGTGGCGAGGAATCTGATGGCAGAAAACCCCCACCATCCTCATGGTTTTCGATTCCTCTTTTTATCCTACTTCTTCTCCTGCCTACGTGACATCCCTGGGCGTTTTAGCAGGAGTCCTGCGAGTACTTCCCGAGATCGCCATCTTCCTCGAGATAAGCCTACACAAAAGACCACTTCGCAGCTATTAAGCTGCAGCTTATCTCTCTCTCGTTGCCCCCGGCCCAGTCCATCTGTCACCCTCGGACAAAAGATTTCGCAATCCTTGCCCAAGACTTGTCCATCAAACTTCTCCAGACAAAAGATCTCTCAACCCCTGACCAGGACTTGCCTGAACTTGTTCATCTGTGTCCTCAGCAAGCTTTGAGACAATGATGATGCAAAATAATAATCTCTTACAATCCCTTCTTGCTATTTTTCATATCTCTCGCTATGTTCAGTTCCATATGTGCCTTGCATTTCTTTATCTCACCTCTATGTCATTCATACCAAGCCATTTATTCTTTATACAGGTGCAGGTGGTGTATCATTAGAAAGCAGCATAAGTTAAGAGTTTTAGCTGATTATGAATATTATCATAGCCAAGAAACTGAAAAAAAAAAAAAAAAAAAAAAGAAATCTAATCTAAGGGAATTATTATATTTATGGAGTTCCCTTTAGTAATTGGGAAGTTCAGTAGCTGTCCCTGTATATCATCACTACTGGACAATTGCTGAACTTTATATATAATATGTTTCAAACATCTTTCATTATCTGTGTTCATCACACATTTTAGAAAGCACTTGTTCATATTTGGTCTTCGTCAGATTGAAGACCTTATCATATTATTATAATGCAGGTTTTTAAATGAATTAAATACTAATACAAAAAGAGAAAGTTCTCATTGAAATTGATTTTTGTTGTTGTTGTTGTTGTTCAGCTAATTTATCAGTAAGTGAATAATCCCTTTACACTCTGTGACCATGCCCTTTGTATTTGATTTATGGCTGTATGATTTGTGATCTCATAAAAGTGTTGTGACTTTGAAAAATGGGATTTGGGTCTATCCACTAATTTTGTTCATATATAAATGCAATTGCTTGAATCTATTGTCTTGATCAGTTTGGGAGAGATCATTTTTTCCCTTTGCTTTATTCTGGATTGGTTTAAACCTCTGACATTGTGGGTATAGCTACCATTTATAATTTAAAATTGTTATAATAATCAGTTAGGCACCATTATATCTCCTGAAACTAAAACTAACCATCTTCCTTTCCCAAAGGCACATGCAGACAAGAATATACACTGGCTCTGTAACTGTTTTTTAAATAGCTGCAGCAGAAATAAATTAAAAAAAAAAAAAAAAATCATAAGAGTGCCCCAGCTACATGCTGGACAAGCAATAAGAATATGCACTGAAGAAACCCTGGAAGGGAAGATTTTTAGCACAAACTTTGGCTAAAATGCTTTCCGTTTTGAAGGGAAGAATAGCTTCTGTTCTTTGAGCCTTTCTGAATTTGAGAAGATAGAATTCCAGCAGTCTTTGTAAATAAACAAAGGACTGGATGAGAGAGATTTTACTTCATCATCAATGTTTTCCTAACAGAAAACATATACATGGTCCTTAAGTGAGGATAATTTGATTAAGAAAAAGTGGCATCACCAAGTAAGAAAGAAAGCGAGAAAGGCTCTACTACATATAATGCATACTTACAAATCTTCTAAATTATAAAAGCTGGGCTTTATTTAAAAACAAAAGGAAGACTCAAAACCCAGACCATCTTGCTTTTGATTTTAAACATCTTTGGCTAATATACCTTCTGGTTTTCTATTTGGTGCTGTGGTGTCACATGAACAAAAAATGCTGCTATTTCAAATCAGGCCTACTTCTTTAGATACCATGCCTACTTGTGCTCATTGTTTGTTAACTGTCTTCAGACTTCCACAAAAATGGCAAAGCATGAGAGGTTTCAGCAGATAAGTCTGTAAGGTAGGAGATCAATTTTTAAATTTCAGTCTCTGCTTGATGCAGAGCAGTGCTTCTTTGTTAGGATATGCTCAAATCCTGGCTTTTAGCTTTCGCCTCTACCGGTTTTGAATTTTTTTCTTGAGCAGGTTTAAAAACATGTCATAAAAGGAAAGGACAGTGAAAGAAGTAAAGTTTAGGATACATGGTGATAATTACCTGTTTGTGGTGGGAAACCTTCATCCAAAACAAAATTATTCTAATGTTGCAACATTTTCTTCAACCAAAAATGTCTTGGCCAAATCCATTGTTGAGGATAGCTTTAATGGTGATTGAGAGGCAGACCTCAGCAAAAAACACCAGGATATAGCTTTCCTATGGCCAGATTTACCTGGGTAAAAAGATGCATAAACATCCCACATAATCTATCAGAAATTACACAAGCACCTGAGCACTTTCCATTGTACAAGGTGGCATTGTAAAACATTTCCTTTTCTGAACAAGCATTACTATGCACTCTTTAGCACAGCTTTTGCAACATGCTGTTTGGTAGTTCACCATCAGAATTCATAAAGATCATGGTTCCCGACTGTCTCTCAGAGGAGCCTGAAGAATATTTAAAAGATCAGCACTTAACAAAGACATTCATAATGTTTCACTATTATTTACCTTTGGGAAAAAGAACCATAACTATTATCATGGATTATCTCCATCACTATAATGGAAAGCAAAATCGGTAAAAATGTTTTTCTGTACTGTCTTCACTGGCTATTTCTCCTATGTGACTTAAAAGTAATCACAGTTGCTCATGAAAGTAAATGAATCAAATTTCAATTGGATTTTAAAGCATGTAAAATAAAAGAACAATTATTTGAATGTAATTTTTATGTTAGAAATAAATAGCATGAACATTTTATTTTTATGTTACCAGTTTAAAAGGTTTCATTTTAAAATTTGAATGCGGTGATTACATGAGGACAGAAATATGGTCGTATCATGGCATTATTTTGAAAACTATTCCTTTTTTGTCTATTCACAAAGATTGCAAGCAATTATTTCTACTTAGGGGAGCTTCTACTTTGTTTCTAATTGAGATTAAGTACAGTTTATTTTTTCAGCTTTATTTTGTTTGAGATCAACAATAAAAAATATTTATCATCCATTAACATTCTGCAACTAAAATGAAATCCAAAAAATACTTCAACCAATGGAGAAATCACTGAACCACAGGATCACAGAATGGCTGAGGTTGTCAGGGATCTCTGAAGACATCTAGCCCAGTCACTGCTCAAGCAGGGACACTCAGAGCAGTGTGCCCAGGGCCATGTCCAGGCAGCTTCTGGAGATCTCCAAGGAGGAGACCTCACAGCTTCTCTGTGCAACTTGTGCCAGTGCTTCATTAGCCACACAGTAAAGAAATGCTTCCTAATGTCAGAGCTTAAAGCCACTGGGGAGCTGGGATGAGAGGAAGGCAAGCTATCATCAAGAAAAAAAATCTCACGATTTAAGTTTCTGTAAAGATATGTCTTAGAAG
Source organism: Phasianus colchicus (assembly GCF_987193195.1). NCBI lineage: Eukaryota > Metazoa > Chordata > Aves > Galliformes > Phasianidae > Phasianus > Phasianus colchicus. The sequence goes on along the minus strand of NC_143438.1, from coordinate 64,509,292 downwards.
AATAATAGAGGAAATTGTAGAAATTTTTTTAAATTATAAAACTAGTGAATTTTTCCCCTTGGCTGCTAAGGATAAAAAAGTATATTTTTGACCAAACAAAAAAAGAAAAGTGCTGACATGAAAAACAGTTACTTTCTCACAGAAATAGTCTATTTTTCCCTGTGGATTTTCTCCTGTCTTTCAAGCTCACAGACACACAGTTAACTCATTTTATTCTTTTTTTTTTTTTTAATTATTATTATTTGTTTTGTTTAGTAGATATACCCAGAGAGTTACAACAAATTCAAGCCTTAAGGACAGTGTTTACCATCCTGTCTCAGAAACATTTTGTTCCAAGTCCTTTGCTGCTGACTGATTTGGAATAGGACTGAGAACTTTGCTGGTGGCTTTTATTGTCTTCAGACACATAATTTAACAGAATAATTTAACAAATTTTATGTTGCTCTTGGGCTCACAGTATTGCTTCAGAGGCAGAATTTGAACGTTTTCCCCAAAAACAGCTTTCATTCCAAGACGAATGGATATCATCCTGTGAAGTTTTGAACAAAACCTAGTCTAAACTGAATGTACTTATGAAACGTGGTTGACTTTTTAAATAAATAATAATAAATAAATAAATAAATAAATTGTAAATTTATTTGTATGAATTATTTGAACAGCATATTTGAGGAAGAAACTGAAATTTGCACCCCTTCCTGCCAGTTAGAATAGAGCATTTAATTTTACTGTGGCTTAACAGATAAATTGCAATGGCACAATCCTGTTTAAAGTTTGATTCTCTGAGAGTTATTAATTCAGTCTTTTCTCTGGAAAAGAAATGTCTTGATTTAGCCATCTCCAGAGCATATTATACTTTCTTCACATATTCTTCACAGTTGCACTAAGTAGGGGGAAACAACCTTTTACTAGTGGAATCAACTTTTTACTCAGGTAGGTAAGGATGGGACAAGGGGGAACGGTTTTAAGCTCAAGGAGGAAAGGTTTAGATTAGATGTCAGGGGGAAGTTCTTCACAGAAACAGTGGTGAAGTGTGGATGCTCCATCCCTGGAGGTGTTCAAGACCAGATGGATGGGGCCCTGGGCAGCCTGCTTTAGTAGCAGATCTGGAAGGGGTTGGAACTTGATGATCCTTGATGTCCTTTACAACCCAAGCAATTCTGTGATTCTGTAAGTCATGACAGAGTATTATCTCAAGCAGAATTGTCAGATGAAATCAGCAGCAACATCAGCCTGCTGATATCAGGTCCTTTCAAGCTGAGAACTGCTATGATTTACATAGCACTAGTATGACCAGAGCTGTGAGGTACCTTGGTCAAATAGCAACACAGGTTCTCATGATCCTCTTAGTTCAGAGCTTTTTTTAGTGAGCTGGGAGAGATGCATATGATACAGGTTTTCCCAGGGCAGTGGACAAAGCACTGAGCTGCTGGGGTTCAAGAAGTTTTTGCACTCAAGAATCGAGTTTGATTTTTGGGTGGTCTTGTGTGGATTCAGAATATGGATGCAATGACTCTTGTGGGTTTCTTCCAAAGGATATTCTGTGATAATATGTTCTATTAATCTAGCTCTAAGAAACACATTTTAACACTGAGACATCCTCTGCCGTAATTGCAACTCTATCTTGAACTCAACTGCTGGTTCCCACACCACACATCTTAAAAGCTGTTTGCCATGCTGAACGTGAGAGATGTAGGGAAAGAACAGGTCTACTTCCTCACTTATATTATAACTGAAACAAAATGGCAAACCAGGCTGATTGTGGCTCCAGTAGAGCATCTTCATCTGTGAAATGTGTTCAGGTAACCAATACTGAATCATCTGCATCAGTATCCATAAAACCTTGCACCATCCAAACCCTCACTTTTGAATGCTTCTTGGTAGCAACATCTCTCCTAGAGGCCCAGTGAAACCAGCACTTTTGCTTAAGTCAAACAATACATCTAACATCTGTAACAATTAAGAACGATCCTGTCATGAAATACATAATGACGTATTGGGTTTTGCTTCATTTTAATCATATGCCTTTTTAATTTGGGCAAAACCAGGCAGAGGCATCATATTTCCGTTGACCCTAAGTGTCATTGCCCTAGAAAAAGGATTTTAGGGAGCAGCTGTTCCCGGGAACAACCAGAAGCCAAAGGAAAAAGGGAGATACTGGAGGTTATGTCTGTGATACAGCTAGTACGTCTAGAGCACAAGACAGTTTTAAGTCATTCAGCATAATTTGTATTATTTAGCTATTACAATTCTGAGTTGGTGCTAGTGTTTCACAATTTCATAGCTTAAATGTCAGGTGAAATTACCTTCCCGCACATCCCAATAGTATAAGTTGAACACTCAGTACACAGCTGTTCAAGGATCAGTAATGATATTTAATTCTAATTTTCTGTTATAGGTTGTTAGTAATTCCTTGTTCTTCTCAATAAATTGTTCATATCCTGCTGTGCAAGAACAGGGTCTTTATGAATTATACCAGCATGAACATTTATGATCCGTTTATTAAGAATTAATTTATGTCATCCTACACGTTACCTCGGTTTTCAATGGCAACTCATTCTAGTTGGAAAAAATCAACACAGTGTTTAAGACAAAGAAATTAAAATTATTATATTTTCTTTAAATTTCCTGATAAATGTAATTAAATATATAATTCTACCATGGCATAAAAGGAGGGAGTGGTTTAAAAACTGATTAATAAAGAAAGATTTAATTAGAATTACAAAGAACATCTAGACCTATGAACTTTGTCCGTTGGAATATGGCTCTTTCATAAGCAGATCCTTGAAGAAGAGGCTCGTTAGCATATTTCTATATTTTGCCCCGGAGCACTTCAGCCAGACTTATTCAAGTTTCATTAATATTTTAAAATTTGTGGCAAAAATGTAACTTTAATTATAGGGTTGGATTATTTGAAAATTAAAATGCTGCCTTTAGCTGTACTAAAAGAACACTCAGAAGAGACCTTGTGAGAATCTTATTTCTCCCTAAATCCCACAAGATGGAATCAATTTCTATTTTAATTAATAGCTTATTTGCCAGTCATTTACAATTCAGTGTGTAGCCTTGACTGTTAGCACCTCTAAATACTCATTCCTAACACTGGGTAAATTATTTTGCAGTATCAGGAAAAAGTCTGTGACGCAGTGACTGTTTTGGAGGCACTGACAGCTTTAGGAACCATTCCATGTAGCACATTTTGTTGTATTAAGGGGAAATCATGAAAATGTAAGACTGGCAGTTCAGCCTGTTGCAGGTAGAGCAGGAAGAAATGTTCTTCCTTCATTTCTTCTTTAAACTTAGCGGTGTCCAATGTTGATTTAAGGACGTCATCCAATCACCAGATTCATTTCTCCACTTCCCTCTATCCCTCTCCTCCACACTTCTGCTGAGATCTTCCACTAGTCACCAGGCCTATTACTCCCACTCCCTCACAGCAGGACCCAGTCCATTATATTCTGCCTCACCAGTTTTGCTGATATGTAATACCCGCCTCACATTGGCAACTCCAATTCCTCTTCTCCTCAGTAGCCATCTATTCACAATTCTCAAACTTCCTACTCCATCTCTCAAAATAACTGGTCATGTTTTTCTAAGTAGATATACAATTTATTTACCACATTTTTACTTGTGTAGTATGAGTTATGCATTACAATATCTTACATTTGGCAGCAGCATGGGCATGGGTATACAGGTGTTTGGAAAATACAGAGATGTTTATTAGAGAACTCCTATTTCCTAGTAATATCCCTTTTAATTGATCTTCCATAACGTGATGTTTTGTACCCAGTAATTCCACTTTTACATTCACAGCTGCTGCAGAGATCTGCAAAGCCACGCAGCTAAAGGAGCTACAGCAGGGGGGCATGTGAGGATTTGAGTTGCTTTGAAGGCATAGCACCTTTAACAGAGTGCAGCTTATTTGCAACAAAACACTGACTTTTCCTCTGAATACTTAGGTTATAAAACAAAATTAATTGCTTACAAAATGTGGGGCCCCAGAAAAGGAAGTTCAAGCAAGTCATATAGTAAACGTCTTGCAAAGAAGCTTTCAGATTTGCAAAGTCAATTGGCACTTTCCAAAGCAGTGTCGCCAATGTCAGCCAGGTAAGTGCCATTGAAAACACCACCAGGATAAATACTGAAAGGTCAGCTTCCCTTTTGTGCCAGCTGTGTTCCTGTTATCCAGCCTTCTCACTTTAAACAGACTGATATCTGTATGAGCGCAAATATTAAAACATACATTCTAATATTGGTGCCAGTACCTGTTTTTCTTAAAGAAACAATATTTATATATGCAAACAAGACAGTTACAGAGGGTATAGGCTGCAATATTTTCACACCACAGTCACTCCTTGCCTTAAAAAAAAAAAGGCGGGGGGGGGGGAAAGGAGGGAGAAGGGGGAAATGAACAGGTTTCTGCTGATGTGGATGAGAGCTTTAGGATTTTTGCATCTTTGCAGTAGTATGATACCTCATCAATCTGAGAATAAACTATGAACTGTACAGTTTTTTGCAACTGGTTCTCCTGAGGATGTTGTAAAATTTCGTAGAATCATAGAATCCTTAGAGTTGGAAGGGACCTTTAAAGGTCATCTAGTCCAACTCCCCTGCAACTAACAGGCACATCCACAGCTAGATCAAGTTACCCAGGGCCTGATCCAACCTCACCTTAAAAGTCTCCAGGGATGGGGCATCCACCGCATATCTGGGAAACCTGTTCAAGTGCCTCACCACCCTCACTTACATCCTTATATCCAATTTAGTGCAACCAAGTGAAAGGAACAGCATTTGATCAAAATTTGTTTCTTTGGAAAAGAAATCCAATGTGGATTCATTTTAATCAGTTTGTACCATGCAAGAAATACAGTGACTGCAGAGGAGTTGTGAAATGTCCAGAATGCAGTGAAGTTGCTAGAATGATGGTCTGGATCTTGCTGGGGACAGAGAGTTAGAAGGCTTCCTCAGTTTACTGGCACGCATCAAAGAGGGTGCAAAGGAGCCCGTGTATGATATACAGTATGATTGCAACTAAGACATATATTTGGTAGGGTTGGTTAGGTGGACTGTTGTGTTGGCCTTACATGGGAAAGATATCACTGTCTGCTTCTACTATCAGTAATGAACTAGAAGTGTAACTTCCCCATATGCTAATACACAGGGAAAAGTGAAGATTTTGATTCCTTCTGGTTTCCCCTGTGCAAATCAATATGATCAATAATGAAGAAAAAAAAAAGAGCTATTCCTCAAATAATACAATAGTCCATTTGTCATTTGCAGTTAGAAAACATCTGTGTTTGTGTTGTGTGTAATGAGATGGCACAAAATTTCTGGTCATTGTAAAACATCTATCATTAGAAAGATAATATTTTAATATTTGAGTATTTCTTGTTTTGTAATAGTGGCGTCTGTAATAATTATGATATATGCATATTAGTTTTAAAAAACTATCTCAGAATAGCTCTTTCAATAACAATAAAATGGAAAAAACTTCCAGTTACATGTACAGTACCCAGGCCATGTAGTATGGAGGTTTTATTAAAAGGTACTTATGCCTGAAGTTTTTCTTTCTCAGAAAATTTTCAGAGGTTGAAATTATTTGCAGAAGATTATGAAACATGATGTCCATATAATGGTTTTGTTGAAAACTTGCAGATGCCAGTAGTTTTATTCATTGTGTCGCTTTTCTTCTAAATACTTTATATCACATGAATTTACAACTGAATTTCTACATAAAAATGATAACATATTACATTCTCAAAATAGTGATCATAATAAAATGGCGCACAGCATTAATGTGGTGACTCACCTGAAGTTGACAAATTTTAACTCTACTTGCTTTCTCCCCTCAATCAGCTTTCCCCTTCACAATCAGTTCCTGAAATTAGGACCATGCATTCAGTGACATATGATAAGGTTTTGAAAAATTATCAGCAAGACTCATGTCTGTATTTAAGTAATTGCAATAAAAATAACTTAAATTTCTATGTTTACCAAAATATACATTAGAAGGAAATGCCCTGAGAGGCCTATATAATGCATTATTTCCAGATGTATAATAAATAACACATTTCTGTAGAAATGCTGGGAAAGCAAATTCTTCTAATATTTATGACAGCTTAAGAGACAAAGCCCAAGAGAGTTAAGTGCAGGAAAGATGGTTTGGCATTAGTAATGTCTATAGTGATTTCTGTAAGGAAACTAAAGGTCAAAGTCCTCCTAATTTTAAAGATTCTTATGAGTTTCTTAAACTACATGTATATATTTCCATACATAGAATAGTGACCTAGAAAATATGTGAAAACTTTCTTTTGCATCTCATAATTCTGATATCCAACTGCTTATCCAAGTTCCATACCTTGCCTTGTTGCTGTTCTCAGTGCAGTATCTTTGTCAGTTCTAAGAGAGCTCCATGACTACTTCCAACACTATCTTCAGTGCAAGATGCTATTGTCACAAGTCTGTTTGGTAAACCTTTATTCCTTCTTGCACTACAGACATCATTTAAATCAGCCTTTGGACCCTTGACCCAAACATATCCTTAACCTAATGATGCATTTGGTAACAAAAGCCAAGGTAAGCTGCACTTTTCTCATATCTAAATTGAAAGTATCCAGGTGTCCAGGGGAGTCATCAGGAAGGTGAGCTGGTGGCTCAGATTTGGAGAACAGCCATCTATTTTTGACAGTATACAAAAAAATGCTTAAACAAGGCTGATATATTTTGAAGTAGTTCTAGAAGGTAAATTTAAATAAGCTATAAACTGTTGCATATCCTGTACTGAATACAGGAACAACTCTAAGTTTAACAGAAAGGTGTATATATATATATATATATATATATATATATAAGTACTCAATACTACACCCTATATTTTGTGCGCTTAAAAGCATCTTTTATTAAATTCAGGAATTTTCTCCACTTAGCCATTTACAAATATTTTCTATTATTTACTCCCCACAATATTATTTTAGCCATTTGTTGCCTGATAGAATAATTTTTCTCAGTCTCTTTCAGCTCACAGCTTTCCTTTTCTTTTTTCCTCAGCTTTTCTTCTCTGTTATCTTTCTTATGCTCATTGTTCTTTTTTTCATTTTTTTGATCAGAGCATGCATTTGTTTCACCGTCTCTCATTAAAAGGCATAGGCTTGTATTTGCTCTTTTTGATGTCTACTTTTATCATTGCCCTTCGATATACAATGACATACAATACTAATTAAATATCACTGCTATAAAATAGTTAATAAAACAGAAGTAGAAGTTATATATCATGCATTGAGGGTGTGTGGACACTGACAGATAACAGTTTCTCTAAAACAGGATCATTTTCCCTTTGCTGATTCTCTTTGCCTCCTTTGTTGAGTCCCATCCCTTTGTTCTCTCACTTCGCTACAAAATATGATCTGGATTCAGATTATAATTTGCTTGATTTTCATTTGGTTTATTTTGTGTTATAAGACATACTAGATAAACTGTACAAGATCAGTGTAGTACAACAGGAAGCACCATTTCAGATTTCTATAAGGAACTGAAAAACTAGTCTGACTCAGGTCTTTTTCGCTATGTTTTCTATTCATTCTTTGAAAGCATCCTCAGTGATCTATCTCCTATGATATTAACAAACTGATATACTAATGACATTTCCATTGCTTTGAGTTCAAGGTGCACCATTTATTTGTCACTGTTTCAAAGATAATTTGCTTCTTTGACAGAAAGTAATCCATAGATTTGTTACTAATCTTTGGAAATGAGATGAGTGTAAAAGCAATTCCTTTGTAAGTCTTTAAGTCCACACAGTACATGAATTTGGCTCAGAAAAATTGATGAGGTAACAAGAAGAGATGATATAAATAACAAATAATTAATTAAAGGATATTACTTTTAATTTATTAATCCAAGATCTCTTGGTAATGAGACTAATTTCAGTGTGACTCCTTTATTTTTCCCCCATTAAAAATAATAATAATATTCATTAATGAGATGAGATCATCTTTTTTATTTACAGAACTATCTTAGATACTGTTTCAGAGATTTACTTAATTTTTAAGAGTTCATTGATATTAATAGCAGACTAATAATAGGAAACTATACTTATAATTTGCCATTTTGTAAGCAACTTAACACAGAACTCTTATTTTACATCATCATCCTTTCAAACATACAAGAATAGTATTACTCTCCAGGTCATGGCTGTGCTAGAGTTGGTAATTCTTTGTGGTTTGAAATAAACGAAACACTCTTGTGTTTTCAGTGTTCCTTCCTGGAGTGCTGAATAAGACAAATTATTTGCACTTATTAGTTAGTGCTACTTCTCTGTCTTTTAATTCTCTGTTTCTGCCTTCTTTTGTACGACTTTTTAATTAAATCTTTTCTATTAAATTCTATCCTTTCATTACTTATTAATGTTTTCATTTGAGAAGCATGATTTTCTCTTCACATAAAAGCAGAGTCAATTTATTTCAATAACCTCATTTAGAACCAGTTAACAGTAATAAAAGAAATGATCCATTTTTTAGTTATGCAAATTGCAATGACAACCTCAGAACACATGTTCCTAATAGCTGGTCACACCTGGAATTTGGCTTTTGCTTCATGAACAAATGGACTGAGTATTAATGTCATAGAGTCTGATAGAAGATATTCACAACTTGTAACACTGAGCAGTTGAGATAGGTGGCTAAGTGAGAATGATTTCACTATCTAATCAGTGATGACAAATATTTCCATTATGAAAATGTCTTTGAAAATCAAAGTTAACCTCCTCATCTTGGCCAGCCCTCTGAAGAAGCCTGCATTGACTATATGGGAGCTCAAACTCCTTCTTATGTGTTTAAAGCTCAACAGTGTGAATAATCTCTTTTTTACATTTCTACAAATAATTAGATCTCATTAAACATTGTATTCACAAAGACACTTTATCTGTAGCTCATTTTAACCGCATTCCCATAGAGCCGTTTCCTGGTGACATGTCTGAACTTCTGTCAAGTGGCACACCTCCATGCATATTTGATCCTGAGAGCTACTTTTCTTGTAAATTTGCATTTGTCAAGTAATGATTTAAAGAGAACACCAGCTTTTTTTTTTTTTTTTTTTTTTTTTTGTAGATTGTCAGATATTTTTCTCAGTTTCTCACCTTCTTTGCATTGCCAATGGACTTCTAGCACTTTTGGTCCTACCATCATAATAGTAGAGGACAGTAACATGCACATTTTCTTCAGAAAATATTTCATAAATCTTGTACAACCTCATGTCACACACTGTCTTTGTTTATCTGATAGTTTCCCACATGCAGTGAATAATTCAAGCAAAATAGTTTCTTCTATTGATGATAGAGTACTGGTGAAGGATTCCTTTTCTCTCCCCGCCTTCTTTCCCCCAGGCTCATATGGCAAAGCTCAAGGTTATAAGAAATGTTAGCAGTTACCACATGTTAGCATCCACCACAGATAATCTACAATTCCTAATTGCTCTAGGTTCACCATGCCTTGCTTACACACAAATCTGAAAGGAAAGATATATAGTTTGCAAGTAAGGATCTCTTGCTTTCAGAGAGACTGCAACATAACTGAAGGTCTGAAAAGGATGTACACAGAGTTTTACCATACAGAGACTGAGCTCAAGTACCTCAACGGCTTTAGAATTCCAATCTAAACTAATACCATCTGTAGAGTGAAGTAAAAAAAATAGATAACACCAGTAAAAAACTGCTGAGTATTGTTGAAGTATGCAAGTGAATGGGTAGACATGAGAAAACAATTTGCAAAATAAAGGATTTTGGTACTTGCATGAAGGGAAAGGTGAATTTTTTCAGAGGTTATTTAGGTTATTTGAGTTATGAACTATCCTTTCCATCTGACTCAATGCTTTGCTTCAAGTTTCTCCTCTTCCTCAGCTTAGTGGCTCTTGTCTAATTATAGGTTAGCATGTTAAGAAGGAGTCAAACAAAATTGCCTTATTTATATTGGATTTTACATGCTAGCCCTTGGCTTCCATCCCCACCACAACATCAGACTGCTTGTATAAATGGTAAAAGAGACACACTGGGCACTGAAGACAAACAGTAATCACCACTGCAGCCACAGCCCCACAGTGGCACAACCACAAAACTAGCATTCATAAAATAAGGAACTACATACAAGGAGCTGCCTACACTGAAAAATATAGACTTTTCAGATGTTAAAGGTGTTAAATATAAGAGTATGCACATTTACACCGGAGTACCAGAGAAGGTAATAGTGATATCTCAATGGCAAAAATACTGTAGCAATGCTGCATTACAACACTTTATTTATTTATTTATCATTTATTTGGTTTAGCACAAAAATGATGTCAAAAAGTGAATATTGAGAAGACATTTAATTTAATTGTAGTATCTGAGGAAAACAAAGTTTCCCAGAGAAGTAGCTGCACTTGATTGATGTCATAGTGCTCTCAGTTTACTATAGAGCCTGTGTATAAGACTGGGTAATGTATCAGTACAATTATCAGCTGAGCACAGGGTGCCCTAAGTCCTTCGACAGTGTGCAATATCACACAAGATGTGGCACCACATCATCTGTTGTATCAGGACACTATCTCTCAGATGGAATTAGCAGTAGATGATAGAACTGGCCTGGCAGCCACACTGAGATGTGGTATTCCGGAGCTCAGGAGCAGAACTGTTGACTCTTACTGGCATGGTACAAAGTCCGATGTGATATGAACATCAAAGACCAAAATCATAAGGAGAAAATTCAAGAAGTATGTTTCAGATAATTTTGTAGTTAAGGGCCTCCATCTCATCCTCTGTCTGTCTAATGCAATATTTGTGAATTTTGTAGATTTACTCAGCGGTTTGCCTCTTTTCAGTTTTGTGTTCCTTTGGGCTGATACTGGTAAACAGAAACAATTTACATATAACTGACCTTTTTTCACTTTTTTCACCCCTGCAGCTTGCAGTATGTAAATGCAGTCTGTACAAACCAACATAGTTCATAATATTATCCATTACCGTGGTATATTATGCTTTTCAATAATGTGATATAAGCCACAATTTTAAGCACAGCCACACATTTTAAACATGTTTTTCTCAGGCTTGAAACATGCCATACAGTCATCATGAAGCAAACAACAGATTTCTTCTTGCCATGTTTCACGTAATCTCATATATACATCTATGTAGAAAACTTCTGAGCAAGGGAAAAGAGGAAAATTCCTTTCAGAGAAAGACTTCTAGTTTGGAAAATCCTTATTTCTATCCTCTGTTGTTTTAATTTGTGGTTACATATATATTGTTTCTTGCTGAGATCAGTTTCCTGCATGATAATGGTGTTTTGTTCAATTAATCTGCTAATGTACGAGATATTTAACCTACATTTTAGAAGAAGCTATGTGGGTAGAAGAAATATTGAAGATACTGAAGTAATAGTATGTACATGACTATTACTTCTTAATTGTTAGCTCATGTTTGCATCTGTCCCCGATAAAATGCAAACAACAGTTTTGTAGTTTTTTCAAGGGGAAAATGTATTTCACCAAAATAAATATTTCAGTGATAAAAACAAAAAGCATACCAACTAGATGAAAGAAATCACTACCGGGAGACCATCGTGGTTGTCAGTCAACATCATACAGATTACACTACTATTTATTAAGTTCTTAATAGAACTCCAAGTACAAACACAAAAATTACTTGGCCTTTGAAAGTATTTTCAAAATAGTAAAGGAAAAAAAAAAAAAAAAAAAAAAAAAAAACAGTTCAGAGATCTGAGCAGCAGTTATAGAACCTAGGCAAACAAAAGTGAGATACTTTTGTAATTCCCAGACAAAAGTAAGGATCTGTAATACATTGTAATACAGACATAGCATGTAGCCTTCATCGTTGTATACATTCCTCAATTGTTTGCCTACTAAGTGAATGATCTTGTTTCCATTTCCTTCTTCCTTTTAGTTCTGATTGAATCACTTGTAACACAGTAAACATTTAGAACCTGCCAGCCTGAACAGAAACCTCTGTACAGCTTCAGAAGAGGTGAGACACTATGTCCTGTAAGTACTAGCCATCATAACTACCTAGTCTAGGAATTTCTATCTGACCAAACCTTTGCTCAATGTACCGCAACTCAGGTATTAACTAAGACCTGAAGCTTTTCCTTTTTGCTTTTCATGCTTTCTTCATCCTTCCAAGTTGCAAGCAGATATTTTCGCTGCTTCAAATAAGCTCAGTGATACCTGTGAGCAGTGAGCAGTACACAGCTTTCTAAAAACCCTACAGTAAGATTTAAACAAAAACAAACAAACAAAATTACTAATAAAATTAATATTTAAACTGTGAAACACACAACCAAATAGCAGTTTAGATGACAAGAGAAAACATCAAGAGATATCAAAGGTCTTTTCCCATGCCTAAGGAAGTCCATGAGTAACAGATTGCTGAAAGTTCAATTATACCAGATGTTTATATGGCTGCTTTTCTCTTATGTTAATCCTGAAGCTTCCGTGCTGGCTTTTTAAAGAGAAGCAGTAATGAACTAGTTATGTATCTCTGGTATCTATGATCTGCATACTATATAGCAAAGTTTAGGTATCCAAAACATATGAGAGAATAAAGTAGTGGTATCATAAAAATATACTGTAATGATAATTTCTGGAAAGCACTTGAGGAATCAAAGAATGAAGCAATGAGGCATATGGCACTCACTGTTTGAGATCAAATCTCTTAGCTAAAAGCTAATGTAGATTATTTACTGTTGTCTCATGATGGTGATTTGCCTTTTGACCAGTAAGTAATTCACAGATCAGGAGGGAGGTTTGCTTCCTCATTAGATGGATAACAAGCATATTAAGCAGATACACAACATGAATACAAACCCGTAACAGACTTTCACTGTGGACTTTTAAAATTTATGGGTAATTTCACAAACTCTGCATAGCAATTCAAATACTTACTAGCAATGACTGATTATATTTCATAGATAAAATGAAATAACCATTCTGTTTTTATTTTTAAGACTTTACATATATCCCTTTCCTTGTCGGATTCTGCATTAGACCCTTCCTGCTCTGGAAGGACCTGAAAGTGTGGCAAAAGACAGAAACATAAACTTAGCACCTGATTCATTCTTACTATTTTCTCTGAGAAAAGGTGCTAGTTTTCCAGGCAATGTTGCCAATTTGTCTTTCAAAGAATATCATTTGGTACTCATGGCTGAATGAAGATGGCCAATCTATCTTATGGCAGAGCCATTTAAGGCTTCTCTTACAAACTGAAAGGTTGTCCTAGAGGTGTGACTCAAGTTTGTAGATGAGCATTCAAAGTAAGTAATACATAAATTCTCTATCGTTTTTATTTATCTGTATTAAATCTCACAATTTATTACATAATTAAAATTTATCTCATAATTAATTGGAACTGATTACAGAATTTTTAAAATTCAATGATGTTACTAAGTCAGGCAGCAGAAATGTGAATGATGCAGTTTGTATAGGTTACTATGTGCAGTGTTACAGAAACTAACATATATCTGTAGCCTGGCAACTCAGTGATAGGTTAATTTCTAAACAGAAAATTCAGGGTCAGCAGAAAGGATGATTTTTGATCTGCTGACCTCTTCCGTATTGGGTATAGGCACTAGCATAAAGTTCTATGATTTTTTCTTGAAAATATCAACCCATTTTTCAGTAATATCAGAATAAAAACATGATACACTACAAAGATATGTCAAAAAGTAAAGCTGTCTTAAATATCATTTTAATATTTAATTCTAATATGAAGCTACTTTTGGTCACTTGTATTGAAAAGATCCATCAGAAGGCAGTTAGAATGAGTAGAGACTTGGAATGTTTTGTTATTGTTATTGTTGTTTGTTATTTTTGTGAATCTGTGAGATCTGACAAAACAAGCATTTGCAGTAATTAATATTTTAGGTGATTGCTTAAATGTGTATTAACTATTTCATAATGAAAGTGCATAGGAACATCTAAAGGGTTTTCAAATAGTGAGAACAACATGTCTACAGTCTAAGTTCTGTAGGAATATCTCTTAGATCGCCACAGCCCTATATAACCACATAATGTAGGGCAGAAGCCTAGCTACAGATGGACTGCAGACCACACTCCTTGCCTCTTGGATTTTGGGAACCACTCTCTCACACACGACTCAATGACATGGTGTGTTACAGAGCAAGGCTTTAAGGAGGACCCAGCACATTTCTACCTGTTAATAATATTTGCAATTCTGCTGAATAAAATACAAAATGCAACATACGTTTTCATAGAATCACAGAATACCAGGGACTGGAAGGGACCTCTAGTCCTCTTCCTCTAGAATATCATCTAGTCCAATCCCCCTGCTGGAGAAGGAACACCTAGATTAGATCACACAGGAACACATCCAGGCAGGTTTTGAATGCTTCCAGAGAAGGAGACCCCACAACCTCTCTGGGCAGCTTGTTCTAGTGTTCTATTACCCTCATTGTTATGTTACAAGAAAATAGCGGTCCAAGAGATGGAACACCTGCAATACAAGGACAGGCTGAGAGTGCTGAGCGTGTTGGGGCTGTTCAGCCTGGAGAATGCTCCAGAGACCTGCTAGTAGCCTTTCAGTATCTGCCAGAAACTGTACGAAAGAAATTGATAGACCTTTTAGCAGGGCCTGTTGTGAAAGGACATGTGGAAATATTTTCAAACTAAAAGAGGAAAGATATTTATTTATTTATTTATTTATTTTTAATGAAGCACTGGAATAGGTTGCCTAGAGAGTCGGTGGATGCTTCTTCCCTGGAGACATTCAAAGCCGGGCTGGATCTTGGGGCAATTCATGTTAATGTTATCTGACTGGTATTTTGTCAGATGAAATAAAACTAGTGTTTGGGCTGCTGCAAATATGCCTATGATGAAAACAGCTGAGGGAAATGGGATTGCTTAGTCACAAGAAGTTAGGGAAGACTTTATTTCTCCCTACAACTCCCTGAAAGGAGATTGTAGCGAGTATATGTTGGCCTCTTCTCCCGGGTAACAGTGATAGCATGAGAGGTAATGGCCAGAAGTTTCAACAGGGGAGATTTAGGTTGAATATCAGGAAAAATTTATTCTCAGAAAGAATGGTGAGGCAGGCTGTCCAGAGTCAGCATATCTGCATACCTGCATATCTGGAGGTGTTCATGAACAAGGTAAATGTGGCATCTGGGGTCACGGTTAAGTGAGCATGGTGGTGATGGTTGGACTGGATGATCTTGGAGGTCTTTTTCAACTTTAATAATTCTACTATTCTATTGTGAATAAGATAAAAGAGGAAACGCATAGTGATGGAAAAATAAACTAAAGTAAGAAATGTCATAAAGCAAAGCAAAGCATTTATCATTTATCATGACTAAGAACACCTGGGAAACAACTGTTGGTGAAGAAAATACTCAGGAAACATTGATAATATTGCTTTCTTTAGCATGCTCAAATCAATTCATGAGGAATTCCAGGCCTACTACCTTCTCTGAGTCAGTTGCTGAAAAGAAATTTGAATGATGTCAGAATCTTAGTCATTGTAGTAAATTTAAAACTTTTAAAACAATTTTAAAAAGCATGGGATGAGCAAAACTGAAGTTTTAAAAAGGAAGAACTGATTTTTAACAATTTAATTAAAAATGATTGACATTAAAAATAATTAGATGTGTATGAAGTTATTCAGTAAGGGAGGTAAAAATCAATGTTCACTGGAGGGAAAAAAAAAAAAAAGAAGAAAAAAAAAGGATGATAAAATAGCCAGGATGATAATTATTATAATGAATATAACAGAGAAAATTCTGAAAACATTTCAAATAATTTGTAGGAATGTAACAGGAATAACAGGTATTTTTAAGGACATAATGGAAAATTGATGGCATAGTGCACAAATGGGAGTTATTTACAGAATAAAAAAAATCATCAGAGTACTTGCAGAATGAAAATTCAGTATCAACTATGAAGTTATTTTTAAAACTATTTTAAAGGGATGAGATACATTTGGAAGAAACTTATGCAAATTCACATATAGTTACAGTATACAGCTGGAGGAAAAATGATGGAAGGAGTCATAGCATTGTGAAAAGGAATACTGAGGAATAAAAGAGATAGCATAGGGAAGACATCTCCTTATAACAATGAGAACAGGATCATTTATTGAGAGAACTGTATCTTATCCAGCTAGAAATAGATGAGGTCAGGGGGAAAAGAAATGATTAAATATTTTTATAACATTAAGCTCCGACAATAAAATGAATACTCTAAACATACTTACACATCAGATGAAAGTAAATACAATAGGAATAACATTGATCTGTGTTGCTTACTACCTCACTAAGGACTTGTCTTCTGTAATTCAGTTGCCTGCCTTTCACTTTCCACTTTACAGGATTCCACTCTATGTGCTTTGGCCAATGCATTCCATAGCTTCTCTGGCAGTATTATTCCCCTGTGTTTTGTCAGTTGTTCCCACAGTATTTTACTGGTAAATCCCAAAACAGTTGTTAGGACAGGGTCTTATAGAAAGTCACCCTGTAAATGTGTTTCAATCTTATCTCCCTTGTGTATGCACTCTTACAACTCTCAGGAAGGTGTCTCTAAATGTAGCAGACTGCTGACCATGGCTTGTATCAAACTGGGACTTTGCTGAAACACGAAGTGAAAGAAACTGGTGAAAAGCACTAGGAATCTTGTGCTTGCCTCTGTAATAGCTATGTGGAACTTTCAAATTAACAAAAAATTGAAGAAGACTCCTGAAAGAGCATATTAGGACTAATACAGCAAAGAGATCATTAAGGATAGCTGTGCATGGGTGATCAAGATATACAAAGGTAAATGGAGGACTTCTGAAAGCTTAAATAAACTGTTATCTTTTAAAAAATAAAGTCAAAGGAATAGTATATATGCCAAATGAGTCTGTGTGGAAAAAGAGATGAAGAAATAAATAAATTCTATGCTCATGCAGTAGTGACTATGTAGAGTTTAAAGATAATCAAAATACAGTCCCAGGCCAGATTAATATTTTAATTTCCTTCCCAGCAATAGTAATTACACTGAACATAAGGGCAAAGATAGGATGGCTAATAGGAAATGGGAAAATGAAACAAATGGGACTTTAACCAAACTATAATCAAACTTCTGAACAATTTGCTGTGTTGCTGTTTTACTCATGTGAACCTAAAGTTTGAACTAGATAAGGAGGGAATTAGCTCAAAAGTTGAATGACCGTGAGGATTAAAGTAATAGAAATGGAAAGAAATTTAAGAGTGTAAGGTGTAAGGTCATGCATTTAGGGACTAACAAGAAGAATCTCTGCTACAAACTTGGAAGTTTATCTGTTGAGACTGACAGAGGAGCAGGAAAACTCGTTATGCTCCTTGCATAACAATAGCTGTCTATGGCCTGGCAAGATGGTTCAGAATGGGAAAGAAATACAGCAAGTCTGTTAGTAAGATCAAAAGAATAAAAGTCTTTTATATAAAGGGACAGCACAAAGATTGTTTTAACAAATTAAAGGTTGAAATATTTGCTATAAAAATGTCTTGAGGTGTTTTTAGTCCTAACACCAGGAAGATAATACAGCTGTTTAAATGAAGGGATAGTGATGAATTAAGACAAAATTATAAATTAACTCTGACTGTATTGAAGCTGGATATTAGAAGACCGTTTTTAACTACAAGCATGAGACTATCAGGTAGGTTTTTATTAAAAAACCTGGAACAGAGCCTAAATATTTTAACGCAAAACTTCAGCAACTTATAAAATCAATTATATGAATTTGCATTATCCTTTGTATTTGGAGTTTGTCAGTCTGGAAGTCCCTTTGCTATTTTTTAGATAAGATTGATGTTATCTGTTCCAAGGGCAAAGCTATGAACAACACTCATTGCTTTCTACAAGTTAGTCCTGTCTTCAGAAAAAATCTGTCAGAATAGAATTCTAGGTGTGCAAATATTCTGAAACTTTTGCAGATTAGTTTTTTCTTAATCCACTTTTTTGGAGCTGAAGACAGTAGCAGTGATTTAAAAAGAAGGATTAACTTTTACCAAGTTTCTCAAAATACAGTAGACAGTATCTGGACACCATGAAATTCATTGCTTCTTCCAGGTAACTAGTGATAAGATGAGCGATAACGGCTTCAAATTGTGCCAGATGAGGTTCAGATTAGATATTGTAAAAAAATTTCCCTCAGAAAGAGTGGTCAGGCATTGGTATAGGCTGCCCAGGAAGGTGGTGGAGTCACCATTCCTGAAGATGTTCAAGAAACATGTAGATGTGGTACTGAGGGACATGATTTAGAGGGCATAGTGGTGATGGGTTAATGGGTGGACTAGATTATCTTAGTGATTTTTTTCAACCTTAATGATTCTCTCATCTATGATCTTTCCTTTACAGCAGCTGAGCTTTTCCTCTTGTTTTAGAACAATGTATACATGAATGGTGTTGAACTAAAGCCCATGAAGAAAATACAATTGGCATAGAAAAAGTTCAGTTAGCAAGTCATTGTGCAGATTTCCCAGGTGCTGCCATATTTTTTTAACCCAAAATTGCAGTGAAAAAAGACTTTATCTATGTCTCACTGTATTTATCAAAAGAGAGCTTTACTGTTCTTTTTCCACCACCCCAAGGCTATAGTAAATAGTGAGTGGCATTCTAAAGAATTTTTTCTTCTTGAATTTGTATAGATAATATTGAAGAGAGTATGGAGAGCTTTGAAAATTCACATGCATGTACATGCACATACACAAACATTCCCACACACACCAATGAGTCCTACTATCATCAGTTTGAACAGTTTGAGTACTTGAAATATATCATTGATCCATGCTTCCCAGACTTCAGTGTCCTGTTCTGTTGATGTGACACTGTCCTATAACTCTCCTATGAGGAAAGGCTGAGTGAGCTGGGTCTTTTTAGCCTTGAGAAGAGAAGACTGAGAGGATACCTGATCCAGGTCTATAAATATCTAAGGTGTGGGGGTCAGAGTGGCGAGGCCAGACTCTTTTCAGCAGTGTGTGGAGACAGGACAAGGGGAAACAGACAGAAACTGCAGCGTAGGAAGTTCCACACAAATGTGTGCAAGAACTTCTTTACAGTGAGGGTGACGGAGCACTGGAACAGGCTGCCCAGGGAGGTTATGGAGTCTCCTTCTCTGGAGATATTCAAGACCCACCTGGATGCTTATTGTGCGACCTGGTGTGGGGAACCTGCTTTGGCAGGGGGGTTGGACTCGATGATCTCTGGAGGTCCCTTCCAACACCTACGATTCTGTGATTCTGTGAACTCACAGAGCCAAGAAGAAAACATGGGAAAAACAGAAACCAAGTTTACTCAATGAAAGTGTGCCTATTTATTTTCTTGTCTTCATAGAAAAACAAGAGAGAATGTCTGATTCACATATTAATATACAAAAAAAAAAAAAAAAAAAAAACAACCTCTTTACTATTTCCAAGCCTTTGATCATTTTTATTTGTATTTAAAATTTCTCTTGTGCTTTTCATTCTGAGAAAAAGCAACACCCAGTCCATTCCCTTAGTACATCTGATTCTTGTTGCATGCAGTCTTTGTCCCAGCTGCCTGAATTGCAATGGCAACAGACAATAATAGACTTCCACTCTGATCGGGCTGACAAATAGGCATCTTATCTACACAAGTGCAGTTACAGCTTCATTTTCACCTGCCGTCTGTTGCTGTATCTGAACGTTGCTGTAGTTGATTGATTGTAAAGGTGTTCATTGCAAATACCAACAATCTAGTCAAGGAGCCAAGTGTTTGTGCATGTAATTCTCACCAGAGAAGGGACCCTTTTCTACTACACAACACCTCTTGACCAGGTTCAAAGAGGTTTGCAGATTCCTTATTCTCCTTAATTCATCTGGGCTAACTTATTCCACCAAATCTGTGATAAGTTATTTCTGATGTTTAAGGTAAATACTTTCTGAAAGGATGTTCCTGATTGATATTTGGGATGACCTGACACCCAAGTGATGTGGGAGAGCTGCAGGAGTAATCAGCTCTCTGCATCATCATGATCAGATTTTTAGATAAAAAGCTTGAATGATGCAGATAGTGTTTCCTGGATTATAAGAGATACTTGGAGAGAAGAAGAAGGAAACAAAGAACACCTCATCTTTTTAACATTTATCACTTAAAATTACACTGTCAGAGAAGAAGTAGGAAGAAATGATTTACTGTGAGCGGTGGTGACGCACTAGAATAGGTTATTCAGTGAGGTTCTGGATCCCTCCTCCCAAGAAGTATTCAAGGCCAGGCTGGATGGGGCTTTGAACAAGCTGGCCTAGAGGGAGGTGTCCTTACCTACACCAGGGGATTGGAACTAGATGATCTTAAAGGTCCCTTCTGACCCAAACCATCCTATGATATGATATGATTCTATGATAAGTTACTTATCCTTTTGTAGTGTCTTCTCCCAAGTTCCAATCATTCTCTCCTACAGCAAATACAGCACATTTCCAAATGATTTCATTGACTCTATTTGCCTCTGCACTCTCTTTTTTTTAGGGGCTCAGGTTTCCATGTTCCTTTGTTCACTCATCCCTGTCTGACTTAACTACGATTTCTGGTTTCTAACTTTGTCTTCCTTGTAACCATGTTTTGCTACATCTGGGAAAAAAGCACAGGGAAAGGTTGTGAAGGATTTGTTTCCACTCAGCAGAAGTTCCTACTCCTCCTACTCATGACAATCTTATGTCAGGAGAAAATGGTACACACTGAGTGCTTAGCACAGAATTGACCCTTCTGGCAATGTGATTGAAAATCAAGCAACAACCTGAAATAAATCCACTGAACAGGAGAAGAAAATTTTAGATATCATGATTTGGGTCCTATGATATGTTTGTTTTTTTGTCGTTGCTGCTGTTGTTTTCTTGTTTGTTTGTTTTAAATGAATCAGACCTGTAGCAAAGCAAGATACCTGTTTCCAGTTTTGGTTAACATTATCTGTTCATTGGAGAAGTTAAAGTTTCCAAATGAGGAGCCAATTCTGAACAGCAGTGTGTACCTCCAGCTCCTTGGTTACAAGAGATAGATCAGCACCTCAAGAGATCTTATTTTGTAAAAGTATCTGCTATCTCACCTGCACTGATTAAGATTAATTAAGAGGATAAAATTCTGAACACTCTCACATTTTTCAAAGTACTCTGTATGCTGCGTAATAACTGTTTTCCTGGGTAAACTTTGCCAAGACTGAGACCTTAAGCATTTAGGGCTAAAAAAGCAGCATTTACTGATATGAATTATGCCATTTAAAAGCAAAAGTTCCAGAGTGCTACTCACATGAGTAAGAATTGCAGTTCATCCATCATTAGGAAAACCATCAATAAATAAATGTTAAAATATCAATACATATTCTTAAAGCTGCAAAGCAAACATTTTAAAGTGTACTAATAATTTAGCCTGCCAAGAAATGAACTTAATGAAACCCTTCAGACTGGTGCTGGAAGAATTTTGCTTGATACAAGTGGAAAAGTTGTGCATATTAAGTTGATGAGGGGGTCACTCAAGGCAATGTGCTTGCATATACATCTCATAGACTCTTTATATAAAGAAGAAATAACAGCAAAATTAAATACCATGAAGAAAATTAAAAAGGAGAAAAAATATTTTAAAACAAATTAGTATAATACTGAGATAATTTTTTAAAGCATTTCTTCTTCTTTTTTTTTTTTTCAGTAAAAATTGCTGTTCACTTAAGAAGTCTTTATTAGATAGATAGGAAAAAAAAAAAAATGCTTATGTATTTAAAGCCCACAATCAACACAAGATTAAAATGTCCATTTGTTTCTTTGTGTCTTTAAACACTAAAATGCTGGTGCTTTCATGTATATGACAATTTTTCTACTGTTTCTACTCAAACAAGTAAAAACTACTACTATGTGTAAGAAGTACTTGCCCAAACAAGTTGTCCTTCTGTATGTTTCTCAAACTTGATGGTAAAATGTTTACAGAATGGCCTGCAAAGCACTAGGATGACTCTGCTCCCAGTAATTTTTGCTTCCACCGTGAGGCCTCTCACCCTACAGGACTTCAGTTGCAGCAAGCTGTTCCTCTTCAGGATGTAATTAAAGATTACTTCACACACTGTTTTCATTACCTGCCTAAATACTTCCTCTTTCTATTCCTTTTGTGTTGACAATCTTTAACACAAAGGAAACTGTCAAATGCCCGATTTCTAAAAGAAAAAGTAGAAGCTCTACTTCTTCCTCGGTTGTATAAATACGAAGTTTTCAAAAGTATTATGCAAAGCTGCTGAAACAGTGCGAGTCCATAGGTAAATTGCTCCCTCTCCTGGAAAATCTGCGTATTGCAGGAGTATGTTTTAATACATCAAAAATGAGTCAAAAATCTATTCTGTGGTATTGCATTATACAGTGGTATTGCATTATAACAACTACAATACATAAAATAGCATCTTTAAACATGTAATATAAACAGATACATTTAAATGACTGTTTCTCCAGCTCTAATTGAATCTGGCATTTTTTGTTAAGGATATAAAATACATTCACAAGACCTTTAACATACCTTCACAGGAAAGAAGATAGGAATCTAATCCAATCTCTACAAAAAAACTAAAGTATTACTTTACTCCATGCTCTTGCCTCAATCAACCTGAGGTCACACTTTGTTCTTAGTGATTGCTATGCCCTGTTCCTGATCAGTGCTGAAGCTTCCTTTAGCCTTAGCTCTGAACAAAAACTAGTCAGAAGCCTGTATCTATCTCTACAGATCTTCCAGTCAACAATGCCTTGATGTATCATTTGCAAAATGGATACAAATACTATTTTCAGCATTGCAAATGCTCCATGATTTTGTTACGAAGCTCAAAATATTTATTTATTTATTTATTTATTTCCCATATAGCCACAGTTTAAGGATCCAAGTGTCCATCAGGAAACGAAATCTTTATCTGAGACTTTAGAAGCTCCTGGAATAAAATGTCAAAAATAAAAGCCTTGAAAGCTCAAAATCTGGGAGGACAAACCCCTAAATCTATAGCCAATTTTGAAATTAATACCACACCTGAGGGTTTGATTTAAGGGGGCTTTTCTTGCTTTCCAAAGCTTGTGACTGACATTATTACCTTAAGATCTTTCCCACTGAGAGTGTGAGGTTAGCTATTTTTTGGCTGTGAAATTAATCCAAGCAGAAAATGATAAAAATTCATGAGTCAGACTCATGATTTCATTTTGCCCCCTTAGAACTAAGTGGCATAGAGATTCTTTTTTCTTCGTGGATAAAAAGCTGAGATCTTAAAACAAATTACTAACTTCCAAGTTTCATAAAAATAGTAAATATTAAGAGAGGGTCAATAAAAGCTCTTTTTTTATTAGCTGAACACACAGAAGAAGCCTGTGCCACTCAAAGGTATGGGCACTAGCAAAAGGGAAAAGGAAAAGAAAACATTCACCCTTCTCCTTCAGATTATTTGGAAGAGGGTACTTTAAACAGAGTATACACTGAAAAGGAAGCATGTGACAAGTTTGTCTGGTGTGCCAGGCTCCAACCATACATGTCCTTGTGAGAAGATGTGAGTAGCACAAGTCAGAAGGGGCAGAAGAAGATAAACATCTCCTTCCAAATCATCTTCTACTACTGCCAGAACTTGAAGGTGAAAACTGGATGACCACATTTCTTACCCCCATGTTCAGAAGGAAATTTCTGTGAATTGTCTTCCTTGTTGGAGAAGGAGTATTAAAAATACCGCTCTTATGAGATGAATACATCCTGTGTGGACATTTTCTGGATCTAATTCAAATCTGCTAATTGTAGACTATGTGGAAGTTCAGTTCTTCTGGATGAATGACAAATGCAAACTCCAACACTTTTACACCTTTTCTAGAGAAGCCAGGCAGTATCTGAGTTAATATTGTTAGTTTTGATTTCACAGAGGAACTTTATGGTTTGTTAGAAAATATGACAGCGTTTCCTCCAATAATTGCATGACTATCACCAAACTGAATATTCCCCAAAAAACCTCAGTAGTTCAAGCATACTCGAGTCAATAGACATTTCCTTTGAATAATGGAAAAGATTTTAACAACTGTTAGTAACACTACAAAATAAAATAGAAAGTCTCCTTTTCTTTAAAGCCTAGAAGTAAAGATCTTTCTTGATGGGTTTAAGATGGGGAGATTGAACCAGGAAAGCATATAGTCTCCAGTCTTACTTCACCCTCACATTCTATAGTTAAAGTTGAGGACTAAACATCCTCTGGTACCATAAGTTAGATTTAGAGAGGAGTATGCATTCAGAGGATAGAATCTAAGACAGAGAATGTAATTAGTCTGAAGAAAAAGAACAAGTGAAATGAAGAACCCTCAAATTCTTAGATAGTTAATAGCCATTTTGATCATGTCTATTCATTTCAGATTCAGATAGGAATTTGGATTTCACATTTCAAATCCTAAGACTCTGGGCTTAGAAAAAGTCTCATCTGAATAATACAGGAAGAACTTGCCTTTAAAATTATACAACCAAATCATACTAGGAAAATAAGCAATATAATTGCTGTTCAGAACTCTAATGAATATTACATTCCCAAGAAAATAAGGTTTGAATGACATATGTTTTATGACACTTTATAAGAGCTAGGAGAAAGTAAGGAATTTTTCTCAAATGCTGTTAAACATATGAGTCACCTAAGCTTACAGGTAACGTAATTTGGCAAATTTCACTTTATGAGATCAGAGAGACTTCCTTTGGAGTCAGGAATTCAAAGATCAGCAAAAACCTGTTGGAAGATGCACTGGGGAGAATGCATTGCCTTTGGAGAATGCCCTTTCAAGATATATATATCCCTCCAGGTAGAAAGAAATGAAGATGGATGGTGAGCAAGAAGGAAAGAAAACATGAGACAGACACAACAAACACTGTAGCAGAAAAGAAAACTGAGAGGAAAAGGATACAGCGGAGAACTCAGAAGAAGTCCAAGGAGAAAGATATTGCAAATCACAAATGTGAGTGAAATAACAACAGCTAACAAACACTGCAACAACGAAGTGCGTCTCAGAACATGGAGCTTCAGAATGCCTTACTGAAACATGTCTTGTAGTTATGTTGTTACACTGATTTCTGCAAGCAAATAATATTGCAGTTTTCTGTTTAAAAAAAAAAACTGGGAAGTAGACTACAAAGAATGGAACACAGCTTTAAAAATATGCTCAGTAGAACCACTCTATGATCAAGACCTAATGTACGCTTTGGTGAAAATCTCCTTCTTATGAAAACTAAGCATCAAAAGATGGAAAAGTAAAAATTAGACAGACTCTTACTGGGAGGAAAACAGCATTTCTGTACTACAAATACTGCTTTCAATTCATCATGGAGAAAGATGGTAGTTTCTCTTTTTTAAAAACAATCAAGTGAGCAATATTGCAGATCTGGAATTTACCTCTGCAAGATAGTAGTGCTTTTTGACAGAAACTACGAGCACTCAGGTCCCATGGGCTTCTACAGAAATTTTACATGTTATCTTAAAAAAAAAAAACCACACATATTCAGCATCTTATGTCTCAAGTCCCTTTCTGCGTTGCAATGAAAAGCTCTCCTTAAGAGAAAGATTTCCATTAGATACTTAAAGTTTGAAGAGTGCACCAAAGTTAATGGATTTTAAAATTAGATGAAAAATTAAAAGCAACAGTACTTCAGATAAATATTCTTTTTGGTACCTAAATCTGTTTGGTGTGAAAGAATTGGGCCTAGATTTATTTTGTTTCTGTCATTTTAAGATTTTTTTTTTCTTTGATTCTTAGGCATCCTCTGAGTCAAAACCAACAACAGATCGTGCTGTCTTTTATATTGAGATTTAAATAGCTTAAGATTGATATTTTTTCTGTGGAAGTTTTTTAAAACAATTAGCACTGAAATGATTGGAGGTAGACTTTGAAGTTCATACCACTTAAGATGAAGTGATGGAATTTCACACCAGCATTGATACTACTGGTTCTCTGAGAAGACTGCCAATAGCTTAATACTATTAAGACAAGGAGCACTATAAAGTAAGATGATCACAAAACATTCAAATGAAAATTTGGACCTGACAGACACAGTTAAATCTTTATCATCAGTGTTTTTGATGTATTAATACATTCAAGGTGTTTTTTTAACAAGCGTTTGTAAAAGAAGCCTGGTGATTTTCCCACTTTCCCTTCCTTCCTTCCTTCCTTCCTTCCTTCCTTCCTTCCTTCCTTCCTTCCTTCCTTCCTTCCTTCCTTCCTTCCTTCCTTCCTTCCTTCCTTCCTTCCTTCCTTCCTTCCTTCCTTCCTTCCTTCCTTCCTTCCTTCCTTCCTTCCTTCCTTCCTTCCTTCCTTCCCTCCTCCCTCCCTCCCTCCCTCCCTCCCTCCCTCCCTCATTTCCTACTTCTTCTTTCTCTCCCTTCCTTCCTTACTCCTTTCCTCCCTCCCCACTTCCACTGTCAACAGTAGAGAGAAATACTAGGAGGGCCTGTGTTTTCATTACCTGTGAAAAAGCACTATGCATAACTGTAGAAGTATGGTCCTGATTTTGCAAGTTTCTTAAAGTTTCCTGGCAAGGTCTCCACAACCACAGTTTCTGTTGGCTTTAAGTCTGGAACTTCTTTAAAATTGTCCAGAGCCACCACAGTACAAGACATACCAACACAGTTGCATTCATTTGCTAATACAAGTGCAATGGTCCATTTTAAGATTTACAAAATACAGTCAGTTTCTATTAAGAAAGAACAGAAAAAGACAAGGAGATAAAAGGCTTTTTCCTTTAAAACACTGTGGATATCCCCTCCCAGTAGAGCATTCTCTCTTTGCCTAGTTTAAACAAGATCCACTCAAGAGGCACTTCCTCTGAATAATGGAAAAAATAATGCTAAAATTATTATCACAACTGTTGGTAGTGCTGTATAAAAATAGACAGGTTCCTCTTTAGGACCTAATTTGTTTTATGTGCATAGCAATTTTAGAAAACTATTTCAGCATCTGCATGAAATACAGCAGAAAATTAATCATAGATTTCTCAACTGTTCCTTCATAGCAAATAAGGAAATGTAACCGAAATCACTGAATGTCCCACATGAAAAATAATCAAGATATTTCTCAGCTTTATTTGTTTAATGAACAATTAGTTGCTGTCACAGATTACATAAACAGCAATTTGACTTTTTACGTAGTTTATTTGTGTTCCTGTACCATACCAAATTTTCCCAGACTTCCTTGATTTCTGGATTGTTCTTCAAGTTTTCCTCACATGATCTGTAATTGTTCCTCCTCTTTCAGTCTCAAATCACTTTTATTGATATTGTTGTTTCTGAATATATCTTAAATGTCATTGATGTCACATCCTCAGCAGGGCTTACACTCCTCAGCTATGCATCAGCCCAGTCAGTCCCATGCTGCTATCAATGATCCAGGTGTTGGGGTGTTGGTCTTGATCACTCTTGCTCCTAGTCCTCAGTGCATATGCACAATTCAAAAAAAAAAAAAAAGTAGTCAGTGTTCTAGGAAATCCTTATGGTAACTGCCCTAGTTCCACTGTAAAGTTTTTCCACAATTCTTACTTTTTTTTTCCTACTATCTTGGGCCATTCATTCTTCTTCCCAAAACAAACAACTCTCCTCCTTCTGGTCTAATATCCAAAACAGCATGGTAAGTTACACCAAAGAAACTAATACTTTCTTCTCTATTATATTTTCTTATATGACTGTGTAAGTCACCTGCAGTCACTGAAAATAAGCAATAAATTTGCTCTAAATAAGTCCTCATCCTGAGATGAGAAGGCTTCAGGATATTTCTTACACGGGAGAATTAAATACAAAGATCTGATAGATACATTAAAAATAATACAAAAACCTCATCAGTGCAGAGATTCTAGACCTTTGGAAGACATGAAAAACACATTCTGAAGAGACTTCTGTTTACCTTCCTTCTCTCTCGTTTATTCTGTCCATTTACAATTTCCTTGGCATGTGCAGCCATTAACAGGGTCCTGGAACAAACAGTGTTACGTTTATTTCTGTGTTATTTTTTGGATGCCATTCACTGGACAGATGATCACAATGTCACTGAGGTCATCTAACATTTTGCTGCATAGCCACCAATATTTTACTGCTTATTTTATTATTGACTTTGTGGCATGAATTCTTTCCTTGCTTTGTTTCTGTCTTGGGTTATTGTTGCTGTGAAGGGAGAATTGTTTTCTGCAAAACAAGTGTAACTTTTTTGACAGCAGTACTGAGAGTGCAGACACTGCTGCAGATATATTAAGGGAGTTCAAGAGTAAAACAACAAAAGAAATACCAGATTTCTGGCTGATTAGCCCAGCTACATTTCCTAATAGACTCCTCCCTAGAGGCAGATCTAGATATTAGGAGTTGCAAAGACTGAAGAGGAAAATGAACAAGTTCATGAAAAAAAAAAAAATAATAAAAAAATTAGAATGTTGCTGAAAACACAGCAGTACTAAAAAAACATCTCCTTTCAGCTAAAAATAATTGGGAGGTGACAAAGAACTAGAAAGAATTAGTTAGAGAAAGGAGAGTAGGTAAGATAAACCTGTCCTCTGCCATTCTTATTTTTTGTGACATAGTTAAACAGGACTGAAGATAAAAACTGATATAGACATAAAAGGTTCTCACACTGTAAAAAGAGAAATACAACTTAACAGGCTTTAGCACACATTTGAGCATGTTTGAGCATGTTTTACCTGAAAGAGATATTAAAAAATATTAGTATCATGACGCTTCTAAAATATCTTCTTCCTGACACCAGTAGTATCTAGGATACAAAACTGACTGTGGAAAAGCACTGAGCCAGTTTTGTTGTTGTTGTTGTTTTTGTGTTGTTGTTGTTTAATAAGATACCATATATGGGAGATGATTCTTAGACCGAAAAACAATCAGTTCAAATCAAATAGCTCACTTACTGGTAACCCATAGCATTCAGAGGTTCACCTGTCTTCATACAAGATCACAGTTGAGATAATTCTCTGAGCATACATAAATTATCTGAATCTGTGGCCTTTGAAGCCATACTGAATCTTTTTCCAAAGACAGACATCTTGAACCTTTTTTTTTTTTTTAATTTATTTAATCAGTCTGAAAATAATGTGATAGCAGATCTTTTGGCAATTCTGTCTTTCTTAGCAAGTAGAAAGCCATATGACATCTTTGGTTTTCACTATTATTTTTTATATCTGAATAAATAAATAAATACATTTGCTTCAGTTTCACACTGTGGCTTATCTCACTTCTTATCAGTCTTCTTCAAATACTCTGAGCTCTTTGGAAATATAATGCTAAGATCACAGAATCACAGAATCATAGAATGGCCAGGGTTGGAAGGGATTTAAGGATCATGAATCTCCAACTCCCCCACCACATGCAGGGCCACCAACCTCCACACTTAATACTAGACCAGGCTGCCCAGGGCCCCATCCAATTTGGCCTTGAACTCCTCCAGGGACAAGGCATCTACAACCTCTCTGGGCAGCCTGTTCCAGAACTTCACCACTCTCATAGTAAATAACTTCCCCCTGACATCCAACCTAAATCTTCCCTCCTTCAACTTAAAACCATTTCCCCTTGTCCTGCAGTTATCTACCCTTTCAAAGAGTTGATTCCTCCTGTTTCTAGGCTCCCTTTAGATACTGAAAGGCAGCAATGAGGTCACCCCACAGCCTTCTTTTCTCCAGGCTGAACAAGCCCAGCTCCCTCAGCCTGTCTTCACAGGGGAGGTGCTCCAGTCCCCTGTTCATCTTCATGGCCCTCTTCTGGACCCTCTCCAACAGCTCCAGGGTGAAGGAGCTGTCCTAAAATAGCTCCCCTCATTCACACCACAGGGTGTTGCATTAGCTCCTGCTCTGCTGCTGTTCAGAAAGAGCTCTGACTGTGTGACCAACACCAGTGAGACCCCAAGTACCAGTGCAG
Organism: Phasianus colchicus; assembly: GCF_987193195.1. Classification (NCBI taxonomy): domain Eukaryota; kingdom Metazoa; phylum Chordata; class Aves; order Galliformes; family Phasianidae; genus Phasianus; species Phasianus colchicus. The sequence goes on along the minus strand of NC_143438.1, from coordinate 64,479,405 downwards.
GTGGTGATAACTAACAAGAAATGTGTCTCTCTTCTGTGCTAGCTGTGCTTCATTACTTCTGTAGAGATGACTGTAAATATGATCTCTTGATGTTTCATTTTTATGCCTCTCTGTGGAGATCTGTCCAGGTAATTCTTATACTCCCTGCAACTGATATCTTGGTGCTGTGCCAACGGCACAGCAAACCTTCAGATCATCAAACAAACACTGTGGGCAAACTTGGAAACCAAGGGATAATTTCATGACCTACATATACATTGTATTTTCTACTCTATGAGACTGGTTTTCGTTTTACTCCTCCGTAGGGAGCAAAGGGAACTAAATAAGAAATTCCCACAATAAGAAGCTCTTTTCTCCTTCAAAGTGGAACAAGCCTGTAAATGTTGCAGTGATCTAGCATACAAAACAATAACAACAATAAAATAGAACCCAACAATCACTTCAGAGTGATCAGAATGTTATATTTCAGTAAACATTTAAGCATTTCATGAAAGGGTACTTCTAGCTTACAACTTATTTCAAAGTAAAGGAAGAAATTTCTAATAATTGCGTGCAGTGTGTTTTTTGGTATTGCATTGTTCTCTGCATTATCATAGTTCTAAGTAGATAGATTTCTTATATATACAGATACACTGGAATGAAAGCTGTTTAGGATACACTGGAAGCATATTTTTACTAGGTAGAGGAGTAAACATGGTTTATTTTCTATGCCAGTCTGTTCTGGATTACAATTTCTAATCCAGTTTCTAATACAATAGCATTAGCACGTTATCTTCTATTTTACTCTCTGATTTTACAGTGCTCTCTGTCTCTGATGGGCCGAACCTCAGTAGCCTGAAGTGTCGTTTACATGTTGTGTATTAATTAATGTTAGCTTTTCTCAGACATACTTATGTAAATACAAGGTAAGTGGATTTTCTCTCTTGTCATCCAGCCCTACTCATTCCTACTTCAATTCCTTTGTAAGTCAAAAAATGAATACAAATCTTTCAAGGAAGAATCATATCAAATTGCTTATTCTGAGGCCAGGAAAATATTGAAAGTATATATTTAATATTCTTTTGGGGGGCAGGGATGACAGGCATTCATTTTAGACACTTCTTGCTTTTTGGCTTGCTTCTAAAACAGAAGAAAGCAGATCCCACGTTTTTACCTTGCCCCATGAAGTACTGAGTGCCTCAGTGACTACTCTAATGCTTCTGAGGAAGGTTTAGACATGCATTAAACGAGTTCTCTAAAAATAATGTCCAAAAATCTTCCTCACTATTTGTCCTCAGAATGTGTGTGTAGAGGTATCTTTAGGATAAATGCAATTATCCTCTAAGGTGAAAGAAGAAAATCTCCAAAAATCAACTCTTTAGTTGGGCCACTAGCTTGAAGTGGAAGAGCCATATCCTGGGGGCAAGAGTAAAGCTCTCCCAGCAAATGTGGGAATACTGAATGCTATGTTTCTTTTTCCAGAGACCTTTCCACTTGCATCATTTCTCTGTCTTCTACTAGTATCTACTGGAGTTACCTGTCTTAAAATGGAAGCTCAATTATTGTTCATAAGCTGCAATGAAATGTTGTAACGATGACTTTTTAAGATTTTCTGAGATGTTTTAGCATTTAGTGGTATTTCTTTGTAATATTCATAGTTTCATCATTAGTCAGGAAATAAATGTTATAGCAGATAACCTCCTCAAGAAATGTGTTAGAGTACTAGTTATATGTGAATTTTTGTACTAAGGACAAACCTAGGATTTGTTGCTGAGCTTCTCTGTGAAGAATAACTCAAGATTCTTTAAAGCTTTAGGCACAGTACCAAAAGTAAAGGCAATACATGCTAACCACTCAAAGCATTAACAGATTAAACATTTGAATCCAAGGTAAAATGTAGCAGAATTCAAGGAAAAGAAAATATGTATATTTCCAGAATTTACATTTCTCACCTACATCCAGTAGTTTAAAGACATCTGAAGTGTAGAGAAACCTAAACAATACAGTATAATTCATCACTGAACAAAAGTTTGGAGGCACTCCATTTCTGGTAAATTTAGCAGTGACTTTTACTAACAGAATGTCAGTATTGGCCAACTGACACTTGTTTGTGAATAATAAAAAAAAAAATCTAATTCTAGCTTTCCTTCATAAGGAGAGATATATTTAAGTATACTACTCAGAAAACTAGGATTGCAAAATAGAATAAAATAAAACCTTTGGAAATAGGTTTAGTGATGGATATATATGAAAATATATAAATTCTATATGAAATTATATATTGCAAAAATATGACTTTCTGTGAGCCCTATGGAAACCTAATCTAACTGAGGAGTAAATCTAAATATGTCTACAAATACTTTTATAATTTTATACGTCAGTAAGAAAACAGAAAAGAGAGAAACTGTACTTTCCATGAGGAAAGTCTGTGAAAATTGGGAGTGTTGGTTTTGTTTGCTGGTTTGTTTTAACCTTGCTTTTCCTATACACAGTGCAATAAAATATCAAACATACTACACTATTATTACTGGGGTTTCTTGACTTGATCTCTTAGTGAGCAAGAAATCCTTCTGTTACCTGTCGTTAGAGAAGGAGAGGCTATTCAAGAATATGCAAGTTTCACATTCTCCTGAGGCTCCATCAGCTCCAATAGGAAGCAGAACTTCCTGACTTGATACCTTAAATTACTGATATACAATGCTTCATGAACAAAAGCTTTCACTTGCATTTGATATAAGATAATGAAATAAAACTATATTTCTTTTTTTATGAAGAATTCAGATTCTTTTATGGAAGGATTTATTAGAAGAACATTAGCTTTAAGCTATTTTACCTGTTTTTAAATTGTAAAAACATTCAATATTCTTTACGCCCAGCAGATGGCATTAAAACACTAAAAAAGCTACCAATTTTATTATTATTATTATTATTATTACTATTATTATTATTATTATTAATGTCTTCTTCTGTGAATATAACCATTCATTGTCCAATATTCCCCCTTAATAGTCAGCAAGTTTAAACCTCCCCCCAGATTTTGAGCTGCTGTTTTATAGGAAACTGACATTTTGATTTGCATCAGAATATACTGAGTTTTTAGGGTGACTGTTTTCTCTGCATCTGTTGATCCCTTTCCTAAATCTTCTCTCTCACAAAAGTCTCTGCCTGCTGTATGATTAGATGTTGATCACTGTTAATAAGTTATCATAGAATTATACAATATTCTTTATTGGAAGAGTCCCATAAGGATCACTGAGTCCAACTCTTGACTCCACACAAGACCACCCAAAAAATCAGACCATGTGACTGAGAGCATTGTCTGGACACTTCTCAAACTCTCATAGCCTGGGGCTGTCCCAGGTGAAGAATCTGACACTTGTTTTTGTTAAACTTCACGCAGTTGGTGATTGCTCAGCTCTCGAATTTGTCTAAAACTTCCTGCAAGGCCTCTCCACCCTTGACAGAGTCAGCACATTTGCTCAGAATAACTTCTAGGCCCAAATCCAACATTCGTACATCCCAGAAAGCCAATGGTATTCGGGGTTCCATTAGAAGAGGGGTGGCCAGCAGAGCAAGGGAAGTGATTGTCCTCCTCTACTCTGCCCTTGTGAGGCCCCAGCTAGAGTACTGCGTCCAAGTCCAGGGAGCCTGACACAGGAAGGATGTGGAGCTCTTGGAGAGGGTCCAGAGGAGGGCCATGAAGATGATCCAAGGGCGGGTGTACCTCTCCTGTGAAGACAGTTTGAAGGGACTGGGTTTGTTCAGTCTGGAAAAGGGAAAGCTGTGGGAAACCTCATTGTGTCCTTCCAGTATTTAAAGGGAGTTTATAAACATGAGGAAAATCTACTTTTTACATGGATAGATAGCAATAGGACAAGGAGGAATGATTTTAAACTAAAGGAAGATTTAGATTAGATGTAATGGGGCAGATTTTTACTGAGAGAGTGGTGAGGCTGCTCAGAGAGGCTGTGGATGCCCTCTCCCTAGAGATTTTCATGGCCAGGTTGAATGGGGCGCTGGGCAATCTGATCTAGTACTTGATCTACCAACTGATAACCCTGCCTGTGGCAAGAAGGTTGGAACTTAATGATCCTTGAGGTCTCTTCCAACCCAAGCCATTCTATGATTCTGTGATCCCAGTAATTTATGAAAGCATTAAAGAGAACTGGCCCTAACATGGAACCCTGGAGAACCCCACTAGTGACTGGGTTAATAATTTTCTTGGAAGATAAGATATTCCTTCTAGTGCTTAACTCTTTATCCAAGTAGCATCAATCTCTTCAATGTCTACAGAATGGTGAGATCTATATACAGAAGACCATTCTATGCTGGCCCTTCTCAGAAATGTAGAAGCCTTTATTGCTTTACTGAAATCCTTCTCATTACTGTATAAAAAGCAAGGCTTTAGCAGTAACCAAGGGGTGGAGTTGTGTTTGGAGTTTTGAGTTGGAAGGTTCTTTTCCATTGAGTGTAATATGCCAAGTTTTATTTGGTAGCAGAAGGAGTTTTCAGAAAATCTTTGAGCAAACATTGTGCATGTTGTTGAATGATTGCCTCCAAGGATGTTGATGATGCCTTTTCACTGTAAATCTTCATACTAAAAATGATAATTTATTTGCACTTCAGCAAAGAGTAAACTACAAAAACTAATGTCCTATTTTTATTGTTGTGTGACCAGTCTAGCAAGTTCGTTGAAGAAAAGTACCATCGAGGCAATGCTTACTAATTAATACATACCTGAAAGGATAGAAGGTGTGAAATGTTTCCAGAGGAGAATAGATGTGACATCTGATACCCAAAAAAAGACACAGACATTTTATAAGCATTCTTACAATTTTTGCCAGATAGCACAAACTTCCCTTTTCCCATCATGGGGAACATATACATATCTAATAAGGAATTTGTATTTATAGTTCCTAAGTTACTTTAGTTACTAAAAGATTTTCCTTATGGCTGCTTGCAGAAGCATGCAACTTTTCTTGGGAAAAAATGAGGTTTTGTCCGCACATTCTACTGGTGGTTGGCTAATTTTATCAAATTGCATTATTACTAATAAGAGCCTGTCACGGTGTTATCTCTAGATCTATTTGTGTCTGTGACAAGGAGAAGGCCCTCTGGCCCAAAAAAAGGGGGAGGGGGAGGGAAAGGAAAGGGAACAAGGGGGAAAGGGGAAAAACAAAAACAAAAACAGTGGCAACGATCCAAGAAGGAAGGTTAATTTACTAATTATAATAGCAGAAATAATACAAGTTAATTGGGATTGAAGCTAATAAACCAAATAAATGAGAGGGAGCATCCAAAATCAAAGGCCCTATTCTAATGCTGAAGGTGAGATGCTAGGGAGCACACACTGCAGAGACAGGCAGTAAAAGAAGGGGAAGTCTCGTGACTCGTGAGTGGTTTTATCTTTCCATATAAATGGAAGACAGAAACAGAACAGTGAAGTCTTCTGGTAGGTGTAGTTCTTCATTTCTGAGAACCAGGTACCTGGAAATATCAACAGTGCATGGAACTGGAGCATTAACTCTTTAACTCCCAGTGCACTAGATGATGTTATGATGTAGAATACTGATAACAAAAAATCATAAAACCACACAGAGCCATTGACAAAAACACCAGCATGAAAGAATAAGAGAAGCAAAGTGAAGATAATATGAAAATTAAAATAGGGACGGTTCATAAATAGTGGCTATATGATGTCACATACTGAAACTTTCTTCAAGATAAGATTTCCACTTATTACTTTCACTGGTTGATCTCAGCTGTCTACATAAGGTTTCAGTTTAATACGTGTCTTGTGATACAAAATACTTTAAAGGCAATTTGAAGACAAAGGTGTAAGGGACATGCCACTAGTGGCATATACAACTTCTGCCTTTCTAGCAGCAATGGACCAAAATACAGGCCTTCTCCACGCAGTAGCTATCCCACAAAGTCTTCAAAGGTTACAGTTTAGAAGACAGAATCAGCTTTTTTGCTTTGGTAGTAAAAAAAAAAAAAAAAAAAAATTAATAAAATTGACCATGCTTTAGTTTGAACATCAGTTACTACACAGTCATTTTTTCCTAACTTCAGTACTCATATCTTTTGGCCCTCGCCTCTTTCCTGTAACAACATTATAATAGCTCAGTGGTTTGGATGGAGATAATACATCTTTGAGTATCATGTCAAACAAAGATCAGCATAAATAGTTCAAAGAACTGTTCTGGCATTGGATCAAAATTCACTTGAAAAAATCTAAACTTGTATTTATACAATAAACTGTGTTAAACAATGTAATTATGGTTCATCATGTCAACTTGAATAAACTTGAAAGGATTCACTATTTCTAATGCCACTGTAAGAATGTACCAAAACTGAAAACTGAATACTGTGTATTTTCTACTGAACCACAAAAGAAGTTTAAGTTCAGATAATGCTAAAGCTCTCATTTAAAAACCACAAACTCCAGAGAATTTAGAGTTAAGTCTAAAAATACAGTCTTAACTAATTTTGTTGTGTTTAGGTACTGAAGAGGTGAAACTGCAATACCTACACAGAATGGGGTTAGTTAAGGATCCTAAACAGAGTATGAAAATATCCACAGACACAGCATTATATGTCGCCAGTCCCATTTATGGATACTGCTATATTAATGACACAATGTTTGTTTTAGAGGCCACCAAATGTCTTTGCCAGATTAAACATTTGTAATCTGGAACCAACTTTAATATACTCTTTCAAATGGGAAAGCCACAAACAGCTATAGGCAACATCAACACAGTCTCTTTCAATCTGTTAGTTTGTCAGAATCACAGACAAGACAGAGCCAATAATAATAAGCACCTTCCATGAGGACATTAATTAGAATGTTAAAGTAATGAGATTCTTTGCTATGGACAAATCTGAGTTCACTGTGCTGCAAGAAAATTCTACTCTATTCCAGCAAAAGATTAACAGTAAACAGAAATGATGAGACCAAAATATAAACTTGCTTCCCTCTTTTTATCCAAAGATGCTCATGTTCCATAATTTTTGAATATCCCTGACTGTTCTCTTCTGGGTTTACCCTTCAACCTTTGAATATCATTTTATGTATGCCTCCATAGTAGATCCATTCACTTAAGTATAAAACTTGACTCAGAAATAACCACTTTCTTAGATGAAACTAAGGCAATTGTGTTGTATCTTTTCTTTAAGCACTGAATTTACTTACACTGTTCCATGAACTTTTGATGTTATTATAAGAAGGCAAATGGAGAAGGAAAGAGAACAGGAATATGAAATACAGCATTTATCTGAACTTCATCAACAAAAGTATTTTTCTGGACATAAACTGCTACCAATGAATAGTGGGCTAGGTCAGTTGTACAAATGTAGGACATCTAGCCATGACACAGTTCTCAGTGGAAATGTTCATTTTCTGTGAAAATTCTCATTTGCTTCCTTCCAGTTTTGACATTTCTATCCTCTATTGTCATGGAAGATTCCTTTGCAAGGGTAAAATATTTTCCAAAGTGTTCCATTTGAAAAATAGCTTTTCTAACAATAAGTGAATAGTTATGAGTTTGTGATCGATTTTGAGGTTGTGAAATGAATATGGGAATCTGCACATGTGATGGTTGAAGTTGCTATATGACAACCTAACAAGTGTATGACAGTTGTTCTGCAGGTAATGTATCCTATTACATTATGTTGGCACACAATTTTGGAAGTGGATGCTGGTGATATGGCAGTAGAGGCTGAACCTTCCTGCCAATATTCCATTACATTTTATTGTTGTGTGACAGATGGCAGCAGAAGGGCAGTTTAACACAATGGCATCTGACATGGAATTACGTATAAAGGTATGGAATTTAATTTCTCCATGTGGAAAAAAACTGCATTCACTGCCATTCATTGACACTTGCTGAATGTTTATGGAAACCAAACAAAGGATGTGAGCACAGTGAGGTGGTGGGTGGTGCATTTCAGCAGTGGCAAGAATGACAGTGGTTCACCTTTGCTGGTGCAAATTTTTACAAGTGCTGCATGCAGGCTCTTGTTAATTGCTGGTGAAAAAGCATAGCTAACGGTGGCAAGTATGTTGAAAAATAGTGTTTTGCAGCTGCAAATTCACTGTATCTAATAGTTATATTGTGTTCCTTGTCTCTGTCATATTTTCCATGGAAATAAATAAATAAATTCCTGAGGGAATTAGTCAATGTAGTCACTAACCCACTCTCAATGATATTTAAGTTGTTGCAATCAGGTGAAGTTCCTGGTGACTGGAAAAAAAGGCAACATCACACCCATTTTTAAGAATGGTAAAATGGATGACCCCAGGAACTATTGACCTGTCATCCTCACCTTTGTGCTGGGAAAGATCATGGAACAGATCCTCCTGGAAACTATGCTGAGGCACATGGAAGGCAGGAAGGTGATATGAGAGAACCAGCATGGATTTACCAAGGGAAAATTCTGTTTGACCAATGTAGTGGCTTTTTATGATGGTGTCACTGCATCAGTGGACAAGGGAAGAGTCACTGATGTCATCTGACTGGACTTCAGTAAGGCCCTTGACACGGCACCCCACATCACCCTTCTCTCCAGATTGGAAATATATGGATTTTATGAGTGGACTGTTCAAGTTGGAAATACATGGATTTTATGAGTGGACTGTTCAAATTGGAAATATATGGATCTTATGAGTGGACTGTTCAATGGACAAAGAACTGGCTCCAGGATCATAGACTCCTAGATTCCTAGAGTCCTAGAATCATAGAATCACAGAATCCTAGAATGGTTTGAGTTGGAAGGGACCTTTAAGATAATCTAATTCCAACCCCCTTTCTATAGGCAGGGATACCTCCTTCTTAATCAGTTTGCTCAGAGTCCCATCCAACCTAGCCTTAAATGTTACATCCCTCTGCCAGCTTTGAGTTACCCTAGTTCATGTTCAGTAATATTTTGCGAACTGAAAGGATGAAGGCATTCTTATACAAATATTACAGAGTAAGTCCCCCCAGAAGGTAAGATTTATTGAGTTTATGCTGTCTAAATTATGAAGAAGTGGACTGACTATTACTTCAAGATTGCTTAACGTCAAATTGTGAGAAATTTTCATTACCATAAGTTTGATATAAACACCCTATACAATATTGGATGCTCTTAATTTAACAACTGTCCTCTTTGTAACCTCTAAGAGCTGTACGTGAAAGACATGGGCCCAAACCAACAGCAACCCAAAACTCAGTAACTTTGTGAATATATTCATTGCTTCACTTAATCATGAAGACAGACAAAATATCATTGTGATCGTTGGGAACTTTCTGCTGAACAAACCTAAAAATGCTGCACTGTTTTCTAGATATGGGCTATATGCTCAAAATTGTTTGCCACTGTTTTCAGACTACAGCTTCCTGAGCTGCTGCAGGCTGCGTGATGAAGGAAACATTGAGAAGAGCTTGAGATAGACATGTGCCTGAACAAGAACAAGCAAAACAGTAGGCAGTAGGAAATAACAACTAAGTACATTCAGCAGTAGCAGTGGCTATGAAAATCAACAAGTGAGGATATATGACACATTCAAATACTGAAGAACAATCTATTTCCCTCTGAGACTTACTAAGGAAACACATACGTTGGGTTAAGTAGAAATTATCTTCACACCAGGCAGCAGTGAGAGGTCTTTGCTAAAACCCATGTTCAAAAATAGCAATGCAAATCCTAGGGCTCTTCTGAGCATGGAGTTCAATGCTACTAAAACTGTCCAGGAATCCAGAAAACAGAGAAGTTACAAACACAACTTTTTAATACGAATTCTTAACCTTAAAGTGAACATGTTAACTTCAAAATGAACTTTCTTCTATTCCAGAGAAGTTAGAGACTTTATTTATTTGCATTGTTTATTAGAAAGCAGTAAGGTTTTAAAAAATAAATAATAATGTATGTGTGGCAATAAGGTACTTAATAATGAAATAATTAAAATTGTTCAGGTTTCGCTTTTGGCAATTGAGATATGTTTTTACAGTGTATAATAGTCTGCAAACACTAGAGTATTACACAGTCCAAAATATGTTACCACTGAAGTACCTGGGTTTTTTGGTTGGTTGCCTGCTTGGTTGGTTGGCTGTTTTACTGTGGTTACTTTATTAATAGATCCATACCATGTACAGCATATGACCCTTTCAAGATCATAGCTGGAGGGAGTTGCACTGACTAATAAAATTAGTTTTGAGTGTTGTTATTGATTTCTCTTTCAGAAAATAAAAGATGGCACTGTGGAGAATCCTGATATGTCTCAAAATAAATCAACTTCTTTATAGCTTTTATCCCATTTCTTCTACTTTTTGAGGGATTTGGATAAGCAAAAGGTTAACAAAATCAAACTCTGATTAAGTGCTTTGAGCTTCAATGCATTTATTTGTACCCAGTAGTCAAAAAGACTAAAAAATAATCTGTATTTTTAGAAGCACCTGTATATTGAAAAAATAAAATTAAAAAAAAAAAAAAGTGGAATCCCTATTTTGTCTTATTTCCTTACCCATAAAAAAGACAGTTGTAGGTCATTTTAACCAACATTTGTACAGATAGGGCCAGTAATTACAGAAAGTTGAAGGACATCCAGAAACTCATAAGAAAGCCTCTGCCTCTTCTGGTAAAGCAGAACTGAACTCCAACAAACAAATATTTACTCATATCTGTGAACTGTGAGTCACAAATGCTGTAACTTCAGGTTACAGTTTAGTCTCTAAGCTGGTAACACACATCCAGCCCATCTTTACCAGCTACAGAAGTCTGCTTCATGGTTCTTTTGCTTTGCTCCTACAGTAGAAGCTCTGACTTGATTCTGTATTTCCTTTAGGTAGAGATATAGGAAATATTTATGTAGACATTTTTGATAATATATATTTGAGAATATAGTTAATTATTCTAATATTCAATATGAGTAAAACCAGCAAGAACTGGCCTGCTATTTTTGGGCCTGGTCTGAATTAGACATAGTCTTATACTCACAGACTGATCCAACACCTTCTGGAGTCAGTGGAAGCATTGTGCTCTTTTTCCATAGATGCTCTTAAATTACTTTATTTTTTGTGTTTCAGGAAAAAATAATAACTTTCTATACTGTTCATCACCAAATTTGAGATAATTAATGTACGTAGAAACAAAAAAAAAAAATCTTAAAATATATAAAAAGATAACATTTATTTAAAAGTATCTTTTCCAAGCCAATTGTTGTGCACAATCTTCAAAAGATTAGTAATTTAGAACATTCAGATGGTCCAGAAGACAAGACTCTGTTCACAGGGTATAATTTTTGGTGACGTGCTATGAGAGTTGCTGTCTGCAGGGAGTAATGATCTGTGACCACAGACATACTGACCCCAGCATCATCAGCCAACCACAAACACAGCACTGGGATTTAAATGTGGCTTCCAAAACCACAAACCTCCACCCACTGACCTAAAACAGCAACTCTACTAGATCAGCTAATAGAAGTAATGAACAAACAGAGGAGGAGGTGCATCATGTTTTTATGGCAGCACACGTGTACTTCACTGATCACATCATTAGCAGGTACCAGAAGGTTAAGCAAAATAAAAGCAGACAGAGGCTGTACAGAGGAAAATCTATATTTGACAGCAGCCTTGGAACACGAATGGGTTTTTTTTAAATAGACCGGCCTTCTCCTTGGCTAGTGCTCCCTTTGGAGCCTCTTCTCAATCCTGCCTAACTCACAATGATTCAGTATTTTCTGCCTTCATAACTAGAGGTGGAGTACAGCGATAGAGCCAAATAAATAAGAAAGTAATTAGCTTGCTGGAGAAAATTAAAGATTCAAAAGGCAAAGAAAAGTTGCTAAAATTATGCCTTTCATCTGAGAAAAAAGAAAAAAAAAAAAGAAGCAAAAGGAAAGAAGATACAATTTACTTAAATTAAGAAATATCACTCAAAATCATCCATTCCAATGAACTTCTGCCTTCCAAGTTTCCATACAAGCATATTAAAAACTGGAGAAAACAAAACGTTTTATCTGGTCAGTCTTTATCAGGAGAGTTTTTGTCACATTTCTCTATTCACTTGTGATATTATTATGATAAAATATTTACAAGTCTTCAACATAGTGGTTAAGAATGAAATCAGGAGGAAGATGCAAAACAAGTTATCTTCAGTGAAAACTGGGAAAGTGAGAGACTCACACTAGCTAGATGGAATTTTGCAAACTGGCCTTCAAGTGCTTAAAAACTTCATCTGGTTCTCTCCGTTGTAATACTTTTTATACATAGTTGACACATTTTTTAAAGTCAGGTGATATCATCATGCTGCAGAAATGAATAGCTGGAAATTACTGGATTAAAAAGAAAACATAAATATATATATAATTAATAATAAAACTTAAATATCGAATGATTATATATATAATTATAAAATTAGCAAATAAAAGTCAGATGTGTACTGGGTATAAAATATTACAATTCTATTGATACTGTCATTCTGGATCAGGTGGAAATACATTAAAAATAATAAGAACAGCTCTAATGTTTTTTTCCTTCTCTTGTTCCTGTCTTTTGACCGCTTTTTCAGTCATTATATGATCATTATACCTACAAGGATTACTTAGGTATCTAAATTCCAGTGAAATTTCATTTCTAGCCAATGCTAGAGGGCACAAGAACACTATCAGAACTAGTCTTCCAGAGCCTATATTTCCTTTACTAATGTTGCTATGGCACCAAAGTCTTCTTACTAGTTATGTACATATCTGTCTGTAATCTGACAGCAGTGAACTGCAGAGTTCCTTTCCCATCAGTCAATTCCTTCAGGGCTCATGAAACATGCATTCCTCCACTTTTCTCAAAACACAGTGTGATTTGGTAGATGATCATGCCTATCAACACCTCCCCACAGTGCCCACTTCCCACACACATTCTTCAGCTAGCTTAAAGAATAATTCTTATTTTACTCAATAAGCCAGTGATTAGAGCTCTGAGTGCTTTTAATATCTTCGACCATCCTTCACCAGTTTTTTCCCACTGCCAGAAGACAGTATAAACAGCCAAGCTGTGCCACATTGCAGGACAGTCTCTACATCACTTTTTTTGTATTTCACAGTGAATATCTAATTTTGTATTGAAGCATAAAACATATGAGGAAGTGAGAATGATTGTCTATGAATTAAGAGACTCCTTGAAACGGTAGATAGTGATATGTAAACTTTCTGTAAACTGGAGCAGTTTGACTGGATAAAGCCTCGCGCTGTTGTAGCATCCTAAAGCTGTGGTTTCAAGCAGAGAAGACATGAAGCTAGCTGTCACACTCAGAACAAAGACACTGAGAAGTCACATAGATATCTATTTCTAAAACTGTATCTCATGTTTTGGAAAGGACCAATCCTCATGGGTTTTGAGAAAAAGAAATACTGATTAATCTCATGTTTCTCTTTTGAACACTTCTTCCTGACAAGCAGAAAACTTCATTCTTAGATACTCAGCTCTTTTCTTCTGTTTTGGAGAAAACTAAAGCACATCTCAATGATCTGCTATGGAATCCCAAAGGATAAAGATAGTGTTCTGCCTTGGGCTCTCCCTACTGTATCCTGTTCACCTGTGAGGATCTTGAGAAGTTCCTTCTGAGACTGAGATGTCAGAAGCTCACAGTGTGATCACAATAACTATGCCTCGTTTCCTAAGCACAATTTTTGTCAGTTTCTTTACGCTCAAGAGAGGCAATGTTGTTTCACTGATATAGCTGGGACTTCTCATTGCTCATATTCTTTCACTTACAGATAAACAGATAACTAAAAGTATAAATTCATGTGACAACCTGTTGAATGCAGTTCATTATGCAAAAAAACAGTCACTTGGGTCTCTCATCTCTGCTTGTTTGTCATTGTCCTCATATTTTTCATAAACCTGAATGCTTCAAAATATCTGTTTGTACACTGTCTTACGCAGCATAATCCTGGTGTTGGTTAGAACCCTGACAATTCCATTAGTCCTACTATTTCACTATTAAAAAGAATGCTTCAGCTCCTCTGCTCTCCTTAATAATCCAGAGTGGGGGCAGCATTTTAGCAGCGATTTTCTCTGATTATTCATTCAGATTGAATATCAACCAGAAAGGTCTTGAAAGTTTACAATTTTGCCTCCAGATTATATTTAGCAGTCAAGTTATTTATTCCAGTAATAATATTTATTTTTTTCTGGCTTATGAAGTTAAAAAAGTCTAATTTTACTGATTTATACTTTTATAAAAATAGTTAATATATTCATCTCTTTTGGATTTTATTTTGAATAAGTCTCTAAATCATCAACTGAAAAATAAGTAGTAATATTTTGTAAACATAGGGTAATACATATGTGTGTTTATACTGTAATAAAATAGTCCCCTAAAATATTGGTCTCAGGATCAAAAGCAGAATTATTTTTGTGAAGCAAGATAAAAGTTTTTGTAGTGCAATAATTTGGGCCACTCTTTTTTTCTTGTTTAGCAGGGCAAATAACAGAAAAAAACATTCCTTTGGAAGTTTTGAATGATACCTGAGAAGCTCCAGGAATTTCCTCTCAAATACAATCAGTATTCTGCACAAGAAGATAGTAATATAAATCTCAGATAAAAGTGTTTGACAGTCAAGAATAGCCAATGTCTCTTCCCAAGAAGCAATTGATTGTATTAAATGCTGCTTTCCTGCCTGTTAAATTGTAATAACATGGCTATAGTTCATCACTAAGGCTTCTATAATGAGGTGCAGCTAACTCAATGCCATGGCAGATTTGAATCCACTGATGGTTTCCTGTCTCTATGTGAAGGATAAAGGTTTTTTCAGTTGATTGGAGAGGTGTTTTGTGTTACTTTTGCCATTAGTGAATAATACATTTATGATGACCTTCTGCCAGCTCCAAGGGAACGTAATAGTTACAGATTAATAGCAGGATCTTGAACGGAGGTACTGAAATATTATTAAAAGAGGCTGTCTTCTATTCAACACTACAAATGGAGTCATAGTGGAAATGCTGGGTCATTTCCATCTCTTGACTGCCTTCATTTTCCTCCAGACTTGTGGTGAGGGGACTTGGCAATTGCCAAGAAGTTAATGATCTTGGAGACAAGGGGAGGGGCCAGGGGAAAAAAAAAAAAAAAAAAAAAAGAAGAAGAAGGAAATGTTCAATTAACACTCATTTAGCTTTTATCATAATTCTTACATGTAATTATATTGCCTGGTGTTAGAAGTATATGTCTAATTAACAGTACTATATATGTGTATGTTTTGGCAAGGTGGACTGAATCTCAGAATTTTTCATGATGACAACTTTGCTTGTTGTAAAAATGTTAACTTCACCCTACATTCTTGTGATTGCACTTCATTCCAATATTTTCATACTTTTTTTTTCCTATGAATAACTCTGCTGGAAATACAAGATTGTTTTGAAACCAACTGTTATTTTCGTTTGAAAATAAACATCTTTTTGCATTTCTCTGTAGGGGATTTGCTTTGAGCTTGCTCATGGCTTTCAAGCTATTTCTTCACACCAGCTCAGGTCCAAGCTTTCCTTGTTTCCTTGCAGCTAACCCACAGAAAAAAAAATATGGTGTTTCTTCAGAATCTACACCAAAAACATGGAGATTTGAACCCCTACCGTAGCCCCGTAGATGTACGGTGCAGTATATTTTCCATATAAATCTGGAGTACTTAGATGTAGCAACATTTTAATTAACCTAATCCAGTGCTTAAGTGCCCCTATCATGTTCTTACTGTGAGTTCCTAGTTCTGCCTTGTGTGGCTTAATTAAGCCATCCAATTAATAAGCAACTATAGGAACACATCTAGATAAAGTTTAGCACAGAATACTGATGCCCCAGATAGAAATATCCTTACTTGCATTTTGTTTCAATGATCCCATGAATAAAACGTGTTATAATGTGATTGGTAAAGAATCCATTTACCTCTTTTGCTAAAGTAAATTTGTACCTGAGTAAGTCCTTCTGTTCCTGGAAACTTTAAGATCATCTTCCTTTCCTACCTCAATATTTTTGAATGAATACTTCAGACAGATTCTCACCCAGTGCAAGTTCTTCATAATTCTCAAGATAGAGAGACTCTCTGGGCTCCATCAGAAGAGGGGTGGCCAGCAGGGAGAAGGAGGTGATTATCCCTCCCTACTTTGCCCTCACGAGGCCCAATGTGCAGTATTGTGTCCAGGCCTGGAGCTCCCAATATAAGAAAGGCAGGGAGCTGCTGAAGAAGGTCCAGAGGAGGGCCACAGAGATGATCAGGGGGCTGGAGCACGTCCCCTACGAAGACAGGCTGAGGGAGCTTGTTCAGCCAGGAGAAAAGAAGGCTGCAGGGTGACCTCATTGCAGCATTTCAGTATCTAAAGGGAGCCTACAAACAGGAGGGGAGTCAACTCTTTGAAAGGGTAGATAACTGCAGGACGAGGGGAAATGGTTTTAAGTTGAAGGAGGGAAGATTTAGGTTGGATGTCAGGGGGAAGTTATTTACTATGAGAGTGGTGAGGTGCTGGAACAGGCTGCCAAGAGAGGTTGTGGATGCCCCGTTCCTGGAGGTGTCCAAGGCCAGATTGGATGGAGCCCTGGGCAGCCTGGTCTAGTATTAAGTGTGGAGGTTGGTGGCCATCAAATGTGATGTGGCAGGGGAGTTGGAGATTCATGATCCTTGAGGTCCCTTCCAACCCTGGCCATTCTGTGATTCTGTGAAGATCTCCCTTATCAGACTGAAACAAAGTCCACAAGTTCATCTATGCAGAATGTTAAAAACACTAGTGCTGATCCTTATATATATATATGTCCTTTTGTTCAGCTGTTTGTAGGGATCTCTCAGCAAGGGAGAGGAGGAAATACACTGTCTAAGAACCTTCCGTATTCCATCAGAAATTCCAGAAGTCTGTGAACATTAAATGTTATTCTCCCCAACCTCAATTTCCTACTATGCTGCAGAAGCAAGATGGATGCATGGCTAAGCTTCGTCAAGAAGGCCACATCATAGTCTTTGAGGGGACCATGATTTTGTCTTCCATAACAGATGGTCTTCAGCAGATGTTAGCTAATGCGGTAACTAGCGGTGTTACATCTGTAGGATAAACAGAGGAAGTTACAGTTCCCACAGGCTAACTGATTGTATACGTCCTTTTTTCTGAAAGTTGGGTATGGATCTGTTGAATGGTACAGGCAACAATTCTACAGTCTGCAGCAAATCACCAACACTGGTAAGACAGTAAAACAGTTGTTCCTGTTGTCCTTCATGGTAGCAAAAAATGTATTAAAGAATTAGAAACTGTAAAAGGTACACTTCTCTTTTACTTGAGGTCTTGAAAAAGACAATTTACATTTAAAAAAATTCAGGGTCATCCATAATTTCAAATAGTATGCTGCAAAAAATGATTAGATTGTAGTTTGTTGTAGACCTGAAAAATATAAAGGACAGTTTTATATTACTGGACATTGATCTAGTGAAATGAAATTCTGATAAAGTTCAACATTCCAGAAATGAAAACATTTTAGAAAAAATAAGAAAAAATGTTTCAAAAATTAATTAACTTTGAATTAATCAAAATGTTTTTTTTTTTTTTTCTGCTTCTCACTATACATTTTTTATATTATATATAAATTTATTACACAATAATACCATATGAAAAACCTTATGCTTAAATTCCCCAAAATACTTGTGTTCTCTTCAAGGAAGAAAAAAAAAATAGGATGCTACAATATAATTTATTCACATCAATATCAAATTTATGGATAAGAATGCAAATTGTTTAACTCTGACTTTTTGTGCTCTAGCTTTTGAACTCTTCATGCTCACTGCATCTATCAGAAGAATCACCTGAGATCTCACAGAGGGCCATCAGGCAAATTGTTAAAAAACACTGACAGGAAAGAGCCAGCTGGAGTCCTAAGGTTCTGTCACAGCTCTTTAGTATTCTGCCATATTAATACAATTCCTAGGTTTTATTTGAGAGTCATTCTCCTTACAGACATTCCACTTACAGGTTTCGTACAAACTGTTCTTTTATAGGATTTTGTAATATCTGATTATAAGAGATATTAATAAACAATGAGAGGAAATATACACTGGTGAAAATTGTAGGTTACACAACTAGAATGACAAAACTGGAAGAAATACAATCATTATCACTCCAGGAGCAGCATAAAATGAGCTACATTGCACAGCCCCAGTACTTTATGCTGTTAGTCCAACACAAATATTACACAATTAAACAGCAATAAAAACATATATATTTTGGCTAATACAGCTTCTGAAAAAAAGATTCTTATATTGTCTGACTTGCTGTGATGACAGCTGCAGTACTGTATCTCATGAATTTACACATAGTTCTCTAGGACACATTGTTTAAAGGAAGAATAGTGGGTGGTGAAATTATCTTTGGTGAGTCATGTTGGTTTTCACGTGATCTTCAAGATATTTACTTATTTGTACCTCACTACGTAGACTGACAACAAGAAGGTTCATTATATAGTGAAACCATAGTTCAGGCCCTTTGTAGAGTTTTTTCTTCTCATTTCAACATTTTCAACTCATATGAATGTAATATGCTCCCTCTGCTAAAAGCTCCCACAGTTGGACTGATATTAGCATGAGACCATGAGACCACAGATGGAACAAAGTCAGCACAAACCTTTCAAATCAAAGCCATTTAATAATGAAGTCATTTGTTTAGAAGCAGCATATGTAGAAAATAAGATGTTATCCTGAGCTACACAGACTTTAATTACACTTGTTTCAAATGTGTTCATTTGAAATGTGATAGCTCTTTTTTTTGTCATCACTATAATTCCCCAAAACATTGAATCTTGTGTTTCTAATAATTGACTGAATTCAGATTTCAGTTCTTTACAGAGATAAACTCTTCCCTTTCTAAATGCAATTCCTTCTGTCTATATGAAATTCACCATATTATTTTCATTGTGTTTTCACAGGAATATAGACAGTGGAGGGAAGTTTATACATGGCAGATTGTAGCTGGATGTTACTCTAGCACCAATGGCAACACAATCAAATTCTTCTCTCTGTTTTAAAGAGTGTTCCTCAGTAGGGTAAAAATACAAAAACTTAAGCTTGACCCATATTTTGCTTTTCGAAATAAGCATTGATTGAATTAGTGGCAGAGTGAATTAATTAATCATCCCCTTAAGTCAATCTCCATGAGCAGCAATGCTGTGATTCGTAACCAGTAATGAACACAATCTGGAAGTTATTCCTGTCTGCCATTCACGTTTTCTGAACACTAAATATAATGGGGCTCTTTCTCCCACTGAGGCCAATGGGACAAAGCCCCTTCCAGGCTGATTGCCAGCCCCTGAGACTTTGTTAAGTCAATGAGTATCCTTACCAGAAACAGGTGATGACTCCACATTCTGCAGTAGGGTAGTGAGAAGATGAGGAAGCAGAGAGGCAGAAAAACTATCTAGATCCATTTTTTTTTCTCTCCTACGGGTATGGAAACTGGAACCCTCAACAAAAGGAAAGGAGCAGAGTTCAGTGGTATAAAACTGATGTGAGAATGGAAACCAGCTGGTCAACCTAGCATGTCTCTAACTAAAACAAAATCCTTAAATGAGAATGCTAAAATTCTCCAAAATGCATTTTAACAGGAACTAGCTTTAGGGGATGGAAGAAAGCCAACTGCTCAGGAAAGAGGTGAGATGTCTTAAATATGAAATAAGGCAGCAGTGCCTGTGATACATCATGGACACTGAAGGAAGAAGAAATCAAGCCTTAGCCTTTGAACCTTTTAAGGAGGTGTTTATATCAGTGTAGCTCTGGTTTCATTTGTACCCTTATTTTTTCTTAACTTGCTCAGTCAGAATTGCTATCAGAAAAGATCCATTAGATCATTAAGCTGTCTCCCTACCAAGGCAGGAATGATCTCACCAATGTATCACTTATTTCTAGTTCAGTGCTGTCTTGTGCTTCTTATGGCTAACTTATCTTGTACCCTCACTGCATTTAGAAAAAAATGATGTGTATTGGAACTACTCCACTGCACTCTTCTTCTATAAACTTTGGCTTCTAAGACCATTTTCTTTTAAAACAGGGATAAAATAAATCTTCTGGCCCCTGATTAGAGGGCTGAATGTTTTTCAAAATGAAAAGTTGAAATAACAGTGCTAATGATAGAGTGATACTGAATGTGGGAGAAAGGTTATTTTGGTATGTAGAAGGGGCTGTAGAATTATAAGTTACGGGGATTAAAAATGATTTTACCAAAAATGGATTATCATTGCCAGCAGATAATCTGAACTAGAGAATTCTTTTAACTTTCACTTCAGTTAAACCTAATAGGCATGTTTCTATCAACTTTATTCTGCCTTCCACCTTTTATGCAATTCCTTTTCCTCTCACTTTCTCTGATTTCTGCCTTCTCTTTGCTTCTAGGCTCTATGCCTGCTTTGATCTTGTCCTGCTTTGTTGAGCAAATCCTGCAGCTGTATCTTAACTTCTTGTTCCTCCTTATTCTTACTGATCTACCAGATTCATTTTTTATGAAATATCTTTAAGCAAGTGTATCTACATGCAAACAATTCCTAAATTGATGATTTAGTTCTTCCACAATCAACTGATGTTGAGTTCTTCCACAAATTCTAATCTCTAGATCCAGTTATATTTTTGTATTTCCTTTGTGTTTAACATCATCTTCTGATTCAGGCAGCAAGTGATAGAAATCTCAGGAAATAAATAAATAAATACAGTAGGATAGCACTTCCTACTTTTTAGGATGTAAAGATTTTAGATGCACAGTTCGGATGTATGCATGTTTTAACTTTCAAAACGTAAGGAGAAGCTACTTCTTGAAGGAAGTGGCAGACGTATTTTTAATCACCTGAGCGTGTGCAATCTGAGAACAAATTCAAGAAAGTATGTTCCTTTCAATAACTGAACTGATTTCTCATCTCAAAAAGACACTTCTATTAAGCTGAAGGAGAATGAAACTATTCAGGAAAATGTGGACTCGTAGGCTATTTGGTATAGATCTGTCTATTTATTTTCAGTGGACCTTGTCAAGTATGAGGCTGGCCAGATGCTAAGATGTGTAATCTCTTTTCATTTATGTATGCTATTTATCCAGCTGTATTTAAGCAATTATTTTCTTTATGAACATGCAGCTTGTCTAAGTGTTTGAGTTGCTAATATTGCCATTACGCTTTTGACTACACTTGCAGTCATCTTACCTCCTAAGTCAAAGTGAAATGACAGATGCAGATTTGACTTTTTAGTGGAACAAATTTACCATCCAATGGCTAAGTCTAGAATTAACAGAGGGACGGAACATACGGCAGACAAGTTTGGAGCCCATTTCTTGCAGCACATCTCAGCCTCCATGGCACAGAGAACGACTGTTTCTTTCTTCAATACCTCCTTTAACAAAACTGGTTCCTCAGGGTTTAGACTCTGATTTCTTGTAGCTGTGGCTTCTCTTGTTGCAGGTACAGTACAGTTTTAAAAAGATAGAAGAGCTCGGTACCAGAAGCAAAAGAGAATCATGATTTTTATGCTGGACCTTAAGACATAAGAAGCACAAATGCTGTTTTGTGAGGCTCCTGTTCTACCACATTTTCAACTAAAGAGTTGTGTAGTAGATTCAAAGTGTTAGAGGGATATTGTGGAAAAGCTACCACGTAGATACACAGTAGAAGAATTGTAGGCATGCTCTGGATCTCCTCATATTTTAGAATGCTTCTTTAAAGTTGTGATTTTATCCGTTTGTGTTCACCCTTCTGATCAGCTCTCCACACCTAGCCATGGTGTGGGATGGCAGGAAAGAGAGCAATATGCAGTGATTCTTCCGGAATATACATGGCTGGGCAGAGCTGAACCACCTCCCATCACAGTCACTGGCAGACTTTGCTGTCTGGGCTGGTGCCAAATCAGATCAATGGAGTTGTGCCTCACTGAAAGCTCATTAATTTAAGGGATAGGATGGAACAAGAAATAACGTCTCTGGTTATAATAACAACTGCATGAAGAAGATAAAGCTTATATAAGTCACAAGGAATGAAAATTCATCTTTAAACTGCAGAAAAACTAAGGCTATCTTGTTGTACTAGTGGCTTTAGCAACAACAGTTACAACATTTAAACTTAGATTTTATGGCAGGTTTTTATATGATGACAGTTTTTTTCTCCCCTCTGAGCTCTCTTCATAGGCTTGCAGCTACCCTGGTTTCATAGGTGCCAGCAGTTGCAGTGGAAAGAATATTAGTTCCTTCACTGTATAGGTTATACTTAGGTACACATAAACTGAAAAAAATGGAGTTTTTTTTCAGACCTTGCATCCATGTGGCATCACTTACAGAAACAGTTCTTCAAATGTAGCTTGCAAGAGTACTCACTGGTGATCCATGAAGAGGCAGTCAGCTAAAATTGCATTGAGTGCTTTCTTAATGCTCCTTCAAGCAAATCACAGAATCACACAGAATCACAGGGGATGGAAGGGACCTCAAGAGATATCGAGTCCAACCCCCCTGCTAAAGCAGGTACTCCACAATAGGTTTCAGAGGTGGACATCCAGACAAGGCTTGAATATCTCCATGAAAGGAGACACCACAACCTCTCTGGGCAACCTGCAGAAATGTTACAAATTTCTGAATGCAGTAGTAAAAAAAAATCTCTCTGGCATCTCCTGAAAGCTAGCAGCTGTCCCTCCTTAACTATGTGGAAAGCATGGGGTGCACAGCAATAAGAAATTTTAATTTTTGTATTCTTTTTTTAAAACATGACAAGGAGTCAATACAAAAACAAATCACAGTAATGCACAATTATTCCAACCCTGGTTTGTGCACAGTCAGCATGCTGAGATATTCCAAGCCAAGAGAATTTTTTCCTTGCATTTAAAGAAAGATTTATTCATAAGGGTGAAGAGGGCAAATTCCCAACATTTCAGCCCTCAGCTGGCTTTTGTCAAAGGTTTCTAATGCACACACATGGTGAGGCTTGGCTAAGGCACAGGGGAAAAAAGTTACGATGTAAATTCTATGAATTGATATATGCTCTCTGTAGTAATGTTAAGATTTGCCAAACTTTTCATGGATAAGGAATGTGAAAGCTTAGGAATATGTGCTGATCTGCATATACTTTTACACGCACAGATAAATAGCACAGTCTGTGTTTTGCCACCATAACTTTACCACTGTATTATCTTACTCTGCCCTTAATTCCATTGAATTCAGCCAGTAACCCTTTCAACTACACAACTGAAGTAAAAGTGACAAAATCTAGTCTTTGGTAGAGAACTCACTTCACTCCTTCCCCCACCTATCTAGAATAAGACCCATGCTTCTCTGATGACGCATTTCTTCATTTTAAATTTCAAAACACCCAAGAGAACTTACATTTTAGTTTAACATGCTTAGGTTTATTTCCACTTCTGTTTTTGAAGCTGTCTATATGAACAAGTAAGGTAAAAACGGGTTTCAGAGGAAGCTTCTGCTTTCCTCTTTAGCCTCTAGCTAAGTGTCCAAAAACCACACAGGGAGACTGCATTTGTTTTCCTTCGGTCCTCTTGCACAAATCTTGCATACCTGACTGCTCAGCAGTAGTTTCTCATTACTTGCCTACCTGTCTTTTAAACAAAGCTGTTCTGCTCATGTCAACTACATTATCTGGAAGTTTACTGAAAGTGCTAGAGAGGGACTTAATCTTCTAGTTAAGAAAGAAACTGACTCTAAGACAACTGCTTCCTGTATCAATTGACTAACAAATAAACAATATACAAAAGAACTAATTATCTACTCATGCAGCGTTAGTTGCTACCATTTTAGCCTCCATTCTTCTTCCCTGGCAGCAGAAGCAACTAGCAGAGTCTTCTGAACCATCTATTATTTTCATGGGAAGAAGGCTCCAGCCCTTCATGCTTGGGATGGCAAAATTCAGTTTTATTTTCACCTTTGAAAAGAGATGAACAGGATGTGCTTATGCAGTAACAGCATCATTCTCAGGAAGACAGAATTGTTTACTACTTTGTTACACTTAGAAATTTAAATTTCATATAAACAGACCTTCAAGTAATGAAGTGACTTTTGGGGTTCTTTCCTTTTTTACCTAGATGCTTTTCCACATGGTGCATGGACAGTTATTTTAAAATTGTCTCTCTTTGTAAAGATGAATAATGTTTTCATTAACAAATTCGCAAAGGATCTTGAAAATACATGGAAATAACACTTGGAACTACTGGTTAACACATACTGATTTTAAAAAAAAGAATATTTACACAATAAAAGTAAAACATGTAATAGTTTTATATACCAATGTTTTCTGATTGAGAACGGCTAAAAAAAATTGCTTTAAAATTGACAGGATTACCATAAGAAGAGCTGATGTGGAGGAAAATGTTTTACAATAATGATAAGAAATAAGATTAGAAAAGAATATTAGGAACAAATAAAATAAATGCATACATTTATGATTGGAAAGTAATTTCTGATAACACCAATCAGAAGTAAGAAGTTTTCAGTATACAAGCAGTATTATTTATTTTTAGAAAATAAGTGCTCTCTGTGGAATCAATTATTCAACTAGATCAATTATTTCACTTATTTCTCTTGGCTCCATTTGTTTGGTAAATTCAGATGTTTTCAACAGAAATCTGTACATTTGAAGCAAACTTCATTGTACAAAAACTTGAATAAACAGCAGGTGCTAAAGGATAAATTTCCAAAGACTCAAAGTTAAAATTGTGTTTTCCATTTGCCTAGTTTGATTCAGCTGGCACTTTGCTCCTTCTGATGAATTCTTCTCTTATTGTAATCACTCTCTCACTCTTACATGCTCATATGCCTTTTGGAGAACTGGACAGAGATTGCAGCCTCAAAGTTCCTTTTCTCTGACTGAGATGAAGTAATACTTCTTAGAAAGGTTTGGAAAAGCAGAAGTCCTCAGCTGAGTAAAGTAGAAATTCCAGCAAACGAAAGAAAATTTTCATTGATTTTTAAAGGGTTGCTGTTTGATTTCATAGCTATAGGTCTGTATACTAGAAAACACACCTAAATAGCAGTGTTTTCCAGGAAAGTGGAAACGACTATATGGTTATATATTACCACTATATGGTAGAGGCTTTGAAGTTATTAACATACTATGAAAACAATGGTACCAAATGGAAGAAAAAAAAAATAATCTCTTGAAAGCAGCAAGAATCAAAGAATCACAAAATGGTTGTGGTCAAAAAGGACCTCTAGAAGTCATTTGCTTCAAACCCCTTTTTCAAACAGAGCCAACAGATATCAAAAGATATTTCATTGGCATCAGCATCCATGGAACATCAGTAATAAGTTCTAACAGTGATAGAAAATAGAGATAATATCTGAGGGCAAATAGGCAACTTTGTTGGAAAAGAGGGGAATTACCTCCATCAAAAGCTATTCTAACCACCATAAAACTCTCAGAAGGGCCTGAAGAAGAGTGTCTAAGATAAAAAGAAAATACCTTTTAAGGAGGAATAAAAACCTGAAAAGAACCAACAAAAGTGAAAATCTATGTATAAATCAAGGTTACAGATTGCAGCTAAAACAAGTTTTGACAAGGCAAGGCAATAATAACTGGATACAAATAGAAGGAAAGAAAGTCAAAAATGTTATCTTTAATTTTTCCTGAAGCATTCCTCTGAAAATTGCCAGAGAAACAATGGGTAGTTGAAGATAAGTGAATAAAATTCAGCATAAGATTATTTCTATGAAAGAATACACAAATTACACGCAAGGGTAAATAAATAATGCAAATGATAGAAACTTTAATAGAACATCAGTAAGGAACATCTATGTTTGTATTAGAAGCATGTCAGTCCATTGGTCTTAAGAAGACAGTTTTTGGAAAAAGGGAAGCAAAATAGATATGGAATTTTACTCTGTTTTCAAAGCACAGAGGACCTTTAATGCTGTGCATCATCCAGACAGGTTATGTCACATTTGGATATCTTAACAAGTGCCTTCATCTTGAGCTGAGTTTACAAAGGTATCTCTTAGGATTACAGCAATGGGAAAGATTTGTCCTGCCTATGGGTCTTGAGTTGTAATGCAGCTTGAAAGGTGTTACATTCAGGACTTTTTCTGGAGCTTTATCATACCACTGTCAAGGCTATATTGCTGTGAAAGTTTCATGATATAGTTATGGAAGCAAGTGAATCACAGAATCACAGAATTGTAGGGGTTGGAAGGGACCTCCAGAGATCGAGTCCAACCTCCCTGCCAAAGCAGGTTCCCTACACCAGGTCACACAAATAGGTGTCCAGGCAGGTCTTGTATATCTCCAGAGAAGGAGACTCCACAACGTCCCTGGGCAGCCTGTTCCAGTGCTCCATCACCCTCACCATAAAGAAGTTCTTGCGCACATTTGTGTGGAACTTCCTATGCTGCAGTTTCTGTCCGTTTCCCCTTGTCCTGTCTCCACACACTGCTGAAAACAGTCTGGCCTCACCACTCTGCCCCCCACACCTTAGATATTTATAGACCTGGATCAGGTCCCCTCTCAGTCTTCTTTTCTCAAGACTAAACAGACCCAGTTTACTTATCCTTTCCTCATAGGAGAGGTGCTCCAGACCCTTCACCATCTTTGTGGCCCTCCGCTGGACTCTTTCCAAGAGATCCCTGTCTTTTTTGTACTGCGGAGCCCAGAACTGGACACAGTACTCCAGATGAGGCCTTACCAGGGCAGAGTAGAGGGGGAGGATCACCTCCCTCGACCTGCTGGCCACGCTCTTTTTAATGCACCCCAGAATGCCATTGGCCTTTTTGGTCACAAGGCACACTGCTGGCTCATGGCCAACCTGTCGTCCACCAGGACACCCAGGTCCCTCTCCGCGGTGCTCCTCTTCAGTAGGTCATCCCCCAACCTGTGCTGATGCATGCAATTATTCCTCCCCAGATGCAAGACTCTACGCTTGCTTTTATTAGACCTCATCTTGTTTCTTACTGCCCAGCTCTCCAGCCTGTCCAGGTCTTGCTGAATGGCAGCACAGCCTTCAGGTGTGTCAGCCAATCCTCCCAACTTCGTATCATCAGCAAACTTACTGAGGGTGGCCACTATCCCCTCATCAAGATCATTGATGAAGATGTTGAACAAGACTGGACCCAGCACTGACCCCTGAGGAACACCGCTGGTTACAGGTTTCCAACCAGGCTCTGCATCACCAACGACGACCCTCTGTGCTCTGCCAGTCAGCCAGTTCTCAACCCACCTCACTGTCCACTCATCTATCCCGCACTTCCTCAGCTTTGTTGTAAGGATGTCGTGGGAAACAGTATCAAACGCCTTGCTGAAATCAAGGTAATCCACCACTCTCTCAAGGTGAAATCCACTCCTCTCCCCCCGTCCACCCAGCCAGTGACAACATTGTAGAAGGCTACCATGCTGGTCAAGCAAAACCTCCCCCTTGTGAACCCATGCTGACTACTCCTGATAACCTCCTTTTCTTCCAGTTGTCTGGAGATGGCATCCAGCACAAGCTGTTCCATCACCTTTCCAGGGACAGAGGTGAGGCTGACTGGCCAGGTAATTACCTGGATATTCCTTCTTGCCCTTTTTGAAGACCAGAGTGATATTGGCTGATCTCCAGTCTTCAGGCACTTCCCTCATTCTCCAAGACGTCTCAAAAATGAGAGAGAGGTTCAGCAATCACCTCCGCCAGTTCCCTTAGCACCCGTGAATGCATCCCATCTGGTCCCATGGATTTATGAACATTGGTGTTGCCTAGGCGCTCTCGGATCACCTCTTCCCTGACTAAAGGGAAGTCTTCCATTCCCCAGATCCTCTCACTAACCTCCAGGGTCTGGGATTCCCGTGGGAGAGCTTTTTCACTGAAGACAGAAGCAAAGAAGGCATTCAGTATCTCCGCCTTCTCCGCATCCCCCATTACCAGAACACCCCCTCACTTAGTAGGGGAGCCACATTCTCCCTAGTCTTCCTTTTACTGTTAACATACTTTAAAAAGCCTTTTTTTATTATCCTTTATCACCTTTGCCAGATTCAATTCCAGGTGGGCTTTAGCCTTCCTCGTCGCATCCCTGCAGGACTTGACAACATTTCTATAGTCTTCCTAAGTGGTCAGACCCTTTTTCCACATTTCATGGACCTTCTTCTTTCCTTTGAGTTTGTGCACGAGCTCCTTGCTCATGCACACAGGTCTCCTGCCACCCTTTCCTGATTTCTTGCTCACAGGGGCGAACTGATCCTGAGCTTGGAAGAAGAGCTGTTTAAATGCCGACCAGCTCTCACAGGCCCCCTTACCTTCTAACATCCTAGCCCATGGGATAGCACCACGTAGGTCCTGGAAGAGATCAAAGTTGTCTCTCCTAAAGTCCAGGGTAGCAATCCTACTTTTTGCTTTTCTTCTTCCACTCAAGATGTTGAACTCCACCATCTCGTGGTCACAGATGAAACAGATACCAAAGATGTAGAGATTGCTATGTCATCGCAAGGTCCAGCTGCAAGGCCCATTTGGTCTTGTCCAGCAAGGAAGTACTCTGTGGTTTCCAAAGACATTTGCTTTTGAGCCACTCTTGGAGCATCCCATCCTTACAGCTCACTGAGCTAAATGCTGTACCTACATTTTGGTAAACAGCTCTCGTTGACTGCAAGGATGTTAGAGAATAGATAAGAGAGACACTCTGGTCATTGTAGAAAACAATGTGCTTACTTTTGCTTTTGATCATTTCTAAAATAATCAAATGGATATGTGAAAGAGGAATATTTTCCACTACCTGCCAGAGGAAAAATCCTTCAGGAGTTTGCTAATGCCAAATATTTTTCCATGTCTGATATATCAGTAAGATTCTGGCATCGCCCATAGGAAAATAGATGACATGTCTGTGCACAATCAACACGCCCTTAAGGAGACCATTTCTTTGTAGACTTCCATCTCAGTTATGTTTGGCACATATGATTTTTCTCACTGGAAAATGGAAAATTTCATTTGTATACAGCGTAAGAATCAGAATTCGCGCTTTCTATTGGGAAGGAGTGAAGAGGGTATCTGGAAGTGTATGCAACTATGGAAAGAACTGGAGATTTTGAGAAAAGGTAAAAACAAACAAACAAACAAAAAACAGTTCCTTGTGATAAAAACAGTAAACGTGAGATAATTTTATATGGCAAGATCATCAGTTAGATCCTATGAAGAAGTATGAAGAGTTTATCAACATATCTGATCCAAAAAACAAAGAAAAAATACAGAGACTCCTTGGAGAATGCTGCAGAAAAAAATATGCCAAACTTAAATCCAACCAAAAGCATCAAGCCAAGAGTTCTACAGTGACTGCATGACCACAAGGATATTAAAAGTTTAGAGTAGAAAGAACGGTACTTAAAAAACGTAAATACATTTACTCCTACTTGGATATTAACCCATCCCTCTCTACTCTGTTCAGCATATTTGTAAAATGATGCAATAGATCTCTAAATTCATCCACTATCGTGTCTAATAAAGACAAATTTCAATACATTCAGTTATATAGGAGACTCTGAATGCGATCTACATTGGGAAAATCTCCTGTCACTGCACAAGGTCCATATTGGTTGAAACTACTGTCACTCACTGTTGCCAAAGTCTATAGAATACTGCAAAACAGCACCCTAGGACCAAAAGTGTATGGACTGCAAAATGAGCAAGAAGTTAGAGAGTTTTGGACCTACAGAGGTACATTCATGTTTTTTTGGACAAAAAAAAAGTGCTGTGGAGCAAGTGTAGTGCTAGATTTTACAGGCAAAATCAAATAATTCTGTCTTGCCTCAGATGAAAAGAGGGTTCAAAATCATGGAGCTAGAGCTCAAGATGGAATCCTACTGAAAGCAAAAAATGATGTAAGCACTGCCAAACTGAGGAAATATATTCTCATTATTCATGATGGATAAATATTCATGTTATTTTGCATTACCTGTTTTCATGAGGTTACTGTAAAGATCTGCTTATATGTAAAGACTGCAACTAAGATATAAATCTGCCAGTCAAATAAAAGGGACTATGTTAAAGACACAGGGAAAAAAAAAAAAAAAATCAGTTGTGTTGCTAAAATGAAAGAAAATGAACTTAACATCAACAAAAAATTCAAAAAAAAAAATATAAAATGAACATCTGTGTGCTTTTATAAGGAAGCTGCCTCTCTCTCTTCAATGTTTGTATCAATTCATGTACCTAGGATGCCACATGAATTTCCTGTGTATATATGGAGTTGCCACTTTATAGATACATATTGTCTTGGCATGGCAAACATTTTCTCCAGAAAAAAATAAACAAAGCTGAATCCACTAATTTACACGAGTAGATCTTAGACTGACAATAACCGCTGCACAATAAATGACATAAAGTCAACTCAAGCTCAGGGCAATTACAACATGTGGAACTGCTACCTTCTGACTAAAGTGATGCCCATTCCTCCTGTTAAAGTAAAAGTTTAGAGCACCTGGTCTTGTATATGAACTGTGGACTCTGCAACTGATTTTAAATTCCCACATCTGAGATTGCACATCCCAGCTACAATCAGCTTCCATAATATGGGGGAGTCAAATACACATTTGCTCCTCCACATCCTGGTTCCAGTAGGTGGAAAATGAAGGTGTGAAATTGATGGAATCCACGATTAGAAAACTAGGAGTCCCAGACTTAAGACCTGTAGGATCTTCAGTAGGTAATTCTGTTTCAGTCTCAGATACAGACAAAAGGACAACTAGAGAAAATGAAAAGAATGAAATAGATAGATTTGCCTTATTATTGTCTTTCCAAAAGCTTCAGAACAATTCATAGTTCAAGAGAAAGATACAGACCTATCAGTCTCACCTCAGTGCCTGGAAAGGTTATGGAACGGATAATCTCAGGCGCATCATGGACCAATTAAAAGTCAACCAGGGGATCAGGCCCAGTCAGCATGGATTTATGAATGGTAGATCCTGTCTGACAAACCTGATTTCATTCTGTGACAAGGTAACCCACTCAGCGGATGAAAGTAAGGCTGTCAGTGTGGTCTACCTGGACTTCAGTAAAGCCTTTGACACTGTCCCCCACAAGATTCTTGTGGAGAAACTGGCTGCCCACGGTTTGGATGGGCTTGAGCTCCTCTGGGTGAAACATTGGCTGGATGGCTGGACCCAAAGAGTTGTGGTCATTGGAATTAAATCCAGTTGTCAGCTGGTCATGAGCAGTGTACACCAGGGCTCAGTCATGGGGCCATTTCTATTGAACATCTTTATTAATGATCCTGATGAGGGGATTGAGTGCACCCTCAGTTAGTATGCAGACGATACCAAGTTGGGAGGGAGTGTTGATCTGCCTGAGGGGAGAAGAGTAGTACAGAGGGACCTGGATAGACTGGATCAATGGGCCAAGGCAAACTGCATGAGTTTCAATAGAGCTAAGTGTTGGGTCCTGCATTTTGGTCACAACAACCCCAGGCAACCCTACAGGCTTGGGGAGGAGTGGCTGGAAAGCTGCCTGATGGAAAGGGACCTTGGTGTACTGATGGACAGTCGGCTGAATATGAGCCAGCAGTGTGCCCAATGGCATCCTGGCTTATATCAGGAATGGTGTGGTGAGCAGGACTAGGGAAGTCATCCTGCCCCTGTACTCGGCACTGGTGAGGCCTCACCTCGAGTACTGTGTTCAGTTTTGGGCACCTCAGTACAGAAAGGACATTGAGGTGCTGGATCAGGTCCAAAGAAGGGCAGCAAGGCTTGTGAAGGGCTTGGAGAATATGCCCTATGAAGAGAGACTGAAGGAACTGGGGCTGCTTAGTCTGGGAAAAAGGAAGCTGAGGGGAGACCTTATTGCACTCTTCCAATATATGAAATGTGCTTACAGAGAGAGAGCTGTTGGTCTCTTCTCACTGGTGACAGGTGACAGGATGAGGGGAAATGGCCTCAAGTTGCACCAGAGTAAGTTTAGGTTGGATATCAGAAAAACACTTCTTTACAGAAAGGGTTGTTAAGCACTGGAATAGGCCCTGCAGGGAGGTGGTTGAGTCACCATCCCTGTATGTGTTTAAAATCTTCTTGGATGTAGTGCTCAGGAACACGATTTAGCGAAGGGTTGTTAGTTGGGGTAGTATGGTTAGGTTGTGGTTGGACTCAACAATATTTAAGGTCTTTTCCAACCTGAGTGATTCCATGATTCTATGATTCTAAGATGAAAGAGAAGCAAGATAGGAGGAGAGGACAAGAGATCAAATCAAGTCTATCCAAAAGTAAGCAGCTCTGCAAAAGCACCATTTTTTTTTTTTTTTTTTTTTTTTTTTGTAGTTCAAATAGGACTGGGGTCAGATGAGGAAGAGATGAGCAACAACAGTGAATATTGTTGGCAATCTACTTACATTTGACATAATCCCATTACAATTGACTAGAGAGTTAAAGCAAAAGCTGTGTGTACGAGTAAAGCAAAATCAGGATTTCATTTATTGTATCCCCTGGGCAGGCAGATGTTCAGCCACTCCTAGGTAATCAGGGCTCATCACACCTAGTAGTTTCTTGGGAAGACAAATGTCATCACTCTGAACATTCTCCCACTTCTCCCTCTTTACTCCAGCTTTTATTGCTGAGCATGATACCATACAGTATGGAATATCCGTTTCACCAGTTTGGGCCAACAGCTCTGGTTCTGTCCCTCTCAGCTCCTCATGCACCCCCAGCTCTTTGCTGGCAGGGCAATTACCAGAAATAGAAAAGTCCTTGAGTCTGTGCGAGCACCGTTCTGCAACAACTAAATCATCAGTATGCTATCCTCATCATAAATCCAAAATACTTTGCCATGCCATCTATTATGAAGAAAATTAACTGTATCCAAACCAAAACTTGGACGCTGTCTTTGAACTGGGTTCTGATTTGTCACCTTAGCCAGAAGCACATAAGAAATCACCCCCTGACCACTCTAGTGGATAGTTCAGACTTTCAGTGCTGCCTATTAAATGTCAACATTTTGGAGACTAAAAGACAGATTTAAAGTATGTGTCAGAGCTCAAGCGTATGTGTGCATACACACATATAGATGTACTCAAACTGAATTTAAACACAGTTCAGATGCATCTTTTACTAGCTCCCTGAAAACTTACCTTCTCCAGGGAGGAAATCAACAAAAGAAACAACAAAAGATGTCTCCAAAGAACATTAAGTGTAAATACTGATCATTTTACTTATTTATTTAAATGAATAGATGTTACAAAATAGAACAAAATGATGTACATTTCTTTATAGTTCCATAGCATCAAAAATTGAAACAGGGATACAAATTTATATCTCAGATATAACATGTATATAGCATCTTATGACAGTATGAAAAAAATATTATATTGATACATTCACTCTAAGATGTGTAACAAAACAAGCTTTCTTCTCTGAAAAACCAGATGCAATCCCACCCACTCAATAATAATAATAAAAAAATCTAAACAAGAAATGATGACAATATATAATTAGAGGGAGAAAAGGACATTTTACTGTATAAATACTTAACATGTTTTTGGCTTGGGTTCACATAGAGAGCATAGAAATGTCATCATTTTCAAATCCTCAGCATTTCCAGTCCTCAGAAAAATCTTCCGTCCTTATTGCAGATAGAAGTAGAAAAGCAACTGTAAATGGTTTGTTTGTTAAATGAACCCTGCCTTTAAGCACCATTTTGATTTCTTAAGAGCACCCTATATGAAACAAGATGTTTAACTCCTCAGAGTCATTAAATTCCAATATTACCATTCACTCTTAAGGAACAGGTTTTTTACTGTCATCTCAGATGATTCCTGACTTACATGATGACATACTGAAGCTATGATGAGTTTGCAGCATGATAAACAGCTGAGTCTTTCGAAGGATTGCTGCTGTGTGCTAAACATATAACCATAATAAGAGATATTCCCTCTCTTCTCCTGCTGGCCAAATATCCCAAGAATAATTATATGGATTGTCATTACAAGGGATTTTAAAAGAATTTTCTGCCTGATGGTCAAATGATAAGATTACAAACAATTAAAGTATAGTAAAATCTATTTCACTCCGAATTTTCTCTCTTGGCAGCAGAAGATAATAGTTAACCGCTGCAAAATCTCAGTCTGGTATTCTCACACTTCACAATCAGGTGAGCGCAGCAGAATGGGGTAACTATTAAATTTTATGCCTAATTTTAAAATGTATTCCCTTGTAATATGAACAAAAGCTCCTTCTCTAACAAAAAATAAGTATATCTGAGAGAAACTCAGTAACTGAATGTCACACAGCAAGAAAATCTTGGAATTACAATTAGTAATGATTCTTTTCTTTTGTCTTGAATTAAATAGATGGGCTGTTCTTATGTTTTCTTGCTTCTTGCTTTATTTTCCAGTGAAACAAAGCAGTTTCAGAAGTCTGTGGTTATTTCAGATCACTACTGACAGAGATTTAATGTTCCCCTTATTAATCCAAATGAGAAAGTTTGTGTTCGTTGTGCCCATCAAACCAACTGTGGTCTAACAGAAAGAACACAAGAATTCTCTATTTTGCATCATTCTAAAAAGCACATTAGAATACTGTGTGTTCAAATTCTATGAGATCATTTCATTCTTGAAGAAAAAATCAAGTGGGTTTTTTTTTTTTCTTGAAAATTTATCAACAAAGGAAAAATGTCAACTATAATTTGGAACTTTTAAGGATCACTAGAATTTAGTATCTGAGTAAGGCTGCTTCCCACCCTCTACATTTTCTGAACTGTGTCTGAAGTAGTGCAGCTAAAAATTTGTCAGACATTTGAATAGCTCTATCTTACCTCAAACTCTTAGAACATTGTATGGTAGGGAAGCAAAAGCCAATGCAATTTTGATTCCCCACTGTATTTACAAATGACATAAAGATGAGGACTGGAGGATTTATATGATGGACCTCTTTTTTCAAAGCAAATGGACAAAGTCACACATCTTTAGAATCAAGGTCATAAACTTAAACAGGAAACCAACAATCAAACAAAATGTATATGATTGTTTTTTTAAAAAGACTAAATCTTTTTGGAGTAAGACTAAATCAAATATATATTAGCATTCTAAACCACAAGAGGGCATTCATGCTTGTAACTGGATCCCTGAAGGTAATATATAAATACATACATTTACCTATCTATCCCTCTATCTACACATTTGGTATAAATATATTTATGATTTCTGTTAGATCCTAATTGTGGTATAGAGCACTTTTTCTCTGGGGAAGTTTCCTCTTTCATATTGCTGCGGTTTATCCCAGTGTTTGTAAGGGATAGCTCTTGTAGTCTCATTTTGCTATTTGCAGATGGAATTGGATTTTCTCACTCTTGCAAAAGTTATATCAAGCATCCCATAGTCTTCACTGAGACCTGATCCAGCTCATCTCAAATTCAGAGGGGAACAAACTGATCTGAGAGAAGAGGAACACACAGCTTCTCAAGACTAAGTGTGCAAGGTCAGGCTTGAATTTTCTGAAGTCATTAATTACCCCAGAGAGAGCAGTTGGGATCACTCAAATCTGCTCAGCATCATTCTGAAATCATGGCTGTCAAGGTCTTACTCTCTCCATATTTTTTCCCTCAGGCACCTCATTGTGATGAGAAGAGGATGCTGTTTGTTTTGGTTTTGAACAGGAATACATTTCCCTCTCTGATGCTTATAAAATCCTCATTAGAACCTGAAACAACCATAGAAAGGAATTTTGAAAGCAAATCCATCCCAGTGGTTAATTATATGCTCAGTGGGAAAAGATTTCAAAAACACTGGAGTGTGTATGGTAATATTAGAAGTAAATCTGCTCTTTCACAAAAATAATGTATTACTTCAGCACCAGAATATATAGGTTAGCACCAAAAGGTATCAATTGCTCCCCATCATCTCAGATGTTTAAATGAGGCAAAAAACATCACAAGGAATATCATCATATAAAAAGCTGCACTCAGTAGTTCATGATATCCACTACCCCATTTTTACTCTTCTACCTCTCACAGTATTTTGAGAACAAATATTTTAACCTTATTCTAGTTTGTGTATACTTTCATAATTTTGTATTTAGAACAGAATAAAAGTCTGAGCTAATTTCTCCAACAGCCAGACTGTTTTTAAAGGCACACTACTCTGCTTGGAAGAAGTGCAAATATGCTGTGAGAATAGCAAATGGGGTTAGTTTGCCTCAGTGTAACCTTGAACTCATCTAGAGCTTTCCTCAATTCATATCATAGCAGATGCATTGCTGAAGATATCTGAAGTCATAGCACATTTCAGTACTTTTTTTTCCGACTCCACTTTGTGCCAGGTAATCAGTCAGGCAACCCTGATGCTGGCAATCAAACTAGATCTTTCCTGACATTGTCATTATCCAACACAAGACAAAGATATGATAGAAGTTGGGGAGGTTCAGCTAGGCAGTACAGAAAGGCTTTCTGTAAACTACTTAGGAAATAAAGTGGAAGGACAAATTTTGCATCATAATCAAACGCCTGATTCATCTCCATTCAAAATATTCAGCTAATGCTTGAGTGCTAGTGGCTGGTTTTATCAGGAGCTGCTTGTATGAAATAGCTTATACCCAGGTCATTTTTTGCTGCTGACAATTACAGTGTGAGTAGTTAATTCCTAGCACCATTATGGGATGTTGTGGAAAACCTGCATACCTGTTTGTTAAAAGCAAAGTTTTCTATATCCACAAAAAACAAAATATTTCACAAAATTAAGGTATTTGTAGCAACTTAAAAAGTAACAGATACAATAACATATATACCCGTTATAATAATTTCAGCTGAATTACAGAATTATAAATTAATTTACAATGTCTAGTCCTGTTTGGAAAGTGTACCATATAACATACAAGTTGCAAGTTCCAAAGTGCATAGTCATTTGTCGATAGACCTTCTGCTAAAGGTTCCATGGAGTAACCTGAACTTTTGCTTATGATCTGCTTCCTGTCTTGTATTTTTTACATGAAAATGTCCAAGTGCACTGTTTTAGCTGTCTTTACTTCTTGAGAAGAATTCTCATTTGGAACAAAAATGTATCTGCCCCATGCATCTTTGTCAAATACTGTGCTAGCTGAGGGCTGGTGACCCACCTAGTAGTTTTGTCTCATAAAGTTCTTTCTGTATGTACATAAGTATAAGTAAGTATGCATAAGGACACATGTACATGGTTATATTTCACTTCTAAAACAGAATTTTACTCAAAATATTTGACTGATCTCGCACTTCTGAACCCAGGATCCCTTGAAACCAGAAGGAAAACCATATATATTGTAATTGTGTGGATAAAGGTAGAATATTACATGTTTTGTTCCTTCAAAACATGGACACCTTTTAAGACAGTGTACTTCTCTAGTTATTTTCTGGTCACATGGAGGAGCATCATTAACCAGAAATATCTGAACCATCACAGATCAGTTGCTAATATTCTCTGAAGAATCAGACTAAGGACAAATGAAGAGGGGCTGATATATTTAGCAAGCTGTACAGTTCAGTCCCTCCACATGTGTCTTGATGCAGAAAAAGAATAGCTAATTTAGCCAACTTTTTTATATAGCACCACCATGGTACTTCATTGGATGACAGACTGTCTCAGACAAACACCCTCACAAGGATTGTAATATAAAGACAAAATTTCTTTCTTTCTATAATCTGGTTTTGAAGAAAAATAATTGTGCAATATCCTAGCTCGAAATGTACTCTCTGATTATATACTATGCATTCAGTTCAGATTTTGATAGAAAAGACATGAATAATTTGTCTTTTAATAATTCATACAGATTCTTTCAGGAAATACTGAAATATATTTGAAAGGACATTGTCAATTCCTTTAGAAATTTGGAATCTACGCTGCTAATCTGTATGAAGAAATAAAGTGTCAAAGTTACCTGATGAATTTTTAATATTTTACTTGGAAATCCTCTTACCTACTTTTAGGTCTGACCTGTTCTTGAAAATTTCAAGTGGATGAGATTCAGTCAGGGGAACAGCAGATATACTGGTAAATAATAGTTTGAAAGATGTCATATGTATATCATGTACTGATATGCACTGCTTTGTAGCAATTAATTTCTTTACTTCCAGAACAGGAAAAACTATACTGTGACAAAGCACATTTATATCTCCATGACTGTGCTCAGAAACACAGTAATACGAAGTTTGGCTGTGTTGATTACACCAGTATATATACAAAATCATGTAGCTTTCTATCTACATCAGGTTTTAGGCACATGATTGACAGCCACTGCATCTTGGCACACATGGTTTCTTATTCTCATTTTTCTGTCTGCACACAGGCATCATTGATGATAGCAGCAGCCGTGTGCTGAATTCTTGAAAGACCATAAATGAATTCCTGTTGTGCATGAGGTAGGTAATATCCTGCAGTTTCTCTTGCAGATACATTTTCCTCTGCACAGTTCCACTGATGCTGCAGATGAAAGCACAGGTATAAATGGGGGGAACCATTGGCAGTGTGAGGAAGAATTATTGCTTTACATGTCTCCATTTTTAAAGCACAGTATTAAACAATGATCCTTCTCTTTCAAAACGTCTAAGGACAGCATATTTTAGGTATAAGTTGACAGTATCTTTTCATGTGCTTTTAATAGAACCTTATGTTCAGGAAGCTACACTTGCTAAAATGAAAATGAGTTTGCTCTTCTTTACAGAATATTAATCTAAAAGGGCTAATGTCAGTCATAAATCCCAAAGAGTTAACAACTAATTACACTATACTTTGGAAACTAATTATACAAAAGCATACAAAAAGAAAACATTGGAGTATTATTACAATATCTCTCTATATAAAATATGTGCAAAATTCAATATACAAGCTTCTTGTTACTCATCCAAGATTTTTAAAAATAGTGTAAACATTAACTTATTTAAACCAATATAAGTAGTTTGATGTTACTCCTGGGAAACAAAGATTGTCGGTACAAGAACCTCCATAGCTTGGAGGGCAAGCAGAACATGGGACTCCTACTTTGTATGGTGCCTCTCCAATCCAGTTCCCCCTGAAAAATAAAATTCAAAAATGAAAACAGAGTACTTAGCATTTTGAGAATGGAGGAAAAAATATTCATTAATGGTATCTTCTGAGTGATTAAGTGAATGTTTTTAGTGATATCCCATAAATTTACCATTACTGAAAACATGTATTAATATATTTCTGGAGGTTACTGGCAAACATCAATCTACTGATTTAAAAAAGACAACAGGAGTATGACAATATTGTCCCAGACCAGTGGTCCATCTCATATCCTTTATATGTCTGCAGTGAATACATGACAAACAAGTGACTTTTGAATCTCCAGGACTGGGATATTCCAGCTATTCAACCTGAAGACTTTGAGGGAAATAAACAACATAAGCACAGATGGCAACGTTTTCCTTGAGAATATTTTGTCTGGCAGTTATCTTAAAAGCTTATTGTTCACAGGTGGAAAGATGAACTGAGTGAATCAGTATCAGGTTTCACTGCCCTGGATCCGCATTGATCTGAGGTTGAATTCACAGTTGGAGACAAAGAGAAGATGAAAAGTATTAACTACCGCAGCGTAATAGAAATAACTTTATGTGGGCATTTTTAGTGGGAAGTTAAGGGCTCCCATTTGGTGAGTAGAAATGTACTGTTCGTGAGAGAGCCATAGGGAAGAAAGTGTAAAAATGGTAACAGAAAAATCTAGGTATGTCTGAAAAAGCTATCCAGACTTTTAGGTGCTTATATAAATCTCTAGACTTATAGAGATATGTGCAATGATTGTGACGTCAGCAGAAAGTTAGAATTAGGTTTCTGTTTAACTGTTACATCTCACTCAACAGAGATCTTTCCTAGTTTGCATGGGATGTGTTATAGCACTGAGTAATGAAATTATTTATAAAACATTTTCTCATTCTCCACCTCCCAGCCAAAAGCACTGGATCAAAAGCCCTGGTCTGGTTTGTACGTTGGAAGAAAGCAGGAATCTCTCAAATAATTTGCTCATTCCTACTTCTGTTCCAAATGGGTACAGCAGACTGAGTGCTCAGGAAATACATTTAGTTTGATAACAGATATGGAAATCCAGAAAGAGGTTTTCTGAAAACTGGTTTCTAATTCATTTTCTGTACAATGCACACCTGATTTTTATGAGTTCATATTAGTTAACTAGGTGCAGGGCCTTTGTAAACTGTGTAATTATCCTCGTAAACCTTTTTCCTTCTAATTTCAGAAGCATATATATTTTTTAGCATTATGACTGTGTATTAGAGAAAATTATTGGAATTCCAAATCCTAAATCTTTGCCAGATTCCAATTCTAGTAACTTAGGAGGCTGTAATTCAGCCTCTTCTGCTTTAGAGGAGCTTCTGATGTATTCAGAGGGACACAGCCTTAACTGACTGACAGAGACTTCTGCAGGTGTTCCCAAGGACATTAAGTCCACTGTCCTTAAACTAATATTTATTAATTCTTAAGAATATAACCTTAAATTAGACAAATTTATTCAGTATCCTTTGTTTTCAACTGTGCAAAAAGTAGGTATGAAAATCCTGATCCTACTACATAAGAAACAAAGATCTACTAAAAATCTCTGCCAGAGAAAAAGCTTGAAACTCCAGGCTTTTGTTTGCCTTTTGAGAAATATATTGGGATTTTTAGGCTGAGAAGATATAAATAGTAGTTGGCTTTCTTTTATAAACTCTGATTTCATTTTTTCCAGGTTATGGAGCTAAATGTCAGGTTCAGTTTTTTTCTGCCTGATACCCCTCACATTTACTAGTAGATATTAAAGATAAAAGTATGAAGAAATATTAATTTCCAAAATAAAAAGGTGTTGGGTTGTTGTTTTTTTTTGTCATTTTTTTTTACTAAATCTTAGCTTCTTTCAAGTTGAGAAATCTTTAAAATCTTAAAAGAAATATTTTACACATGTAACAGCTACAATGGCAACATACTTATGCATAAACTTTACCACGAATGGACCTGTGTCTGAACCAAAATTTTGTAGAAAATGTGCTCAATTAATTATACTTGGTTTTCTATATGGAACTATGGCTCTACCTAATATTATACAGTCAGAGAAACCAGCCATTTACAGTTTTTGAAGAACTGGTCCAAACCAGAGCTCAAGTCAAAGCTCTCCCAGATTCACAATTTATTGGTTCATTTTGCACCTAGACATGAATTTAAGTTGTTTCCTGGGGGAACACCGGGTGAAAAAATATTTTTATATTTCAGTTTTACATAGGTCACTGCACAGGTGTCTGATATAAGGTGTCTATGATGCATACTCTAATGGACTCAAATTTGGAAGGCAAGATGATATCTGCAGACTGAACTTTGGTAAAATGACTACACTGAGCTTAGGTAAAAGGATTTTATAAGAAATCTATGCTAGGACTGCCCTTAAGCAGCACGGTGATAAGAAAAGGTAATCTGTGGGCAACTGTGTCGGTTCAGTCTTACCTACAGTGTAGTAGCTTACCTGAGGAAGTCTAGTTCACCATGAGTATACATAACAGACTGAAGAAATAAGGAGCTAAAACTAAAGCAGATCCAACACATAGGAGGAGGATAAAAAAATAACAATAGAAAATATCTTTTTCTTTTGTTCCAAACACATCAAGGGATTTCTTTTTTCTTCTGTATACTAAAGTCAAGCATGTGCAATATATTCAGATATGATGCTAGCATGAATAAGCTGCATGCAGAAAAAGCACAAATAAAGGTCAAGATGCAGAAAAGGGTGTAAGCATAAGAGAGGATCCAAACATGCAAGCAGTAT
This sequence comes from Phasianus colchicus, assembly GCF_987193195.1. Lineage (NCBI taxonomy): Eukaryota > Metazoa > Chordata > Aves > Galliformes > Phasianidae > Phasianus > Phasianus colchicus. Next base: position 64,437,750 of record NC_143438.1, on the reverse strand, counting down.
AAAAATAAACAACATTAAAAGAAAGTAACTCACTTTGGGGCATAGTTGCATACCAAGTAAACAGCTCGTCGCCAAACAGATCCCCAGACGTTCATATTGTGGCATGTGTGGATTGCACAGCCTATACGATTGGAAGTGGCCCAAACCATCTGAATAAATATTCATTATTGGTGAAGTCCAAATTAAAAAGAAATATATTTATATATACACATTTGTATGAAAAATAGCTATAAATAAATCACAGAAAAGCCCAATTTTGGACAGTAGATTTAGAATAGAAGAATGCAATGTATATAACCTGTGTGTAATGGGTGCACATGGGTCCATAGCATCGCATGGGGCACCTAGGGTTGCAGTCCTGAGGATAAGGAAAAGCATAATCCTTCACTTCATCGTACCATGGCTTTACCAACTGGAGAATAGATCGATACCTATGTTTGTTTAAAGACAGAAGGGAATATATCATTTCAGATATTTTGGAATTTTCTGCTCGTAATTGCTGTGATGCAAGTCACCTAAAAATACATTTCTCAGTACATCACTATGGGCATAGCGTTAAGGTTGGATATTGGGAAAAACTTCTCCAAAAGAGTGGTAAGGCACTGGAATGAGATGGGCTGAGTCACCAACCCTGGAGGTGTTTAAGAAACATGTAGATGTGATACTAAGGGGCGTGGTTTAGTGGGCAATGTTGGTGGTAGGTGGATGGTTGGACTAGATGATCTTAGAGCTCTTTTCCAACCTTAATGATTCTATGATTTTATCATTCTATTATAAGAAACTACTCAGGCCAAACAAAAACCTTTGTAAACAATAGATGGATATCAGTTATTGCTAGAACAATAAATGTTTCTTGCATCAACCTAAGACTTGAATCTCAAAGGCTGTACAAAGACTGACAAAATAACTCTTCTGGAGGATATCCTCCTACCTTCCAGTTCTCACAGACAGGTTCTGGCCCAAGAATCTCAGTAAGTAGGAAGGTCCATGGTCCCAAATGCACGTAGCAGCCCAAGCTTCTGCAGATTTGGCAAGAGTTTCATCCCAAACCTGATGAAGTAAAGCACCATTAACGGGTGGGGGAGGGAAGGGGGGAAGAAAAAGAAGAAGAAGAAAAAAAAAAAGCAATCATTACAAGAATGTGAGAATATCTTAAGTCACAGATATACATAAGAGATTTAAGATTTATTTCCAAGGCAAAGACCTCTCAAATACAGACAATCATAGACGAGCAATCAGCACATACAGGCAACAGCACCTTCCCCAAATCCGGGCAGAATCCCTGCCCACATCATCAAAGGACAGCCTATATTCTTCTCCCTTCTTTGTATCTGGAAAAGCCCTTGAACAGGCATTTTCCTACCATTTTCCCTTCTATGTTAATGAGATCCATGTGTGGAGAGGAATGAAACACTGGATGGGGCTCAAATGGAAGGCTGAAGCAAAGGAAAAAAGTTCACCACAGGTATTACATACCTCGCAGGACCCCGATATTTTTGAAATAAGATGTCAGGAGTAGCCAGAGAGTGTGTGTGTGGCAGGTTTTCCTATCTGAGATCACAAAAGGGATTCCACAAAAACAAAGAAATGAATAGTTTCCAGGTGTAGAATCAGTTTCACCACCATCTTCTACATAGGAGCTGACACTGCTAACTGGGTTAAAAAGATCAGAGGTTTGTAAGAGCTGATTCAGTTTCTCAAGTTCTACTCCAATGAGAAGAACATGATGAGTGAACTTTAACACTCTCTCTTCTATACACTGATGCTTTCTCACTCACATGCTTAGCTGTAACTTAATGCACTGCTGGAGCTACTGATGAAGAGAATAATTACACAATTACACAAATAGTTACACAAATCCTAGGCTCTGTGTGTTTAAGTGATATCCAAGTAGGCCTTAGATCCTAAAATTAGATATGAACTTTGAAAACGGCATATGAACTGTTTTGGTGTGTGACAGTTTTAGTGAATTGCATATAGAAAGAAAGGAACAAAATGTAGCAAAACTTCTTAACCCATTGCATCTTTTTAAACACAAAGCTAAACTTGTAAATCTTAAGCAGCTACAAAATAAAGACTATGCTCTGTAAGGTATGAAATAAGAAGAAAAGTCAGCAATGAACTTATCAAAGGATCAGGTGTCCCACAATACAAATATTTTCTGTACTATGAGCTAATACAGATTTCCAAAACAATGAACTCATAGTTTTAAGTTCCCAAGACTCCAGAGTGAAAGGACTAATCACGGACTAGGACATGGACTAAGACAGAAATTCATGCTCCTGACTGCTCATAATTTGTGAAATTTCTCCAAGCAAACAGTAATAAACCTTTCCCAACATAGAGTGGTTGAGGTATTTCCTGGATTAAAGCTGAAGAAGCACAACAGATATAAATATAAACCCTTAATGCAAATGATCTTCCATTCAAGTTGAATCACTTTAGTGAAAGTAAGATAGATAGTGTTTAAAGCAGAGAAGGTTAACTATACACCTGTTCATCAAAGGTGCCAGAATGAAGTCAAAGCAAGAACAGACAAAATAGAGGAGAATCAGGAAGAAGCATACTGACAAGGAACAGTCTTAAGCCAGACAGTCCTTTGACTTCACCTCTGAAAAATGAAGGGAGTTTCTTGGAGGAGTTAGAGATAAGCCTATAACTCAAGAAAAGAAAGCTAAGCTGGAGCGCTAGCATACATGAGGAGGGACCTGGAGTTGCTTTGGCACTGTCAAAAACCTAAAAAATGCTCCAGGATCCAAGAAGAAGAAAACTGTGTACAGACATTTGTTCTGATTTCTATCCCTGTTATTAAGCCAATTATCTGAATGCATCCAGTACACTAATAACCCTTTAGAATCTCTGCAGTTTATCAGTGGTATCAAAAAGAGGGCTGAAAGAGGAGGCAACAGCAGGACCATCGTAAAACTGTGCATGGGAAGCATGCCTGAGAGGCCAGGGCCACAGACAGTGCTTGGAGCCTGCCAGGCCTGGGGGGATGGAGAAGCACATGAACCCAGTGTGTGGGTCCAAACACAGCTGCCTGGTGTGCATCCATAAGGGGCAGCTCAGCCAGTATTGTGACACCCCATAAACACCCTCCTTTGCTGGGATTAATCATGCTTCTGGCATGAGTGCTCTCTGCCAGGAGGCTGAACATGAGGTTTGCGTACTTGCTCCTAAGTGACCTGGCTGCAGTCCCACAATAATTCAAATGTGTACTGTATTTGCACAAATAGCATCGAGCTCCTGATTTTCACTCAGCATATTTTTGCATACTAAATTGCCTTGCAAAGTAGTATGTTACTTGTTACAAAGAACTGTGAAGACTGGATTGAGTTTTCACCATTAATGCCCTTTCTAAACTGAGCATGTTTCCTTCCTGGACAGTGAGAACATTGCTAGTCCACATTCTTTAGCTTCGTTTTCTGTTTCTCAGGAATCATTAGCAGCATTAGATTGGGAAAGTTGTAGGGGATTGCTTCAAACTCAGTTAAAAAGTGTGAGGTTGGCAGGTAAACATTACTAGGTATATACTTCACTCTGCTTGCCATTATCTACTCACTCTTGACCACTCTCTGGACATATGAAATTTTTGGCAAAGGAGAGAGAGAGAGAGAGAGAGAACAAGAGGAACTTCCTCTGAACAAGAGGAAGAGCAAGCATCTGCAGTATCTTTTAATTCCTTTCACTACTTCATTAACAGGTTGGTGAAATACCTCTGTACAGAGTCCTCTCCTGCCAGGTAATCATTTGTATTTCACGAGAGAGGGAAGTGCACTTCACCATGATCTTTTTTTTTCTAGAAGTAAAGTGATGGTCTCAGTCCATCTAGGATTAATTCTTATTCCTCTTCACAAGAGAAGGAAAACAATTAATTTTAGGCTGAAGCAGAAAAAATGATTATCTCAGAATGACCTTAAATGTTCTAAACTGCAAGACGCTGTACTGTCTCTGCAGTTGCCTTTCCAAATACGTTTGATTCTGAGTCAAAACTTGTTTTAATTTTTATCTCAGATCAGTTCCCTGTTTTGGCTATGTAGGAGATCATAGCAAACTGATTTGAGGCTTTATGAACCCATGAGGCTTCAGCGCTGTACACACAAACAAAGAGAAAAAAAAAAAAAAAGATTAACAGAACTAGAAAAATATCATAAAAGCAGAAAATGAAGTAACATGAGGGTAGTTTCTATATGAAGAGAAATTGAAAAGTTCAAAGAAATTAACAAAGAAGATTAAAATTGTGATTAAAAAAACTGTGAACTGTGTAATGATGGTCAATCTAGCCATTTTATTAAACACGGCAGAGAAACTTGCCTAACAGGAAAGGCAAATTGCAAATGAAAAAAAGATTTGCATACACAGTGAGTCAAGATCTGAGGAGGTGACTCATCCTCATAAACTAATCATGCAAATACAGAGGGCCAGACTTTGCTCATTTGCTCCCCCAGGGATAGCAAACTTTTGTATGCCAGGTCCTTAGTGCTTGAGGAAGCAGTTACCTTCCTGTAATCCAACATATGGATCCCTCCCAAACTATCCAGACCACTAATCTTGTTCATCATGAAAATCCTCTCCACCTTCAACTGGGTTTAACTGAGCTATGAGGAGTTAAAAGCATCTTACCACACTTCCACTGGCAACTTGAAGTCAACATCCTTTGACCAAACTATTTTTCTTTCCTCAGCCAAAGATTATTTTCCTAGAAAGCTGTCCGACTGTGCTCTTTACACAACTCCCTGCTAAACAACTCTTAAAAATTACATTTCACTTGAAATTTTTCAAGCAGACTGAATATAGGTGAGAGGCCAATGCTAGGATATGGGACATTTCAATACCCAAGAACACTTTCCAAGACTCTGTGAATTTGTTGTGGGGTTTCTGTGTACTCAAACAGCACATGCTTGTTGAGCATCAGGAATAAAATCTAACCTTTAACAGTGGGAATTTTGCCAGCAAGGCCAGAATTTCATCTAAGATTGTTGATTTCTGCCCACTCTAAAAACAAACAGTAAAATAAATTCTTGTAGAATTTCTTCTAAGACCACAAAGGTAGCTTCTTTCCTTAGAGGAAACCTTGTAATGTCATGGTCATACCTACCTGCCTTTCTGTAGCTGTTTGCTGTTTTTGTCATTCTTGCATACTATATACTTATTGGGGGATAGAGATGCTCTTTTGTTCTTTGTTGGAATGTTTTTTAATACCATAAGGTTCCAATCACCACTGCCCTCTTAGGTAATAAAATTATGATGAAGCTGAAGAAACATTATGTTGAAGAAAAAAGAAAAGAAACTACAGTATTACAAAGATCTTTCCACAACATTTATAGAAGAATACCTGGCTATGCTTTTATTTGAGGAATGGTGTACATTACCATTACATAACTGAACTGAACTTAATGTCTACAGTTCAAATGAAGAAGCTTTCTCTTTTGACCCTATTTGCAACACGTGTTAGGGGGGCATGGGAACTAAAATGGAGAGCAGCAGGGTACTTCAGGCAGCAACTTCACTCTGTTATTTGTAAATAGAACACAATAACTATGTACATGTAAAACAGGTTAAATAGAACTCTATTAATATCATTTGTTCTTATTGCAAACTTTCTAACAGACTGTTGAATTACTGTAAATATACTGTTGCACTGGAAACTTTCATTCTACAGTAATTTTTCAAGAATAAACATCAATCTTCTTGATTGATTGATTACTACAGTTTTACTTGAAAAGTAAAAAGATTCATAGTTGTAAGTACAGTAGAGCAAATTTGTTAGCAAACATAAGAACATTTGTGAAGGATGGCTATGTGAATTCATGGTTAAATTATACTAACTAAAAGAGAGTAGGGACGCAAAGTAGCATTATCATTGTCTGGAGCTCACTTTCAGTGACAGTAAAATGAAGTCTCAGAATTTTTATGGTATTAAGGGAGTATGGAATTTTGGACCTGTATGTTTATTCAAATGAGGGAAGGGGGGGATGGTGCTGTTACCTCCACTGTAGATATGACTACCTATGGGCAAAAAGATTCATGTCAGACATTCCTAAGGACTTTATTTTTTTCCTGGAGCACCACTTGGTTCTGCTGTATAGATGGTTTGAGTCCTTGTAGTGTGGCTTCACATATTTGTATTGTGCAATTCTATGCAGGTTAACAAATTAAAACTTTATCTTGTATAAGGTCTGATTCAGGACCTCTACATATCTCTAGAGCTAATGACTGGGTCGTGTACTTTCTTTAAGCAACCTTAGTATGATGGTCCAAACACAAGCATTCCATAGTTTTGCAATAGAAAAAGAAAACAAAACATTGCTACTCTATAAATATCAAAATATGTGCCTGTTCCTATTGTAACTCTTCAACATTATCAAAAATAAAAAGAAATAATCATGATTTTCAGTCTCCATGTACCTATCAGAGCAAAACATGCTCTGATTTTCTTTTTTCTCAGAAAGCAGTGGCTTCTTCCAAGCCACTAACCAAGATCTGTCAGCCCTTTACTTCAGATACTTGCCCTAAGAATGATGTTACATTCCGTAATAACTCATTACTTCAAAAGTACAAATACAGTACATGCAGATAAAATGTTTATTTCAGTGTTCTTACAGGTAGACAAAGAAGATCTGATTCATGCAGTAATATTTCCCAAGTAAAACAGATAATTACACTGATAATACCTTTAGAGCTGTAAAGGTAAATTTAAAAGTAAATTTCCAGTTCCCCCACTGGAGATGCCACACCTGAGAAAATATGACTGATACAGTCATATCATATCCATTTGCAAGTTCTTGAAGTTAAAAATTAGAAAGAAGAGAGATTTAGAATTCATTATTCCTAGTTAATACAGAGAGTGAGAAAAAAATCTACCTATCCTTTGGTAGTCTGTTTATTCACTATGCAAATATTATTGGGATGGGGATGTCCAGTCAGCAAAAGATGACTTACATGAGAAAGATGAAATAGTTTTAATTTAACTTTTTCTGATATCTTAAATTCCAGAACTAAGCATTCATGTTTTCTTTCCAAGACAAAAGGATACCTCCTCTGTAGTTTATGGTGCAAATTTCCACTGACATCAGGAGAAATATCTTACTATGGTAATACTTTTACAAGTCTTGTTGTATGTAAGACACCATTACCAAAATAAATGTTAATAAAATCTCTTCTTCTGTGTAAATATTTTGAAATTGTTACTTATGGCGGTGGGTCACAAGAATTTGTGATCTAGAAAGAAATTGAGAAGAATATTCACTGATACACTGTACTATTTTTCTCATTTCTTTTGGATATCTGCATAAACTATTTTTGAAGAACTCTTTGCAACTTTCATTGTCACAAATAAAACATGGGGAAAAAAAGAGAAGTAGGAACATTATGGTTTGCCAGCAGAGACACTGCATGGCTGGAAGAGATGGGTTAGCTGGGGAATTCATAAAGATAAATTTTTAACCTGGGGTTCTGTTCATGATCATTTTAACACATCCAAGCAGAACAGAACTGTGTTTCCATTTCTTTGCTGTCATCATAATCCTTAAAATACCCTGACTCAGATTTATTGCTGGTAGTAAAGAAGCTCCTCTCACTTGCTCTAAATGTTAAATAACAGCAGCAACCCTCAGTACTTTACTGTGGACTTTGTTTTGTTGGTATTTTGTGTTGGCTTTTTTCATATAACATATCAACTAGTACAACAGTCTACATATTTCTCAGTGGCAAAGAAAGTTCTTTATGCAAAGCATACATACCCCAGTAACTCACAGTCCTAAGAATCCCCCAGAGCACCCATCAGGCATGTCCTACTGCCAAGTCAACTGTGATGTGTCAAGTCTGCTGCCACCAGCTGCCCAGTTAGAGTGACAAGCTCCAAATACAAGATCTAGTGCAAATCCAGACTGAATAGGTCAATTTTTTAAACATTCTCCTATTTAAAAGTTTTTGTACTTGACAGACAAGAATGCAGATGAAAAGTTGGGATATGCAATCTCAATACAACTGCATGGCAATATCAGTTTATATTTTGCAATACTAATAATAGACAGTATGATGTTTTTTGTCAGTTTTGTCATCTTATTTGTCACTATTATGTGCTTACTGCGGACTCATATTAGTTCTTCAGATTGCTATTTGGTACCAATAGCAGAAATAAATCCATAGCAGATCCTACACACCTTGAAAAGTTGGCCAGCAGGACATTCTTCTAGAAGCAATCAGTCAAAAAAATAACCTTTCAGAATAAAAAAAAATCACTTTTCAGAGTTCTGATTTTATTCTTCATTATCCCTATGCCTTTTGTTCTTTTTTTCCTGCTGAAGATCAGCAGCACTTACTTCCAGAATGGGAAAAAGTAGGAAAAAAGAAAACCTCAATTAAAATGATTTCTTCCTATGAAAAAAAAAAAAAAAAAAAAAAAAAAAACGAAAAAAAAACGAAAAAAAAAAAAAACGAAAAAAAATAATACAAAAAAAAACGTTGGGAAACTGAAGGATGAAATCTGACATAACCAGTCCATCTGTGCAGCTGCACTTCACAGCTGCTGTTGCAAATCCCAGAGAGGATTAGCAGATGTAGGCTTCTACCCCTCCAGATACACAGATCTTGTCCTCATGGGCCATTCAGCCATGCACCCTTACACTGACTGTACTGCTCACACATGCAGTACCAATTTCCCAGAAATCCCACAACGGCATACATGGCATGCAGAATTCCCTAGCTTCTTCCCTTCTCTTCCCTTTTTGTATAGCTGAACCTGCTGCTTTTTAAGGTCCAGAGACTTTCTGTAGGACCTCTTACCACATTCAGTACCCTTAATCTGGCATAAAGCTTAATAAGAAAACCACCAGCCCCTCTGCCTGCTTGCATTTTCAGCAAAGTGGCTGAAAGAGCCCTGTCTTTTTGCCTTTGCTTTTTCAATACATACTGTGTGATGAAAACATGAGCTCATTGGAATTTATAGACAGATTTGGCAAACTTTATGTATTTATTTGGGCTCTGAGATCATTTGGACTCTAGGCACTCTCTCTAAGAATATGAATACTTTTTGCTGTCAGCTGCCACCTGTTAGGTATTTTACTGTGCATGCTGTAATTGGTGCCTACTTCATGTGCAAATTTGTTCCCAAACAGATTAGGTACTAATTAGAAAGTTTACACAGAAAAATCCCAAAGTCTATCCTCTAGAGGAAAAAAGTCTCAATGAAAACTGCAGTTCTGTACTTTCTTCTTTTGCAAATACATACAGGGTTAATACATTAAGCTGCTTGTCCAATACTCCACTGCATCTCAAAGTAAAATTATGCAATGTTTCACAGTCAATTTGCTCTCATATAAACAAACCTCCAAACATCTGATTCACACTTCTGAAGGGCTCAGTATTAGAAAGTCTGACTTACAGTACTGAGGGCATCACTAGACAGAGGTCCAAGAAAACTCGCTGCCAGAAATTCTTTTCATATGAAAATCCAAGTCTGTATTTTACATGGAAGTTTGTATTTCTGGGTGTCTATTTGGTCTAAATTCAAACTCCTATTATTTGAGGCTCAACCATTTCTAATAGCCAATTTGTTTCTCCTAAATGTTGCCCACATTTCTTTTCATGTTTGGCACAAAGCCTTTAAACAATAAGAAACAAAGAAAATTGGTAGGTTGTCAAATTTAATAACATTAAGCTTCCCTGATATGCTATTATTTGTTTAGCTTTTGGAAAAGTTAAATATCATAACTACATATCTTAAAATATTTAGTGCTTTCCTAACCTACTGCAAGGCACATTTTAGTTGGCAAGAGCTTATCTCAGAATTGGTAACAAAAAGGGCTAAACTGTCCAGTTCCATGTCACCCTGACAATTTTTCATAAGTCTGAAGAGAAAGGTGTCTGACTTTTACAATCAATATAGATCACCTTCTCTCAAAATGTAAATACAAAATGTGTTATATAGTGTGTCTTTTCTTTTCTCTATGAAACGTATCTACATTTTCTACTTTTTGTTACAAAGGTATTAGTCATGAATGGATGTTTTCATTAAAACAAAAATGTTCCTTAATTTCTTTAGAAGTTTTCAAAGTTAATACTTATTTTTTAAGTAGCTGTAACTGAAAGATATGGCAGTGTGACACAGAGGAAAACAGATAGCTTCTTCTTTCTGCAGGATAAAGAAAAAAGAACAATAGTTCTTTATTCTAATAAGAATGCTCTTATTGGAATCTTTATTTAAACAGACTAATAGATAATGTCGTACAGACAGAAATGGAAGAACAGTCCTGTCTTGCTTGAGTTAAAACAGACCTCAGGGCACCTGTAAATTCATTTGCAGATGCAGATACCTTTGGTGAAGGCCATTCTCTCTGCCCAAAAGCAAGTGGTTATCCCTGATTTTCCATCTTTTGCTGACTTTATGATACACATTTCCATAGGCCTGGATAGCATAGGCTCTTCCTCAAATCTTCTTTTCAGATACAGAAGGAGGATTAAACTGTTGAGAGGTTTAAGGCTACTATCTTCTCCATTCATGTACGAAACAAAGCACTGTGTATTTTGGATCAAGATTTTTGTGAAAAATGCCCCGTCTCTCTTTTTAGCCAAAAAGTTCAAGAGGTGCTACATTTAATAATAAAGGAATGTCTAATTCTGAGGGCACTGGGCAGGCTGCTTTTCTGTCATTACTAGGCTGTTTTTTGTTTGCTTAAACTCCTAGAAGGCTTTCTGCTAATACTAAATTTAAATAATGTAAATATTCTGTTTTAAGGTACCATCAGGAGATCTGTGTTTTAAAATACACATAAAACTTTGGAAAGGAAATCTCATAGCAAAACTAATTTAACACAGCCATTTCTTATTACAATATTTATCAACAGTATCATTTTTGGGGAAGTTCTTCAGATATTTCAAGAATTGCTTTCCAGGAAAAATCCATTCTGTTTATCTCTTAAAGCAGGTCATCTGTTCATTCACACTGAATACAACTTGTGGCTTTTGTAAGTCATGCAGCTAGCATCAGTTTTGGTTTACTTACCTTATAGGAAACCTAGTTTAGTTACTGAGACTAAACTGTGGCTCCTAGACTTCTGTGGTTCGAAGTCTGCTAGAAAAATGAGCAGCATCCTGTATCTCACTGATAGGCACTGAGTAGAGCAGTGTTGCATTGTTGACAGCAGTACTGTAAGAAACAGGTAAGTGGAGAAACTCACCTGACAGACAAAAATAAGCTTGGTAACTCTATTTTACCAAAATTAGTAGAAATCCAACTCCAATTACTCTTGCATTCTTTCAGCTCATTTTCAGTTACCATGCTTAACTGCCGTGAGAAAAATCAGGGAATGGTGTAAAATGATTGTGTCCTTTCAAAGTTGTCAAACAAACAGAAACTCCTTACTGTAATCATGAGGATCACCTCAAATTTTTTGCTTTCTTTTAATTTTCTGGAAAGGATCATATTCGTTGCATTTGTGATCTTCAGACACTCCTGTTCATTGGCTATGATTCCAAATAGAAGGAACATACTCAGCTGTTTAAACATAAGCACAAGGAGAAGGAGGGAGAAACTGAAGCCAATGAGTGTATTTTCCTATTGCACCCCAATTATATTCATCTCATATGTGAATCCCCAGCATAGAGCAAGCTAAAAGCTATGGAAAACTGCGATAGGTGAATTATACTGGGAAGCTCCAAGCTCCTACATGTTTCTCCTCCCAGAGAATTGAAGTAAACTGTACTTAGATTTACTTTGTGCATGATGATGGCACATTAAGATCTTTGTACCTTGACGCATTGTTTCAACCTTCATTGCATACATAGAACTAAGGGAACAGTTACTTGAAGGGTTAATTCTTCACTGCCTTATGTCATTTATATCTTTAAACATGCATACTTAAATACATGTCTAACCTGCTTTGACACTGATATAATAAGAGAGCTGCAATTGGAGTGCAACAATAATTTGTGCCAATATGCAGAAGAATTGTAAGACATGAACATGGAATATACATACAATTTAATTAATGCCAAGAAAACTGGCAGTAAATATTTGAAGAATAATGTTTGCAATTAAGCAAGGAAAAAAATTATACTGGACATGTAAAAGATTAATTGTCTGAATTTTGGAGGGAAGTACTTAGGTTAGACATTTGGAAATCATTTCTATTCTTAAGGTAAAATATTTGCCAAGAGATGTGACTGAGACAGCATCACTATATGTGTTCAGGAGTAGACAAGATGAAAACCATATGTATTTTATGCAGAAGGAAGCCCTGCAAAGGGGTGGGGATAAACTATATGAATTAAGAGATTCTATCCAACTCAACAGACATAAATCTTGAAGGAACTAGTCCTGCAGTCCTCATAGACATGAATGGTTTCAGTGGGACAGTGTAGATGAGCCAGGGCAAACAACTCTAGAACAAAATGTCCTTCAAGATTTAGAACGGTTTGTAAGAATTGACAATGGAAAAAATAAGCAAACAAGTTGAGAAGTTTATTTATCAGAAATGTATTTGAATTTAAAATGAAAACAAATGAACTCACTTTTTCCATGTCCATCTGAAAGGTGTTCAGGTATTAAATAAAACTTTGGAAAATGTGAAGTGGTTAGAAAACACTTCTACTGTTTGTCTTACCTATTACCTATAGCAAATTGATGGAACATTTTCCAAAGATCACTTTGGCAGCAAGAAAATTTTGTGAAAACTTTCACATTTAGGAGAGAAATAGTTATGAAGCTATTTCTAATGATGACCATTAAGTGGACTATTTTCTTGCTTCTGAGAACTGACTTCTGATTATTGCCTGCAAATCTTTGTGGACAGGAAGTAATGTCTCCAAATTCATCATTCAACAAAGAGAATCACTCCTGGGCATTAATGAGTAATCGGATTTCCCCTGTGACTTTGTCTTAGACCACAGGACTGTAGGAGTTTCTTTTGGAACACAACTGTCATAGGTTGGAAGGGACCTTGAAGATCATCTAGATCCAAGCTGTAGGCAGTTGCCAAATTACTTTTAGTTTAAAAAAACTTCTCATTACCTTTGTCCATTTTATCACATTATTTCATATGAGATTTACTAGAAGATGAATGAACTCATTCGCTCATTCTCCATTCCCTTCTAACTCCTCTGCCACCAGCTCATGAGAAACTGTCTTATGTTGCCATGAAACAACTGATTTGTTTCTGGCTAGTCTGGGAATCTGTTACTACTTTAAGTACTACAAAATGACACATTCACTAAGGGGCATGTTTTTCCCAAATATAAAAAAGTATGTATGCAGTCAGTGAACAAATAAGATCTGAAACCCTACCAGACCATCTTCTAGACAGAAGCAGGCTCAAGTTTACCTAGAATATTTCTCTACTCCTTAAAATTCTTCAGACAGCATTCCACAAACATCTATCTTCATGTTCTGAGTGTATAATCTGGCCCCATCTATTGTAGTTCTGGCATGCTACTGCTGGTGTATTAATGACTGTGTTGATCAGTACTGGGCTTGGGACTCATTCTTGCAGAATCTCAAATGAAAGGCTTTTTAAGTCAGCAATCAACTACTTGCAGCTTGTCTTTCAGTAAGATTTTCAGTTCAACTTAAATTAACCTTACCTAGACTAGATTTTCCCATCTTAAGAAGAGTTTTATCAGATTCATTGCTTCTGCATGGTGCATGTGAAAGTGTAAGAAGCATGCATATATACAAGCATCTGTTCACAGAAGGTTTTGTGTGCATACAGGGACTTGGATTACATCAAAAGAGCACATTGGCTTTAAAAAAAAACTGGCCTCAAGTGGAAATGAGCACAAATATTTCTTTACTGTATGTACTGAGAGTCTACAAATAGTAGCAATGCATATTAAATGATATGTTTTATAAAACTCAAATTTCATCTGACAACATACTGTAAATCTTCACCGGCCTACTAAGCACCAGAAATGTTCCAGGAAGGCAACACAGGTCTCTATACCACAGAGTTAGCATTCAGAGAAAGTGATCGCTTGTCCACAGTCTTCCCCTGGATTTGCAGATTGACATACCATTCACACAAAAGAACTGAAGACAATTCCTTGCTTTTCTGAACCATGAATTTTATGGAATGTTTCTTCTTCCTCCAGAAAAATGTAAAACTGAGTGGATGACTATCCTCTGACATATGCCAGATCTAAAGTCTTGTGCTGGCCTTCTTTCTGCATGTGTGGCATCAGCCTTAAGAGCACAAGAAAAGATTGCAGAATGACATTCTTAGGATGAGGAGAAATGAAGAATATAGAAAAGACCAGTACTAAAAATCAGAGGTGATTATTTAACATTATAAGTTTGGAAGTTCACGTTTCCTTTTTTGTTTTCTTTCTCTTCCCCAGTCACTTAGTCTAGACTTGTACTTGCTGAAAAACTTCAAACTGAAGACACAGCACTACTAGCATCAGAAATAAAAGGACTTACTTAAAAATCTGACTCAGTGAGTGGTAATATCCCAAGAGAAATGTTACTCAAAGTCTTACTGACCCATAGTGCCTAAACCATAGAATCATAGAACGGTTTGGGTTGAAAAGGACCTCAAAGATCATCTAGTTTCAACTCACCTGCAGTGGGCAGAGCCGCCAACCACTTGACCAGGATGCCCAAAGCCACATTCAGTCTTGAACATCCAGCCTTAAAACATGCCTGTTTCTTTCACAAGGGACCAGCAATTGAAGAATGCCTCTCATAATTACTTTTGTCTCTCCAGCTGGCTACTTACATCAGTAACTGCGTACAGGAGCATGCTGGAGCAGCATTCACATCCACCTCTCCCACACACAGGTGAAACGCTCCCTCACTTCTGTTACTGCCATGTTCATCCAAACTTGTCTTGCCTAATGGGTGCTTAAAGCCATTTTTTGTCGCATCTCATCAAATGTCTTGTAGCACACAAATGTTCAAGACAATATGGGCACACAGAATAATGCCCAAGGACTTCAAACTATCCATATCTATGCTGCTAAATCCTATGCTCTTATCAATGAAGAAAAGAAGAAAACAGATATATATAAAAGTGAGAACGCAAATCATTCATCAGAAAAAAAGAGTTCCTAACAATTAAGAAAACTGAAGAAACCAAAATATGCTATGACTTTGATCAAAGAAAAGTACAGAAAAAACTTCTGTATATGTGCTTCTGAACTGCAGAGTCCATCTCAACTTCAGAAAACTTAAAAGAATTTTCCAGAGTCTACTTCACTTACAGGTACTTCCAGCCCTCTAAAAACACGACATCGTTTTTCATCACTGTTAGTTGAATGGGAAAGGCCCCTTTCATCACTGTCACTTCACTTTTCTATAGTGTTCAGGACAAGAACACACACACTGTGACAATTTTTCAGCACAGCACATGTTGTCTGGGTAATGAAAATATGCTTGTTATTTATAGAAATTAGTACTGAGTGACACAGCCTCTTTTATATTAAACAGCACTAACCTTATGTTCTCATAAGACAAAAACAGAAACTGTGCCACACACTGAAATTGGAGACCAAAGAATGAACTGAGCATGTTCTAATAGGCTTTGCTGAGATGGCTCCCCAGACTTGGTAGTCTTATAATGCCATGTCATCTCCAAGACCTAACCACCAAAACTTTTTTGCAGCCACAAAAGCCAACAAGTTAAATAGAAGCAGCTGTCATTACAAACCAGATGGCAGAGACACCTATGTGTGATATTGCTCAGTGGGTTTTTCAATCTGTAAAGTTACAAGATGCAGACAAATATTGATTAAATTCTGAAAGAGAATTTAGCCAAGATTAGCTGCCATCTGGAGATCCACATTGGAATTGCATTCTAGATCATTACCTAAGTAAATTGATGGTGTGCTCTGAAGGATGCTGCATGAAGTAACAAACTACTACTGTGAAACCAAAGGTGAAAGAAAGCCTTAGAATTTTCCCCTATGACCATCAACAGGGCTGGTGGTGCCAGGAACACAAGAACATCCCATGGATGGTTGGTACTGGCAAAAGCAATAGTAAGAAGGGCAAGGAAAAGAATAACACTTAAGTAGTTAGGAACATGACCTTAGCCTTGATTCTGTATCTAACTTTGCACAGTACCATAGCAGAACAAAGGTGCAACAGAAGACCCAATCAAAATAGGTGAAACCTTGGCAATTTTCCGCATTTGTGTGTATTAACTATAGATTTAAACAAGGAAGCTTTTTTTCTGTTTAAATTTCTTTTTCACTGTGCAGGCTAAGAACACTGCACCTATAAAACTCTTGGGAGTATAACAGGGTGCTGTCTTCACTTAAGCAAACTGCAGGAGCACATTTCTAAAAGGCACAAGCCAAGGAAGGGCATGGTAGACTGCCATTCCCTCAGACATTACAACAAAGTTTATTTATGCAGAATCAAAGGAAATGTCAACGGAGGACTCAGCAATAAAAATGATGACTGAGCTTGACTTCTGACCTCTCTATTTTTTCTGTCTCTAACCTTTTTACTTAACAAACTTCAAACTCAGACTATGATATGGTTACAGAACTACACCCTGCAGTGTTTTGAGTGCACTCAGCATTTTAAGGTGCCATTTGGATTATATGAACAGATTATATGAACAAATTCAGATTTAGGTAACATCTGTGATAGACATATGTTCAAACTGTTAATCATTGGTTGCTAAAAAGAAGTTGTTATTATTACTATTCTGTCATTATGTCATGCTGATAGTGTTATATCTTCTCAAACCTGTTAACCATCTGTTGTCATCTGAGGTGCTCTAAGGCTTTAGGCAGATATGGTGCTGACACAACTTGTCTATGGTTTCAAGACAGTGTGAAGACCTGAGAAGGCAAAATACCTTTTGCTTGGCGAACCTATGTTTAACATTAGAACTCCAGAGTATGCACACTGAATGCTGGAACATGAAATGGCAAACATGCTGCTTCAGTTATTACTGTCATGTATGAAATCACAGTGGATGAGTAACTTACAGCATACCTGAAGGAACAGATAATTCAAATAATGTATTATTTGCCAATAAAGGGAAAAGGTGCCTGTCACAAACATAACATTTCAAACACATTAAATTCTACATGGTAGAAATACATCTAAAATAAGCAATATACCTGATGGAAAAATATTGAGTTCACGCAAATAACATGCAGTAGGTAAAATACATGAGCATGATAAACATAGTGCATTAGATGAATTGCTTTGCAAGAGTAGCTTCACCATATTGTGTCTGAAAGTACTGTTTGAGATAGAAACTAGAAGTGTTCATTGGCTACCTTTTTGCATACACCAGGGCAATGAATTCCAGTGTGCCCTACCAGAGTAATGGAACAGCTAGCGATTAGCGATTACCACTTATAACACATGTGATGTCACGTCACGATAATGTTGGACCATGTATATGTTATGATCATATACCACTCTTGAGGACAACAAGCAGTTAATTCACAACTTCATTACTTGAGGTCTCAGAAGCTTCATGAGAACTACTTATGGAAATGAAAATTCAGCAGGGCTAGGAAGAGGTTCAGAATTCAGTACGTAGCTTTTGCTAAATGCTAAAGTTAGTTCAACTTCAAAAGATGCAAGGAAAGAACAATTTAGTAAGCAGTAAGAGTTAAAAATCATTAGTCTGCCTAATTAAATCTTCATAACTCATTTAATAAAATGAAATCAGTGTCTTAGAGTTTGTGTTATTCTGAAGTAAACAAAGTTCACTTACCATGTATTCCATGTTGGAAGCAGGTGGGAAGACTTTGCCTCTGACTTGATTATGATAATCAAGAATGGCAATCATGTCATTCTGTGAAATGTAGCGCTTCCGCCTGGCTTTGGGAATTTTTGCTGAGTCCAGATGAGCTGCCAAAGCCGTCTCAATGTCAGTGAAATTATTGTTTGACAGGAGTAGGTCAGTGGAGTTGGGTAACACTAATGCACTTGTTTCACAGAGAATGGAAAATAAGAAAGCACAACTGATTGCAGCTATTACTGTCATCTTGGGGCCAAAGCAGAAAGATAGGCCACAGAGGTACTCTGCTTTAAGTCAGGGCAGTAGAAAACAGATCTGTAGAAGAGAAGATGTCAAAGATGTGATTCTGTACATCTGGACAGTGGGACAAAATGAATTGGCAGGCTGTGGTCAGAACGATTCTGTCTGTCAGCTTAGCTATAAAAA
This sequence comes from Phasianus colchicus, assembly GCF_987193195.1. NCBI lineage: Eukaryota > Metazoa > Chordata > Aves > Galliformes > Phasianidae > Phasianus > Phasianus colchicus. The sequence goes on along the minus strand of NC_143438.1, from coordinate 64,419,616 downwards.
CAATCCAGTAAGAATATGGGCTGCTGAGCAATTTTCACTAACATATTATCATTAAATGATAATGCCCTTTTACCACAAACAGCAAATTAAACATCATCATACTCTGAATAACATGATCAGAGCTAGTCATATTCCTGAAATTGTGACAGTCCATAAACCACACTATAAATCCTTAATGGGGAGACTACAAGAAAGCTTAACAAATGTTATGCACTGAAAATAAAACATCCATCCCAGGTTGTGCCTGTATTGTATGCATGGATTGTTCTGACAGTGTCATACAGATAAACTAGGAGGCAAAAGAACACACAAAAAGCATAGAAACAGCATTTACATCTTAACTACAGCAAAGTGTAGTGAGCATTAATAAAACTGCATGCAAAGCAAGCTTATTGAGCTGAATGGCTTACCTTTGGATTATACCACAATGAATACAGTCTATTGTTCTCCCAGTATATATAACACTCTCCTATGTAATGATATGGACCTTTGTGAAGGAGTGTCTCTTATTACAAACTCCCAAAGAACAAAACTCTGCTGGTTGTGAAGCTTTCTGGCCACAGGAACTGCTAACAGCTTTTATATGTTACAGTGCATGCTCCACAACAGGCAGCTCCTCTGAAGGTCTGCACTGAGCCAGAGGCAGAGGGGAGGAGTTCTCCGGAGCATGCACACAGCGATTGGGTGGCATCTCCCTAGTGTAGGTGGTTTGGATATCCAGTCACACCCCCGTTTCTATAGCACCAAGAGGCAACTTGCAAGACTCCCTTTTCTTCCGGTACTTCCTACCGTTTTAAAAAATAATAATGTGTTCCTCTCGGTTTTTCCTCATTTTATGAACATCATTCTGGCTTGGCTGATGCTGTTTTCTACTGCTCTGTGAGCACACGCAGAGCAGCCTGCAGCCCAGGGTGCGCTGTTGTCCCATTCCCAGGGAAGGGAACCAGTGCCACACCGATGCCTGTCCTGCCCTGTCCCTCCATTGCTGAGCACACACATGCACTCGTGGCAGCACAAAGTACTCGGGAGATTGTGCCTTGTTATCTGACCGTCTGCCTGTGGGAAACTACAGCAGAAACAGCAGGACTGAAAGCTTCCTACATTGCCTGGGAGACATGTGTTTCACATTATCTAGCATATAGCTGGAATTATTTAAGCACAGAATGGTATAGCCACTCACACAGCAGAGCTCAGGGTGTAACGCTGAGGCCACAACGGAAGCTAGCAGAATAAAGCAGTGGTTTTTGTACTGGGGACAGGGAATGGAAGCACCATGATGTCACCAGACCGGCCACCAGAGCCAGGAGATCCAGGCAACTTCTAAAACGACACAGGTAAAAATATAATCATACTGTTAATGCAGTGTTATACAGGAGCTAGGAGAGAAAAAGAAAACCGGTTCGGTATTACACAAAAATTATCATGTGCCCAAAAATTTCAGTAGCTCTCTCAGAGAAGCAATATGGGAATTCCGTATGAAGGAAGTGGAGTCCAGTAGTTGGAGCATAGGGCTGGGAGCCAACACTCACGCTCTCCTTTTGGCTCTGCTGCTCGCTCGCTGTGTGGCCTAACCCAAGCCATTTAATCTCTGTGTGCAATCTGTACAATGGTATAACAGCCTTTTACAGACATGTTGTAACTCTCAAATAACTAGTGTTTGGTAATGTACTTTGCGATGAAAGGTGTTAAATCAGTAAAAAGTATCATCATTAGTTATATTACTGTATCTATACTTAGGCTGTCCAAAACTGCTGCTTACTCTGTAGCTCTGCAAGTATGATTTACATGATTGTACAAGAAGTTTTAACACATCGTCTGTCTTTGCAAGAGTAGATGTCGGACAACTAATTTCATGCAATTTTCTTTCTTCTGAAATGAAGTGCATATTTGCTTATGCTAGTGTCAAGAACTCTCATCCCATTGTTTGAGAACAATGAGAACAATTCTCGTCTCCTTTGAATTGCCACAGGTCCTTTGATTTCATCGAGCTGCAATTATCAAAGGGAAGACTCCAAATTAGTGCCTCAGAAAGCTTAGAGGGTAAATTTTACTAATTAGTCCCATTTTTGATTGCTATCATTATTTCCTCATACTCACCCTGTGGCAGAATTTAAAGGTTCTTATGACACAAGGCTGTACAGTGTTAGCCACAGAACAATTAGGATGTGCCAGCAAATGTTGTAAAACAGCCCTAACGTTCACAGCTGTAAAACTGAGCTGTACTTCCCTAAAAGCAGGCCAACATATGAGATCTCTTTTATTTCCATTGCTTGTGGTTATTGCCTAATTATTTGTTTCCATGTCTAACAGATCATCAGTACGACTACATATCAAAATGTAGAAATAAATGTTACGAGCAGTACTAACAAGCACAGTAGCAAAAAAACATGGTGCAAATATAAAAGGCCTTAGGATGTGAGAATGCATTAACCCGAGCTTGTCATAGTAACAAGATCTCAAATAAGAAACAGTGACAAAGAGAGCAAGAGTAATGAGGACAGTCATACATGATAACTAAGACAACCACACATGTGTACATTCAGGTTTCCTGTGAAGAAAATGAGTCAATGAACTGTCATGCAGCAAAAATTAGCATAAACCAATGAAACCTTACTAAGTCAAGTCTTCAAGAAGGTCCACACCAAGGAGAGGAATGGATAAAGTAAGGTTTTAAGCTGTCTGCAAGCTTGTAAGAAGAAAAATGAGATGAGTATGGAACCATCTGCAACATACATGAAAAGACTTATTTTGAGACTCTTAAGTCCTCTCAGAAAAACTGGAAAGAACAATCAAACAAGTGATACAAGATTATTATAGTCCAAACACAATTACTGACCATGAAACATGTCAAAATATCTTTCAACCTAATTAAGAACAGAATGTGCCAACAGAAGCATCCACATCAGGGTTACTGAGCAGTCTGAATAACAGAGAAATGTTCTTGTATTTAATGAGGAAAGTTACATAGAGAATGAGAAAGAATTTAGAAGAAAGTTAAAAAAAAACAAAGTCAATTTTTCTTCTAAAATTTTCTTTCTGTTCTAGGAAATGGACTAGATTTTAACTTTTGACTAGGAAATATCTACTTTTTCACTGATTCTTGTCCATATGTATTAAAAGAAAAATACAATACAAAATATTAGCATAAGATCTGGATTTCACCTGGGATATAGTCTATCCCAGGTGAAGCATGAGTCAAAGGGAATAGAATTTAAGGTTATGAAACACACCATCTTTATCCTGATTCCTCAACAAAATAATGACTCCCAAATGATGGCTCTTCTGCAGTTCTACCTTGATCTGAACTCTGAATCAACCTGAGAAAGAAGGTAAGTTTCATACTGTTTAAAAAAAAAAAGAAAAAAAAAGAAGTATGGCAGAGAAATCAATTGTCTGTGATATCAGAAGACAACTGGGCATATACTAGTTTTCAGTTTAAGATTATAACAACTAGCTATATGCATCCAAAGAACTACCTGAGCTCCTAAATGATAACCAAGGGTCTGTGAAGCCTAGAAACATTTGGCTCACAAAGGCTGATTTTCTGTTGCCCAAACACAGTCTTCCAGTTCCATTTCAGATGCCCTGGTTAGCTGTGTCTTCCTGAAATACAGATGAAGACATTCATATTGTACCAGACATCTACCCTGGCAGGTTGCTTGAGTAACTCTGTCAATATTACTGACTGCATTGACCACATTTTTCTTGACTACAGGCTGGTAACACCTTACACTTTAACTCCCAGTGCACTACATGATGTTATGATGTAGAATACTGATAACCAAAAATCATAAAATCATGACAACTACACTGTAAACTTAAACACTCAGATCATCTATAAGCACTAAAAATGCCTTTATTTTGAACTGAATGTCATCCATCATATCAACAATTATTAGGTCCAAATTCTATCTAGAAAAAGAGGCTTTAGAGGAAGAATATAGAAAAACAGCAGTATGGACAATTGTATTAAACATTTTTCCTGAATTTTAAAAAGTTTAAAATATATCTTCTGTCAAGCACAAGTATTAATATATTTAATATATTGTGGAGGCTATGCAGGCTTGCAGGGGAGTTGGAGATTCATGATCCTTGATGTCCCTTCCAACCCTGTCCATTCTGTAATTCTATGGCACAAAAGAGTGAAAAAAAAATGATAAGTGGAAAGATCATGAAACAATTTACGCAGCTCAGCTTTGTCTGTTACTTAGGGCAATACATCAACAGTCTAGAAAATAATTAGTAGAAAATGAGGAACAGTTGCATATAATTGGAGGAAATGTTAATTACATGTATCAAAAACTTTGCTTTGCCAAGAAATTACTGCTGAGTAGAATTTATGGTGAAGTGCTATGCCAGGCATAATATAACATTTCTTGGAAATGAGGTAATTAGCACAGTGATGCACTGATAAAATCAGTATTCTCACTAGCACATCAGCAGAAAGCACTCGCTACAGAGACAAGAAGCAAAGGGGTTAATAATTTGCTAGGCTATGTGTACTTGTCATATTGGGCATACATTTTCCAGAAATTCTTCTGGTTATTGTGTCACATTTCACTACTCTGGGCATTGCTATGCAGTTCTAGAAATCTTATCATAGCCAGCATAATGAAAACAAATGAATGCATCAGTGCTTAAGTTATTTCGGTAGATAAATTATAAAACAAAACCTCTCACGCCATCAGTTCAGTGATTGCAGTGCTTGCCTTGTAGACTCATTGTGATTAGACAAAAGCTTTTTTTGTGTGTGCTCTCACATCTCCTTGATAATATAGTCCTTTATATGGTCAGTTAAGCATTGTTATAATTGAAAATGCAGTTGAAAATTCCAGTGTATACCAGTACTAAAAAAGGAAAAATTTCACATACCAAATGCAGAGGCTCATGTTCCACTTCTGGACTCAAGCATCCTTTTTAGAACTCTGAAGAACAGAGAAGCCAAAAAAATGAAATTTTGGATAGGTGTTTAACATCTGTCAACTGCTAACCAAGTTCTAACTGTAGAACTGTGTAATTATCAACTATTCATATTTCCTTTTTAAATAAAAAGATGTATAGTAACTTGGCACCAGTTTTGCATTACAGCTGTGTACATTCTGCAGTATTTTTTTCTGACATTTCGAGCATTCGTCTCTCTCCATATGAGATTTCTATGAGTAAAAGAACCTTCTAAGTGATGTTTGACCTGAATACCCCCAAATGAACTTTGCTTAAGGAAATTAAATTTAAACCTGAAAGAGTTTCTAAATATTTACTTTGAAGGCAATATGGTCTAATGACCAGGTCACTGTACTGGAAGAAGAAAATATAACATCAATTTCTGGATCAGTTACTGACCTTCTTTGTGACTCCTGGCAATGTAATTTACTTCTTGTAGCTTCAAGCAGGAGTCTAAATCTGTTACTCTGAATGCCCTTCTTTTTTTCTATCTCATTTATTTTTACTAAACAGAAAATGTTTTAATTTAATAATGTTGCATTTTGTGAATTGTGAGATTTTTAATTGTTTTGACAGAGATCTGCTTAGATCAGTGTATTTCTCACCTACACAACTTTTCTATGTTGCTAACTTGTTCAGTATTACAGGGAAAACATTCTAACATGAGCTTCCCACAGACTACCATCTAAGGAAATGAAGAAAGGAACAGTTTCTCAAAAAATGAGATGAAGCGATGAGTTATTAGCTAATTTCAAATATTTCAATGCAGTATATATTCCCCAGAAATGCAGTAAATTCCCCAGAAAGCAGCAGAAAATTTGAGCATGAATTTCATCTCTTTATATAGATGAGCAAATTAACTTTAAAAAAAAACAATTTAAAAAGGATAATCAGAAAAGAGGATTTTGTTTTTTTGGATTTTGTGATAGGTTGATTTTGTGTTTTCTTTTGTTGTGTTTTGGTGTTGTTGTTGCTTTATTTCTTTGGTTTTGCTTTTTGTATTTTGATAGAGTTGAACCACAGATATGAGAAGTACTTATGAGACAATAAAAGTGTAATTGTCTTTTGAAAGATACCAATTTCCTATGAAAATACAAAGATAGGATGAAACTTGAAATATTTACAACAGATTTGAGAGAATTATGTTAAACATGTAATTTTGAGGTTTTATAGAATCCCTAATTCACGACTGAATTGTAATAAAGATCAGAGGCCCAAAATGGAAAGTAACATTACTAGGAGAATGTGACTTTAACTTAAAATGATGGTTTGCAAGATAGTTTCTATGCTCTTTCTTTAATCTTCTGGAAATTTTCTAAGATTTTTAGGGACTTCTGTGAAGTTTCCTGAGAACATTGGAGTGACTCACGTTGCTGGGAAAGGGTAGCTACTCCAGATTTTCTTCTGTTAACTCTAGCAGTCTCTAAATACCACTCAGCTATATCTGGTAATATCTTTTAGTATCTTTTATTTTCAACTGCTTCCTGATTCAACAACATCAAGGAGCCATTCAGCTACTGCTGACTGTAACTGTCCTCCAGTGCATCTCCTACAACAGTGGTTTCTGCAGACAGCTGAGCAGAAGGAGATTGCATACTGAAAAACTGTGTGGCACTGGTAAGAACCACAGGGCATAGTCCCCAGCACCATTTAGGCCAGTTACCTCTGGCACAGCAGAGGACTTTACCCAGGCAAGAGTATTAAAGATAAGATGTGGACATCCTTGACCGAGACAGCAGATTGGCATTGTGAGACACGGTCCGTATGTATGAAAAAGCATTTCCCCCAGGTGGACAATCCAACAACAGGACAGATTGGCGTGGGAGTTTAGGTAATCTTTGTCCTTAAAGACTTTCAAAATCCAGCTAGGCAATACTCTGAGCGAACCGGTCTGAACTTAGAGCTTACGCTGCTTTCAGCATAAGGTTGGACTAGATGAACTCTCTGAGATTCTTTCGTAAAAAATTTTACGCAGACTTGGAAAAAAAAAATCACAACAAAGAAATATATTTTTTTAGCATGTGGTAAAGAAAGTATAGATTGGGAAATCACTCTCAAATGATAGCTTCTTAGTAGTTCATCAAGATGCAGAAGCACAAGTCAAGAACTTGGTTTTTGGGTTCAGTAACTGCAAACTGAGAAGATCCAGATCCTTTTTTCTTCATCTTCCATGTCCATAGAGCTGCTATCACCACCCTAATACAATAGCATCTTTGAATTTCTGAGCTGCTTTTAAATGTACTCTTTCAGCAATGAAACAAGCTCACTCTCAGAAGAGAAGGGAGAACAGGGTCCCAAACTGCTTTTCTCTAAGAAAAACATTCGTTGTTATTGAGCTGTTAATGACACTCACCATTAGTGTTTGTTTTGTTAAGAGAAGGTCAGAGACATTGACTTTGTCTGACTTTGAACTTCATCTCAACCCTATGATATATAACACTAGAACTCAGGGGGAAAGATTTATCTATCTATAGAATGCTTCCCCCCATTTCAGGAAAAACTTGTTAACTCTCTTTGTACTTGTTTGAATCTACTCTGATGTCTAACATGATTTCATGTTTTGGCTCCCAGAAAATTTGGACTTTTGAAGGTTCCCAGAAGTGTTTCAAGTGTTATACTAGAGACTGATGAAAATTATTTCTTCATATTGTGGTACAGTTTGTTTTGTAAGTAGTCAAATGACGTTAAAAGCCGTTTATTTGAATCATTCTGAATTTAAAATACCAGTAGCGTTTGCTAGTTGCAATGAGAAAATAGCCAGCTACAATTATGAGCTATGAGTTTGCCATATAAAGGCTTTCACAGCAGAGAAGAAAAAGCAGCTCTGCAGGTTTCATCTGATCCCAGTGACTATAATTTAGCCTGGTGTGCATGCAACAAAGACGATGAAAAATGTGAACACTTAACATTTCACAGAATAATCTATTGATACAGTTGTAAAGAACAGAGTCAAGTAAATTGAGTGTTTTTCCTTTGCTCTGAAAGTGAATCTGATTCATTTCCAAGGAAGAACTGGTAATAAAATGTTTTAATTTTTTGTCCATTTATAAGGAGATATAGTCCCTGTTACATTCATTCTTACATAAGGATAAAATAAGAAATTACAGGCCTTTCAGAAGAAAATTCCCTCTAGGTTTGAAGGGCAGTCATCTACAGTTTGTGCTCTATGTACTTTTCCAATTTCCTTTCATTTGGTTCCCTACAGTTCAAGTCATTCTGAAGTTAAATATATATATATAGTTCATTAAGGCAACTGTTTTACATCAGAAGAAACAAAAAGTCCCATATTCTTCTTCTTTTCTGTATGGTCATATCTTGTCTGCTGTTAAGAAATGCTGTTTAAGAAAGTTGAAACCTAGTGGCATGAAAAGAAGGAGAAGTCCATTAGCATCACACCTACTTTTGATATTGATTACATCTGGAATTTTTGTGCCTCACAGGAATTCATTCTTAAGTATTGATATTTTTGTTGCAGAAACCCCAATTGCTTTGGATCCTGGTTAAATCAACAATTTTCATTTCTTTCATATTTTCTATATAAGGTGAAACATGCAGCCAATGAACCAAATGTGGTTCACAGTGTTTTCTAAAGCAATAGAGAAAAGTCCTTACTTTCAACAGAAAAGTGGAAAGTACCATATGGAAAACAAGCAACATGTAATACTGCTTTCAAACTAAGAGTTCTTTCATATTAAAGATCTTTTATATCTGATAGAAGAAATGACACTGGCTCAGCTTGATTCAGCTTGGAAAAGTGGAATAACCTAGTTTCACTTTACACAAGGCATGTGAGGCTCACTAGCTCTTAGAAAGTTTACAACAACTAAAGTTTACAACATCCGTTCATTAGGACAGAAGGAAAATGGTAATTCTGAGAAATCAGTAAATCACTGGCTAGGAAGGCCAGTGAGAAAGGAGAAACCATACCATATGATGCTGACATGATGGGAAAAAGGCAGATCTTATTGCTGAACAGAAATGGTGGCAGTGGCTTTTTTAAGGCTGATTTGGAACTGGACAAAGGTGTACTTTCTATTGTTCATTTGTTATGACTTACTTTGTAGAATTTGTACCTAGAGGCCAAAAGGTTTGAAGAGGTATGCATTTCAATTATTTATCTCACTCTTTGCATTAAAAATAGTCACTGGAAAGGTAACTCTTACAGATTTATTTTGAGATCTCCCTGTCATCAGTAGTATTCCTCTAAACACATCTGCATTCAATTTAGAAAAAAACTGGCAAAGACTAAAGGAGATACCTTCAACTCATGTCAATCTTCTATGTCCTGTTAGATTATTTACACTCTTATGAATACAGGCAATACAATGGCCTCTTTGACCTCAAGCTAAGATCTCTAACAAAGATCTCTGGTAATACAACTAGACAAAATATTTTAAAATAGGGGAATGGTGGTGTTGAGTTTGTTTTTACAGTGGGTTTGCCAAGTGATGCAAATGCAAATTGGAATTCCACATTCTGTATTAACAAGAGACAGAGCACAATATTATTCTTTGATGCCCTTCTGAATGGTTTTTTCATGTTGTGCATACAGCAATGCTGATCTTTTGGTAAGAAAATGACATTCCTTTCTTGATCAAAGTTAAAGTTCATAAAATATAACCAATTCAGATGTTGAATTTATTTGATTTAGTAAAAATAAAGCCATTGTTTTATCAAAATTTGAGATTGTGTTAATGAGAATGATTTCACAAAATTACTCTAAGCCCTCACTTAAATGGATAAGCTCAACTGCACTAAAGGTAAGGCACAACTCATATGAAATCAGTTAAGTTCTACTGATTACAACAGGGTTTCATTTGGCATCTGTGTTTGCATGGCTACTGTGTGTGTTCTTTTAATTAATTCTCTAATACCTGTTTTATACTGGTTAATGACCCTAATCTGGGATGATTATTAAGCTATGTGGAGAATAGCTTCTTTCAGCACTGAAAGCCTCCTAGCTTTATTTCTTCTCCTGTTGGGATTTTTGTCCCCTGAAATCAGGCTGTGAAGCCCTAGGCTTCCAATAGCCAAAACAGCATGTGTTAAAGAAAACAGTGATGTAAAGAAACATGGAAGGGCACATCCGTCAGGGTTTTGCTGCGCTAGACTTAATTTTCTTTACAGAGCTGAGTAGAATGCCACGTTTTGAATTTTTGATGAAAATAGTACTGATAGCACTGTGATGTTTTAGTTGTTGCTGAGCAGTGCTTAGAAGGAGTCAAGGACTTTTCAGCTTCTGACATTGCCTGGCCAGTGAGGAACCTGGGCTGCACAAATAATTGGGAGGGGACACAGACAGGACAGTTGAGCCAGCCTGACCAAAAAAATATCCCATACGATGTGGCATGATGCTCAGCAATAACAGCTGGGGTAAAGAATGAGGAAAGGGGAGACATTCATGTTGACTATATTTGTCTTCTCATAAAACAGCTGCAATGAGTCCTGTTTTCCTGTAACTGGCTGAACATCTGCTAGCCAATGGAAAGTAGTGAATGAACATCTTGTTTTGCTTTGCTTGCTTGTGTGGCTTTTGCTTTACTTGGTCTTTATCTCAATCTGTGAGTTCTCTAGCTTTTACCTTTCCAATTCTCTTAGTCATTCCACCTGGAGTGTGAGTGAGCAGCTGTGAAGTGTGAACTACCTGCTTGGGTTAAACCAAAACAATACCTGGGATCCTAAGTCTGAAAGTGTAGACATATAATGGCATACTAAGTAACCAAAGTAGTTTAATCCATACATGGCAATGGATTTAATTTGTACATGGTGCTATGTTTGAATTTCCTTGATTACATCAGTCAAAAGAACTCCTATACATTTCTTATGTCTTACAGAACATCTTTTCTGTTCTGAGAAAAAATAGAGTATTTCTAGATCCATAATCTTTTCTTTTTTTAGAAAAAAAAAAAAAAAGATAATTGCTAATGCAGAGTTTAAAGCATCAGTGATGCTGTGAACCTCCTGAGAGATACTATTTGCTCATCTTGTTCTTGTGAAAAAAAAAGAAAGCCATTCATGTTTCCCAAATGTTGTAACACAGCTCTATCTAGCACACAGCTAGATAGTATTTTAACTCATTTTGTGCCATTATAAAACATACGTCATTGGCAAATGTAGAAGTACTCTCATGTGCTTATACTTCAGGCGACGTTTAAGACCAGGAAGCACAAAAATTAGATTGATTAGATTTATCTCAGATTGTAAAGAACTACAATCTACTTCAACAGATGTCTTCAGGAAAGAGAACTTTAGATCAGAAAATTTGACCTTAAAAATGTTTTACATCTTGGAACAACGACTTTACCAGTTCTTCAACATGTGCAAAAATGATGGATCACAGTCTGCATCAATATACTAGCTCTTAAGACAGAAACTTTATTCAAGCAAAGTTCATACTATACGTCAACTGAGAGGAACTTTCAGTAATAAAGCAGATATTTCTAACAGAATTGTGTTGACTTACCATAAAAGTGCAAAACAGTTCTGGGCAACAGGAGTGGTGGAAAGTTTCCAGAGGAAAAGGGATAATATATCTTTTTCAGTCTTAAAAGAGTCATCTCAATATCTGTGTTCCAAATATTTTAACCCTTCAGACTTTTTTTTTTTTTTTTGCAGTTTTGTTTGCAATTTCAATTAACTGACAATAAACATTGTCTAAATCAATTATTTCACACTGAAAATCAATGAGTCTAAATCTCTTAAGTCCTAAGATATTATTATGCAGGTCCCTCTGAATGTAAGGCCTCCTATTTATTTCCGTGGAAAATACAACTGATACAAAGTGCTCAAAAACACAATGTGTTAGAGCAAATTCTCAGGTACAAAACACTACTTTTCCACAGATTCATCATTAGCTATGCATTTTTGCCAGCACTGAACAACTTGCATACCACACTTATAAATATCTGCATGGCCATCCAGAACATGGCTTGCCTTTTACATCTCTATTGCTACTGCTGAAACACACCAGCCACCACGTCACTGTGCTCACATCCACTATTTGATCTCCATAAACATTCACCAATCATTGATGAATGTCAATGGGTGCAATTTTTTTTTGCATGAAGGAATTCAGTGACACGCATCTGCTTTAAACACATTTCATGTCAGAAAACATTCTATCTGACTGCCCCTCTGCTGCCATCTGTAACACAGCAACAAAATGTAACAGAATGTTGCTGGGATGCTTCAACCTCTACTGCCATGTCACCAACATCTGCCTTTGACACCACAGGCCAAAAAAAAGGAGGCATTACTTTTGGAGCAATTGTATAAATCTTGTATAAATCATAGCAGAAGGATCTGTCAGAAAGCCAGATACTAGTCGGTAGTTATTTCAAGGCCCAAACTCCAGATATAAATAGGAAGATGAGCACTTTATTTTCCTTAGACCACTTGCCTCAAATACAAAACCTGATGATCCACCGCTGTTATTGTGAACTGATTTTGAGCTTTTTGTGCCAAAGCCAGCTGTGTCCATGCCAACATAAAATACTTTCAGCAGAACACAATAGAAAGAAAAGAATAAAAGGAAAAAAAAAAGATTAAAAACTAGAACATTTCCTATCAATCAGTGGCAGAAATATAAGAAGGCAGAATAGCAGCATCCAAGTTAAAATATAGCCAAAATATTCAGGAAAATACCCCTACTCTTCTGCAGAGCTCAGCATGATCTTTAATAACTGTACTCAGTTTCAACTTCTATAAGAAAATCATCCTCCAAAATGATGCTAGGTCAGTAATTCATTATGGGCTTATGTGAATAAATACAGTTAGCTAAATTGCCAATTCATGTAACTACATAATCTACTTTGAACTGTTATTTTAATGCCTGTGCACTTTCTCCAGCAGTGAAAAATCATTACGCCAGAAGTTATAAAATGACCATACAGGTTCCTATAGTAAAATTCTAGGCCACAAGTTGTTGATAAACCTGTTTCAGGGTCAAAGTCTTATCTCACAAAAAAATACTAACAACACTGTTCGGTTGCACTGTGTCAGCTCAAAGATGGTACATTTAAGGAAGTCTGAGGATGGATAAAATCACTGTTGATGGGAATGATTAAGCTCTGACTCTTGTGTTTATAATCACTGTACTGTGCCATCAGAGAATTGTGGTGTTGGAAGAATAGTGACATAGAAAATGAGACTTTACGGGCATCTTTCTTTCAGCCTCGTCCATTCCAAAACTACTTTAAACAATGTTCGTATTTTAAAAAGAAATTTCCAAATTTTCAGCAGAATTTTGCAAGATTATAGAGATAAGTATGTGGCCATGTAAGAGCAGAATAGGATGGACTTGCAGCTATGGAAACCTGTAAAAAGAAAGCAAAACAAGATTTTGCATTACCTTTCTTTATAGCTTTAGTGGTCTCCATTATCAAAATAATCTTTATGTGCAAACACAAACTGCTTCAGCATATACTATAACATAGAATCATAGAGTCATAGAATCACAAAGTTGGAAAGGACCTACAAGATCATCTAGTCCAACCGTCCTCCTATAACCATTACTACCCACTAAGCTACTAAACCATATCTTGTAACTCCTGATCCTCTCTTGAACACTGCCAGGGATGGCGACTCCACCACCTCCCTGGGCAGGCCATTTCAGTGTCTGACCACTCTCCGTGAGAAGTTTTTCCTTACGTCTTATTTAAAACTCCCCAGCGCAACTTGTGGCTATTTCCTTGGGTCCTGTTTGTTGCCTGGGAGAAGAGGCTAACCCCTCCTCATCATAACCCCTTTCAGGAAATTGTAGAGTGCAATGAGGTCTCCCCTGAGCCTCCTCTTCTCTAAACTAAACAATCCCATCTCCCTCAGCCACTCCTCATAAGACTTGTGCTCCAGACCCCTCACCAGTTTTGTTGCCCTTCTCTGGACACGTTCCAGGACCTCGATTTCTTTCTTGTAGTGAGGGGCCCAAAACTGAACACAGTACTTGAGGTGCGACCTAGCCTTCAAGACATGATAAAGGTCCAATTTTCATAGAACTGTCCTTAACCAACATAAATATTAAGAAAAGAGTGGAAATGGTTTTCCAACCAACATACAAATAGTATCTTCCTGGTATAGGTTTTAAATCCAGTTAGGATCTGATCATGCCATCTGCCTCCACAGTAGAGCTGCTCATGAGTAAATTAGCCACTCTAAAAGAATTCCCAGATAAAATACTGGTGTTGTCCCCCTACCATACTTACAAGACACTATTCTGAAATTGGTTACTATCTCGGTGCCATTGGTAGTAGCAAAATTTTGCTCCAAAAACAGAGAAGTTTTTGTGTTGGTGATGTAGTCTTGGATACACTGAAGACAAAGGATTTCTGTTGTTAAGTGAGACCATAGTTTAATTCCAGATATTTTTAGTAAACCTGGATATGGTGCAAGGCGAAGAAGACAGAAGACTGTTCATTGCCTTGCTCATTCTCCAATTAGTTCAATTTCTTTCAAACCTTTTAAAGAACCTTATCAGGCCTGATGAAACAAAAGTAACAGTCATTGCAAATCTCAGATTCCTGAAGCAAAAGATTTGTTACTTAAATCTCTCTGATCACTCTATATTTGCAGTACTGTTTAATGCAGTGCAGTAAGTGCTGATGCACAGAATGGTGTACTTGTTCATAAAGTAAATGTACGCAACTGTCCAGAAATCCTTGCCAGCTTTAGATATTGCCAAGAGAGATGCACTTCAGCAGATCATCATTTATATTAGCGGCTGGACAAATGAAAGCAGGATGACGCATGAAATGGCTTAAGGAAAAGCACCAACCTTTTAACTGGAAATATCACTTGTCATTTCATCCTAAAATGTTTTTAAATAAGTAATTTTAAAAAATAAAAAGCATTAACAAGCTGGGAAAGGGATAAATATCCTTTATTGCACAGCAAATTTTGCTCTCAAAATTCTTTCTTCTGTTCTTTCATGTTTCCATCTCTCTTTGAAGTGGATGAAATTTGAGCCCGTAATGAAGGTTTACCTTATTGGAGTTCAGGGCCGTCACACACACACCTAGATTAACATCTCTAAGAAATACATACTTCTGCTGTTGTTTTGACACTTAACTGAAACTCTGCTACTTCAAAAGCTAAAAAATACTTGAGAAGATAGTTCACATGCACTCTGTAATGAGCTTAACACATGCATTTACTGTGATCTGAAAAAAACAGTTGTTGCATACTAATACCAGCACTCAGGGCCATATTAAGATGTACATTACAGTAGCATAAGTAGAATTTTAAAAAATTGTATACATTATCGTCATGAAGGAACAGCTGGAAGGAGATTTAGTACCTATGTTTAGACGCAATTCACAAAGAGAAACTGAGTGGCTAATGTTAAGTGTAGAGAAGATTTCCAAAGTTCAGTATTACTGAGATATAAATGACATTTACTTTTATCATATACTGCTTAAGTTCATTATTTTAAATGATCTTCTGAAAAACAGGCTATTATTATGGAACAAGCATTTCCTACCAACATCTTTGCACGTTTTACTGATGTGTATTTTTATTTGTTTATTTACTATAGCAAACTGTTTAAGAAATTGCAACATCCCAATGAAGTAATGTCAGTTTTGAGAAAAGAAAACTATTGGATGCTACTGCCACTCAAAGCTTACATCTCAAGTAAATTCTGTCACTGTTCTGCTACTGACTTGTACACATGGCTGGTAATAAAAACTGGAGCTGTGAATTAGCACCATTTCACAGTCACTATCTGGTAAAAGATATATCCTTAAACTAAAATTTTATTTATCAAACAGTTTGCAAATCTTTTGAGTGAACTTTTGTCCTGTTTCAAAGCAATTTTTCTGTAGTTCTGTTTTCAAATATGGTTTCCAAAGAATTTTTCCTTTTACACTGATTTTCAGTGAAGACATTCTAACATTATCACTTCGTGAAACTGTGAGGAAAATGTGGACTTTCTGAGATCTTTTGAACAACACTTAAGACAAGGTTCACAGATCCCCAACTTATGTTGCTAATGTTCATTTCTTAATATTTCTCTTCAGAAGAAAATCTAAATTCTTGAGACCTAAAGATTTAAGTCCATTACAATTAAGGAAAAAAAAAAAAATATGTAGGAACATTGAAAATCAGTCATATTCGTAATGAATCACATGTGTGCATGGTGTAGAAAAATGCTGACGTTTTATAGCATAGTAGATGATATTATGGTAAAAACAATAGCATTCACAATTTTTAAAGTATTGCTTTGCTGTAAAAGACAGTATAGATCCTGTGTTTATTAAATAAGACTTCTGAAGTAAACATACCACTTTTTAAAGCAAGAAATATTCTTTTTAAATGGTACTCTAGATTCCCAGCTTCGATTCTTCAGTTAATTCTTCAGTTTTTTTTACAGTATTGTCACTGGTAATGAGACTTGTTATGGAAAATTATGTGGTCAGAGACACTTTTGTACCACTGCAGTTTTGTTGTAGGAAAGGAAGGAATAAATGTTATATTTTCTTTAAAAAATGCCACGGCTATTTTTTATTATAATGACACAAAATAGAATTCATGAGATCTCAAATTTGAGAAGAAAAAGTTAGAACTTACGTACAACTCTATCTTTCATATTTTTCCAATTTTGGAGAAAATAAAATGTAGCAAAATATTATTTTTGTCAATAAACCAAGTAGAAATGATTCAAAATGCAAACACAGGAACCAGACCTGTGATTAAGGCGCCATTTTTAAACTCAAAGAAAGGCAGTATTTCAATTGAAACTCCATTACTTTTTTGCTATTTGTCATCTGCGCTGGATGCAGTGTTTTCCTGGGGACTGGTCCAAAAATACGAAGCAAAACACCCCCTGAGACTAACATTATCATCACTGTTTTTTAAAAACCACAGTAAATTCTGTCAGGACAACATGACACATTTATTTGACCTTGAAAATAATGCTCTAAATATTTTTTTCCCATAAGGAGGGGAAGAATGAGAAAGAATAGAACATGTCAACATGGGGTAGTAGTATGACCTAATTTTAATGTTTAATTTATATATCTATATTATGAACTTATTAAAAGATTCACATAATGTAGGGTCATCTGATATGCCTTATTCTGGCTTCCCTTGCTAGTCAGTGGAGTAAAAACAGTGTTTCATAAGAGAAATAGAGTATACATCACCACTGATTTTGAAGGGAACCTTTGTAAAATCCACCCATTTACCCAGTCTCTTAAGTCTCCCAGTGTATTCAATAAAAAAAGATAGGTTTTTCAACTGTAGTCATGTTCTCATTCTCCTGATTGTAGGTAGCAGTGAGTCTTGGTAGTCTCCAGCCTTCCCTTGCTTTTGTGTCTCTTTCCACAACAACCTGAGTGAAGTGATCTGGAAGTGTCCTGCAGCACACTGTGCACAAGTCCCCAGTCTGGCAAGGTCAAGAGCTAGGACCTGGTGTGAACTGTGGCATATACTCTCACTCCTTGTCACAGTGCTGAATGAAGATAATCTGGGATTATGAATAGAGCTGAATCCTGCATTGGCAAATTTGTTCAAAAACAATTCTTAATGAAGTCGTATTTGAGAGCTTATTTTAGCCAGTGCCAGGCAAGGTCAGATATTTGCATACTCAAAAAAATTCAGCTTTGGACACTGTTTCTTTTGTATTTCATAACTGTACCAAAAGTACCTTACAATTTCTTTATACAAAAACTCAGCCATAAGTGTTCTCACATTACACACTAAATATTGCCATTAGTTAATATCTCTTTGACTCCTAATGTTAAATAAAATGGAATTATTGATCTGAGATGACATACAACATGTGCGGTATCAAGCTAGGGAAAGAAGTGTGAATGAGTAAAAGAATTTGGTATTATTTTATTTTTGTTCTCTGAGTCATGTTGTAAAAAGATTATTTTGATATGAAAGGCATACTGTTCTTTAATAAAATTTTTGCCCTCGCTGTGCATAGACAGGCTCATTAGTTAAACCCTGAGCTTTAGAAGTATGAAAAGCCTACTGTACTACAACCTAAGTTATGATAAAATCTATGATACAGAGCTGAAAAGGCAAATTCTACCCTTTCTTTCAATCTTGAGCACTTTGGAGAGTTGTATCCACAGACTACTTGGATGTTTTGGCCATTTGGTGGCAATTCTATGGAATTATAGACTATGGAGTGAAAAGCAGGAAACAAAATGGGTCCAAATATTTTACCATCTAAATCACCGATGTTCTTCAAAAATCCCAAAAATTTTAAAAATAAATGGAAAAAAAAAATTGGTTCCATTGCAAATAGCACAGACTGGAAAGATTATTTTATGCAAGGTTCTCATCTCTTGCCAAACAAGAAAGACAACTGAAAATGTTTGGTTATATTTCTGGGTCTTCAAAGACAGAGTTTGTGTTGTCATCTCTATTTACATGAACTAGACTTGTGGATAAAGAAGATAAAGGAATCACATATCTATTCCAAGATTGTCTTAAGGGCTGACTGGTTTCCAGATGTCTAGCTAAGGGATCATGCAACATTTTCTCTTCACTTATAATTTTCCCCTCTCTCTTCTACTTTTTAAAAAGTAAGGAAAGAGGAATTTGTAATATTTTGCATTTTATTTGGAAGTTTGGTAATAAAATCAGTTCTAGGGTAACCCAGGTTTATATAAGTTTTGTTTGCTTTCATACTGAAAGGGCACAGGCATTTTCATCATACACTACACTAGCCACTCCAGAAACATTAAAATATTTCTTCAGAGTCTAGAGTAGCCATTGTTTCACAGTGTGCCTTACTGAGGGATTTGGCAGCTGCTACAGAATTAACCCAGGACTTGCCACCAGGCCTGATCTCTAACTCAACCTCTACAAAAACTCCAAGCAGACTTCTAAGAAATGTATGAATTTGTAAAATAAAGCTAAAATATTTTCTGCTTTGCTTCAATGTGGACTATGTCTTTCTTCTTCCATTCTAAGTCCTCATGCCACTATTTCTCACATCATGTGCTTAACAGCACAGACAGAGCATGTATGCCATGTGGCATAGTCTTCCTAAATGAAATAAAATTTGCAGAGCATGGTTATACCTTCGTTTATTTTCCAGCACACTAATGATGACCAAATCTAAAATTGCCTTTTACTGAGGCTCTGTTTGAGAGGATTTAACTGCTCTCTAATATTCTGCATTGGGTGTCAGCCTAAATAATTCTGCCAAATCACATATCACATTTAATTCGGAGACTATCCCAAATGTGAGCATCGTGTTTCCAGACTTGTATTTCTGCATGCTTGTTTGCAATCCCACAATGGTAAGGCTGGACCTAGTTGGGAACTGTGAACTGGTCTCTCCCTCTCTTGAGCATAGTCCGAGCTGGGACATATTTTCTTCCTGCAGTTTTACACACAGCAACAGATAGCCTATCTCCCCTTTAAAATCTCAGACACATCCTACATTCACTAACACTTCTGTTCTCTGTGAGAGAAACTTTTCTCAGGTACATTACATCTCCCACCTCTGATTCAGCACTGCAAAGCATGTGTCCTATGCTGATCTTCCATCTTGTACATTCTCATTCTTCAATTTGAGCACGCAAAGAGAGCTTTTAGCAAAGAAGAAGGCCTGTCTTTGAAGTGCAGCCTTATCTGTGAGAACAATATGGGAGAGATTAGAAGCTGATATAAAATCTGACCCAGAAAAGTGCTGTGTGCTTTTAGCTTCCAGAGGCACCATTGGATCATGTTCTTTGAATGGCAGTGCAGGAGTCAAAATAAGAAGAAAATTAATATTTATCTCTTTTAGACACCTTTTAAATTCCCTAGCACCTTTCAAAGACAGGCAAATTGCAAAAAAATAGGTGTTTTTTAAAAGTCAGTAGTTATCTATTTGTACAGGCTGTAGTAAACAAACCCAGTACAACTCATTGAAGTACATCACGAAGCTAACTTTATAAGGTGTCTTTCGTTCATCATGCTTTTCTCTCTACAAATTTTCTGTGCTGCTTCAAAATGGGAACACATATTGGATATTTTCTCTGTAACATTTGGCTGTCTGTCAAAGTGAGAGCAATGTTAGGTGTAAATCACAAGAGTACTTGTTCCAATTTAAATATTATTTTTGTACGCTCTCTTAGACTATTCCCTCATATATCAGCTGTTCCCATGCAGACCAGCACAAGAACATCTGTTTAAAAACAATCTGTTTATTTTATTACATCTCACAAAGTAGTGCTTATGAAAGCACATAACACTGGGAAAGGGGGAGAGCTTCTTTTTTCTTTGAATTCACATATATGACTTCTTATGTTAATGAAATAAAGCCTACACAATCAGCACACACTGCCATTTTGTTCAAGTCTTGTTTCAAAGCTAAGCAAAGGAATGAGGATCTAAGGCCATTTCTCAGCATTACCAGGCCCAGAAACAGTAGGCTGCTAAGTAAACACTCCATTAATACTTTTATATTTCACAATTATTTTTGTATAAAAAAGAATGTAGGTTTTATTTCTTTGTTACTTTTGATTTGTTTATGTGTGTGTATGTGTTTTTGGGGGAAGGATCTTGTTGATATTTTTAATTAGTGGCATATTTTACTTGTGTAACTAAATAAAAGATAATAAAATGTGATTTAGGATACAAGTAAAAAAATGGGTTCCATGTTCTACTTATTGCTGATATATTCACAGGGTATGAACTGATAAATTGTGTGACAAGTCAGATCTGAAATGTGACAGATTCCACTTGGTATTTAATTATTGCCGCTCTATATAAAATATTGTAAATGTGCATGAATCTTCCTATGTGACAGTTTCAAAATGTTGTGTTCAATAAGTCATACACTACCTAGTCATTAACTAGGTAAATCTCTTCGTCTTGCAAGAGGAACTAAACTGTAGGTCATTAATACCTATATACCAGATGTAGTGTCCTTCACACGTGAGGCTGCTCTCAGTTATGCAGAAAGCAACATGCATCTCTTGTTGCTAAGTATCTGAGCTCTACAAAATAACAGCTTGTGTTGTTTTCTGTGGCCAGACTTTAGATCCTTGATTTCTTGGTCAAAATAAACATTGCATCAAATCAAGTATCACCCATTGCATGGATCTGTAAAGTGTTTCCAAAAGGCTCAGGCTGAGTCAATACAGCAGGGAATGTTAGACAGCTTTGCTGTTTCTCCTGTGTCTACAACGATAAAAATAGATTACAGAAATATGCTTGCTGTAACAGAGCTTAATTTTCTTTTTAGGAAATGCTTTGGAAGAAAATAATTTTCTTAACAATGTAAGAGCAAGCATCACAGAATCACAGGATAATAGAGTGGCTGAGTTTGGAAGGGACCTCTGAAGGCCATCTTGTCCAACCCCTGCTCAAGCAGAAACACTCAGAGCAAGGTGCCAGTTCAGATCTGGACCGTGTTCAGACATTCTTGAAGATCTCCAAGGAGAGAGACTCCACATCCTCTCTGAACAACCTATGTTTGTGCTCAGTTGCCCACACAATACTGAAATGCCTCCTCATGTTTAGACAAAACCTTCTGTGTTTCAAATTGTGTCCATTACCTGTTGTCCTGTCGCTAAGCTCCACTGAAGAAGTGCCCCAGTCTCCTTGTCTTCTGTGTACGTTCGTCATCTGTTTCACTCACATTCTTATTTCTTCAAAGTGTAGCTGGTAATACCATGTCCAAGGTAGATTACATAGCTATGCTTTCACATCACAGGATCTCAAGCTATAGTATATACTTACCAGAAAAGAAGTATAAACTGCTCCAAAGCTTCCAGCGTATGCTGCAGCAACAGCAGGTCTCAGATGTGCTAAGCTGCTTATATGCTGGCGTATATGCTGGTGACTCTGTACATAGATTCAGGGGTTTGTTCCAAAGAGGAGAAAGAAAAAGGAGTTGCGAGTGGGAATAAGGGCATGGCACTGAATTCTCACATACAGGTCATTTAGATGTCTTATTTTATGGTCTTATCCTATGTTTTCCACATTGGAAAAAAATAACAAGTGGATGTGCATGGACTCAGAAATACTAGATAACTTGTTAATAATCTAAAAAACATGAATGCCAGATCAGTCCAAAGTAAACTATTTTTATTGAAAATGTAGTTTCAGAATTCATCTTCTGGTAATTTATAAAAATGCACCTTTGTGGAAAAAAATATTTTTCCAGAAGGAAACCTCCCTAAATAAACTAGTGTTGTATGAGACAGTTTCTGACATTCTGGTCCACACTTTATGCAATAGTTTTTGGGATGGATAACCACATGTATTCTTTTGGATAACACCTGCAAATTCAGTACAAATCATGACAAGTGTTTTTATTGGTACTGCACAGAATCCTGGTGGGGCATTGGATGCTGCAGGTTCAAGTAAACCCTTGATTAGTTTAGATAGGACAGTTTCTCTAAAATAGTGCTACATATCCTTATATACATAGTCAAATTGCATCATTATTTTTCCTCTTTTTTGTGTGTGTGTTCATGTGTGAAAAACTTCAGTATGATAGCATAGGGACCATTTACTTTCCAGTTGATCAGTATCTTCTAGTGGATCATGATTACTTAAGAAAATTGAATGTTTTGACTATTCAGTCATTGCCTTTGAAAGACAAATTCACTAGGAAAAAGCTGTTCATCCTGTCTTTTAGTCCTGGAAAGCCAAATGAGTAGCTGCATGGGTTATATTTGTCCTATAGGCTTTATATTACATCTGCCTGATTTGACATTTTGGAGGAACTTCTAAGTCCAGTGATACTAATGCCAGGAGTTACAAGGACATAGGCATGAGAATATCCAGAAGAACTGCCAAAATGACATAAACTTCCATATTTAGGCCAAAGAACCAGAGTTTGAATATTCAAAAAGACAGGAAGGAAAATTCGGGAGCTTTAGGTGGGTGAACTTGGAACAGGTCTGTAACAAACATATAATCATCTCCATATGTTTGAGAAAGAGAGTGAGGGATTTGTAGTAATGGACTTCAGGGCAAGAAATACGTGTCAGAAAAATTAGTATGTACAGATACAGGAGACAGGAAAGGTGCTTAGTTGAAGGGAAAAAATGAAAGAGAAAAAAAAGCTGGAGGAAGGAAAAGGAAATTTCTTAGGGTGTGTGGATGGAGCCTTTTCTGAGTGGAAGTTGTGGCAACTAAAAACTATTTGCAATGAGAGAGATATATGAAGAAATTTATGAAATATATACTAAATTTTATTAAAGGGACAGAATAAAATCAATATACTAGTATATAGGAATGGTAAAATTAATTTCACTGTTTCTAGAATAGGCAGTCTGAAGAAAGAAAATAGCAATACTAGCAGTTGAAATTATCTAACTTATAATGGAATTACTGAGTGTTGTCACTGTAGGAAAATTGATCTCATTAGTAGTATGAAGAAAAAGAATGAAATAAATGTTTTACATAAACATTCAATAACCTGAGAAATGAAATTAAGGATGGAACTGTAAAGTAGATATTATGAGAATAACAGCAATAGAGCAGTCATACATAGAAAATAGCTAAATTATCCAGAACAGACAGGGATAAGAGCAAGGATGAAAAGGATGAAACATCAATGGGATTTAAAAACAAACAAACAAACAAAAAAACAACAGAAATTAATTTTCCTGATCTCATGATCACAACTTGATGAAAATTTGCAAGCCAACACTAAATGTATAGACAGGAATTTATAAAATATTATTACAGAGAAATGATCTGTAGTAATGTTGGAGACTTTAGTTTCTCAGATACAGACTGGAAAACAAATGCTGTTACCAGTGAGCAGACTTTAAAACTGCTATACCTTACATATAACTACTGAAACAACTATGAAGCATGTTACAAATCTAGCCTGAAAACACTGTAGAATAATACAGTAAAAAGATAAGTGTTCATTAACTGTTTCTCATTGAAATAGATGAAGCAATAAACAAAAAAAATCCCTAAGATTCTCTCTTTGTATTCTGAACTGAACTTGAGACTTGTATATAGAGGAAAGCTTTAAGCAAGTGTTCATAAAATATCTTTTCTTGAAATATATGCTTATATTTGGAAAAAAAAATAAAGTAGAAAAATACAAAGAAGAACTTTGGATCTAGACGAATTAATAAACAAACAGATATGAGGAGTAAGAGAGCTGCCAGGAATGAAAAAAAGGACTGATCAGACAAGAAACCATCTCTTTGAGATCAAGAAGTCTAGGCCTTTGGCTATTCAAGTTGAGCTAGACTTTTAAAGGTTATTAAAATACATAGGAAAAAAAGACACTTTCGGAGTGCAAATAAAAACAGAATTTAAAGAAAATAAAAATTAAAAAAAAATTAAGTACCAAGGTTGCAATTAAAGGTAATCCAGGTATGGCTTCCACAATAAACACTAAGCTTTCATAAAGAATAATAATTTCAATATTGAATGAGAAAGTTGAAGTGTATAAAAGAAGGCAAGATGCAAAAAGTTGCCAGAATGGAACTTGTCTTAGAACTTAAACATTTCATTGCAATCAAAATCATGTAACTGAACAATCACTCCTTCCAAAATTTTGAGATAATTAGAAGGTAGACTAAGAACTTCAAGAGAATGAGAGTACGAAAGCATAAAATAGAGACAAATACAAAATGTTTCACCTGTACGAAAGATGGGGAAAAAGGAAATTATTCAGGCTATTACAGATAAGTCAGACCTTGTTTTTTTCTAAAGAATTAAACAATTCATTTAGAGGAAAGCAAAAAGAAAGTAAACTAATGCACTGAAGTGTAAAATTTAAGTTGATCTCATGATAATTATGCTGTGATAAAGCATCTTGCTATCTTTGCTGATGTAAACAGTGTTTTTAATGAAACAAACATGACAGCTCCAATCATGCTTGCATGAAGCCCATGAAATAATATCCTACAGGAAATAAAGAGCATAAATAAAATTACTGAATAATAATGGCACTCTCACATTAGAACACATTGAATAAATGTTTCTTCTTAAATACAATCCCTTTTTGGTTTGGAATAGGGTTTTATAATGAGCCAGTAACTTTGAGAGATCACACTTGGCTCTTAAATTATAAAGATGCTTCTGGAAATCCAATCATTACTATTGTGATGTGTAATTTCACTTTTATTGTTGACAGTTCACTCCTAGTCTTGAGGATGGCTGTTGTCAAAGAAAGCCAAAATCTTCGGCAGATGTGGAAATCCTTGCATCATCTGTGTGTTTTTGCTATCAAGTTTCCTCATCAAACTTTGAACATAGTTGTGTATTCAGTAGCAATGGAAATACAGTGGAGAGATGATGGACTCTTTCCAAAACCAGATATGACTAATAAGGACTAACTGGAAAGCATGTCACAGAGACAATATTTTTTTGTTCACTTGGGAAACTATGTTTTTTGAGAGATATTTAAACAAAATAAGAGAGATAGTTATGAAGAACATTTATTAATTTCATAACAATTTTCCTTAACCAATGAATTTATATTGATTTTACAATAAGGCCTCTTCTCATCTGTTTCAAGTTTTGTGTAATATAATTTATAATTACTCTTAGAATCACCACTAGATCCATCTACCGTGTGAATTTCCCCCTTTACTAACTAGAAGTTACTGGATTAACCATTTGTTAATACAATTTACAGGATCCAAAATGTCACTGAGCTTACATATTTTAAAAAATAAATTACATAGTTGGCTATTAAAAACTGTTTTCAGGACACCATACATGAAATCTGCTAACTTCTGACCTCAGGCTGTTGAATTGAGTGAAAATGACAGACTAAACTTAATGCATGTGTCCCTTTCTAGCCAAATAAAGAGATAGAAAAGATATTTTCTGTAGACTTTGTAGCCTTTGTGAAGACCTCTAACAGGAATTTTATTTAGACTTCTATCTTTGTTATTCTTACCATGCATATGTAAACAAAAGAGATTAAAGGTAAGTTAAAATGAACTAATTGTCCCTATAAATAAGCATAGTGTTAAAGATATCCACAACCTGTTCTCCAAGTAGCAAGAAGTACACAAACCATACAATCATTAGCCAGAAATAATAGAGAAAGGACAAGAAGAAAATACAAGAATTCCCATAGCTGCTCCCTTCTTTGTGTCTTGTCTAACAAAAACTATGCAGACTTTTGCTGATTTTTCTGACAATTACTCATCTGAGAAGGTATCAAAGTATGGAATGTCATCAGGCTAGAGTTAAAAATTCCTATAATACATTTAGCTCAAAAACAAACTATAAACATGTATTTGAGTGGGTCTTAAAGATAAAGTGATGTTTGAAAACTCGGAGCTAAATTCTGCCAACTCTTAATGACTATTTTATATGATTATTTTGTGCAAAAATTCAATGGTACAAAATGACAATTCTCTTGTTATGTCATGCCTGAAACTCATGCTAACAACAATTGAATCTAAGACTGTTGTGTAACTAAATGGGTCTTATGCAGAGAAACTCAGTGTAATTGTACTGGAAATGACCCCTCTGTAGCCTCATCTGTATTTCCTTTAAGCTCCCATTCCTGCAAAAGAGCATTGCTGTTTAAATACTTTATTAACAGGAATGATAAATGCTTTTTTGTAAGAATTTTGCCAATAATTACTATAAAGCTGTTAATTAGAAATGTAATAATCAAATTATTTGTGGCCATAATCATAATAATTGTGTAACTTACAATTAAAAATGCTGCCTACTATTGCTGCATTAGAGTTTCCATCATTATTCTCTGCATGCTCCTGCCATTACAGCAGTACCAAGCAGCGTGCAGACCAAGATACTCATTTAAGTTTCATCTGTTTCTGTTTTCCCCAACCTCCCTGACTTCAAGTTAAGATTCCTATTAAAGCTTTTCTGGCTGGTTTTCTTAGGAGCTACCTTACATTTATATGATACTTGCTTTTCTTAGATGCTTCCAAGCTTGTTTTACAGATTTTGTTTTGTTTTGTTCTTTTTCCCTCTTGCTTCCTACCCTATTCAACATTTGCTGGCAGCTTTTGTAGTAAACTTGAGACAGACAGTCATACTCAGACAAAATAACAAATGACTTGGACTTTCAGCCCAAGGCCGTAGTAGAGGGAATTAGAGCTGGATTTTTTTCTAGAGTAGAGATGGAACAAATCTTTCTGTTTATATTTTTAAATGTCTGCTACACTGGGAGTGTAGGAAAAAATAAAAAGATCAGTAGGAACTGTAATGTTGTATAGTTTTTAGCCACATTTTACCTTACAAGTTCAAAAGATGTCTGTATCAGCATAACTTATTTTAAACTTTTTCATAAGAGATTTTCACTTCAAGATGAGGCCTTTAAAAACAAACAGTACAAACAAACAAACAAAGACATGATAACAATGAAGAAAACAAATATTTTAGAAGATCTGTTTTTATAAAACACTTTCTTAAAGTTTCTTAAAGAACATAGTATAGCAATAGGGAACGAGAGAGAGAGAGAGAGCTATAGTGGCTCTGGGCAGCCTAGTCTAGTGCTTGGCAACCCTGTCCATGACAGGGGGGTTGAAACAAAATGATCTTTCAACCCAGGCCATACTATGATTCTATAACTTTGTGTACTGCAATGTATAGGAGGAGCCACAAGTAACTGTAGTATGAACAACTTGAACATAGTGACTATAATGTGATGAGGCTGGATGTGCAAATCAAGAAAGTTACACACATCATGCTATGGCTAAATGTCATTCCATCCTCTCTTCCACTTTAGTTAGCATTATAGGGAATGCTTCTTGAATAGTCTAAAAATGTGTAATCGTCTCAGTGATCTGTCATCCACTGCTACAAGCAGGCAAGTGATTTAAAAAAAATAGTAAGCTACCTCAGAAGAATGCTTCAATATGGTCTCTTTCTTTAATACATTCCAGCTAAAATAATATATCTCCTCCAATATTTTGATGCAGGAAGCTAATTGTTTGTGTTTTGCTGTTGTTGATGTTTAAACATATGATATGGCTAATTGCATAGCAATTGATTTAAATTAGATAAAAATCTCAATAAACTGACTGGAGGAATGCATCATAAGATATCATGACATTCAGCTTCAAGTAATCATTCTTCAAATCAGCATTTCTTTTTTTTCTTGTTCAACGTTCCACAAGAACAGTGACAGTTCTTTTGAGAATACTTTTCAGGAGTGATGTTTTACTGTTGGAAGTCTCACAATTATAAACCTGGGTAGAAATATGATTAAACCAGTGGGAACTTCTGTTTTCCCATGTCTGCAGATGTCACTGAATTGCTTCAGCTGAAGGACTATATTAATCATGCAGAAAAGTAAATAAATAAAAAATAGAAAAATATGTTGACTTATACAAATTGAAAGTACTAATGAAATCGTATATCTTTCACTTCTGGTTTGTGGTCATGCATTAATCACATTAAGTTTGTCAAAATCATAAAACCACAGCCCATGGAAAAGGATGGGTAAATCATGGAGTTGCTTGCTCCTTCCAGAAAGTGTTTTTATTTTTTTATTTTGTAGAACTGAGCACTATAAAGCTCTGAACTCTAACATCTTTATTTTCGTTACATATCAGTCCTTATCTATGACTAATTACTATAACTAATAACTTTCCAGGTCTGACTACAATTTATGTTTTAGTCTGGAATGCCTTTCAATCTACTCTATGCTTGTAATTTAAGTAGCATGGCTTTTTCCCACAAAAAAAAAAAAAAAAAAAAAAAAAAGCTCATGACTGCACAAACTATACGTCTTAGTAATAATCATTAATAATGTGATAACTTTATATTCAATCTGATTACATCTAATTCTGCCTCAAAGAAGGCCTTAGCTTCATTTGGCTTATTTCAATTAGATCTTATGCAGACAAAGCACGTGATTTAGAAGTAGCACAAATCTGCCACTTTTGCCCAAAGGCAGCGTGGATCAGACCAGCCAGTTGTGGTAGCAGAAGGTTGGTCGCATGGACAGAAGGTGAGCCATGCCACTTGTGCTTTGGACTTCAGCTCAGTTCATTGCCTGCTGTAGTGTAGCCTATGGAATGCTGCTTGGACTAATGTACACAATACATTAAAAATTGCTTTGAGAGGCATATGTTCAATTCTAAAAGTCTAAAACACTGCTTTTCAATATGTATATTTCTTAGTAACTCCAGAAGATTACAGAATAACAAAAATTGTTCTCAGAACAAAATGACTTGGGATAACTCAGAATTCAGGACTTTATCCTCTTCAGCCTGCTATATTTAAACTTCTGTTTTTCAAAACTAGAAAAGAAGTGGAAGGATCAGGGATTATAGTAAC
The DNA here is from genome assembly GCF_987193195.1 of Phasianus colchicus. Lineage (NCBI taxonomy): Eukaryota > Metazoa > Chordata > Aves > Galliformes > Phasianidae > Phasianus > Phasianus colchicus. The sequence continues at coordinate 64,390,474 of NC_143438.1, read as the reverse complement.
TAGGAAGTAACAAGGAAGTTGTAAAAATAGTCAAGGTAAACTACTGAATCAAAAAGGATGTGCTATTAGTGATTAAAACAACAAATGTGTTTAGTTGAGAGATGTTGACTGCTTTAACATATGAATGAGAGTAGAGTAGATAATCATTAATAGTCTCTGCGTTTTTTTCCAGCTGAGAAAATTCTGGGAAATAAGTGGAGTATCTACTAATGTGGTGCTATGTAAAGCTGAGCCATTTGTTACTTTTCCATTTTCACGGTATGGAAGTTGCTTGATTGTTTGTCATTTTAACTTCAATGAATGTGAATGCTTCTATTCAGTACTGAAAATATAAGATTATTACATAATAATTATCAGATATTGGCATATTATTTTATTAAATACAAAATAAAGTTGAGGTAAGCAGCAATGTAAAATCCAGGAAATGGGCTGTTGGAGTGAAAGGTAATAACTTTTCCCAAAAATTTAATATAAACATTTTCAAGACATCATCACACAATATATAAAATAATGGGCTCCTCCATGCAAAATGTGCAATTGAGGTTTACTTCTTCTCCTGGTAGAGAAATAAGTAGATTACTATCATCCTGAATCAAGGGAATGTAAAAAAAATTGAGTTTAGTAAGGCTTGTGACATTATCTCCCAATTCAATCATATCTAGAAGATAAGGATGTATGGCATGGAAGAGCACGGTGTTACATGGGCTGAAAATTCACTGGATGGGTAGCTCAAAGTCCAACTGGCCAGCAACAAGCACAGTACTGCAATGGTTGTTAAGATCTTGTATACATAATTCAGCATATTCTTCAGCAGCTGGCATTATAGAACTTACAAGGAAAGGACAAGATCTGGGCCTTTTTGATCTGATGAATAGGAAGCTACAGGGTGATCTGTTAACAGCTTACAAGTACTTGCACCGGGGAGGTGAAGAAACCAAACATTCCTCAAAGCTGCCTTGGGACATTCAGATTGGACATCAAGCGAAAATATTCACCAAAATCAGTGTAGTAGCACTGGACTTTCACTAAATAGATCCTTAATGCAAAGCCAGTCTTGACAAAAGTAATTCAAGTTTATGTTCATATGATACCTTGTTTGAGGAAGTGGGATAGGAATATGATGTTAAGGTTCACTGCTAAAAGTATTAACCACAGCAGCTGTGTTTGATGCTGGCAGTAGTCCTGCTTCAAGCAGGGTCCGACTAGATCATGTCCAACCAACATTTCTCCAATTCTCCTATAATGTGACTGTTCCTCAAGGAAGGCATTTGATGCCAACATGTCAGTACTAAAATTTTCTCCTATTCACTAGATCAAAAAGGCCAAGAGAACAAATGGAAGATTTTGATGGAAACAGATTATAGTCTTTAATTAACTAAGGGGTCTTAGATTGGCATTAAATTCACAAAATCTAGGTATTTTATCATTGAAAATAACTTCTTCATAAAATTAATACAGAGCAGAGGGTTGGCTTTTTTTCCCTCCCATAAATTATTATGTTCCTATCAGTAATCTTTTTACATACACATTTTCACAGTGTTTTATAAAGGGAAGGAAGTTTCAGAATAGATCTCCTATCAAATATTCCATGAGAAACTTAGTAGCATTATAAAAATAAAATAAAATAATAATAACGGGAAGAAAAAAAAAAAAAAAAACAGCCAGTAAGACTTCTATTCCAATCTCTAAGTGCAATGAATTCTACATCGGGCACAAGCTATTCATTCACTTTTTTACTCTTGTGCTGAGTAGTTGCAGTCTGAATCAGTAAGAGGTGCCCATTCTAAAAATAAAATAGACGTTATTCAAGAATACTTGACATGTTATGAGTTTTTAAATGGCACATAAAGAGAAAACACTTTCTAATAAAACTTGCTAATAACTTTTGGTTTGGCTACACTGTCAGACTTGAAAAGGTACATGAATGGAAGTGTTAGAGAGAAATAAATTTACAGAATTCACAAATAGATTTTCCATCCTGTTGAAATCACATACCTACTGTGTAAAATGTTCATCTTTAAGGTTCTAAACTACAAACTTCTAGAAACTGTCAAACTGAAAATTTTAATTTGTTTTAGATTTAAGACTTATCCTGAATGTTTTCTGTTCAGGAACTGTGAGGATGCTTTTTTTAATTAATCCAGAAACATAATGGAAGTTATACCACTTCATACTTCAGGTCTTTAGTGCCAAAAGAGCTGATTGTGTCATAATTTTTACTAAGTTAAGTAGAACCAAGTCCAGCCAGAATTGCAAGTCTACTTTGTGCTCTGAGAACCTATTTCATTGCTGTAATATACTAGAATTTTTTATTAACTACTTTCATTTCAAAGCAAGTGAATCAAATATTCTCAAGAAAAGAATTTAAAGGAAAACAGTTTCCACGAAAATCATCAGTTATTTGCTGTCAGGGATTGATCTGTATGTATGTAGGCAGATTTTAATAAATAAAAGTTTCAAAACGTTTAGAGATCCAGTGGAAAGGCATCAATAAAAGTATCGAAGGTATCATTTTCAAAGCATATCTGTGTGAAAAACAAAAGGAACAATATCTTTTTCTTTTCCTCCATGGAAATAGAGAACAGAGATGCTTCCAAAAACAATTAGAAGACTCTGCTTCTGTTCTTGTTTAATCACATAAACTTCAAGAGAAAACAGTTTTAATGCAGTTTTCCTTCCTTGTTGCATTTTGATCTTAAAGTGTTTGTTCTAATAAACCAAGGTTCAATTTGTTCCTTGACAGCACAAATCAGTTCTGAGTTAGAATCATTCACTGGAGCAGTTGTAGGGGATCCAGATCCAATACATTCAGGGTACCTCATATGCCATATTTATATAGAATATTATCTTAGACTTTGGTCAAATTCAGAAAGCTACAGATAGAATGCTGCATTAGTAATCTGTGTATATATCTCACATGAACTCCCACTTAAATCTCATGTGCTGAGGCTACCAAGGTTTCAAGGCACACACAGAAATTATGTAAGTTAAGGGACAAGGTTATCCATGATTTTATTTGGTGTAACGACACACTGTAGAAGTGGAACTTAGCTAAGTTAAAGTATCTATGTGTGTCTACATCTGAACAGGAAATACATTAGGCTTCTAAGTCATTAATCACCATTCGTACTTCTTAGTGTACTGTATTGTAGAGACTCTTGCGAGGATAGTATAGAGAGCGTTTCTTCAATCTGAAGTGAATGCTTGTTTCCAGTTAAGCTGTTCTTTAGACCTCATTGTCTGATTTGCTACAGCTTCAAAGGAAATTAAGGCACCTAACTCACATTTTGATGTTGTGGTAGACAGCGAAGTCAGGTGAACTGAAACCACTCTTAAACTCTACTCAAGGCTTTGGGGAAGGATAGTAATTTCATTAGCTGTGTTTTGAGAACATCTAATGTCCAAAGACAGTACCACAATGCCAACAACTTCCATTCAATATCACAACTGATAGCAGGAAATTTAGTTGCAGAACATACACTGAGAAGGAAGATCTGGTTTCTGCAGTTTTATCATCCTGGTTGGATTCAAGTTAAAGGTCTTATCTATGCCATTGCTATGAATCTATAAAGCCACTTTGTTGGAATGAAGAATGGCAACCTCATGATAAGCTAGACCCTTGGGCACTTGAAAGTGCAAGAGTTATGAGGCCAGTGGTACCTGAGAGGTAAGCTGTCTGCTAGTTATGGCATTTAGGGGGTATGTAAGTGTTCTAAGGCAAAGATATTTCCACCAGAGTTACATATTTTCTTTAAATCTGGCAATGTTAAAACATGAACAGTCCTGAAATAAGCAGCTGGAGTTTGTACAGTAACAAAATGTAACTATACTCATCCACAGTTTGGTAGCTTATCCTCTCAGAGTTCTAGTTCTTTTAAGGATTTATGAAAACTGATGTTTTTCCCAGAGCAGATAGGTTTTTAAGGTAAGTAGAATGAACTGTGCTATAGGCCTCCTTCCTCTTTCTTTCTCTAGAATAGAAATTTCAAATAGATATTTTTAGTAGACTGGGCTAGATTGCCAACACTAGATCGTCCTTTATAATCAAGATTCTATTTTTCATTTTGTGATTATGAAATGTCTAGTAGTAGCCAGAATATTCCAGATACTGTTACTTCAACCTTGTGGAAACAGACGTTTTGTATTGGCTGCTCCAAATCCCACAGGCTTGTTCCTGTTACAGTGAAGGCTGGTGCATTATCTCACATCATCCTCTGTCACCTCAGGTAAAAATACTTCAGTGTAATTGCTTTCCAGATTTAGCTTTCTTGTTCAATATCTGTTTTGTATTAATTTTCCCCAGATGTATTTGCACTTTTCCAAGTTGACTCTCAGTTTGTTATTCTCGGCCCATGTTTCTATTTTTTTCTAAGACCCTCTATTATTTCCCTGTCCTGACTGCTGTTGGCACAACCTGCAGCTTACCATGATCTGTGAATTTCATTAACATGGTTTTGTTTCAATTCCAGGTAATTTATGAGGATTTTAAAGAAGACACCTTAAACAAAGCCCTTTGGTGTGCTTATAGTCAGCTCATACAGCTCAATATGTTGGTATTTATTATTATCTTTTATTTGTATTCTATCTGCCAGTTTTCAGTCCATGTGATGGAGCTCAGATCCAAGCCAATTTGAACTCGTTTGAAGAGTAAGATTTCGTCAGACATTGCTATACCAAAACCCAGATGATATTCTCTTTCCTTTCTCAATTGCTTTTGTAACTGTTCCACAAAAAATAATCAATGTTTGTACTGTACAGTTTTCACTTCATAAATCCACACTGCTAATAGGTCATGGGTCTGTAATCTTCTTGACTGCCTTACGCCAGTTCAGGATCAAGCTTTGAATAAAACTATACATAACTTGGGATCTGGCTGCAGGTAAGTGGTAAGATTTCCCAGGAAATGAATGAAGTGCTGGGATTGATTGCAGTCATCTTCATGGGGGAACAGTGTTTTGTTACGAGAGCTCTCTCTAGTGGTCCTGGTTACTTCTCACATGGTATGGCTCTAATGCTGCAATCTAGAAAGGCTCACTGTCATACACAGGGATATTTGGAGGCATCAAATCATATTATAATAATTTTGGGAAGAAAAAAGATGGCCAAGGGTAGTGCATGGTAAGGTTATAGAGGAAGCCTTTCAGAAGTAACATGTGTGGGAGTTACACCTCCTTCAGTGCTGAAACTGACTGAAACCAACACATAATATTTAAGGATGTTATGTAGTTGAAGACTAGAACATGCTTCCAAATCAAATTCTCCATATACTATAGAACAATAGATATTTCTTAGGGTTGACAGATTTTATGGAGGTCACATTTTAAGACTGTCATAAAAAAGGAAATATTTTAAAAGGACAGTCCCTATATTTATGATATTTAAATCAAGGGTATCTTACTAAAACAAATATCTATTGCTTTCCCATATTAAACTCCTGGAGCAGTGAGAACAGGGTCAAAACTCACATCAGCATATTCAAAATTCTTAGAAGACCCCATGAATTATACTACTCTCTAGAAATAATCACTGATAAGTTGATGCACATATGTATATAGAATGTGTAATAAAGTATGTAAAACCTTTACAATAACTTTAGGGTAAATGTATATGATTATGTTCCATAGCAATTTCTGATGGGAAAAAAAAAAAAAAAAAAAAAGTCATTTAAAAATGTATTGGCTTTTTCTTTTCTACTGAAACTGAACTGAGAAGATAAAAAATTAATGCACTTTTGCTTATTCTGTTATTTATTTATTGAAATGAAATCATTAAAATACATTTCCCCTTTGGAAAAAAAATGTTTGTTCCAATCTTGTTTTTTAAATAGTATTTAATATAATTTATCATATTTTGAAAATATTTTTTTTATTTTCTCTTCAACAAATGAAGGTTTATTAGATTCCTGCTTTAAAAATTCTTTATTGGAAAAAAAAAACAAAACACATTTACTAATAAAATATAATATACATCTAAGAAGGCATTAAGCATTTTCTTCAGCAGAGCTTGAATCTGAAGGCTTAAAAAATTTCTGCAGTGTGTGGACATGTGTGTACAGCACTTCTGTCAGGACATGTGAGCACTGACTGAAAATTCCCTAAAAATATTTTGATCATGTTTAAATTAAGCACTTGAACTGAGGGGAAGCTAAGCATCAGTTTAACTGCCTCCATGAATGATTACTTAAATGATAGTGTGAAATGTCCCTGAAATTGTAGAACTTAACAAAGTAAAAGCTAAAGCACTATGACAAAAATGCCATAGTAGATGTATATAATTAGAGAACAGTTTTGCAAAGACCACTTATTTTCACCCTAATTAAATTATTTTTAAAAGCATTTTTTCACCATCCCAGGGTCCTGTAATATCTGTGGGAAACTGAAGCCTGATCCAGGTCCTTTTAATGTCAAAGGAAACTTTGCATTGGTTTGTGCAGAAAAGGGACTCCTTAGGAAGCAGATGTGCTTACATTCCACTGTCAAAGTAGGAACTAAGCATCTGCTCAAACTTAATCACACACTTTAACACTGTCCAGGACTAAGGTCATGGTTGCCAAGACCTGATCTTGCAGCACATATAAATCCCACTGATTAATGGCTTGGTGTGCCTGCTGGATAAAACAGATCCAATATGAAACGCAGAGTTTGGGGCTTTATGACTCATTTTTCTCCCACTTCTTCAAAAAATCGTGAATTCTATTTTTCTAGTATGAAAAGACATCAGCTGAGTTAGTGGAAATGCTAATATATATTAGTGCATACTCTCATTTATTTCAGGTTGGAAACCAAAGAATAATACTAAAGCAAACAAGATATAATAAAAACCATTGTGTAACAAATAGACATAAAGGCAAACAGCAACTACAGTCTGTCAAGGAAACTGAGGTTACTTTTGACAAGTACACATGGTTTCTTACAAACATAGCACAACTGAGATAAAACTGAGCAAGAAGCAATAAATATTCTCCAAATATAGAGAAGTTGTAATGAAAAATAAAAAACATGGGATTAGGAGAATGTTTGGTAATATATGACCAAACAGTCATTTTAGTTTCTGGAGCACAAATTATCTGTCTTCTTTTGGGAAAAAAAAACACCTACGTATACAGTGTAATTCTGATATAAATAAGTTAAGAGATGGAAAGAGGGAATTATGGGAAGCAAAGAGAATGGGGATGTAATGAAGATCGTACAAGTAGGATATAGGAGTGGTAAGAAGGGTGGAAGAGGCCAAGATAGTTATTCTGTAGGATGACTGTGTGCTGAAGTTGTGTCAGGCAAGTTTACCACATGTAACACAAAAAAAAGTGTAGTCAAATCCTACAGTAAGAATGGCCCAGAATTGAATTAGGGAGTGAGGCCAGGAAGGCTCCTCTTCCTGCTTCTATTGCCACTAAGGCCATGAATGGTGCAATGAAAGATGATAAGATCACCAAGATGATAAACTGACAGCCACCCATAATGTTTTTAAGTCTGAGACAGACTCAACAAATCTACAGGTACAGATGGTAGATCAACATGTTTGTAAATAACCTACTCTTTTAACATCTTTGATAGTTGGGCTTTCAAGTAAGCTAAGTCCCAAGTTATCTTCATGTCCATTATGTGTCAAGCAAAACACATTCCAGCATTTTCTATTGTTTCTTTGTTTGTTTTTTTCTGTTGTTTGTTTTTTGTTTTTGCAAAACCCTACAGTTGCATACCTATTAGTCCATGAGAATCTGGGGCTTTGGTTTATTTTAAATGAAGCTCACACACCTCAAGGATGTAGGACATTGTAAAACAGACTATGATAATTTGATGGATCAGAAAAGAATTTCAAAATATTGTTAGTGTAATTTCATTCAGGTAAGTCAGTCTCATGAATCTGAAGCACAATGTATTCCGATGGTTAAAGCTGTCATGTTTGGTGTGTCAGTTCCTGTGTAAATGATTTCCATGTGTTTGGTTAGGAAAAACAAGAGAGGAAGTTTCAATTCCACAATGTCCACACAATTGAAAGAGCCTATATTTCACCTGTACTTCTCTTGCTGGTGACTTGAAAGAGCTTCTGGAGCTCTGGGGCTCAAAACTAGGTGCTTTCAGGGTGTATGGTTGTAACATAATATGTTTTTGTGAGAATCTTCTTGCAGCAGTTGAATCTGACTCAAGGGCAACCTTAAATTATGTGGAGATGTTTCAGTAGCATCCCTTTCTGCAGGCAACTGTGTTTAGTAAAGTATCATTCTACTTTACTTTGCTCATCACTGGGAATTTTAAGTGCATTATTTTCACTTCTATCTAGCTCTTACGATTTAAAATAGTTTATGCTGCCCAAGTTTTATTTGAGTTGGTTTCTCTGGGTGCTGGTCAAAAAAAAAAAAAAAAAAAAAAAAAGGAAGTTTTATCCATCCTCTTTAAGAAATAGTCATGTTATAAAACAGCAAAAGAAATAATTTATAAACCTTCCAAATACATTGGTATGGTTTAGAGCAACATTAATCTCTGATACTGTTTGAGACATCAGTTCATAACAAGACTTTCTGACTAGATGGAACTGAGAACACAAAGTTAATAACTCTTTAATAAAGATGGATCTAGATGAACTATAATGTCAAACTCTTGTCTTTCCCCAAAAAGTAAGGATAGTGAAAACATGGAACATAGCAGATCCAACAACTGTGACTGGAACTAGAGTAAAAACCTCAACCAGATCTATAGCTTTAAGAAGCAGAATAGTACAAGTCTGTATAGCAGCAAGTAGGCAGCTGTCAACAGAACTGTTTTAGAAGAGATGTCAGGAAATATGTAATAGCAAAGCAGAGACTGTACCCAAAAGGGAGAGGCAAAGCAAAAGAAGTCAAAGAAACTTCTGACCCCACTAAATTATTATCAAAGGGTGATTACTCATGTATTTATCTAAGTGATATCATAAGCCAACATTACCAATAAGTTATGACTTTCCCAGTAAACAGTAACAGAAAAGTTTGAGAGCATCTTTTCTGGAAGGGTAGCTGTAACACTCACAGTTTTTGAAAGCCAAACTCTTCAATCCTGAGTCAGAAGCCAAGATTTACCCCTAACATAGGGAAAAAGTAATGTACTGGAAAGGGATGACACCTGTTAAGAAAGCAAGAGAACTTAAAGCATACAGAATTATTATATCATTGTGGCATAGCATAATTCTTAGTTTAGGTTACTTACAAAAATAAAAGCAGTTCTTAGGTTAATTAGAAAATTAGTCCAAACTTCCTATGTTCTTTTTAACACACATTGGAATTGAGGTCCTTGTTGAAAACAAGATTTTCATGGTGTCTTATCAAGCAACACAAGGTGAAAAAATGTCTCTCCCTAAGCAAATAAAGAGCATCATAGGAGGTGCTGAATATTAGAAATACTTTAAATCTTAAAATAAATACACTATCCTAAGTTACAGATATCAATCCCATGCTATGCCAGGTTAAAAACTAGCTATTACTAGTGCACGTAGAACCTGAGATTCCTTCTGATTTTGTTAAAAATATTTGTGGTAATATGTATGATTACGCTCCTTGGTTAATGAGCAGAGTATAGTCACACTGTTTTTATTTACCTGTAACCAACTGTTTTCAAAACCCCAGCACTCTTAATGTTAAACAAAAATCCCACTAATGTCAATTGTACATGAAAAATATATCATTAAAAAACTGTAAAACATTTAATTACTCAAATGTATATCTGGACAGTAGAAATGCAATTTATAATTTGAAATATTATCTAGTAAATAGTTCATAGATTAAAAATATTCTTCTGCCTGGACCAAGCATTGGAACCTTTTCCTTCCCGCAGAGACCCAGAAAACGCTGCCAAAGTTTTCTGCTCTCATGGGAATCACAATATTTTATCATTGTTTTCCCTTAGAGGAAATTAGGTACCTTCTGAAATAATTCCTTCTCTATCAGTTTTCACATTTAGCACATTCTTTCCTAAGAAATTAAGAAAGAGATTACCATTCAAGAGAAAATGGAGACTGACAATCATGTCTCACAGACTCCTGCAATAATAATGCATGAAACAATCTAGACTGAAGTATTGAAAATTATTTTTTAGTAAATAAGATAAGCAATCCCCATTGCCTCTTAGTCTAGTCAGGAGTAAGTTCATATTTTCACTTTTCTATAGCTAATGCTAACAATAACTGCTGGTAAGGTTGGTGACAAAAGAAATTCAGCTGAATCTCTATTGAGAATTACAGTTTCGTCTATGGAGGATTCTATCACTTTTATTCTCTTAATAAAGTCAACAAATTATTGTAAAAGCAATCATTCTACTAGGCTAATTCTTGAAAGGCAAACTTTAGATGTGAACATTTTCTCCACTAAATTACTGGTCAAGTTCTACTCAATATTTCATTATTCAGCTTATAGAAAGGAACAGCAGTCCATGCATACCAGTTGGCTATGTGTCATATCAAGGAATACACATTTTCCCGCACTAATTATTCACAGATTTGACAATTTGGTGATGATGACTCATTATTCTCCACTGATGTCAATACACATATTCATTTGATTGTCATTCTCTTTGGCTTTAATTCTAAAGATGAACAAATGGCTGTTACTCACCAGATGCTCTAGCTTCTTAAAATGAAATCGGTTGTACCTGAGGCTCACAAGTAACGCTGGAAATACTGAAGTCAGTATTTCAGTTTTAATGTAGCCTATAGAATCACAAGAATTGTGATTAGAATAGTATTCTCAAACACAAAGAAACAAGATCTACATCTTTTCCCTAATATATACTTCCAGAGGCATCTGGAATTCAGAGTAGGAGTTTTGCCTGCAAGACTGGCAGCAGCCTTCTGAGGATGAAAAGGAGCACTCTTCCGAGCAATCAGGTGCCCATCCAACAAGTTTCATTCTTCATTTAAACATACATACTTAAAATCAATCTCATAAAAAATTGAAACACATGATTATTATCTCTCTTGAGATCCAGATCAGATTAGACGAGATTTGCAAGGTTTATAAGTGGATGACAGTGTATTATTTCTAGTAACACCAACCTAGTTTCACATCTGAAAATCTACTGTGCTTTTTTTTCTACTTTTTAAGTGGTAATAAAGGTCCTTTTTTGTATACTGTTCTGATGATGGAGATGAATCCAGAGGAAGATTATGCTTTGCAAGTGATCATGACGTTAAGCTGAATACTCCTGTTGGGGGAATGGAGAAAAGGAGAGTTGTATTTTCATAAAGTTTAAGGTTAATAATCATTAGTTCATATAGTAAGACAGTTTTCATAACAGTGTACATTAAACATCCCCTTAGCACCCTTCAAAATTAATTCAGTGTGCTAATTTAAATGAAAGCTCTTTAGGTCTCAAAGAACTAAAGAAATTTATGCATCAGGAAGAGCAGAAACCAAAAAGGCTTCACAGAATCACTGAATGTCTCAATGGTTGAAGGTGGAAGGGACTCATCAAGTTCAGTGGGGTCCAACAACTCTCCTCTCGAGCAGGGCCGCCTAGACCTACCTAGTTGGCCAGAATCATGTCCAGAAGACTTTTGAATATCTCCAAAAGGGACATTCCATGACTCTCTAGGGTTTCTCTGGCTAAAAATTCCTGATATGTCAAGGAACTAGCTGGAAAAACTTGTAAGGTTTTAGTTTCTCCTGTAGCTGGAGAACATGCAAAAAAACCTTCATATCTTATCATTCTGACTGCACAAAACAATTCTCTTCCATATCTCAAGTCTAGTAATTTACTGCATCTTTGTATACTAGACATAGGTATATAATAAAGAGTGTAAAGAGCAGAGCAGAACACAATCCATCTGTCTGTCAGCAGAGTGGGGCAATCAGCAAGGTTCAAAGTACGGGGCTCACTCCTGTCTCTCCTTCCTTCCCAAAACAAAGAAGGTGATTGTTTTCTTAACAACTTGAACTGTGAGATTTTCAGGTCAAAAGTTATTTAATGTCAGTGCTCAAATTCAGACCTATAGATCATAGCATATTTAAGAGAATGTATATTTAAGAGCTTGCTTAGCATAAAAGAATTAAGCCGAACAATATTGGCAAACTATCTAGCTCTCAGATTCCAGTAATAGAAAGGACAACTACACGTATACCATGCAAGCCACGTATCATTTGCACTGTAGATCTTCCATAAGAATTTAGAGCCAGTTCATTTGATTACATTTCATATTTTTCCATATTTTCCAAATGATCTGTTCTGAGAAAACTACCTCATATATCAGGTTCACAGATTTTTCACAGAGTCATAGGGGTTGGAAGCGACCTCCAGAGATCATCAAGTCCAACCCCTCTGCCAAAGCAGGTTCCCTACACCAGGTCACACAAGTAGGCGTCCAGGCAGGTCTTGAATATCTCCAGAGAAGGAGACTCCACAACCTCCCTGGGCAGCCTGTTCCAGTGTTCCGTCACCCTTGCTGCACAGAAGTTCTTGCACACATTTGTGCGGAACTTCCTACGCTGCAGTTTCTGTCCATTTCCCCTTGTCCTGTCTCCACACACTGCTGAAAACAGTCTGGCCTCACCACTCTGCCTCCCACACCTTAGATATTTTAGATAGGCTGTTTAATTTTATCTTCAATCATCCAATTTTATCTCTACTATTGTCAGTAAGATGGTAAATTTCTTCCAATACATTTTTTTTCTTTCATGTCTTCATAAAATGATTGAATGATCTCTCAGATTTCTTCCTGATGAACAGAATGAGCTCCTTGTATCCTAAGTTTGTTTTCCAGAGCCTGTAAGATCATTATTCTGGATATTCTCTCTGTGCCTGTAATATCTTGAGTAATTTTGATCATTTCAATACAATCACTGAATCATAGAATGGCTTGGTTTAGAAGGCAAATTATAGACCATCCAGAACCAACCCTCCTGCTGTGAGCTGGATTGCTACCCATTAGACCAGGCTTCCCAGGGCTCAATCCAACCTGGACTTGAATACCTCCAGGGATGGGACATCTACAGCTTCTCTGGTCTACCCTTCCAAGGTCTCTGAGTGAAAAATTTCCTCCTAACATCTAATCTAAATTTCCCTTCTTTTATTTAAAAATGTTTTCTAATATTTAAATCATGTTGGTAGTCTTTTGATCCTTTTCTGGGTTTCTAACACTAATTTCAAAACAATAAGTTATTGAAAATATCTCTCAGCTAGACCTCTTCAGGCCCCTCATCTGAAAAAACCTTTATTTTAACCAATGTCCTCCTTTGTGCTAAATTTGCTAAACATTCCTCTTGTTCTAGGTCAGGCTGGGACAGATTTGATTTTCTTCAAACACCATGCCGTATTTTACCCTTTTTTTTTACCTTCTTTTACCCTTTGGACTCTCTCCCCCATCGCACTGGTAGGAAGGGAACAAGCAGCTGTGTGGGGTCAGGCTGCTCACCAGAGTTACCTCACAATACTTGTCTTGCTTATAAGTGCCTTTCAGCACTTTTATCTTCACGGTAGCTTATATCTACATTTCCATGTAAACATTTGTTTGTTTGTTTGTTTGTTTACTTATTTATTTATAGTTATGCTGTCTTACACAGTGGACCTTGATCATACAAATATTTGGGTTTTCTTTGCCATTGTTTTTGTGCTTTCTAGTTGTGCGCTCACCAATTATTTTTTCAGTCATCTGCATTTTTTAATACCCAGTAAATCTTACCTAACATTTTTTTTTCATTCTTTCTAAATTGTTTCATTACTTTTTCCATATCTTTTTTTGAGCACAGTTGCTTATTGGTATAAGTACTCCTATAAAAATATTGAACTATGTAATTTTAATAAAAACATGACTAATCTGCATGGAACATTGATAAAAAATTATTCGGGCTTTAGTCAAAATGACAAAAAAATGTTTTAAAAGAGAGAGAAGTGCTGTTTTGTTCCATTTTTTTCTTCTATACGATCTTCATAATTGATATAAAGCACAAACTACTTATTATCTTGGTAACTATCTTGTAGAGGTTTAATTCTCTTATTCCTGCATCTTTCTATACAGCTGACATTGACAGTGTGTCTTTCTTAAAATAGAATTATTATTTTCCCTTGAGAAAAATGTTAAAATGTAGCCTAGTTAGCTTGACAGGTTTCTGAGATATGTACAAACAGATATCCCATTTTATTTCAGAGATGATCTAGAAATGATTTGAACATCAGGACTGGCAATGTAATTAAAACTTTGGCCTTGGATTCCAACAGACTTGGATTAAATGTTGAGTAATATTTCAAAATGACCATTGGCCTTTTATAAGAGTCTTTGTGTGCTGAAGGCTTTCATCTGCACAAATGAACACCTTAGTATTTCCATTCTTCACATTGCAGTCAGCTTATGAGAAAGACAGACCTCTCTTTAGTCACAAGAATGGCAAATCCAGATTTCAATTTGAGTTTGAAAAACAAGACACTATTGTTTATACTGTTCTGCTTTATATAAATGTCAAATTATTATAGAACACAGTCATTATCAGCAAATAAAGATTCATGGTCTTAATCTATGATTTCCATTGAATTGTTTATTTAGCTTTATCTGGTCATGGTCACTGTGTAAAGGCAATATAATATGCTACAACAGGAACTACACTGGAAGATCCTTGTTTTAAATAAAGTTTATGTGAATTTTGCTTGGATAAATATATGACCAATTTATCTACAGGAAAATGTCACTCTGTTCCTCAGTTAATGTTACTATCTTCATTTCTTATTTATTTGTATGATATTTGTGCTCAGCAAAATGTCAGAGCATGCTGTTTTTTTCAATTAGTTTAGAGCTATGAACTTAGGGAAGGAAAATCTGATTCTACAAGATGTAGCGGACAGGGAACAGAAGCTAATCATTTTCATATTACATCAGTTAGGTTCAGAATTCTCATACTAGAATGTCAAGATACCACCACTGCCTTCAAAGTGATTATTTTTTTATTCCGTAAGCCCATTCCATATAAACACAAACCAGCATATGAATAAATGGTTTCCTGAGCTATAAGATTCACCTATGTAGATTTCTCCAAAACACAAAAGAGGAAGAGTTTTACCATTTCCTCATTGTAATCTTTACTGTAATATTTTTATTTTTGATTATATGGGGTATATTAGTCTAATTCTTACTGTTTTCATCAAAAATCTTTGTAGGAACTTAACATCATTTGCTGTGTCAACATTCGTTAAAGTTAGCCAATGGGATTAAATGTTACTGGAAGGGCAGTTAAAAAACAGAAGATCCCTTTAAAAAATAGGATATTGTAAATCCATATGTGCATAATAGGTACACAAAATTCATGAGTTTATGAATATTGCTATATAAGAAATCTATAAATAAGTATTAATAAACAAAAAGCTGTCTTATGCATGTATATGGGAAAGTAATATCTTAAAAGGAATACTGAAAAAACACATAAAGTGAAAAAAAAGCAGTAAAAGAAAAAAATTAAAAATATAGTTAAGAGGTGATTTGAAGAGATCTGAGTGCAAAAAGGAAGGGAATGGAGCAGTGGATTGCAAGTTATGTAAACCAAAATAAGTTTTGAAATTGCATAAAGGCACTTGGTGACTGGAGGGGAACATGAATATAGAAAGATGAGGCTGGTGAGTATACAATATAAACACTGATGGGTCAGGATTAGTTATGTAAACTCTTTGATAAATCAGTGAATTTCTTTTCATCCATAGCTATTTACTAGTTTTGTTGTTGCTCTTGGTCTAATTACTATACTAGGATTGTAGATTTCTTCTGTGAGGGAAAATATTTTTTAGATTTTTATGATGACACTGTCCTTTGAGCTTAAACCATGGTTGCTTTTTGCAACCTGACTTTTAGTCCCATAATATCCTGGCGGTTTACATTCATATCCCGTCTTTATTTTACTTTTGTTTTATTACTCCCTTTTCCTGAGGTTTCACGGCTGTCTGATATTGATATTACATCAGATATCCATATGTATGCAATGCCATCTTTCCTTTCTATTGGATCTAGAGATCATGCAGCCATGATTTTATCATATGCTTAGCAGAGATTTTTCCAAGATCCTTCACTGCCAGTACTAGGAGAAGAGGCAAGAAAACATTGTTAAGCCCAGAGAACAGCTCAAAATCATTCCTTTGCAGTAGAAATTTTATATTTGCTTTGATTTGATGCACATCAAATTTTATCTGTTCATATGACAAGCTGTACATTCCATTGACCATAATAATAGCTATTCATTATTTATTTTGCAGTATAAATTCCTAATGAATTTATCAGAATACCACCAACAGAACTGAAATATTTTCTGAACTTCATTTAAAATGCCTCAGTAAGTAAATTCTAATATTTTTTCACAGCTCACATCACCTATCTAGATGTTGGTTATACAGGGATGTTAAGCTCCAACCAGACCCTTTGTTTTCAGATTTGTTTTCCAGTGTTGACATTAAAGTTCTTGAATAATTTCCAGGCAAAGAATCCTGTACTGTGTACTGCTGAATTTCAGGTTACAACCATTGTTCAAGCTTTCAAGGACATTCAGCTCTCATAACAGCAGAGCTTGTTCAAACAGACATTGCTTCTTAGCTTTGTCTGATGACAAATTTCTCCAGCACACAGCTGGTATTTATGCCAAAGACACCAGAGACGATAGCACACAGCAAAATTTTAAAGGGGTTCTTTAATTCACATAATATATTCTTAAAGAATAAAATTTCTTTATATTAAACTCTTTAGAATCCCTGTGGAAAATATCTTCCAGTGAGACAATTTCTGTCACACCACAACATCTTATTATACTCCTTTTACTTACACATCAGTGGATCCTCTTCTTATCTTCAGTTTCACCAGATAATTTCCCTTGTAATAATATGTAAGGTTTTTCAGTGACATCCAAATAGGCAAACTCTATGTTCCCTCTTTTGTCTAGAAACTGTTATCTTATCCATTTGTTTAGTCTGGCATCATCTATGTTGGATAAATACATGTTGCTTATTACACAAATCACTTTTTACTTTCAGCATCATAGTTACTCATATCTTTAAATCATAGAACCACATAGACCATTACTTTCTGGTTACAATCTTGAAATCAATTTCTCACCCATCAAACAGTCCAGTCATTAAATCAAATTAAATTAAACCTCAATAATTCCCATACAATTCATTTCCACCAGCCTAAGAGTAAAGGACAGGTTGATGTTTGTCCTGGGCAATGTGATTTAGTAGGGGGCATCCCTGTTCATGGCAGGGGAGGTGGGACTTGATAGTTTTTAAGATCCATTCCAGCACAAGATATTCTGTGGTTTTATGAAGGGTGGGAGTAAAACCATTATCCAGCTCACTTACTAGGCTTGTGTGAGAAATGAGTAAATACTGCACAGAAAAATCATTGAGATATCCTTATTCTTATTTGCTACATTAAGAAAAAGAGGCACAGAAAGTGTGTTTGAGACTATGATCTGAGCCAATGGATGACTGTACTGTAAATATTTAACAAAGTTTAAACAATAATGAGCAGCTTTCCCAGTGACAAAAGCTTCCTCTTCCAGAAGTTAGAAGTGTTTGACTTGCTAAACTAAGGTCAATGGCATGTGTATTGCAGAAGGACAGAATAGTGGTCATGAAGCCTTTTTCTCTTTGAGCCTATGTATTCTCAGCAAGTTACAATGGATTCGCTGTAGAATAGAAGCCCTTCAACATCTAAGAGAGTTTAATAAAAGGAGTTTTGTTGTGTTTGGGTTTTTCCGTTTATGTTTTTGGGTTTTTTGTTGGTGGTGGTGATGGGTTTGTGGGTTTTTGTGTTTGTTTTTGTTTTTTTAAGTTTCACTTGGCAAACCTTCTCAAAAGGAGCATTATGGAATAGTCTGATATTAAATTGTGGATGTGAGTATTTAAAGACTCCAATTAAAGTATTATTTCCTCTGAGGGGGAAGGTGTTTTTCCCCCAAGAGCTGAAGATCAAACCTGCTAGGTCCTGTCATAGTATCTCATAGTATCTCATTCAGATATGACTAATGTACTTCACATAATCCAGAATAATATTTAATGGCAATATTATGATACATAAACTCAGTCAATAATCCTATTTTTAAAATACTGTTCTTTAAATAGAAACCTCATGCAATTAAAAATTATAGCAACATTCACCATATTTTTTTAATAAAACTAAATAAAGGAATGTTTCCCCTTTGCTCAGACATCCTGTTTAGGAAAAATGATCAGCAAAACTCTGGGCTGCTAAGACAAAAAAAAAAAAAGACTTGTGCCCTCTGGCAGAGCTATCTTCCTCCAATTTTATGTAACACAAAGAAAAACATATATGTTGGGCCAAATCCTCCCCTACCACAGTAAAACCCATGGAACTGGAAACTATCCACAAAAAACTCAGACAAGTGGTGTGTTTGCCTGCGCTGCCCAGGGGGACCATTTGTGGGGCAAATTTCACTCATTTATAACCCTGACAAATTTGTCCACTCTAAACATTTGTCCAAGAACTATTTCATATGGAGACATTGCAGCCTGTGGATAGCTTGCACCCTGCTTACTGCAACTGTTGTTTCAAGTAACTAATATTTACTATTACCTACTTCTATGAAAATAATTCAATTGCATTATAACCATCATCTTTTTTTTAGAGGTTAATATTCACAACAGCTCCATTTCTACAAATAATCATGTTATACAACTTTTCTCAAGCACAAATGGGCTACAACATTGGTAGATAAGGGAAAAGCAGCTTGGGGTCATCTATGTAAGCTGTGCAAAGCATGTTCCACATGACTTCCTTCTCTACAAACAGGAGACTCATGGATTTGACAGATGTATAGATGGACAGTGAATAAGGAATTGGCTGGATGGTTGCACACGAATGTTGCAGTTAACAGCTCAATGTCTAGGTGCAGACCAAAGATGAATGGTGTCCCTCAGGCTACAGTGTTTGGACAAGCACAATTTAACATCTGTGTCACCAACATGCATGGTGGTATCAACTCCACACTCAGCATCTTCAAAGGTAACAACACCAAGCTGTGTGGTCAAAATGCCGTAGAAAAGGGGTACAATACTGAGGAACCTTGATAGGTTTGAGAGCTGGGTCCATGTATCCTGGGCTGTATTCTCTTATTCTGTGAAAAGAGGGGTATCCATCAGGGTGAGGGAGGTGATTGCCCCACTCTGTTTTATTCTTGTGAGGACCCATCTGGAGTACTGCCACAACGTCCAAACCCCTGCCACCAGGGCAAGGCCACCAACCTCTGGGTCTGGTGCAAGACCGGATTGCCAAGGACTCCATCCAACCTGGTCTTGAACAGCTCCAGGGATAAGGCATCCACAGCCTGTCTTGGTAGCCTGTTCTAGTAACTCACCATTCTCTCTGTAAAGAACTTCTCCCTGACATCCAATCTAAATCTTCCCACCTTGAGCTTAAAACCACTCCTCCTTATCTATCACTATCTATCCAAGTAAAAAATTGATTCCCCTCCTTTTTATAGTTCCCTTTTAAATACTGGAAGGCTTCAATGAGGTCTCCTCGCAGCTTTCTTTTCTACAGACTGAACAAGCCCAGCTCCCTCAGCTTGGCTCCGTAGGGGAGGTTCTCCAGCCCTCTGATCATCTTCATGGCTCTCTTCTGGACTGTCTCCAACAGCGCCACATCTTTCCTGCACTGGAGACCCCAGACCTGGATGCAGTACTCCAGATGGGGCCTCACGAGAGTGGTGTAGAAAGGGACAATCACATCCCTATCCCTGCTGGACACAATATGTAGCAGCCGAATATGTAGTAGGGATTCACACAGTTAATACACTTTGATGTCACTGTTTTCCTTGTCTGATAGTCCTGCCAAGGACATGCTGTAGATGATGACAAAGCTTGTCCTTGTTCTCCAGCCTTGTCTGAACCTCTGCCAGCTATCTGTGCAAAGAAATTACCAAAGATATTCCCTTTGTCCCTAGGATGTCATCCTTCATCTTACAGTTCTCCATTAAAATAACCAGCATTGCTCAGTGTGACAATAGCAAGTACAAAACAATTATTAATGAAATCCATCTGAATCAGGTGCTGAAACAGGCAGGGATTTAATTGTGTAATCCTGTGCTTAAAACTTATTCTGCAGAGATCAGGAGCTTTGCACTGACTGAATACACTCAATAGGGGCTTCTAGTGTTATTTACTTTTTACTTCTGAATTGTCATAGAAAAAAAAAAGAGAGAGAGAGATTTGAAACTCTCAAAATCAGGGTAAGTTTGATCAGTTCAGAACAAAAAAAAAAAATATAAGCCAGAAAACTAGAAGTTTTCAAGAAGAAATGTGAAAGAATACATAGCCTGGTTGCACATAATCTCAAGGCATAATAATATAAAATAAAACATGTCTATGAAAACAATGAAATTAATTCACACTGTAAGCAAATGATTAGAGCTAAAATTGGCAAACTAAAGATGGTAACAAAGTCAGAAAACCATTTATTTTTTTCCTAAAGTACTAAAAAAGAAAAGAGAACTCCATGGGGCAGTTGCCATATGTCCAAATAACAGTAAAGAAAAGATACTTTATTTCTGACATATCTCTGACAGCTCTACCTTTTAAAATAAGTTATAGCCTAAGGGAAAGAGAACAAGGGAGTCAGTATGTTCTCATGGAGTCTGTTTTGTATTGAATCTGGCAAATGTTGTTTTATTAGAAACAATGTGGAGATTTTAATGTCACATTATATTCTACGAGGATATGCCTAATAAAAGATGTACAGGTCTTAACCTCTGCTTCATAAAACCCCTGGTCTAGGTGAATGCTCATCAAGAATGGTGCAATTCTGAGAGTTTTTGTTTTGTTTTCATTTGGTTTTTAATTTCTGCAATACCAAATATTCTATCTATAGATCTTTTCCTTTAATCTCTTACTAAAACTCGGAACCTCATGTGATCTGTTTAGACTCAAGGGTTAACATATGAACCACCCCTACAGTTACTAGCAGCAATTATACCCTGGTGTGTCAAATGGAAATCCTAAGAGACTCAAGAAAGGAAGAGAGAAGAAGAGAGGCAGGGGAAGGAAGTTAAGGAAGTAAAGGAAGGGAAGGAAGGGAGGAAGTGAAGGAAGGGAAGGAAGGGAGGAAGGGAGGAAGAGAGGAAGGGAGGGAGGAAGAGAGGGAGGGAGGAAGGGAGGAAGGGAGGAAAATAAAGAAAGAATGGGAAAAATAAAGGAATGAAGAAAGAGAAAAAAAAAAAAGAGAGAGAAAGAGGAAGTTTATGTTCCTGAAAGATTTCTGGGCAGATTTTCAATATTCAACAACTGCAAAATCTGAACAGTAGTTTGATAAAATAATTTGTAAGTTAATGGTAAAAAAAAAAATTCTAAACTTCTTGACACAATATAAATAGGATTTTATAAGCTCCAAATAATTTTTGCATCAGTCAATCAGCAGATGACAATGGACTTCATAGTAAGTAGAATGATGGGTTACTTCTTTACTCAAAGCCAGCAAGCATAAGACCAAAGCACAAATTTAGGTTGTGCCAATGAGTGTTACATGTTTTGGAGAATTTTCTCTGTATCTCATGGCTGAGAAGCACACAAAATATAGTACATGTAAAATGAAATAACAAATCCTAAAAAAATATATATATCTCAGTGTAGTCCTCTATTTCAGGCCAGTTTCATTCTTTCAGATAACATTTGAACAATCAAATGTGTGAACTGCAATTTTGTAAAACAAGCAGTCTTTCGCTTAAATCTTGCATAGTTGTGTGTTCTATAATAATTCTACTACAAATATAGATTATCATGTTTCCTAAAGAGTCCAGGCTGACATTCATGGATTTTGCTGTTTTAGGGAAAAGGAAACAGTCTGACATAAGCTGTGTCATCATTGCTTTCAAATTGATTTCGAAAATTTATCAAGCTACTTTCAGAGTTTATAGAAACATTGGATAAGGGCAAAGAAATTTATTTTCCTAAGAGTCTCATCTAGTTTTTATTTTAATTTATGGTTACCCTAATTTGGCTGTTGCACTTGCACAGTGTCTACACAATTACCTAAAAGTTCTGAAAGAAGTAGTAAAGTCCCTTTTCCTTTTTAATTTACCAGGATATTTAATTGATTACTTACTGAAAGAAGAAAAAATGGTACCAGATTCCAAGTGCCATTTCTTTTACACACACACATACACACAAACAAAACAAAACAAACAAACAAACAAACAAACAAACAAAAACTACAAATAAGATGGCAAAATTTGCTTATTTTTAGATTCAAATTTACCTGTGCAAAGTTATGCTGCATCTCTAAGTATAGAAAAAGCATTTTCTGGAAGTCATCCAAATTACTACTTCCCAAGAAACCTCCAATCAATTTCTCTGCAGTCTAAAACTGACCTCAGTGTGTTGCTGAAGAGTAGCCTAGAACAGACAACATCAGCTATATGATGCCCATTCTTTTTTAAATCTCTCTCGTGTTTTCTATTCACTGAAAAGCCCGTGTGTTGAGGCATGACATAAATAATATCCATTTAAAAATAATCCTTCAAACTCATTGAAAATCAATTCTATATAATGATCAAAAAAGTTACATCACTACTATGTAAAAACTCATATCCATTGTGTGTAGCTTATTTAGTGAAATGTTTGAAAACTCCCAGAATTTAACTTTCTTTAAAAACTTCCTTCCAGAGAGTACTAAAATGTTCAGAAAGCTACTGTAGTGGGTGAGTTTTTAGAAGAATAGATGACTACATTAATGGCCTGCTAATGTTGAAGACTGATTGCTTTTGCAGTCTCTCCTTCAGCTTATTTTGCCTTTTATGTAAAGTGACAGAAAATTTTTCCAGTTCCTTATAAATAGTTCTATAATAAAAATCCTTGTTCTCCCAGAATACACCCTTTATGGAAGCTGTCTTCAAAAAGTTTACACAGTTTTTTTACATTAACCTTGTGCTGACACTACCTTTTCATTTAGTGATGCCAAGACTGAACAATGGCTGTATTGATGTAAGCTGTGGTACTCACAAGAGTGTAAAAGTTCTCCATTGCTTCAAACTGTTGAGATATCTTATGCCTAGGAAAGGTGAGCAGAAAATGCTGTCAAATCTGACTGATATATACCTTTCTCCTAGAGTGAATGATTTAACAGATCTTTATCAACAAAAAGAACAGAAATGCTTTTTTAATCTACGGAATGTGTTAAATCAAATAGATCTAAAGTCACAAGTTTTGGAACAAGCTGTAGCTGCCCTGCAGACCAGTGTGTCTTCCAGGAAAGTCCAGAGTATTAAAATCAGCTGCAACAGTAGTTCCCATATGGTTTCAGGTAATAAGAAAAAGTGGATACAAATAAAAGCAACTGTACATGTATTATTTAGGATATAAGTGCTGTTCCCCAACAACAATAGATAGTGTAGCCAGGCGACACAGTGCCATTTAATCTCTACTTGAACTTTACAAATAAGCATGAACATAAACTGTTGTACATTTTAACAGCAAAAAAAACTGATGACAATCCTCAGAGTTTCAGAAATCCAATCTAATCAAGACTTTAAACTTAGAAAAGGATAAAGCTAGCTGGTTTCTGCCAGTTAACTTCTCATCAGCTGTTCTTTTTCAACATGGACCTTAGCCGTATGTCTCTTATGTTTGGTCTATCAGTGACAATAAAAATACACCAGTATGAATTGTTTTGATGTTTGTTTGTTTGCTTGTTTGTTCATTAAAGGAATTTTTTGTTATAAAACTTTTTTTAAATTTGTATTTAAGCACTTTGTTATATTCCTGTATAAAATAACCAAAAGCATTACATTTCATCTTATTTAACATTCAATCTAGTACTCTTCTCAGAGTATGCTTTTACTATTTCTAAACCAAATTATTAGTATTTTCTGAAATTGAAATAAAGTTTGATTATAGTATTTGTATCATTGATTATGCATAAATCCAAGACCTAAGTGATACAAACGTTCAGAAAACAAATTTGACTTTCTGACCTTGTAGTTTCTGCTTCAACACTTCACTACTTTTATTGTTTCATATGGCACAGAGCCAAAATAAGTGAGATATATAATGGTGAGAGCGAAGTGAAAATAGTTTTGTCTGTTTGAACCAAAAAAAAAAAAACCCTCAGCTTCCTCTCAATTTTTTAGTGAGAGTATTGGAATATCTTTGTATTGATTGCTTTTGAACCTTTTCAGTTCACACATAAAATATTTGCCAAAAGTACATTTCAAATGTATCTTTACACAGTGCAACCACTGAAATATCAGTGCCAATTTAGAAATAACAAGAGATATAAAGTTTAAAAGTAATCATCAGAATTTCTCTCTGCTTTTCCAGTGAACCTGGTAGTGACAGATGTGGAATTTAACTATGTAAAATGTTTTAGATTTATTACTTGCCATTAGTTGGATCTACTTCTAAAAGATTATACAAGTTAGAAGCATACAGAATGGGTTATAACTATCTTACAAATCACCCATACTGGAATTGAGAGCCAAATTACAAATTAATATTCAGCTTAATATTTCTGAAAGCATCATTTGCAAAGAAGATGCATAGCTATTGTGCTGAAGATATTTTATAATAAAAAGGAAGCAGCTTGAGAATAATAATTTTCATACCACCCATTTATAAACTAGACTCCTGATTTAAATGGTTGATCTTGTTATTTTTCAAAATAATTTTTTTTATAAACTACTAATTTGCTAATTGTTATTTAGGTCTCAATGCTTTATTTCTGCAAGTTTTTCATTAAAGAGTGGTGATATCAAGAAGACTATACTGCCTCATAAATTCTGTGCTCAAGACAGAGGAGGAAGAATACTTATTACATAGGATATACTCAAGAATTCTTTAACCTGCTCTCTTATATCCCAGACTAAAAAATTATTACAGTAATGTCAATATGAAATGGAACTGGCATTTGTAAATTCTTTTTTTAGTTGTGAAAGGTGAAAAAAATAAAACTAATAATTGTATTAGTATTATCAGTTGATAGTATACTGTTACTATACATTTTAAGAATGCCTTATTGTTCCTCTGAATGTGTCTTTGTCTCATTGTCCTAATGTTTGCTAGCTATTGTCTTTCTTCATAATTTCACCTAGTTTCCATTTCTTATATATTAACTTGTTCTGTTTCAAATAACTTGTAAGCTTATGATTCAATCTATTTCATAGTTTACATTTCAAAAATAACATTTCAGTTTCATCCTTAGAGAAGTTAGTATCCAGAGCATAGGTACAAGAGGATCCCTTTCCCAAATGTCTCATTCTGCATCCTTCAGCATTAGCTTGAAGAGTATGCACCACTGCCTGCACCTCAACATCAAATCTGAATATATAAGCAGATATAATTATCTAAACCAATGCCTGTGTGAATGAAGGAGAACAAATAGACTAAAGTTCTTGCAAATATCTCTTTCTGCCTCAACTTCAGAAGGAAGCTGGGGAAATTAATACAATCATTGTCAATATTCAAAGTAACCAGAATATCTAACAGTCACATGAATGAAATGTACCTTTTATTCTCAGTTTCCTTACAGCCAAAAACTAAATTTAATTTTAATTAAGAGTCTTCTGGAATTTCATCCAAGTTATTATAGTAAATATTTAACTATACTTCCATTTAATAGAACATTATGAAAAATATTTTCATAAATGGTTATCTTCTTGTTTAAAAGTTGATGACAGTAATCAATCAAGGGATTAAGGCTGGAACAAGGCATTGAACAGTAAGGAAGAACAAGGTAAGTTTTATTTCAATAAAACTGCCTGCCCAAATCTCATTCCCTGGTCATGTTGACTTCATGAGTAAATAATATAATTTCAGGAGGGATATAATAAATTATTAAAAGTAATATTCCTTAAAGATTCATGTTCCTTGGTAGGCAGAGATAATGAAAATTTTAACTCCATACCCCATATTGTAGTAACTGCAATGATGTTATTTATTTCAGAATTTAGTCTGTAAGCAGGTGAAGTTCAAAAGACCGCTACTGAATTCTGAAACATCACTTTCTCAAACTGAGCTCTAAGACAGGCTTGTTCCTTCTTTGAATCTCTATGGTTCAAGTGAGTTTTTATTAAAGGGTTTCAATTTAAAATATATAACTTACAACTAGTTATGATCATGATTCAGATATTAATTTAGAGAAACTGCCAAAACCTAAGAGGCTTAAAGTTGTTTCTAATCAAGGACCACTGTTGTTTCACCTTTTTTCATCAGAGCAGAAAAATAGCTAACTCACTGTCCAAGCAGAAAGCCTATTAGCCAGTGTTTTCCAAAGCAATGTCCACTTCAAGTCTGTTTTTTTTAGAGCTAAATCAAATACCTTCAAATATTACTCTTAAATTCTTGACTTTATGTTCCTTATTGCTTCCAAATATATATATATTAAAAAAATGCCTTTGACATTAATATTTTCCAATCTGTGTAGACGATATTTGACCACACTTACATGAGTCCTAAATTTTTGATTTCCTAAAGAAGTTTGTATGTGGAATTTGTAAATCTTTAATCTACTCAAAAGCATCCTAATTCCAAAGAAAATGAAATGTTATAACATAAAATGTATCTCAAAATAGAAGAATAATGTAAAGCAGTTACTGTTGTTTAGAGGTAGTGAACCGAGTGCATCCAGAGTTTAAGAGGCATATAGGCCAAAATTTTATAAAAGGATAGTATGTAACTGATGTCACACCTTGGACAGTTGTACTGCAAAATGACAATCTGAACAGAACTATTACCAACAAAGAGATGCTACTGTGACAGGAAAAGCAACTGAAGAAGCAAAAATTTCATCCCTAGACAGCTACGTTCCTGTATCAATTATTCCAAAGAAAATATTACTACTATTACTACTACTACAAGTTAAAAACAATGCAAAAGGAAGACCTCTAGAATTAGAAAATTCCTTAAAAACAACAGAATTTACCACACAATCCCCTGAATTTCAGAAAGAGAAAAAAAAATTAGTGAATTGAATTAGACAGAAACAGAGCGCTAATTACATATTTCACTTTACCTAAGCTCTTCTAACCAGATGTTCAAATTCAGTCAGTTTTATGCAGAAGGAATGCCTCTCAGAATTGGTATATTTTGCCCTAAGAAATGCTCCATTCTATTTTCTGCAATTAAATATTACCAGCAGTAATAAAATTGACATTTTAAAAAAAATTAAAGCATCCTGAAATGTGCAGAAATGTTTCATGTATCTGAATCATTGGAGGTACAAACTACAACATATTTGCTTCAGAATTTTGTCCTGGTATGGAATCCAAAACGGAAACCTTGGATTTGTCTAAATTATACAGAAAACAGAAAGAAAATGCCCTAAAACACATTCTTAACTCATTTTTAAAAGCACAACACAATCACAGAATCACAGAATCACAGAATTGTAGGGGTTGGAAGGGACCTCCAGAGATCATTGAGTCCAACCCCTCTGCCAAAGCAGGCTCCCTACACCAGGTCACACAAGTAGGCGTCCAGGCGGGTCTTGAATATCTCCAGAGAAGGAGACTCCACAACCTCCCTGGGCAGCCTGTTCCAGTGCTCCGTCACCCTCACCGCAAAGAAGTTCTTGTGCACATTTGTGCGGAACTTTCTATGCTGCAGTTTCTTGCCTGTTTCCCCTTGTCCTGTCTCCACACACTGCTGAAAACAGTCTGGCCTCACCACTCTGCCTCCCACACCTTAGATATTTATAGACCTGGATCAGGTCACCTCTCAGTCTTCTCTTCTCAGACAGACCCAGTTCACTTAGCCTTTCTTCATAGGGGAGATGCTCCAGGCCCTTCACCATCTTTGTGGCCCTCCGCTGGATTCTTTGCAAGAGATCCCTGTCTTTTTTGTACTGGGGAGCCCAGAACTGGACACAGTACTCCAGATGAGGGGGAGGATCACCTCCCTCGACCTGCTGGCCATGCTCTTTTTAAGCACCCCAGAATGCCATTGGCCTTTTTGGCCACAAGGCACACTGCTGGCTCATAGCCAAGCTGTTGTCCACCAGGACACCCAGGTCCCTCTCTGCAGAGCTCCTCTTCAGTAGGTCATCTCCCATGTGTGGTGTGTGCAATTATTACTACCAGTACATCCTCCCCCCCTGTATCGATGCGTGCAATTGTTTCTCCCCAGATGCAAGACTCTACACTTGCTTTTGTTAAACTTCATCTTGTTTCTTACTGCCCAGCTCTCCAGCCTGTCCAGGTCTCACTGAATGGCAGCACAGCCTTCAGGTGTGTCAGCCAATCCTCCCAACTTTGTATCATTAGCAAACCTGCTGAGGGTGGCCAGTATTCCCTCATCAAGATCATTGATGAAGATGTTGAACAAGACTGGACCCAGCACTGACCCCTGAGGAACAATGATCTTCTTGCTTCTATATGACTTCAAAA
Source organism: Phasianus colchicus (assembly GCF_987193195.1). NCBI lineage: Eukaryota > Metazoa > Chordata > Aves > Galliformes > Phasianidae > Phasianus > Phasianus colchicus. The sequence goes on along the minus strand of NC_143438.1, from coordinate 64,362,156 downwards.
TCAAAACAGAAGTGGCTAACACACTCTTCCACTGCAAAGAGAAACCCTGCCAAAACTTAAAAACAAAAAATAAAAGCACTCTTACCATTATAAAACTTTAGGTTCTTTGTGACTACCACATCTCAAGATTTCTTTCTGCATTTCTGATGTTATCCCAAAAAAGATGTATGCCAGTACTCGCTAGCTAAAACGTTTATTCACAAATATATAGTATCAGTCCCCTATGGGCTCTTGCAGTTTCATGAATGCATAGCCTTCACACTTCTGAAGACTGCTAACTTGGTGAAAGGAACTGAAGGAAGAGGATAAGGCAGTGATAGTCAAGACTATACTTGGTAATCAAGATCTTCCTTAACTGCATTGTACACATCTAAGGCCTTCCCTGGCAGCTGCACTGTACTTCATCCTCCATCATCTGCATGCTCAGGAAATTTCTTAGAGTTGCTTGTCTGCTCATCCTATTAGCTCTTTCCTCTATCTTCCCCTCTTTTGACTGAACAAAAAAGCTTTGTACAGCTGTATTTGCACCTAGACATGTCAAAATACCCACTTTTGTGTTTAACTACCTCCTACAGAATCACTCCAAACAACAGGTTGGCAAGACATCTCACAGTAGTTTGAACAACAAATTTTTACTTCCTTTTTCCTCCTCAAGTATTCCTTCTCAGTATTACACACATACTTTATTTATTTATTTATTTATTTATTTATTTATTTATTTATTTATTTATTTATTTATTTATTTATTTTACGGGTCATCTTTCTGTCTGTTTATTACAAACTCCTAAAAGCAGAGAAGTAAAATTTCATTTTCCTTGTATTTTGAAAATCAGATGCTGTGGAAGGAGAATGGCATTCATTCCAGTTTGAGCTTCATATAAAAAAGAAAAAAACAGTACAACACTGCAATCATGGAGGTGAGGGCTTGCATGAAAGTGTTATGCCAACTGTTATACTGTTGGTTTTAAGGTGGTCTGTTCTGGGGAGTATGTGACAACAAAACTTTCTCCTTCATTCAAATCTATTTTAAAATAACTTACATGATCAGAGAATCACAGAATCATATAATCCTTAGAGTTGGAAGGGACTGTTAAAGGTCTTCTAATCCAACCCCCCTGCAATGAATGGGAGCACATACACACTTTTAAGAAGTTTTATCATTTTGAGTCATTATTTTAGTCAGAATTCAACATCATGCTTAAAAAAATAAAATAAAATAAAATAAAATAAAATAAAATAAAATAAAATAAAATAAAATAAAATAAAATAAAATAAAATAAAATAAAAGTTATCTAGCAGCATAGTCTGATCTATCAGAAAAGCATACTTGCAGGTTCATATGAATTTCAGAACGATATACATTTTCATTTTATTGCTGAAGTTTTAAGTGAAGTTTCATTGTTATGATACTACAAGCATAGCGGTTAGCCCATCTTCAGTTAGCCCATTTCTGTCAGTGTTTGGCAGCTAACTTCTCCATGGGGCTCTATGTACTGTGCACAGTTCAAACCCCAGAGCTTTCCTGATCTTTCCTTTTCTTGGAAAGTGAGACCCTCTACTGATGGATATAGGAACTGAAAATAGTGAGATTTGCTCCTGACTTGAAAGGTTCTCCCTATGGACGGGTAGTTCATGTAAGAAGAGGAATTAGGCTGACCATGATACTGTGGTTGTGAAAAGTTGGTTGGCAGCAGTCATTAAAAACGTACAGGCATTAGGGAAAAATAAAAATGTGAAGTAACAATTCATCTGCCTTTTTCACATGTATGTTAGTCACTCAGGCAGAACCATAATTAATACATTTCTTAGCTCCTTTTTTCCTCCTGGCTTTTGCAGCAGTAGTATTCTCTTAGAATCTTTTCTTTGTGTAATTTACAAATACAGCACGAAGTGTTCTGAACTTATATAAGTCAGATAGAATTGGCCAAGCATGAATGGACTGTGATTTTGCGGAAGCTCAGTGTCATATTATTTACACACAGACATAGGCTAATGAAAACATATACTGTCTGAGACAGGAAAAGGCTGAAAGTGAGAAGGGGAGAGAACTTAACTAAGCTGTGAATTTTTTACATGTATTGAACTGCTTCCTGACACATACTAAGCAGATGAACCAGCACATTGCAGTGGCTCATCTGCAGCTGTGTATATCTGGCTTGTGTCTGCTGGGACTGCAGTTCCTGGCACAAGTGTTGCTACTATAGCTGTTGCCATTACTGTAGCTATGAGGGTTTTCTGTATCTCTTCAGCAACTAGAGATGTTCCAGGAATGCAGACTGTTACATAAAACATATTAGAAATGGATGTAAATGGAGAAGGACAAAGAACAAGGAGGAGGACAAGAATGGAATTACTCTTTGTAAATTTGACAGTTTACAATGCCGTACGTTAGATCCACACTCTCATCATTGTTTAATATATCTTGGGCTTGGTAAAATTTCAGTTCTGCTCCTAAAATGTACAGTAGGTCACAGTGATATCATGGCATGGTAGTTCCTGTTAATCATTCTCTGACTTTGATGTCTGCAAAGCCCTGTAATGTTCTCCAATGCTTCTTATTGTCACCATGAGTTTTAAAATCAGATTAATCTCATTCACAGAAGTGTACTTGTTACCATTTAAGTTATTTGAGAGAATGCTACCTTCCACAGCATTCTCCTGGAGAAGCTGGTAGGTCATGCCTTGGGCAGATATTCCCTTCACTAGTTAAAAAATTGGCTGGACAGCTGGTGCCAGAAAGTGGTGTTGAATGGAGTCAAATTCAACTGGTGAACAGTCACAAGTTATGTTCCTCAGGAGTCATAATTAGGGCTTGTCCTGTTTAACTGATGATCAGGATGAGGGGATTGAGTGAACCCGCAGTAAGTTTGAAGAAGACACCAAGCTGAGAGGAATTGTTGATATGCCTGAGAGTAGGAAGGCCCTACAGAGGGATCTGGACAGACTGGATAGATGGATACTAGGAAAAATTTCTTCTCAGAATGAGTGGTGAAAATGGAACAGGCTGCCCAGGGAGATGGTGGTGTTACCATCGCTGGAGTTCAAGAAACATGGGGATGTGATATTTAAGGATATTATTAGGGGCATGGTGGTGATTGGTTGACAGTTGGATTAGATTATTTTAGAGGTCTTTTTCAACTTTGATGATCATATGGTTCTATGACTTAGGTTATAAACTTCACACAATCCAGAGCTGTTTGGCAAAGAGGGCCATTCTTCCCCTCTTTGCAAGACTGTGTGATACATGAATGCCTTATGCATGTAGGAATTATACCAAGCTCACCATCACATAGTTCCCCCATTCGTACTGTAGCTACATCTCCCAAATACCATTTACTTCTACTCATCTGACTCATTTTTACAGGGTTATCCAGCAATAATGAGCTAAAAGCACATTGCAATAGGCTTGTCCATGGTGTTCTATGAGACCTAATTAGTGTACATATCTCAATTTTCTCATTTTCAAACATACTTGCTGCATTCCATCTGCTTACTATTGATCACAGAAGATTTGTTCTTTAACTGCTCATACTGATCTGCCAAAAGATTCCAAAAAGCGATCCTTTTGAAAATGAAAAACATGACTTTAAATGGTAGGGATGAGCCAATATAATACTCACATTTTCCTTGGCAGAAATAAAACGAGATCTATCATTACAGAAGTCATAGTTACAGAGAATAAGAATAGCATGAAAAAGCAGTAATCTTACTTAGACAAAAAACATGGTGTTATTTTTATGTAAATAACTTAATGGTTACTTGACTTTTGACAGGATAGATAGTGTTAATCTGTTTTCAGCACTGTTAGTTTCAAAGTAGTAAAATGTTTACTGAAAAGTATTACATGTGTAGGTGCTTATTTGAGAACCGTATTGATATATTTTGTCATAGCTAAAAGACTGATAACACAGTAGTGCACGAGACAAAAAGTGAGTTCATTTCATAAGTTTTAATGAAGGTGACTGCATTTATCCATATGAGTTCTGTAATGCAGTCCCTTGTGCAGTAGTGAAAAGGAGTTTTTGAAGGGCCAAGTTGTTTATCCCTAAATCATGCTATTCTTTCCCTCTACCGAGGATCATTCTTTTTTTTCAGCAAAATATTTTAAGAGTAACTAATAAAGAACAGGTTCAAACAAACAGATCAGTAACAGTAATGAATGTTGAAGTATGAAAGATTTATGTAAACAACAAAAAATGTTAATACGATCATGCATATAATTTCCTCTATTGTAGTCCAAACAGTTGAGTTTTTTAGAGTATATCATTTATACGGCTATTTTTTCATGCAGTAATGTAGACAGTTGAAACTTTGGAGGTAGCTATGGCCAAATATAACTCATTTAATGAAAAGAGAAAGAGTCAAAAATTCTTTAGACTACCAGCGTAACTTAGCAACATACTGCAATGAGAAATCGGTAATGACAACCAATTATGAATGAAATACTCATGTGCGTCAAGCTCTGAAAACTGGCTTTCCATCTCTGTCATCTGGCATTTTGAAAAATTAAGGGGAAAAAGTGAGCTAGAATTCAATATACTTAACGAAGGATTCCTAGCACACTGTAGAAAATGAAAGCTTAGTGTTGGTGGGATCCAAGCATGAATAAAAGAACATTACTGTAAAGGATGACTTGGAGTGAGAGTAATGTAGCACCTTTACTGTCACAGACTATAATGACAGTGTAAAAAGTCTCACTAGACATCAGTGAATCTTTGTGAATAACCTCAGAAATTATTATTTTATAATAGCAGACCTATCCTTACAGACACTTTTCATGTTTTACCTAAACTTCTGTGTAATACTGAAATTCATTTACAGTAATTTTGCTTAATTCTATGAGTAACCTTACAATCCTTTGATACTGTCTACATTCTTGAGCAGAGTCTCTGACATAGTGGCCCTTTTCCTGTGTTATCACTTATTGAAAGCTCTATGCAAGTGAAGTGTTAATAAATAAAAGAAGGAAAGTATCACCAATGTGTTTTCAATTACAGTTATGACTTAAATCTTTGACTCATTATTGACAGCAAAATTCGGAGTGAATGAGAACAACTATAGCAGCTGTAAGAACAGGAAATTTGTTCCTTACTATATCTAAGATGTGCTTTAGTTTTAACTTATGATCTTAATGACCAAGGAGGACAATGCCTCTCAAAATGTCTTAATCTTGATCCTCCTCTTCAGAACATTCATTAACTCTCTCCAGCCATCTCCTACAGTCACTTACATCATGTCTCTTTCCTTTGCCATAACCCTGTAGCACCTATAAATGTATACCAGACAGCAGGATAGGATAAAGGAAAGGACATTAGAGTAGGTGTTGTATTATAATTAAGCTGTTCTATTACTGGTCTACAGGTTCTAACCCTCTGCTTTCATTATTATTTTTCCATTTGATCTGAGAGTTGCTGGAAATAGAAATTTTAGTTTACAACGCAAACAAGTGTGTGACACTTTAGAACAATATGATTTATTCAACTAGTTTATAGCTTCACTATGGCCTCTGGTTAAACTACATCATACTGGGATTCAGTACTCAATCTAGTCTATAGTGAGTAGCTGCTAGAAAGAATTACCCCACCTATTTTCTGGGTGGAAGACAGTATTCCAGTTGTTGTTTATTACAGATTTCAGCACTGGGAAGGAATAGACAACAGCTGGATATCATTGGAGCTTCTGAATTCCACAGTGAAAATAAATTATTTTGTCTTCACAGTATAGAAATAGACTTGCCAAGATACTATTGTGATGCACATCTTTGAAATATGATGCATATTTTATATCACCCTATGCTACGGGCAGTCAGCCTGCAAGTTAGAATCAGAAAGAAAGCCAGAAATGTTGTACCACACCCTAAAGTCAAGACAACACCATCACAAACATGCCCCAGAAGACCTTAAGTTAATTTGTTCCTTTTTTTCCCACTTGAAAATTAAACCCATCTTTTCCATCAGACGGACCTCTAGAATTTGTATACAGAAATCATTTCTATATGTGTTCCTCTGACTTTAGGACTTAAGTAATTGCCATTGATTAATTAAATTCTTCACCTCAATATCTCAGCCATAAAATGGAAGTATTGCTGTCTCTGAATCACTCAGCAGTAAGATAACTTGCTATGGCATACATCAACTCTCAGTGTCAGATGAATACGTAACAGGGAATATTGCAAATTAAATACAGGTAGATAGAGGAAGTGTCAGAATCAGAGCTATACCTCAGATCTCAGCTGTTCAGACACGAGGCATGTGCAACATTTTTGTTTAATGAGAAAAATAAAATGTGCAATGACATTACTAGCATTTGAGCTGACTTTCTCAGTAGACATTATATCTCTCATCCTTTGGCTGTGCTGTTTAATATGTTCATATGCACTGGCCATTTCCCAAGGGCTTGGAAACCAGCTGATATAATGTTCAGCTAAACCTTGGCTTTTGAGCAAACAGAAAGCCAATTTCTTCCAAAAGTAAAGAAAGTAATAAAAACATGAGATAAGCCAAACACCCAAAAATATGCCAGACAGCTAGAGAACTGTTTTGGTTATTGGCTTGCAAACACCAAGGTGATATGTTAGTTTACAGGTTACTCAAATTTACCTTCTGTTGTATATGTGGTACACCATGGGCCTCTGAAGAAGTGTGTACAATAATATTTTCAGCTTTCCAAAACAAGCTTCTCTAGTGCAGTTTTTTTGGAATCCACAGTCTGAGGCTCTCTTCCTCTCTTTTTCCACTGTACAAGACAACAAAAACTGGGTTCCAGACCAGAAAAATTTCAAGCAGCAAAAGAGATGGCAATGACAGAACCCAGACAATATCCATGTCCAACAAATTATTTTTCTAGTCTAATGGGAAAAACTAATGGGAAGGCTCTTGGCCAAAAGTATGAAGTTTGACCTACACTGGATCTCCCCCCTTGATTTTCTATCTTCATTTGAAGTGTGGTGGGATATTCCATCATTTCCAAATCAAGACTCAGTTCTTAGATTGTTATCTAAGTTATTTAAGATATTTTGAGTAGACACCAGACTTTTCCTTTTGATTTGCACAATCTCTAATAAAATGAGTTTTAATCTGTCTGTACTACTAGGAATTTATATACTTACAAAGAAATGAAACAGGATTCCAAAACAACATGTGTAAATGATACCTGAAATTGGTAATTAAAGAGATTAACTTGAAACTAAAGATCCTTTTATGATACTGTGAGCATTGCAACCAAATGCAAAGACATGGGGACGTCATCCATAACATCAACAAACAATAAAACTGTTACTGCAATTACAGGAAGAAAACCAAGGCATTCATGTGTACATGATGCAATGCTCTTTAGGGTTATTAATTTGTTGAAAGCTAATGGACACTGTTCTTTAAATAAGTATAAATCAATATACATCATTTTTTAGGACAAAATCTCAACTCTGACAATATAGGTGTAACTTCCAAATCTTAAGGTTGAATAAAGACACATAAGAAGATGAGCCAGCTCTGTCAAATCAATTTTCAACTCAGCAACACTCAGAGATCCAGATGTTGTTGTTTTATTGTTTTTTTGTTTTTGTTTTTTATTTCTGGATACTGCATTGCTTTTAACTAAATATTTTCTTGTGCCCTGTAGCTTTTGACAGACTTGTGTTATCTCCTGTGTAAAAACCCTAGAGTGCATTAGAAAAGCCAACTTTAATATTAAACTAAACTTAACAATAACTCTTCTTAAAATTCTAGAAGTTGTGCAGAATATGACTGTTTCCATCTTCTGCTGCATAAGTAACATATATATATATATCATTTTGAATTGCTATGTTTTTCATTGTATTTACTGTCCTGTGGGACATTTAAAATGTGTTCTATTAAACAGTGTTATACTGCATGCCATCAATCACTGACTATGTTTCTATTCTCTGTATCTCCTTCCAAATTCATGTTCAGATCTTTTGTTATCAAAAATGTACCAACAGAATCCAAGACTTCATTAATATTTTAGACAGAAGAATCCTTGTTTCAGTTGTCAAATTCTACAGTCTGGAGTCAGTAGCCTCTTAAATTGTGTGTCCTACAAATTCTCTGCAGGACTGACCCATGGAAAGAAACAGATACAAGTTGCTTTTTACGGCAACAGAATACCTTTGAAGCAAAGGTTTCTTACACCTGTTGGTGACAAAACAGCTTGTACGCTTTCTCAAAGCCCAGGATTACTGCAAACCTTATATGCAAGGTCATTCCTAAGTGTTTTTAAGTTTCTGCTCAGAAATAAACTTACAATCTGGTATGTGTTAAGACACCATATGTGACACATTGCCTTACTGGAGTCTCATTGTCCAGTCTGGGCTAGCTACAGTTCCCAAATGGAGCTATGAAAAAACATTGAGTTTGCAATACACACCAGAGCTGTAGATCTTGCCTCACTCAATGGAGGGAAGGAGGAGAGGAGAGACATGAATTAGCCCAATTCCAAATGTTTTACTGCTATGTCTGCTAGCTGATTATTGTCTAATAAAGGGGTGGTTCACACTGCATGTGAAACTAGTGAAAATAGGCTGTTTGCCTTTCTGCTTGTCTTTAGGAACAAGAATCAAACATATAAATACTCTATGTTTTACCCTGTAACTAGACATGAACTGAGAGAATAATATTCTAATGACTATGTTTATGTGACCCATGGACTACACAGTCATAGAATCATTTAGTTTGGAAAATACTTTCAAGATCATGAAGTCCGAATGTCAACCAAGTGCCACTACTAAAGCAAGTCCTTTAGTGCCATGTCCACACATCTCTTAATACCCCAAGGGAGGGAGATTCCAGCAGTTCCATAGGAAGGCTATTATAATGCTTGTCCAGCCTCTCCATTAAAAAATTCTTCCTGCTATCTAATCTAAACCTCCCCTGTGTGACTTGAGACCTTTTCCTCAAGTCCTATCACTTGTCACGTGACAAAAGAGACCAACATCCTCCTTGCTGCAAACTCCTTTCTGGTCATTATAGAGAGTAATGAGGTCTCACCTCAACCTTCTCTGTACTAAACAACTCCAATTCTCTCAGCTGCTCCTCATAAAACCTGTTTCCTTGTTCTTTCACCAATTCTGCTGGTCTTCTCTGTGCATGCTCAGGCAACTTCATATCCTGCTTGAAATGAGGAACCTCAAACTGAATGTAGTACAGATGTGGTCTCATCAGTGCTGAATGCAGAGGTGCAGACACTTCCTTAGTCCTGCCTAGTTCCTTTCAGTCCAATATTTCTGATAAGGCCATGTTGCCATCGGCCTTCTTAGCCATACTGCTGTCTCTTGTTCATCTGACTGCTGACCAACACTTCCAGGTCTTTTTGCAGTCTTCTCCCAGCCTATACTGCTGTATTGGGTTGCTATGACCCAAGTGCAGGAGCCTTTCTGAGTTACTTCAAAGTACTGTAAGAGGGGACAGTGGGATTCATGTTCTCATCTTCTCTTGGGCAGCTGAACACAGAGCTTGCTCAAGCTTTCTTACTTCCTCACTGAGAAGGGTTCTGTTTAAAGAATCCTCATGGCTTCAACTTGCAAGCAGTTGAAACACAGCCAGCACAGTTCTTCAAAAGTCATTATTTAAAAATAGTCTGTGGGAAAGCCCCAAACATAACAAATATTTTTTTATTTGTAATATCTGTTGTTTGGAACAGAGATGATAGCAGCTGGTACAGAAAGTGCCTCAGAGGATCTGACTTGAAGATTACGTTCTTATTACACAGCTTTGAAATTTGTGTTACTTTGGGTTGGAAAATAAAAAGGTGAGGCAACAATGTTTACTTAGGATCAGATTCTACCATTCTAACTCATATTTATGAATATGTTCACATTTCCACTGGAGAATAGACTTGCAGACTGCACAGGCTGCATCACTCATAGCAGTGCTTTTGCCACAGATTAGGTATGAGTTTCTCACTGCACTCTACTAGGTAGGTTGGCTTGTCCATCCAGGATCACACTAATTTTTTTGCAGGCCTTGAGAAGAATACTGCTGCTACCTAAGTACCAAGGCTGAGCAGTTTGCCTCTCCCTCTACTTCCAACTCCCATATTGGCAAGGGCACAAAGGGTACAGAAAGTTCTTGGCATAAACTTATTCCCAGCCCCTCCCTGCAGCCTGCTATTTTTTGGCTGCAGTACCAGAGTTATAACTATCTATCCATGCTCATTAGGCATGGCTAAACTGATGTTCTCCAAGCAAAAAGTGAAATGCTCCTCAAAAATGGACATTTAAGTTTTCTGTTTTTATTTAACACAGGTAGAAATGGAGGGATCTGAGAAGTTCCTTAACTTTTCATCTAGGCTTTACTTATAAAGTGCTTCATAAAATCTTCAAAATTAATTTAGCAAGCTCTGGTGAGAGGCAGGCCAAGCATTTATTGGTTCTTTCTGCATGGACAACAGCAGTGCTAATAAAGAAAATACTTTACACTTTTAAGAAAATTGAAGCAGATAGGATAATTGTCTTAATTGTAGAGATAGTATTCAGAGCAATAATGAACTCAGAACAAATGATTATCCTTAACAACTCCACATCACTTAAAGGTAAACAAAATATTTTTGCTTTGTAGAAACTGTACCTGTAAAGAAGAGAATGAGTTGGACAGGAGAAAAAAATCTAAAAATAGAAAAAGATGCATAAAGTTCTGGTGACCTTTACCAGATAAAGAGTTCCCTAAAGAGTTCTCTAAATTTCTCAAGGACTAAAGCTGGCATGCTTTACACAAATGATCTGAAAGCCTCTTAAACTAAAGATGCAAAGTGACAGAAAGCAAACTATGTCACTCCTCATCTTATATATACCCGGTTTGGTCTGCACACATGAGGAGCTGGCCTTAGATCTGCAGACTATTGTGGCTCAGAAGTGTTTTTTGTTGTTTTTTTTTCCCTGGAAAAATCACATGAAAACTGATATTGAAGCCAGAAATCTCTCTGCTCACACAAAGAACTCAAAAGGAGAACTTGCATATGTGCACTGGACTGTGAGCTTATTAGAATGGAAAACAGCAGCTTCATTTTCAAGAATCACACATTTTTATGGATCTATCTATGTATCCGTACTTTGATAGATATCCTGTGTTTAAATGTTCATTTTCTCCACTAAGTTTATGTTAGGATTTGTTCCAAACACTTAAAAATAACTTCAGATTCAGTGGGGTTGTCAGAGGAAATTATTTCACAGAATCATAGGGGTTGGAAGGTTGGAAGGGACCTCTGGAGATCACCCAGTCCTACTCCCCTGCTAAAGCAGGCTCCCACAGTAGGTTGCACAGGAACACATCCAGGTGGGTTTTAAATATCTCCAAAGAAGGAAACTCCACAACCTCTATGGACATCTTGTTCCAATGCTCTGTCACCCTCAGAGTAAAGATTTTCTCATGGTCTTATGGAACTTACTGTGTTCCCATTTGTACCCATTGCCCCTTGTCCTCTTGCTGGGCACCACTGAAAAGAGCCTGGCTCCATCCACTTGACTCTTGCCCTTTAGATATTTATAAGCTTTGATAACATTCCCCCTCAATCTTCTCCAGGCTGAGCAGTCCCAAGTCTCTCAGCTTTTCCTTGTACAACCCCTCATCATCCCTGTGGCCCTTTGCACAGACTCTCTTTGCTAGGCTTTCCCTGTCTATTTTGAATTGAGGAGTTTAGAACTTGACACTGTACTACAGATTGTGGCCTCACCAGGGCAGAGGGGAAGGATCACCTCCCCTGACCTTCTGGCCATGCTCTTTTTAATGCACCTCAGGACACTGTTCGCCTTCTTGGCCATAAAGACATATTGAAGGCTCATGGTCAACCTGTTGTTCACCAGAACACCCAGTTCCTTCTATGCTGACCTTTCCAGCAGGTCAGCTGTGTACTGATGTATGCAGTTATTCCTCCCCAGGTGTAGGAATCTGCACTTACCCTTGTTGAATCTCACAGAAAAAAAAACCAAAAACAAAAACAAAAAACAAACAAACAAACAAAAAAAAAACAGGGAAAACAGGGATAATTCAGAACATCTTGAAAGTTAGCTTTCAGGTAGAAGAGTAATTTCTTCCCTTCCCTCCCTCCTTTTCCTCAAAAAAAAAAAAAAACCAAAAAAACAACCACCACCACCACCACCAACAACAACAAAACCAGGCAATTTTCAGGAGAGTTGTGAAAATTAAGAAAGAATCTATAATAATAACAATAAAAATTGTTCTATAGAAATATTCCAAGCGCATTTTCTTTGTGTAACCAATGGCTCCTTCATTATATTGTCTATTCTGACAGACTTTAAAATAAACAAACTCAAAAATAACCATATTGAGTCAAATCACCGGTTCATTTTCTCCATCAACAGTCAGGAAAGAGGATAAAACAGATTGTGAACAAGATGTATTCTTTCTATCAGGTAGTTTCCAAAAACCAAAGGATTAAAGATTTGTATGTTTGAAGACTGACATTTGATGAGAGGATGGTGACGCTCTGGAACAGGCTGCCCAGAAAGGTTGTGGATGCCCCATCCCTGGAGACATTCAAGGCCAGGCTGGATGTGGCTCTGGGCAGCCTGGTCTGGTGGTTGGCAACCCTGCCAACTGCAGGAGGGTTGAAACTAGATAATCTCTGAGGTCCCTTTCAACCCTGGCCATTCTATGATACTATGATTTCATATTCACTCAAGATTTAATGGCCACTGATGGACTCATCACTCAGGAATTTTCCTAATCCTTTCTGGAACAGATACTTGAATCCCACATAAATTTGTTCCACAATTTATGTTTAGTGTGATATGCAGTTTAATTTGTTTGAAGCCTTTACATCTTAATTTTACTGGATTCTCTTTATTTCTTCTGGATGTAAATGAGAATGTAAGAAACACACCTTCTCTTGTCATTCAAGTTTTATAAGTGACTTTACATTTGTCTTGCTTTTTTTTCTTTCAAAACTGTTGAAATTTTTCATACTTGTTCTAGATCTATGATTTCTGCAGAAATAATACTAAAAGTACTAAAAGACAAGACTTGCACTTATTGTAATATCTCACAAAATATTGAACATCCCTGAAAGTCCTTCTTTTTCAACTATGAGGATTAATAAAAACAATGAGTAATGGATATTAAAAAATATTTTTGCAGTTCATTCTGTTACACTCTGCCTTGATTTCCATTTTTTTCATGGTTCTTAAAATCGTATTTTTGTTTTTGCTTTAAATAACTTCATAAACAGGACACTTTCTGGGTCATTCCAAAGATAGTTTCTCCCAAAAATGCATGTTTACCTAGTGACCTTATTCACCTTTCCACTACTACCTACTATCCCGACAAAAGGGGGAGTAAAAGCTACGATTAAATCATTTTGGGTGAGATTTAATACAGGTTAACTTACCTAGGAAAACAGCGAGTGTGAAAAGGATGCAAGTGTAATCTATTTAACTCTGTTTCAGAGTAGACTTTTTTGCTTGCAATATTAACAGGATCTTTTGATGTCCTTTTTTAATATTTTTCTTTTCATCTTTATTTACTAAAATACATGTGATGTAGGGTGTTCTAGTGGTTCTTTCAGTCTGATTTACAATCCAGTTTAAAGGTCTGGCTGTTAATTTACAAATCATGATTCTCTGTATGGTTAGAAAAATTTTTCAAAGAGCTTTTCTCCATTTATCCACAGGCCTAAGGATCATACCATGCTCTGATCAAAAGCTCCTTTATGTGAATCCCTGCAGGAAGGCTTTCACCTCTGAGATTCAAAAAGAACAGCTCACACTTATTAAAAAATGCTGGTTCTCTTAATATGTTTGAATCGGATGCTGGGAGTAAAGGGCCTTGAAGTTAAGATGTTTGTTAAAATCTGGTAGGATTACATTGTTTTACATCAACGATGCTGCTTTATAGAAAAACACAATTCCAATGAGAGCATTTTCATAAGGTTATTCACCATATGTCTCATGTTGTAAAGAATTTTTACCATTCACAATACATTATCAAGCTGTTTCTCCGGGTGGCTGTTTATATTTCTCCAAGCCAGTAAATCTTGCATGCTGTTGGAGGCAAAAACCTAGACTTTTGTTGCTCTGTTCTAGTTGTCATTAAGTGTTGTCTTTTTTTCAAGACTTATTCCTATTTCAGAAATATGTTGTATTCTGATAGAGGTTGCAACCTTTTCTTGTGCAATAACAGCACCATGGTACTGACTTAAAAAAAAAAAAAATTAAAAAAAAAATCTCCAGGAACCAAAATTTACTCGACCTTACAAGTCCATAGAGATTTGTGGCATTTTATAAATGGATAAAACCAAACATGCAGATAATATCATCCTTACCAGTACTATAAAACAAAGCAGAAGAACATACAGCTTGCAGTTGTTCCAAAGGCCATCAATTCCTTTTCAGATTTATTTTGCAAACCTTTTGAGTGCCACGAAGAGAGCAGGAACAAACCCAGGTCTTTGCTGGAAGACTGACTGGAGGCTTCCTGTTATTCAGCTCTAATTTTCTCAGAAGCTATTGTCCAGAGGACCACAAAAATCTCTCAAAGAAGCTCTGTTTCTCTTAACTGCATCATATATTTTGGAGAACCACTCAAGAATCTCTGCAACTGCAAAGTACTTTAGGCTTTCTGAGATCTTGATAGTATGCATTAGTTGTTAAGTAAGTCTAGATTTTTCTGTGCCTAGATCTTCTAATAGGTACAAAGGCCGTTCAGCAGTAGCCTATATATAAGAGAAACCAGATCCATAAAAAGAAATAGATTACTCCTTTATTGCATATACTATTTATACAGGATGTATGACTTCACTGATCATTTTTGGTCAACTTTTTAGATAGAATTTATGCTCCTTTAAACTTACTAGTTGACTATAAAAGACTTGAGTTTAAATATTACCATATGTGAGCAAACAGTACTTAACTTTCTAACTTCACAAAGTATGCAGTTATATCACTCACCTTTATTTTTGCTTGAGAAGCCACAGTCACTACTCGGCACAGTAGCTTATGATTTCTTTTCATCCACACTTTCCAAAGATTTTTGTAAGGAATCCATCACTGTGGTTTCAAGCAGTAATGTAGTGGTAAATATTGCTCTCAAATCATTGCATCATTTCATCTAACTGTATTCTCTAGAGAAGATCTTGTGTTTAAAAACAAGATTTTTATATATGTTCCCCTTATGTTTAAGACCAAGACAACAAAATGTGCTTCTTTCTGATTCTGATAATTCTGATTCTGAATGAAGATGAGTTGGCACATACATACATTTATCACTCATATTTAATCATCTAAAGGATTAGTAGAGGTTTGTTTGGGCTACAGTCAAACAATGCACTGCTTTAGATTACTAACTTCACTATTTCTGAAAATTGGTAGAGTTTTCAGTGCAAGAATATTTTTGTTACGGACCAGGGAAGAAGAATATATAAAAATTTTGTCATTTCCCAGGCAAAACTTCTTTGGGTTTTTTATTTGGGTTTTTTTTTTTTTTTTTTTTTTTTTTTTTGGTGTTGTCATTTGTTTTTTGGTGTGAGTTTTTGGTTTTTTTTTTCCTAAATTAAGAACCTGAGCTCCATTGCTGAAAAGTGGTACATCTGAGAAATATATACAGAAACATAGAATGGCTTGGGTTGGAAAGCACCTCAATTGTCTAATTCCAAACCCCTGCCATGGGCAGCCTTGCTACCCACTAAATCATGCTCTAGATCAGGTTGCCCAGGGCCCATAGAGAATAGAGAACCTGTTTCAGAACAGCGGCCCCAGTCTGGCACCCAAAATTCAGAGGGGTTATCATTCTTCATACTAATGAACCAAATATCAGTGGGAAAATCTCTGATGGGTTTCTGTGTTTTATTTTTCTGGTAAAAAGTGAATAGAAACTTATGAACAAGGAGAAAATGCTTCAATTCTTGCTTTCTTCATGTCACCAAATTTTAGGTATGTTTTTTTTCAAACTCAAGCTAATGGTTTATTGTTTTATTTTGGTTTTTTTGTTTGTTTGTTTGTTTGTTTTCAGATGGACGATGCAAACAACACTTTCACTTCTCTTCATTTGATGTTTGTTTTGGATTATACATTCTTCGGAGTGTTCTTCAGAAGATGATACAGAACATAGAGGTTTTTGTAACAATAATAGTGCTTTCAAAATATGTGGAGATTCTGAAGTCTAAATCTCTCTGAATAAACTGTGACTTTTGTGTTAAACAGAAGAATCTGACACATGTAACACAATTGCTGACCTTTTTGCTTTACTGTGATTGGGTAAAATAAATTACTCTCATACTCCCTAAGTCATGTGGCTAGTAGTTCACATTCTAGAAAAACATACCAAAAAAATTTTAAGTTGAGATGACAAACACTTTGACAGGAACATAACTCGATAGACCTGGAGTCAGTAATGTTGCTTCTCAGATCTGTTATGAAGAAAAGGTGAGGATTGTGAGATAGGCAAGGGTACTGAATGGTCAAGTGATTTAAGCAGTTCTTCAGCAGAGATAGGATTAGTGTGGAGCATGGGTTATGATGGAGGTCTCAGATGTGCTTGATCAATAAACTTTGCCTTAAACTGCACTAGGAGTTCTGCACTATCCAAAGTAATTAGGAGGGGAGAAAGAAAACATTGCTTCTCTAAATCTGCAGCAGTGTTTAGTTTTGTTTACTGTTTTAGGTCACCTGATTTTGTTTAAAAATTACAAAATCAAAATCTGCCTTAGAGTAAAGAGGCAGCATTTACTCCCTTTCTGTTGCTGGTTGCTTGTATAAAAATTGTGAGTGTCATGTTTAAAGGGCATTGTTTGAAATAATATGGATGGATGGTTTTCTGCTAGGAACCTCTAAATCTGTTATCTGTTATAAATCCAATTATAACCTATCAGATATTCATAGCGAGGATAACAATCTTTCTGAATGCTGAAGTGAATGCAGATATGCTGTGTCAGCTACAGATGCTACTTCACAATTAGGGGGGAAAAAAAAAAAAAAAAAAGCAAATTAAAGGAATATTTCTAAGATTACTGTTGACTGTGGGAACCAAAAAGCCCCTAACAAAGGTATATGTGTATTATTTGCTTTAAACTGATGATGGTTGGAATATAACCTATACAAAAAGCCTAGTTCTGAAAACACATTGGCTTTACAACTGAGAAAGAAATGCAGACACTTAAAAAATGGAAGAAAATTATTAAAAAAAAAAAAAAAGTCCTGTTCCTTATTAATCCATAAATGGATATTCTGCAAAGCATAGCCTGACCTCACCTCTTTTCTTTATGAAGTAGATTGATGCTGTAACTGGTCTAAATCCATTTCTGGAAAGTGCAACAAGTGTTATGCAGAAGTAAAAGAAATGTGATGGAGCCAGGGAAAGAAAATGTGAAAGACCAATGGAAAATCAGTGGGAAGTAAGACAAACTGAAAACTAGATCCTTTGGCTGACCACCAAGGGCTCCTTTGGGCTGCTGTTAGAAGACTGAGTACTATTCTGAGTTATTTTCCACTGATCCACTGCACTTGATATTGTATGAGATGTATATTTGCTTCCACTTCAACTTGCGATGAAAATTTACAGATGAAAATAACTGGTTACTGCTTTTGTAAAACCTAGAAAGATCATCACACTGTTTCAGTTGAAATCCTTTCCCTATGTCTTTGTATAGAGGGAATTCTAATTTAATGTCAGATAACATAAACTATAATGCTACAAGTGATGACCTAGGAGCTTAAAGATTTTATTAAGTAATATAATTTTTATAGTGCAGTATAACAGTGTTGGAATTATAGGAGTCTGGCACATTGTAAATATGCACTGCACTATTCAATCTTATATTCTTTTATGTCCTTCATGAGAGAGCTTAGTAATCATGCTGAATGTCAGAGTGACTTAAGTACTTTCAAACTCCTCTATCAGAGAAAAGAACATAATTGTTAGGCTTCTCACTATTTCAGCTTTCTTCTATGTCTCAATGTTCAACTACAAATAAAAGCATGATTCAGTTAGCCATTTTGTTTGTGCCTTATTTTAAGAATATTTGCAAGAAATGCTTGCAATATTGCAAGCGTTTTGCAACATGAAAAATTGCATACTTGTTATAGAAATGTATCTGACCAAGGCATTTAGCTTGGCTACTGAATGGTTAGTCTGTAATAATTTTTTGGCTGTAGAGTAGCAATTAGTGATGTCACAAGGTCAATATCAAATTACGAGACATTGTAGCTGTCCTGTGTGAAAGTCAATTGATTAACTATTTCCATGTGTTTTGAGTTGGTTTTTCTCTCTATAATAACATACCAAAATGTTTAATAAAATCCCTGGTCATATTTTAGCATCACGGTTCTGGTGGCTGTATTACTATATTTCACATATATTTGGGTTTTAGATTAACTGCTTGTGACTGCCTGGAGCAATGATTATTTTCCAGTAGGCCAATCTTCTGCCATTCAAATCCAATGTGCTATGTACTGGACATGGCTTTAAATGTTACAGTTGACATTTATGTTTCAACAAATCATCATAGTCATTGTAATTAGATTACAACAGCTATATAAAGTTATGGCTTGACTATAAATTATTTTTTCTTTTTTTTTTTTTTTTCCCTCCTTTGAATTCAGATATGCAGCTTCCAAACATATCATTTTCCTTCTCCTGATCTGACCTGCCAGTAAGCAGCTTGGCAGTTTACTGAGACCAAAAAAGCTGGATGCATCTTAGTAGTTCATGAGTCTTCTACCAGTAATAACACTTCCCTTTCTTACTAACAAATTCTGACTTCATATTGAGACAGATGTCAAATTTTAGTATGTTTCCGTACTAAGTTCTCACTATTTTTTCATTTTCTGGTAGTCATTTTGAATGAAAGTATGGTCTTGCTTTAAGCATATGAACATGCAAGTCATATCTGAATTGTGCAAGTATTGTATTTACTTTTAGATAAACAGTCTGTGCTGTAAGATGAAATGAGAGCAGTGTAATTCATTATAAAGACTGTAATTAACCTGCAGAAGGAGCATGTATAACCTGTGACAGTATGTAGTATGTAGCTACAACAACATATGAATATTGTTCAAAAGGAAATAAACATTGTTCAACAATACTTAATGAGTTTTTTTTCTGCTTTGGGCAAGATCTTGTAAACAATGTTATGATGTCTCAAGCTTAACATTTTTAAAAATGCATGGTCTGACAACTTTTAGATTTGATTATTGCTGTTTTAATTTGATGTCTTGACTGTAACTGTGTTCATAAACCACAATGATTTGAATAAATCTACCTTAGTTTGCTAAATTTACTATTGCGTTTCTGTGTTGTTGAAAAAAGTTTGTGTGTTTGTTTTACATCTATGGTCAGGTACTATCTTGAAGGGATTAACTGGTCAGTATCAATAAACTGCAGTCTTAATTGCTTTCAACAATTGATTTCATAGGGAACTCGAAGTTTTGCTTTCATGAATAGATATACCTATATAAATATGCATATTTCCATGTATGCAATTACTAGAATATGTTGTGGTCATAGGCTATTTCTTCAAAACTCTGTAATAAATAGAAGTTTTATATAATAATCCACAAATATCGAAAAGGGTTCTGCTAAAAGCCAAAGCCTGAAACAATCCAGCCCCAGGAGAATGCTGTGCATTTTTGTGGAATCAGTCTAGCTTATACAACATGGGAATTATTAGAATTTTTTCTTTCTCTTTTTCTCTTTCAATTCTTTTTCTTTTCATTTTGGTTAGTGATACTAACAGTTCAAAAAGATTCTGAAATTCTTTTAGGCTGCAGAAGATGATTGGAAAATGTTATATCTGCTGCTGGAATTCATTCATAGAATATTTGTAATTCATTTAGAATTCTTAGTTAACAAGTACCCTGAATTTGTTGATTACATTACTCTTTTCTTATGTTTATTTTCTTTCTACATTCTCATTCCATTGTTATTGATTTCCTTGATTTCATTTAGAGTTTGTGTTGTTCCTACTGCCTACATAAGCATTTTATTCAATATGCCTCTAAGTAATTTCTTCCTGCATAAAGCTCTGGCAGAAACAAGCTGAAAAGCTATCAATTTTGCACTCTACAACCCCATGTCAGCTCAAGTACTTTATCTTCAAATTGCATCTTCTATCCATCCCCTAGGGAGACACACATTGCTCAAGGACGCAGAATTATATATTTTCCTGTTTAATCTGGTGAGCTTTTCAAATTATTTTTGTGCGAGGTAGATTCCTCAGCACTGAGCTAGCTGAAAGATTGCCTTATTTGCTTCTGTCTTATTCAGTGACAGTCTGAGTCCTTCAAAAGAAACGCAATTTAGAAAGAAGAGAGCACAATGCTCACCTCAATACCTGGCATTAATTCAGTGACTGGTCTTGATTTTAAGTAGCTGACTCTATGGACAATTGCAAAGGAATATTCAGATGGGAAAAGATTCAATGACACAAGGATAAACTCTCTTCAGAACAGTACTGTTTTGTTGGAGGTCTGAGATTTTCTTGTGGTTTTAAGACAGGGCGAATCTCAAATGTAGAATCAGACACAGAAAAAAACAGGTGATTTTAGTCATGCTGTTTCTCTAATTTATTCAACAGATTGATGGATCCTTGATGCCAAGCATCTTAACAATTATGAGTTAGATCTCACTACAGAAGGCAATACTGGTGGTTATAGTACTGGTGGCTAAATACCATATACTTCATATCACTCATTGACAGCTCTCTCAATGATCTGGATTTCCATTTACAACTTAACAGATAAGAGAATCACCAGATCCCAAGAAAGGACAAACCATGCCATACTATGTCAGATACAATACAAATTTCTCAAATGAAAAAGTTTTAAAACATTACAGTTCCCTGTTCACTGCTGGCTGAGACCCAACAGTTGAACCAATCTAGTTGTCCCTCTGTTTACTCCAGAAAAGTACATATATATCCACTTTAATACTTTTGATAGCCCCTAACATCACTGGGAATAACTTACCTTTGATGTCTCATCAGGCATTGGCAGAATTTCAGCACCTTAGTTGAGGCTATTAGTTATCTTGTTTGGGTTACTTTTTCCATTTTGCATTACATAGAAATAATACCAAGTGGAAAAGTAAAAAGTATATCCTGTTTGGTGGATCTTTGTCTCACATCTTTGGCATGTGTATGACAGATCTTATATTTAAGCTGGAGCTATTTTAGAACAAGGTTTTTCATTAAAGATTCCAGTTTTTGGTGTTCACACACTGAGTCTTACTCTCATGTCAATCAAGAAACTTCTCTGTAAAGCCTGGAAAATGGTGGTTGGTGGCATCCTTAGAACACAGAGTTGTTTAAATTATCAAAAGACAGGTCCTCCTGTGGAGATCTTGAGAAACATCTTAGGGAGGGGAAAGAACAGTAACAGATTGATGATGCCTGTTAGTAAGATATTCTGACAACTTCCTTTTTCCCATGCAGCTCTAAAATACATAAATGTGGGGACTGTGGACAGCAAAAAAAATGAGATATGCAATGTCCACTGAGAATAAATGAACTCAGTTCCCTTCAGTTTCAAATGATGAATGGTTTAAAGTTCATGCGAGTCCACATACTAAATCATATTCTCACTTTCTCCCAGATGCTAGGCATTAGAGAACACCTTACCCTGAATTTCTTGTTATCACTTCAGAAAAGCAAAGAAAAACAAATATATAAGGGAAAGAGTAGGAAGACTTTTCCACTGATTTATCAGATGGGATTCTCCTCTGTTATTGTTTATCTCTTTCTTTCCTTTCTTTCCTTGAATGCAGTCCTACCAATCTGGCTTTCTACTTCACTTTTTCACTCAGTTTCTCTCAGACAAAATTTGAGTTTCCAAAAATGAAGAATGCCAAGATTGCAGGTGATAGTGCTACTGAGTCAGCCTCCACATGCATTTTTAGAAGATGTAAGATTGTGATAAGAGATATGAGTGAATGCAAGAAAGAAGTTCAAAGTTTATCAGACATTCAAGTCAGTGTAGTAGAAGCCTGCAAGTTTACTGTGTTATCCCTAGCAATGTTTTTTTTTTTTTTTTTCAGGCAGTCAGTTCAGCTCAGTTTTACTGTATTATTTATAAGAACAGACTCTTTAGCAGTGTTTGTTGTGATAGGACAAGGGGAAATAGTTTCAAACTGAGAGAGAGAAGATTTAGACTGGATATAAGAAAAAAGTTTTTTATGGTAAGGGTAGTGAGGCACTGGAACTGGTTGCCCTGGGAAGTGGTGGATGCTTTACCCTTGGAGACATTCAAGGCCAGGCTGGATGGGGCCCTGAGCAACCTGATCGAGCTGCAGGTATTCACTGCAGGAGAGTTGGACTAGATGATGTTTAAGGGGTCCCTCCCTCTCAAAAAATTTTTAGAAACAAAACACAAAACAAAAAACAAAACAAAACAAAAAATCTATAGCTCTAATGTGATACAAGAGCAAAGCATCTTTACTTCTATCATGTAAGTAGTAGGAAGAAATAAATGGCTATAAATACTTCGTTGAGGGAGTTGTGAAGGATGAAACAACATAATGATAGTTCATTCAACTCCAATTTCATATGAGAACTTTGAAATTATGTCATCATATCAGACCATCAAGACTTCTTTGACTTTGCCTGAAAAAGATATTTATAATCTCTGAGTATGAGCTTTCAAATCACCTCTTGCCCAAACTAATTTAGCAATACTGAAGAATCCCCCTGGAACAGAGGTGACATAGGTGACCACACAGGCAGACTAGTCTGTTGCACAGGCAGAGCATAGAATCATAGAATAGCTTGGGTTGGAAGGGACCTCAAGGATCATCAAGTTCCATCCCCCCCTGCCACAGTCAGGGCCATCAACCTCCACATTTAATACTAGACCAGGCTGCCCAGGGCCCCATCCAACCTGGCTTTGAACACCTCCAGGGATGGAGCATCCACAGCCTCTCTGGGCAGCCTGTTCCAGCACCCACCATTCTCATAGTAAAGAACTTCCCCCTGACATCCAACCTAAATCTTCCCTCCTTCAATTTAAAACCATTTCCCCTTGTCCTGCCATTATCTACCCTTTCAAAGAGTTGACTCCCCTCCTGTTTGTAGGCTCCCTTTAGGTACTGACAGGCTGCAATGAGATTACCCTGCAGCCTTCTCTTCTCCAGGCAGAACAAGTCCAGCTCCCTCAGCCTGTCTTTCTAGGGTCCTTCTAGTGCTCCAGCCCTCTGATCATCTTTGTGGCCCTCCTCTGGACCCTCTCTAACAGCTCCCTGTCTTTGTTGTTTCTTTCTTGATTAAAGGATGGATACAGAAGGTGAGATTTTCTTTTTTTTTTTTTTTTTTTTTTTTTTTTTTTTAATGTATCTTTATTAATTAACAAGCATTTTAAAAGAAATGGGTAATTATGCTGTAAGCTAGCTACAGTGAGAATTTTCCATTTCAGATACTCTATTTAGATTTCAAATGTAATAGCCTGCCAAATGTTTATGTAAATATCTTAATTACAATAAAAACATTCAGATAATAAGAATCCCCTGCTCATGACTCTGAAACAATTCATCGACTCCCCTCTTTCTGTATGCTAATCTTCAAGGTAATTCACACTCCAAAATCCTGTTTGTCTTTTGTATTCCTTTCTCTACACACACATTGCACGCTTTTAAACACAGCTGTATACTAAAAAATTTGATCTTTGTATTATTGTTTAACTTAATTGAAGTTGTTCTTGGAAAAAAACATTTTCTTCCAAGATATTTTCTGTGTTCTATGATGCTTTAATTTATTTGTTATCTATTTTATTCATTATTGTGATTTGTTTTCTTGAGCATTGCCCTGAGTGCCTTGGAGGGGTTGGAATTTGGTGGCTATGTAAACAAACTTACTATTGTTCCAGATGTTTTTCTCATTTGAAGGCCAAATTCTATTCACAATTAGACTAGGGAAATCCTGCTGCCTTCAGTGTGATTGGCACAGAAAAAAGAAAGCAGACACTAACCTCGAGTCTCTTTTTGTAGTCATTTTCGTTTATCTCACAGATTTACCACTTGTTATGTAAGACAGCCCTTTAACTTTAGGAAGTTTCCAAAATCTGCTTTTATTAGAAAGAATAGTCTATCTTCTCTTGAGCTCTTATTTTACCTTTGCACATTAATCTTCTCAATTATAGACCATTAGCAGTACTTGGGTTTCTAAGTCTGGCACTCAAAGTCTGCAAGCTCACAAGCTGCACCAACAGAGAAGAAAAAGACTGTTCTAGACATAAAAAGAAAGTAACTAAGATATACACCGTATTCGCAAAGGGAGAAAGTAGTGCTTAAAGGCTTATAATAGATACAATCTAAAAATGCATTTTATTCATAAGCAAGACCTGAAAACACTCACCAAGCAGACAAATAGAAGATTCACTATGAAGCTTTAAAAAGTATAGATCCTGTGGAAAAGTTTATGCTCATTTTGATCTCTTCTGTGCAGCAATCTTGATTTTACACTTTCAACGGAGCTAGAAAGATGTTATTTCTGTCTAAACAATACCAAACATTCCAATTTTAAAAGACTTGCTCAAAACGGGAAGCTGCCTCATAATGCTTCCTCCAAGAGGTGAATTCTCAAATAAAATAGGAAAAAATATTCTCAGTTTCTTGCATACCGTATAAAATAATTTTGCATGGAGTGAATAACAGCAATAATAATTCTAGTTTCTGATACGGTATTTTGCTATCTACATTTACATTAAAATTATTTTTTAAAAAATATTTTTATAAAAAATTAAACTTGATAAACTTCCTTAAAAAGTTATGTAACTATTCCGATCTACTTTTTAACACATTATATTCCTGAATGAATTCTACTATATCTGCATCTATAAACTGTTACGCTTATGTTTTTAAGTTTTTTAAGGCTTTCCATCAGCCATAATCAGAGATGAGACACTTGGCCAGAGAAATTTTGATTTGTTTGGTATAAGGTCCATGGGCCTAATTTTTGAATCAAGTAGTTAGCTGGAGTTATGCTCTTTCACAACCTCTCCTTGTTTGAATTGTCAGCTTCAGTGTAACTCACAGATAAAACATCAGGAAGGACTTCTTTATTGTCTGGAATGGAGCACTGTCACAAGCTGCCCAGAGAGTGAAGTGTCCTCCTTGGACACATTCAAAATCCACCTGGAGATGGTCCTGAGCAACCTCCAATAGGTATCCTTTGCTTGAGAGATCCCTTCCAACCTCAGGTATTCTGCCATTAAAATATAATGTGAAAAAATCTTATACCTCTAAGAGACAGCTCTGAATTCCTGGTGTGTTTTACCTTTCAGTATATAAATGAAACCTCTGAAACTTTTAAACCAGGAGTTCAAATTCAAGTAACTGCATTTATGACAGCAACTACAGCTGTCAGGGGACTTCAAGAGTATACATTAATATGTTGTCTTTGTAAATGAAATTGATAAATACATAAAAGGAATAATCCTAGAAATTAACTCTCCAGCAGAGAGTACTGACACGTGGAGTAAATCACTGTCTAGGAAAAGATCTGAACAGTGTTGAAAGCGTAATCCAGTAAGGTCATATCACATAGCTGAAGAGGGCAGGGATTACTGCAGTGATCACATGTGATTGAAACAACAGCATGCCTTCATCTGTACGCTTATCTAAGACCATTGATACTCCTATAGTATTGGCACCAAATAACAGTATTTGTTCCCAGGTAATATAAATATGGTGACCTGTTGATCACATAGGGAAGAGGGGCTACAGACATCCAGAGCAAATTCAAAGGCAAAGGACACTGTTACACACTTTCTTCATTGTATCCAACATTGAAAACCTGTACTGCTTTTGTAGAAGTGGAGGAGGGAGTGACCTATTTAGTAGAAAATAATGAGGTAAGTAGTGGAGATATGGTAAAAGCAGGTTCAGGGACGGAACAGTTAGGAAAAATGTCTGTCAGAAATGGGTGTTTATTTAGTAGGTCTATTCAGGTCAGTATACTTGTGGTCATTAGCACTTTTAAAAACATTTTCTAAGTAACAAAGAAATAGAAAAAAAAAAAAAATAAGCAGGACTTAAAAAGCAATTTAGCAGCTTGAGTGTGACCTACCTCATGGGAAGCTATTATCCTTTAAACAGCCCATCGTCCTGCATAAGCGTACAAAAGAAAAGTGCACATGTTTCCCATTTGAGGTTAATTACATAAAATTAAAGCAACTTCATGACCATCAGAGCTAATGTTTGGTTTCCAGTGCCTTCGTGTCTTGTGGCTGGCTGAATGCTTTACTGAACTAAACCAAGGTCAACCAGTAGAAAATAATTTTGACTAACAAGTGGGTTTGTCTGATGTCTGATAAACTTTAAACTCAAGTTCACACTCCCTGCATGAAGGTCATTCAAGCCTGTTGACTCCTAGCTTGTTATTAGCATAAATTGATACATTCTTATGAACAATTCTGTCTTTAGTTCATCACATGTAAAAGGCAAGACTGGTAATGATTATTAATCATCTTGCACATAAAAATTCACTTACTGAAAAACATATTAGTTTACCAGCCTGACTCATTACAATGGAAATGGCATCCACATCTATGCCCCATACCAGCAATGTTGCGACTAGCGAATACTGCAAATACTGAATGTCTTCCCATTTTTTTGTGCATATATTGATTATACATGGAAAAAACAGTATGACACCAAACTAGTTTGCATGGGAAAAATAACTGGCATGCTACCAGTAATAAAATCTGCCAAAATATTTCTTTGTTTAAATTGGCCTAATGCTTTTCAGACTGTGATATCTTTGACTGAAGTCTCTGCCAAGGAGATTATGAAGTGGTGAGTTGTTTAAGAACACAGTATCTTGATTTGCTTTAGTAGGTTTATCTTTCGAAATATGGTAAAACTTTCTGAAAGTACACATTTAAGTAGAACAAGCACATAACTACAATAAAGAAATTCATAATTGTTCCTTGGGTCAATCATAATAAAAGTTTGGACAGCCTTGAGATAGACTCTAACCAGAAAGATAAGTCAGTCCAGGTTGATACTTTTCCTCTCTTTGATGAGTATTTGTTCAAAAGTAAATCCCATCCTTTCTACTTGTAAACACTGTAACATAGTTTCCCTGACTTAATGCAGAAAAATCTGCTCCATTAAACTTGAAAATTGCTCAGATCAGAAAGCTTTCCATGAATATGTGCATGTTTTAAATCATGTCTAATTCTTTTTTTTTTTTTTTTTCCTCAGGAATTTAAAGACCAAACTGTAGCAATAATTTCTAGAGTTCAGACAGACTGCAGGGCTTTTTTTCCAATTAATCCATTCTAATTAAGGAGGAAATATTAATCAGTGTTATCACACTATGTTATCATTAATACTGCAAGCATTTCAATGCTAATTCATTTATTCAGTTATACTGTGATTTTTCTGTTTCTTCAGTTAAATCTGGGACTTTTTTCTGTGATTGGTTGATTGTAAATATTTTATTAAATAAAATCAAGTAATTTTACGTAAGTATTAAATAATATTCGTATTATTTATTCAGAAAAGAATTTTTTAACAGAACTTACTGAGATCTACTAAGAGCAATCAGAAGAGATCTTACTGAGATTTATAGAATCAAAAAAAAAAAAATGGTATCTTTGATTAACATAGGGTTTGAAAAGTATCCGGATTCAAAAGAGAGATGTGGTTAGCCTGCCAAATGCATAAAACTGCCATACTTGTTCAAATCTCCTGTAGCAATAGTAAAAATAATTAATCATCACTTCCATGAAGAACATAAGGAAATCTAAATATTTGTAAATAAATATTTGGTGATCTTAGCTTCTACTGATAAGAAGTCTGCAAGTAGAATGAGGGCAATTAAATATTTGATGATTTTAGCTTCCACTGATGAGAAGTCTGCAAGAAGAATGAGGGCTGAATACAAGTAGCTGAGGGGAATAGATTTTCTTCATATATAATTTTACAATATAATTAATTATTATTTCATTAATAATATTGCAGTTATAATCAATTACATTAAATATATCCATCTATAATAACATCATACATTACGAACATTTCAGTATTCAGAGTTCACACGTATGGACAAATGTTCCAACAACACAAAATCTAATTTGCTAGGCTTTGCTAATATCAGGATTTTTTAACATTTAACAATTTCATGGCATAAATATATTAAGGAGTGTCTTTTCTCAGGGTGAATACGTGTGTGAACCCCAAGCTGAAGAACTGGCTCTATAGCCTGCAACGCTCAGTGAAACAGTTCCAGTGGACTTATCGTGTTTGATGAGTAGCTGCAGACTGAGCTGTACAGCACAGTAATGACAAACCTAGTTTAGACAGCAGCATGTAACTCTAAGAACCACCAGAACTGTGGATGCTGTGCTAGAAAAGAGACTCAGCTACAAGGCGTAATAGGACACAAATGGCCAAAATGTGTTGATGAAGACTTGCATAAGAGACAGACTTTTTTCATTCGAGAGCAAAGCTAAACTTCTCAAAAGCCAATGATTCCTATGCATGCAAGTAATCAATAGGAGATGTCATTCAGCTTTTGAATATGTCTTCAAAACATATTAGCACTTAATTTGAGAATTTTCTGAAGGATTCCTAAATATATGACAAATGTTTTATGGTGACAGTGAGAAATTTTAAACATTAATCTCTTCCTAATGAAGGGATGTGTCTCCAATAGCACACTTGGCCCATGAGAAAGAAGCAGGACCCACCACTTAACATATGCTTTATTTATTACAACAACAGAGAGAGAGGCAAATATTTTCCCAGTATCTTAATGATTTACATTTTCACTACAGTTATTACTAGCCCCTATCTAAAGAACAAGATTATTATTTTGGTTTGATTGACTTTAAAAAAGCATGTTTAAAATATGTATTTAATAGAAATGTGGCTTTTTCCTTATTTCTGACATCATAAGCTCCTAACTCAGCAAATGCCATAAGCATTTACTTACTTTGAAGTATATCAACAGTTTCACCACTCATGAGTTTAAAATTAAACATGCTTAAATTCTGTTTTGGAGAAGAGCCTAAAATAAAGATAATTCTAGTTAAATGATTGAATTTAAACTGAGCTAATAAGAGCAGAGACAGACTCTTGTTTAAGCTGCTTGAGCCCTTAGATTCAAAGCTGACATAGAAATCTAACTTAATTTTGCTTCTAGTTTCTAGTTCAAAGGCATTGCTCTTTTGTCTCTTTCTTAAATACTTCAAAAACTTGCAGGCATCTTTTAATTAAATTTAAAAAAATGGCAGTGTCATGTAAAAGGCACTTTTTGATAATTGCTCCTGTCATCAAACACTAACATTACAACACTAGTATTGCACTCAGTGTTATACGAAGAAATGTGAGTCCTGAAGGGCCAAGTTCTATTTGTAATCACATTTAACAGGGGCCTGAAGGAAAAGTAATGTTCTGGGATCCCACAGTCAAAGAGCATTTGGATTTTATTTTGTCACAGTTTGATATTTTGCAAAACTGGATATTTGATTCCTGCTGCTTAACACAGTCTTTTGCAGCTTTTCTACCATTAATATTCAAAGAAACTTATAACTAAAGTTTATCTCTGAAGAAATAACATGTGGAAAGCTGTAACTGTATTTAGACAGCAAGGTTTTGACACCTATAAATGATAACCGGCAGCCTAACAATACATCTACACAGATAAATTCCTTGTTTCAAGATGAAATAAAAGTGAGAAGTGCATGCAAATGAATGGAGTCCTGTACAGACACTACCCATCCAGATTTATCAAATTATGGCCTCAGATGGCAAATGAAAGAAAAGGATTTCAATATGTCTTCCCTAAATTAGGGGTTCTATTCTCTCAGCTGAAGACAAAGTAGCCAAAAAATGCAATTCAAAAAGTTATTGCTGTTTGTTGGGGAATTCCATATTTGCCCTACATCAATTGATAACATTGGCAACATTCAAACATCCTCTATCAACTCAGGGTAAAAAAGAGTAATGAAAAATCATTTGGTCTGAAGGTTTAATCTAAGATGTTAACTGGTTTAAACAACACCTTAGAGATCCTGCAAAACTTTGATGTTTTTGATTTAGTATCTGCCACTCTGCTCATCTCAAACATTCAGCTGATGCAACCAGAACTTCATATTTTCATCACAGACCATAATCAAATTTCTAGCAAGAAAATTTTCATTCTGAAATATTCATTCTGAAATTTCTCTGCAATTTGCTGGATATTGAGGGACCTGATAGTTTCACCGTTACATTTTTTGAAGTGACCTGATGAATTTATTTCATATTTAATAATGAAAATATATATTTTTAATGTCAAGCCCCATAAAAATCCACAATCAAGATTTCATCATGTTTGGTACTGAACCAATATTTAGAGAGAACATCTTCCCAACAGAAGCTACAGTCAGTGTTAAACTTCTAAGTAAAATTCAAGCATAAGAAGAAACCGGGGGTTGCAGAGAGAGAAACAAATTAAAATAATAAAAAATTAACAAAGATTACTAAGACTTGGCTTGCCACTTTAGAGCCCTTTCTTTGAACATAAGAGAACTCTTACATTGCAACCTAAAAAATTGCAAATTTTTTAGCTTATGATCCTTTACTAGTAGAAAGCTGTGTTTTTAAAGAAAAGCAGACAACAAAATCCAACACTTTTCAGTGCTGCTTTAGCTTATTTAAAATATGAAGAAATAGAAGATCTTTAAGGTCTCTTCCAGCTTGAATCATTCTATGATTATTTTATTTTGTTTGTAAGACAGATATAAGAGTTTGACAGAAGGAAATATCTATGAAGAAAAATATCACAACAGTGAAGACATATACAATGTCCCTAAACAGAACCAGACTGATTTAAGGTCAGTCTTATGAAGCTCAAGATGATACTCTGGGAGACAGCCTTCTACACCTGGCAGCACACATCTTATAGTAGCCAAATACATAGTTGGATTCACACAGTTAATACACATTGATGTCACTATATTCCTTGTTTGATAATTCTCCAAGAACATGCTGTAGATGATGACAAAGCTGTCCCTGTTCTCCAGCTGTGGATGCCCCATCCCCAGAGACATTAAAGGCCAGGATGGATGTAGCCCTGGGCTGTTTCATCTAATGGGTAGCAACACTCCCCACGGCAGATGGGATTGGAACCAGATGATCTTTAATGTCCCTTCCAACCCAAACCATTCTTCGTTTCTATGATTCTATGACTATTCTCTTTGGTCTACTGAGAATAGAATTTTGCTCATCTCTACATTTATCCCCCCCAAGTTTAAGCTGCTTATCCTATTCATAAAAAATTCCATATTTTCCACTCCTGCCTGTCTATTCTAGCTCCTGAAGGTACTACCTTCACTACTAACTACTACTAACTACTTCACTTCTACTACTTTAAATTCCAGTATTACAAACCATATGATCAGCTATAACCTATGTATGTAGATGTGATGTTAACAGCAAGCCTCAGAATTTAATAATATATTTTTATTTAATATCTTTTTTCTTTTGCACTATGCATGTTAGAAGAAAGCAAAGAGAATCAGACACTTTTTTTTCCCTCTGCTTGACAGAAGCTATTTAAAAAAGTAGAAGCACATGACTTAGTAAGAAGGCATTCCTGTTCACATATACTCTTAACAGTAAACACCTTGCAAGTAGTGTGGCCAGTTCTTTTCACTGTATTCATAAAGGGCATTGTACTCAAATGCATTTTCTGGGCCATCAATGAACGATTTGAAGTTCTAAGTAGCATCTGCCAGGCTCACTGGGCTAACATTGCAAGAAGTCTTTATACATAAGAATTCTCCAAAGCATTCCAAAATTCTTCCAAATTTTGAAAGCTAACATATTGAATGTTCAGACTTAAAGCTGTAGGTTTAGTTGTTTGTTTTTTTGATTGTTTGTTTGTTTGTTTGGAATGAAATCTGTGTGCATTAAAAGAACAAGTCTCACCAGATGTTCACTTTCTTCCTTTTTTCTTCTCTCTTTTTTTTCCTGTTCGTCTTTCTCGTTGTCTTACTAAGCAGTTAAAAAGAAGAATACAAGAATTAATTAATACCTTTCCCATACTAAGTTAAAACGTACATAAAGAGAAAGTAAAAGTGCCTATTAAAAGAAAAGGCAATCTGCAAAGGTAAATCCCAGAATCGGGCTGAAAGAGAAATCCTAGACAGCCTAAGTCATAAAAAAGCAATTTTAAACATGAATGCCAATGTCATTATCAAAGCTAGTAAATAATATTTTAATGGAGCACAAAATTTTCTACCACAGTTTCTTACATTTTTGATGATGGATTGCTGAAACCAGGCGAAAGCATCTCTCCACGTTTCTGAAAGAATGCAACAATATAAACACATTACATCAGAACTTTCCTACCCTGAACAAAATAAAAATAAACGCATGCACATGTACATACATGTGTAAAAATCAAATACCTAAACAGTTTTTGTTACATACTCTAACTGTATTAAAAATCTTTTTATCCTGTCTTACCAACTCTCAAGCTAGATATAGCAAGCACTGTCTCGACATCAGCTTCAGCAGCATCTTTGTCACAGCGTTGCTCCAATCTCATATGTTCTGATTAAATCTAGTAAAATTATCCAAGAGAGGAACCAAAATTGCAGTTCAGCTAAGTCTGTCTTTGATTTGAGGTCTATTCCAAGAGAAACAGAGCATATACTACATCAGTGCAAGATATGATAGCATTCTTTCAATTTAGCATATAAGTATATAGCATATGTTAAATTCAGCACAAACCACAGCAAAGATGTAGATTTAATATTTAGGGACATGAGAAAAGATTGTCATTCCTTTCCTATTGTTATTCCAGAATCATTGCATTTATCCAGAAAATGGAAGCTTTTTTTTCTTTCCTGTGTTCTCATCAACTGGAAGCATTTAAAATTTTTTTCACTAATGTGTTCTATAATACAGCACTTTGGGACCTGAGATGAAACAATGCCCATCCCATGAATCCAAAGAAGCAGATGAAAGCAGAGAAAAGCACTCACACTATAGCTATAGTTTACGCTAAAGAAAGTCTCCCACCGTCATAGAATCACTGGAGTTGGAGGGGACAGTCACAGATCATCTAGTCCAACTCCTCTGCAATGAACAGGGACACCTACAGTTTGATCAGTTTGCTCAGAGTCCTGTCCAACCTGATCTTGAATGTTTCCAAGGACAAAGCATCCACCACTTCTCTGGGCAACCTCACTACCCTTACTGTAAAAACTTTTTTCTTATATTCAATCCAGTGACAAAATCATTGACAAAGTACCTTGGCACTATATGTGTAGAGGCACATATAAATACTCAAGTAACCCATAAAACATTATTTGTGGAAAATATAATCATCAAGCACCTAAAGGTCTGCTTTTGGGCACACTTATAAACAGCAGCTCTTGTATCTTACTCTAGTCAACTTGAATGCATTTGCTGTTGCAGATACATAAGACTGTGCCTCTGTCCTAGTAGAGATCAAGAGTAAACAATAATAATAATTGATAACAAATTGATAAAAATCGCAGGCATCAGCTGAGGCAGCTTCTTTCTCCCAGCCAAGAGTCTGTTCATGTGTGTTCAAGGCCAGCTCTGATACAGTGCAACAGTGAACAGACTTGTATTAGAAAGAGCCATGAGAATTCATAGAATCATAGGCATCACCACAGTCATCAGGCCTGAGAGCTGCTCTTAGGCACGGGTTCCTCCCACTGGCCCCTTAAGCTATGTTGCAGTTATACCTGAACACAGATGTCTATCTTGAATACTTGGGTTAGATTTGTACTCTGACTCCATTGTGTTTCTCCAAGATATCTTCCTGGGTTTTGGCTACCACAATGAAATAAGTCTGCAAAAAAGTTCATCTCACAAAGGAACCCAAGCTGGGTTTTCCCTTCCCAGGGCAGTTCTTCAGAATGTCTAGTTTTTCTGTGAACCCAGTTTGGGTACACAGACATCTACGGAGTTACGATATTGTGTAATGGACACAGTTCAGTGTCACTTGGGTATAAAATTTCCAACTTTGTATGATAAGATATTAAGGATACATTTTTGCAGGAGGCCTCTTTTTATGCTATTATTGACTGTGAAATTAGGTTATAAAATAGGATCAGAACTCCATCTTATTAGAAGCTATACAGTATTCTTACCCTGAAGGAATCACAGTTGTGTTTGGATGAATTTTTGATTTTGAAAAGGACACATCAGTTATTTTGTGGTTCCATGTGAACATTTCCTTGAGCTTATCATTGAATGAGAAAAAGTAGAAACTTGTAATGCAGAAAAATGCTGCTAATAATTATATGAGCTATAATTCATAACCAGTTCTTTCATCTGCTTGGACTAATGTTGATTCTATTTCAACCCTGTTTAAATGTTTAAAAGGCAGCAAAATTATTCTGACAATAATCAGAACAATATATAATCACACAAACCTGTGGAAGAACTTTCTGACAAACCTCTCATTTCATCAGATAAAGAAATGAAGGAAAGACAGTTGCAAAAGAAAGATTGAAAAGAAAAATATAGTGACAGATTACAATGGCAAAGCTCTGAATGCTGCCATGAACCTAGAGACTTCTCTAATTACTGCCAGGAAATTTGACTATGTTCTCATCCAGAGTTTTCTGTAAGCTGCACATCTCTTAAGTATAAAACCCTGGGGAATAAGTCTTGTAACATAACTGATAGAATAACAGTGAGAAGAAGAACAATATATTCTCAAGTACTCAGAGTGGAACTTGTCATTAACATTTTCTGTCTTTTTATGATGTCAGGATTGCATTTTGTAATAAGGATTCCATGAACAAGCCTGAGACTTCAGTGAAGAATGGTTTTATTTGATCAGTTGACTGTTAGGTAACACTAAAATAAACAGTGAACTAATTATTATGTCTTATTCCTCTTTTCACTTTTGTATGTCTGTCCTCTATGGTGCCTGTAAACTTTTTGCCCTACGAAGCAATAAATTCATAAAAGATTACAAAAGGACAGCAAAAAATAGACCTAAATTGATGCTTAGTTCCAATAATAGAATTTCAAGACTTGCAGTGAACCATATGTTACCACAAGCTGAAAGAACTGAGATGGAGGAAATGTTTACATCAGAAAAGAATAAAATGTGCTCTCCCACCATGTGGGGTGAAGGGCATTTTCGTGAAATGCCCAGCTCGAGTTATGCTGAACGAATCAATCTGGCCACGTGAACCCCACCACCACCTGAAAACCTAGGGTCCTGCTCCTATGTGCCTGAGATTTGGGATGGTAAAAGGGAAGAGAGGGGGGGGAGGGAGCTTTCCCACTCTACTTTTTCCCCTCTTTTTTTTCATAGAATGTCTGAAACTGTATCTTTTTTAATACAACTGTAAAACAAGCAAAAAGGAAGCTGACAGCAAGTGCTGTGATCAGTGCTGATATAACCCTGTCTCAGCTCTGGACATCTGATCAGAATGAACACTGTGCCTGACTGTGCCTGAGGTTCTCCAGTTGTGATTATCTTAGTCAAACCTCAGGCAGAAGCTGCATTTTCTATCTTCTTTCTCTTTTCTGACCCCTTCTTTGAAAATTCTTTTTTTCTTCCTGGAAAAAGGATAAGGTTGAGTAGCAACAGAAAAGCTAGGAACTCCAAAACATCTCAACTGAATTCTCTTTTTATCCCAGAAGAACTGTTATTACTGTTACTAACAGTCAAAGAAGAGAATTTCCCTATAAGAACTCCTTGCTGCTAAAGGTGAAAGAGATAATATTTAACTCTACATTTTTTACTCTATATTTACTCTACATTTCAAGTGACTTAGCCATTTTTCCTTTTTCAGGGTCTGTAATCAAAGAATAGATTTGGAATGCTGGTTATTACAATGGGAGTTTGCCAGCAATAACTTGAAACCCAGACCATGCTTCACTGTTTATGTTATAACTGTGAGCAAGTTATACTGACATCTTATCTTTTGTTGGGCACAAGATAGGTTATGTTCAACACAGCACCTCATATCACTTAGTAAAAGCAAAACTAGTCTGTGCTTTCTATTGTTTAATAGAAAAGTGCATTCCCAACTGCTTATAGCCTTGCTAAGTTTTTATTGTTTGCACTCTGGAAGCATTCCCTGCTGTACGTATACCTCAGAGAGTTGCTGGGGAAAGTGTCAGTTAAAGTATTTCAGTCACTTCCAAGAACAAGATTTCCAAGAATTTTGATTAAAAAGCTCAGAGGTGAGGGGTGTGATACTGGGGCTGACTGGGCAAGAACCCATAGGGCACAGGTCCTGTGCAAAGAATAGTAAGCAATTACATAATTTATCATAATGCAAACTCACTTATAAAGAGACTGAAATAAGGAGGCGAAAGATACTTGAAACACTTGAACTTCATAATTTATAAGTATTTGACTTGCAACATTAATATTGTTGTTTTAGTGTGGAATTTTGGTGCATATCAATTTCTAAGACGTTACTGCTGCAGAAAGAAACAAAGTACTTCTGTTAATATGAACATGAACCATTTTGTAGGTTGTAGGCTTGGAATCTTGATGTAGACTTCAGTCTTTTGAACATAGCAAACCAGTACTGATTTGGTGTATGGAAAACAAATGCCTGGCTAGCAAGCAACTGAAGAGTGCAAGTGTAGTTGCAAGCAACTACAGCAAGTCAATATTTCTGACTCACTTTTTCCTGAATAAGAGGTTGCTCATGGATACAACTTCAAATAAAACAGAAGATGAGGCTTTAGTTTTTGCATGTTTAGCAAAAATATTGTGAAAACTATTCGTAAATGGTGTCCTTACTTAAGTAAACTTTTGTCAGATCTAGGCAATTTGGCGTGCCTTTTGTTTATAAACTTGAACTTTGAAAAGCTTCCTCTGTTTTTGTAATTACACAGTGAAATAAAAAGAGGATTTCTTTTTCCAGAGTATTGCCTTTCTCATTTGTCTCCAAATATATTACACTATAGACAACAAAAAGACAAAATATTTTCATGTTTAAAAACAAATGAGAACTTAGTCCCCATGAGACTTTGAGCTTCTTCAATTTCCAGTCATAGCAGGGGGCTTAGCACCTCAAAGAATCAAGCATAAGAAAGTCATGGCATTCTCAGAGGGAAAAAAAGAAACAATGACATTTGTTTACTCCCCTGCTCCTAAGTGATTCATTTTCACTATTAACAGTGATTTGTTTATTTCTGTTATAATACGTTCAGTTATTCCAGACAGAGAGGTGCAGGCTATTCTCTAATACAGAAGATACGTGCTCTAAGGAAATTATATTCAAAATGTAAATTTTCATTGTAAGATAGAGTTGAAAAAACTGAGGCAGTATTTCATGACAGGAATAATAATGTAAATGCATTTTCCATCCAACCATGTAGGATCTGATACTTGTATGTACAATAACTCTTATAGCTTCAAGATTTTAATAATGAAAATCAATCTCGCAGAGTCAATATGCTTAATATTAATCTCCACCAAAGTAGTGCAAGAAATTAAAATATTATTAAATTTGGACATTTGTCCAATAATTAGGTTTATTAATTTATAGGTCTTGTCAAAGAGCAGAATTAAGAGCACCAAGGTAATCAGTGAATTTATGATCATTTACCTGACAGCTTTGACTGCTTGATTCTTACTGTATCAAATATTTCAATATTTTCAACACAGAATAAAGAGCAGTGAATTTATTTCTGTACATGCAACTTGGATATTGCATCTAAAAGAAATAACACTTGCAAAAATTACAGCCCAGTGTAGCTAAGTTGAACTTCTTTGTTAGAAAAGAAATTACAAAGGAAGGAAGATAAAGGTATTTTCCCTTTTCCTGAACCTTGTGTGTGTTTTATTGTCAAAATACAGAAGTCCCCTTCCTGTTGAGCCAACAACAGCAAGTATTCTTTGAGATGTACCTTCATAAACTGGAGTCTGATGTACCAACCATATTACAGCACAGAACCTGTTTGATTTGACTGTGTATTTATTACACATTGTGCTACTCCTTTTTCCCTCCTCTTATTTGAGATTGAAGAAATCAGAGATAAGCAGCCCTGTCCAGTCATCAAATAAATGAGTCAACCAAAAAGGCCATCACAAGTCAAGATGAAAAACTGTAAGACACTCAAGAGGGCCAAATTCAGGAGTTCTTCCAGACTTCCCATGAAATCTATGAATTAAAGAAGTTGTAGCCAAATGAACATAGGGTGATGAAAGACCAAGAGCCAAATGCAATAAACAGCTGTCAGTAACATAAGAAATTGTTAAATGAGTAAAATGAAAAACAGGAAAAAGTATAGCTACTTTGGTTTTCAGTGATCATAGCTCAGAGTGCTACTGAAAGAAGGAAGTGCTTTCTGTAACTTGAGTCTATCCTTTTTCCAAAGTACTTTTGTTTTTAGACTTCCAGGATGCTTGATGGACACCTTAGATCATTCTGTTATCAGCTGCTCATGGAATTCATGTTATAGATACAATCAATACAATATCTAATTTCACATCATATATTCACAGCAAATCTAAATACCACTATCCATGTAATGTTTTTGCTACACTGAGCTGTTTGTTATTCCACAAATACTGTTGCCCAACTCTTATCTAAAAGACTACTTTGACAGCAGACTCTAGGAAACTATAAAGCTCACTGTAAGGTAGCTACTTCCTTTGAGAAACTCAATCTATCACACTTGGCCTTCACCTTCTTCTGGAAAAGGGGACAGCTTTCCAGTTGGTCCCGTGCTATATAAGCAGGTACCATTTTGATATCTGATATATCGCAGGGAATCACAAATGGTTTGTGGATAACTCAGTCAAGCCCTACTTATCTCCTAAAAACATATTGAAATGTTTGTAATTAGAGAGATTTTTTTTTCTTTCAGCCATTTCTTTTCCTTTATTTTGAACATACTTTGTATTATGTCTTTCCGTTAGTCTTGCCTTTTCTTCAAATGGCTTTTTCCTTATTCTAGATTTCTACAGCATTTGATAATCAATTGAAATTAATCTAGATCACTGACCCAAATCATACAATCAGAGTGTGTCCCTCTTTTGGTACCACTGAAATGTTGAGCTCGATCTTGAATAAGGCCTGTAAGAGTAGTCTTAGGGTCTTATCCTTCCTCACACAATACAATGCAAACTAGGACATTAATCTATAGGCTGTGCTCACTCTATCTTGTGCAGAACTGTCTAAAGTATAAAACATATCAAATAGGTTGAGCATGGACAGACAAATCTCTGTTATCCTATTTATTTTTCCTTGCTGTGAATGATAATCTCAACAACTCAAATATCTTGCTTGACACCAAAAAAATATTTTGCTCAGAAACTCAGTTTTACTTTTTTTTACAAAATATTATTGGCACACTCTGATAACTGAGGAACCAATAAATCTACGGCATTTAAATACTGATTAGGAAAAGAAAGACAATTTTATAGCAAACATTTTGTTCATAGGAAAATATGAATTTCTGTATTGGAACAGGATTTTTTCTTTCAGAAGTAAAAATGTATTCATTCATTCATCCATTTAAACAGTAAAAACCTAGAAAGATTTTCATAATTGTATGCATGTTTTAAGGAAAGATTGATTGACTTCCAGAATGACAGCACATGGATTTTGTTAGCTACCTATCATTATTTTCCACTGTTAGCATCAATAAGTCATCCAGCAGACTAACAGGAAGTGAAAGTCTTAAATGTGCAGCAAAAGTAAATGGGAACAATATCTTCAGTTGATGAAGGAAATTAAGATATTTCAAAGGGTATTTTCAATGCAACGTCCCAGAGCTATCTGAATTAATTTGTATTTAGGTTTGATTACTAAGGGCTATATTTAAGAGGTGGTTTCAAGGCACTTGGCTAGAAAGCTATTCCAGATGTTGTCAGTTACATAGAGAGTTCTATTTAATAAGCATTTTCCATTTCAGTGTGTGCTAAACTGCTGCTTTATTTTATCCTCTTATTATGATGTCAAAAGGACCCAATAGCAACAAGTAGAGACAATGGAAATAAAAACGAATGATAAAGTCAAACAAAACAGTCTTTAAATTTATTACAGCAACTTCATCCATTCAGTCAACAAGTCATAAAACCTGATGGAACAGGCCTTCAAAATAAGTGCATAGTTATACCATCATCACTGACGTACAAATTTATAAAAGCTGATAGACAATATTCTCTTTGTGTTCATAAAGAATATTGATGTGCATAAATATCCATTCTTACAGTCCAGGATATATGTAGATCTCACAATGAAGTTACTGAGTATCATGCACAGAGAAAATGCAGGCTATGAATGAGCAGTTGTGAAGGCAAAAAACAAAGGACATTAAGGTGCTGGAGCAGATCCAAAGAAGGGCAACAAGGCTTGTGAAGGGCTTGGAGAATATGCCCTATGAGGAGAGACTGAAGAAACTGGGGCTGTTTAGTCTGGGAAGAGGAGGCTGAGGGGAGACCTTATTGCTCTCTTCCAGTATCTGACAGGTACTTACAGCAAGAGCAGGGTTGGTCTCTTCTCACTGGTGACAGGTGACAGGATGAGGGGAAATGGCCTCGAGTTGCATCAGGGTAAGTTTAGGTTGGATATCAGGAAACACTTCTTTACAGAAAGGGTTGTTAAGCACTGGAATAGGCCCCGCAGGGAGGTGGTTGAGTCACCATCCCTGGATGCGTTTAAAAACCATTTGGACATCGTGCTCAGGGACATGATTTAGTGGAGGGTTGTTAGATTTAGGGTAGTATGGTTAGGTCGTGGTTGGACTCAATGATCTTAAAGGTCTTTTCCAACCTGAGCGATTCTATGATTCTATGATTCTAATGGCTACATGCTATTTAGAAAAAACAGGCCTGAAACGCAAGGTGGTAGAGTTGCCCTTTATGTGAGAATAGACCTACAATCTGTACACCATGAGTTCTGCCTCATGGTAAACAAGTGAGTCAAGACCTTATGGATGACCATTAAAGGCTCAGGCAGACTAACAAGAGCGATACTGTGGTAGGTGTTTGCTTCAGGCCACCTGATCACGAGTAGAATGTAGATTAGGTCTTTTACAGACAACTGGAAGTAGTCTCATAATCACAAGCCCTAGTTCTCCTGGGGGTTTTCAGTCATCCCAAGATCTGCTGGAGGAACAACACAGTAAGGCACAAACAATCCAGGAGGTTTCTGTAAAGCACTGGTGGTAACATTTCTGACACATGTGATGGAGAAGCCAATGAGTGTGCACTGCTAGAGCTTGTACTAAAGAACAAGGAAGTACTATTTGGAGATGTTAAGCCTGGGATCAGCCTTGGCTACAGTGATCATGAGATCATCTGCGGAGTCAAGGCAGTGACTAAGATTGCAACCCTGGACTTCAGGAGCACTAAGCTTGGCCTCTTCAGGGACCTTCTTGAAAATCTCACAGTAAGGAGTTCTAGAAAGAAGAGATGTCCAAGAGAGCTGGCTAATACTAAAAGATGACTTCTTTCAGGCTCAAGAACAATGCATCACTCTGCGGGAAAAAAAATCAAGCAAAGGTAACAGGACACCTACATGGAGGAGTTAGGAATTCCTGACAAAAATCAAACAAAAGTGAAAGGTGTACACAGAGACAGAACACTTGGGATGAATATAAGGATGTTGTCAGGGTAGGCAGAAATATGACAAGGAAGGTCCAGGATCATTTGGAATTTAAACTGGCTGGAGATGCTAAGGGCAACAAGAAGTGCTTCTTCAATTGCATCAGTAACAAAAAAAATTAGGGAAACTGTGGACCCATTAGTGATCAGGGCAGAGACCCTGATGACAGAGGATGCAGAGAAGGCAGAGATACTGAAAGCTTTCTTTGCTTCAGTCTTTGCTACCAAGGCCAATCCTGGAGAATCCCTGACCCAGGAGACCAGGTAAAGCTTCTGAAGAAAGGAAGACCTTCCCTTGGTTGAGGAGGATCGAATTAGAGAACATTTAGGCAAACTTGGCATCCACAAGTTGGGACTGATGGCATGCATCTATGAGTCCTGACAGAGCTGACAGATAGCACTGCTAAGCCACTCTCAGTCATCTTCAAAAGATCATGGAACCACAAGAGATGCGTGAAGACTGGAAGAAAGTAAATTTCAGCTCAGCCTTCAGAAAGATCAAGGAGGATTCAGGAAACTACAGGCTGTTCAGTTGCACTGCAGTCCCTGGGAAGGTGATGGAACAGCTCATCATGGAGACTATCTTTAAGCCTGTGGGAGACAAGAAGTAGTCAGTATGAATCCATCAAAGGGAAATCAAGCTTAACCAATCTGATTGCCTTCTACAAAGGGACAGATGGATGGACAGATGAGAAGAGAGCAGTGGACATTGTCAACCTGGTCTTACACAAGGATTCTGATAGTCTCCCATTATATCAGCATAGGTAAGTTCAGAAAATATGGACAAGTGGCAACAGTGAGGCAGTCTGAGAACTGGCCAAATATCAAGTCTAAAAGGGTTGTGACCAGTGGAACCAGAGTCTACTTGGAAGCATGTATCTAGTAATGTCTTTCAGAGTTCAATAAAGCGTCGAGTATTGTTTAACATTTTCATCAGTAACTTCCATGAAGGAATACAGGGCCCTTCCCAGTAAGTTTGCTGACAATATTGCCAGGTGATGTGAAACCAAACCAGTGGCTGACACATCAGAAGTCTGTATTGCCTTTCAGAAGTATCTCAACAGTCTGGAGAGATGAGCAGAAAGGAAGCTCTTCAAATTCAACAAAGGCAAGTGCAGGGTACTTAAGGAGGATTAACCCTATGCACAGACTGGAGGCTGAGCTGCTGGAAAGTAGCTCTGCTGAGGACCTGGTGGCCCTAGTGAACAAGTGAGCCATGAACCAGCAATACGCCCTTGTGGTCAAGAAGGCCAATGGTCTCCTGTGATGCATTATGAAGAGCAGTGCCAGCCAGTTGAGGAAAGTAATCCTCTCCTTCGACTCAGCTGTGGTGAGGGTTCACATGGTGTACTTTGTCCAGTTCTGGGCTCCTCAGTACAAAAAAGACATGGAATCATAGAATCATACAATCACAGAATCACTAAGGTTGGAAAAGACCCACAGGATCATCCAGTCCAACCATTCACCCATCACCAATGGTTCTCGCTAAACCATGTCCCTCAACACAACATCCAAACATTCCTTGAACACCTCCAGGGTCGATGACTCCACCACCAACCTGGGCAGCCCATTCCAGAGCCCAACCACCCTTTCAGAGAAGGAGTATTTCCTAACGTCCAGCCTGAACCTTCCCTGGCGCAGCTTGAAGCCATTCCCTCTAGCCTATCACTAATGACACGAGAGAAGAAGCTTACCCCCAGCTCACTACAACCTCCCTTCAGGTAGTTATAGAGAGCAATGAGGTCTCCCCTGAGCCTCCTCTTCTCCAGACTGAACAATCCCAGCTCCCTCAGCCACTCCTCGTAAGACCTGTGCTCCAGACCCCTCACCAGCTTAATTGCCCTTCTCTGAACACGCTCCAGGGCCTCAATGTCTTTCTTACAGAGAGGGGCCCAAAACTGGACGCAGTACTCAAGGTGTGGCCTCACCAGTGCTGAGTACAGGGAGACAATTACTTCCCTGTTCCTTCTGGTCACACTATTTCTGATCCAAGCATCAGTTCTTGTAGGAAGTTCTTGTAGGAGTCCTTGTAGGAAGTTTAGCAAAAGTTTGCTGTAATGATAAAGGGACTGGACCATCTCTTGAAAGGCTCAGATTGCTGGCCTGTTCATTCTGGAGAAGAGAAAGCTCAGGGAGAATCTCACCAATATGCATATAAGTATCTGAAGGCAGGGTATCAAGAGGATGAGACCAGACTCTTCTCAGTGGTGTACAGCGATAGTGTGAAAAGCAAAGGGCACAAAACTGAAATACTAGAAAGTTCTGCTTGAACATAATAAAAACTTTCTTACTGCAAGCATGACTGATCACTGGGTCAGGTTGCCCAGAGAGGTTGTGTATTCTCCTTCCCTGGAAGTATTAAAAATAAGCCATCTGGACATAGCCCTGGGCAATATGTTCTAGGGGACTACTAGTCTTAGGGGATTGGACTAAATGATCTCCAGGGGTCCCATCCAACTTCAGCCATTCTGTGATTCTGAGTTTCTGTGATTCTCTGATAAGGTTAACAAGCCATACCAGATAGGGAGGATGAGAAATAAATGCAAATTTAGAGAAAACTGAGAAATGTGATAATACAGTAACCACAAGTAAATGTACCGTGTAAAGAAACCTAGAGCAAAATAACAGAGCTGAAACAAACTCCAAGAGTAAGATATAATTTTGGCGTAAAATGAAATCTTTTTTTGGAGGTCATTTTAAGGTTCCTGAACGTGGTTTCACTCTCCTCCTTGTTATTCTGCACTACCCTGGGTCATGAACCTCTTAAGTGTTGTGTTAACTCAGAGTTACA
Source organism: Phasianus colchicus (assembly GCF_987193195.1). Classification (NCBI taxonomy): domain Eukaryota; kingdom Metazoa; phylum Chordata; class Aves; order Galliformes; family Phasianidae; genus Phasianus; species Phasianus colchicus. The sequence goes on along the minus strand of NC_143438.1, from coordinate 64,317,845 downwards.
GGTGTCTAGTACTTGGTCTCAAAGTGCTCTCCACCTGACTACATCAGATCTCTGTACATCAGTGCTTTGAATTCTGCTCTTTTGTCCATCGAACTGTGCTCCTGTATGCTTGTATCACTTTGTGGAATCTGAATTTGTGATGATTATTTGATTCTCCTGCTATAAATCCCAGCAGCTCTTAATCTTCTGAAACAAGGAATCTTTGCAGTATTGCCAGTACAAATCCTTTACTAGCAAGTACCTAAATATTTTTCAAAGCTCTCATAAATTCACCACAAGGGCCAGAACTCATTGTATCACTGCGGCCTTTGATGCTTCTCACCCATGTTTTTATGACACTGGAATTGTAGAAAAGTAGATCTAAAAGAGAACTCAGGAGGTCATACATTCTATTCCATTGATCTCCTCTCTTTCTTCCATATCCAACTCTGTAGTAAAATCAGCCCCCCTGTATGCACATGAAAGTGAGTTGGCATATAAACACTGTGAGTCCTGCAAAGGGTGACTTTTGGAAAAAGGTAGGCAGAGAATCTTCCCATACTGTTTAGGATCTGAGAAAGTTTCATTGAAGAGTTGAACAGTCACATTTGCCCCCTGGCAAGAGCATACCCGTGAAGGACACCAATGCAATAGGGAAAAACTGAGTTTGTCCATTAAGATCCTGCCTTTATAAAAGAGAGCTGCACACTCCGCCTACTCTATCCTGTAAACTGATACAGCTGAAGGGAAAGAAGATCTTATAAAACAACATATAGCTCTTGAAAATATCCTGCAGAAAGAATAATTTACAGGAATCTAGAATGGGAATCTCCTGACAATTTCTTATTCCACCAATTCCCTTCCTTGGGTTTCTCCCCAACAAGAAGTGATTTGGATTAAAGTACTTTGCCATCTGGATTACAAACTACTAATTCTAGCTGTGAAATGAATCTTTAAAAGCCTCTTCAAATAACCACTTCTTGTAAAGTCTTGTAACTATCTCATCACTACTTTCCAGTTCTTCACAGTCAAATTCTTTAACCATTTTAGGCTTTCATGAGAAATGAAATATTTTAAAGCTCACTTTTAATCACTCATAATCAGGATGTTGTTAAACTTCTTCCTTCATTACTTCTCCATTGCTCTTTTTGTAGTTACTCTCAGTTCCTTCTGAACTTGCTGTTTATTTGCACTGAAATCAAACACTCAGAATTATCAGCACACCCATGGCATTCTAGTGCTACATCCTGCAAATAACTCTGAAAATAATTCTACTTTGCATTTTGTTTTTTATGAAAGAGCACTTCTTTTTTTTAAGCATATTGTTTTCATAATAAGCAGCATAGCTTTGAATTCTGAATGCTACTTTTCATAAAACAGTTTGATGGGGAAAAAAAATCATTTTTTACATCTGTAGTTTCTTTCAACAGTCATTCACTTTTCCAGAAGGTAACCTACTACAGAGTTCATTTAAACAGTCTACCCTCACAGTCGAGTATCTGTAATGCAAAAATAATGGCTTAAAAAAAAATGTGATTCACTCTGAAATGAAATTTTGAATAGTTCTATTTAATGTGGTGCTCCTTTTGCATCAGTTCATATCCTTTTCTAGACTTCTTGCCCTTTTCTTTCATACTCCCTCATCTACCCTTAGTACTCTTGTTAGAATCTCAAATTTAGGAGGATTTAAGTGTACCAATACAATACCTCATGTGCATTGTGTTTTGAGGCTGTAATATGAGTATTTCATATGCACAGGGTAGTTTTCACAACTATGAAAGTATCCGTAAGTATATTACTATGTCAAAATTTAAAATTAACCAAAAACTCCAAATTCCTTTGCACTGGTTCATCCCTCTTTTACATAAAATAATACAAAATACAAAGTTTTCACAGAGCCCTGTTTAGTGCATAATAGAAATTATCTGCAACAAAGACAACGTTTCTCAGTAATAAATCTTTATGGTTTGAGCTTTGTGATGTGGTACAAACAGACATATTCTCTAAAAATTGTTTCTTTTCCTGTATAATTCTGCCAAGTAAATGTTATTGTGGACAGAGAATCATGGCCAAACATTAAGATTTCAAAGTTAACAAGGGCACATCTTCCTTTACTCTTTATGACTTCTTTACTGACAACATTTCTATCAACTCTTGCTTCTCAAAATCTGCAGAGGGTGAAAATGGTGAGTATACTCAAGAGTGGTATAGTCTTTTTTTCCTAATGCAATACAATGTTTGAAAAGGGAATCCCTTCACTTGAGTAAGGAAAGTTGTCTTTACCACCAGTATGAATTGGAAAATATTCTCTATTATTAACTAATGAGAAAAATGGAACTTTATTACCTAAGTCAAGCTAGACTTAGCAACTTGACTATAAATAGTGAGCATTACAGTGTAGCTGGCACAGTTACACTCCATTACTTCACTATCAATGATTAGAAGGTCATAGAAAGTTAAAGTCCAACTCTGCTGTTTTCTTTATAATTTTATTGTTGTAAAATACAACCTTGCTTTATAGATCTGTTGATGATCAGAGACAGTGTTTAGGCTTCCTCAGCTCACAGAGACAAGAACTTTCTGAAACCCCCAAAATCCTTGCTGTGGGAGACCACACCATGTTCTCCTTGAAGATACATATTTACCTGACAGGTCATCTCCTGAGGTGACAGTCTCAGCTGTCAAGTAATATCTTCCGTCAGTTTTGGAGGAAGATGTATATAGAGGCAATTTTTTCTTTGCAATTTAAGAAATAAAAAAAAAAACATTCATTTTTAGGATGAATTTTAGGACGAATTTAGGTGATCAGCATAAGGAGAGAAAATGTAACAGTTTGTTAACCAAATATGAGGCTTAGTTCAGAATGCCATGTGTTCCACACTTTTAATGGTGAAGAATTAATTACCAAAACACTTTATAGACAGGAATTCATAAAAATATTCATATTCTTGCTTATTCAGGTAGATAGGAAGAAAATCTTTTGTAAATAAGAAATAGAAAGAAGAAAGAAGAATGTAATATGAAAGAAAAAAGGTCTGAAATTTTCTTTTTATTACAAGTTCTGACCATATCCTCTGCACTGGCTCAATCGTGAACTTGTATCAGGATTATTTCAAATGCATTCACCAAATACAGGCATAAATATAGACAGTAATAGTAACTAGGCTCAGTATACAGACAAAATTTCATTTGACTGTTTTCCAAATTAGTCAGACAAAATGTTTCAAAAGACATTTGTACACAAAGCCATTGTGACTATATACAGGAGCAAATAATTACAACACCACATGGATTTGTCTTTGATTCTTTCACTTTTGTGAGTGCATTTGTAATTAGTATTTAAATGCTCTTTCAGATTCACTCAAAATCCCGGGAAGAAGGCAACAAAACTGCAGACAAATGTACAGATGTTCACTTTCTGGATTTTGAGATGGAGAAGTCTCTGGAATCATGTCAGCAATGTTTACAATACAGTTTGATTTTATGGTAAATGTGTGATGATTAGTGTAAAGCACCTGTTGGAATTACAGCTATTTTCAGTCTTTAATGTCCAGGTAGGATCACAAAAGCTACAAGAAGGATGCTGTGAGGTGAAACAAAGAAGTACACCTCTTCCCCAAAGAGTCTGCTGACCCCAGTTTACCCTAATAGCAATTGCATTGAACTGGATTGTTCCCATGGGTTTACAGTCTCAGAGTCTCTGAATCTTCTGCTTTTCAGCTACTATAAATCATTGGGTGGTGTCTTACTAGCTAAAGAGAGAGAAATGCATTTAATAGTTTCCAAACTGATGGAAAATTTACTGGCATCCATTGGTCACAAAATCCAAGCATAGAAAGTGAAAAAAGATTACCATTCTGAAGAATGCTATCACATCACTGATGAATGTTGAGACTCCATTTCGTCATATCAAAAGAAACACCTTCTTTGGTATATCAGACTATATACCTTCACATTTATTTGAGGAGAATTAATTTATCTTTCCTTAATTCAAATCTAGCTTTTAAAAGTTATACTTTTGGAAGGTCAAATTTCAGGTATTTTTTACTAGGGACTGGAATCCATTCCCCAGTAAACTGTTTTCTACCAATATCCTAAACTTAAACATAGGATACAATCAGCAAGAAAGTTCTCTGTGTGTCATCAGGATTCTCAGTGTATCTTGACTGTTCACTGATGCAAGAAGTTGCATATATAATTTTTTATGTATAAGTTCTGCTCAACAACATAACTATAAAAGGAATTTTATACACATTAGAAAATAAATAGGAGTCCTATTTTCTAATCCCGTTATGTAGTTTTTGCATTAGTAATTCTGTATCTTGAAGAATGTATATTTTCACAGGTATTTTTCTTCTTTAACCACACGTATGGTATGTGACATTGCATTTCATAATGTTGATTTCACTCTTCCATAATTGAGTACAGTTCTCTCTCTCCCTAACCACAATGCCAGAAAAGCAAAAGAAAGAAAAATATACAACAATCACTCTGTAGAAGAACGTGATTGCAAGCTGTTCCACTTGGGATTAGATACAACTTTGAGATCTCTCCAGTTTTCTGTAGAATTTTAAAAGCTCAACTACTAGGAATCTTAAATAAAATCCATGCAAAAGAAAGAGCTTTCCATACATGAGTAATTATTACAGTAAATACTGTACGCTAAGTTGACCATTATGAGAATATCACATTTCCAAGAGTTTATTGTAGAACAAAGCTCTCCTGAAGTTTTCCCAATATTTTAAATGTGCACTCAAGATGCTCTGCTAATTTTAAACTTATTCCTGTCATTTGTATTCTGTTGTATTGTTTCTTGAAAGATAAAGATTTCAGTTATTGTTTTCCTGAAACAACTATATTTCATTTCCTGTTCTTTTTCTTACACTCATTCATGTTGCTCTAAAACTATATCTCCACTGTAACATCCACAAGTACAACGTGTATCCTTTGAAAGACAAATGACCTCAGGGCACAAGCCTAGGCACAAGTACACAATCGTCCATGCTTCATGGAATCATAGAATCCCTCAAGTTGGAAAAGATCTTAAAGATCATTGAGTCCAACCACGACCTAACCATATTACCCCAAAAACCCTTCGCTAAATCATGTTCCTGAGTACTACATCCAAGAGGATTTTAAACACATCCAGGGATGGTGACTCAACCACCTCCCTGGGGAGCCTATTCCAGTGCTTAACAACCCTTTCTGTAAAGAAGTGTTTTTCTGATATCCAACCTAAACTTACCCTGGTGCAACTTGAGGCCATTTCCCCTCGTCCTGTCACCTGTCACCAGTGAGAAGAGACCAACCCTGCTCTTGCTGTAAGTACCTTTCAGATACTGGAAGAGAGCAATAAGGTCTCCCCTCAGCCTCCTCTTCCCAGACTAAACAGCCCCAGTTCCTTCAGTCTCTCCTCTAGTGCATATTCTCCAAGCCCTTCACAAGCCTTGCTGCCCTTCTTTGGACCTGCTCCAGCACCTCCATGTCCTTTCTGTACTGAGGTGCCCCAAACTGAACACAGTACTCGAGGTGAGGCCTCACCAATGCTGAGTACAGGGGCAGGATGACTTCCCTAGTCCTGTTCGCCACACCATTCCTGATACAAGCCAGGATGCTATTGACCTTCTTGGCCACCTGGGCACACTGCTAGCTCATATTCAGCCGACTGTCCATCAGTACACCAAGGTCCCTTTCCATCAGGCAGCTTTCCAGCCACTTTTCCCCAAGCCTGTAGGGTTGCCTGGGGTTGTTGTGACCAAAATGCAGGACCCAACACTTGGCCCTATTGAAACTCATGCAGTTTGTCTTGGCCCACTGATTCTGTCTATCCAGGTCCCTCTCTAGTGCCCTTCTCCCCTCAGGCAGATCAACTCTCCCTCCCAAGGTGGTGTCGTCTGCAAACTTACTGAGGGTGCCCCTCGTCAAGATCATTAATAAAGATGTTAAATAGAAATGGCCCAGTACCAAACCCTGGTGGACACTGCTCGTGACTAGCTGCCAACTGGATTTAACTCCACTGACCACAACTCTTTGGGTCCAGCCATCCAGCCAGTGTTTCACCCAGAGGAGCATACGCCCATCCAAACCGTGGGCAGCCAGCTTCTCCACAAGAATGTTTTGGGGGGACAGTGTCAAAGGCCTTACTGAAGTCCAGGTAAACCACATCGACAGCCTTACCTTCATCCACTAAGCGGGTCACCTTGTCATAGAATGAAATCAGGTTTGTCAGACATGATCTACTGTTTGTAAACTCATGCTGACTGGGCCTGATCCCCTGGTTGACCTTTACCTGGTCCATGATGGCACCTGAGATTATCCATTCCATAACCTTCCCAGAGGTGAGACTGATAGGTCTGTAGCTACTAGGATCATCTTTCTGGCCCTTTTTGAATATGGGTGTCACATTTGCCAGTCTCCAGTCTGCATAGCTGCTATCAAGTCCATTGCCTTAAGGCAAAGCTGATTCACACCAATAGGAACAGTGATCTCTAAATCAATGCTTACGTGTGGTTTGTGGAATTATTCCAGTAGGCAGCAGGGGTGAGTCCACCTTGTTCTATTGGAAGAAGAGTGTATGATCATTCAATGACAACCTTGTCCTGCCCCTTCTGTTGAGTTACATAATGGGACTTTACTCCTTTTATTTACTTGAATAAAGGCAGACAGTGAATCAAAATGCAAGTGTAATCTTATTTCCTACATGGGGCAGTGGAACTTACGCATTTCTGGGAAGTTTATGCAGGCTGAAAAGTAATCTGCGTTCTCAGAAGAGACTCATTGCCCTGGACAAACCCTGAAGGCCCTTGTTAAGAATACATCTGAGGAGGCCTTAGCCAGCACTGAACATGCCAGAGTTCTACAGTAATTATATATACTGAAAAATATGATTTCTGTCTATGCAACTAGTTATCAAAGCAGAGCAGTTTTTCCATGCTTTGAAAAAGACTTGAGTCCTATGATATAATACAGAGCAGCATACCCTGCCCCACAACCTGCTCTCTGCATTCAGGCCGTACCAGAAAAAGCTCAGCCCATGGGAGGGAGCGCTCTAGATTTTCACGTAAAAGCTCTGTGTGCTTTCCCTAATATTAGTCCTTAATCTTCTTCCAGAAGATTTCTTTTCCGAACAAGAAAAGAAAAAATTACTGTCTCCTAGAACTGAAACTATTAGCCCTTACACCAGGCTCAACACATTATGCAATAATTTCCAAGAGGCACAGCAATGCCTCTAGGCTGTTGGAGAAATGTGAGCACTCATCTGGGACAAAACTAAAGACTTTGTTTTACAAGGGAAGGGACAAAGAGCAGGATGGGAACTGAGCTCCCACTGAAAGTCAACAGGAGTTGAGACTCAATGCAAGTTTGAACCCTTTGAATTTGAAATTCCCAGTTCAATTCAGAATCCAAAAACACTTCATAAATCACAAGATCAGTGAGGAAAAGGGAAGAAAGGGAAAACCTATCCCACTTTAACTGTAAATTCTACCAATTTCTGTGAAGGAAAATTTACTAGTACTCATCTGTCTCATAAGAAACAAAATGTGTTTTAAAATAAAAAAATCACATGCTTTTGGTGTTATCGTCTCAGAAAATTGATACTTCAGTCTTGTCATTGTGGCTACAGACAGCATATCTGCTTCTGGAAACAAAGCAGGGAATCAAATTCTCACGAAATACACTAGGATTTGAAAATATTCACAGTAGAACAAAGGCAACACGTGATAGAACAGCTAATTCATCTGAGCGTTATACTTATTCTCAGTCGGGAGACAAAAATAAAAGCTAGGCCACTAATTCAGCCTGGCTTGATCCATTTTATAAAATTTTCAAATGGAAAAACTAGAAAAGTTACAATCAGTTCTTAAACTAATTTTTGCAGCTGACACATGGATTCTACTCCATGAAAAAAAAAAAAAAAAAAAAAGAACAACTGTTATCTCACAAGACTGGTAAACACAGTTCTGTCCCAGAGAACTTCATCTAGACTGAGAGATGAGTCTTGCTGTTCTCTCAAGAAACTAGGCTGTTTCTCAGTCTCTCTAAAGCTAGCTTTTACCTGAACAGCTGGTGAATGCAATTAAAAGATATTCAGTAGTTGGTTAAGTCTTCTGTTTGTTGGAACATTCACAGGACTATGATAGCAGAGAATATCTGGGAGTAATCTGGATATAAAGACAAAAACCTGTGTCTTCCTTTTCCCCTCTAAACTTACCAGGAACAGTGCTGCTGACTTCTGTCTCTTACTGAGAGATATTACAACATTAAATTCAGATTCTGATCTTCTGATACAAAGCTCTTTCTCTGGCCTTTTACCCAGCCATGATCAAACTTCTTTTCCTCCTCCCTCACCCTTTTTTCTTTCAGCGGCTTTCCTGTCTGACTCCAACAGCTGTTTGTCTTTTACAGGCTCTGTCTTCCCACAACTCACAGCTGCACTAACAGACTTTTCCAGCTATCTGCCCAGTCTCTGAGTCTTTCTTTTGGCTCTCCAGCAAATCCAGAATCTCCACCTGCATCTCCGGGTTATCCCCAACACTCAGAGTGGGATCTTGGTTTAATTTTGTTGGCACTGTTTTTTAATAGCAACGCTTACAGGTTTTTTTTTTAACATCACTGGAACAAAGAAAAAGCTAAAACAAATATATGAGGAAAGTGGGATGTTTTACTATCAAGTACATGATGAATAGAAGTCACAGAATCACAGAAATTAAAACTGGAAAAGACCAACTGATTATTTGGTCATCTTGTCTGTCCTTGCCAGTGCAGAACTGTTCCCCACCGTACTTTTAATGGTAATAAAGAATGTAGAATTAATAATTATTTGACCTTTTATTAGGGTTCATAATTATGTTAGTATATTGTTTTCCAGTTTGATATTTTTCTGTGCTCAGCTGTATGTATATACACCAAAGTGTCACTTCCTTTTTCAGTGCCACACAGAAATGTTGCCCCCCTTTGCAATATCATTTATCTGTAACCCCTATGCTCTGATCTTCCAGAGAGAAAGCAATTTTTTGTCAATCTAAAGGACTTGATCAGTCTACCAAAATAGAAACACAAGGAGCTGCAACTTCTGTATTGTTTTCTTGACTACTTATAAAGAACAGGAGCAATGGCTCTAACACAGAGAAGACCTCCTCAATCTGCTGTTGCCAAGTTTTCCCTCTTCTTAGAGCCACGGAGTCAGAGAACAACCATGTTTGGAATGGGCCTCTGGACGTCATCTGAGACAAACTCCCGCTCAAGGCAGTGTCAAGTCTGATGTTATATCAGGTTGTTTAGAGATTGTCCAGTTACGCTCCAAGGATGGGGCAATAAGCCTCTTTGACAAACTTTTTGAACATTTGACCACACCCACTAGTGTTGGAACTTCCTTTCTTTCTATTTAACTGTGATTTCCTATCAAGAATCAACAAAAGTATGACTTCTCCCTAAGGAAAGGTGAACTGGGAGCTGAGTTTGACACAGCAGAAATTGGGCAGTGCCCTCCTTTACCAAGGCACAGACTCACATTGTCTGAGTAGGGTGGACAGAAAACAATGGATGTGAACAGTGTTAGTCAATAGTTTCAGACAAGGCAAGACAGACAGTCTGATCCAGGGTCCACTTCAAACCAACAGAAAGCAAGAGACAAGTCAACATGCAGAGTTGATTGGCTGGAGCACCAGCCAATAATCTGGGAGAGCAAGAGATAGTACTGTACCTACCGTACAGTAGAGGCAAAGCCTGGTCATGATCATAAAAGGAGCCCACAGCAGATTGCCTGTGCAGAGACCTCAGGAAAGATGGTAAGGGCCAACAACAATTCCTTTGTTGCTATTTATATCAAACCGTTCTTTTCCCTTCACTGTGAACTTCTGAACAGTGTCTACCTTAATTCTCTCTGTAAGCAATCATTCATTAGGTAAGCAAGAAAAATGATTAGTGTTCTGTTCTAAGGCCAAACAGAGCATCCACAGTGCTCCACACATCAAGTTCTGCAGACCTCAGACATCCTGGTGGCCCTCCACTGGATTGTCCCTTCAATGCCAGTAACTTTTTGTCTTGTCTTTGTCCAGACCCAAGTTGGACACTGCTCTTCATATGCAATTTAACAAGCAACAAATAGAAGTGAAGGATCTCTCAATCTGCTGGCTACCCTTTTGCTAATATGTACCAGTATGCACTTGGCCTTCATTACTGCAAAAAAATTTTCTTGATTCATGTTCAACTTGGCTTTCTAGACCCCCCAGGATATTTTCTGCAAAGTTGCTTTCTATTCAAGCAACAGCCAGTTTTTTTTACATGAGTTCTAAAGGATGGACATGACTGCTTTTTTTCCGTTGCTAGGAAGCCCACATGATCCCATGACTTTTCAAAGATGACTGATAGGTGAATTTCATTATTACAACAGCCAGATGAATCAGCCACACTCAGACCCCCATCCAGTTCCAGGTACTTGCGTATGTGTAATTCCTTTTCACATAACACATGTTATTTCACACATTCTATTTATCCATACAGGTAATATGCCACCCTTTCTGGTGGCACACAGCATGTGTATGCCTGTACAGGACCAGGTTCCATCAGTAAAACTGTGACTTTTATATAAGCTGCAGGGTTGGTTCTCCCACATAAAGCCTGTCTTTACCCATTTGATTAATTTTACTTTCAACTGTTAGTCTAACCTGTTGGCAGCTTCACAGCTAAATCACATGAACATAATGGCACTACATTTGAATAGAATTCTTAGGGAGTAAAAAGAAATATGTTCCTTCTCTGAAAGCTATAATTAGGGATATAATTCCCCCCAATATTCTTAACTAGAGCCATCTGACCATTGCTGACAACAATTTTCCTTCAGTTTCTTAGCTGTGAACTGACAAACCACTATTTTGCCCAGGTAAGCATATGCATGTAGTTACATGAAAAATATGTCTCTTCAATATCATTCTTAATATTGCAGAAAATCTATTGGCTTAAACACAAATTTTAAAGTTGTATAAGTACAATTATAAGTGTGCGTATTGAAAGGGAAAGAGCCTTCCAACACAAGGCCCCTACAAAAGTTTCAGACAAAACTTCAGACTGGAAACCGCATAGTATAGTGAAAGCATAGTTTCTGAAAAGTAGCTTTTATAAGCTATGAGGCTGGCCCTGCTTTTCCCAAAAATAGTGAGAGTCTTCTCTGAAATCATTTCAAGAAAGAGTTGTCATGCTAGCAAGGTACATCAGCTTTGTAATCCGTAAGTTTGGTGTTCAATGCTAGATCTTGTAAATGCATTTCCTTTTTGACATTATTTTTGACAAACAATTTCTGCCAGCAGAAATAGATGTTTGCTAATGATAACAAAAGCAACAGCAACAAAACATCTTTTGCAAATCTAAAGCATTTTATAGGCAGATGTATGTGCATCCAACCTGTGGTCCACAAGCTACATGCAGCCTAGTGCAGCTCATACTGCAGTTTGGCCCTTCAAGCCTTAACAGTGGCAGCTCTTCCCCACCTTTGCTCAGAAACAAGCAAACCACTGATCTCCTATCATCTCTGTCTGGGTTGAAACCAGGACAGAGGGAGGCACAGCACTGTGCTAACTCAATATGGCAAATAATTTTACACATTTTGATACACTAGCTAAATATAGTCCAGTAAACATTGAAAAATATGCAGTTTTGCTTTCAATTTTGATAAAGAAATTTGAGAACAGATTTCAAGATTGCAGAATACCTGGTTCATTTTTGGGGTATATCTGCAACTGCCTTTTCAGTCAACATAAACATATGATCTGTGAATTCTCAAATGGAATGTATAAAATTGCAATCAGATCTTCAGCTCAAAATTATGCCTCCTTATCAGACTTTTATAAGTCCTATCTTACCAGAGAAAAAGAGCCCTTGCTTAACAATCACTCCTTATTCATGTCATCGGTTTCTGGCAGTATATCCATTTGTGAACAAATTTTCAAGGATGAAGTATAGGAAGAGTAAATTTCCACCAAAAATCTTGGCAAACACCTTGAGAACACACTGAGAATTGCAACCACTTCCATTGAACCAGCCTGATGTATTAATTTCATAAAAATGCGGTCAAATATACTACTAGTTTAATATTTGTGTTGCTATTTATGTTTTAATAAATATATATTAAAAAAAATAAGTTCTGTTACTCCTATACATTAACTGTATTATATAATTTATATGTAGCCCAAGCCAAGTCCTCTTCAGTCAGCGCGGCCCAGGCAGGCCAAAAGGTGGGACACTCATGGGCAAATGTATTGTGAAACACTCAGGTGCCTGGCTTTTTTACTCAGGACTTTCTGAGAAATCATCTTCAGTGACAGTGTCGTCTGTGTGTAAACTGAATAGAAATTCAGCCTGGACCTTGAAATTGTGTTCTGCTGTTTTGCTTTTTGCAGGCCCATTGAAGCATAATGTTTTTCCACTGGTTTTGCCAGTAGAGAGAATTCTGTTTCATGCTCAAGCACTGGAAAAGTCCTCCTATCCCTATAAGGAGCGGGGGGCCTCAAAATTTTAACAAGCAACTAAAAAATTTTTATTTTAATAGGTGAGGAGCTCAAACCTTTTAGTTGATTTCTCTAGGAGCACTTTGCTATTTGATTATAGCTACCTGAAATATTCCTATGAAAGGTGCTTAATATGTATTTTTGCCTGGTCAAGATATTTTTTTTCACAGAGTTCATTTAAAAGAGCCATTTAGCAGAGGCTTTTATGATCTACATTTATCCAATAAAATAGGCTGAGCAAATGGTTCATTAACAATGATGAATTGAAACACCGTTAAAAAAAAAAAAAAAAAAAAAAAAATGGAATGTTGTTGATGCCAGACCTAAATTCATTAGTGCTTCCAAACCATAGTCTTAAAGTTTTTTAATATGTCATTTGTTCAGTAATTTTTTCCATATGTTTGCTACCTTCCATGTGAAAAAATGTTCCCTCATACACATTTTTTCTTTCCCACTTCTAGTTGCTAAAAAGCACCCTGTAGTATAACTTCTCTTCATAGGTACTGAAAGTTGAGTAGATCCATTTTATACAGTTTTGTAAAAAAAAAAAAAAAAAAAAAAAAAAGACATCCCAGACAAGATCTTCAGATGGTTCTAATCAGCATCAGAGTTCAAGAAACTATACTAATACAGACCAGCTGAGGATGTGCCCTGCTTAGAAAAAAAATGAAACCAATTATTTTTTGTCTTTCTTTAATATGTGTATAATAAAGGATGATATTCATTCTGTGTGAAATTCATCCCTCCTCAAAAGTAACTCATGCCAATCTATGCACCTTTGAAGTATTTTTTTCAAGGAATTCATGTTCTTACAGGGAAAGCTTGCTTTATTATATGTCTTAGTGAATCCCTTCACAAATGAAGAAAGCTGATATCAAAAAGAAAAGCTAAAATTCCTACAACTTTTGATCGAAGTTACAAAAACATCAATGGTAACACTGATCTTTACAAATTCATTCTCTATCCCCTTATTAGTTTTTTGTTGTTTTTTTTTTAAAAAAAAAACTTTAAACTGAATGGAAAGCACATGGTCATCAACCATGTGACAGCAGTGGAGAATCCAGGGACATATGTCCCATTCTGAGATATGGCATATTCAGCATTATACTAATGGCAGTCACATTTTTGGATCAGAGCTAGCTTTTGTCCCATCTTTTTGGAATATTGTCAGAAAAAATTACATTTACCCACAACATACCAAGACACATACTCAGTTTTCCCTAATCCTATTGTGTTTTTATGGAATGAGGATGTAAAGCCCAAGCCCAATAAAGCATTCAAGTGCTAAATTAATTTTCAGAATGTGAGCAGTCAGTGCAATTATACTCCTGCTTTCAGCATAATTAAATGTTTTGGACTGGTATCTCACATCACGGTGCACTGGCCATATGCCAGATCGTTACGACTACTACACACTGCCTATGTAAAATTCTATTGCTGTTCTTTATTTCCTTTCCTCTGAATCAACAACAAGTTAAATGATTGAGGCAGATCAGTTCCTTTGCAATGCTGACTGTCATTGTAGAAGGATTTCTACACATCTCAGTTGGAAATATTTGCATACTAGATCCAACTGGTAACGTAACATAGTGACCATATGTGCAAAGAAAGGGAAAGGACAAGTGTTTCTCCCAGATGGTAGAACATTTTTGTTTCACTCTCAAGAACCCAGAGAAGAGCTGCCAAGTTCCAGCCACAGAGATGAAGTAGCTTCGTTCATTGCTGGGAAAAAAATAATAAATTATAATGGACAGCTGAAAGTATGGTTGTTTCTTTCTGTGTCCTTTGCTGCCCACCCTTCCCTGTCCACAACTTTTTTTCTTACTTTCTACAGTAAGAGTCTCCCTATCAATACAGCTCTTCTCTTCTGGTTCCTCAACACCCAAAGAGAGGGATAATCACCACAATCCTGACAAGATCTTTGTTTGGGTTCTTTCTCCAGCAGACAAGCATGAATGATAGAAACAGTTCTTATTAATACGCAGTGCCTTTAGATAGAACTAAAGTTACTGCATGTTGAACGTAGACCCCCAGTTCATCTCTACCCTGCTATTGGAGCACCTTTGCTCTGTTATTCTTTCTCCTCTATATTCTAGGGAATATCTACACTGCTCAACAATTGACTAGGCTCTGTATATAATGAGCAGGTTTTTAGCCAGGTTTTCTGTCTGCAGCCGTGTTTGCAGCCAGCCTCCACCTCACTGACCAGTGGGAATTGGTCTAATTTGGTCCAGCGTCTTCTGGTGCTCAGAAAAAAATCAGAGGGAAGAATGGGAAACAGAGGAGGATGAGAAGGAGATGATTTTAATAGAAAGAAGAAAATCATGAGAAAATGAGGAGAAGCAGTAGGAAAAAGGAGGGATACTCGCTAAAAGGAAACAGCAAAGAACTAGGTATGTAACCAGTGTTTTTGAGAGTGATTAAGTCAAGCTGACTACCAGCATGAAATAGTAACACAAGGAAGGGAGAGCCATGGAGAGGCTAAAGGTATTTTCAGGATTGATGCAACATATTTCAAAAGCTGGGAGAAGCTTGACGCAACATCTTTGAAGAGCCTTTTTAGGGAGAATCTTCACTTCAAATAGGAATGTTAACATCTCTGCTGACAGCAAGAGAAAGATGCTCACCTTCTTTTTCTGGTATCAAAATCTAATAATGGTCTACAAATGGAAAAGATTAGAAAGGCTGGCGTAACTATTATTTCTGCAACAGGGACAAAATTGGCCAACACAGAATAGAACTGGCTGCAAGTCTCACAAATCAGCCTTCCTGGTGGTAGCTGAATACTTTATTTCCTAGTCCCCATTGAAATAAGGACTAAAAAGGCATATGAACAGGAAAAGAAACAAACCAAAAGTTTAACTAAACAATTTAGCACATTAGGAAAAAAAAAAAAGAGGGGGAAAGAGAAAGAAAGATCTTGGTTTAAGTTCAGGGTAAAAGTTCATGTGGTTCTTACTGTAACTGAGCCATTTCACACAAACCATCTGTAACTGTTCTAATGTCCCCCTATACTTTGTGATTAAAATATTTTCAAGTGAGTCAAAATCTGATCTTTTCTTCAGAGAAATTGAACTCTTATGGAGAAGAAAAAGTCTCAAATGTGTTCCCACCCCTTCATACCTGTTCTTATAGTAAAAGGACTGGAACCCTTAGGTGCTAGATTGACAAACTGTCATAAGTGCTACTTAAGAACTATAAAACATCGCCTTTAATGGAGAGGATGATCAAACTCAAGCTATAAGTGTGTCTTATGTAATAAGTTAGGTACTTTCAGGTAAGAGTGAGCATGCAGCATGTGAGGAAGAACATCTCATGCAGACAGTATGAAATGTCAGCATGGTATGTTAGCCAGGAAGAGAAAACAAGTAAACTTATATCTTCCTTTTTTTTTTGCTAGCCACAGAGCATTGTATTAAAACAAAAAACAAAAAAAACAAAACAAACAAACAAACAAAAAAATTGCTGAGGATCTTGGCAGTGTTTGCTGTGTTGATACCACACCCAGCCTTTTAGTTCTTTTCAGGCTACACAGAGGAACATCTATTCTGTGGATGGCCAAAACACTTGACTGAGGGACAGATGCACTATTGCTGATGATGTTCAAAGCCAAAGCCCTCTTGAGTACCATTCAGAGCAGTACCACAAATGTGTAAGAAATTTGAATGTCAGACAGAGGTGCCTACAGACTTCAGCTGTGTACAGGCTGAAAAGTGCTCAAGAGGAATTTGAGAATCCAGACTTTGTTCTTGGGAACCTACCATGGGGGTTGGATGAAATTAAACTCCAGACCTTTATGGGATTTAGCTCTGAGAGCCATCTCCAGAGGCACTGAATCAAATGGAACAGTGTAAATACTCTTTCACATCAACACTATCAATTTCTTTCCCAATTTCTCTCTTAGCTGTCTGCTTTCTCTACCATCCTTTCAGTAGATGCAACTAAGCACAAAGTCATACCCTGCAGCAGAAATGCTGATAGCTTCCACACAGAGCTTCTGCTTGTTGGCACTGACTACACCAGAGACTGTGCATAGAAGCAGTACACTTTCCAAAGCTGGAAACATCTGTTGCATGCAGACTATTACCCCACAGAGCCATTTCAATGCAAGTATAATTGGAAGAGATTTTTTTTTCTTCCTTTGTTGATTAATTTGGTTTGGTTTCTTCAAATTAACTGGAAAGTCCCATGTCTGATCTTATTTAATCTGATAATTAGTAACTTAGCCAGAAAACTTTCTATATTGTAAATAGTTTTTTCTATACAACCCAGCATTAAAAACGATCTAGACCTGCAGGCACTGGAGGCCTCCAGCTCCTACTGATGTAGGGTATGAATAATCATGTCAAACTCCTTTTTTGGAGACACTTCTTGCTTTGCTATCTTCTTCTGCAAAGGTTATTCACAGATTCAACTAGAAGATTTAAAGGAAATTTTTCTTGTATCATATTGAAAGCAAGGCAGTGACTCAAATGGAAAAGATTGACTGAACACATCAAAAGTGAGCTGCAAATATCCACTTACAGAAAAGAGACAGAAAAGACTATGAAAGTATACATTGACTCAGCCTGGTAGAGTTACTATGAATATGAGATTATTGGCAAAATGGACCAAATCCATAGGTAGCTATAAATATATAGCTTTTATATATATACATATATAAAAGTCAGAGGGGCTGATACCACTGCTGTGAATTGCATCAATACCAACAAAGACAGTGAGCTACTTGGGTCTAAAAGTCAATCCTAAGGAGTGTAACCTAGATCTGAATTTGATGATATAAAGGAAGCCAGAGAAGGTGACACAGGAAAGAGATAACATAATTCGTGAAGGAAAGAGCAGTCCAGCCACACCCATAGGGATACACTGTACTTCAAAGACCAGGAATTCAAATGGGCAGAGGAAAATGTGAACAGCATCTGACAAGAGCAGAAATTATTCATGTTCAATAAATACTGCAGCTAATAATCTGGCACCTACTCACAAGTTAGAGGCAAAGTAAACTGTGTCAGTTGCCATTTCCTTCACTAAAGGTGGCTTTCATTTTTTGATACTTCAGTTTGCACAGCTTGGCTCACAGAAGAAAATGAGCAGCTGCCTTCTTGTTGTGAACATGGTTGCAGTTCCATCATAGCTCATATGCCTTCAACAGGAGATTTTCTCCTTTGCCTCCTCCTCCACTTTCCCCTTATGCTCCAGGGCACTTCTTACATCCTGAGACACTCCATGGAAATGCTACGAGCGTTCTTGTGATGGAGGTAATTTTTTGGCTCACTCTGTGGCCTGTTTCCCTGTGCCAGGACCAAGGAAGTAAGGAAAGGCAATAGAACTCATGTAAATGTGGAGTATGCCACAGATGTGAGATCCTGCCAGAAGACATGCTCAATGCTGATGTTGTAGCCCACTGTAATTAGTCAAAGAAAGTTAAAAAAATATTCAGTCTAACTCCTCTCAGAATGAGTTAGCTATATCTGCATCTCAAATGGTCTTTCAAGTAAGTACATACAACTAACTTTCTTGCAGTCTGGGATAATCTTGATCTTCTTTATGTACTCCTACCTGGAAAAGTCACATATGTTCCTAAATTGTTAGCTTCCTTTTTATCCTATTCTGTAATCTTCCTCAAGATATTTTTCTTGGAAAAAATAAAAAAATAAAAAAATGCTCTGCATGCATTACACCCCCAGCATGACATTGCTCTGTGTTCCTCTATGAGATATCATGAGACTTCAGGCAGCTTTCTATCATGAAAGTCTAGATGAGTGAATCAGACATTACCTTGCATCCTGCCATCATTGGTACCATTGGTTTTTCTGCTCAGTTAAACCATTCCTGTGATTGTCTCTCAATGGAAACTTTTGTTACTATTTTGTTACCAGAAGAGAAGGACCAAAGAAACCCCAGAACTCCGCTAAAATGAATGAGAGCCTTTAATGGGTTCCATTACAGTAGCAAACTACTGTTGCGTTATATTTAGGGGGAGACTGTTGATGCTGGCAGTCATCTCTCGATGAGGAAAGATGCGAAGTCCCTTATTGAAGTTCAGAACTTCAAACTGTGGGATCCACCACCTAAATGCAACCCACTTGCAAGACCCATGACACAATAATCTAATGAATCATAGGATGTTTCAGTGGGTGTTATTTAATGAAGTACATAAAATGCAGAAACAGATTGAAGCAATTGTGAGAGACTAACAAAAGGTCAAGCAAACAGCAAGAGAAATACAAAAAACTTGGCCTTGAGAAAACAAGGAGTGAGCGAGCACTTCTTGGGCAGGATGCTTTCAGGAAAGGATGTTTGAAATTACATGTCAGGAGTTTGCCTTCAATTGTTTAGCTTAATTTATATTCAAGGAGGCATATACTTATGCCTCTGAAAATGTAGAATAAAAGTAAAAAGGTGATGAAGCTTAACTCTCCACAGCCACGAGACTATTGTCTCTTCAGTGAATAAATATATAACTTTTAGTCACAATTTCTTCTGCTTTTGCAATTTCTTTTGCTTTTGCAACCTGGAGTTCAATATTCATTTTGTCTGAAGATGTTCAAAATATCCCCATGTCCAAAAAGAGGAGACTTGGGCAGTTTTCTAAGTGACCTGTTTTCTTTCAGTGAAAATCTTTCTCCAGGAAATAAAGTAACAGAGACCTATATTTTCCCAAGACATTTTGGCTTTTGTCACTTTTAGAAAACAAAAAAACAATATGTTATCTGTGTTTTAAATCTACTCAAAAAAAAAAAAAAAAAAAAAAAAACTGTTGGAAAGCAAAAGTCTTTTTTCTTAAAGCATTGAAAATGATGAAACAAATCCCACATATCTCACCATGGTATCTCACCATAACCATTCCATTTGGAAGAAAGGAAAGAAGAAATGGAGCTAGTCTTACCTATTACTATATGTAAAAATGCAGTCAGGAATAGGCTGGCTTTTTCTCACTAGCATGCTTTTCCACTCTCTGTACCTATCTCTGGGTTTGACAGAAAGCATGTCTCAATGATAAATACTACAAACCAGCCAAGTTCTTTAGTCTCCACCACAGTAAATCAGGAGTCACTCCATTCAATCCATTACGTATTCAGACTCGAACCAGTGAAAATCTGAGCAGAATTTGGCTTCATGTCTCAGGTGTGGCTTTATTTATGACTAAACTGGTAACATGGTAATAGTGAAAAAAGCCAGATGAAGACTTCTGGGACATGAATTGTGCTGTCCTGACAGACAGGGACAAAGTGATTTATTTATCTTCAGAGCTGGCAGTGACAGCACTGTGAGAATGACAAAATGTGTTTTTGAGTGGAACTATCGGCTTGGAAGGATTATCAGAGCATTAGCTGGAGCAAGGCAGCATAGAAGAGCAGAGATATAAAGGTTGATCCTCCTTCTACACCCCACATATAATCACAGGATCATGCTTCTCCAGTCCCTGTTTACAGCCAGTCCTACCTCCTTTGTGTCTGTTCAGCTTCTTGCAGCATTCCCAGACCTTGTCCTAACCAGCATGGAGAGCATAAATAATCTCAGAAGGCAAAAGCAAAAATGAAGGGGTTAAGGCAGAGGGATAATAGTGAGATCGCTTTACAGAATCACAAAATCATAGAATTAGTGTTTGTGGTTGGAAGGGAACTCTGGGTCCATCTGGTCCAAACCCTTGTTCATCCAGGGACACCCAGAGCAGGGTGCCAGGTGGCTTCTGAGGATCTCCAAGAAGGAGACTCCTCAACCTCTCTGGGCAACCTCTCCCATTGCTCAGTAAACCTCACAAGTTAAAAAGTGTTTCCTGGTGCACAGGCAAAGGTTCCTATGTTTCACTTTGTACCAATTGCCTCTTGTCCTAGCACTAGGCACCACTAAGAAGACTCTAGCTTCATTCTCTTTGCATCCTTGAGGTATTCAAGGTGATTCTCCTGAGCCTTCTCTCCTGCAGGCTGAACAGTCTGAACGCCTTCAGCTATCCCTCACTGGAGAGATTCTCCAGTCTCTTGATCATCATCATAGCCCTCCACTGGACTCTCACCATTATATTCATGTTTCTCTTTTACTGGAGAACTCAGAATGTTGCACAGTACTCCAGGTGTGGCCTCACCAACATTAAGCAGAAGGATTGCCCTTCCTCGATGTCAATGCTCCTCCAAATGCAGCTGAAGATAATGTCAGCTTCCTTTGCAGCCAGGCCACACTGCTGACTCACAGTCAGCTTGGTGTCCACCAGAACACTCAGGTCCTTTTCTGCAGAACTACTTCACAGCTGAGTGCCTTTGACATGTCCAGATGTCTGGGGTTATACACCAGGTGCAGAACTTTGCACTTCTTCCTGTGAACTTCATGAGGATCCTGTCAGCCCATTTCTCCAGACAGTCCAGGTCCCTCTGGATAGCACCATGGCCCTCTAGCTGGTCTTCCCATCATCATCCCAAATCTTGCTGAGGGTGCATTCTGCTCCAACATTAAGATGATTAATAAATATTTTAGATAAAAATAGACCCAGTATTGACCACTGGGATTCACCATCATTTGTCAGACACTGGTGGTGTGTGACACTCATTTCTCACTTTTATTTGGAGACCCTTCTAATCACAGCACCATGGAAGGTAAATGAGTAACTCAAAAAGAGTACCTGATTTCCCACCTATCTTATGTTGTCAGTGCAAGCAGTTGGAGAATAGGCTGAGGGATAGCTTGGGCACTGAAATAGACTCCCCAGATTACAGCCTCAAGCCTGCTGGAATTCAAGAATTGTTCAGACAAAGCTCCCAGGCATACAGTTTGATTTTTAGGTAGTCTTGCATGGAGACATGATTTGGGCTCAATGAACCCTGTGAGTCCCTTCCAACTGGAGATAATCTGTGTTTCTATGATACTGTTAGGCAATTAGTCCTACTGGTTTTGTTAACATTTTGCCCTAGTGTCACATTATGCAGTGACGTCAATAAAGTGTATTTAGCACAGTAAACCACGACTGCACTCTGCAACATTCAACTTTGTTACATCATCAGTAAGTTACAACCCTGTTCTCTGCAGCTGTTCTCACGCTATTAAAAACTATAACCCCTTGACTGCTGCCGAATGTACTCACATTCCCATGTCAAGCCAAGATGACACATAGTAAACACCACATTGACGCATGGAAAGGTCTGGTACAGTGCTTCCTGCCTTTATGGCCGTAACAGAGGATTACCAAAGAAACAGAAAATATTGCATCCATTCAGCTCCAAAACACTGACCTCCAGTGGCCAAACCAGATGTCACAAAGTAAGTCCTCTGCTTTAGGACAAATGTGTAATACATGCGAGTGTTTTTATTTCCAGTACTCCAGTTCCTCTGGCGAGACAAGTATTCCCATAAAAAACGTTAAGCAGAGGGCAGATTTCCTCACAGCTGTCCTGCCTTATGCCACAGGCCTGTCCCAAAGCACAGTCCCAGTCAGGGCCCGTCATACAAGATGGTTTTTGGTTTTTTTTTGTTTACAGAGTGAACACTTCATAAGCAGCAGCTGGACAAAACTGTTCACAAATCTGTCTGAACAGGCTGCAGCTAAAAGAAGGCTTACAAAGGCACTTAATGGTGTTTTTAGTCTAAATTCCCATTAACACTTTTTTTTCAGTCTTGAAGGCACATATCCATGTGTTTGAACCTCTTTGCCTCTGGAGCATGTGATGACTGCCACACAAATACAACTGGAATTTTTCTGCTTTTCTGTCATTTTTCCCAACAAAATGCCACGAGTCCCTTACCCCTGCAATATCCCAGAATGCTTTCTGCAGGCACATAACATTTCACAAGTAATTGTTACAACTAGGACACTGAGGTAGGGCTTGTACAAAACCCCAGATGTGCTCATGACTCTTTAAGCAAAGCCAAATTTGGTTCACCATATGTTTAAATGATAACTCCACATCAACACTATGATGTGGTAACTCAGCTCAGCCAGCACAGGGAAAATCCAGCGAACTCTTCCCATTTCTTCACAAGCCAACAAAAGAGCTCACACATGAGCCTTTCAAATGATATGTAATAATTGAAGTCCCTCTGTGTTCCTGCAAGCCAACTGCTTTCAAGGGCTCAAGCTGAGACAACCCACAGTGATCAGATGTGTGTTTCTCACAGACATACAACAAACCCAGTGCTAAATTTCTAAAAAGCAAATGTGTAGTTTAAGAGTCTAACTTCTCACTTTAGGGACCCACATTTAAGTAAAAAACATGGCAATTCAAGTTTTTTATGATAGGTAAGCCTTAAAATACATTGTCAAATGGTATTGAAAATGATCAAAAATCTGTAAATTCTAATAATTGATGATGAGCTGGGACAGGACTGAAGAAAACCCCAGGAGGCTGTGTGGGTGTTTACCTCATTTTAGGCACTTGCATGTCATGGGAAGATACAGGCCTCAATAAAACAAAATACAAATATATATATTGTTTACCTTGTTCTATATTTAAAGTCATCAAAAGCCTTGATCATAAGATGAATGGCAGAAATGCTTCTGGAGGCACTCCAGACAGTGTTCGCTTTTTTCAGTTGGCAAATTGTTCTTCATGGCAGCTAACTGTTTGGGAAATTGCTTTCTATGCCCACACCTTCACTCATCAAATTTTTACAGCAGCATTTCAGTGAAAGAATGCTTAGAAACAGTCGATTTTTATTACATGTATTTGCACAAGTCTGTTTACAGGCCTGATGACATCTAGGTGTTTCAAAATGCAAGCTTTGAAGAACAGGTCTGAGAAACACAACAGACTCCATTCACTCTTTGAGATACACATACATATATTCCGGTAGCATACAGCACAAAAGTGAACAGCATAGTGCAGAGGAATTACGTCATGAATGATGGATTACAGCAAAACAACTCAGGATTGCAGAAGCTGTCTGTAAAGGAAATCACCTGTATCAGCAGTAGCACAGTGGTCTTTCAGCTTGCAGCACCAGCACTCAGCATCCCCTTGCTTCTAACCTTGCTTCTAGGTCAATGACTGCAAAGCCTGAACTGTACTCCTCACTAAGTCCAACCATGTCCTGCATGGCTATGCTAGCCCCATATCTGGACAACACAGAATCTGCATCTGGGGGAAAAAAGCATGGCAAAGAATGCTCTCATCCACACATGCAGATCTTCGTTAGCCTGGAGGGTTATGAGAAAGAACGGGACAGACATATTTGCAGGGTTTGTTGTGATGCTTTGATAGGACAGTGGGGAATGGTTTCAAACTAAAAGAGGGGAGATTTAGATTGGATCTAAGGATCTAAGGTTTTTTTTTACAATAAGTGTAGTGTAACACTGGAACAGATCGCCCAGAGAGGTGGTGGATGCCCCATCCCTGGAGACATTTAAGATGAGGGTGGATGGGGCTCTGGGCAACCTGATCTAGCTGTAGATGCCTTTGTTCATTGCAAGGGAATGGGACTGGATGACTGTTAAATGTCCCTTCCACCTCAAATGATTCTGTGATTTCAATGGTTCTAAGTCATGAATGGGCATGTACATCCTCAATGAAACTTTGTGTATGTGTAAATGTGCAAACATATGCAGATATCCCAATTTGCCCACTGCTATTTCACCATCTAAACCCTACACATGATAATAGCAAGAATGCTGTATGTGTGTTTGTGGAGAGCAGATATGGCCACAGTATAGCTGCAGTGCTGAAACACACTGCCTTGATAATCTTATTTTTTGGCACACGGAATAACTTCAAAATATGCATGCCAGCCCTAAGCAGCCTTTGAAACAGAATGTATGCAAAGGCACATGTATCCTAAGCATCCTTGATCTCTCTCTTTCTGTATAGATATACACATGAGACAGTTGCTAAATTTAGAAGTTGCTGTAATAAAAGGAGTATTACTGCTTTAAAATCAGGAAGTAACATATTCTCTCCTTTCTTCAGTATTTACTTTTGCAGATTTTAACGTACATTCAAAAACCAGGTTTCAGACATGAGCGCTGTCAATGATTACAGTTTTTTTCCCTTTTTCCTAGAATTGTCTTTTGCTTAATGCTTTCCAGACTAGCTCAGCCTTTCATAAACAGTGTAGTGAAACTGTAATACCATTGCTGCAGGTTTGTTGTGAGTGAAGCTATATTAACCGGCTGGCTGTTGGGCTGGCAAAAGTTGCCAGCTCTGTGATGCAAGGTTCCTCTTTTCTTTCTTTCTTTTTTTTCTTTATTTTTTCCCAGCATCATCCAAATTTCTTTCTCTTTTCCAGAGTATTATATAATTCGCCAGTTTTGGGGGTTTTTGGTTGGCTTTTTGGTTTTTGTTTGTTTGTTTTTTGTTTTTTTTTGTGTGTGTGGTTTTTTTTTTTCCAGTGCACTTAATGTAATATATCCCTGAAGCAGAGAAACAGCTATATTTTGACATTTGGCAACAACAAAGCACAGAGAATAATGACTCAGAAACAAAGTAAAACAAACACTCTTGTCTTCTAAAAGGTGGACAAAAACCGAATATTCATGACTGCAGGCCAAATGTTTCAATTCTGTGGACCTAAAATTAAGCACTAAATGTAGAATGATCCTGATCTGCATCACTGTATCAGACATTCTGAGAGTAAGACCATGTTCATGAGGAGTACCTTGAATGATAGGCATTAAGTTTCACTATTTATTTCTATTTTTTTGATTAGTTCAGTTAAAAATAAGTGGCCCACTCACTAGAGAAGACACTGCTAATTTAAGAATTATTCTTTAAGTGTCATATATAATCTTATAAGGAAATGAACTTCTTGGCATTCTTCTGGTTTCTTTATGCCCTCATAGCCAAGAGTGAGAGAAGGTAAAAAAAAATTCAAATAGGTTCTAGGAAGAACACCAGAGGGACAACACTAAGGCACAGACTCCCAATTTAATTAAAGGCCATGGAGTCTTTTCTGGTAAGCTAGTACATGAATTAATATGTTCAGAAATAGAGCTGGCCAGGGAGGCGAGTTTCCATTCTGTGATAATTTTCAAGTTACCAGAATACTTTTTATCCTGATTTGGGAGAAATAAACAAACTCTTGAAAATTTTCACAGAACCAAAGTCCAATCTTATTTAGTTGCAGAAACTTTTAAATGCGAGGTGTTTCCAAAATGAAATGTGTTTCCTAAGATCCCTGGCAGTCACTGACTGCATAAGACACAATTATTGTTAATAGTAACGGGAACAGTCGTATGTTACTGAATATTACTCCAAAACTGGTTATTGGTGAGCTTCTGCATAACCAGCACATTGTTACTGCTGCTGCCAGGATTCCTCAAACAGCAGGCCCAGAGCACCTCAAACAGAAAGGCTCCAGAGCTGAGACTCAGAGGGCCAACTTGCTTGCTTTTCTTTTTCTTAGTCTTTGAAAAGGACAGACTCTGCTGAAGTTAAAATCTGAGTTATTCATTATTTCAAACAAGCCCAGTTTCTTTGAAAGATAAAGGAGATAATATGTGTCAGCTTCATTTTCACGTGTAAGGAACGATGGGACATTCCTAGGCAGAATCACACAGCATAGATATAACAGCAAGTGTTGACTTTCCACAGCGGCGGTTCTGAATTTTTCCAGTGCACAAGCCTGACCACCTCTTTCTATTTTCTCTCAGGTACAACTGAAAAACTTAGGGCATGAACCTGGAAGGAATATCAAAGCAAGTACTTTGATGCTCAAGGAAACAATTCACTATAGTTCTATTCCTGAAAAGACCATAAAATCCTTTTCTTTCTCAGCCTTCATTTTGGTAGGCTAATCTAGCCAAGTAATCTTGGAGTTTGTCTACATCTGAGTCACATTGCCAAGCTGGGCAGCCGCAAGCCAGGTCTGACCCAGGAGCTGTGTAAAAGCCTTCATACAGCACCGTGCCAGAGTTTATATGTCTTGCTGAGAGGCTGGGCGTATTGTCTTGAGCATAATGCTGAGCTATTGCTGTTCTGTGGCTCTGATGAACATTGCTGGAGCAATCCGCAATGAGACTACCCCAGGTGATGCCCTGCCAGGAGCTACAGACCTGTTATAGCTGTCCCTAGCAAGGGGCCAGGGAGGAGCACATTCCAGAGTAGTCAACAGCCTATTGCCTCCACCAAAAAGCACAACAGCCAGTTGCCTTGTATTTGTCTCATTTTCCTTGGAAAAGGCAGTCTGTAGGACCTAGCTGCAAGCCAGACTGATGTCTCTAAAAGACAATATGTGTCCCTCAGACCATAGAGCATCACAATATCATATCATTAACAGGTGCTTTAAAATGTTATTTTTCTCAGTTGATGATTTTTACTGAAAATATTAAGTAACATTAGCCCAATATGGATCTTTTTATGAATGCTTCTAACAACCTCCCATTAGCCGCAGAGTTCCCTATTAAGCAAAACCCATGAAGTTCTCTTCTAGCCAGTTCCTTACTCACCTTGCAATTTTTCTTCTAATTCCCATTTATTTCAGTTTAACTAATAATTTCCTATGTGGCAGCATTTCAAACACTTTACTGAAATCCAGACAGATCTACTGTATTTCTCTAGTGTAAAAATCCATTTTTATTAAAGAAAAATATTGGGCTAAACTTCAAGATCAGCCTCTCGTAACCTTATATTTCATTTTATCCTATTTTTCTTTTATCTCCATGTGCTTCATTATTTTTCCTTTAAAATTAGCCCTCAGCCTTTTAATATGATTCAGGTTGTACTAATATATTTGACGTTATATAGAACATTTTTCTACTTTTTTTCTGTTCTTTGTATAATAAAACCAAGTCATTCAACTTCTTAAATATCTTTTTTATTTAGCTTTGGAATTCCAACACCTTCACAGTTTAGGCTAAAACTTAAGTTTGTGGAGTTTTTCTCTCATGTCAAGTGCTTTAATTTCCACTTTTACCTTTCCAGACTAATTAGCTGTGCCACTTTGGACCCATGTTCTATATCACTGCCCTTCTTAAAAGCAGTAACTCCTAGTTTCACAAATTGTATTGAAGTCCAGTTCAGCCCTTGCTGGCCCCAAGACCTTCAACCACAATGGCAATGGAAAACCATTCCATAAGTTCTCCAGTTCAGCATGATTTTATTCCAGAAGGCTGTACAGGATATGCCTGTTATTTATACATTTGTTACAGAATTGTACAGAATTATTTATTCAGAATATTATGTACCTCTGGTGTGTAGCATATGTTGTGTTAATTGAGAGCATTACATTTTTTACTGTTTTAAAATCACAAATAATTTAGAGTTATCTGCACTCACAAAATTGTAGGAAAAGTTGACATCCTCTAAAGTTGTGTTCAGCTCTTGGAATAATGCATAATACTACGACATCATGATATTTTAACTATCAGACCGATAACAGAGATATAAAGAGAGCATTACAATTTTATGGCAGTCGTCTGAATAAATCACATGTGTATTTGTTGTTCTTGAAAAGGCCAAAAGCTCTTAAACTCTGGATTTCCTTCAGATTAAGGAAGAAAAAAAATGGGGAAAAAAAAAAAAACAAAAACACACACACACAAAGTTATTGTTCTTTGTTCATTATTGACTAGATAATAGGAGGTTACTTTTAAATAGTATTGTATGGTTATTGTTATTGGAAAGCTGTTTTCTACAGCAGACTTCAGTGCCTGCAAAACAGCCTAGTAGTTCTCAGACCTCTACACTGGTAATAGATTTTCTTGATAAAGAAACCAAAGTGAATGCCAAGATCAAATAATCCTAAGCATTCAGCAACCTTTTGTTCTACATCTTTCTAACACACCTACAGTAATATGGGAAGAAACAAAACATCTGCCCCTTTGCAGGATTCCTAGTGTAGGCTGCAAGTCTACAAATGCATACATGTCTAAGCAGGAATGGCCAAAGGAGCAGGTTACCCTGACAATACACTGATGTTAGCCAAATGTGACCTAATTTCTCCACAGAACAATCCAGGCAGAATTGCTTCCAAGGGATTTGCTTACACAGAAAAGAAAACCTCCTTTTGGTATCTTCTTCATGTTGTTTTTTAGGTGGGATGGGATTGTTTATTTTCTTTTTTTTTTTTTTAAATTACCACCCCAAATGCTAACCTCTTCTTCAATGACTTATAAAGTGTTTTCATACCTGCTTTTTTAAAATACATTAATTTGTCAGTCAAGATCTATATTTAGTCAGCAAAATTGCCCTAAGGCTCTGCTTACTTTTACAGTTCTGTTGTTCTAGGAACCAGGCAGACATATGTGAGAGCATGGACTAGCATTAAGTAAAAATTCCAGTGGTAATTCCAAATCAAGATAAATCCAGATCAGAGCATGAAAAGAAATGGTAAAGAAGGGAGTATAATTTTAGCCACATCTGTGTATATTAGAATGATTTATTAGACTACTTTTTCACTCTGAAATGTAGAAATAAAATATGCAGAAAGCAGGCTAGGAATGCCAATGGCAAGTTAATAGTCTCCTCAATCTGTCATTTTCTTAGCTTAGCAAGTGATTGAAAGTAAAATTGAGGGAAAAAGTCAAAACCTGTAGGACATTGCTTAAATTATTCTAGAAGTGCTAGCTTCCCATTTAGATAAAATACCCCCCTACACATCAGCCATGACAGATATTGCTATTCTTATCCAGTAGGAACTTTGTCCAGTATAAAGTAAATACAGTAATGGTCAGATACATCACTATGTGGAAATAATAACGTGCATCTAGAAAATGCAATATGGCATATATCTACAACATGCAAACTCACTGGATTACAGAAGCAAATATGAACAAAAGATTCAGGTATTACATGGACAGTGTGTATGTGTGACTTATTTTTATAGGCTCTCCTGCATAGTTTCTAGGAAGTGTCCATATTACAAAGCTGTGATTATTACATGCTGTTTTCATGGTAAAAACATAAGAGTTCGTACTAGTGGCTAGTGTGGATTTAGCACACTGTATCAATATGAGGATATCTAAGTCCTTTCAGTGTATATCTATTGTATTTAAAAAAAAAAAAAAAAAAAAAAAATTCTTGAGAATTCATTCAACAGAACGACTCATTGAGCATTTCCATGTATTCAAACCCATATAACTACAACACTCAGAATCTGTTTGACGACAGAGTAGAAAGAGGCTGAGCAGGTGCAACATGAAGCCATAGCACAATACCAAGCTACAGACTAGGTCCTGAGAGACGCTGTCACCAGGTGAAGCATGTTTGCACTTGAGCACTGACAGGGTAACATGATGATGCCTGCAATGTGAGTATATTTCCAAGTGCAGAAGGATGAAAGATGTAATTTTTAACAAAGATAAATTTTAAATAAAATCAACATTTATGGATGTATTGTAAGATGAGAGATGGAGAAAAATGATATCTGAAATACAGAGACTGTTGCAGAACGGTGGTGTCACTTTACCATGGAAGAGAATATCAAGATCAAAAGAAATGCATGAAATAGGAACACTTCCCCTTGAGACCTCTGAAAATATCCATGATATCTACACAAAACTGGCAAATAATACACAGCAAACACAGGAGATCTTTCTGGACCAACACTTGGATGCTAGAAAACATACTCCAAAAGCACTAGATGATTCTACTTAGAAAACTGAACTAAGCTCCAAATTTTTGGTGCACTGGGAGTAGTATATGGTTTGAGAGAGCTGCAAGGATACACAAAATTTAACTTTTTCTCATTAAGTCTTCTAACTGAACAAAGTTGTTCATGAAGCCAACAAGTATACGTACAACATTCTGCTCTAAAATTGTTTTGTTCTCCAGCACTTTCTGGCTCTGATATCTACCTACAGTGCATTCTCAACAGAAACCATTTCTCTCCCCAGAGCCTATTCACTAATGTCCCTTAGTGTAATTTCACAGCAGCATTAGCCCCTGTGTCTTGCACACTATCTTCCCTTACTCTGTTAGGCTACAGGCAGTGATAGCATCTAGTCTTACCTCATTTCACATTTCAGAACTTTGTCCCTTCCCTACCTTTCAGAATTAAAAACATGCTCATACATATTTTCACTCATTTTATTGACTGAAGTGTTCATTTCTTTTTTTTTTTCTTTTTTTTTTTGGCAAATTTATTTTGCCCCTTGCTGTTCGTTTCACTTGCTGTTACCAAATCATTTTAACACACATTCAACCATGTGGAGATGAGGTTTGAACCATTTAACACAGCTATAAACATTGACTGTTGTAAAGTTTTCCATCACTATATTAAGGATTGCCTGCTTGCCATTTGGCTTTCAAGATCACAAATAAAATTCAAGATGCTAATCCTTGCTCAAGCAGTCCTTCATCATTTAACACCTGCTGAGTCTCTAAACTTCACTTAATTTCTCAGGTCCAGCCAAGCTACTCAGTCCAAAATAAAAGACACTTAGGTAGGTAACACCTTCATAGAGCTTCACCCCTGTTTGCATGTCAGGAGATTATTATGATTTCAAGTATGGGATTGGAACTAACCTAGACTCTTTCCCTGATACTCCAAAATCAATTCAAATAGTCAACACCCAAACAATAGCTGTAGAGATATTTCCCTTTTTTTTTTTTTTCCCCATGAACTGACACCAGGAGATCTGTAAAGTAAAGCTCAACAGCACTCAAAGTTTCTGTTTGTAATACTAAAGTTAACGGAGAGTTCAGTGAATCACAGAGAAGGCCTATTGATATCTGTGTCCACTGGTAATGTACCAAATCTCCTGCTGTGTTAAAGACAAAAGAGTCCACACTGTAAATGTTAAACAGACAGGTCATTGATCCATTTGTTTTCCCGTGACTTTCCCAGGCTTGATGTCTTCTCCTGTCTTCCTGACTACACCCTTGATCTGTTCCAGCAATTGGCCTACCGCACAGGATGAACTCTACATGATACAAGCCTTTGGTGAATCAGATATTTTTCTGTAAACATTCAGTATTTCAAACTAGAATTTCTTAAGGGAAATTGTTCCTATAAGCAGAAAGACATTGAAATTATTATGAGCTCCACATTTCTTAATGGCAGAGTATTTGTTTGTAAATATTTTGCTTTTATAGAATGAAATGGAGGCTCCTTTGTTTGCCTATCCCCATTTGTTTGAAATGATATCTCCCTTTGACATCATGTCTCAAAAAAAAAAAAAAAAAAAAAAGAAAGAAAGAAAGAAAAGAAAAAAAGCTCCTTAAAATTTCTCATGCAGCTTGCTTCATTTTAGAATACTGGCACTCAACTCTAGTTTATGTTGGGATTTTTTGCCTATTTTGGCATACATAGCACATTGTGTCCAATTGCAGATGGACGAGCTCCAAAACAGCTCAAGAGCTGTTATCTTACCTTCAGGTATTTCTGAGGTCTGTTACAGTTCCTTTAGCTCCCTTCTAACACAGGAAACATTTTAATACAGAAGTAGGTATTTTTCTTCAATAAGATTTTTTTTAAAAGGAAGACAAGCTGGGGAGAATCTAGCAAGCAATATGTTTCCTAACACTGAATCTGAGATACAGCTGGATTTTACATGTATTTCAGAGGCCTTGTTTCAAACCTTCTCTTATGTCTCTCTTTCCAAATCCACATTCTGCACATTTCAAAATCTTCTATGGTCCTTTTATGGCTGTATCTCTTGACTGCTTTGACATGACACAGATAAAATTAAACAGAATTAATTCATTAACTGATTGTTCATTAGGGATTACTAGAAATTTCATAATCTTACTCAAGATCAAGGGCAGCATTTAGGAGTTCCAAGAGGTTTCATTTTTCAAATAAAGCAGGTCTATAGATATTTAGCCCACAGTGTGGGAATGACAAGATGAAAAGAAAAGCTCAAAGTTACTGCTGCTTTAATTAAATTGATTGATAGCACTCTCCTGCTGTTTGTTAAAGAGAAGAAAGCATTTAGTCCTCCATTTGCTAATGCCATTCAACCATCTGCTAAGAGCACTCTCCCGTGTAGGAGTTGCATGCAGGTACCTTGGCTGAACTCCATTCCTGTGAATACTGTAACAGATACAGTGGGCTGCAGTGAAGTGCTCTGAGGGTAAATACTATCACATGCATCAGTAATTTTTCTTAAATTGAAAACTTTGTTCAACTCTTGCTGATCATGGTCAACCTCAGCTGGCAGAGCTGGTTTGTTTGAAGTTATTTAATACACTAAACAAGTGGGATAAGTTTTGTGGATAAGATTGGGCAGTTTCACAAACTTAGGAAGAATTCTCACCACCTTGCTGACCTTTTTCCTCAGAAGCTATTGTTACATTTCAAATATCTCCCTACAGATTATTTCCAGTTTTCTGAATTTATTTATTCAAGCATTGCATTCCAGAAATTCTAGTTCTTTGGCATCTAATCCATGGGATAACTGATTTAAAGTGCCTTAATTTGCTTTAGAGAAAAAGTTCCTATGGACTGTGTATACATTTGTCTACAAAATCCACATTAAAATCAGAGTAAATGGAAAGCAGCAAAAACATTTTTGAAGATTTAAAGCCCACAGAGTTGACAAAGATCTTATATTTCCAAGTTCTGAGGCAATTCCTCTGTCTTAATCATAATCATGAAAGCATTTCTATGATAGCTTTTTCTTGACAAGTGACAAAACTTAATGACTCACAAGAACCATTGCCTGCATTAATGTAACTGTACTTCCCTATTTCTTAGCTGAGGAAGAGCATACAGTTACTAGGCTGTGGAAATCCTTGGGGTTTTTGCTCAGCTCTCCTACTCTGCTACTAATAAGTCTCATTCTTGCTTCTAGGTTTTGATTTTTTCCTTCCTGTACCATTGAGCAGGAATAATACATGCATCATGAGGACATGTTTTAAAGGAAATGCACTTAGCAATCAAGGAGGAAGCACATACTGTGTTTAATGATTAGCTGTCATTTAACCACACATAAATCTATTATGGAATTAAAAATCTATTACAGTCCCAGCCTCAGGAAAAGAAATGCACAGCTGCAAAGACTACTTGTTGTGCATACACACAGTCCCATCCACCCTTGCTGTGATTACACAAAGATACATCATCATTTTCCTGCAGCGTTCTCTGAGAAAATGAGGTACAAATGTTTAATTCTGGATGATATTGCTAACAGAGGTTAAGGAAATCCCAGAAGCAATAATTTAGGATAAGTAATAACAAACACCTTGGCCAATAAGTAGACTAAGGCATTAAAACTATCTTTCCTTGCAAATCACACACAGAAAAATGGCTGATTGTTATTCTGAGTGACAGAACCACTCTCAGAAAACTGTTCCTTTTACCTTGTTACACTTCTTCCTCAGCCTTTATCACAAATCTGAACTTTCACTTTGGATAATTTGCTTTTTAATGAGATTTGTATAATTGTGGGAAGAGTGAGTTTATACTTCTGTTCAGTTTTGCTTTTGTTTTGTTTTGACGTTGTATCATTTAAATGTTTTCCCTTTATTCCAAAATAAGTTCCTAAATTAGTTCTAACCAGCACGTGCCTATGTGTTTATTCATGCACATGTATCTGTACACATTTATCATTTGTTTGTATCTGCATTTAAAAATGAAGGACATCTGTAAAAAGATACCTGTTACAGATGATCTGAATGAATCACAGAATCTCTGAGGTTACAAAGGACCTCTGGAGATCATGTAGTCCAATGCTTTCCTGTTCAAGGCTCCCTGGGCAACCTTAGCCTGTGACTGAGCACCTTAACACTACTGCCAGCAGGTTGAGGGAGGAGATGTTTCCTCTCCTGTTGATTCCTTCCAGTATCACTGATTTCAGAAACCCGTGTCAGGGCCCCATGGGCCTTAACCACCCTGACCAGGCCCACCTGTGGAGTCTGCCATGCACTGCGCCCATGGGCAAGGAGCCACATTTCAGCTCAGCTCAGAGTTTCTGGCCTCTGGTGATGCCATTATGTGTACCTGTCTCTAGTTTTGTCCCCAGCTAAAACTGACTGGCTTGCTGGTCTTCTTGTTGGTCTGACCCCAGACCTGGCTCGTTACCTTGCTGTTGTGATCATGAGGTGGGAGACTTGACCTGCCCATGCCAGGCTTTCCCTTGGCTCCTGGCTTGTCTCCCAGAGGCACCAAGTCCTGCTGCTGTTGCCTTCTAAGAGAGCAGCCTGAGCTTCAAAATACTGTTGGTACTGCAAAACTAGGATCTGTGTGATTTAATGTAACTTTCAGCAAAGCTAATGCACTCTAAGCAAGCAGAAGCAATGGCATGCATGCTTCAATCATTCCCTAAAACAGAGACAGAAAATAGGTCAGAGGAGTTACAAACCAAGAGTCCATTGCTGCCTGTTACATAAAAAGAAAACTGAAAATCTTACAGGTAATAGGAAGGATAATAAGCTTTAACAGAACAAGCTTACAATACCTCAGAGTATAACACTACTGTTCTGTCAGCAGCAAAACATTTACCTCTCAGGTCTAAGTAAGGCTCTTCAGAAACGTCTGATGTCAGCCTCAACCCCAACGTCCACACTTCCCCCCAGAGCAGGCTTGTAGTCCATCCAGCTCCAGCAGCAGAGTTTAAGATATCTGAAAGCCTTCACTTCAGGACCTGTTACTTTTTTCTTCTCTAGTAGGAATCACTTCAGATTAGTTTTACTTTAACTCCTTTGGTCTACAGTGACTTCCCACAGATGGAAGAAAACAGAGAAATCTACTTCCTACCAGCAACTGAATTCTTCAAATACAAATAGTCATGGTGGCTCACAAAGGATTGTGGATTGTCTGCCCAGCAAGCTACAAGCCTCTCAGGTGCAGAGTAAGCAGACCTATGTCTCAGCAATGAAGCCCAGGCATGATACGGTGAAGATGAAGAGATTTTTGTTTTTCTCATACCCATTTCGATAGAATGCAACAGTCTCTGCTCTATGTGAGGAAGGATACGGAAGTTTCTGTAACTGTCTCTTGTAATAAATGCATTTTTTTGGCCCGCAGTAGCATATAACAAGACAGAATTTACAGAGGTACTTCACTGTTAAAATTCAAGCTGATCCAAAATGCATTATTTCCTCGGTAACAATGTGAGTTACAGCACACCTCATAATTTCCCTGTATCCTTAGTATTACTGTGTAAGCTTGTACTGCAGATACAGTGGGGTTACACTGCTTTTGACTTAGTATTCATAATGACTCCTGTTGCAGAAAATTATCTCCCAAAAGACCATTGCTTATTTAACTAAAGCTTTGCAGGTGGATCCAAACATATGGTAAGCACTCTGAAAGCTGTTGTTGAAATGCAGAAAGTTGGATAGACTGGATGTGGTGCCCCATACCGGAACGCTGACAGGAATATCTGCAGGTTCAAACTGACAGGAGAGTAATAAATTACAAATTCAAGTGCCAAGAACAGCATGCTCTTTCTTTTCTTTTTTTTTTTTTTTTTTTTTCCTTCTTTGTTTTCCTTCTGCGTGCAGGTTTCACTATTGTTCCCTAAAAATGCTAGAATGCTAGCAGAAAGAATTTGCTGGTTCAGATTCCTGGATAACAGTTCACTTTGGTGAATGCTATTTGCCTTGGCAAGAGGTTTTTAGTTTTCCAACTATCATTAACATGTGCAGCCAAAGTCTGAACAAACAGATACTTTTTGTTTAATGTTCTGAAATAAAATAAACAAACAAGTACAAATAAGTTTTGCTCCAAACATCAGTTCACAATACATGATCCCAC
The DNA here is from genome assembly GCF_987193195.1 of Phasianus colchicus. NCBI lineage: Eukaryota > Metazoa > Chordata > Aves > Galliformes > Phasianidae > Phasianus > Phasianus colchicus. The sequence continues at coordinate 64,281,801 of NC_143438.1, read as the reverse complement.
TGATCTGAGTCAAGAGATACTCATGTAAAGTGTTTAGTCACATAACACATGGCAAAGTTCTCTTTTTGTTCATCAAATGGCAGTATATTTGGCTTCGATGGCAGCAAATAAGCGCTCTTTCTTTCACATCAAAGTGGAGAAACTGGGCAGTTTCCAAGAGACAAAAGGCAAACAAAAACAAGTTGCTGCAGTCTTTGCAGAAGCCTGTCCCTATCTGTCAACAAAAGCAAATAATTTGCAGTACTGATTTGATGAAGACTATGGTGAAGAGGAATCAAAAGACACCATAGCAGGTAATTGAAGACCAACTGATCTCAGTTTAGTACAGTTTGAAATTTCTTGAGCAGTCACCTCAGACCCCACGCTGTGGCTTCACAGAGGTTAGCTTTAAACTTATCCCATAGACATCAATTTCAAATCAGAGCTTTTACAACTAGGTAAGTCATGGTATCAACAAAGAAATTTAAAAGATTTCTCTTCACAAAGAGAAGAAACCATGAATGTGCAGCAAAGTGGTCCCAATCATTTATTTTATATATTTCTTCTTTTATCTTTTACTATGATATAACAGATGAATGCATGTTTTCACTACTGACACTATCAGATACATCCAAGTCACAGCTGTTTTGTTATAGCTTCAGTAACCAACACTACAGTTGGAGATGAAAATGTTTCCTTTCTTCACTTGAAAATAAAAACAGTTGTCAAAGATAAAAGAAATCAAGGGATTTCTTTCTTTCTTTCTTTCTTTTTCAATAGGAAGTCACCACATAACTCTCTGGTAGAATAACTGAAATCTGAAGACTCATAGACTTTTTGTTATAGTTACCCGTATTTACCGAGGCACACTCCAAAGCAATTCTTCTCAACACCTCCTTTTAAATATTAGTTGCACTAGGCCGGTAAAGCACTAGAGGGAGCTCCAAGATAGATTCAAAGTCTGCTCTACCCAAAAAGCAAAGGTTTAGATTACAAATAGCTGTGCTAAGAACGGATGAGTGTATCTGCTGGGGTTGTATTTGCCACTTGCTGCTACTGATTACCTCCATGTTATTCCTCTGAAATTTTTAATAGTCTCCTTGCAATAGTCAACAGATTTTCTACTGATAATGCAACTGCCATTTGCTGTCTCTAATACTATTACAGAAGAACACTGAAAGTCACTGTGGAATCAGGATTTGGCTTCATAGCAGGGAACTTAGACAATTGTATAGCTAAAGATTGTTTTGCACATATGCACAAGAAGCAAATGAGAGTCAAATTAAAGCTGCAAAAACTGTCTTAACTTGTTTAGTTTTTCGAAAGGCTTCACTCTGTATTGCCAAGTTACTGGTTTAATATTTGCATGCAGTGCTTTATCGTACCCAAAAGAATCTGTTAGATACTTCATTATAGAAAATGAGCAGACATTTTGTAGACCAAAGCAGATGTTTAATGTGCAGAAAAGATATTGCAAAGCAGTAGAAACAACTAGGCTGTTTCAGTAACATATCACCTGAACACAGTAAGCAGGATAACATGAGGTTTTGTCTGGCTGCTCTGGAAATTAAGATATGCAGTATGAATCAATCTTTGAAATTCAGTCACTTTGGAGTCCAACTTTGGTGGATACTTTGGAATATAGAATCGGGATTATTTCTTTGTTGTTGTGTTCCAAGAGGTTCTTTGTACAAAGAGTTTGTCTCATTTTTACTGCAGACGAAATGTACTAGCAGGTAAAAGCCCTATGAAATATGCTCTACAATGGAGAGAAAGAAATAATTCACCTACAGATGTAATGCCTGAAAAATGTGATCCTTAGAGACTACTGCATCAAGAATAGAAATTTGCAAGAAAGCCAGAGCTAAAAATTTGTTAAGGCAAAGAGAACTATCATGATTCCTCCTTCAACCTGCTGGAGATGCTTTGTCTGATGCAGCCCAAGATACCATTAGCCTTGTGGCAAGGGTGTAAGCTTCAGTATAAAAGTGTGTTTATGTGTGAAAACCACACAGTGGATAACAACACTGCCAGATTCACAAAAAAACCCAAAACATTTTCAACCAAGTCCTCACCACAAGATAACTCCTTTCTCCAAATTCAAAGTTTCCATTTGAAATTTTATCCTTAATATGAAATTATACTCACAACTAAACAGAGCTTGCAGCTCAATAAGCACTTTTCCTTTTTTGTTTTCTTTCAGGTGGTGTTACTGTTTTCCTACTCTCTGCCCTTCTGCAAGCATACCACAAAATTTTCCTACACTGCTTCATTTCTTTGTCATTCAGTGCAGGAAAAGTGGCATGATCCTATCAACCCATTCTCCTTCCACATATCACTGGACATGACTATTAATCTACAGGGCTCTATAGGAATACCTCACGCTCTAAAAACATAATGTGTATTCCAATAGCCTTTTTCTCATTTAAGCCACATTAAACTCATAAAAGAAATGATTACAATAGGCACTAGAATCCTAGCATAACAAAAAAAATGTATTTCTTATTTGTCTTTTCTCAAATTGTTCGTCTCAAAGATTTAAGGAAGTTTAAAAGTGTTATTGAATCTCTTCAGACACAACAAGCAGAAAATAAATTCATCATTCCACACTTAATTTGTGGGTTTTATTTCAAATGCCAAGCTTGGGGCTTGCAATTCCAAATGATGTCGCTGCTACAGAATGATATTTGAATATTACTAATCTTTGTAGGGACTAAGAATAAAGAATAAATAATTTTCCATAACAAAAGTATTTTCAATAGCAAGGCCCAGAATTTCACTAGCTTCAAAAGTAAAAACAAAAGAAGGTCAACACGTTACAAGATGAGTTATAATTCTTTGGAACAAGTTCTGATCTGTTGATTTTCCATCAGCACAGGAAAACTACAGCAATCAAGGAATAGTATACTCCAAACAGTGAACCTTAGCATGATTATGGAATACCTCGTGTTGTAATATAAAACTTAAAGTCAGTGAACTTGAACCACCCAAGAAGAAGAATTAGTCCAGTAGAACAGTCTGGGTTGTAAGTATGAGCTAGAGACACTGAAGAAGACCTCTGTGTCTAGTCAGTTCTAGGCTCCTTGGAAGTATTCCTTTTGTTTGTTTCTTTAGAATTTTTTTTTTTTGCTGTAAAACCTTCATAACACATACAATTTGCCTAAAACAAGACACTGATCACTGGTTTCAAATTATGTTTTAAAATAAAGTAAGAATCAAGAAGATCTTGAATATCCAAGATGGAATTTCTAATGCAATTTAACTGTGAATTACAGTCTCAAAATGAACAGTAAGTTTTAGGAGTGCACTCTTGGGAATACACCTGATCTCCCACTACTTCTTGAGCAGCAAGAAGGTTTTCTCCGTTCTTTTCAGAAACAGATTTTAAGAAGTGTTTAATATCACACCTAATTTATTTTGCTTTCAATTTGCATTTTTTTCCTAGAAACAATTCCTTGTTTTTCAGCCATCTTTATGCAGCGCTGTAGCTATGCAGTATCTACAAGAACAAAATAAAACAAAACAAAAGGCAGGCACATATCAATTCAGTAACCTGATAACTTTCTACAACAAAATAGCATTTTCTGTCAACACGGGAAAAGCGGTGGATATCGTTCATCAGTACCCAAAGAGCAGTTAAAAAGAGAACAGAGGATTTCTTTTCATGAGGAGCCACATGGAGAAGACAAGGAGTAGCTGGTACACATTGCATTACAGAAAGTTCTAAAATTCAGACATACGACATCAGAAACTGAACCTGTGGCCCTCCTTGCCAGCGGATAGTAGGATTCTGTTGGCACTTAGGACCAAACAGGGAAGGAAACAAGTTATTTGCCTCAGAGTTAAAATAGCTTCTGGAAGCATTTGTACAACTATCTAGCACCAAAAGTAACAAAAACAATGTAATAGCAAAAAATACCAAACATTTTTGGTAGCAAAAATACCTAAAAACCCACAGATATAATTAAATAAAAAGAAAACCAATAAAAATTAAAAAAACAAACAAACAAACAAACAAAAAAAACAGAGCAGCAAAGCTAGGCCCTGTAAATCTATGAATTCATTATTGGCTAATAAAATTTAAATACAGAGTTTGCTATATTAAACAGCCACCAAGTGCCAAAGCCGATCTTGATCTGGCCAGGACTGTCAGCACTACATGATTTTCTGTTGTTGTTTTCTATTCTGGCACAGAATGTGGTTTCCTTTACTTCTCTCTGGAAGAATTACCTTACACATGAAGATCTACAAATAGAAGAAAGGAAAATAAATCAACTAGATGTAAGCATAAAAATAAATCATAGTCTTCCTAAAATTTAATTAGATTTGCAACTTAAGGTGTGAAGCTAAAAAGGAATCACTACCTTGCAGTGATTGGAGCAGGCCTGTTGTAGATAACTAACTGCCCACAATCATGAAAGTTTTTGGTTTTCATATTCCTGGAGTGTAAGTATCAAGAACATCAACTCTTTATTGGGTATCATTCTTGAGCTTTCATGTACGATTTAAAAAACGTAAGTAAATTAAATGCAATAATTTTCCAGAGTTTTTCATTCATTTCAGAATAAGCTGTATTTTTTTGGCTACATTTTCTACCTTCTGAAAGAAAGGAAACATCACTCCCATTTTTAAGAAAGGTAGAAAGGGGAACTACAAGCTGATGAAACTCATGTCGGTGCCTGGGAAGATCATGGAATACATCCTCCTGGAAACTTTGTTAAGGCATAGGCAAGATGAAGATGTGATCTGTGACAGCCAACACAGCTTCACCAAGGCCAGATCATGCCTTGGTGAATAGAGAGTTGTAGAATTCTCTATTCTTGGAGGTGTCAAAAGAGTGACCAGCAAAACTACTTTCTTGAACTTCCAGAGGGCGGACTGTGATCTGTTCAGGGCACTTGTAGCACGGGTCCCTTGGGAGTCACTTCTTAAGGGTAAAGGGGTCCAGGAAGCCTGGACACTCCTCAAGATGGAAATCTTAAAGCCGCAAGAACAGGCTGTCCCTGAGTGCTGTAAGGCAAGCCATAGGGTAGACGACCAGTGTGGATGAGCTGGGAAGTACTGTTGAGACTCAGGGTGAAAAAGAGAGTCTATGTCCTCTGGAAGATGGGACAGGCTACTTGGGGAGATTACAAGGGAGTAGCTAAGGTATGCAGGGAGGAAGTTAGGAAGGCAAAAGCCTAACTTGAACTCAGATTGGCCACTGCAGTAAAAGACAATAAAAAATCCTTTTGTAATATATCAATGGCAAAAGAAGAACCAAGGATAATTCTCATCCTATACTTGAGATGGGGAAATGGCTGCAAGTTGTATCAGAGAAGGTTTAGGTTAGACATGAGGAAAAACTTTTTCTCTGAAAGAGTGGTCAGGCACTGGAATGACCTGCCAAGGGAGGTGGTGGAGTTGCTGTCCCTGGCAGTGTTCAGGAGGCGTCTGGATGAGGATCTGTGAGATATGGTTTATTAGCTTGTGGTAGCAGTGGTAATGTGAAGATGGTTGGACTAGATGATCTTATAGGTTTTTTCCAACCTTGTGATTCTATGATTCTATGATTCTATGCCTCACCAATCTGGTGGCCTGCTATGATGAAATGATGGCTTCCGTGGATAAAGAGAAACTGATGTCATACACCTGGGCTTCTGCAAGGCCTTTAGTACAGTACAGCATCACATTCTTATCTCTACATTGAAGAGATATGGATTTGAAGGGTGAACTGTTTGCTGGGTAAAAAAATTGGTTGGATGGTCATAGTCAGAGGGTTGTTGCCAACGGCTCTATGTCCAGATGGAGGCCAGTGATGGGTGGTGTCTCCCAGGGCTCCATCTTGGGTCTGGTGCTCTTTAATATCTTTATCAATGACTAGGACAGTGGGATCGAGTGCACTCTCAGCAAGTTTGCAGGAAACATCAAGATGAGAGGTGCAGTTAATATGATACAAAGAAGGGATACCACTCAAAGGGAGCTGGACAAGCTTGAGAAGTGGGTCCACATGAACTTGATGAGGTTCAACAAGGCCAAATGCAAGGTGCTGCACTTGGGTCAGGGCAATCCCAGATATGCATACAGACTGAAAGAACTCATTGAAATAGAAAAGAACCTGGAGGTTCTGGTAGATGGAAGGCTTGACATGAGTCAGCAGTGTGCTCTTGCAGCCTGGAAGGCTAACAGTATCCTGGGCTGCGTCAGAAGAGAGGTGGTCAGCAGGGAATGGGAGGTGATTGTCCCCCTCTACTCTGCCCTCATGAAGTTCCATCTAGAATACTGCATCCAGACTTGGAGACTTCAGCACAAGAAAGATGTAGAGCTGCTGTAGCGGGTCCAAATAAGGGCCATTAAGATGATCAGAGGGCTGGAGGGCAGGAGTCCTCATATGAAGAAAGACTGAGGGACCTGGGCTTATTCAGCTTGGTGAAAAGAAGGCTCCAGAGAGACCTCATTGCAGCTTCCCAGTCCTTAAACAGAGCTTTTAAACACGAGACTGACTTTTTATACAATCTGATAGTGACAGGACAAGATGTAATGGTCCAAAACTAAACAAGGGGATATTTAGATTAGATTTTAGGAGGAAATTCTTTACTCATTGTGTGGTGAGGCACTGGAACAGTTTGCCTAGAAAAGCAAGACAATCTAATGGGTGGCAGGGGGGTTGGAACTAGATGATCTTTAAGGTCCCTTCCAACCCAAACAATTCTATCATTCTATGGCTCTTGTGGGTCCCTTTCAACTCAGAATATTCTAGATTCTATCATTCTGTGACAATAGATAAATCAATTTACATTGGAATGGTGTAGGAAGGAAGATGTGGGGATAACATTTATACATATACTTTCCTTTCTTAAGTGTAGTGTGCAAGCAAACTCACTTCCCTCACAATAAGATAGCTACATGTCATATTCCAGTTATATGCTAGTCACCCAGTATAGTGCTAATCTTGAACTGTGTGTTCAGGGTCACAGCCAAAGATACAGACATGGCTAGAAGATGTGTATGCAGGCAACAAAAATAAGTTTTATAATAATGTAGAGCTTTCCTTGAATTCTCATGCTCTCATGTGACACCACATGGAAAAGAAGGGGTTTGGATTTGTATTTCTTGTTTGTCTTCATCAAATGATAAATTCACTTGATAAATTTAGCTCCATACAGTCTCATTTTCGGGTAAGTAGGTGTTATATTCTTTGTATCCAGGTTCACACTCCCTATTTTTTACTGGACAAGCCATATCCCTCTGACTCCATAGAATTCTCTACAGAAATCACTGGAGTAGACTGTACGGCTTCAGAGCATATTTTACTGACCCTGTATCTCAGGATAGAAAATTACAGTTATACCAGCTCATTTTCACTGGCTGTTATCAGGGAGCAGGCAACAACTCATATCTAAATACATAAACGAAGTCACACAGGGAAGGTGAATTGATAGCTGCCTCATCTTCAAGATAATTTAGATTACATCTGTCACATTGAACAGCTATTGGAGTTTATACAACTGAGATTCATACACCACATCAAAGTAGCAGGCTGATTATTTAGAATAATATTTCATTCACTAGTGTAGTGCAAATTTTGGCCCAATGACAAACCTCACAGTCTTTCCTAGTTACTCCTATTCTGATCTAAAATTCAGTGTTCCATCATAAGATTTCTAATAAAAGGATGATTTAATAATCAGCAGTATCCAAAAGGATGAAATTTAGAACTGTCACAAATAAGCCCATCACTATAAAATAATATCACACAACAAGTTAATGCGATACACAAATAAGTAAAGGAAATGTCAGCAGTTGTCTACAAACAGTCATCAGAAAATGTACAGTGGTCGAATTATGAGTGAGTTCTAAAAAGTGTTCACATCTGTTCTGGAAGATCATGGTTTTAGTACCATCCAAATGCATGAATTATGAAGACTGATGTGTAATTCTAGCGATGCTACATCCAGATTGTATTTTCTCCTAAGGGACCTTTATCTGTTACTGATGATCTGTTGAGAAAATCTGCCACTGCCAGCACAACAGTTTTATCAGAGAGAAGGACACAAAGGGACATCCAGTACTGCAGAGCCTTCCATTAAGTGATAAGAAAATAACAGAAGTTTCAAGGGTTTTCTTAGAAGGATGAACAAATGGGAATTCTGATGCAAACACCATGTGAATAAACAAATGCACTACAGAGAAGTATCCTCAGCTCACCCCTCGTTATATTAGATAGCCTGGTTTGAAAAGTAAGAAAGAGTGCTGGAGAAACATCTGGATTATTCGTACTGTTTGACACTCACTTTCTTTGTCATAAGGCTTAAGCACCTGGTTTAGTTACCACAGGTTAATGGATTACAGTACCTCATCTGAGCTTCAAGAGCAGGTCAGGAACATCTTTCAAATTCTGTTTTGTAAGAACTGAAATGCATTGAACATTCTTCATCACAGTTTGAGAGTATGTTTTACTTTGCATTTGCAGTGGACTAGCAGCACTCCTGCGGACAATTGTCAGAGTTCATCTAATGTGTTTATGCAAGCAGCTGTAACTCCATCCATCCTGATCTCTGGTAGTCCTAGGACCACCACTCAGCTGTTTGCAAAAACTCTAGCAAATATTACAAAGAGAAGACAAAAACAAAGGAAAATTTGATGTGTAGCTAAAACAAGAGTAGAATAAGAAAAGAATATTCAGACCACAGACAAAGATTTACAGTTTGTAAATCCTAGGGGGATTTTGAGTTCCACATCTCAGATGCTAAGCTAGTGTTTGAACTTCAAGTACAAAAGGATGCTGCCTTTAAACAGAAAATACAGCAACACAGAGATTAGATAGTGTGGAAAATCAAGTCCTCACTCCCAGTTTCATCAGTGACCTACTCTGCACTCATTGCTCACATTTGGGGAAAATTCAGAAATAATACAAATTGCATGTCTATAAATGGTGTGAGTCAGACTCTTTGCAGCTGGATAAATCCCAAATCATCCTATTAGTTACACAGTACAAACTGTGGTTTGTGATGATTTAACTGGAGGAGGATGCAAAGGAGGGCCAAAATCTGTCCAGTTGAAGCCATAAGAACAAGATTTCAATCCTGAATCTTGTGAAAGAGTAGATTTTATACTGAAAGAGGGCAGAGTGCATTAGGAAAGGAAAAAAAGAAAAAAAAAAAAGAAGAGAGAGAGAATGACAGGATATATACTGTTAAATTAATTTTTGCTTATTAAATGACCACTCAGATATTTGAATGCTATACATGATTTCTTTCATTACATCTATGGGTCCTGTCATTTGGTCTAGTACTTGCAACTTATCACAGATTTTAAGACAGAAATACTGATAAATGCAGATGTCCATTTTCTTTGACAGCAAATACTGAAAAGCTAGAGTACAAGAAAAAAAAAAGAACACCACTTTTGAAAATTTTCACAATAATTATCAGAACATAGATCTTATTAATAAAATATTTTCAACTGTTTCCAAGTAGTCATTCAGCCATTCCAGAACTAAATATTTCCACACATACTGGCAGATTTAGCATTTTAACATTCTGAAAATATCCTGGACATTCTTAGAAAGCATTGTGCAGGTAGAAAGTGCACACTAAGGCAGAAGTGATGCTATTCCCACATCCACATTCCCTCCACCTTAGAAGTCTTTTCTCCCATCCTTTCTCCTCACCATGTCCCCACATCTTCTTCAGCCTCCTCAAAAAGCCTGTGCCAGGTGAAATCATGCAAGCAGCATGAGTGTGAACAAGCAGGAGGGGAATGGGCATAAAGCATCAGTATGTTCAGCTGGTGGAGTTCAGCAAAGTGGTAAGAAGCAGGCTGCCCTGCCCAGATGGGCTGGTGACAGTCTGCCTCTTTCTGGAGGAGGCTGGCACAGTGAAGGAAACAATACTGGCTGAGCCTCAGGAAATATAAAGATAATGATGTTTGAGGAGATGAAGGAAGGAAAGTTTCAAGGTGATAATCACAGCTGTGGCTGTACCTTCCCTTTTATCTGTTCTTTTTCCTATTTACATTTCTATTGTTCATCCCCCTCCCTGCTGCTGAGGCATAAAATAAGGCACGTCTTTACTGAGACAGTGTGGTTATTTAGCTTCCATACCAAATCACAAAGCAGACGGAACTCAGATCTGTTTGTTTCCCTCAACACATGTGGTTTTTAACCTATTCTGGTAGTTTTTTAACGAAGTGTGGAAGGACACATTGAGCACAGAATGATGCTGTGCTTTAAATTCACACCTCATTGCATGGAAAAGTTACAACATAAGAAGGAAATGGATGTAGCTGTTTGCAAATAGTTGGAACTTAAATGCAAAATTAAGAAAATAAGTGCTAGGTTGCATCTAATCAGAGCACATGAGATAAACCAGTCAGTAACATTTGTCATGTCTTCCATTAAATTTGACCAAGTTTTCTTTCAATTTTTAGTTCTGCCCTCAACTCGGGAAGGTCATGGTTGTTTACATTCAGCCAAGTTTGATATCTTGGCTTTCTGTAAGATGTTTACAAAGTTGATAAATTTACATGCAGGATTTGTGACAATTAAGTACAAATTTTCAACAAGGTCTCCTTCAGACATTGGTGTATTATCCTTTAAGATTTCTGCAGGTCTAAATGTTCATTAGAATGTCTGGCTGTTAAAATAACTTGCCATGGAGATATTCCGACAGTTTGATTGTGCTAAGTATAACAGGTCTGCTGTTCAGACTATTCTTTGACACATTCCTACCACAGTAAGTATTATAAATATGACATTTACACTTTATGGCACTGTATTCAAAAATATATCAGAATTAGTTTAGAATTATCAGAATATATCAGAATTAGTTTGCTTTACAAACACCAGAACATCAAAATTTCTTAGCTGCCAAGAGTGGAGACTGAGATAGACAACAGCAAAATGGAGAATAAGAGCAATGCTTTGCCAAGAATTAGTCTTTTGTACATTAGATGTTGTAAATAAAACCAAAAAATCAATGCTAAGGGACTAAGGTAGCCTGGGTGTACAAAGTGGTAAGAACTACACATTTGTCCTTTTAGGGAAAGAGAGATTTTAGGAAATTAGTGTCTTTAGGACTCTGCTAACGAATATGCATATTGATACAACTGTAAATCCATCAATAAAGTAAGAAATTAACTAAGACTATCCTCATCTGTTTCTTTCCTTTTCAAGATTCACATTTCAAGATTATAAAGTTGCAAGACTTTTGCTGTAATTAATTTCATTAAAATGTTGTTTTGAAATGATTTAGCTGTACTATCCCTATCTTGCAATTATTCTGCTTAATTTTTACTACGTTAACTAGTCACAGCTGTTTCCCTTGGCTCATCAGTGATTCTTTCTGAGCTAGTCTTCCTCTTTGGAGGAGCTGAACTATTTCTGGAAAGCAGTCCAGAATTTTCATTTATCATGTCTCTCTCCAAGAAACTGTAACTGTTGATAAGTATCAGAGAACTTGACTTCTTTCAAACTCCAAATGTTCCTGCTCTCTGCTCTGAAATGATGTGTTTTTTCTAAACTAAAGCTTTGTTTCATCAAGATGACTTAAATTCAAAAACATTATCTAAGCCCTAAGCTGAGATAAATTGCATTGCAAATGTAAGAATTCTATATCCTCTCAGAGCAACTTTCAGATCAGGATTTCAGGCTCTGAAACATTTAAGCTTAAACTTCTTCCTCCTGCAAGAGGAACATCTTAAAGCTGCAAAAGTGAAGGCAGAAAATATTTATGACCCATGGGATAACTACATCTTGAGAGGGAAATCAGTGAGACTGTGACAATTCTGAAAGAAAAAGAAAAAAAAAAGAGAGAGAGAAAAAAAACTTGTATGTCTGTCTCTGAACTTGCAGTATTTAGCACCACTATTTCACTCCCAAGATGATCCTTTCGTTTGATCACACACACAGTGTTCAGCTTAGAAACAGTCGATGCTCTGCTCAGGAAAAGGAATCATGAAAAAGAAATACATTCCTTGTATTCCTTGTTGACCACCTGCCACAGTGGTTGGGCTGAGGCAGAAACCCATTTTAGGGGCAGCAAGTGTTCCAGGCTTACGCATGCACCCAGAGAAGCCTTCTGAGGAGCAAAACTGTTGCCAAAATCTTCAGCTGCGGGGAACTCCAGAATCTGGAAATTCCCCAAAGGCTTCAGGACAGGAGGGTATAATGGGTGCAAGCATACCCAGCTTGAAAACTTTTCAAGCAGCTGGCCAGGTTGTGTGAGAAAATCACCAGGCAATATAGTTTTCAATAATATGAGAGATAAATTGGTGCATGGTATGCAGTGACACAGGCAGAAGAAGCTAAGTTATCTTCCAAACCTCGAGGAGACAGACCGTACAAGACGAGGGAGATTGGACTCTATTCTCTGCAGGGAGTGGAAGGAATAGCCTCCCCTCACCCCCAAAGTGACCTTAAGAAACTGATATAAGACTCTGGGGCTGAAAAGAAAAGAGAGCATGGCTAAAAGTTCAAACCAGAGAAAGGACAGTCGCATTAACTTGATCCAACCAAGGACATAAAAAAGAGGTGAAGGGTGTTACTGACTGACTGAGAGGCACTGAGGTACCCATTTGCTGCCCAGACGATCTCTGCAGAGTGGTTTTCTGCCTGCTGGAACCTGCCTTCAAGACATAAAAAATAGGCTAATGGGTCTTATAAAGCCAGAGGACTATTATGTGCTCCTCCTTCTTCAAGTTGGTTCACAAGAAGAAGAGGTTTCTTGAGGCAGACTGATCTAGTGTGTGGCAACTGCTCACAGCAAGGGGGTTTGGAACTGGATGGTCTTTAAGGTCCCTTCCAACCCAAACTATTCCATGATTCTATGATCTTTTTGAAAGTATCTCTTTATTTATCAGGTCTCCAGTTTATACCATTCTTGGAAGCAGATTTTATAGCTCTGTTAATCATACCTCAAAATTACATTACTGTATTTGTATCCAATTAAAGTTAATCAATAGGTCTGTGTTGACTGAAAACCAGCAGCTCTGTCTTTTGTCTATGTACTTTCATAGTGCCTGGAGGCCCTGATGGGGACAGAAACACTTGCTTTAAATTGTTTTCAATTTTTGTTGAATTGGCTGTCAAAAGATAATTTTTCACTGTTTTTCCCCAGGCAAGCGTGAGGGACATTTGAATAAAGACAGCAAGTGGGAGATTCAAAACAAACAAAAGGAAACTATTTTTATACATTGTGTATTTTTAATTTATGAAGTGATTAAGTTATTTTTAGTTATGGAATCACTTGACATAAGATAGTGAGTGCAAAAGTTTACATAGGCTTAAGAGGAGACTTAAAAGTACACCGAAAAGAAATAAATTGCATTGTTAAGCACAAAGAAACCATTTCTACCTCTGAAAGTCCCTTCACTGCAAACCACTGTCAGCTGGGATTTTTTCCCAGAGCAATTCAAAATGATATGACTCCTCTGAACTTCTCTTCCTTCCTAGGAATATGCTTTAGGCCTTTGTTCAAGACAAGAGAGTAATGCAGAACAACCTAATAGAACCTCTCTTCTTTGATGCTCATTGGCTTGTTTCCATATACAAAGTACAAAATGGACTTTAAAACAACAAATGCTTAAACAAACTGCCTAGTTCTTCCCCTTCCCAGAACTTACTTTTCTATATATCTGCCTGTTTTCCATTTCTGGGATTTTATTTCCTTAGAAGGAGCTAAGTGGTGGGGTCAAGGCAGTATGTGTAAAATCCCTAGGTCTGCCTCAGTTGTCTTACTATCTTGTGTGCCAAGATATGGCTTATCTCTGACTATTCTTCTTTTCTCTTTTGCTTTTCTTCCAGCCCTGTATTTAAGTGCACAAATAACCCACCAGCCATCCCAACAGTCATGTTAATATACTGTATTCATTAACTATTTTACCAGCTCCTCATCAATCACAACGAATATTAGAGCTTGACCTGCATGTGGAAGCCATTGCTTTTAAAGACAAGCATTTATTTGGTTTATTGTTCATCCAACTGCGTTAGCTTTGTGTGATGATAAGCACAGCTGGGCTTATTTGAATGTGGAGGGATACAATCATGGTTCAAATATGTAGAATCAAGTCTTAATTTTTTAAAAATGCAATTAACTACTGAAGCAAATTAACAAAGCAGAATACTGTCTCTTTTCTAAAAATTTGATATCTAAATATACAGGTACAGTTTTTCAGTGAATTCTAAACATGTTTTGGAAGAAAGGAATGAAGGCGGAATTAGGAAGTTGATGTTTCATGTTATCCTGTCAGTGTATGATTTTTTCTGGCCCACCCTGATTTCAAAGGCATGCTCTAGGAGAGCATTCATCTTTCACTCTGATTTTACCCCAAAACACAGATGACCACTTTTGGTTGTACCTTGTTAACTGGATTTTTTTTTAATGTAAAAACTAAGCAAACAAATGTTTCCATGACTCCTTCCTATCTTGTTGTGGAGCATTTTGCACAAACTGTAAACATTCTCAGGTAACTTTAATTTACAATTGATACACCCAACCTAACCTAACATTTATAATCTTCTCAAAAAGAAATAGGTTACAATAACTATATTTAAGTCCATCAGAATTTCAGAAGTCAAATCTCTGCGTTTAGTACTTTACGAGGACTTCAAAGTTACAAGACTGAGATACAAACCATTTGGCATGTTTCACTTTCAGACTTTTCCTACTACTTATCCATCAAACAGTAAAAGTGGTATGACCAAGAGTTTTCCTGGTCAGTGATAAATAACTTTTAATATGCTACTTTTTTCTCTTAACAGCACTGGCATTGACAAAACATTAAAGGTCTTCAAGGGGTAAATACAAATAGCAGTTGTGTTTGGGTTAAATGGTAGGATATTTTTGGAGAAGGCATTTGCCTTCGCTACTCTAGTGCAACCGCATGAAAATTTTTGGTTCACTACTCATTAGTCTTGCATCGCAGTCTGCTTCCAAGCTTGTTTTCGAAAGCCAAAAACAAAATATTTCTCATGCGCAAAGGAAGATTTGGGTGTTGTCAGTAGCTTACACAGATAGTGAAAAGTACCAGCAGTTTACTGAAACGCAGAGAAAAAGGCATATGCATTGCTAAATAAAATATAATGGAAATAAAAAAAAAAATGTGTTTTAAAAGAAGATTATGAGATTTAGAGTTTTATATATAATCTTTTATAAGTATATGCACATAGTACTTAATTATATTCCACTGAAATGAAATATTATTTTTCCTCTTGGAAGAGAAGGATTATATGTATGGTTACAGTTCTGGAAACCAAAAACAAAATAAAATTAAGACACTTATCAAAGTGCAATCTCCAAATGAATTCCAAACCAAGACTATTTTCTTACATTCTACACTGAAATATATCTCATGTTTATTCTAAAACAATGAAAATAGGAATTTTCCACTAACTCCATAGCTGAAAATGATTACTTACAGTAGATTTTTAAATATAATGTGTTTCAATGACAAATATACCAAAATATGCACATATTGAAGAAAATACTTACATTTACTCTGTAATGTTGTACAGATAATAAACATGCTGTATCAATACATTTTATTAAATCTTACATTTTATTTAATAATACATAAAAATTATTTTCTAAATTTGTTTTTATCTTACTATAAATAATACATATCTGTTATTATATCTAATATGTATTTTATTAAAATCACTGTAATCAATATAATTAAACCCATACTATTTATGAAACTAAAGTAATGGTAAAATTATGATTAAATATAAAAAAAGAAATGGAGTTTGAGGATGGGGAAGAAGATAGATAATCATCTAAGAGAGAGAAGAGAGTCTGAGTAGCAAAGGAAAAAGGAAAAAGCAGCATGGGAAGCGTGATCTCAAGTGTATGTGAAAACAATAGAGAAAATGAGAAATCACGATCTGTTGCATGGGAACACCATTCAGCATCCACTGAACTCAGCTGAATTTGGAATCTGTTCTGCATATAACAGGACTATCTAGCATTTTCTAGAATATAAATGTCAAAGAAATGGAAAGATTAACTAGACATAGACATGGAGATCAGAACAATAATAGGAAAGCAAAGTATAGCAAGAAAGAAGGAAGAGAGAGACAGTAGGTTGAAGAGATAAGGAGAAAAATGGTAGTTAGAATAATTTTATAATTTGACTAGAAACAACTAAATGTTCTCCTTTTAGGGGAGATGGGAGAAGATATTATTAGAGAGAGGGAATGAGGAGAGGGAGGGAGGAATGGAATTTTATGGTGAAAAGTGAAACAAATGGGAATGTAGGGAGAGTGACTATACAAGATAGGAGAGAAATACAGTGTGAAGCTGGAAAGTACTGGAGAAGAAAAACAAAAGGAAATGTATAAAGATATAAAAGAAATGTATAAAGATATAAATGTATAAAGAGTGGAGGCCTGAGCAAAAGCCAAGTTGTCCAAGAACTACAGAAGAGAATGAGAGTGTAAATTAAAAGTTTGCACGGTAAAGAGGTATAGTGAGAGAAAGAAGTATGAAAGAGTCAGTGCAAACATACATTTCTGGGATGAAGATGTGCTGTGCGGATTTTTCAGTATGAAAATATATTTTAGGGAAAGCTATTTTCTTCTGCACATGCAAAGAATAGCTTGGCACAGCAAAGGAATTGGAGCAGTACTGTCTGATTTGCTGTTCATCCATACACTTAGCGTTTATAGGTTTCTGACCACTAGCTCCTTGCCAGTCATCTCTGTTTTAATGAGTTTGAGCTATAAATTTTTAATCTAATGCAGCAAATTCAATTGTGATCAAACTTGTAGGCATTTGCCCCAAAATTCTGTGAGTTGGTTTGTTTGCTTCAAAGGCTGCATTGACCTAAGTAGCATTCTCCATCAAACATCATCCAGCAACTTGACCTTTTCACTGTGGCTTCACTGATCACTCATCACCACTGTCCCCTGACAGCACACAAAGTAGAAAGCCAACAGAGGTGAGGGCAGGGAAAGGAAGGAGCAGAAAACTACCGCTCCTCATCCATATGAAGGCCTTAAAAGCTTTTGCTTCTCTCACTGTGTGACATCAATTGTAGCTGTGGTTTTGTAAATGCATTTTGTAAACCCCCATGGTTTCCTTTGACTGCCCAGTGCCTTGGCCCAGGCCAGGTGCTCAGGTCAATCAGAGCCAGCAGGATCTGTCTGTGAGTAGCACAGATGTCTATAACCCTCTGCGCCCCTGAGGGATGAAGCTAAGGTCTGTAACCTGTGGAGAACTCACAGGCCAGCACTCCAAGTATCACCCTGTGTACCCAGCTTCCCCAGTTTATGAAGGAAGGGGTCTTCCAGCTATAGCCCTGCTGGAAGTCCTTTGAGCAGCTGGGGCATGTTCAGTGGCCCCAGCTAATCCCCAGTGCCCTCAGAAGAGGATGGGAGGCAGCTGCCCTTTGTTCAATAGATGACAGCACTTGGGACTTTGAGGGGGAACAGTCAAGTAACGGTGCCTGGAGTGGAGCAGATGACACAGCTGGCCATGTAAATGTAAAGTGTCTCACCAGCCTGGTTTTTTTTGTTGTTTTGTTTTGTTTTGTTTTGTTTTGCTTTGTTTCTGCATGAAAGTAGAGTGTTGCTATGAGGATTTGTTAAATGTTTCTTTTTTTTTTTTAATAATATGGAAAATAGAAACTTAGTAATTAATTACACATTATTAGTATTTATTGTCAAACTAGGACGGAAACTCTTTTGTCATAGACGATGTATGATATTCCAAAGCTGCCAGCATCACCTATGATGTCAATTACTTGGCAAGAGGGAAGCTTTAGAAAGTAGACTCTGAAATGACATTTTTCATCTTAATCACTCATCACACTTTTCTTCATGGTCAAGAATGCCTTTCTTTGAATGATCATATTGTTGGGATAATTAAAACAATATAAAATAAATGCGATGAATAAATGTGTTTTTCTTAAAAAATCAGTCTTGAACAAGAAGTATTCTTTTGTGACTGGATTTCTGCATGCAGCAAGAGTGTTTATAGCAATACAGATGGCTGGTAATGCAACCTTAATTTAAGTTTCTGGCCAGATTGTTCTCTATATCAACGGGAATTACAGTTTTAATATCAGCTCTGTATTTAATTCCAAAGCTGTTGGAGTTGTGTAATTGTTTACATATTTTGCTCAAGATCAAATCTCAATGGCAATAAATAAACAGTATCATGAAATCACTGCTTATTTATCTATCAGTACTAACAATTTGTTTGGACTAAACTGATTTTCCAAAAGCAGTTTTAAGAGTTTTATGGGTTGATTTTATTTTTTTTTTTCCTGTTGGTTTTATTTTCTTTTCCTTTGTGGGTTTTTGTTGGTTTGGTTTTGTTGTTGTTGCTCATTTTTTCATTTGTTTTTTGTGTTACTGATTGTTGGGCTTTTTTGCAAGTATTTTAACTTTTTTATCAGGTTGCTGAAAATGCTGGCTTTGCACTGAATACTGCTCTCACTTCTTGTGTTCTCCTGTGTAACAGGCTTTAAAGTAGTAAATACATTTGAAAGTAACAGGTATTTTCTTATAATCTTAATTTCTGGGGAAAATATTTATAGAATAAAGCATCCTGTGGATATCTTCTTTTCTCCTGTAAAACACACTAGTTTTACTCTACTATTTTGCTCTGGTGTCATCGTAGACCAATTATTATTCATATATAGATACATTATGAAAGTAAGGAAAACTTGCTTAGGCTGTAACATCATTACTAGCACAAGAACAACAAGGTATGGCTGAGCCATGAAAGCCAGAAAAAAGCTTAGATAACAAATTTTAATAGTTGGAGAAGAAAGGTTCTGCAGTAGATGCTTTGCAATAGATGACATTGGACCAAGAAGCCACAATTATTTTAACATATAGCCCACCAGAATAGTTTGACAAACAGAAGAGGTCTTGTGGGAGGAGGAAGCGTGATTTGGGGTGATAAATTGAAATTGGTATTTTCTATGGTAATAGTTTAAACCCTGACATTGTGGAAAGGGCTAGAGCTACTTCTAAGGACAAACAAGGAAGCTCTGTCTTCCACACCTTTGATCTTCGATCTCTGCACTAAAATGAGGAGTTGAGGATGGCCTCAAAATTGGTAGCTTAAAAGCATTGGTTTGAAGACTTGTAAAAAACAGGGAAATAGAGGAGTTCAGGGGAAACATGAAATGCAAATTAAAGAAGTGGAAAAGTAACAAAAAGTACTTGAAAAAATGTGCATTGTCTTTTGTGATAGACCTGCTCTTAATTCTGTCCACTTTGTACTTTGCTTCAGATGAATAATGGAAATGGACTTGTCAAAATTCTTTGTAACAAACGGGAAGCAGTGCTCTGAAACTGAGGTCTCTTTTTAGCATTCCAACTCTGGAATATCAGATAGATTAGGCTTTTTTAAAATTAGCTGTGGCTCAAAGCTTAGAAGAGACTTGTCACACAACTCTAAAAGAAAAATATCAGGACATATTTAGACAAGTTTTTAGAATGCTCTTTTTATTTCTGAACATGAAGTAAGGAACAGATAGAACACTCTCCGACACTTGACTCTTGCTGTTAATTATAACAAAAGTTATCAGTAGGTAGTATTAGCTGGAATATAAAGCAAAAGTATACATTCATTCATCATTCTTTGGTGGGCTTCTTCTGATACAGGTCTGGAAAAGTGTTTCAGAAATCATACATCCTCATCTTCCTTATACACACTGTATCAGTCAGATTTCACAGAACAAAGGAAAAATGATTTACCATGTATGAAAACTTTCTGTTTTAAATGCAGACAGAAAGGTTCACATGCAAACAGAGATACTACCATTTAGAAAACCATCTAGTGTTTTTTTAAAGCTACTTGAGCAGACAGTGTGGAGTCATTGCCTCTTGAGAAGATTATGCAAATACCTTACTCAAACACTCCTGACCATAAACCAAGTACTGTACTCAGGTAAAGCTGGATACAATGGATACACTTCATCAGCAAAACTTCAAGTGTAATTATGTAAAACCCATAAACATTTTGTATGGCTAGGCCATACAAGGAAAATTCCATTTATACTCACTGAAATCTAACTGTCTCCCATGAAGCACAGTGAAGAATAAGACCATTTCTAAAATAATAATAGATTTAGGCATTTAATGGACTATTCTCCAGTATAAGGAATGAAGAAATACACATTCCCAAATAACTAACTTGTACCTTTTTTAATCTATATTGAGTTCAATATTGCATTGCAAGAACAAAAGAGAAAAACCTTAATTTAAAAACTGCACAAATAAGTACTTGTGCTTCTGTTGAACTTTCTATCTGGTGATGGTAGAGAAGCTCTGAAACAGTGAGAGCCAGGTTGAACAACTATTACTATTTTTTAAAACTTTTTCAGAAGTCACATTGAACCTTGTGGCTTCCGTAGTAACTTTGGTGAATAAAAAAATTACAGTTGGTAATGAGTGAACTAACTAGTAAAGGTTCAATTTAATATTTAGATTTTCTAAATATGAGTTTCAAAAACTAAAACATAGAAAATGCTGGTGCAACTATAAAAGAAAAAAGTTTTCATGAGCCTGTTTAAAATGAAACATCTGTTTTTGGATAAATTGTCACTCCATCAGACTGATCATGGTCACACCACATTGCATCAGATATGCCTGTTATCTGCAAGTGGTTCAAGGAATTTTATTGTGTGAAAATGACCTGCTTTGAGCCTTACCTTTGTACATTATTCCTACATGAATTTCATCATTGTACCTAATAATATATACATCAACCATGAGACTAATTGCAGAAGACCACTCTTCTTGCATAGTTAGGTGAGAGCTTTAAATTCTCAGTAACCTTGATAATGAGACTGATGTATTCTCATATGCAGTTAGGCAAAGACCATTATGCTACAGATGAAGTATTCACAGTAGTAAATGGATCTCTATTACTTAGGGTATGGAGAATTGGCACCATCCTTCACATGTTACTGCAAAAATTTTTCAGTTATATTTATAAATTATGCAATTTGTGTGTTGAAGAAAATTAAATATGCATAAATATGCATAAATATGCATATATTTTCCACATGTAAAGTTAGGAAATTCCAAAAGTATCTGTCACATCAATGACAGCTAATGCCAAGTATCTATTATTACCAAGAACTTAGCTTTAGAGCATATAAAGCTTGATAAATTCCTTACTTTCCTAACCTAAGCAAGCAACTACTTTGAATTAAACCATTTTGGCAGCCAGTCATCAAACCACTTTGTCCTCACTCACTGTAAATACAAATTACAGCAACAGTGATTAATACACAACATTAAAATAATTTTTTCATGGAAAAAAGAAATGAAAATCTGTCTAAAGTTTTGTCCTTTTTCTTCTTTAAAGTGGACTCCAACCTCCCCCAGGTTTTCTTATTCCCATAGTCAAAGCTAGGGCTACACCAGCTCTGGTAAAACTGTTAAAATAAGGAAGCATTCTGTTCCTGGTTTTTTTCTATTCATGACACAAATAATTAAATATTTTATTATTAGAGTATTAGTCTCATTTACTTTTGTTAAGTACCCTTAGATTGCCAAATGCCCATCACTGCTAAAGTACAACATATAATTGTGGTACAGTAACATCAGACAATGCTCTTGCTCCAAAATTGCCTGTCAACAAGATGCAACATTACAGAAAGTGTTTGCAGCCAGCAGTAGCCTAGGAAACTGTAGGTTACAGGGCAACCAGCCTGCACAAACAAACACAACATGAAGGACTGCAGTGTAGCAGGACAAAACTACTTTTGAGGCAAGGTATGTGGTGAGATTAATTTCAAGACATGCAAAACCATAGAATTCATTAATACCTAATAAATCATTGATGGAATTAAGCACGGAAGTACACACTGTTTTGGATTAATGTTTTAAACACTAGCTGAAACACTGAGCATCTCAGTAAAAAGAATCATCATTGAATGCATCAATGAACCCTGTAATAATGCTTGTTACTCTGCCTTTAGAACCTCTAACAGAATGATGTTCAGATAAACTCTCACAAACAATAAGCAGAGTCTCTACATGCTTAACGAAAGATTACATCTTGTGATTCCTTCTCCTCCACACAGTGGTACTGCACACATTGCAGTGTAGTTTCTAGCATCAAGCATAGTATATTCTTTATTCAAAAACAAAGCAGTAAAAAAATAAAAATAAATTTTAGGGTAATCAGCCTGCTAATGCAACTTTCCCTCACTCAGATCTTGTTTCAGAGTTTCCATAACTATCTTCCCAGTTCATTTTCTCTCCCAGTCCCATAACATGAGGGCGCCAATTAAGCTAAAGCCTTTATTTCAAATCTAATTCTTGCTGAGTAATTCTTGTCTCTCCTCTAGAGTCCTTGCTCCACAGAAAGCCCTCTTCGTGTTTCGTTTATGCAACATGATCTTCTGTAAGAGCCAAATTACTTTGAAGTTTGGAAGACCAAGAAAATATTTCTAGTCTTTCTTCAAGGCAGTTACTCTGAGGAAACACGGTGTCTTTAGTCTTTAAATAGTAATATTTGTTTATTTAAGTAAAGATGTATGAAGGCAATTTCATAGTTGATCTGACTAGTGCCTTGTCTTCATTGCTTCTGCTCTGAAAATGCTCACTTGGACTGTCTTGTGAATGTTAAGCACAAATAACTTAGCCGTGTAACACTTAGCCTCATAAAATCCTATGTTCTTTCTTCCTCCTGTGTCTTTAAGAACAAGATATGAGTATGTTTTTCTTCACGAATACACCTCTAAGCCTTTCTCCACAGAAATATAAACACAAGATATGAATTCTTTCCTGATTCCAGGTCTCAATACGTAGGCCTTTACCAAAGCATTATCTCTGGGCTAACAGATACAGCTATTAGCAACACAGCCTGAGTAAACACTCATATGTTCTGTCATTCCAAATTAAACAGAGATGTTCAGGACATGTTGGACATCCACCTGTCCAACAGGGTTTTCTGAGTTTAAGCATTGCCACTTAGATTAGATTAGAAGCTTAGCTTGCTTCTCCCCCCACACAAGACTGGGGATTGCAATGAATTTCTTACTGCCAGACTTCCACTTTCACACTACAGATGTACAGCTGCAATCTCAGCTGATTTTGCTGCACTGTTGTTTTTCCAGCCATTTGGAGAAGATTTCCATCTTTCCCTTTATGCAAGAGAGCCCTGAGAATTCCTTAGAGCAACCAAGAATAGTCATAATCTTTATTACGCTACTCTTAACAGGACACAGCTATTAATATATATGTGTGTATATGAGAAAATTTCTTATCTTTTTGTTTGATGAAGTTTCTTTATATCACAGTCACAATTTGCACAACAGAGAAATGAAGTCAGCCATAGCTTTTTGGTTCTCTTTCAAAACCAAAGAACAAAAAATTTATGATGCTGTTCTGGAATCAGCCCTAAACATACATTCTTGGACTTGTTTTAAAAGAATTATTTATTCCAAAAATAACTCCATATTACAGTATTTTTGATTCTGTGTGTGCTGCCCATATTAAGAGTTTAAACAGCTTTCAAAAGCTTAATTTGTGTACATATCCTTTGTTTCCGGAAGGTATTGTGCAGCTTTCATTGTTTCTGTAACAGGTTAATTAAAGCAAAACTTTTCAAGGCAAAGTCTTAAAATCTGATTCATAGCATAATGACTTTAAAATCAAATTCAGATTTGATGTAAGTAGATGCACTACTTTTTTTTTCTTTTTCTTTTCTTTCTTTTTTTTTTTTAATAATGATTTATACCACATCTAAACCTGGCTCTATTAAAAACTGAAATCTTGATACTCCATTTCTGCAACAGTGGCCTATTTTGGTTTCTCATTAACTTGTAATGGCTTCTGCCTTTGTATTTCAGAGTTGATGGAAGTATGCACAACTCATTCAGGCATCATATTTGGACAAAGGGCATCTGTCTTCACCCAATACAGACTGCCTGTGAGTTCTTTGTCTCTGGAGCTATTAAAAAAGATTTAAAAACTTAAGCAATAAGCCCTTTTACTGCCTCTGGCTCTGGAGCATCATTTAGACCTCCAGTTTGGTGCCTAGTCTTGTGACATGATATCTAGGGAGAGCTGTGTAGTTCAAAGCATGTGCTTTCACAGTACCTTTTCAACGAGCAGCCTAGCTTAAATACCGTAGATATGCAGTCAATAGATACATATTCCTTCATAGTCTTTCCCTCCACTGATTTCAGATAGATAGTTCAATTGAGAGAGAACAAATATGTTTCATCAAGTGGCAGTGCAAGAGCAAGATGGGCAAACACTGAGCTGAGCAAGAAGAAAAGATGATGGAGCTGTGCTGCTGGTGGACACCTTCTTCTTTGCTTCATTTGCACCCCTGAACTTGGAATACCCTTCTTAACCATACCTACGTTATGCACCCAGAAGTATTCTTTCCATTACACCAGCATTTGCAAACTGCTGACTTTTCAGAACACCTGCTAGAGAAAGCTGTGTAACAACTCTTGTCCTTCCTCCCATACCTGAGTGATTAGCAGTCACTTGCTCAAACCATAGAATCAGAATATTTGAGTTGGAAGAGACCGACGAGGATCATCAAGTCCACCTCCTGGCTCCACACAGTACCACCCAAAAATCTGACTGAGAATGTTGTCCAGATGCTTCTTGAACTCCAGCAGCTCAGTGCTATCACCACTGCACTGCCCTGGGGAGCCTGTTCCAGTGCTCCATTACTCTTTTGGGGAAGGACCTTTTTTCTCTAGCACCCAGCCTGACTCTCCCCTGGCTCAGCTCCGTGCCGTTCCTTGTTGCTGTTACCAGAGAGCAAAGCTCAGCACTGCCTCTGCTCCCTATGAGGAGCTGTAAGCAAATGTGAGCCCCCCATCTCAGCCTCTTCTGCTCTGGGCTGAATAAATCAAGGGACTTCAGGTTTGCTTACTCAAAACCTTTTAAAAATTCAGCACTTTTTAATGTCCAATCTATCTAATCAAAGGAAATGGTTCTGACTTCTTGAATGGGAACTGCTAGGTCACGGCCTGAGCCAGTGATTAAGCATCAGTTGAGAAGGCATAGATAACCCAAGGAGCACAGGTGCAAGCAATTCACCTAAGTACTGGAAGGGATGGACCCTTCTCACCCTGGGTGCTGCTAACCCTTTATAAGTTAGCAACTGAGGGAGCAGAATCTCTGTTTGGAAGCTGTGTTCTTCTCAAGGCTCCACCAGCCTCTGGAAAAGGTAGCTGCTTTTTCCTGTGTTGTTCTAAACTAAATCTTGACTAATACCTTTATAAGTGTGCTCCTATCCTGGTAGAAGGCACAATCACACCTTTTGCTGCACACTTCTCCAAAGCTGGATACATTTTGTGCGTATAAAACAGGCAGGAACAGGAGCCTGCTCTGCATCTTACTGTATAAGGCATGTATATACAAAGGGAGAGCTTTTCATTCTATTTTTGACTTTTACCAACTTCGTACTAAATTGGAGAAAAAGACTTCACTTTCCATGAAGTCAGTGTCTCAACCATTACATGACAGAAGCAGTGGTCCTCTCATACCTGGTCTGGTCCCATGAATGATCTATTTTTTTTGTTGTGCAAAGACACCATCTGCTTAAACCCTTCAAATTAGGCAGGCTTTCTAAATGAAGCACTAAATGAGTAATTTTCAAAATAGCAACATTTCCTCAATTGCTAGAGCTCCTCCTTCAATCTAAAAGCATAAAATTCAGCTTCTCACCTGGATGGTCAACTAATGATGCAGATTAAGCATCACAACACTAAGCACATATTTGCTCAAGTTTCTGTATTCATTGTGTTGATGATATTACCATATGCTGCTCTAATGCTCTCAAAGGACGGACAGCAGCTGATGATGTCTTACATAGTGTCTTAATAGTGTGAAGGGAAACACCTACCCATGCAGAACTATTTCAGTGATACTAGCAGACTAGTTCCTTCTCCATGTGGATTTTACAAGGAAAAATATTAATGTACATAAATGTCAATTTGCTATTTTTAGCAGAATAACTATGAAATGGACAAAAAAAGATATTATACAGAATATATATATGTAAAGGATCTGAAAGCAAAATGGAATCATGTTATTGTTTATTGCTAACACAACACGTGTTTATACAACTGTTTATGACTATTTTAAATATGTAGTAACAATAATTCTGATGCAGTACTAAAATGAATATAGCTCAACTATTTCGTGGTGCAACACTTTTAATAGCACATTAAGTAAAGCACCGTGATTGTAACTTAGAAAGAAAAACTGAAATAAAAATGCTGCTGATGCACTGTATGAGTGAGTTAATAGTATTGTAAGAAGTATGGCTTCTGGAATTTCCTGAGTTTTGAATGCCTGACTTTTTGTCTTGGTATTGTACCAAAACTAAACATTTCCTTTTAAATAAAGGCAGGGAGAAAAAAACATGCTTTCTTAGGATTTTTCTACATGCCTTTGATTTCCTCAGCACATCTTATAAATTGCCTAAGCACAACCTTAAAACTCTTTGTTTAACATCAGCTAAACAATGAGATAAGTTTATTAAGGAGGTCTCCATAAAGAATAATCAATCATATGCCTTAATGCAGAACAGTGTGTTCTCTAGTTAGCTAGATACATTCATTTCCATTTTTACAAATTCATTAACAGTACAAGGAGGGTTAAGGAGAACCTCCAGCTTTCACTGGATGCAGCAGGGAACACAACCACTGAGGATATAGAAAAGGCAAGGTTCTCAGTGGCTTATTTATACCACCATCTTTGTTTTTAAAAGTCAGACAAATTATCCTTGGAATACTCTACCAAATATCCTGGGATTCCTCTGACCTGGAACTCTGGGATAGGGAGCAGAATAAACCCCCTATGATTCAAGTGGAAATGGTTAAGAGACCTACTACTCCCTGGACCTTCACAAGTGCATGGAGCCATATGGGATCCATTTGAGGTGCTGAGAGGGCTGGCAGAGGTGATAGCCAAATTGCTTTCCACTATCTATCAGTGTTCCTGGTTAACTGGAGAAGTCCCAGAGGATTGGATGCTTGCTAATGTAACTCCCTTCTACAAGAAAGGTTATAAGGAGGATCTGGGGAACTTCAGGACTGTCAGCTTTACCTCAGTGCCAAGGAAGGCTATGGAACAGATCATCTTGAGTGAGATCATATAGCACATGTGGAATAACCAGGGGATTAGGCCCATCCACTAAAGGTTTATGAAAGGCAGGTCCTGCTTGACCAACTTGCTCTCCTTCTACAATTGACTGATCTGCCTGGTGGATGAGGGAAAAGCTGTTAACATAGTCTACCTAGACTTCAGCAAAGTCTTTGAAACTCTCCCACAGTATTCTCCTAGAGAAGCCGATAGCCCATGGCTTGGACAGGTACACTCTTTGCTGGGTAATGAATTGGCTGAAGGACCAGACCCAGACAGTGGTGGTAAATAGTCACAAGTGGTGTTCCCCAGGGGTTGGTACTGGAGCCTGTTCTGGTCAGTATCTTTGTTAATGACTTGGATAGGGGGCTTGAGTGCACCCTAAGTTTGCAGATGGCACCAAGCTGGGAGGAAGTGCTGATTTGTCACGGTGTAGGAAGGCTCTACAGAGGGATCCGAGCAGGCTGGATCACTGGGCTGAGGCCAATGGAATAAAGTTCAACAAGACCAAGTGCTAAGTCCTATACTTTGGCCACAACGACCCCTGGCAATGCTACAGGCCAGGGCCAGAGTGTCTGAAAGACTGTGTGGAAGAAATGGACCTGGAGGTGTTGGTCAGTGCTCAGCTAAGCAAGAGCCAGCAGTGTGCCCAGGTAGCCAAGAAGCCTGGTTTGTATCAGTGTTGCCAGCAGGAGCAGAGAGATGATTGCTCCCTTGTACCTAGCTCTGGTGAGGATGCACCTTGAGTCCTGTGCTCAGTTTTGAGCCTCTCCCTACAAGAAAGACACTGAGGCCCTGGAGTGTGTCCAGAGAAGGGCAACAAAGCTGGTGAAGGGGTCTGAAGGGCAAATCTTATGAGGAGCGAATGAGGGAACTGGGATTGTTTATTTTGAAGGAGGCTCAAGGAAGATCTCATGCCTGAGAGGAGGTTGAGAAGGTCAGCTGCTTCTTCTGTGTAACTACTGAAGGAAAGGCCTCAAGTTGTACCAGGAGAGGTTGAGTATTAGGAAAAATTTATTATCCAAAAGAATGGTTAGGAGTTGGAATGGGCAGCTAAGGCAGATAGTGGTGTCACTCTCCTTGGCAGTGTTCAAGAAATGTTTAGATGTACAGAGGGACATGGTTTAGTGAGGAAATATTGGTGGCAGCTAGACTGTTGGACTAGATGATCTTGGAGGTCTTTTCCAACCTTGGTGATTCTATGATACTTCATCTCCTGCTATGCTGAGAATTGGGCATGGCATACCAGTCTGCTCTCTACATTCTAGTAACTCCTTTCTCTGAAATTAATATTGACATTAACTAACAAATGCTGTTAAAAATGTGACATGCAACAGTGGATGTATGACTATGTAAATTTGGAAAAGGTATTTATACTCTCTGTATTTACCTTTCCATTCACTCTTGTTTCTCTTTCCTGTTTAGATGATAAAAACTCTTCACAGCAAGGGCTCCACGTGTAATTCCAGTTAATGCTGACATCGCAGCCACCTCGAAGCTGGTCTAGAGACCATATATGTCATAATATCCTTAAAGTCAAGCTCTGTCAGCTGTCTGACTATAGGAGCTCTATTGACTTTCTAAACACTGAAAGCATATGCAGCCCACAAGTATTGCTATCTATTCCTTTGTTTAACAAGAAAGATTATCCAATGAGATTGCTTTAGTGTAAAACAAGAACTTATGGCCATCTTATGACCATCAGTGTAGACACACCATTTTTTTTGTTTATCACATTACCTTACAGAATGGAGTGTCTAGTGCAACAATGTACACTAAGAGTCACATTCACTAGGAAAATTTTTTTGATTCTATTTTAATAGGTTAATTGAAAACACAATAACAATTTACCCTCTTGCAAGTGGGTTTTTAACATTATTAAATAGCTTCTGTTGAGCCTTGTGCATATACAGCTCAGACAGCCAAAAAAAAACTACCATTGGAATTATTGTTTCTAGGTACACACAGGTCTGTTGAACACCTTTCAAATATCAAAGGCTTCTCTCCTTGAGCAGCTTCAGACTATTAACAGCAATATTGTACAATCCTCAAATGTGCTTTGTTTTACTGCAAAAGAATACATAAACCAATCTAGAAAGTAGTCTCAGAATCTATGTTTATTTTGCTGGTCCCACATATAAAGACATGATATGAAATGTTATCTGATGCATGATATGAGAGCAAATAGTAAATGAAAATCAGAAGACTGTGTATCCAATATAAACAGTATCCAGAGGTACTCAGCAAAGAAAATAAGGCAGGCTGAAAAGAAAACTTACAAGAACCACACAAAAGGTGCTCTGCACAAAGAGTCATCTATAGTGTATGTATTTTAAAATCTTTACTTATTTTGAGAATACAATCATGGATAAGCCTTTTGCTGCCACCTGTACAGAAATCGATTTTGTGCACTGTATTTCAGGACTGTGAAAGTAAGTAGCCTTAGTTGAACAGAACTTTATTAAAACTAGGGACCCACACTTTTCTCAGCAAGTTTTATCCCTGTTCATTCCTGCAGACAAGTTTAACTGCTATTCAGTAGCATTCATTTTAATGTGAGCTATCATTTAAGCTTTGTTCTCTGTTGGGCAATTTTAATTAACTAGTATTGAAACTACTCACAAGCAAAACTTATAAATATTACAGAACTAGCCTGCAGTAGACCGAAGCAGTTGTTTCAAGGCTCTTGAGACTGCTGGTTTCATGAGCATGCTCACATCATCCATCTTGCACTGAGATCACATCTTGTTTGTGAAAACTTCATCATTTCCTGTACGTCTCAGAGGCATGCACTGGAGGACCACTGACATCTGGTGGACAATTCAGTCCTTCCCAACAATACCTGCAGATCCTGGGAAGCAATGAGCACTAGCTGATGTACAATCAAGCTCAAAACTGAACAGCTTCATCAATAATTAGCCCATATCTCAGCACATAAGTGGAAATGTGTGTTCTTAACTAGAACTAACACATTTCAAAAAGAAAAAAGGGGGAAAAAAAATCTAAATCTATCCTACAGGGAGCTGTCATAAATATTGAATTTTACTGTGACTTGATCAGAGTGTATTTTACAGATGGCCTGCCATAAGAACATGCCAGGGAAGCATTAACTTACAAGGTTTACCCTGTGTTTGTTAACTTGGTGGAATTTGTTACACATAAATGCAGATGAACAGCAATATACAACCAAATTCAGTTAAAGCTGTCAGAACATAAACAGTACTGTTAAACGATTAAACTTATTCTAGATAACACAATTTTTTTTTTTTCTTTTCTAAATAGAGCAATTTATTTCATCAAGTCCTTGAAAACAACTGGGTCATGAAATAGAATTATATAAAACTGCCTTTTTTACAAATAAAAAAAATATTGTTTCCTAGGTAACATTTTTCTCATTAGTGAAATGGAGCAATGAGAATTAAATCTTATTTTGCTGAGGAAATAAAATAATATTAAATTATAAAGAGGAGTCAATAATTCAATAATTTTATCTGCTTTTTTTATATAGCATTATGTAGCAAAGTTGAGAATGAATCTTCTTGGTGCTCAAAGGTATTCATAGTCCACAACCCATCAGCATCAGATATGAAGTGCACTTAGGTTTGTTTGCACTGGTTGAGTATCTCAAGTTATGTTTTGCTTGTTGTAATTATCTACAGCTTATAGATATTTTGAGGTTTTCTAACATTCAGAAAGAATACAGAAAACTTACTAAACAGCTGTCAGAATTCTCAGCAATTCCTCACTGCTTTCTTTCTGCAAAATGATTCAGAGTCTACCTTCAGGTAGATGGGCATTTCTATCTGAAAGTGGAGCTCAGTTCAAACATAATGGAAGTGTTAATACTTACTGAGCCGTGGAAAGTATCAGTGTTTTTCTACACCTTCCCTACAAGATTGTAGCTTTGCAAAAAAATCTGCGTCTATTCCCAAACTGACCTATATTTTTCACTTATCACCAGTATGATAATTCTCTGTAAGTAAAAAGGTTGCTAAACCTTCAACATAGATTACCCAATCAGACTGTCTTAAATTGTTTTTACAAAATGCATTGTTATACATACATTATCTAGTTGGCTGTGGAACACTGTGGGCAAACATTTCATAGAGGCTCATGCAATTGCTAATATAGCTGTCACGTGCAAAAACATCCAGCCAGTGCTCATATTAACAAGAGGGTGTATGTGGGTCACTAATATGGAGAAAACCGCATCAGGCCACCACAAGAGCAAGATAGAAGGAGGGGATAGGAATGAAAGTAGGACACGCGCACTGGGATGGCTTGGCATGACTCAGCCAGGCCTTGTAGCTGAACTGGGTATCTGGCTGGGACAAAGGCTGCCCAAAAGACATTGAAAAGGCAAATATCAAGTTTTTCACTCTCATCTATGTATCAAGAGAAGTCCAGAATCTGTTGACTGCTGATGCCTCTAAAGAATTTCACTCTAGTGGCCCACAGATTATGGATATTTATATGCCTTTCAGGTCTTTTCCTGCATTACTGCATGAACGACATACTGGGGAAAAAGCAGCTCTAGAAGGCTGCTTAATAATGCATTCTTAAAGATCCAACTGCATATCAGTAGACATTCATCAGTACAGAGATATTCAACTCATACATGAAAGGCACTCAAATCCTACTCTGAGCATTTAAACTAAGTACTATCTTCAGTATTTTAACAATGCTGGTTTCTGCACAGTAATGCATTTTACCCACAGTGAAAAGCTGTGAAAACTGAAAACACTTCTGCAGCTATTAAATATATTATAGTCAGGTCAGCTACTAGGTAAAGGAGATAGAAACACTAACCACTTCTACAAAACATTATCACAGCCCTTATACCTCCACACCTGAAAAGAAAGTATCTTCCTTCCAGTACCTAAAGGAGCCTACAATCAGGAGCAGAGCCAACTCTTTGAAAGGGTAGATAAAACCATTTCCCCTTGTCCTGCTGTTAAGTTGAAGGAGGGAAGATTTAGGTTGGATGTCAGGGACAAGTTCTTTACTATGAGAGCGGTGAGATGCTGGAACAGGCTCCCCAGAGAGGTTTAGGGAGCCTATAAACAGGAGGGGAGTCAACTCTTTGAAAGGGTAGATAACTGCAGGACAAGGGGAAATGGTTTTAAGCTGAGGGAGGAGAGATTTAGGTTGGATGTCAGGGGGAAATTCTTTACAGAGAGAGTGGTGAGATACTGCAACAGGCTGCCCAGATGGGTTGTAGATGCTCCGTCCCTGGAAGTGTTCAAGGCCAGACTGGATGGGGCCCTGGGCAGCCTGGTCTAGCATTAAATGGGGAGGTTGGTGGCCCTGCATGTGGCAGAGGGGTTGGAGATTCATGATCCTTGAGGTCCCTTCCAACCCTGGCCATTCTGTGATTCTGTTGTGGATGGCCCATCACTGGAGGTGTTCAAGGCCAGGTTGGATGGGGCCCTGGGCAGCCTGATTTAGTATTAAATGGGGAAGTTGGTGGCCTTGTCTGCAGCAGGCGACTTGGAGCTTGATGATCCTTGAGGTCCCTTCCAACTCAAGCAATTTTATGAGTCTATAATGATTCTTTCCTCTGTTGCCCTCTCCTCCATATATATTTTCTGCAAATACATCATCATTGTCAATCAAATTATACAACTGCAGGAGATGATTACTGTGACAAAGTTCTAATTCACAAACATAACCTTTCTTATACGCTTATATTTTATTGGGTATAGTCTACTGGGGGCATAGAAATGGCCTCCACTTGCCACCAGGGGCAAACAGATCTAAAAATAATTTTGTCTGGTTCTAATTGATAACATCATGTTGGCAAATCTCTTCCGAAGACACACTAAAGCAAAATAAGCTATTCCTGCTAGCATGCTGACCATCAGGGTGGTGCCAAGAACTCTGGGTGCTCTCTTCTTGGCCACTCGAAATGCAGTTGGCAAAACTGCTGAGATTAATATATTGTTGACGTGTCCTAAAACTTTGTGAAATGCTTTTCTCTTCAGGACACGCTCATAATATGCTTCTAAGTTCGGCCGTTTTCCGTTTCCCCAGTTTCTTCTTGCTAATCCAAGAAATTTCAACCGATGTAATGTGACAGCAAGTGATACATCTGCCAAACTGAAGAATTCACCACAGAGCCAAGGCTGACTTCCATCTTCTAATCAGAGATAAAACATAAAGAATTAAAAGCTGAAGAGGTACAAACACAAGTAGAAAACTGCATAGGCTAGTTCAGTGCTACTTCAAAATGCTAGCAAACAACACTAACACTGCAGTTATGCTAGGATCTGAACATTTTACCAATCCTCATTGATCACATTCTCTCTCCATTGTTCACACAATCACATAAAGTCTAAGGTTCAGCATCCTAGCCTGCACGTAAAGGAAGAAAGAACCACATTTCAGGTTCAGAAATTGAAACCCACAGCAAACATTTATTTTTCTTGAGTGCATTTCTCAAATCTGAAGTAACATAAACAGGAGCAAAAAAGGAGGAAGGCTGCTGAGCTTTTGTTGAAAAGCTATTATTTGCCTTCAGAATTTATCATCTTGTCTGAAGTGAAATATCTCTATGGTAGTTCATTCAAGAGCTTCTAGCTTGCTAAAGATTTTCAAGTAAAAAAGAAACAAATTAGATGACTAACACGTACCAAACACACCAGTTCCAAAAGAAGAGAGTTTCTTCTTCTGTGCCTCCTAGACCCAAAACCATGTTGTCTACATCAAGATGTTTCAGAAATGATCATTATCCAAAACCAAGTCAAAGCAAGGAGGTCAATCTTCTTGAGATGACTTAGCAGGCACTGCTCTAACTACACTGATATGAAGATCATCGGAAGGGCATATCTGTACTGACTTGTATAAGGAGCTTTTGAAACCTAGGATATGAGATCTAGCTGCTAGTGAGTACTCTGCTCTAGCTTAGATTTCAAACAGGACTATGCTATTCCCTCCCTATCTACAACTTTTTGCAGTTTTTCCCTCACAGAAGACATGCAAAAACACTGGCATGAATGTTCAGCAGCACCTCTGCAGAAAAAGTGAAATTCTGCAATATCCTTTGAAGTTAATTATCACCTGAGGAAAACACCCCACAAAACAGGACACTTTTGGTCCACTTCAACTAGCTATACAGATCTGTAAGAAAGGTCTCTAAGACTTTCCTGTACTGTGGAAAGGCCATCTGGGAATTAACTCAGTGCATTAAGATGATAGAAAGGAAGACCAAATAAGGTAACCTGTGTGAAAGCCACTGCAGTAGCAGCAGCAATGAAGAATCTAAGCAGTACTAAGAGAAGCAAATGCTCAGAGATCAGTCAGCAACTGATAAAAGCACTGTTCACAAGCTCCCAAAATGTCAATACCTCAGACAGAATTAAAATAGGCATTTAATAGTCATATGTTTTATTAAATCCTACAAAGTCTGCCAGTTTTCATAAGCTCATCAATATCGTACAAGTTGACTCACTGGAAAGCCTGTGTAGCACAGAAAGTAAAGGGCTGCTGGGAATGGTGACAGGGTGTTGGCTGAACAGATTTCCACCATCCTGTGTGAGCTAAACCACTTTCGGCAACTCTTTCACTGTTGATTCAGTAGAAAAGTTAACCTAGATTTTGTGGCCAAAAAGGCCAATGGCATTCTGGGGTGCATTAAAAAGAGCGTGGCCAACAGGTCAAGGGAGGTGATCCTCCCCCTCTACTCTGCCCTGGTAAGGCCTCATCTGGAGTACTGTGTCCAGTTCTGGGCTCCTCAGTACAAAAATGACAGGGATCTCTTGGAAAGAGTCCAGCGGAGAGCCACAAAGATGGTGAAGGGCCTGGAGCATCTCCCCTATGAAGAAAGGCTAAGTGATCTGGGTCTGTTTAGCCTTGAGAAGAGAAGACTGAGAGGGGACCTGATCCAGGTCTATAAATATCTAAGGTGTGGGGGGCAAAGTGGCGAGGCCAGACTCTTTTCAGCAGTGTGCGGAGACAGGACAAGGGGAAATGGACAGAAACTGCAGTGTAGGAAGTTCCACACAAATGTGCGCAAGAACTTCTTTGCGGTGAGGGTGACGGAGCACTGGAACAGGCTGCCCAGGGAGGTTGTGGAGTCTCCTTCTCTGGAGATATTCAAGACCCACCTGGACGCCTACCTGTGCGACCTGGTGTAGGGATCCTGCTTTGGCAAGGGGGTTGGACTCGATGATCTCTGGAGGTCCCTTCCAACCCCTACGATTCTGTGATTCTGTGATTTTCAACTGCTTTTTCAAATCTACTGTCTTACTGATAACCCATAATTATTATAACAGCTATTTACGGAGCCAAATGCACCATTACTGACCTGAGCAGATGCAGCTGATACTGACTGATGCTTCATGCAGATCCCAGTGAAGTCAGAGGAAGAATTTTTATTAGTATTACTGGGAGTTGAACCAGAATCCCAATAAGATGACTACTGCCATTCAAACAAAACTCAACTTTCATTTAGACAGATGGCAGGTATACACTTTCAAGGTTTTCAAGAGAGCAGGCTTGTGCAATGATTAAAATACTCATCTAAATTGCTAATTCTGAACATGCTACAGATATCAGCACCCTATGTCCTTATGGTATTTAAATGAGACCCTACTTTTAAATAAATTGTGTTTACCATTAAAGTCAGGAGCATTATAATAAACTGAGTTCCACAACTACAACATCAAGAATAAAATTCTGTAGTTACAGCTATTCTTGTTTTGTTTACAAGATATTGTAAAATTGTGCAACTAATTATACTCACAGTATGCTGAAATGTGATCAGGCACTCAGATTTCCACTCACTGACAGCAGCAGTAAACTGAATGAGTATTTTAAACAGTATTAATCTGTTCCGTGAAGTCAGATCAGTGTATGCTAAAAGTATCACTTTGGATGTATTTAAAACAGGCCCATAATGGTGCTGTAAACTGCTTTACTCAGTTACCCCAAACATAAAAATCAACAGGATTTAGCAAGAATAATTCTTTACCTGGTGTTTCTTCATTTCGACGCTGCAATTCAGTCTCAACCTGATCCAAAACCTTCTCCAGTTCATCCAGTATTTTCTTTAGGTATTTTATATTATCGTGATCCAGCAGTTTAGACTAAAGATACATACATGTTAGTTTCTTAATGTACAGAGTTCATACTTCTGTAAGATAAACTTCAACTTAAGATACTACAGTGTTTATTCATAAAACGTGATTATTTTCTCCACATAACTTTTGGGTACTCCTAACAATTCAGATACCACAAGGAGTTATATTAGAGCTGTTAGATAGCACAGTTTGCCTCGTCTTGTATTGCACTCAACATTCCAACACCAGTGTTGATATCTACTTACCTATGAAGTCAGTGGAACCAGTCCAACACTTCAGCACACACTTGAAGCGTGTGGCTGATTTGGGGGATAGACTGCTTCACGCCTTGTAGGGTTAAACCACTGCATGACTATACTGGTAATGACAGGTGAAACAAATGTTTATATAATGACAGAAAAAATCTGACACTAACAAGCTGATAATAAAGGGCTGGAATACAAAATGTTTTCTTACTTTAAGGCGCTTCTGTTTTGCTATGTAGGCATCTTGAAGGTCTGGATTTTCTTCTGCAAGCTTTTTCAACTCTGATTCTGTATTACTTATTTGACCTGATACCAAAAAAACAAACAAAAAAAAAAACCAACAAAGGAATTACATTAGCTATCCAAATCCACTCCAATTCACAGAAATTTATTAGTAGTGTGTAAAAATATCACACCAAAAAAAATGAGAAGTGGTACTTCAATGATGGTAGACGATATCACCTTCTATGATATTACATATTCAGCATAGCAGTGATAGTCAGTGGTCTAGACTGGCTGCTAAAGTGAGCTTAAGCAAGTACTATCTGTTTCAGTATGATCCGATATGAAGTATAATTTGAAGCAAAAGGTATAGTTCACAAAAGGTACAGGCCAATTTTCTTGTAGAGAAGTCTAACAGTCTGAAAGCAGTTCTGAAAAGTTAAACTGAAGTAATGATCATTAATAAGCTGAACGAGGATTCCTCATGCAACTCTGTGGCTGTACATGTAGAAAAGTCCTCCAGGTAGAATATTGACTTAAGGGAAATCAAGGAATATTTTACCTTGATTCTATCAGATCTCTACTTCATCCTTTTGCTGTGTTATTTGCACACAGGGTTTAAACTGAGCTTTAACGATTTCCATTTGTCAGATGAATACAGGCTACTTCCTTCCAGTTCTATTCCCTGGAAACTTCTTTATAAACATGAACAAGATCAGAAATTAAAATATTTACACCTGTCATAGCTGTCATTTTGTTTTGTGCAGCATATTTTCCATCATTAGGAATATTAATTCTATAGACATCTCAAAAGCGACACTTCCTCATTCCCATTTTCAAATGCTAACAGACTACAAAACAAATAAAAAGTATATGCAAACATTACTGAGTACTGAAATTAAAATCAGAAATATATGCTCAATGTATTCTGCTTAAGACACACTAAAGACACAAGACGAACGTAATCCAGCATCTTATTATATGATATGCACTCAGATCTATAACAGTACGTACTACGGATTCTGCTTGTAGCATAGGCTGGAATCATGGAGTCCACAGTTAACTCAGGGTGCAGAATACAGCCGTGTGTGTAGGCATCCATAGGCAAGGAGTCTAGAAGCTCCCTGTAATGTTGCACCCTTGGATAATACATGCTCCCTTCTTCCGGCATTAGTCTTGGCACTTCAGCTGCAATACAAAATTAAAGTTAAAAACAGAAGAACCACATGACTGAGAAGAATACTTCAAAAGTTACCTGTTAGTCCAGCTACCATGAATGACACAACCATTAAGAGCTTTGTTATTCCCCACTGTTATTGAATACCTTCGCAAAATGTACACATATATACTTTGGTCATTTGAATATTCCCATTCTAATGCAGCATTCTATACAAGCATTTACTTAAGAGGCCTTCAAACCAGCAAAGCTGATTCAGCACCTATGTAGTATTTCTAGGGACAGGCGATAGTGGCACACAAGCCTTTCTCACTCTGACAACAGAGCTTCAGATACGCTGCTACACCTGAAACCTTACTACAGCTGCAGTGCTGTGAAAATTGAATACTGCCTTGGAGAAAACCAACTCATAGCATCATTGTAAGTACTCCTGCATGCAACACTGAGTTTTACCCTGCCCTCAATCTATCCACGCTTTCCCCTTAATTGACCAAAATACCAGTGTAAACTGCCCATCATGTGAAGTTTTCTTCATGCCCTGGAAATTACAGCAGAACCATTGAACCCCTGAAACACAAAAATGCTCCCTCTTCCAATCCAAAAAAAGAAAGTCATTAATTTTCTTCAAAATTGAGAAAGGCTATTTTCCAGTAACATAGACACAAACAATGTCAAAAGCAACCATATGCAAGTATTTTCTTCCTACTTTTTACCATTTTGTTCCATTTTGTCTCCAAAAATAACAAATTTGTTCTACTTCCTTTTTTTTTTATCCCCATGATTATTCTGGAACTGACCCGCAATGTCCATTATTCTTTCTCTCTTGCAGAAAAGTAGGAGCTGTCTGACAATGGCAGTTGTGCAATTCTGTTGAATACAGCCTGTTCCAGGGCAGCCTCAGAGCAGAACTAGCACAGCACAGTGCTGTCATTTTTCTACTTCTCTGTGCTACCAGAATGGGTAAGAAAGACAGCAGCATGTTTATTTACAGATCCTCATGAAGGTACTGGAAGATTGGACCAGGCCACATTAAAGGAAGGCATTTTGTCCCATACTACCCAGCACCAGCACAGCCCATTTATTTGCAAGATTATAAAGATTTTGCCATAAAGAACAAAACAAACACAAAGCAATACAGATCCAGCTCTGACGCTGCTGCATGATACTTGTATATGTGAGAAAGACAACAGACTAAAACACCTATAGGATTACCATCTACAAACGTTGCTTCAAGATAATCAATGATCTGCGTTGCATCACAAATAATATTTTCCCCATGGATGAGGACAGGTACTTCTCCAGATGCATTTAAGCGCATAAACCACGGCTCGTTGTGTTCACTCAAGGGCAGATTGACATCATGTTCTTCACACGTCAGTGCTTTCTCAGCAATGGCTAGGCGCACCTGGAAAGATATGACCAGATTTTGGAGAAGAGAAGGCTCTGGGAAGACCTCATTGCGGCCTTCCAGTACTTGAAGATAGTGTATAAACAGGAAGGGGAACAGCTGTTTATGAGGGTGGATGGTAATAGGACAAGGGGCAATGGTCTTAAACTGAGACAGGGGAGGTTTAGGTTAGATATTAGGAGGAAGTTTTTCACACAGAGAGTGGTGACGAACTAGAACAGGTTGCCCAAGGAGGTTGTGGATGCCCCATCCCTGGAGGCATTCAAGGCCAGGCTGGATGTGGCTCTGGGCAGCCCGGTCTGGTGGCTGGCAACCCTGCACATAGCAGGGGGGTTGAAACTCGATGATTATTGTGGTGCTTTTCAACCCAGGCCATTCTATGATTCTATGATTTAACAGATGGGAATGCAGCGCGCACAGCCCAGCTCCTCTCGGCACGCCGGCTCCTGCTGTGCGTGCCAAGCCCCGCACTCTGCCCTGCTCGTCCCCAGCGGGCTCGGCGGACACCCTCTGCACACCCGCACCTCCGCGCCCGTCCACTCAACCTGCAGGCCGCGCCCGCCGCGGAGCCGCCCTTCAGGCGATGCGAGGCGGCTCGCCCCCGCCTTCCCCGCCGCCGCGGCAGCCTCGAGCCCCCTCCCCGCCGCCCTCACCTTCTGCGAGGAGAAGGACTGCGTCCAGTGGTACAGCACCAGCGGCGCCGCCGCCCCGCCGGGCCCCGCCATACCCGCCCGCTGCTCCGGGAGCCGGCGCGACGCGGCCCGCCTAGGCACGGCGTGGGGATGCTGCTGTCCGCAGCGGAACGAGGGGGCTGGCGGGGGACCGACGCTGCCTACGGGGAAGCCGGCCACAAAACCGGCTACGACATTCCCTGGGGTGGTGCGGGAAGATGGATGCGCAGGTGGAAAGGTCACGTGGCCTCTCAAAAATTTGGGGGAGGGGTTGTTTGCTTTTCTTGAGCAGGGATTTTGATGGTGGATTTCAGGGACGTCAGCATCGTGCTGTCAGGGGAAAGAAAAAAAAAAAAAGAAAAGAAAAGAAAATACCAATATGTTACCAGAGATCAGATCCTGAGTAGAACTCCAGGGGTAAAATGCTCCATTGCCAAATGCCCCTCATTTACATTCACAGAAATAAAGATACAAATGTAAAATAATACACGTTGCTTTTGCTCGCAACTATCCTGTCAATCTCAAGAGAGAAGGCTGCTCCATTTTGGTTTGGTCTAAAAAAATTGAACTATTCTGCAGTGAGGGGGAAGGTGTTGTATGTGAAGTCTTGGGGAGCATATGATGAAAAAAAACCCAAACAGCTTCCATCGTCAGAAAGTGCCCCACCTGCACCAGTGCGGAGATGCAGTCACCGATCACACCTCAGGGTGTGCTGCGCCAGCTCATGGCCCCCCTGACATGAGCCATTTCTATGCACCAGGTGATGACCTGAACGAGCAGAGCTGTGAGAGCTACACCCTAACACTGAGTACAGCTGGAGCCTCAGGGCCTCTCACACCAACTGTTCCTGTATGCCAAGTGATGACCTGCCTGAGCAGTGTGTTTCAGAGCTATATCCCAGTGCTGAGTACCTTCAGTTTTGTGGGAAAATTTGACTAATGTCAAGCAAGGAAATGAATTTAAATCCACTGAAAGAGGCAACAAGTCTTATAAGTCAAAAGGGATGAACACAGAAAGCCTATATTTGAAGAAAGTGAGGCCTATGATTAAGGTTACCACATCAATCGCTTGCAAGCAGTCTGCAATCAAGTACAAATTATGATATTTGACAAACTGTTTTCTAGTTAACATTATAAAACACAAGTAATATGATGACTGTAATAGATTATATGTCCATGTATGTATCAAAATCCCCCACCATAAAAAAGCTTGGATTAGTAAGTACTGAATCTCTTTAATTGAACATATTACATGTATTTAAATGCTTTACATTTCCATAGTATTTAAAACAAAATGAATCAATAAGAAATTATGTAAAAACAGATAATAGTGATGTTTTCATTTTATTCATAAACTGGGTTCTCAGACCCTAACATTTTAAAGCTATATGCAGTTTGTATTTCACAACCAACAGCAACACAGGAATCTGTAATGTCCCCATTGAGTACTGACTGTATTTCTGATGACATAAGGTCTCTCTTAGAACATTTCCACGTCACTTTTTTGCTGGAGAATCCACTAGAAGAAAAAAAAAGTTTTTATTGCTTGGGCATTTTTTAGAAAAAATCCAAAAACACTAAAATGTTCACTTCAGAGGTGTATGTGTGTTCTAACACAGTAAGGAAGAAAGGAACAGGGAAAGCAGTATTTCCTACTTCTGACCTGTCCTGTAACAGACCACCTGCGATCATATTCAGGTATTTCTTGTTCCTCAAATCAGAGCGTGTCAGAGCGCGGTTATGCCACAGGCTGCTGGCAGATAGCAGTCAGGAGTGCCCGAGGCAGGGCTCCTTCCTCCCCGCAGCTTTGCACGAAGCTGTTAGCAGAACTGACCACACGAGGCCTCCCTTGTCTACGAATAGGAGGCAAAGCAACTTCTCCCTGACAGAGATGCTGAGGAAGAGATGCAGCTGATTCCATTCACTTCTGAATTAACACCTGTTTACGCACGTATGTTCTCTCCCAAGCCCTCTGCCTTCTGATATGTGAAGAAAAGCAAGCAGAAGTGCCAGATTTTGAAAAAGCTCAAGTATCCTGAAAAAAAAAAAAAAAAAAAAAAAAAAAAAAACCTTAGTCCAAATGTATTTGTATAGACCTCCAAATTTGTACAGAATTGAAAGGTACTTTTTAATGAGTAAATATGATAAATACGAAAGGAGCACAATGGACAACAACCCCAAACTGCAAGTCCTTCTTGGTGCTCTGCCATTGAAAGCAGGCTGTTAACATCATCTGACAAACAGGTTTTCTTTCCATACTGATAACTGTGCTCTCTTTTATTATATGTCCTCTCCTGGGACTTTTTTAGTATTTTGTATACGTATATGCATATATATATAAAATATGTATATGTAGTATTTATATGTACACATACACCTCTGTAATGTTTTTTGTGCCCATATTTGTACATGGTGAAAATAACATTTACAGATATTACCAATAGATAAACAGTATCAAAATCAACTTACTACATAATAAGCAGATGTATAAATTAGGTCAAGATTTCTTCCGTACTTCAGCACTCCCTCATATTGTCAGGAAATGACTAGGCCAGATGTGCCTTTGTAGTGACTGCTACAAGTAAAAAATGATCAGTTCTTTCTATATGTTCAAAATTAAGTTTGATTAGTCTGCAGGAAAAAAAATCTCTTGCTTTTTCTCTATGCAGAGCCATTATGTGTGAAAAGC
This sequence comes from Phasianus colchicus, assembly GCF_987193195.1. Taxonomy (NCBI): domain Eukaryota; kingdom Metazoa; phylum Chordata; class Aves; order Galliformes; family Phasianidae; genus Phasianus; species Phasianus colchicus. The sequence continues at coordinate 64,239,264 of NC_143438.1, read as the reverse complement.
AACTGAAATCTGCATATCCATTGTTAGCAAAATCACGGATTCAGTTTCAGGTGCAGAACTGGCAAGGCAGACAATGGTGCAGGAGTTAATATCGGTTTGGAGAATAAGACAGATTCTATTCTGGACCTTCTGTCATCAGTATTTATTGGCTAAAGCCCAGTTGCAGACTCTGCATTACTGGTGATGACGTGAGTCAGAAAGAGCATAGCACTGAATTCAGATACACAGGTGAGATTTAATATTGACACGAGAACTGTTGTTAAAAATTTAATATGACTGATGACTGACTTTTATGTGACTTCTAATATGACTGATGAATTAGACATGCAACTATTTAGAAACAGCGAGAACACAGAGCAAAGATAAATCTTGACAGCCACAGTTCAAATGTCCATGCCCTAACATAAGTGTGTGTAAAAGGGATGAGATGTGTGTGTAGGAACGATTCTTGATAGTTGATGTGTATTCTTAACAAGCATTACTGAGTTGCAATTTCACATCCAACAAATCCAGCAATCAACAGAATTTATTTACTCATTTTCAAAGTTACTTGCCACACCATACGAGGTTTTCTTCAGGGATTTCACAACATTCTGATGAATTTTTCCCTAAATACTACAGTCCATCATGTTCAGTGCAGGAGTTTCAGAAAACCACACTTCAGAAATACTGCTTAATAATTATTTTTTTAATAAAATTATTCTTAGTAGTTGTACAAGAAGCCTACTACAAAATAATTAGTAGTAGTGATGGCATACATTTCTAGTTCTTGAGACATAATAAAAGTTGCTATTGTTCTGTTACTATATTAAATTCAACAGTCTTAACAGTTTGAATAAATTTTTTTCCTGAAATTTCAGTTTTTTAATTCAAGCACAGAAATACATTTATTATGTTTATATGAAGGAAAAAACGACAGGTTTTTTTTTAGGAATAACACTTGAAATCTTGCTATTACCATTGCAGCTGTATCCAATCTTTAATTTCTCAAGCTTTTGTACTCACCATACCTTCAAATTATAAAATCTAACATATCAGTCACATTCAAATAATAAACGTGTTTATGCATACTTGTCTGTTCTTGTTGTGTCTCTCTGTGCATGTAATATGTTGGCCAAGGAACTTGATTGTTATTGAGCTATTAGGAACAGTTCTGCAAATCAATCTCTCTGAATGAAGCACTGAATCACTGAATGGCCAGGAGTGGAAAGGACCTTAAAGATCATCTAATTCCAATCCTCCTGCCACGGGCAGGGTAGCTTCATATTCTCAGCTTTCCTTGCATCAACTTAAATGTGATTACTTGCATTAGTAAAAGCTCTATTTGAAAGTTCTCCTGTGCACTCTTCCTTTGTAGCATCCAGGTGATGATTTGTATTCTGCTGTTAATCTAGCAGTGATGACAGTTTGTTGAGCAAAGACTGCCATCATGATGGAACAGCACTACCAAGCACACTAAGTTTTGGCTGCCTGAAAATAAAATAAAATAAAATAAATCACATACTAACACAGCACAAACTATTAATGAAAAAATTAATATCTTAGAGCTATTGCCTGCAGCCAAAACCAGAACATTCAGTTTTGAACTAGTAAAATAGATTATCTAGATGCTGAAACAAGGATTTATATTTATTTCAGTGGGTCTTAAGCCAGTTCAAATTCTAATGCAATCACACTGTAACTAGGACAACAATCAAACATGGCCTTGAAGAAATTTGAGGGAACAAGCTCCAAGTTTCAGAATCTTCAAAAATCTCTACAAACACTTAGTTACATGTTTTATTGAAAATATGGTAAAAACTGTCAATTTACGTTATAGAATGAGCTTAAGCAAAACAATTGATCTTTTTCAACCAACTCTTTACAAAAATATTTTTAAAGTACTTGAAAGGGTTATCTTGAACGTCCAAACATTAGGTTGAGAAATAGAAAAACAGCTGCCAATAAGGAAGAGCCATTCCTCATAACATCATTAATCATTAAAATAACGCAAAAACACCATTAAATATTTCCTTTAAATAAGGAAATTCTTATTTCTTCAGCCTTAATTCTTGCTGTTCCTTCATTACCTTTGAGCAAGCCTGGACTGAAAAATGTACAGTAACAGGCAAAATATTTCTGTTGGCAGCCTTGAAACTGCACTTTAGGAGATTTCAGACATCCCTGATAGATGAAAAAGTTCTTTTAAAAGCCTAGGACACCCTCTGCTCTGAGGCACAGTACACCAAAGCAGGAACAAGGACAGACAGAGGCTGTTCTGCACTAAGCCAGAGCCTCCCTGCGTCACCCACCCAGCAGGAAAACCACAGGGGCTGGCAGGGCAAGGCCGTTCAGAATTTCTCCTCTAGGGACAGGAGCCATAAACACGGACAGAATATTTTGCCTTCCAGAGCAACACTTCAATTTTTTATTCCAAAATCCCATAAATTATGCCCAGCGTTGCAGTGTCTTTTCACAATTGTAGTACAACAGAGACAACTGGGAAACTGTAATAGTCAGCTTTGATATTATATACTTACTATATGTTCTTCATTTTGAAAAGCTGAATATTATGTTTCACTTCTTACTACATCTGTATCAACCAATCAGAATTTGAATTTTTATTCCTGATATTTCCCAGTGGAGGGCCCTGTGCATGCATGACTTACAGTAGTACCAACCCTCATTTCTATGCCTGACAAAGGAAGACTCACAGTTCCTGTTACACAATCTCCATTCTCTTCAGTCGGAGAGCAGAATCCTATTTCGTCAGGCCTTTAGATTAGATTTCTTTTCCGCTTTTTTCTTCAACTTAACAAAACTGCTATTCCATATTTGATTGATAATTTTTGAGGTTTTCAGCCCCTTTACAAAGTGCTGATGAAAAAGCACAAAAGAAGTGGATTATTAGCTGATACCATTTAGTAAACCCTTAATTTGAGTCTTGATCCAAAGAGATTCCACTGTAAGTAAAATTATCCTTTTAGTCTGTGGATGAGTCTTATTCCTTAAACATTTACGAGGACAGTAATCAAGTGTATTTTAGGTGTACTGAATAGCAAGAAATGGGCAAGAAATGCCTTTGTGGACAAAGGCATTTTGTGGCACCCAGGTATTTCCAGTGACTTATGTCCACTGTGAGTAATAATTATTTAAGAAATTAGTATTCTTTGACTTGTTTGTTAAAAACTATCTAAGCCACTTCAAGTTGTTGATGCCTGAAGGAAAAGAAAAGAACATAAACTGTGGCTGGACAAATTCATTATCAGAAAGCACACCCACAATATTCACCTACCTCCTCTTGTAAGCAAGACCCTCATTTGTGAAAGTATAAATAGGACGAGATACACTTATGGGCAGCAATAGATCTGGGCACTGAATTGCTGCCTGTGTTCTTTTGGCACTGACTGAAATACATTGGCATGATTTTCTCTTAACTGCATAACGTCACTCGTGAATAGAGAACAAATACTGGAGCCACTGCTCTGAAAACACACTTCCTTCGTTGTATTGATCTCAATGAGATTTTCATAAGAAAAACAGATGTAGTGTATTACTGGCAGCTGACAGAATGTTTTAAAATGTAATCCGACAAAAAAAATATATATATATAAATACTAGGCTATATAGAGAAAGGGGTGAATTTAAATCCTGTGTGTGTAACTGATACAAATAAAAGCATGAAGTTGTCTCCGTGCCCTATGCAAGTGCAGAGAAGCAAGTGCAGCAGGTGATGGTATGTGTCTGAAATAACAAACCCTTTCCACTAACACCCCAGCTAATATACAGGGTGGGCAGGCAAAGCCCAAACTGAGAAGCTGAAACTAGCTTTTCAAATTTTAGAGCGATGCATACGTCTGGGGGAGGGGGGAATGTTCCATACCTCAAATTTAATTCTTACCATGTCTATTTTACAGTCCTCATAGTAAAATACAACCATAAAAAGATATAGTATTTGTATTAATAGAAGAGTCAATAGGAACAGAGTTTATAGACAGGGAAATAAGAATGTCCTTTTGGTCCTGACAAGATAATCTATGTTTTGAAGATGATTAGACTTTAATAATTAAAAAATGCCCTTCAACATTTTAAATAGGCTGCTGTCAAACACCTTGAAAGCTCTAATACTTTAATATATTAAGCACAAAGTGAGAAATTACTGAATTAAACAGGAATGTGGAAAAAAAAAATTATTCTCAGCCCCTCAGATTTCACTTCAGAGTACATTTTAATTCCAATTTTGACATTTTATATGACCTAAGACAAAGAGCTATTTTTCAATCCACCTTTCCTCCTTTACAAAAGTGTTTCAGTGCTTATAAGTCACTTGAAAACACAATCAAGTTAACATGTAACAAGAAGAGGCTCATATCTTGGAACAGTGTTTCATACTCTGATTAAATCTGTAATCCCCTTAAGTCATGTTTTGTTTGAACTCTGGCTCTTGATACCGTTTCCTCCCATTTTTTTTTTTTTATTATTTTTTGATATCTCATTGCTGGAAGAAGATCCCTCCTAACTTCAGCTTCATTTGTAATGTTTCATTGAAGGCCTTGAAAATCTGGTAACCAGCAGACTTGTTGGGTACTACAAATGTGATCTGGGTCTATCTCAGGTGAAGAACAGCATGACCATATTTATTACTGATGCTATTCTTGGGTACCTATGACGTTCTCCCATCTGGCTGAGCAATGTTCACCCGTTCATCTTTCAACACTCACTCCAAGCATGACAGGATGAAATAAAACAAAATTTACTGGTAGCAAGCTTACTTGCATATAGAAGACATATGTTAACAACTTCATTATACACACACACATGCTTGTTTCAATAATGGTGTTAAATATTTTGTGGTCTAAGTAGATTAGACCTTGAGGTTACATTAAAAAATAAACAAAACAAACAAATAAACAAAAATAAAGAAAATACTATATGAGATAATTCAGATTAATTTAGAGGCAGAAGCCCATGTGTCACCACAAATTAAAACTTAACTTAGTTGGTAGGAACTACAGATTACTGTCATATGATATAAGGCTACTCAACTGTACCCGAGATCCACTGAGTGATTTTACCAAGGTCTGCTGGGGAGGCATCATACAATACCTCCAGCTGTGCTCAGTCTCTCAAAATGTGGACAGTAGATGTATCTCCAAAGAAGTGAAAAGAGAGAAAAAAAATACATTCCTGAAAGTATGTAGGATTGTCTCTTCCAATTTGAGACAAGCAGATTTTAGACACACAAATGTAAATACCACTGTAGCCAGTAGAAGGAGAGAAGCACTTCCCATGACTAATTAAACCCAGCCAAGCTTAAGATCTACAGTTTGCAATAGGCTGGAGGGGGGGGGGAGGGGGGGGGGGAAGAAAAAGAAAACCCAACATGCAGAACTTTAGATTGAAGTCACATACACATTTTTCACATTTGAATGTTATTATTTTGCCAGTGATAAAATATTTAATCAAACTTAACAATCTAGAAATATGCCAGGAAGGATCACAATATTTCTTCTTCTCTTAAACCTATCCAAATCTATTTTCAGTACCAAAACTGGAGGATCGCAAATTTATGTAGTGCTTAATTCATTCACTTTACAGAGACTGAAATTTTGTGTAGGAAATATCTGATGTCAAGTATTTTGAAGAATAGCTAACATTTTCAAAAATGTTTCCTTCGGATCAATTTTCTATATATTCTGACCAACCAGCTGTTTAAAATGAGTTCTTGTTAAAAGCTGCATTGCTTAATTAAAAAAAAAAAAAAAAAAAAAAAAAAGCAGTCTCAAATGAAAACAAATGAAAAATCATATCCCTGCATATATGAAAACAAAACTGCAGCTTCTAACCCCAGCATGCTTTACCTCAGAACCCTTCTCTTCCAGCTCAATTACATTTTTAGTTGTCATGGCAGACCCTCATATAAGCAAAATCACAATATTGTTAAATGTGGATGAATTAACAAAAGCCTTGCCGTGTTGCATAATATGAAGCAAGTGAATTTCAAATTGATTTTAGTTCTTGAATCAATGATACTTTGGCCTCTTTGTCATATTTTTTCTCTTACACCTAAATCAGTGACCAAAAAATTGTACTCACCTAAATTTCAAATAATGGCTTCTTTTTCATTAGCATCTTACTGCAGCAAGAGCATAAACTTTTACACAAAAGGACTTTATTATCTGTGATTACTTCAGGATGATGCTTTGATAAAGAACATAAGGAAACCTGTTTTAGATTCCACACCTAACATGAGATGTTTTCTGCTAAAAAAAAAAAAAAAAAAAAAAAAAAAAAAAAAAAAGAAATGTAATTCAAAATTAAGGTTAAAAATCCTCCCAAACATACTGTTCATCTTTAGAGAAAGAATAACACAAGTGCAATGTGCCCAATTAATATTTGCCAGAAGCAGATATACATAACCTATTCATAAGGAGAGCTGCAAACATGATTTCAAGTAACTTCATACTGTACTGCACTAAAATATAGAGAGAACTGTCCAATATTCCATTTTGATGGTTATGTCTTCCAAAGAGTAGAATTTAATCTTTAGAGCAAAATTTCACAAGATAAATAGAAAACCATTTTGCAGCAATGCAATATTATATTAAATGTATTTGCTAAGAATTATGGTTTTTAAGACAAAAAATGGGCTACTAGTGTAGCCCATGGAGCTCCATGTACACATGGAGAAGAGGTGTCTTTGTTACACAAAGACAGCACGATATTACATTATAGTTATTGGAACGTGAAAAAGCCAACAGAATGAAAACAAACTAAGAATAAACAAAATTTCATCCCACTTGGGAGTTTTGATCCATTTGTTAGGCTGATTACAATACTGTGGCCACTGCAGTATTTTTGTCCATGTAAAATAAAACATCAAAACATATTTAAGTGTCCAACTTGCACGGTAACTGTTGTGAGAACAATGATTTTTCCCCCAGAAAAAAAATGTTCACCAATAGTAAAAATAAATACGTAACTAAGAAGCATTTATAAACCTGGGCATAGCATGCTTCTCTTTGTCTTCCACTGTTTTATCAAAAATTTGCAGAGTAAGCTATATTATCCTCACCAACATTTAATCAGATTGAGGGAGTGGCTTTCTATTAGAAGTACCTGCATCATAGCTGCCTCGCCCTGTGGAACCCTAGGAATACTAAAATCCAATTCTTTTATTGAGGACTTTGTTAATAGAAACAAATCTTAAAATAGACTGTACAGTGCACAGAAATATCCATATGATATTAAATATGAAAGAGCAAAAAGCTCAGCTTTTGCCTTGTTTGCAGCACTGATAATGTTTTCTCCATCATCTCAAAAAAACTCCAAGGTTTTTACCTATAATTCATTTCTAGAATAGCAGTGATTTTCAGTCACTTTCATAGATGAATTCACTCAAAGGAAAAAGTATTTTATGTTAAATTAATCAACTACCAAATGCAACAGAAGCACTAACCCAAGTTCATTGGTAAAAGCAACAGCTGTTTTGTTCTGCTCTAGCCTGGTGTAATCCAGACTTCAAGGCCAGAGCCATAAACATATATTTTAACAATGCTTTAAAATTAACTTCACATTTAAAAATTAGAAATATGATAGCTGTTGCTATTTTAACATCAACTCACTACTTTTAAGGAAAGAAAAAAGCAAGACATTTTAATTTTTCTAAGAAGAAATGGCAGAGAAATTCATAGGACACATCCCACGCTAAGACAGTTAAGAATGAATGCAGGCAGCCACACAGTCTCTAACCACACTATGAGACAGAAACAAGGCAGACCATAAGAACCTCTGAGGTCTAGGGAGCAGATGGAGAACAGCAATCCCCAATTAAAGTGGGGACAGATGCTTTCTTGAGATGCCTTGGCCACTGTGCACATCATCAGGAGAGTGTTGGTTTCCTTAACCACAGAGACATGTTGCAGGAATAGAAACTACAGAGGAGGTACTGTCTACTTAATGAAGAACTTCTGGTTTTTTTTTGTTTTTTTTTTTTAAAACCAAAACCTCTGTGAATATCTGTAATCACTAGTTATGAAATCGCTGATTGATGAATGGGGATTTTGAAGAATGAATAGGTGGACTAGATGAATAGGTGGCCTAGATACTTGGGAAGACAGCAGAGGCTCTCAATAGAGGTATTTAGGACCATCATGGCATGGTGAGTATTGAGTGGGGCTGCTGAACTTCTTTTTTCCACTGCGCTAAAGCTATGTATCTGAAAATGATCTCACTCATTAGCTAACTTAAATTATCTGAAGATTTGTGATCTTGAAGATCCTACCTTCCTACAGTTTAAAACAAAACGCATCCAGGGAAATGGGTGTTTTGCACATCTCTAGGATGAAATAAACATCTCTAAGAACAGGAAACAATCCCAATTTTTATCTGACCCGAGAGCTAACACAAATGCTCCAAACTAGGAAAAGCTGCTGTCAGGCCTTGGAATATCTACGGGACTTGAGAGCTTTGGGTGCTGCTGTCCATACTCCAAAACACAGAATGGGGAAAATGGGATTTCAACAACTGAGGACCCACTAGAAAGGTACAACTACAGTAAAACTACAGCACAACTACAGTACAATGTTCTGGGGAAAACTTTTTTACCCACTAGATGAGTACATCAAATCTGGCCTATCTTTTCCTTTTAATCAGTGTGGTAAACCAACTGAGAAAGCAGCACTAGCAGCAACTTGGCTGAACGATCATAGAACAAATAATATTTGTAACTCCTAGGGAAAAAAAAAAAAAAAGAGAATAGAATTAAAAACAAAAGCTGGTTGTTCTTCTGTATTCTTTCAGATGCGTTAGGCAATTGTTTGTATAGATGATCTGCAAACAGTATAATAAAATGATTCAGCTTTAAGAATGAAATAAAAATAAATCTTTTTGCTGGATTATTTTTAAGCTGGATTGGTTCCCTGATCCACATCATAGCTTACTGAAGAAACAGTTGTGCTGGCATGCGCAAGCTGGAGGGCTTGGGGGCATGAAAATATACCAAGCCAGCGTCAGCCAGGACCGTTGTGTTAAAACCACAAACTTAGATTTCCTCTCTACTGGATTTTATTTGATTATAAATTCCAGAAACAGCGATCTGTGTTCATAAAGAAATAATATGAAAGTTGTAAATACACACAGTTCATCCCAATGTGAAGGGAAAAACAGTATCACAAGACAAACTTGACTAAATCGAGAGCTCTTCGATGATCCTGAAACACTAGAAGGAAGTATACGCAAGTAGAAAGTAGGTCAAATTACTAAAGGAAGAATATTAGAGAATAGTGCAAGTACGCAGGGACAAAATCAGAAAGGCCAACTTGCAGAACGAGGTAAGGCTGATAAGGGGCAGACGGAAGCCAGTCAGGGAAGAGGAGGAGGAGGAGGAGGAGAAGGCTGAGGGACAAAGCTGCCCTGTGGGGAGGAAAGCTTTCTGATGTGATACAGAGATAAACTGAAGTGCTAAAAGTGTTTTCAATTCAGCCTCCACTATAAGGGATGTTATCTATTTCAACCTAGGCAAAGCTCCTCACATTCATTAAAGACGATCTGAGTAAAACTGCGGCAGGAGAGTACATGTTGTTTACAGTCACTAAGTGATAGTTATTAATTACTGAGGCCTGAGGGATGTATCAAATACTAAATCTGAACCAAATTCTCTAACATCCAATACTTTAATAACTTTTATTATTAAAAATACATAACTGGAGAAAGTCCAGAGAACAGTAACAGTGACATTCTAGGAGGGAAGAAACAAAAGCTACAAACTACTTGGTATGAAGAAAATTACTCAAGCAAGATGTGACGAGCAGCCTTCAAACATTCATGAATTTGCTGCAAAGAGCAAAGCAATTAACTGTTTTTATTATCCCTGAGAAAGCAATAGACAGAAATCCAGTAGTTGCAGGATTAAGATTGCCATTTAGAAAACACTTGCTAGTGACAAAACTGATTTTGTAGATCTTTTCCTGCTGCCTCATTTTCTGGGTGGTATCTTAGGGTATAACACTTTTCATCAAATCAAGAATTATAAATCAAACAGATCTGAAGGATTGGGTGTTTTTTTAAAATTTTTTTTTAAGTGTAGAGTAACTATAGTGATGCATTCTTATTTTTGTTCTGTAGACATTAAAAACAAACAGACAGATCGAGTTGACAAGAGCCAGAAACAATATTTCATTGTTTTTCTGTAATTTCACAGGTATTGATAATACTTGCATACCATATTTATAAAATGACCTAATATCTTCACACATTAAAATATGTATATATATCATTGCAATATTGCAATACACTGTACGTTATTTGTATGGAGTGCTCTATTACTGTTAAAACCACTTGAGAAACAAAGATGATTAATATAAATGCTGCATTTAAAACTTTCTTAAAAATAAACCTCATTTTTATTTCAAATCTACTTCAGTTCCTGTTCAGAGCAATGCTGAAAGCAAGTCTGTGTACAAAACATAGCCATCTTGTCTTCAAGATATAAAAGGATTGATATCTTTGTTTTATAAGCTTCATAGTTAATTTTGCAAACTAAATAATAACTTCATATTCAGTGAGTAAGCATAACATCTATGGAATTAAATACTCTATTTTACTGGCTAGGTTGCAGCTGCAAGCTAGAACCGAGGCTTATTAATGCAGCTGGGGGAGTAGTTTTGTAATGCAATATTTCTCAAATAGGACAGCAATTTCTCACTTCTTTTTGGATAAAAAAATCCTGTAGCATTATCACGCCACTATTCACAGTAATGTATTCAATTTCACAGTTGACTGCAAAAAAAAGCGGTATGTTTCAATTAATAATTTATGTTAAAGTTATACAGAACTATATTTATAATTGTTCATTTAGTCTCCAAGCACACACACACACAAATCAGCACAAACGTTGTGGTTGTTCATATGGATGCCTTTCGAATTCCTACCTTGCAGCTTCTCTACTACCTCTGCTTCTTTCTGCCTCCCGCAGCTGTCCTGTTGTGGACTCACCCCATATAACACGTATAGCTCATCAGTTCAGCATCCTGCCTCTGTTCTGCAAAGTACTTAAGAATATTCTTCAAAGCTTTGCTTTATTTGAGAGCAGATATCTTACAGATGTTTAATTTAAAGCTCATGTGCAGTACCACTGAAGCAAATGGGATTACTAAAGTACTTAAAGTAATTCCCCGCTGAATCAGGCTTTTAAAAGTAAGAATAAATGTGCCTAATTTTTATTCATGCATCAGATAGCTATCAGACTAATAGTTTAAACTCAGCAGTTTTGTATCTAGTTAATATTAAATTGCTAAAGTTTAATATCTTCACCTGTTGCATCTACATCCCTGCATTGAGGACATTTCTAAATACAAGTCTGCAGCACAGGTTTTGCATACATGCAGAGTCCTTAGGTGCTGGTGTTCTGCATACAGAAATGTCATCACACTTAATGCTGTGAGTACTTAGCAATGGAACTACACAAGGTTAACTTTCTCTATATACCACAATATACTTCCATACTTCAGAAAAAAAAAAAAAAAAAAACACCCCTATAACCTCAGAAATGAGACACTAGTGGCTTCTTCTCACATCGTCAAGATGTCTGAATGACTCTAAAAGTTCAGTGCAAAGCACTTCTGTCCTCAAAGCTCTCAAAATCTATCCCCTGCTGAAAATATGGTAAGAGAAGGCTGGTAGTAACAAATACATCTTGTCACCAAGCATCAACTCCAAGAGAATCTCATTAAAATTAATACACCTGGAAATATAAACTACTATTCATTTAGCATCATTTGTAAGTCACCTAAAGACCCACCAATATATTTGTGCTAACAGAAAAACATATGTAATTCCCTCCTAAAATTTCTATTGGTCACCTCTGCCCATCAAGTCTCATTGGTTCCTATGACCTGATATTAACTCTATGTAATTTAAATCAAGGGAGTAAATCAAAATAACTAATAGACATTTTATGAGTGTAATGCTTCAGCATCTTCTTTGTAACATCCCACTTCTGCTCCTGCTCTGTGCCAGCTCTGTCCTTTTGCGGGAGACCAGGAATACACAGAAAGGCAATGATAAACAATCTTGGTCTTCTGGGATTCTAGGCTAAAACACAACATGGCTTTCTCTTGTGTTCTAAGAAAGAAAATGGGAAAGGGTGATCAATACAAGCAGAGTGAAAGCAGTAAGCTCCTCTGGGATCACTACTGTTACAATCCTTTCCTTGGCTGAGAAATGCAAGATATGTAGGGCATAAAACCTGATGAGCTCAGGAAAGAACAGAGGACACTGAATTGATTTTTTTCAGCAAACCAGTGACTTTTCAGGCTTCTGCTCCAGCACTAATAGCAGCTTTTCACAAAAGCTCCCACTTCATTCAGGTCTCAGACCTATAAAGACTATAAAGCCTCCTTGCCTAAAGATGCAGGAAAGACTTCCTGGTGTCTTTGACAGAGATAGGACATTCTTGCCTGGTTTTTCACATTCCTCAGATACAGAGCAAAATCCCCAGGGCACAAAGGGGCATTGAAACATCCCTGTATTCCCATGGACAAGACATATTTCTTCAATTTTGGCTTATTCTCTTCATATGCATGCAAATATGTGTACACAAACACATCTATCTATGCATTTTCCAGCAGAACAAGAAATCCCGAAGCCCCTTTTTGGGCTTCATAGCACACACTTCCTCTGATCAAAGGAGATGAGGTGGGACATGGTGCAGTGACAGTGGGAAGAGCAGGTTCTTTGGTGCTGCCCACACGAGCACAAAGATGTGCGCAGAACAGTGTGGTGCGAAGCACAAAGCTTGACAATTTACTCAGCTAAAATTGAATGTTTAATATGCGCTATATTTTCCTTCAGTTTAAGTCAAAACTGCTTATTGTTGGGCTGAATTTGGCATTAGTTTCTGAAGCTTAGCTTCCAGCTTCTGATAGTTCATACTGAAACATTCACGTACTGAAATTCTTCATCTGCAGTTTAGTTTCTACCCTTACCAGTAAATCCTATGAACTTCTGCTAACATCACTCTGGCCGTCTCCCCACTCTTCTGTGTCCAGACAGCATAGAAGATTTGCAAGTATGATTCACATGCTTTTTACAGAATCCCCATTGAAAAGGGACATTTGCTTTCAGATTTCTTTCCACTCTTAGTGTACGGCTGCAAACGTACACAAAGCCCAGACTTCAGAAGAGATGCCCTGGGACAACACCACCTTTCAGTTCCTTCTCCACTAGTTCTATGCTCTTTTGTTTCTCCCGTCATTCACCCCTGTATTTTTATCTGATTATCAAATACCTAGAGGAAGACTTGGCAGCGTTTAACGCCATTCAGTCAGCCGAAGGTCATGGAGCTGGGGCACAACTTGAGGTTCTGTACCGAGTTCCCAGCGCCGTCCTTGGAAGGCGTTCGTTCAGCTCTCGAGGCTTGAGTTTCTGCGGCCGTATGCCCCTTTGGGACAGCGGGATTGGGGTGTGATTGAAGACACGGACAAAGCACAGCTCTGCACCTGCGACTTTAACTTAAAAGCAGCGTTAGAGCCCAAAGACCGACACATTTCAGTTCCACCTGTGAGCACGCTACCTCCCAGGCTGCAGCCACTCACAACGCCCACAGGAGCTCAGTGCGCGGACCCCCCTCCCGCCGTCCCCGCCCGGGGGGACACCTTACGGGGGCGGCCTCCCGCGCCCGCTCCCGGGGGCGGCGGCGGCGGTCGGGGGCGGGGGCGGGGAGGGGCGGGCGGGGAGGAGCGGGGGGCGGGCGCCGCTCGCTGCCGCCGCCGGGCTGCGGCTGGGCTGGGCCGGGCTGGGCGCGGGCGGGCGGCGGCGGAGCGCTCGCAGTCGCGGGGAGCGGCGGGCCGGGCGGCAGGCAGGCGGGCGGGTGGGAGGCGGCGGCGGCGCCGCGCTCGCCCCGCTGCCCTGGATGACGGGCGGCCGGTTCGACTTCGACGATGGCGGTACCTACTGCGGCGGCTGGGAGGACGGCAAAGCCCACGGGCACGGCATCTGCACCGGGCCCAAGGGGCAGGGCGAGTACGCCGGCTCCTGGTCGCACGGCTTCGAGGTGGCGGGCGGCTACACCTGGCCCAGCGGCAACACCTACCTGGGCTACTGGGCGCAGGGCAAGCGGCACGGGCTGGGCGTGGAGACGAAGGGCAGGTGGATGTACCGCGGCGAGTGGTCGCACGGCTTCAAGGGGCGCTACGGCGTGCGGCAGAGCCTCAGCACGCCGGCCCGCTACGAGGGCACCTGGAGCAACGGGCTGCAGGACGGCTACGGCGTCGAGACCTACGGCGACGGAGGTGGGCGCCGGCGGGGGGCGCCCCGCGCGCGGCAGCGGCGGCGGTGGGGGGCGAGAAGGGGGCGCGCCTGCGTGAGCGCGCGTTCGGCGGGCAGGGCCCGGACCCGATCGCCGTCGGGCGTCGCGCCGCCGGGCGGCGAGGATTCCTCGGCGCACCGGGCGCCACAGGTGCCCAGCGCCGCCCCGCCCGGCGTTAACGGCCGCTCCGGGGCTCGGCCGAGCGGCGCTCCCGGCTTATCGCGGTCTCCCAGCCCGGGCTAACCGCGGTCAGCCCGCGGCTTTCCGTGGCGGGGCAGCTCCCCGCAGCGCTTGCCGGGCTCGCCGAGGGTCAGGAGGGCGAGATCCCTGCGCCTGGAGCCTCGGACAGGGTCGGGCTGGGGTTAGGGGAAGGCTGTTCGCTATAGGGTGGTGGGCTGGAACAGGCTGCCCAGGGCGGTGACCGAAGCCGGAGCTCAAGGGGCGCTTGGAAGTGGGGCTTGGATTGGTTGGTGCTGCGAGGGGACAGCAGTTGGACACAGTGATCCGTGTGGGACCCTTCCAAGTTGGGATGTGCTGTGGTTCTGTGACTCTCTCACCACTGTTTCCGTGGTAAAATACTGTAAACTTCAGAACAGAGCCTCATCCCATGTCGCCGTGTTTCCTCCCTACACTGATAACGTACGCTGGTTTACACTCATAAACTCAACTGTAGTGAAGCTGATACCGAATGTGCATGACATGAGTGAAACTTAGCTGCACCTCCGTGCAATGACTTGCACTGTATTCAAATGCAATTGCAGTTTGAAACGCACAGAAGCTGGACGAGTGATGGATGAAACCACCTCACCCCCTAGCTCACCATAGGAAGACAGATGCATGCAGTAGGGCTGGGCACCCCACACCCATTTTAGCAGTGCTTTTCGAGCTCAGGCTTAGTGGGGTCACTCAGGACTCTGCTCACTTGATGGGTTAGTTCCACCTCATCTTACCACGCCTGCATCATTTCACATGTTGTGTGGAGAAGTAATCCCAGTGTTTTTAAATTAGCCTTCTGCTGCTGGAACGTTACTGACATCAGTGAAAGTGCCACCTCAACCTGCGTGGAGTTACTCTTCAGCTTGATCTAGTTGGGGCATCCCTACCCATGGCATGGGGGTTGGAACTGGGTGATCTTTAAGGTCCCTTCCAGGCCATGCAGTTTTGTGGTTGATTTGTCCCATTGTAAATGAAAGAGCTGATCTCAGTTTTAGGATTAGAGGTGTGCTATTTTTTAAGGAAATACTGCTTGCTGCAATGTTGAGCAAGCTGCACGTGTAACGTGCAAGAAATAGAACTTAACTAAATTAGTGGTAACTTGTAACTTCGTAATGAGGAGATTAAAGGACCAGCCTATTTATCAGATCTGTTGAATGGTGCTGCTGCTGGTTTCTTTAGGGAGTTTTGTTAAGGGATTTGTGACAGAACTGCACAAATAGCATCACAGAATAGATGATTTTGTATTATGCAAAAGAGATGTTTACAGGTGGAGTACTTTCCCCTTCTGCTTTTTCTGAAATACAGAGTGTAGTGAATTGGGTGAGATTCATTTCCATGAGAAAATGCAGTGTTATGTTTTTTGTACCCTGAACTCTTCTAATCCCCTTGATTGCGCATATTTGTAACTACGTGGAAACGGTTTTCTGATGTGGAAAGCTCTGATGATCACACTCAGCTTGGCTATTGTCTTGAGGATTTAAAAGCCTAACCAAACCCACATAGATAAATTTTCAGTTTCACTTTCATCACATAATACATTTTGAATTTTGTTCAGATTTATTTTGTCTCGTAACTCAGAAGCTGAATTCTTAGTGGCCATAGTTTTGATTGGTTGTTGTTGTTGTTTGTTTTTCTTATCCAGAAAAATAAATTGCTACTGAGTTTCACAAACCAAAGTTCCTTGTATCTCCATCTTTAGACTTCTTGTGGATACTTTTTATTTCACTATAATACTGATAATTCAGTGGTTAAAATCTGTAAATTTTTAGGCTTTAAACCAACAGGAAACCCTTTGTCTGAAACAGCACTTGGAATGAACAGCTTCCTCTGTAAATTCTTTATTTTTATTAACTGAAATCTGCTAGTAAAGTCCCAGTCTTTTAGACATTTCAATTCATGTGGACAGAAGGTGTGAATCCCATTGATTTTAATAGAAGCATTTGTGAATGAAGCCAGGCGATATGTCAGATGATTGCAGATGGATCTTTGTTTTCATGCTCTGGGTACAACGGCTGTATCTGCACACTAAAAGAATGTCTGAAATGCTTTTACAAGGCAGCCAGATTTACATATGTGTCTTTAATACACTGTGAAATAATTACAGGAAAGCTGTTTCTGACCTGAGAATACTGGAAAATGATGGGTTTTACTATGCAAACTGCCACTTTGTTTCAAACTCACTAAAATACTGGCCTTTTTACTGTTGTGGGTTTTTTGTGTTTTTGTTTGTTTGTATTAGTAATAGGTTATTTCTAATTGCTTTGATGATATTAGTAAATGAAGTTGAGGAAGGAAAAGGGAACACAAATACCAGTGGCAGTCCTCAGTGTTTCTGCACACACTGCTTTGCACGTTGTCAGTAGTATGGATCGTGCCTTGTCTGAATGCATTAAAATTGTCGCTCCATTGAGTCTTTGAGAAAAACACTGTGAATTATATGTGGATCATGGTCCTCTGTTCATTGCACATGCCTATGTTTGGCCTTCAAGTGACCCTTCAGGTTGCACCCTACAATGATCTGGAGTTCTGTGCCTCCTCCATGCTGCCTTGATTTCCCTGGATCCGCGTGAATCCACTTGCCTACCTGAAAATTGTTTACTGAGGGACTGCAGCCTAATTTGATGCTTCAGTATGTGTAAATTAGTTAGCAACTTATGATACTGCCAGCAGTAGCAGTAACAGGAGTACTGCTGTAAGAACGTGTGTTGTTGATCTGTAGTGGCAAATGCATGTGAAGAAAAGGCCATCGGCATTGCATGCGTTCATTGATTTCTAAGAAGTCAGCTTTCTAGGTGTTTGTTTATCTAATGTTTGAGTCTGAAGAGCATGTGAAAACATTAAGGTGGCACCTAAATTATTAAACCACAGAAGATGAATGTAAAGGTTGTGAGTAGGTCAGGCAGTTCCTAGTGCAGTGGCCTCCATGCTTTTTTACGGCACAGTTTTACATTTGAGCCACAAGTAGGCAATGACATTTACAGCTCTAAGATACAGTTGGGAGTCTGGGAAAGGATGGCACGATGTAGCTCTAAGGAGACAGGTTATGACATTCTACCTTACAGCAGTTCGTCAGCAAAAACAAAATTTAAAAGTACACTTTCTGTTAGTTTTCGGGCTGAAAATATGAACATCTGCTCAGGGGCACCACGGTCAGTAGAAGCTGTTGCTGAATGATTGGGTTTTTTTGCTACAAGAAGCCTGGCTTTTAGAAAGTAAGGTTTATGTTTTATGGTCAAATACAGTTTTAAATTAGCTCCGTGATCACAGTGGTAATCAAAAATTTAAAAGTTGACCCTCAGTGAATGCTACAGACAGTGCATTATAATATATGATGAAATGAGAAATGATGTGTTGATGTTATCATTCATATTTATATCCATGTATAGAGCTAGGTAGATACCACGTTTCTATCTTTATTCATAAGAAGAGCTGTTTTATCGTCTTGTACTGTATGCTGTAGTGTTTTATATTACAATATTAACATACCAAATACCTTGATTGTTTGAAGATGTCTATAATTTCTTCTGATGAAGGAGATAATGCATTTATAGTCTGATATGATAAATCATGGTACTTAAAGTCTCCATTCTAGGAAGTTTTTCACACAGAGGGTGCTGACACACTGGGACAGGCTGCCCAAGGAGATTGTGGATGCCCCATCCCTGGAGGCATTCAAGGCAAGGCTGGATGTGGCTCTAGGTTTCCAACCCTGCACATAGCAGAGGGGTTGAAACTAGATGATCACTGTGGTGCTTTTCAACCCAGGCCATTCTATGATTCTACAGGTCTGTTGCATCTTATTCTGTAAACTGCCCTCCGTGTACCATTAAAATATCTTTCCTTTAACATTTAAGTTAAAAAAATCAAGGAAAGCATCAGCTTTCTAGCACTAGTATTGAACCTTCTCTCTTACAAATTTCTTATATTAGAAAAAATCCTTGTTGCCTCCAAGGCTGCATAAAATTCCAACTAAATCTCTTTCAAGAGCCAGTTCACTATGAATCTTTCATTGCCTCATTTGCTCTTTTCTCTTTAGAAGACACTGGCATTGATTTTATTGGCCTAGTAGAAAGAAAAATCTGACAAGTAAACAGCAGCACATCAATTGCCCTCATTTTAATACCCTTTTGGGCAACAGTAACCACTTCTATCTAAAGAGCAGGGAAAAACGTGAATCCTAATTTGATTAACTATTTTTGAGCTTTTTTTTTTTTTTTTTTCAAGTCAAAATATTAGTAAGAAAAAATGGAGCATAGGCAGGCCATTTATACTTTTATAAAATTCTGTGCTGAAAGGGATTGTTTCTGCTTTGAATCAGACACTCAAATAGCAATGTGGAGAGCCACAGTTATACTGCTGTAATGTAATTCTGGGATATAATCACAATTAGAATTGGATTTATTATTTTCAAATGAAGTTAACGAACTGATGCAGAATATTAGATTGTTACATGTAGCAGTGCAGTGTACCTTGCCAGATTCTTTGCTTCAGCATGTCATTACGATACTAGGGTTTTTCCAGTTATAATTGAGGACAAAATGTAGTCATTTATGCCCAGAAAATATTAATATATCTCTGTGAAATGTCTGTTTAATTAAGAAAAAGACTACCATATGATCATTTTTTTTTTTTGCAGTATTTTCAGTGTATGTCATATTGCTGTTTTGTGCTCGTGTCTCTATTTGTTCTTCTCCATATGCTGAGTTTTTTAAAATAATCATGTTTCTGGAATTCAGCACCCTTACAAGCAATACAGCAATAGGTATCCAGGATACAGAGAATGAGAAAGAAACGAAGAAAGTTGTTGGTTTATGTCAGCAGCCATCTGTTAAAACAAAAACCTTCCACTTAGTAGAATTTTCTACCAACACAAAATAGTTATGTTGTCAAACCTATTTAGTATTATATAAGAAAGAAATCTCACAAATGTAAATGTAATTGTTGCATGTTAACATTGAAATGCAGCTTAGCTGAAGAGGTAATACAGTGAAACAGTAATCGATAGATAATTGACACCAGCACAGCCAAAATACCATGCTTATGCAAAGGAGATTCAATATCAAAGCAATTGAATCTTTGAGCTGCATCTGAAACTCTAGGTATTCCACAAATATGTTTACAAAACTTTGTTTAGTCATGGAATTTGACGTTTGATCTTTAGTTCTCTGAAGAATCATTTTTAATATGTACTCAGTTGAAGCAAAATAAGCTCAAAGATATTTTAGGGAGAGCTTATTCATGCTTCTGTATGAATATTCAGAGTCAAAATAGCTTTTAAAAGAAATAGTAGTAGGTGGATGAGAAATCTTTTTTTTTTTTTTTTTTTTTTTTTTTTGTCTCTCTTGAAGAAGTTTCATAGGGATTACAGTGAAATGATCTTAGAAAGCAAGTTATCTTCTGTTTGCCAGCAGTGGGGCACCTCACACCTTCCTTTGGCTTACAGAGCCCAGGCATGGGAGCGTGTGTCTTATCAAAATGAAAATGCTTTTTGAGAATACAAGAAATAAAATAGTCTGAAACAGTAATCTGATGATAATGCTGTTTCTTGGCTCAGATGCAGCTTTGCATGTACACAGATAAGCATGTATTCTCATATCAAATACCGTGTTGCTCTTCTTTGTACTGCTTTTTGAAAAAACACTCAAAAATAATTATGGCCGCAGTATAAACAATGGAACGTAGTTATAGATAGGGTGGTGTGTCATACTCTGTTTATTACTGTCTTGTCTTCTGTATATACTGCAGCATAAATGGAAGGCAAAAAAAGTAGAAAAGCCTTTGCATTTCTGTCACAACATACTGCAGAATGTAAATAGAAAAATAATCTGATTGTATTTTTGTGTCACAGCAGCCTTTCATATTTTTGATGACTGTCAAATAGCTTGAATATTTTTGTATCTTTAAACCTGAGTTCAGCTACTTCTCAAGCAAAGGACCTACTCTTCTGGGAATTACTCAACGGATGAGGTGGCAGTGAAGGTAGTCTGCTGCTTTCCTGTGACTCCTTCTTCAGAAAGGGTAGTTAGAGTTAAGTGTAGCTTGCTTTATACTGCCAGTATTTTAGGTAGCTAGTGTACTTTGTTTATCATATTGAGTAAACAAAAAAATGTTCATAAAAAGCAATATATATGGAGGTTTTGTTTGTAGCGTTTTATCATTTCCTTCCATTCAAGTACATTCAAAATCTTTTTAAAATATTTGATTGTGTGATAGGGCTTCATAACAGCGGTCTTCAGGTGGGCCTTGTGATCAAGACAATTTAGTAGGTTGTTGAGTATGTCATGACAGGGAGAGGTCTGCAGTTGTCTTAAAAAAACAGGATGTTTACTCGTCCCACTAGCTCTCCTTGTGAGCAGCTGGATGAAAGAGCCCAAGTGCTCCGCTTCCTCCCTGCTTTCTTTCCCTCCACCCTTTTCTCTCTTCCTTGTTGTTCCCTTTAAAAAACATTGAGGGAGTTCTGCCTTTCAGATTTCTTTTGAAATTTCTTCCCTGGGCAGAACTGCTCAAAAAACACTTACGATGATAGCTACTGTGTTTTAGTTGTCAAAATAAACTACTGCAGCTTGGAAAGCAAGGGCCTTGTTAAGGGAAAAAATGATTTATGAAAAAAAACAAGTAACAAAAAGTATGTAGTTTGTGTAGTCCCATGTGTTGTAATCTTTTTTTCTCCTGTTTCTAGTTTCCTAAAACAGACTTAACAGCACGGTGTTGCCAATAGCATGTTGAATGTAGACTGGTAGGTCTTCTACAACTTTCTAAATTTAATTTCTGCTAATTACTTTAAAAGGTACATACCAGGGACAATGGACAGGAGGAATGCGACATGGATATGGTGTACGTCAGAGTGTACCCTATGGCATGGCAACTGTGATCCGTTCACCTCTACGAACATCTCTAGCTTCACTTCGAAGTGAACAGAGCAATGGCACCGTTCTGCATGACATCACTGCAGACAGTCCGGCTGGAACAAGAGGAGGTTTTGTGCTCAATTTTCACAGTGAAGCAGAAGCCATGGGAATTAAGAAAAAAGGAGGCTTATTCAGAAGAGGATCCCTTCTTGGTAGTATAAAACTTAGAAAATCTGAATCTAGATCCTCAATATCTAGCAAACGGAGCTCCGTCAGGAGTGATGCTGCTATGAGCAGAATTAGTTCCAGTGATGCCAACTCTACAATTAGTTTTGGAGATGGTGACTGTGATTATTGTCCTATGGAAGACCACGTTGATGCCACCACGACAGAAACCTATATGGGTGAATGGAAGAATGACAAGCGCAGTGGTTTTGGTGTTAGTGAGCGTTCAAATGGCATGAAATATGAAGGAGAATGGCTAAATAACAGGAGGCACGGATATGGATGTACCATGTTTCCAGATGGCACCAAAGAAGAAGGAAAATACAAAAATAATGTTTTGGTTCGTGGAATAAGAAAGCAACTTATACCAATACGAAACACAAAAACTAGAGAAAAAGTGGATAGAGCAATAGAGGGTGCACAGCGAGCGGCTGCCATGGCAAGAACGAAAGTGGAAATTGCAACTTCAAGGTATGTTACTGCAAAATATATTTGCTCGTCATTGACTTCTTGGGGAAAAAGATCTTATAGTAAGTGAGCTCTTACTGATGACGAAGTATTCAAAAGTGCAAGTGTTTAAATGTTGTCTTTCAGTTTCAAATGTGTACCTAATTGGCTTAACTTAAATTAGACATATGAAACTTAAAACTTCAACTTATTTGACTAAAGTTATTCATATATTCCATAATATGAAAGTAGATTTCTAGGCTTGTACGTTTCTACCTTAAGAGCTGCTGCAGTATGTCCTTACTGCATGGAACATAAAACTGCTAAGGAAATGTATGAAATTATGTGGGGAATGTGAAGTGACAAAGGTATATCTTCCCATAAGCAGTTGTGCTTATTGTGTTGATAATTTTGGGGGAATCCTCTGAGACTCTTAAAATTACACATTTTCCACTGGGGATCTTAACATGCAAGTATTTATCTGAGGGAGTGAACAGTGTAAGAATAATGGTTGAGGCTCTTGTGATTAGAGGCTGTTGTTTCAGTTGCCAGAAGAGTAACTGCTGAAAAGAATGTTTGTATGAGGTTTCATTAGCTTTGAAGTATTGCTCTCCTGCAGTCTGAATTCATCAGGCTTTTGTGACCACCTCTTCAAATAGCAGTGGGCTTCTCCCCACCGTCAAGTGTTTGAGATGGAAGGGAAAAGTGAAGGAATATGATTAAGAGTTATAGGAAAAAATGTCACTTCTGCTTCGGGCTCCTAACCAACAACCAAACAGAGTTGTCTGAAATGGAATTAATTAGATCAGTCTGGACAACGTTAATAGGTTTTACTATAAAGACTGAGAGCTCTTTAAAAAGCTATTTAATTTTTAATGCCTTCAGATAAGTTTCTGTAGCAGTTTCTCTGTTGTTGGTTTTGGTCTGTTTCCTCAGGCAGGCTTTTCTTGAAATATGCTGTGGACCAAAAAAAGAACCCAGAAATGTGCATGAAAGAAAATCTTCCTGCTATTTTAGAAAGAGGCTGTCACATTACACTTACAGCTGAACAACTGATTCCTGATTTAGTATGGTCAGTAGTGTATGTTCAGTGACTCTCCTTTTTCTGACTGTTATCAAAAATACAGAAAAGACCGAAAACTACATAAGTGGGAAAGCTGAAATACGTAGATGGCTCATAGCAAAAAGTAATTGAGACATAAATATGAAGAATTTAGAGTACTGTTCAAGAAGCTTTATGAGCACTGGGCACCAAAGTAACTAGAGGGTAGCATATATTCTACTGCTTCTATAAATACATGTAAGGCATTATATGACAGCTTACTGTGTTAGTGAAGCAGAGCCGTAATAGCTAACTTTAAGAAGTTCCTGGATCCCATTCATGTTTTGTCAGTATGTAAGCCCTAGCTCTCAAAAATGAGTGACAGAATGCGTGGATACGGTAATCACCACTTTGAGTCAATATAAAGATGTTAACAAAACTATGGCCTGAGATCGTTCAGTTACAAGGTGCAGTG
Organism: Phasianus colchicus; assembly: GCF_987193195.1. NCBI lineage: Eukaryota > Metazoa > Chordata > Aves > Galliformes > Phasianidae > Phasianus > Phasianus colchicus. The sequence continues at coordinate 64,215,724 of NC_143438.1, read as the reverse complement.
TATGCACTTCCCCCTTAAGAAGAGATATGGCTCTAAAGTGTTTTGTTTCCTGTCCCTCCTTCTCAAATTGCTTCTTCTTTGGAGCTATCCATAAAAATAGTGTTTATTTCTTGAAAAGAAGTTCTTGAAAGTGGGCAGTGGAAGTCATCTGTAGTAGTGCACCTATGACCGTGCGCTACTCCTTTGGTTTCTCAGTTGAGTATCTGTCAGACACAGTCCTGTGATTACCTGTACTGTTATCAAGGCTGCAGGTACAAGTTTCCTCTCTTTTAGCAGCCTTGCACTGGCTGTACTGGCACAGAGTCAAAGGCAAAGAAGCCTGACACCTAATCAAACAACATCAAGCATAAATATTACATAAACTTCCCTTGTGAGTGCATATGGGACTCATGTAGTAGGGAAGACATGATGCTTCCCATCTCTCAAGTTTTCAGAATTCCCTTTAGGATCAACAACTGGGAATAAGTCCATGGCATTATGTGAACTAAGGGTCTGTCATGCTGGCAGAGTCAATAATACTGACTATCCAAGAGTCAGATCATCTAGAAGAGTTTCTAGAAGAGCATTCTGGACTGACTGGATTAGTCCTGTTTCAGGATGAGAGAACTTGCTTCTATCATTTGGAAACTTGAGGTTCACTATTGATTTGTGACTGCTAGTTTACTAGAGTGATAAATGTTGCTGTCTAGTCAACAAAAATGAAATACCTTTGATTTACAGTGAGATTACCCTATTACTGATGCAGAATATTGCCCCTGGGAAATTTCTACAAACATAACTTTTGCAAAATCTCACCGTGCTGGAAGCATGGTGATAGGAATTGAGCAATTATTTTCCTTTACTTAGGTGAGGAGAGATTGGGAAGAGTCTGGGAGACTTCAGCTGCACCTGCCTCAGATAGTAGTATTTCTGCAGTGTCTTAGATGAATGGTTGTCTTGTCTGTTTCCTAATGATCAGTATTATGGGTGGAGGGGAGAGGGAGAAATCCAGGAGTGCCTCTTTTTCATTTCTCTAACATATAATACAGACACAGAAGTGTTTCTGCCCATATGGCCTTTAAAACTTTCTGTGTGTATAACCTGACTGATGGATGTCAATAGCAATGCATGCTCACTCACTGTAGATTTCCACTGTGGAAGATCACTCTACATAAACCTTTCCTGTCTTACACAGACACACACACACACACACACACTCTTCTATTCCAAACAGCTAGAAACCCTGACTCGCCATAGTCAGACACCTTCCTTTCAGGCTGTGTGCTCTTGCTCCTGTATTGTTCATTCCCTAAATGTTTGCTGAGCTAAAGGAAACCAGACTCCATTCTCCTCTTCATAGTTCCCTGCTGATTGTGCCAGGTTTGGCTGATAGTTTGACCTGTTGCAGATGTCCACACCGTCATCAGCAAGACCAGCCACTGTTTTGCTTTATATTCTTGATGGCCTTTAATATCTAAAAGTCCATAATAATCTGTGTAGTCACTCTTTATCTATCATGATAGTTTGGTGTATGAAGAAAGATCTAAAAGTTGGATTAAATGTAGCTTCCCTGAGCCTGAACTTACAGTGGCTCTCTTGACTCATCCGTTGGGGTTTTGAGGTATTACTGAAGTGTTTAGTTGCAGCAGCATTGTTTCTCTAAAGATGGAAGAGGAAGCTTTATAAAAATGTGCAGTTGTATGAAAAACTGGTATATGAGGGAAATAGTTACTAGCCTCTGCTACACAGATCTCTATCCATAACAGATTATACATTAGCAACAAATAACAGTAGTTTTAGAGTGATAGTGCAGCCTGGGAATTTAGTTTGTATATTATAGTTTTCCTAACTATACTTAAGACAAAATATTAAGGTATAAAAACAAAAATCCTAGATTTTGTGGAATTACAGAAGTATGTTAGATATTTGTTCCTTTTAAGATATTTAACGGTCTTTTTTTCTTCTTTTTTTTTTTTTTTTTTTTAAGTGATTATGAGCAGTAATTAGATCAAATTCATCTTTAGCACCAATTTGTGCTGAAACTGGTCAGGTTTACTTTAGGTATTTTTTGAGGGCTTGGTCTCTAAAAGGAAATGCTCCCTTCCAGAAAATTTTAATGATTTCTGTCTATTTTTCTGTCTATTTCAAGCACATGTGAAATGCATTACAAAAAAAAAAAAAAAAAAAAAAAAAGCTAGGATATGTAGGATATGTACTTTACGTTTTGGAAGATATTAAAAATCCCCAAAAGTCCACCAAAGCAAGAGTCAAACAGAAATTTGATACCAGATACTTCTCACCATAGGGATTTTGAACTTTCTTTTTATTCCTGTTATATTTCTTACTTATAAGAGGTAAGCCTTGGCAAGTTCACTATGAGAGACTGGATTTTCTTTACGTTTTATTTTTGCTTACTGGAATTATATTAGAAAACTTCTTTTATAGTATGAAAATGTCTTAAGTCCTCCTTGGAAGAGCATTTAGTTTATTAACTTTGCCTCTATCACTACTTACAATAGTATAAACTGTAGCAATTTTGGAATTTGGGAGTTGAATATAAATCTGCATTCTCATACTGAGTATCTCTGGGTGTTTTTAAATGTGTGAATACTGTAAGTGAATATGTAGCACTGGAAGCAGAAAGAATGATGTTTGTTTATATGCAGTCTTTCATACACCGGATTCTTTCTAGGAAAGTCAATATTACAGGTTCAGAACTGAGAGCTCACAGCCAGTCTTTTCTCCCTTCAGATTGTTCCTAGCTAACACTCAACTAGAAATTCTCCTTTTAGCGTTGTCTCTCTGGAGAAAAAGGAACTTTGCAAGTACTAAAAAAGAAAAGATGAAAAGACAGTAAAAGAAATAGGAGTTGAATGATAGTGATAATGGAGAGAAAGGAAAGAAAGAAATCAAAAGAAATAAAATGTTTCCTTGTTGATCTTTTCCTTGTACTCCACTGATCTTTCAGTTCATAAAACAAACAGGCTAAAGAATTAAGTAAACTATATATCTTTAATTCTGCTTTCCATGGAAACAAACACTTCTAAAACTCTTTCACAATTTTGAGATAATTTAATAACTTGTGTTGTCACAATATGCTGCAAGACCTTTTGCCCACCTGAAGAGTTACATTGTCAGTGTTGCATAAGCACCTGCGGTTTCAGTCTGGCATAATGGTGCCTTTGTGTTAGGCACAGTGCAAACAAATCACCCTGACTAAAGACCTTGCAGTCTGGGAAAATGGCGATGTCCAACAAATGGAAAAAAAAGCTGGCACGTCTCTGAAAGGGCCTGAGATCAAGATAGCAGTAAAATTAATATGTGCAGCTAATAATATAGAGCAATTGCTCCTTGTTAATTAGCTGTGTGTGCTTAGATAGCCTTACCTTGCAAGCATCCAGTCAGGGATCACTTCTAAGAGGGGATTAAGCAGTGCTTTTTCTGCAGCGATTTCTCTCTCACAGCAGCTTTTTCAGACTACTCAATTTTATTTTTAACATGTTTGATTCCAAGTCCACAGATGCTACGGCTTAGGTACGGCCTTTATATTGCTGCATAAAGTACTGAAACTCTGGGTCTGACTCTGTGCTGCGGGCAGCCAGCTTTGTGTTGTGGGGCTGCTGCTGAGCAGCGTCAGCCTGGTGGAAGGGCCACAGGAGGATGGGGCGGGAGGGCTGGCCTGTGAGCTGCCACCCAGCACAATGCTTTTGGACTCAGTTATGTGTGGGGTTACGGTGGTCTTCTGGAGCTCGTAGCTGTCTTGTGACATTTTCAGTGCTGAGGATAATTTAGAGAGCCTGTCCTGGCACTGAATCAGCCAGGCCTGGGCCTGGCAGCTTAGCATTGGCTTAAAGATTGGGCAGTGCCTGCTCTGAACCGCGCTGCTCACTTATCTGCCCCAGAACACAGCGGTGGCAGTAGGGCAGCATTTATCTTTCTCATAACCTCAATTCTGAGTAAGTTTTGGTATGCTGTGCTGTATGTGATGGACTTACTTGAAGAAATTGCTCAGTAGCTGGTTCCTTCATAGTATTTGTTGCCTTGCCCTGACTGCTTCTCTCAGATTGACCTTGACAGACTGATTTTGAGGAAGAACTACAGTTAGGTGTGTTGAGTCCTATACTTTGTCTTCACACTAGATTACAACTTCCAGTACTCCCAGCCAGTGCTGAAAAATGGGCACTGCATACAGCTTTCTGTGGTGGGTTTGGCCAATTCTACCAAGCTTGCTTTACCCAAGAAACAGAAGGGGACACTTGTAAGACTATTGCCCTGCACATCTTTGAGGTGCTTTATTTACTATCACTGAAATATGAGCATTGTGTTGAGGCACAGGATCCAGCAAATACTGAATGTTTATATAAGACTGCTTGCTTTAGTATGAGTTGCTTAGTTTCAAAACAAATTTAGTTTTAATCACTTTACTACACAGTATATTTGAATGCAACAAAATGCAGTGTAACAAAATGAATGCAAAAAAAACCCTCAAGCCTTCAATTACTATGGATGGTAATTTTCATGTTAATTCTGCATCCTTTAGAGGAAACTGTGTGCTCCTTGGATCCTGTGAGTTACACCACTGACTTCAGTGGGGCGCATTTTCACTCAGATTTCAGAAACAATTCACTGGGAAAAGAATATAGTTTTGGATCATTTCTCCATTATTTGCTGTGGTATGAATAATGATGTTTTTGAAATAACAAACTGTATAAACTTCTTTATACAGATTTGCTGTCTTAATATTTAATGCAGTAAGATTTTATGGCTGAAAATGTATAAAATTACTGTGCTAACACTCAGCTAGAAATTTAAAAAAACCTCAAGTGTTTGAACTTTTTTTTTTTTATTGAAGTGCCTATATCAAAATACACTTATTTACAGCCAAAAGTTTGAATAAGAATATTAAAAGAAAAAATGAAAGGCCTGCACTGATTCTAGTGTGAATGCAAACAAGCATTTCTTAATACCTTCAGGAACAGTTCTACAACAGCAAGTGAAGGGCAGTCAGTTCTGGAGTGTGATTGGTCTCACTATGAGTTTGTACTAGACAAAGATTTTGTTACCCCACAATTACTTTTCTAACTTGCTTGAAATCTACAGATTGATAGTTTAAGATTGAAAGTGTTCTCTGCTTTCAAGACATAAGCTGCACTACTGCTTAAACTAAGCACGAAAGGAAAAGTTCTGACTCTATTTATTTTTAAAATATATAAACTTTTTAAAATGCTTCTTTGTTTACATGGATAAGGATTTCTTGTTCATTTTCCAGAATGCTTTGTTTATGAGCTGAATCATTACAGTGGTAGTCTAGCAGATGTGTATGAAAGCATAATGATTTTTTTGATGGTATTGAGACATTGTAGTAAAAGACTTTTTTTTTTTTTTGGTGGACAAAGAATTAGATGAGTTGTTACTGTGACTCTTGTTAGTTATACAACATCTCAGTTTTGATCTGTATTACCACAGTTGTTCAAAAACGAAGTCTCCAACAGTATCTGTCTCTCTTGTCTTTCAGGGGAATTTCTATGATGGAAAGAAATTTCCACTTAAAATATAAAATCTGTATGGTTTGTAGTGGTCAGTCACATGTGAACCACAGTGTAAAGCCACAAAACTCATTGTGTGCTATAAAAACATACTCAGAAACAAAGGTATTTTATATCTTAGCTAGTCTAGCTATATGCGTAAGGCTAGGGTAGCGCTAGTGGAAGCTTCAGAAATTTACTTGATGTTTTGTTCAGACTAAACTAATTAATACAGATGTTTTTCAGCTTCTCTCTTCAAAGAAATAAGGAAAAATGCAGTTTTTTTGGCTTAACATTCTGTATGGTAGAATGTTTTTCAGTTAACAACAACGAAAGTCATTTAAATGATGTAGTTTGTGTGCCCCTTGTATTGATCTCATAGAATATCTTCCAAATAATAACTGATTAATTTCATGAAAACTGGCGTCGTTCATTGAGTGATGCTGTTTTCTTGAATACTGATTTATCGTTGATACATATAACTTCCGTTCATTTTTTCTAGCAATTAACACTATACTAATGCATGTAACAAACATTGGTATATGCTTCCATATGGTGATTTACCTTCTTTTGACTACTTCATTATTATTCTCCTCTTTTATTACAATTTGCTGATACTGTTATGTTTTCTGCTTCTTCATTATTATGTGGTTCTCTGCTTTCAAGTCCAGTGTGGCAGAGTTGATCCCTAGCAACTAGTATTCAGAAGTAGATTTCTCCTGTATGAGCTTGTATTCCCTCAAAACCATTTAAATTTATATCATCTCCAACAAACAACTGACTATTCTTGTCATTTCCCTTTGTTGCTTCCCCAGTTCTGTATAGATGAAGCATCCCAAGACTACATCATTCCTGAGCTCACCACAAATCCTGTCATTTTATGTATGAGGGGATATTGTTTTGCCTCACACTTCACTCTTACAATTAAATTGAACTTAATTTGTCTTTTAAGAGTTTTCTGTTGTATAATGTTGCCATTCACAGATTCTGTTGTTTTGCTGACATATTTTTCCTGGATGTTTTATGTATGTAAGGGGTTCTCAGCTTAAGGACCTGTGCATATCCAGTGGCCAGCTTTCCCATTGCTTAAAACAGTGATTTAAGCTTTTATGTATTATATTCTGTTTTTTAACTATTCTTTTATTTTTTCCTGCGTTCCTCCATGTAGGCTATAGACAGCTTCTGATAAGGAAATTGCTATATTTTGGTCCTGGTACCTTAAAAACAAAGATTGATTGAAAGTGATGGTATTACTACATTAGGAATTTTCTTATGTTGCTAATACAAAACCAATTAAATAGGAGTTCTCAGTCTTGTTTTCTAGGAGTTTAAAAAGAAAGGCATATATTTCTCTTTTATTCCCCTGAGTCTGGTGGACTGACATTTAGGCTTATTTACTTCTCATACTACTACAATGTAGCACCTCCACTTTAAACTCCTATCAGTTTGCTGACATGTGTAAGATGAAGGAGAGAATGTTTTTTGCTGCTGGTTTAACATCACTTTCAGATTTTGGAGTGATTCATTACAAACATCTTCTCTTTCTCTGAATTTTTAAGCCGTTTCAGAAGAAAGAAGTATTGGATTATGTCAGTCTTAAAGCTATGCTAGACTTAAAATGCAAATGTGGAAAGAGACAAGATTCAAAGATGTCCTCTGATAAAGCACTCTTTTGGCTGATGTGGACACTTCATAGCTGCTTATTTTGAGCTTAGGTTTTATGGTTCTCACTATTAGAAGCTTTGCTGGAGAAGTAAAAGTAATAAATCTTAGTTATGACAAAAGGTGCAATAACTTCATAGGAACTGGTTCTGTTTGTAAATTCAACACGAGCTCACTTTTTAAACTCCCTTACTGGAATTTATGATATCAATTATATAAGCGTCTTAGGAATATCTTGAAGAAGACAAAGTACGTACTGCCTAGCAATAAGATAAAAAATGTATTTCAGGCATACTAAAGAAGCCAGAATTTAATAGTGTGGTAACGAGATGCCAGCTGTCAGAACGCTTTGTGAAGATGGAGTGGAACTTGAAACATTAGGATGTCTTTTTCTTATGTCTACTGTCTGGAGTTCTGCCGTTACCTTAATATAGCTTGACCAAGATTTTAATTTTACTTCTACTAAAAATCCAATAATTGCACTCATTCTGTTTTTGTGTGTGTATATGCACACACACAGATTGTCAGACATTAGCATTGTTTTCTGATTCAGAAACCAGCATGGTTTTGGAAATTGTGAATTACAAAGAAGGTGGGAATAGCATTTGTCAATTCTACAGTTATCAACAGAGCAGATAAGCTGGTGAGCTGTTCTGATATTCCAACTGTTTGATTTATATAGATGAGTTGAAGCAATTGTTGATAGCTTCTGTTGAAAAGTCCTTCCCTTTCTTCCTTTGGTGGCTAAAGAGCACCACTAAAGGGTGCCAGATCAGTGAAGTGTTCTCTTTTGTTGTTTGGTTGTTTTTTTTCCTGATGCAGAGTTTAAACCTTTTTCAGTTTAAAGACTGAAATGGAAGAAACAAAAATTAGTGCATACATTATCTGAATTCTGAGCGTACTACTGCAAAGAATGCTCTCCTCCTGCTATTGGTTAAAATCTCTAAAAACATAATTTTCTATATTTATTGTTATAAAGAAAAAGTACTGAAGATTTTCTTATTGCAGTCTTTATCTATAAATGTTTAATCTATAAATGTATAAGTTTATGATGGACTGCTTAGTGGAGCTTCTGTTAGCCTTTGTTAGCAGGAAGTTTAGAGAAGCAGATAAGCATTTAGCTTTTAGCTCTGCTGTGGCTCTGGGCAGTGATTGCAGAGAGTGATTAGAAAAAATGGCAATTCTAATGGTCGTGAAGGTGTTTGTCCTAAATTTGACATATTTTCTTTAAATTTTAATTTATCAGAATATGTTCTAAGTGGCTTTCAACAGTTAACTCTTAAGGTTCAGCTTTGAGATATAATTCACCGTCTGTTTGTCTGCTATTTGCATCCGTGATGATTGAAATACTGTTAAAGTGGTCTTGAGGTCTGTTAACAAAGTTGTCAGAGGTACAGTGCCTGCATAACAAGATGAACTTTTGCAAAGAGTCTGCAGTGAGCAAACGGTACGAAGGAGTTGATGTCTCTTTCAGGAAGCTCAGAATGCATAGATAGGTAAGCCTTCAAAAATCTCTAACACTCCTTCGACACCTGGATTTTCTCTCTTTCCAGCAGAGGTAAGATAGACTGGAATCCTTTCAGAAAAGAGAAGTATTACATCTTGGACCAAAAAAATAAACAAACTATGCTTTGGAGTTTGGGAAAGGATTGTACAAATACTGGTCTGGCAAAACTTGAGCTGGCTTCCTTGTGGAACCCATTCTTATGTTTATTTGATGCTTCACAATAGATTTAATCCAACTGTTTGTAATAGTGCAGGTGTTTTTGGTCAGTTGTTCAAAGAACATCCTTACTGATGTTCTGAAAGGCCAATCTGAGAAAAGCCAGCTTCAGCTGTTCTGGGGAGCCTCATTTGCTTCTTCAAGGCCCCTCATTACTCAAGGAATTCTGTTCTCTTTCAGTATATCTGAGCATGGAAAAGATAACTTTCTCTGAAAAACAGAATGAATTGGTCTTGAAAATATTTATCCTGATACGTGAAATTGCATATTCAAGTCAGTGTGTGACTTCATAGTGCTTATTTTAGGAAATAATTTTGGTTTTGCACAGAAATTCACTTGCCCAGAAATAAGGTGACAGTTTTCTCTGGGTTATTTGTTTCTAATTACTCACTGTTAAACATTAAGCCAGTTGATACAATCTATTTAAAACTGAGATGATTAATTGTCTCTTCCACAATATAACTACCTTGCATGTTCCAATCTTCTTACCTTTGTATTTTGGCAATAAATTGTCTCATTTTGCAAGTGGAAGTTTCAAGGGAGACAGAAATTGAATTTATTTAGGTGCAAGTCAGCTGAGGAAACAGCTGTCATTTCTAGGTAACTTTGATGTTCCTATCTATTAATAAATGAAACTTGGGAATAGATTAAATACAACTTCTAGCAGCTAAGTCCACTTTTGTTTCCGACAACAGGTAGGGAGTGTGTTAACTCAGGTCAGTATTTTCAAGAATATATTCTGTTCAGAAGAGTAGTTTTGGTGTGCTTTGCCAGATGCTGCACTGAAATTGTCTATACAGTTAATTTCCTATTTGATTCCTTAGCTTGAGGTGTCACTGTCTCAGTTTGTGTTGTGGGATTGCTTTTAGGAGAAATAAATATTGAAAGCTTTCATAAATGCTTTAGCTTCTCTGATCAATTATTTTTGTATAATTGTTATACTTTCCAACCACTAAGCAGCCTTACTTAGGAATGAATGCTCTTAATGGGAATTTTATACTTTTTTCATTTTTCTAGAAAAAGTAAATTCCTTGCTTATATCCCTGTATTTTGACCCTGCTATTGCTATCAGTATAATGCATTTTCTTCTCTTGGAAAGAAATGCATTAGATGGATTAGCAAAGTACTAAAAATATCTTTGCTTAACCACCAAATTATATAACCATCCGATTTCTGTTGGCTGCTGCTCTCATGCTGTGGTGCATTTTAGAAATCTGTACTTTACATTACATCCAGCAGAAAAAAAAAAAATCTTTTTTATATCAGATCTTCTTTCAGAGATGCAAGTATGTTTTTTATTCCTCTTTTTTTTTTTTTTTTTTTTTTTAATATTAAGTATTCATTTTTAGTCCAAAATGTTAAAAGTAAAATATACCGAAGGCTTCTGATAACTGATAACATTTCAAAATCTGAAAGTGCTGCTTCTTTCATATGCTGTGTTATTTCTTTTTTGGCCACTCTGGTTTGGTATGCCTGTTACTTTCTTTAGATTTATGGTTTGTTTTGTCTGGGGGATATTTTTTAATGAACAATAAATTAGATCTCTGCTGAAGGCTGTGGAAGTCCGAAATAAGACGAGTCACTTTCTAGAAAGATTGCAAATACAAGAGAAGATCGGGTCAACGTGACCAGCTGTAAAGCTGGGTGTCTTCTTCCTTCTATGCTTATAAGTCATACAAGTGAAATAATTTGAAGGAGTTAATCAGTTCTAGAGGTCTCTGTAGGGAGAGAATATGAAGAAAATCATTCATCTTCCGTAAGATTAATTAAATCTTTTTCACTTCAAGATTATCCTCTAAATTTCCCTGATAGATATGCAGTTATTTATCTCTAAGTAGTTCATTTCACTACTTGAGTGCATAAGTAGTACTGGTAAAAGTAGATGGTATAATTCAAAGAATTTTATGTGCATTGGTGAATAAGGGAAAAAGGGGCTCAGTTTAAAGAGGGCAGATAATTAACTGATCAAAAGTGTGTGATGAGATAAATTTATAGATTGCTGGCTTTTTTTCTTTGCTGCAAGAGACTGGTGTTGTATTGGGGTGGAACTGCTGCCTATAATCACATTGCCTATGGTTGGGCTGCAAGAGCTTGTTCTTTGCGAATGTGATGAGACAAGTTAGCTCCTATCCTAAGGTCAACAAAGCATCACCTTAGTCTGAAGCTACATCCGTTCCACTGTTTGTTTTTCTATTGTGTAGCTATAATGAAAAAGGAAAAAAACAAATGCGTGAAGAAAGGAAATGATATCATCAGAGCAATCAGTTAGCATTTAAGGGAAAAAGCTACATACAGCCAGCTGGCTAGAGGGCATGAGAACATCCTGAAAGATAACTGGGCATCATTTGTTGAAATACTCCAATACATCCAATATATTAATTTGCTCAGGGTTGATCAGAATCAATGCCTACAGTGCAAAAAACTCATCTATCTTTGGTTGTAAGTCTCTGGAGCTTGTCCACTATACACACATAAAATGACTGAAATGATCAAACCTAGTCAACTTGTCATCTTGCATACAATGATCAGCAACTCATCACTGTTGTTACTCAGCTGTTTCTGAGGAGAGGAACCTGCAGGTGTAGGGGGAAAGGTTTGCCAAGAGGTTATAAAAATACCACTTAATTTTAAAATGATGCATGTGATGTTACTCTTTTTAGGAGAAGACAAAACATGACTTTCTAAAGTTCTAATCAAAGAGCACTTCAATGGCTTATCACCCATTTAAACTGTAGCTTTAGAAAATAAAAGAATGAGTGGAATCTGTCAGATTTTTAAATTATTCTTCATGTAATCCATTCTGAAAATACCAAACATTGGCTCTGCTGACATTAACAGGAAAACTCCCACCGATCGCAGTAATACCAGGACATTACTGATGGAACAGTGTTCTTTATGAGTTGAGTACTTTGGGAGATGGTGAGTTAAATGTACAAAGGTAGCCCAGTTAACCATGCAAAAACCTTCAAGTTTTAAGTGTGCAGTCCTAGGTGTCTGCTTTTCCTAATTCCCAGGAAGACTAAAATTCTGGGCTTATTTTATGAATTGCAGAGAACTTCCTGAGATCTAGTCACTTCTCTTTCCAAACACTAAAGCTTCTGTAATAGTCAGTGTGTCACATTCTGTCTTCTGTTACTCCTGCTGAATGTCGTGCCATTCTGCACACTGTTCCAAAAAATCCTGAGATTTCAGTATGATGCAGCTTAGTACAAGTGGGAGTGACAGAATTTATTCTAGAAAGATAAGCCAGCTCAGTTACTAAGGATATCCATATTTCTGGAAATTAGGGAGACTTTGCTTTGAAAAGCTTAACTGAGGATACAGTTTAGTTTTTATTACTCTACTATAAGATCTCGTTTCTGGTTTTGCATCTTTGTGAGAAAAATCATTTATAGATTACATAGTTTACATTGGAAATAGCTGATTATAAAGGTTGCTGTTACTTCTTTCTGGAATGAATTTGTTTTTCTGTTGCAAAGATCCTCAGCCTACTAGCTGATTAAGGAAAATAAAAAGCATTCAGCATGGTTTGTTTGCCTCAGCTTTGCTTGTCCAGCAGATGTTTCTGGAAGGCCATCAAAACTATGGTGCCAAATTTCCCTATTTATGGTGCTTATCACTTTGCTAGTGGCAGCGCACGCTGGGTGACTCTTCGCACGTGTGGTGGGACAGAAGCTCCTGAGAAAAAGGAGGGTGCTAGAACAGCTCAGCCAGCTGGCTCCCAGCTGTGCTTGTGTCCCAAAGGGTCTTCAGTGGTGGGTATGGAATGTGCTGTGAAATCCTGGTAGCGACAATCAGACAGCTGTGTGAAAGAGGAGCAATGGGAAGGATCTTGATCGAGAGTGGGTTGCTGTTACTTCCTGATAACTCAGTCAGCAGCCTACTCACATGCTGCTCTTCCCCCAAGTATTCATTCAGCCCGGAGCTGCCTGTGGGTTAGGTAAGTTGGCCTTGTGAGCCACACATTGTGTGTGCCCTCAGGCCACAGGCTGGACATCAGGTGCACAGCTGATCTTAGTTACATGAGTTTTCTCTCCAAGCATGCCAGAAACTTCAATGTGATCTTTCAGCAAATCGGTTATGGTGAGGAACAGGGTTAGAAATATGTGGCCAGGCTACAAGGACTGCATTGCAGAGCAGTGCACAAAGTGAGCCAACAAGCTTGGTTCTCTCTGAGGCAGTGGATCTGTTGTATTTTTGTGGTAATGTGGAAAACCATCCTTGTTTCTGGAGGCTCCTACCAGCTGAGGCAACCAGCTCACAGTCAGGACTGCTCTTGTACAACTGCCCAGCTTCCAGTTGTAGAGCACACTTGCTCAGTATTTCACTGTGTTGTGCATATTCTTTAGTCAAGTTTGCATATGTACTCTCAACATGTGCAAAGGGAAAGATTGCATAATCTGACCTACTTTCAGAATAGTATCTGATGAATACTGGTGTACTTCTACATTGGTGAATGCCATTTAGGCTCTGTTAAAAAGATAGGCTAGGGACTGAGTGCTTAAACTACCATGATTAATAGCATTGTGCAGTAGAGTGAGTTTTAATAGAATATATTGCCATAGTTCCAAAGGAAGCTAAATATGTAGAATTTAGTGTATACTCTGTATTCAGGAGCTGACCTTTTGACAGTAACTGTGAGATAATAGACAGCAGAATCTTGCTAATTCATGCTAAGGACTTAAAAGATTCATCATGGATTACTTCATTTTACAAGTTAGCAAGTAAGTGAAACATGATGACAAAACGGAAGAGATGCACGCTTTCACGGTATGTTCTCTGCTAATTTATCTTGCTGGTAGCAGTTTAGTTGTGAGTATATTCACAATATACAAGCTACTGGATAGTGATATCATTAATAAAAGCAAAGTGATGTCATGAAATGCAGATTGTTTTTAAATATATTCAACAAAATGAGAAATCTTTTAGTTATTAGTGTGTGGCAACAGTGAATTAGTTGTAAAGGTAATAGATACTGGGTTTTAGCATTACTAAAAATGTTCTCTTTACATATGTGATGTACCATAGAGTAAGTCTAACTAAAAGTACTTGAGGAAAATAGTTTACAGGAGTAGTATCTAGGTGCATAAGGTAAAAAGCATGTGAAGTTTAATCTTCTGACTGAATTACTTTTACAGAGCTAAACTGCCAACTTACACTCAATCTTAAAATAGTATTCCCAAGCTACAGGCTTATTTAAACACCTTCTCATGCCTTCCAGTATGCAGTATGTTTCTTAGCATTCCAAAGAGTGGAATAGTAAAGTAAATATCTTGGGATTAGGACAGAATAAATATCTCCATTCTTAAAGTGTCTGCATTTTTTTTTTTTTTATGATCAGGTTTTCAGATTTTTCTGAGTTGTGTTCTCATATTAAGTACTATTGAAAGTACAGTTGTACTACTGGTAGCATATTCTTAAGTGACCAGATAAAACCTTTTCATAACACCTTAGGAAATGGCACTGAGCAATATAATATTCTTTATGATCTTAGTGAAATGAGGAGCTGAAGCCTCTCTGGGCTGGAAAGATCATGCACACTTGTTACTGTGCACTGGTGTGTCAGCAGAGAAGTCTGACTAAATAAGGCAGCGCATGAGTGGAGCTTATCAGTGTTTGACAGGAATATAGTCCACTAACAGCTGATACAGAAGCCCATCTTTTCTGTGCTATCATTGGCTCTCTATACTGCGCACAGATGTATGTTTATCATCTACTGATTCTGCTCAAAACTTAGTCCTCTACCTTTTCTTTTTGTTGTTATTTTATCTGAGAACTCATGCTAGTGAGCAGAAACCCTTATAAAACCAAATTTATTTACATTTGTATTTGCATTTCTATACATACGTGTATTATATGTGATGTACTCAGCTTTCAGTGTGTAGTGAAGAGATATACTGTCCCTACTGTTTTTTCTCCTACCAAATACACTGGAGTGGGTCAATGTTGTTTGGTAATACAAATGAAAAATGTGAAACTTCATGCATGTGGGGATGCCTTTATACTACTGCTGTGCACTAAGAAATGTTTAAAAAAATATCTATAACATTACAGAAGCAGGTCCTGGCTGATTATGCCTTCCTTGCTGTGAGGGACTGACAGAACTCGAATGAGTGACCAAGTTCCCAGTGACCTTTCTGAGAATGGTGTTGCACTTTGTGTATTTGCAGGGAGCTTTTTTCTTTCCATAATAAAATACCAGCATCAGCATTGTTTCAGTATCAGTTTTTCTATTATATGTAGTGTGATTGTCAGATTATTTTTTTACCCATATTGTGCAAGGGCTTGGGGATTTGAGGACTTCAGAAATAAAGGCATTAGGACAATAAATGATCTTTAATATCTGATAGTAGCTGATCAGCTATATAAACTATCAAAGGAGGCAAACTTGGAACCTGCAGACATATTTTGATGGAAGAAATGAACTTATATTCATTTATGCAGATATGTGTGGGCATGTGTAGCCTTTCATTTTTAGGGATATCAAATGCTAAATTCTTATCCTTCCTTATTCAAATGAATTATTGACAGAAGTTTCTGTTATCCAAAGTAATAAATGCATTTTACACTGAGTGGGTGTTTCAAGAATAGCAAAGGAGTGCCTTTCTGTTCTCCACAGCATGCTGTTGATGTCTTGTTGCTCCTGACCATCTTTTGCTACCATCTTCTCGAGTCAAGAAGGGAAGAAGGGACAGATGGATGGAATGACAATGTACCCTTTTTTAAAATTAATTGCACTGAATTTATCTTTTCATATTAAACCTTCTTCGTCTTTCTTGACCTCAGATGTTTTACTCACAGCAGTTTTTATACTGAAAAAAGTAGTCTTGATTATGAATTATTGTGATATTACTGTAAATGTGAAGCAGACATTATAAATTTCTCAGATAAAATCAGATCCAGTGCACTTATGGCTTTTTGCTGCACACTGTGCATGTTTTCTGCTGCCTATTTTGTCAAGTCAGTATCTTGCTTATTTATTCTTCTATATCTCGTCATTAGCATCTTCCTGTTCTTCCAACATGACTGTTCACCCCCTCCTTGTTTCCCATTCATATAGGAAGCCACATGAGGAATGGGGAGTGCTCAGAATCCTTCTGAGAACATTCAGAATGCTCAAAGACTGTTGTATGGAAACCCTACATTTTGTAGAAGTTACTCATTTTACTATATGCAGGATGACATAGAATGAAGACTAAAACTCAGAAGTCAGTTTAGGGAAGAATACTCTGATAACTTTGTGTCACTCATAGCCCTGAGAAAGAGGCTTTTTAGAGACAGATGCCTCTAAAATGATAATTGCAAGGGAAAAAGAAAAAACTTTTTGTGATTATTTTTTTTCCCTTTTTTGTTATTTCTTCTCTACACTTGGAAGGAGAACTTAGGCTTCCTTTCTTCAGAAATGTCTTTCTCGACTGTTTGGACAAAGAGAAGACTATAATGTGTATTGTGCTAAGAATGCTTACCTGCATTACATTCCAGCTGGCTGTTTGCTAAAGGTGGTAATTTCTTATGTGCCATGGAGGATTGCAAAAGAATAAAATAGACCAATGCCTGATCAGGAGTGATGCATATAATCCTGTTTACCCAGCATGTGTTATTTGCTTTTTCCAAAGTTGATTGTTCTCTTGTTTTGTTTTTTTTGTTTTGTTTTGTTTTTTAAAACCAAGTGTAGTGTTAAAAACAAAACAAAACAAAAAAAAAACCTGCAGTTTTAGCTGAAATCCATTCTGTAGCCAGGTTTGATTGCCCTGATGTGAAGTCATAATTCAGTAGCATCGTTGTAGGCAATATACTTGAGAATGTCATTCTGTCCTCTGGAGACATCTATGGTAATGGTACCAGATGAATAAGCAGTTGATTGGGGTGCTTGCCAACAGAGCACTCGTGAAAGGTTGACAGCAGATGTGCAGTGTAATGGACTGTTTGCCATGTGTTTGAAGGCTCCTGTACTGTTTTTTATGTGTAGCTCTCCTTCAAAATAAAAGCTCCTCCACACAGCAAATGACGTCACTTTCAGGCTGCCATTTCTCTACTGTGCTCAAAGTATTTTGTCTTTTTGTTATAATGTCAGCAACACCCCAAGTACTGAGCTGGATGCAGTACCATACACCTGTCTGTTCTGCATGCAGAGATACACGGTGTGTCCATGGAGGTGCAGAACCTGGATGGCCTTGGTGACTATGTGTGAAAACATAGTAAAGCCCTTAAAATTCTTTAATAACTTAGATGCTTTTATTTCCAGGAATATTATTAATGAACTTTATCTGTTTTAATTTCTAAAAATGTATTTTGCAAATATTTTGGGTACTTCAATCATTAATTATACAGAGTTACAAGTTTGTATTTTCATGTTATTTCAGATCTATTTCTACTGTTGCCTTTATCAATATTTTATTATGTTGCTTTTACACTGTGTGAAATATCTGGCTTTCTTATGAAGCTAGTTAATGCAGCTCAGCATTCTGCAAAACATGCCTTGTAGCGCCTAAATATCTCCTCATATGTAGGGGAAATAATTTGCAAAGCTTTATAGTATCATGGAAATCAAAACTTATTCAATTGTCCTTGAACTTTAAAGCAGAATCTGTTCAGTTACTGTCTTTTTAATTGCTGAATGAGACATGATACACTTTTGTATAAGTTTACTTGGCTGAACTTTAAAAGAAGTAGAATCAAGCTTGGGGGCTGTGCTTAGAACCTTGTTTGCTGTGTTGGCTTCCAGTGCGTTTTGTGGCAGGTGTCTTAGGCACACATAGAGACAGACAGAGGAAGAGCTTAACATCACACACTAGTGTGTTAGAGACGTGCAGTCACTCTAGTTTTGTACTGAACAGGAGCTAAAAAATAAATACTTCTATGGACAACATTTTGTCATCTGAGATGATCACCCTGACTTACTCCCTGCCCCACCCAGACTCTCAGATTTTCTCATTTACATTAAATACAAATGTTTTGACTAAAAATACAAATTTATGTGAAAATATCTAAGAATGATTTAATATTTAAGAAAAAGACCCACAACCTCCAGCTCATCAGCTAGGAGCTTTGCTATGATTAGGCTGTATTTTCAGAGTCTTATTGTTTTTCTGTACCTTTGTGCAGCCAATGCTCCCAATTACTTCAAAATTCAAAACTTTCTGAGATGATTTTATGTGACTGTTCACTGAGTGTGAGCTTTCTTTTGTATCCAATGCTGATGAAGTCTCATGTGTCTGATAGTTCATCTCTTCAAAATTTTCTTCATCTATGTCCACTGGTAATGGACTGTACTGTTAATCCTGCAAATCCAGAAGCAGAGTGTCTGTAATGTGCAGATGGGATTTCATTTTCTTAAAATAAGCCAATTTGAAAGCTTTCATACTGAAACCTATTAAAATATATATATATAATTTCCAAAACTGTAATTCACATTCTTTAGCTTTTTGCAGAGAACAAATGAAATAAACTTGACAGGAAAAAAAAATCTCCTTCAATTCCACCTGCTGGAATACATTATTGTCTCTTATGGAACAGGAGCCTTTGTCATACAGTACAGAAACACAATTTCAAATTTCTAAGCTTTTGGCAGATACATTTTTCACATTGTAAACATACATTCTGCTTTTGAGCACTGAAATGCTACTTCATGTAAACACACCTGAAACTTCTAAGTGGAATATCTCATTGCAAATATTGCAAACTCTGTCTTGTAGTAAATGAGAAGGACAGGTCCTGAGATTTTACACTCAGGATTAAAAAAAATATATGCGTAGGCTCTGTGATAAAGAGGCCAAGGTCTGTTTTCTCTGTGTAAATCTCTACAGATTTGAAATTATTCCACATCTGTTGTGACCTGTCCTTGTACTAAACCACTGTACTTTAAAATATTTCTTTGTTCTAGTAACTCTCAACGTACTAGAAGCAATTCAGTTGCTTTTGTCATTAAAAACCAAAAAGTTGTACAAATAGTTGGCCTCTTTGCAGTAGTTTCTGTTGGGGTGAACATCTTGGTGTTTTCTTTGTGGGCTGTGAGGGGAGACTGATCAGAAACTTGAGTTGTCCTTTTAAATGGATCTGGAAGCAGCATGAGGAACCTGTTCATCCTGAGAAAGGGAGCTGTAGTCTTCTCTGCTTTGCTGGGAAAAGTATGTGAGGTTTGTAGAGGTCATCTATAGTGCACTAATACGGGGGATAATTTTTCTTTCCTATACTCAAGTTACGATATACTAAGCAAATATTTATTAACAGACCTTTCAGACGCAGTGCAGTGCCAGCAGCCACACTGTGCACAGACTGGGTATGAGGGTTCTTCTCCCTCTTGCAGAAAGCACTTTAGTATACAAACACAACGCGTTTCCTCCTTACTTCTGTTATAAGCAAATAAGCCAAATTAAAGATAGGAATGTTTCTGCTGAATCAGAGTGTTAGAATCACAATATATGCCTCTGCTTTGATTCTCCCCGTGTCTTTGAGCAATTTTTCTTCTAGCAGTTAAACGAACAGCTGCAGCACTGTCTAGTAATTATGCTTATGACTGCTAGGCTTTGCTAAGTGTTCAACAAATTGCTGTAAGTTTCTTTTCTTGTTCTGTCCTGGCATTTCACCAAAGTCCAACCATTTCTGATCTTTTCTTCTCTATATGTCATACACCACTTTTCTATAAAGGAGTGTTTCTGAGGTGCATGTTTCTTTTATGAAATTGTATTTTCCCACTTGTCATAGTTCATCCTAGCCTTCCTGGGTGCTGGTTGGCTCCTTTGAACATTCTTTCAGTTGTATGGATTTGGAACAGTCGATGGAACGGGGGAGATGCTTGCTCATACTGTCCTAAATTTGCTCAGATTGAGAGATTAGCTGCATTGTCATTCCACATTTCTACCACTATTTCCTTTAGCTTGTTTATAGACCATGGTGAGGTTTGTACTGTGCTGTGCACCTGTTCCTCTAAATCTTTCTCCTCTTTTCCATCTTGTCCTGTCTTGAAAACGCAGGGTGAGAGGGGGTGAGGGAAAGAAGATCTCTTACAGGAATTTCTCTTTCGGGGTTGTATTTCACTTTCGAGTTTTACCTTTGTCGCTGTAAGATCATGTGCCAAAGTCTTGGCGATGCAAAAGCTAGAAGATGTTAAGAATATACTCCAGAGTGGGGGTGACAATTCGGCCTGTCTGCAGCTGGTTCCCAAGTGTCCTTGAACAAGAGAGCTTGGGAACAGGCTGGATGAATTGTCTTAGTGACAGCAGCCCACTCGACTCCGAAGGGTTCTCGAACACAGCTGAGAGTGGGTAGGGATTTACTGGATGGAAATAACATAGAAGGGGAAACATCAGACTGACTGGGCATTGGCATTGCTCACAGTCCACGCTGTGTATCTAGTGAAGTGGGGGAGTCAGGAGCCACCATTCAAGCTCTTTGTAGTCAGTTCCCTGCATTACCACACCAGTTTGTCCACGCTATGGAGAAGAAAGTTAGCAGCAATAGGAGAGCAGGATTCCTGCCTTTCCATCTTCCTGAGCATTGAGCATCAGCAGCATCTTGTTGCCATACAGGAAAGAACCATGTCTGCATATTTAGATGAGGCCCAGCAGTGTTTCTTCAGTCAGGTGCAATGCCTCTTGCGTGGCTGATTGCACTGAAAAAAAAGCAGGCTTCAAGCAAAACAGATGTGGCTGTGTTTATTCTAGGTCTCAACTGTTATACTGCAGCCATATCTACATCTGTAGTGTTCTGGATATCTAAGCCCTGTGTCAGGGAATTACTTATTTGCATACAGTTTTCATGTGACAGCAGGAGCAGGGTTGATCCCTTTATCCCTGGGGTGCTTTCATGCAGCCATTCTACTGACACCTCTAAGTGCTTTATCTTGTCTCTCTTTTGTAGTGTATTTTTTTGTTTGTTTTGCAAGGTTTTTTAGTATTTTGCTTAGCATTTGAAGGTGATTACGCAGTTTGTATATGAAAATCCTCTTTATGTTTCTGTAATAATACTGCTAGCTATCTTTTTTTTTCCCCCTCCTTCTTAAGGTACTTTGATCACAGAGACTAGTCTGACACCTCCTTCTTACAGGGAGATTTCATCAAGAACTCTTTTTGCAATAAATACTTGAATGCATCATTCCTGACTTTTCTGAGCTGTTTGCAAGATAATTAATCAGCTCTGCACAGATTTGCCTTCTCTTGTAACTGGATTTTGAGTTGTACTACTTGTATATCATAGGTAATGTTAAGACTTTTTTTTTGTTTTGATACCTAAAAATGACCATTTTGGGGTATAATTTACTCTCAGTCAAGCTTTCACATTCAACAAACTTCCTCTGAAATCTCTCTTATGCTGGGCAGTTTATTTAAAGGCATTCGTTCTGTTACATCGCCATTTTGAGCATTGTATTGAGAATATTTCTTTCACTTTTAGTTTAGCCACGTCTTCATTGAAATATGCAATGCAGCATATGTTTGCTGACTAAAGGTCAAGCAACCTTATATAGTTAGAGGTGCCTCTGCAGTGCTGAATATTTCTTTTGCAGGATTGGGGCACTTTTTTTGTTGGTTTTCTTTTGTTTGTTTTAAGTCACATTCTTCTATTTCCTCCTATTTTGGAACTCACTAGTTTTGTAATCCTGGCAGCAGAGTGCCTAGGATTCAACCAGAAAAGTGGGAACTGTTTTTCACAAAAGACCCCTTCAGCTTGGCACCATGTCATGCTGCTGCTATGCATGTAGCTCAGGATCAGTCTGAGAGCAGGCACCCACACCTCAGGTTTCATACTTCAGTGTCCTAATCACAACAGAAACACAAAAGATGCACAGCGTTGCAGATTTTGCCTTTGGAAATGTTTTCTGAATACTGACCCATATTAAAATACGTATGCACTAGATGAAAAGCTTAAATTCAGAAAAAAAATGTGGGTCTTGAAACTCATTATCACAGACTCATATAAGTCCACATGATAGAAGGCAAACTGAATATGTCTCCTAGCATTTCCTGCAGTAAATTTAAGATTCCTCTTGTCCTAATGCACTGTTCAGCACCTAATCTATGCATCAGGTATGCTCCCATTCACTATGAGAGGTTCTAAGCATCAGGAATTCTTTACTTCCCATCTAAATGCAGCACTGCTGGGCTTCGTAATGCCTTCCCCTCAATCCCTGTTCTGTATAAAATGGCAGCAATTTGAACCTCTCAGAATGAATTTTACCAAGGTGCTTTGAGGACAAAGTGTGCATGCTGCAGGAATGCAAGAGAAATACCCAGTAAAATAATGAGTGGTTGAGCTTAGTGCCTGCCTCAAAGGCTGTACACAGCTATGAAGGCTCCTGTGTCATTCCGTTTGCTTCAGTGGTAGCTAACAGTTCATCTCTGTTGTTGTTTTTTAATTGGAGTGTATCTAAACAGCATGGACAGAATTGAAGATGATTAAGTAAACTTCAGGGTGACGCAAGTTAAAGATGTTGAAGTGTTTTTGTGTGTGAGGGTAGGAGCAGACTCAGGAAAAAACAGTGAAAATGAATTTTAATTTACACACTCTTTCACTGACAGGAGACAGATAATTCCAAAAGAAAAAAAAAAAAGTGAACTAAGATGATATTTTTAAATTAGCCAAAACATATTATTGTTTTGGTGATATGTATGCAGTATCAATTATTTTAACGAAAACATTCATTTTAAAATAAGTTGATAATATATCAGTTTTCTTTAATACGTTATTTAGGTGGCTGAAAGTAAGGAGTTTATGCTTTTGACGTATCACCACTTCATTAGGATATGTTATTCTTCAGCAACACATACTTTTCTTTGACAGCTATGAAGGAGGATTTTTAATTAAAATCATCATCATAGTCTTATTCTGTTACCGAATTTCTTATCGTTCCTAATAGGAGTAACATATGATTCTGTATGTAATGCAGTAGTACTAATTAGCACAATTTTTTACTGCATATCTTACTGAAAGAACAAAAAACATAGCTGAACTTGAGAATTTTGAACTAATGCTGTTTACATGTGCAAGTAGCCAAAGAGGATGCACCCTTCCCCCTTCATTGTTAAGTGGTAAATTGTTGCTATGGTGATCGCTCTTTCCATCTCATCAGCTATAACCTGGTTTTCCACATCAACTGAATAGCTGCAAGCAAAGCATGATCTTTATTAATTTTTTTATTATATCACTTAATATTGTTTTGCAACATAGCTATTGTCTTGGGACATACTGTAAACATCGTGATGCAGTGAATGTAAAGCGAGAGATAGCTAATTTTGTAGTACATAAATCTGTGCACTCATTAAAATAATGTAACTGCCAAGAACTTTAAATGTGTGGTTTTTTTTAAAAAAGCAAGCTTATTTTTCATGTGTACGATTGATCTTTTTTTCTCGTTTTTTGAAAGACTAAGCACAGAGTAAAAATGTAGAAAACTTGGTGAGCCTCTCACACAAGATCTGTGTTGATTTGTTGTTTGTTAGCTAAGGTTATGAAAACAGGATAGCTGTAGTAAAAATTCACGGAACAGCTTCTTTTCTTGTAGTGTCAGTCTGTGTGAATATTGAGAATGCAGAGAGATGCCTGAGCTATGGTGAGAGTAAGCCAGGTGAGCTGTCGTGGCATCACCAAAGGGCAAAACATATGAATACATGATCCTATACATATAGGCAAGAGATTTGCTTCAGGAAACTCAAAGGCAGAATGAGCATGTGGGCCATCAAAATAATTCCAGAGACTCTCTCAGCCCCACTACAATGATTTTCAGGAAATGGGCCAGATGTTGTGGCAAGCCTTGGAGCTTTTTTCTTTATGATCTTTTTATGATATTGTAAATAATTTGTTTGAACATAAATTGATGGTTTTATAAGACAGTATTTGTAGTCATTTCTGGTAGTGTTCATTACATTCAGTCTCTTTTCTTTTCACATAAGATTTCAATTATTTCCAAGTGCGACCTTACTGTACTGCTGGGTAGCATATGTGCAACTCTTCTGATTTTACTCATATTCCAATACTTTTTTTTTTTTAAGGATTTTTTCCCCTAAATTTCGTCTGCTTTACGTGTGCCTGTTTTAAATTGTGTGTCATGATCAATAAAGGAGCAAGAGCATATCTGCCTCAAATTAACTGTTTTCAATTTATTGTCTGTTTTATGGTCCAGAAGAGGACCTGAAAAAGGGAAAATATATGTTCTCAACAATTGTACTCCTGTATATTATTTTGTGTGAAAACATCCTATTTATCATGTATGAAAACGAGAATCTTGTTTTCTGTGTTAGTCTTTTGGGTTCTGTATGTGGAACACTTCTTTCTTGTCTCAAAATACTGTGCTGCCATAAGCTTACTTCTCATTAGATGTTCCTGACCTTCATTTGCAAGGATGGATGTTTTTCTGAATAGTGTCAAAGATCATCTCTCTGTAGAGAAGTCTCTCTCTACTGAGAGAGTTGTACAAACATAAGCATGTTAGCAAGCTAGAAATTGGACTGATATTTCAAATAAGAAGCACGATTTAAGACTAGAATAAGATATATTGAATTAACAAATTGCTTACATCTTTTGAAACTACTTGCGCAACTACCAAAAGATTAATCCTTTTGACCAATACAAAGCTCATTAAATAGCCTGACAAAGAATAATCCATGAAAATGAAGGATGCCATGTTTCCCTCCAGCTGTAGAGGATGAGCAGTGATTGCAAAAGCACACTATAAAGTTGCCCAAGTCAAAACAGCCCTTACAGTGTTCTCATGGTATCTTGCTTATTTTACCTAACTCTGTCAGGTGTGGTTTTTCAGTTTCTGAATCTGAGCTAATTCTTAATTTCGTATCATGAAATCTGCATGGTAGTGCAAGCTGAGCCCTAGTGAAGAAATATCTCAAGCTGTCTAAGGTATGAAATCCTTGCTTGCATTTTGCAATCGTGTGAATAAGTCATAGAAAGACCTTGTTGTTTTATGGACTGGTCATTTTTTGTTGTGGGAAATATACAAACAATTCCAGCATTGAGAGCAAATCTGTTTACGAAAGAGGAGCAGCTGTTGTATGTTTTGTTGTCACATTTTCCAGATTCC
Organism: Phasianus colchicus; assembly: GCF_987193195.1. NCBI lineage: Eukaryota > Metazoa > Chordata > Aves > Galliformes > Phasianidae > Phasianus > Phasianus colchicus. Next base: position 64,190,808 of record NC_143438.1, on the reverse strand, counting down.
AACATTCCCTACAAAGCCAGAAACGATTCCTCACAGAACTGAGCAGAGGGTGACCCAAGGCTCTGTTGCCCTCAGTTGTAAGAAAGATGGTTGAGTAGTCTTTACAACTAGCTCTTTACTCTCCTGCTCAGCCTTGTCGATGCCTTGCTTCCTTCAGGGAGGTACATACTGGGCAACATAATAGAGTTTAAAGCGTGTTTTAAGCCTGAGTACCAGGGATCAGCTGGAAACATGAGGCAAAAACTGATCTGAGTGGAAAAGCAAGTGGCTGAGAGTGGAAGAAGGTAGTTTCTTTCAGCTGTGCTAGGAAGGGACAGCCCAGAGAGACTGTGGCATCTTGGCAGTATTGTAACGCCATCTCACTGTGGTACTGGGCAGCTGACTCAGGAAACTAGGGGGAGCCTTGAGAAGGACATTCACCATCAGCATTTCTTCATGCAAGCTATTTATTGCATTTTTTTTGTAGAGGCCAAAGCTCCTAGAGCAAATGGGCCATGTCAGAGAGGCCAGGTGGTCACTGCCCAGGTTGTCACAGGAATGTCTGTTTCAAGCATCTATGCAGCAGCCCTTTCATCTATATGAGGCACAGCTCCCCCAGGTGTGATTTTCCTGTGGAGAAAATTTGCAGGAGCGATTCCAGCTGCCTACTGAGCAGTGTCTTCTCCATGTCCAGGGTGATCAGCACAGTCTGTCTCATCATCTGCAGGGCTGGAGATCTGTCCTGTTCCAGCTTGCCCAGGAGGTGCATGACCAGTCTTCAAAGCAAGGGTGGCAAAGAGGATACTGACCAGGATATAGATGTGGAGCTCTTGACTTTTGAGGTTGAAGCTTTGTGACCATGTCCTGAAGAGGTGTGACTCTGCTGCAGCACATGTCTGCAGCCAGCTTGTACTGCTGTTATCAACAGCCTCTGCCTACTTGAAGCTCAGGATGGTGTATCACCTTGCAGCACCCAAGCATTAGCTCAGTATAGAGGGCCCAGGAGGAGGTGGTGGTCAGCCCCATCTTGCAGAAGTGAGTTGAGGGCAGCAGCTATAGCTGGATTGTGAACAATAGAGATGTAGCCATGCAGGCTTCTGTTACCAGTTCCCAGAGCCACATTGTGGTTCTCGGTACTTACAGGCACATTTATTTGGTGCAAAAATGTTTCAATGAGAGCCAAACAAAGCAAAGCAAAACCACATTTGCCATGTAAAAATGCATAGGGTAACTGTTCCTCTTTTCACTTGAATATCCAAAAGCATGCACACGTATGTCTGTTTAATATTGCCAAACTTTACTTGTTTCCTGTAGCCAATTTATTTTGTCATTCATCAATTCCAATAGCTATTTCTAAGCTCTCCTGCTTGTCAAAGTAAGTACACTTTTGGTGGCTGCAAAATAAATAATAAATTTAATTTTATACTGATACTGAAACAGATCAGAAAACACAGCTACAACAACAAATAAGTTCAAAATTTGAGGTTATTTGGGCAAAAAAACATTCAAATTTTAAAAAGATTTAGTTCTAAACATTTTGAGTATGAATGTACTGGCTAGGAAACTTGGTGTTCTCTCATTGTCCCTCAAATAGGGAAAGACAGACACGGAAAGCTGTGCCTGCCAAAGAATGGATGTTTCTGTAGATTGAAACATAGAGCATCAAAATAGTTTAAGCTAGAAATAATGCTTTGAAAACAAAATCCTATTTCCTCAGGATTCCTCTGGACACAGTGAAAAACTGTGGTTCTGGCTTCTACCCTAAGTGTCAAGGATGCACTATTTTGTCTGAGTGAATGTAGTGCTGCCCCTGAATTCAGAGACTATCCTCACTGATTATTTTTTTTGTCTTCATAATTCACAGAGGGAAAGACAAAAATGGTCCAGGTCAAAGATCCAGTGGGCTGTAGGGAATTTTCTAAGCTGTATCATTTACATTTAGATTTACTGGTAAAATTCATCTGAAGATTTAGTTTCGCTAAGGATACTGTCAGATACTTTCAGTTCTCTTTCCTGTGTGTAGCTAGACCCTTTCACAGCTTAATTGCTGCTGAGCATATTTTATTACCTTACTAAGGTGCTTGGCTTCTTGCCTTCTAATGTTTCTGTTTTCTGACATAAGCCTGCCACTGTTAAGAAGCATTACCATTGTTCAGGGCACTTGCTTAAACAACATATGCTTTGTTCCTCTTAAGCACTCTAAAGAAATGTCATCTGAAGGGTAATGGAGAAAAAGACTGTCAGACCTTTCATAAATATTGTCATCTGAGATCAGCTTGCTGTCCTATAGCCTTTCAGCCCAGAAAATACAGAAACCAATTTATGAGAGAAAATTTGTTCCATCTAAAAATCATTGTAAAAATGGAGATAAAAATAAGGTTTCTTAAGTTTAAAAATGCCTGATTTGTAGTAAGTAAATGAACAGACAGTGATGTAGAGATTGTTTTTCTTAGGTAAATTACATTTTAGCTAGGATTTTCTATACGTACAATGTTTTGGATTAACTACTCTAAATTCTCTTTTGTAGTTTCAGGATTATGGTGCCTTTTCCTAATATGATTTGAAAGTGGATTGGATTTTGCTAAAGTTGGGAAAGGTACTCAGTGCAGAAGGAAGTAGGATTCATGGATTTACTCACAGATATATTTTACATGTAAAACAAATCTAATTCTGCAGTCATTTTCATTCATAGAGAAAATAAAAATACAGCTGAAGAGATGCATTACCACAAAGAACTGTAGAAAAGTTTAGAGATAATGTGTAGACTTACTCAAAAGGACATTAGCAATAGGCATAACCTGCCAAGAATCCACTGAGTAATTTTACTTGTGACATTACCAGTACTAACAGAAAAAAAGTTGTGAAGCTTTCTTTGGTTCTTTGACATTAGGCTCTATTAGTTAACCCAAATAATAGATCTTTTTCTCTCTTTAGTTTACTTTAAGGATGGATACCAAATATCTCTTAAAAATTAAAGAAAAACCAAAGATAAAGTTTCTGAATTCCTTATTTCACATTCTTCAAGTTTTAAAAACTTGTGTTAGGTGTAGTTCATAGGTTTTAATGCAGAGCTGCTGCAGGAGGAAAAGTAATTAGCTGGAGGTGGACTCTTCTTTGCTTAATTATCTCATCTCCAACAGAGCTAAATTCAGCTCTTGACATGTGCTGGCAAAAATCTCATTCACACACAAGCAACATTCAGCTGAAGCTCTGCAGTAGATCATGCTCCAGCCCCACCAGATGACATTTCTTCTTCAGGTATATCACTCTGGGTATTGTGTATGCTTCTGGCAAGTTATATTGCAACATAGTTGCTTTGTTTGATTTTAATAACAGCATCCTTCATGGACCTATACCTACCTTAGCCTTATCACACTTGTGCATAGTGTCATAAAAGATAGCAAATATAGTTCTTCATTATCCTCTTATGGTAAGAGAGAATATTAGGTAAGTATTAAAAATACTTACTCTTGGCATGAACATTTAAAAATTCTTCCAGCATATCAAAACATATGTGTCTGTCACGATCTCATGTTCTCTGATTCAGATGCCCTTGCACAGAGATTTTTAAACTACAGATAAAAATCTGAATACTTCAAATTTAATTCATCTCGTAAGCAACATAATCATCCCTGCACAGGAAGAATAAGAAAGACAAATATTCTTTTTGTGGAAAAAAAAAAGAAGAGTGTTCAGCTATTCATATGCCTTCTCTTATCTGCTGGAATGCACAAGTTGGGAGGTTCATAACCAAAACTCTAATCTTCTGAAGCAGCTCAAATGTCATGGCAAGCTGTCACAAGAACTACCAATGTACTGATACCCTTGCAGCCTACCGAGGTCTAAATTCAAGAGGTGATAGCACCATTTATGCTCCCAACATGGACACCATTAGCCATAGTTACTCCAGTATTGATCTCAATACTGATCTTGTTTATAAATGATGAGATAGAGCCACTTAAACTCATCCCTCAATGGTTTGGAGGTACTATTTATACCAGATTCAAAACTGTCAAACCAAGTGCACCTTATACTTTCACAACATTACTGAGGAGGTCTGGTTTCTCTGATCTCTGCTCTCTTCATTTGTATGAACTCAAGGCATCATACAGGCTTTAGGTTGGAAAAGATCATAAAGATTATCTAGCTTCAATCCCATTGCTATGGATGGGGTTGCCGCTCTTTAGATCTGGTTGCCCAAAGCCCCATTCAAGCTGGCCTTAAATACCTGCCGGGATGGGACTTCCACAGCTTTGCTTGGTGTATAATCAATGAAAATTATATAAAGGCATATTACATAATCAAATAATATTAAGATATAACAATAATGAAATAAGCAAGAGAGTTAGGCACAGCAAGACAAAGAGAATAAATAGGATGCTTACCCGTGTTGTGGGCTTGCTCAGGAAACTCCAGTGGAGTCAATCTTCCAAAGAGAAAGAACCTTCCCTACTGGTAGTCAGCTCTTAAATGGGTGTAGGAGAGGTGGAGCCAGGCTCCACCCCTTCCTGCAGCACAGGTGAATTGCTTTCACCTGTGCTCCCAGGGCTGACTCATTGCTCACCTCAGGTGATTAATCAGAGGTTCAGGCCGTGACTCAGCAGTTCCCATACACTTGGAAACCTATTCCAATGTCTCACTACCCTCTGAGTTGAAAATGTCCTACTAAAATCTAATCTAAATTTCCTCTTTTAGTTTAAAACCGTTCATCCTTGTCCTGTTACTATCTGCCCATGTAAAAAGTCAGTCTCCCTCCTGATTATGAACTCTGTTTAAGAACTAGGAGGCTGTAATGAAATCTTTCCAGAGCCTCCTCTTTGCCAGGCTGAATAAGCCCAGCTGCCTCAGCCTTTCTTCATAAAAGAAGAGCTCCAGCCCTCTGATCATTGTGACCCTCCCAGTCCAAAAGCTCCACATCTTTTTTGTACTGGGGGCCCTAAACCTGGATGTGCTACTACAAGTGGGTTCTCGTAAGGGCACAGCACAGGACAATCACCTCCCTCTCCCTGCTGGCCACCCCTCTTTTGATGGAGCCTGGGATTCAGTTAGCCTACTGAACTGCAAGCACATATTGCTGACTAACATCAAGCTTTTCATCCATTACCACCCCCCAAGTCCTCCAACTCTAAGTTCTTTTCCCAGTCTGTACACTCTGTTGCCCAAGTGCAACACCTTCACGTGGACTCGTTGAACCTCATCAGGTTCATGTGGGCCCACTTTTCAAGCTTGTCCAGGTCCCTTCCTTCTGTTGTATCAACGGCACTGCTCAGCTTAGTGTTGTGTACAAACTTTCTGAAGATGCACTTGATCACACCATCTGGGTAACAGATATTAAAGAGCACTGATCCCAAGAGAGACCCCTCGGGGACACAGACGCCACTTGTGACCAGCTGAACATAGATCCATTGACCAGAATCTTCTGACAGTGATAGAATAGGGGGGGCATTCCTTCTGTGTTTTGTAGTTTGCCCCGCACCAGCCCGATTGGCATCTTAAGGGAGTATCTTGTGGGTGATACTTTGAACTGAGTGACAACTGACAGGCCACTTGTCTTCATATGAAGTACTACCCCATTTTTTTTTTCAGGTACTTTTTGAAACTCATTGGTGATCTGCACCAGTGAGAGATGAGAATCTTCTTGTTGCTTTGCCAGTGAGGCATGAGTATGTGGAAGAGCTGGGGCCTGTGGAACATCATTAATGTGTCTGAAAACTCAAAAGACAGGCACATGGGAATGGATCACATCTGGGAGGTCATGTTATTTCAGTTTCTGATTCAGGCAGGATTATCCACATTAATGAGTGACTGCTAAATTCTGTAAAAAAACTGTGGTGGATACCAGCTAAAGTAAGACGTGACTAATTTAGAAATAGGCAAGAAAAAAAGCTTGAATATTTTTACAAGGACTCCGATCTAGCCACCTAAGTTGTATTAATTATACAGAGCAATTCTGTTATGCTAAAGCACACCTAGGATCAGAGGCCACAAGTGACTTGACTTTTTTGGGGGGAAACTGTACACCTCAGCTTTGTGGCAGTTGTTTGGCTAACTGGTTTTGATAGCCAAGAAAAATCTTTTCATTTAGGGCAGAGTGATACCTCACTCTTAGGATAACACAGAAGAGCTTAATTTTAATGAAATAAAAGGATTCACTGTTAGGCAAGTAACTTCACAAGAAGTACTGGAACACTGGGTATCCTGACCAGCAATTGCCTGAAGTATATAGCTGTAGGTAGGCATCAGGTTCTGGTGGAAGTGGAAGCATTTTAGAGCCTGTGGTTCTTCAACATGTAGATAACAGCACTGTATATTCACCAAAAGAGCTGGGACTTCTGACCTTGAGCAATGGGAGATGGGCACATCTGCTCTTGAACACAGACTGTTCAACTGCCAAAAGAGCATAATGTCCCAGTATCCCAGCCACAGTCTTCTCTTAGAAGCCAGATGCTTCTAAGTACTACTTTTGGAGTCTCTCTCTTTTTTTTTTTCTTGGTCAATATTCTTACTTTTGAGACAATCTCATAGATTTAACAAGAACGCAGAGATCCTCATTAAACCTGCTCTAGAAAATACAACCTTTCAGACTCTTATCTTTTCCTGTTCCCTTAACTTTAATTGTTTAGGAGCTAAGCCATCTTTCTGTAAAAACCATTTGTCTTGTCTAGTAAATTCAGTTTCAATCTTCTTTGTTAGAGACAGCTCTTATTTCCTTTACTTCTGCAGTGATTACTCTGTAGAGCTTTTGCTTGACCTCACTTCTTATAAGAGCTGTAGATGCAGCTTCTGCTTTCTTGGCACTGTAAATGCCGTGCATTTTCTCAAGGTAGATAAGAAAGACCATTTCTTTCCTGTCCTAAAGCGATTCACAGTTGTCTGTAAATTTTCTCTCTTCCAGTCTGGTAATACTTTATTATTTCGTGTTTAAATTATAAGACTGATTCATAGTCTGCAGGTTTAGGAAGATAATGTATGGTATACCTGGAATTACCAGTAAAGGTTGTTGTATCTCAAAATTCTCCACGATGCTGTCACTGTTTATTAAATATATGGTATGTTTAAGTTATAAACTCCGTCCAGATAGCTTGGTGATGAGAGAGAATGTTTTGAGCTGTATGATTTCCATTGAAATAACGTGGAACTGAACAGCCTTGCAGTTTCAATTCTTGTTCAGACCCAGAAAACAGGAGAAAAAGTATATCATTCTTCTAACAAACTACCAGAAAGGTTGCATTTCTGCATATATGAATTGCAGTGAACATGCAGTACATGAAAATGCTAGACCGAAGAACTTTAAACTTATATATATATATATATATATTTGTGCCTCTTCTGTGGAATTCCACGTTGATTGCCTTAAAGAAATTTAGTTTCCATGCTGCCCCTTCAACTGAGGTTATTTTGTATCTTGTATTTTCAGCAACAATTTGAATACCTGAAACAGTATTTCACTATCAAACTTGCTGGTCTGTGAAGAAAAAGCAGAAGTTGCAGTACTGTATAGCTGAATTTGCATGCTCAAGTGTAAGAACAAGAAACTGCCCGAAGCACAAGCACATTTCAAGTTATGTTGAAGGAGGTCCATAGAATTCAAAAACTAATGTGTTGCGGTACATTAGCAGTCTTTTCAGTGCTGTGCTTCATAGCAAAGATTTCCTTAATCTCAGCAGACGTTTCACTGCGCATCTGTCTCACAGAGAGTGAAAATGTTATTTATTTAATAGGATTCAAGAGACTCACTCTTGAATCCTCTCTGAGAAGGGAGAACTGCCTTCTCCCTTCTAATTTGAAATCATATTCCATATACATCCACTTGCTGCTGAAGCATGTTCATGACAGAGCAGCAAGATGGCTATATTGAGCAGACCATTTTTAAAATATTGTCAGTTAAGCATAAGGTCAAATGTTCAGTGGACATAAACTTCACTGATAGATACAGCTGAAAATTTGATGTAAGAGAATTTTATTGCTATTATTTTGCTAATTATGTAAAATTGGATAATCAATGAATTACCTTGCACCAATATTCTTGATTTATCAATTTCTGCAAGGTTTACTTTACTTACAACGTTTACTTTGCTTACAATATTTTCTTTCCTTGCTCTTTCAGTAGTTCTTCAAGAGCATCATCCACTCCTTCTTTAAGCCCCATTAGTGTAGGCTTCAGCAGAGAAACTAAGGCAACACTGAGGCCTACTGTGCTTCTGACCTTCATATTTGCCCATGGGATTCATAAAATAAAGTACATATTAGATGAAGGTAGATTCATAAAAGCTTTAAGAAGGATCATCTTACCTTGGTACACAACCTGACAAGCTTGTGTACACAACCAGCCTACAAGCTTGTTCTAGGACACTGCCTTTCGCAGAATTTATAAGCCCTTTCCCTGTCATGATGTATGCCCATAGCATGATGAGACTCCTTCAATGTCCTCAAGAAAAATAGCAGACAAAAGTAGTCCTCTCTCACCTGCTGGAGTTCAGCCAACAGTAGCCAGCTACAGAAATTGCTGTAGTAACACCAGTTACTCCTTTAGTGTTACTTATTGAAGACTTGGAGAGTAAAGAACTTAGTTGGTACCTATGTAGTAATGGCTAAGACTTTGAAAAGGCTCTTGTGCCTATGCAGCATCATCATTCTGTGCAGCACAGCTAATCCATTGCTTTGTGCAAGCTAACAACCCTATAGTGGTTTTGCTATGGAAAAGAGAAAACATGAAACATGTTGCCCTCTCCAATATGCATCAAAGCTCAGAGGTCTGCATTTTAGGAAGGTAATGTATTTAGGATAGCTTGGATGTAATTTTTGAGGCTTAGGATATGCCTAGGTTTGCACCAGATCTCACTATAAAATACTATTTGGTGTTCTTTTTTAGAGTCATGTTAGTTTTAGAAATTATATTCTGTAAATAACAAGGGGGTATAACTGTTGGTGACAGAGAACAAGTGCAGGTAGTACAGAGAGGCTGTGGAGTCTCCTACTTTGAGATTTTTGAAGGCCACCTGGATATGGTTCTGGGCACTCTATTCTGAGTGGCACTACTTGAGGTGGGGTTGGACCAGATATACCCAGAGGACCCTTCCCACATCAATTATTTTGTGTTTTTGTGTGATATGAAGCAGAAAGAGCTTTTTGCTGGAGGTGGTGGGCAGGTTATTTTGCAGATTTTTGTCTTAGTAATTGCTCCAGTGTCTACTCATAGAAATCAGTAAAACCCATCAACCTCTAGGTATATCTGTCAAGTCTGATAAATCTCTTTATGTGAAAAGAGAAAAACAAGAAATTAGTATTGATAATACTGAGATATACTTCCTCTTTCATGGCATGTAGTTGTATTTATACTGAAATTCTGTTACTAGCAGCTTAGAAAAGAGAATATTTGCTTGCTGAAAAAGGCAGGAGAAGAATGTCAGGGCTACAAGGGCTGTTCTAAGCAAATTAAAAGGAGGAAATAGACCATGACTGTTCAGAGAGGCTCAAAACAATAGAGTCCTTGAATTTGAAATAAGTTGTTACTTTTACATGTGATTACTACATTAGAATACAGAAATTAATCTGTAGCCTCACAGTGCAGATGTGCATGACTTCAGCTGAACAAAGCAGTTAAGGACCACTCTGAAGCAGGAATAATAGCCTGCTGTGAACTTTCAGAGCGTGGACTCCACAAAGTGCCCGCAGGCGTCTGGCTGAGCTCATCAGCCCGCATGGAACCAGCAGAGAGCAATGTTCTTTTTCTTTTTTTTCTTCAAATTTTCTCTTAGCTGGCAGGATATGGCAGTCATTCTTTCAGACTGGGTAGCACTGTAGATCACTAACAGAGGGTTAATGTATACACATATACTAATTTATGCATGTGTTACCTATGTGTGAGAAATTTATTTTAAAGCTATTAACTGTATTTTTTGTAATTATATTTGTTGAAAGCCTAGATTTTCTTCATGCTAGAGACAACAAAAACTGTGAAATAGCTGTCACCTGCCCTGTGTCTGAAATGATTGACTACCTCAAGGGAAGTTGCAGCAAAGTGGGAGGTCACTGTCTTCTCCCAAGTAATTAATAATAGAATGAAAGGTAATGGCCTCAAGTTGCACCGCAGGAGGTGCAGGTTGGATATTAGGAAAAATTTCTTCTCTGAAAGAGTGGTGGAGCATTGGAACAGGCTGCCCTAGGTAATGGTGGAGTCACTGTCCCTGGAGATATTCAGGAAAGGTGGACATAATTTACTGGGCATGATGGTGATTAGTTGACAGATGGACTAGATGATTTTAGAGGACTTTTCCAAACTGAATGATTCTGTGTTTCTATGATTATTCCCAAATGTAATTCTACTGTGTTCTTCATTTAAGTGGAATTACATGTTTACAGACATTCTCATTTGTTAAGATTTCAATTCCCTACAAAATGATAATGATTGAAATAAGTTTGTCCTAAGCTTTTGGAAAAGAGACAGGCGACACACTGGACTGTTTTTTTCCCCCATAAGTTTTAAAAAATTCTTATCCTAAAAAAGCATACCAATTCTATATAGAGAACAGATTAAGGAATATAGACATTGTCAAGGACACTGTTTGGCCTGGTTTTCATGAATATGTTTATTGATGAACGGAGCTTCTGAAAAATTTCTGGAATTATTCTAATTATAAATTATTGAAAATGTATTTTTCATATTTTATTTTATTTTTCTTATTTTTACAAACATTTGAAAGTGACTGAATTCAGTAGAACGATGAAAAATAGTATTGTTTAAATTGAAAACAGTCTCTTTTGATGCAAAGATACCTCCTAGACTCTGTTTTTCTGCAAGCTGTTCTTTTTTATCCATCTGAATTGCTGGGATCATGATTTGTTGTTGCTTTCTTATGAGCAGGATTTTGAAGAGCTGCCATATATTGGTATTGGTGATAGCACTCTTGTCATACCTACCATTGCATTTCATTTGTCACAGGTGTAGAGAGCAGTGCAGTTTAAAAATAAAATAAAATTTGGCACGTGGAAAATGCAGTGCTCTAAATGCACCTTAGAAATTCTGTAAGCAAATGGTCATAGCACTGACCACACAGCATTACATACACAAAATGTATAAAGCTCTATCATTTACAGCATGCTACATACTGTAAGTACATAAATAGGTGTGTAGGTAGTATCAATTTATTGGTACAGCACAAACACCCACTTTTGGAGCACTGTTTCGGTAACAAAACATATTGCATAGATTTATCACGTCTTCAAATTGTCAGGCACAATGCCTGTGTTCCTATTTCTTTTAGTGGGTTTACTTTTTTTGTGCTAAATCATTATTACATGAAGTTCTTTTTCCTTGAAACTCATTTTTTATGATGAAGGAAAGAGATGCATTTCTACCTTCTGTTTTTTTATATCATCAGAAGCAGCTGAAGCTCAAGAGTGTACTGGTTTTTTTATGCTTTCAGCTAGGTTCAGAAGTTTCTTTAGTCATCCAGCATAGTTGGCCACGATGATCAGAAATAACAAATTGTTTGCTGGCAGATTTTCCTTTATCTTTTCCAAAAATCTCCTGTCTTCAGGAGATGTTAGGAGTCTATGGAACTGGAAGAAAATATTGCTCTCTAAGAAGACTTAGTAATAAAATCAGTTAGGATGTAGTCTGTCCTATGAAGAAGGATAGACAAACGTCAAGATGTATACGCTAGATGTACTTGGGAGTTAGTGACATGAAAAGATACTGTCTGTGAAATCACCACTGGGAAAATTCCCTAGGAGCAGACACGAGTGGTTTTTGTCCACTGAGTTGTAAGTTGTCCCCCAGGAGAACTTGCCTCCTGTGTGAAATTATATTGCTCATCTTGCTGAAATTGACGAGTGTATCATCTTAAGATTTCTGTGCTAGTGCTGAGATGAAGTACAATCAATAAGAAAGAAAAACTCTGCTCATTCAAGCTCCTGACAGAATAACAGATGAAAGTAAATACATCATATGAAGATGTGTATTACCCATGGGCAGATTGTCTGGTGTGAACATAAATAATGCCAGGCTAGTGGGACACCTAAGGTTAGGGAGAGTACAGTGTAATTGCAGCTTGTCTATTGATGCTTTAACAGCAATCCAAAAACACTTTTTAAATTCTGACATCTGCATGTGAGGTTTTTTGCTGAACGTGTGAGAGGGTCTGCAGGGCTAGAAGACCAATAAGGGAAATAAGACTTGCAGCTCTATGTTAGAAGTGGATTTTCAGAAATGCCATCTTTTTTGGGATGCTATCCCAAAAATAAATATAAATTATAGAAATTGGTATAGATTATAGAAACAGTTACCTCAGCTCCTTAAATTGTGGAGCAGTCCTGTTTTTATTAAAGGGGACCATAGGTGTCTAAAGGAGTATGCAAACAGTTTTAAACAAGCATTAAGAAGATTGAATCTGTAGTAAAAACACAGATTGATGTTCACAGTAAAATTATTTACATTCATAGGCACACAGAGTGTGCTCACACTGACCACTGCAGGAGTGGTCATCCATGCAGTTCAGAGGATCAAACTGCAAATGTTTGAAGTTTCTGAGTGAGAGGGATGTCGCAAATGAGGCACTGACGTCAGATGCCTGAAATACGTAATGTAAACAGCCTCTAAATTGTCTAATCTTGCTTCCTGTAAACAAAAGACCATGTTATTTTTCTCAGAAAATGGATTAAAGAAGATTTTTAGTATACTGCCTAATATCATTTGCAAGATTTTGAAATCTTTTTTTACATAAAATTTATTCAAAGCATTTCAAAGTTGAGTACATTCAGATTTGTGTTCTAATGGTTGTACCAGCTGTGCCTTTCTGAAATGTTGGTCTTCTCCGTTTTGTCTTCTGCATTTTCCACTACTGAGTACCCATGTGTACACCATGATAAGTGACTTCCCAGTGTTATTCCAATATTGAGTAGATGTGAGATTGCATAAGCTTAGGTCAAAAAGCTTTTCTTTTCACAACTTTTATTATTCTGTGATTCTGACTTTCCCTTCTTGAGACATAGATGAGTTGGGTATTGTTCCATCAGTGGTTTTGTGAGTTCTGGGTTATGTTGCACACAATAACAAATTCTTGTTTACACTTATTTTTTGTCTCTTAGTTGTAGAAAGACTACATTAAACCTTCCTTTTGCTGCAGTGTGGGGCCATCCAAGCTGATCTCATATTCCTATGCCATTTTCCATGTTAGTCTCTCGTACTGGCGAGGTTTTTCCTTCCACAGTGTTCTGTTTCAGTACAGTCAAATGCAGTGCTTTTTAAAGCTGTTATCCTTAAACTTTAGGATATAACACAATAAAATATCCGTCTGGGTTTTGTTTGAATCAGAAAGTTGTATAATCTGCCATCTCTAATACAGTATGCTTTAGATTTTATTGTGATGTTGTAAAATTAAAATATTTAACTACTCTGGAGTAAAACCCAGTTCCTAAGATAAAATGCACGTTTCAACTCTTAATTTTGATGTCTTCTGGGTTACATTTTGAGATGTGTCTGAATTAGCTTTTAGGCCATTTTGATATGCCTTATTTTAATTGGACATAGTTTATGCAATTTAATTATTTTGCCATAGGATAAAAAATTAGAAACCCTGGAAAAAAAAACAAGTATGTTAAGTCAAGGCAATCTTGATAAAGTATTAGGCCTGTAATCATTATATATGTATGAAGTGTTTGGCAAAATCTACTTTCTGTTAAGAAACGGTTTCTGGCGTTGTATGCTGTTAGTCTATAAATCTTTGTGGATGTAAATTCTGTTTATTTATGCTGTTATTTATGCTCAGGACTGACATCTGGCAAACTAGTCAATACCCTCAGGTTATTTTCTCAAGTACTGAAACCAGATTGACTGTCTGCCAATTCTATGGAATTTCATCCATTTTTCATGAGTTTTTAAGAAAAAGTAGTATTTTTTCTGTTCTAATATGGAATAGAATTGGGGGGGAAAAAAAAAAAAAAAAAAAAAAAAGCAGAAACAAATTGAGACTGGAAAAGAGGAGTTTGCAGAAGCAAAATCCATTAGGTAAGATTATGTGGGCCAAGGTTCCAGCACTGTGCATATGGTAGCTCTGCTTATGCTTCACTACATGAAAGTTTGCTAGTAGTACCAAGCTAGTCCAGTCCTTGAGTGAAGTCAGTTCGTTGAGAGGGAACAGCTTCTTGAAATTGAAATCTAGCAAGACAGAGGAGATTAATCAAATAAAGTACTTCAGAGAGTTTAAGTTCTGGCTTTCTTGATTTGAAGACATATGCTTCATTTGGTCAGTTCAGTCTGCACTTCATAAGCACTTTAAGTTTCTCAGTGACATGAAGTTTTCATGTTGCAATATCTGTACATAATTTTTTTACTGCTCTGTTCCTCTGAATCTCTCATGTCTTGTTGATACTTAGTGACGTAGCCTCACCTCTGAGCTATTCTACAGTACTGGGTTGCTGAGCCTAGAGTTCCTAGGTAACTCTATATAGTTGTGCGCAGACATAATTTTATGCTACCATAAGAGAATAGTTTTCCACTCAGTATTATTTCTGAAAGAAGATGAGCAAGATGATTAGTGTACTTGATAAATGACAGTCTCTCAATTGCTGTATCAAAAAAATGCATAGTTGGAAATAGGGTAAAAAAAAATTACTGAAGAATTATTCCTTCAAAATTTTCTCTTAATCGTGATCTCTTCTTGAAACTCTTTTGATATCTATAGGAATGTTGCAGAGTTCAACCTCCGAAAGGTAGAAGAAAAGGTTGTAAAATGTCATACATGAAAATAAAAAAGCAACAAACAGCATAGGATTCTTTGCTTACTAGAAAAAATAAGTGAATTTTAGAATTGAGAAAAACGGACTTTTTTAATAGAATTCCAGTTTTAGAAGGGTTGACATAGGTAGTAAGCTGCAATATGTGGTTACTCAGACAAACCTGAAGATTGCCATGAATTAAACACATAGGTCTCTCTGAAATGAACATATCTTATTTATTTCCATGGAAACTGTAATGGATACAAAGGGCACAATAACACTGTTTGGTAGAACAAATTCTCAGCTACAAAACACTGTTTTTCAACATAGTCACCAGCATTAGTTATGCGTTTTTGCCAGTAAATGTAGTGATCAGATGTGATAGTCTGTCCAGGTTCTGGGAAATCCATAAGGATCACCCCTTTCCCAAAGGGCAGTGTACATCAGTTTACATGTCACCACTCCATGGACTCCATTTTGATCTGGCTTGCATCTGTGACACCATGCCTCGTCACTGGTAATTATATGATCCAGGAAACTGTCACCTTCAGCCTTGTGTTGGTTCAGTAGGTCCTGACAAACTTGCATATGGTGTTCTTTCTGTTCCCATGTGAAGCATTGGTGAGACCTACCTGGTGCAAACTTTGTGATATTCCAGTGTTGCCACCATTGTTTTCAATGCATTTATGCCAATATTCATCTCCATATGCAGTTCCCTAGTCATAACCTGCTGGTTCACATAGCTGAGCTGATCAGCCAGGCAACAGCCACAAGTTCATTTCATGGTGTGACAGCTGCGGCTGGCATTCAGAATGTTGCTGGTCTTTCACATCGCTGTCACCACTGCTGAAACACACTATCCACCACCTCACAGTGCTCACGTCCACTGTTTGGTTTCCAAAAATATGTCAGTGAATCAGTGAATGTCAGTGGGTACCAGTTTTTCCACGTGAAAGAGTTCAGTGACACACCTTTGCTTCAGACACACTTCCATGTCAGACACCATTTTGTCAAACTGCCCTTCAATTGCCATCTGTCACATGGCAACAAAATGGAACAGAATGTTGGGGGGGGGTAGGTTCAACCTCTACTACCATAGCAACAACATCTCCTTCTGATGTCATGGGCCAACATAATAAAATAGGAGGCATTACTTTCTGAGCAGCTCTTGTATATCTCTGAGTATTTTATGCAGGTTTAACCTTTACTGATTTATTTATTTTTTTACAATATGGAAACCTGTTAGTAAGTAACATTATTAAGATTATTAATTTACAATAATTTGTATTTAGGAACATAATTGTGGTTCATATATTTGGCAGACTGAAAAGTGAGGAAATTGTATATATCAAGTAAAACTCAGCAAGCTTTATGTTGGAATCCCTGGGCTTAATATAAGCTGAAAGATGAATGAAAGAAAGTAAATATGTTGCTTACATTTTCACTTGACACTGGCTGGACATGAATTGCAAATACTTTGAAGGATATCATGGAAATGCAAAATAATCTCAAGGGTAATGGACAGTTCTAAATGGAGTATAAATTTAGATAAATATTACATAATGCATTCAAGACAAATGGTATTATATAGAAGCATTGTTGCAACAGAGTGCTAGATAATGTTTAAGCTCTTCAGCCCTCACTATTCCCCCTCCAAGTCACTTTTGAGACATAAGTAGATGGAAATCTGCTTGTAACATGGCTGAAAGGGGACACAGTATGATCCCCTCCAAGTCTGTGCTTATAATCCCTTGAATGTGGCTCAGAATCCATCTATATATTTACCAATGCGACCAAACAGAGAAGAAAAAAGATACTAGTAGCGGTACCAGTTGCCCCACAGTCTAGAAAGCTTAGACTTTCAAAATCTGACTCTGATAGGAGTCTGAATGAAGTTTCTACTAATAATAGTTATGCAGTTAATCACTGATCTTCCAGCCCTTATTCTATCATGATGTAGGCTGGTATGTTTACAGATTCCACATACCATACCAGTGCTATGTCTGAACTTGTGGCTGTTGCTGGGGGTTCATTTTTTAATGTAAGTACAGCCTGATTCCTGTCACAGATATTATTGTGAATGCATTTAAGACTACTGTGAACTCGTCAATTAGGTGGCACACTGTCCCTCAAAATGTGAATTGTGTTTTTTGTTTTTTTTTTAATATTTTTATACTAGTTTGAAAGCTTGTAAGCACATCTGAGACATCTCATGGAATATTAATGCTTTCAAATAGATGCAAATATAAATAAATACACACAGCATTTCAGAAGTTGGTAATGTGTATTATGTGATGTAGTTGCTGAGAATTAATTTTCACAAAGTATCATCTGTTGAACTAACAGAAAAATCATCACAGTGCCTTTTTCTTCTTGTTCACTGGAATCTGAATGCATCATTGCAAAACACATCAACATCTTCCTATGCTGTTTTGCAGTTTGTGGATTGCTGCATACTTTCCTACATACTGTCTGTCTTGATGCTGAAACTTGAGATGAAATCTGCCTGTAGAGTGCATAGAACAGCATGTAAGGCAGAAGTCTTTTTTTGGTTGGGAAAGAGAAAATTGTTTTGGAGTTTCCTCTTCCAAAAGTTCTCATAAACATTTCTTGTTACAGCAATAGGTGTAGAGTGCTCTGGAAAAGAGTTCTCAAGGAGAGGGTGGTTGTTCAAATGTGGTTGATTTTGACTTGATACACAACAGACTTAAATCCCATGACGAATTACTGAAAATGTAAAAAAAAACAGAAAAGCATACAGGGAAAGCAAGCATGGAAGTGAGAATGAGAAGAACTAAAAAAGTAGCTGAAACATTATTTGAGTCTGACAGAAGTGAGCGTGCAGGAAGTAAAAAAAAATCTGACTATATGATTGCAAATTGAAATAAAAAAGTACACACTGCCAGTTAGTAAAGTATCCTGACACCAAGGTGGTAGAAAGCAAATATCACAAAGTGAAAAGCACATGTTCACAGCTGGAATGCACAGCTCTGTTAGATACAAAAGCCAGATTCTGCCCGTTTCTTCTGTTCTTTCTCTATTTGCCAAGTATTGTGCTGGTGCTCACTGAAGAGGCCATTAGGGTGATGTCTCAGCATGACCATGTGCACACATTGTTTGGCTGGCAGAAAGTCTGCTTGGGAGCATGGACACCGTTGCTGCTCTTCTGTTTCTGCTCTCCTGTAGCTCATGCTGCCTCATCCCTCTCTGCTGTGGATTTTTGGGGTATCAACAGCACACGTCTCAGCAGCCATTCCATCCTGATCTGCTAGGGCTCCTGACTGCCAGTACGAAAGCAGCAGAAGAGCAGGAAGTGATAGGTTAAAAAAAAAATGAAAGGTCTGAGTTAGGGCAGCTAAGCAAGGTAGCGTTCATTTACCTTCTGTTCCCGTGTGTTCCTACTGTGGCTTGCTTCCGCCCAGCTGCATGTGGCCAAGCATCACTAGCTCATTATCTGTGTCTCCATTCAGTGCCTCTGCCACTTTCATACATGCTTAGGCAGGATGTGTCATTTGCTTCTTGACTATAATACTACAGAAAATTCACATCAATAAACAACTGGCAGTACAGTTTTCCAATACTGGTCATTTAGTATGTTAGCTTTTAAAATGTCTACTGCAGCTGTGACAATAGCATTAGACTGTTTTTACATGAGAATTGTCTGGTTGTTCTGTGATCACAATAGGATGATCAGAGTCTAGTTTATCCATCTGCAGACATTATTGTCTCATAAAACAGTGTCCCAGTGCTATGATTGCTTCATTAGGTTTATGCTACATAGACATAATTATGCAGGAACTAAGAATAGCTCATCTAATTGAAAATAATGATTATAGAGAAAGAACAGTTTTGATTACTGTTACTAAGCAAGTACATACTGTACAACCATTCATGAACTGCACAGAGTACATATGGGATTATACAGTGTGTTTGTTTTGATTAACAGTTTCTTTCCTGATCCTGACTACAAGTTAAAGGTGTTGTTGTTTATTTGCTATTATAATCTTTTTTTTAGATACCTAGGGGGACCGATGAGGAGGCAACTTGAGCTGATATTTTTCCATTAAATTATGACAAGCTAACCTTTGAAATAACATTCAGCATTTATCCCCATACATATTTTAGGGAGGACATAAATAAATCTTCTCCAGGCACCACAGATGAAACTGTGGGATTTTTTTATGTCTGTGTTTATACTAGAACCCTATGGGATTAAGCATCTTTTTAGAAATGCAAAGTCTACCACACATCCAAGTCAGTGCTAACTTGTAATTCTTCCTTTGTCTAAAACACACAGAACTTTTCTTTATTCCTTGAAAATAAAACTGAATTTTTAGATAAAAGTAATAGAAAATTTGAGGGTTTCATTTATTTTATTTCTTTTGAATAATATTGCCAGGCCCATGGGATACAAATGGTTGCTTTTATTGTCTTCCTAATTTACTCTTACTTCAATTTTCAGCAAGAGCACAGTAAGAAAACTCCTGAGATGATGAAATTGAATATAACTGTTTCAGAAATGTTATGCATATCTTGAGTAGGTCTGAAAAACTGCTGTTTTTGCTATGTTTAGCTTCCCCTCAGTTCTAATGAACCATTTTATAGCTCTAGGCTATCCGCTAGCACTGAAAGACGCAGCGAGCGCTGCTATCAGGGATTTTTAAACAGATGACCATTTAAAAATGAACTGATGAAGGAAGATGGGAGAAAAAGCAATGCCATCACGTAGTAACACAGCAATCAATTTGTGCAGTCTGAAGTGAGAGGCATTTGCACAAGCTATTCTGAAGACTTTTTAAGAAATAACAGAAGGAAAAAAAGGGAGAAGCTGAGGGCAGATTACTTCATGAAAATATTCTGAACTGTTTTCTTGACTTTTGAAAGTTGCCTTTTCCACACTGTTTTGGATTTGAAATTCAGTGAATTACAAGAATGTAAGCATGGTAAGTCCCCATTTATACAAATGCCTATTGAAGACATGAGTTTTTGATCCCATTCATTTCCAACATAGTCTGACTGTGGGAGACATTCTCAAATTTTTGGGCCAATGTACCACAATTTTGCTTTTTACCCGGCATTGATCATTAACTTTGAAATCGTATCATAGAATCATTGAATCATAGAATGGCTTGAACTGAAATGGATCTCAAGTATCATCAAGTTCCAACCCCTCTGGCACAGGCAGGAAATGTTGTCAAAGTGTTGTGTTTTTTTTAAAGGCATTCTGCAGTCTCTCAGAAGATTGTGTGTCCTGGTCTCAGAGCTCCCTGTTCAGGAGTGTAGTGTCCCAATCTGACCTCCTGTACACTTTGTGTTCCATGTGTTAGCATTTGACCGTATAATTATAATCTCTGTTTCATTTGGATACTTGTTGTTTTCCTACTTAGAAAGTCTATAAAGCTGGGTTGTAAATTGTGTATCTACAAGTAAATATGATACAAGGATGAGCAGGGCTGAAGAACTGAGAAGAGTAATTTGTGTGCTTCGATTTGCAGTTGTAGAGAGCATGTAGCCATAACAATGTACTGTACAGTAAAGTGTACAGTAGCTAAGGGAAGCAATACTTTATTCTCTCATTATTGGTGCAACACATAAAAGACTCCTCTGCATATAACTTGTTTTCTACTCTGTACAGAACTGCACATGCAAGAGCTAAAGCTGATGCTGCGGATCAGGCTGCTCAGTCTGCTCGTCAGGAAAGTGATATTGCAAGAGCAGTTGCCAGAGAACTTTCACCAAATTTCTACCAACCAGGTAATTATAGATTGCTTTTGGTTTGTGGCCAGTCTTTGTTCCTCACAGTAAAATGATTCTGTGTTAAATATTAAATATTATTCCATTTTGATAGTTGTCATTTTTTCAGAAACAGTAGTTAGGTAGTGAAGATTGCATGCTGCCCCAGATTTTGTTTTCATTTTTTAATTATTTGTTAATATTGCTTTGTATTAAAAAGTGACAAAAAGTTGGAATCAGGCTTACAGCTTTGGCTGTTTAATAGCTTATTCAAGATGATACCAACATAAGACATCAGAGAACATAAATAAACAGAAATTGAGGTTTCTATAGTGTTATTAGGGAAAGGGTTGGGGCTTACAGGTCTTACAGTCTACCTTTGTATCCAGGTTTAAATGTGTCTTTCTTGGGTGACCTTGTGTCACATGGGTGACCAGAATTCTAGACTATGCTCTACAGAAGTATTTTGAATAGTAAGATTTTATAGGCTTTAACGTGATATCAGTATGTACCTTTCACTGTTGGAAATCGCTTCTATACATCCTTGTCTCTGGATTCATCATATTAGTGGCCCATATTTACTCCCATTATACTGAAATTGTTTTCTTTTTTGCATTATTTCATTCTTTTATCAGTTGATGAACTTCCAGTCTATAGCAGCAGTTCATCTCATTAGTCATAAGTCAAGAAATCCTAATTTTAGTCATGCTAAGAATCACAGAATCACAGAATAGCCTGGGTTGGAAGGGACCTCAAGGATCATGAATCTCCAACCCCCCTGCCACATGCAGGGCCACCAACCTCCACATTTAACGCTAGACCAGGCTGCCCAGGGCCCCATCCAATCTGGCCTTGAACACCTCTAGGGATGGGGTATCCACAACCTCTCTTGGCTGCCTGTTCCAGGCTAAGAACTAATAGTGGGGACCCTGTGAAAAGAGAACTTGGTTGAGGATAAAAATGAGGGAGTTAAAGCATCTGGATTGAAAGTATTTCAAAGCTGCTAAGCCCCTGAAATAAAGAAATGGCTAGAGGACTCGAGAGAAAATATAAGTACATGATGGTATGAAATGCGACACCAAGAAATTCATCAGAAAAGGTTTTCCTTTGTGCTAAGTTGTCTTGAAAATAACTTGTGGTGGGAAAATATAATTTTTCTCTCTAAGCTTAAAGAGCTTTGAGTGATCAGGAGGTAAGCTGTCAGTAAGGAGTAAACGTACATAGCAAATCAACAAAAAAGAGAGAAAATTTAAAGTACATACACTTTTCTGTAAAAAAGTTTAGCATTTCTCTCTAAAGAAGTTATTTCTGCATTACCTAAGGTGTAGATGCATTTTAAATAAATATGAAAATCTTTGATAAAGCTCTCAAATTTCAGACTTTTAATATGAGACACTCTGGGCTATATATCCCAGTATTACACACAATTTATAATTACAGTGAATATTCATAAGTCATTGTACCATGACAGTTCTCACTTCCCAATTGCTTTTCTCTCTCGTGTTACGTTCATTAAAACATTCATCAAGAACTGCCAAGAGGTTCTAGCTTTTTAATGTAGCTCGAAATGAGATTGAAATGAGAACAAAGTGGTAGGAAGCAAAGTAGCATTCAGTAGGTATGAATAATAGTGTCAGTCTGAATCATGAAGATTGAAGCACTATAGAAATCTTCAAATTTAGTTTACCAGTAAATAATTACCTTAATATTTGCATATTGGGAAAGCAAGTATGATTGGAAAGATCTAAGCCATAGTCTAAGTGGTCATAAGCCTACAAGGAGCTGTTTCATGTAACCTTATTCAGCTGGGACTCAGGAAAAATTTTCTTTAGCTGTAGCAGAGATTTGGCTAGTGATTGATAGCTATAATGATGGCATATCTTTGCAGAGTGCTACCCACAAGGCTGTAGGTTTCGTAGATTGAACAAGTGTTCCAGTCTTCATAGAGACCAGACTTTACAGGCCTTTTTATTACCAAATAAAACAAATTTTGAGAAATGCCAGCGCTGACCTGTTTGTTTCCTCCAGGCATCACTAAACTTGCAGATGTGTCAGAAAAGAGCATATCAGGACAGGAAACAAATGAAACCTGAGCCATTTTCTCATTCAAAGGAGTCATCTAGGGACAGTTTGAGATTTTCTTTGCTTAGAGAAAAACAATAAAGGCTGTTTTGTGTCACTTGTTAAAGCCTAGAGAAGGGTAAATGACTAATGGAAGATGTAATAGAAAAAAAAAGGCTTTTGGCACCCAGTAAAAAGGGGGAAGATTGTTCTAATCTTGAACAAGTTTAATGGATGTGACTGACCTATTTATGCTAAATTCTACAAGGCATCCCTAGCATTTACTTTGTAAACATGCTGTCAGGAGGTAAACTAAAGTATGAACTTACACAGGCTGGACAGCTAAGCTGTAATTGTCTGTATGCATACATATCCTGCAGCAAATGTATGCTGTTCTTTCATTCAGTTTGAATGAATAACATTTGATTACATGAAAGAGGGTAAAAGTACTTTGCTGCAGGGTAAGAGTCTGGGCACTTTACCATGGAGCAATTAAGCTCTGAAAATTCAAATCTGAATTGTTTTATGGCAGATTATTTGTCAAGCCAACCAGCTGCTTGAAGAATACACACTGCTCACCAGAAAATTCTTCCAGCCTTTGACCTCCCGCGCAAGGCATGAGAGCAATCAAGAAGCAATTTAACAGTTAACACGTGCTAGAGAAGTGAACAGAATTTTAGATGAAATATATGAACAGCAAATGAAAATTTTCTAATAAAAGGAATTATTAGTATTTACCACCATTATTTCCTATAATGTTTGGGTACTGTTACAGCAATAGTATTACTTAATATTTTGCAATAAAGTTTCAGAAATAAAAGCATTTCAAGCAGTAGGAAATTTCTGCAGATTTCTAATGTCTTAAAGAGAAATTGTATTTTAAACTTTCTTTTGACCAGATGTTGATGTCTGTAACCTCGGAAGAAAGCACATCCTCCCCATCTTCCTCCTCTCTGCCGTCTCCATCTCCTCCAGTTCACTAAATGCAAACTCCATATGGACAGGAAGGAGAGATTTCTTCCTGGTGTTAATTAACAGGAATGTTCTGGCTAAGCGCATGTGGTTGAGGCCAGATATTTTTATTTAAGAAGCCAATTACAGTGAACATTTTTCCCTGATTAGAGTTACCAGCTATGCTATCAATTTGTGCCTTAAAGCGTAAGGAAGCTCACTAGTTATTCTTAGTCATATATAATAAGTCTTTTCAGTTTTTTAAGTGATTTGACATACTGCTACATTATCCTCATGCAACTGGTGTCTAGATTCTTCCTGTGACACCTCTTCTCTACAATTTATTGCTTCCATCTTCTTTTTACACATCTGCAGAAGTCTACAGAAGTATACAAAGGCACTGGAGTTGTATCTGACAGTCAAAGTAATAAGATGGGCTAAAAGAAAAGGTGGGCTTCAAGCATTGTTCTTGTTCTGTTCTTTCTTTTTCTAACTATTGGCTAGCCACATGCCTTCCAAATTTCTCACCAATCCTGCCAAATCCTAAATATGGGTGCCCCCACCCACATCTTTTGTCCTGCTCAGTGTGAGGACTTGTTGGCATTCTGCATCCAACCCACCGCACTGACAAACACACGTGCTGGCTTGGCTTACTCCCCAAACCTCCTGAATGCACATGGGACAAAGAGCAGGCTTGGGAGAAAGCAAAGGAAGGAGAGGTTGCAAATGAACCAATTTCATTTTTCCAGGATTCTTTCTAAGTTTTTCCAAAATAATTTTGAGTGACATAATGAATTGACTTGATTAGGGGGGGGAAAAAAAGCACATAATTAACTATTTAAGCTAAAAAAAGAGAGCCAATTTCCTGTAGAGAAGTAAAGCTATTGAAATCACTGTAATTTTGTCAGGCTTCTATTAAGTATTGAACTAGTTAATTTACATCTAGATACAACTTGTGGATTGCCAATAAAGGCTATCAAATCTGTCTGCAAAGCTAGCTGGACTATCAGGCAGCTAGCCTGCTAACTGCAGTTTTGTCACTGTTAAGTTGCTATCCTGAAGTACCTTCTTAAAAGCTAGCCTTAGGTATACCTCTCTGAGCTGCCACTATGGGAAGTATGAAAGAAGGAGGATGGTGCTACCTTAGAGTTCTAATTGCCTCCTTTTTCCTGTTCAAAATTACTCGTTTGCCCCCAAAAAGAAGCACGAACTCCAGGACACAGAACTGGACCACTACTGTCCTTATCCAATAAATTTTTACATTGGTCTGTCCAGGTGTCCATTAGCCAAGGACAAGATGAATTAGGGACTATCACATGAGAGTATTATCACAGCAGTCAACATTTCCAATATAAACACTATTTATAACTGCATCATAAATATTTGTTGCATGTTGAAGTTCAGCTAACAAAATCTATACTGTGAAAATTTCTCTTACAGTGTGAAATTTCACCAGAGGATGGTAATTTATTTTAAAAGAATTTTATTACACTAGTGCATATTTGAATTATATTGAAAAAGGGTCTTATTTTTATTTTTTAAACACACGATATGGGTTACACAAAGTTGTTGGTACATCCAGTTCTACTCAACCACATCAATTAGCACTTGTTGCTGAACTGTGGGCTCTTTTGATTTTGTTTTTACAGGAAATGGAGAGTTAGAGATGTATTTCAGAGGAAACGGTAGAATGCTAGAAAAAAAATCTTTACAGCTGCATTCCATCTTTGCCAGTGCATGAAAAATAGATGGCTAACACGCAGAACATTTTATTCAATGAAAATGTGCAATACAGCAGAAGTAGTGAGTGTTTAGAGAGAGAGATCTAAAAAAGGCGTATGGGATTCAGATTATAGACCTGAATAATGTAGACAGGTGTAGTATTTTTTAGAATGATGTAGAAGATCACAGTGAGAATTTGAAGAGAGTGAAGATTTCTAAATTTTAGTCTTGTTACAGCTATTTACTCAGATCTTAATCTAAACAGATGGCAAATACGGAGCTGAAACATAACCAGCATAGAATTGGTAGTTTTGGTTTTTGTTTGTTTTTTGTTTGTTTTTTTATGAGATTAAACAGGATGAAGAGTGTAAGAAGAAAAGAAAGAGGAACCTGGAACAGAGTAATCTGTGATTCTCTGTAAGGGAATATTGCAAACCAAGAGTTTAGCATTGTTAGCATAGACGTTAGAGATCAAGGGAGAACTGACATTATGTCAGGAAGATGAGTGGCATAATGATTTCTCTTAAAATACAAAAGCTTAGTAGTATATTTGGAAAGATGCCTGAATAGGATGGAAGACTAAACAGATCACATGCCTTAATTTTACCAGAATTAAACTGATTGTTGGATTTGTATGGTTCTGACATTTCCAGTGCAGCAGTCAGTTCTCTTAGCCGACTTCAGACTCATAACATTCTTCACTGATTCCATTGCTAGATGTAAGAAATCAGTTTTTCTAGAAATTTGAAGCAGCTTAGTGAATATTGCTCTGTTTTTGGAGGCATTCAAGGCAAGGCTGGATATAGAGCCCTGGGCGGCCTAATCTAGTGGGTGGCAGCCCTACCCACAGCAGTTGAGTTGGAGGTAGATGACTGCTACAATCCTTTCCAAACCAAGCCATTCTTTGATTCTGTGTTTTTATAATACATTGAACCCGAATATTGGAAAATATTGAATTAACACTTTACCTTTCATGAAAATTGATAAAACCTCATATTTTAAAAGCAGTGTATTTTTGATCCCTTATTTTGCTCCTGTTTTGTATCTTTCAAGTTCATAATTTCAAAATTTCTACAATGCAAATGGATAAATGAAATCTGGTGTAATCATATGATGATAAATCACAGTAGCAAGTAAATATCCCTTTGAAATATCTAGAGTTTAAGTAAAGACAGCAGTGTATAAATCTGTGACTAAAATGGGCACTGTCTGGTTATTTTCACGTCACTTTCCACATATAAGTCATTCAAATGTAACATCAGTTGTTTTGTGACATATTTTTCATATCTTCCCAGTAGTGAATGTGAATGGCACACAATTCACAAGCATGAGTACTGATGTCTAGAACCTGACCAATATACACCAGGTGTATATTGCAGAATCAGTTGGAAGGGATGTCAGAAGATCATTGAGTCCAACCCCTCTGGCTAAAGTGGTACACTACCATAGGTCACACAGGTAGGCATCCAGATGGGTCTTGAATATCTTCATAGAAGGAGACTCCAGGACCTCTCTGGCCAACCTTTTTTAGTGCTCCATCACCCTTACCATAAAGAAGTTCTTCTGCATGTTTGTATGGAACTTCTGTGTTCAAGTTTTAGGCCATTGCTTCTTGTCCTATTGCTACACACCATTAAGAAGAGCCTGGCCTCATCCATTTGCCTCCCACCTCCAAAGAGATATCAGGCTGAATAGACCCAGGTTACTCAGTCTTTCCTCATAGGGGAGATGCCCCAGGCCCTTAATCATCTTTGTGGCCCTCCTCTGGTCTCCTATAGGAGACCAACCTCCCTTCACCTCCCTGAAGGGAGGTTGTAGCGAGCTGGGGGTCGGCCTCTTCTCTCGTGTAACTGGTGATAGGACTAGAGGGAATGGTTTCAAGCTTCGCCAGGGAAGATTCAGGCTGGATATTAGGAAATACTACTTCTCTGAAAGGGTGGTCAGGCACTGGAATGGGCTGCCCAGGGAGGTGGTGGAGTCACCGACCCTGGAGGTGTTCAAAGAACGTTTGGATGTTGTGTTGAGGGATATGGTTTAATGAGAACCATTGGTGACAGGTGGATGGTTGGACTGGATGATCTTATAGGTCTTTTCCAACCTTAGTGATTCTGTGATTCTGTGATTCTGTGATTCCATCTTTTTTGAACTGCGGAACCCAGAACTGGACACAGTAGCCTAAATGTGGACTCACCAGGGCAGAGTAGAGGGGGAGAATCACCTCCCTTGACCTTCTGGCCATGCTCCTTTTAATGCACCTCAGTGCCAGACTTCTTTTATTACTGCTAAAATAGAAAGGTGTTCGGAATAAAACAGTGCAAGGCAGAAAAACCTGCTGTTTCCTACATGTTTGTATGTGGCCCAAGAGGCAGTGTATCTGATATAACTTCAACAGTCTGTTACCAACGTCTTGCTGGGAACGTGTTTTAACATGGAATAGAAAGGCTATGCAAAAGGGGAGAATCTACTAAGAAAAAAATAAATAACAGAGCCATAAGTATTTTGTTTTTAATATAAAGCTTGATAGCCAAATCAGCCCTGTTTTGATTCTGAATTTCCTTGAATATGTTGTATTTTCTGATTTCATAATGTTTTCAAAAGGAAGATCAGCTGTGTCTAGGTAGTTTTCCTGTCTGATTCTAAGAGGAGTACTGCTGATTGTTAATAAGAAAAAAAAAAAAAGGAAGTGAAAAATAGCAAGGAGAGAAAAGTCTAATAAAATGACATAGAAATTGGTAGTTACTTCATCCTAGTCTTCACTGAGTAGCCAAATATCATGGGTGGCATGTTGTGTATTTTTATAGTGTGAACAGTATTATTCAAATGAAAAGGTACTAGTGAAGTGATATGCTGAAATCACAAGCTGCAACAGAATATAACAAATGTCTCAGTAATATTTCACATCTAGGAGAAAGTGGATGCTATTATTTACACGTGTAATTACTCACCAAATTAGTTAGTAGTATTACTGGACTTAGTCTAAGATGAAGACAGTGACCTGTTCCTCAGAAGCGCTATAAGAAGCCCTTAGGGACTGGCAGACTCAGCCAGTTGGAGTTGAGATGTGAACCTGCTCCTGTTGAGGTCAGTTGCCAAACCCCATCGAGCAGATTGGTAGCCACGCTCTTGAAATGTGATACAGGGGGAGAAGCAGCTGATACTATTCCAGTCTGCATATAGAGAAGAAGCACGTCATGGAGAAGAGGGGTAATAGTCCCTTTTCTGCGTGACGCAAGTGGCATTCTGAAATACTGTGTCTAACTTTGGGCATCATCATGCAAGGAAGGTGTGGACATTCTTGGAAAAATGTAAAGAAATATGGTTCTACTGGGTAAAAAGGGCTGTTACTAGCAGACTCTACAATTAATCTCTTCTGAGAATATGCATTTGTGATGATAACAGAATTACAGCTTTTCACTTCTGCACATCTTTTATGATCAACATAAAAGAGCTTGAAAACACTACTGCTGTAGTTAACATTTGCTAAATTTTCCAGTGACTTTTTTCCAGTTTTCAGAAAATTGATTCCCACAGACAGAGGTTCACATACTCTTCTTAGTGATGACATGTGAAACATACACTGATTCTAGGCTTCAGTCTGCCTCATGTGCTGCCTCTGTGCAGCTTGGCTGAAGTAGGCTCTTTTTTCTGTGGAAAAGCTAAAAACATGCTTTCTCAGTTAGTTCATATTAAACAGCCTGCAGGTTCCAAAGAATACAGGTGCATTATAGTGCATGTGTTATTTAACTGCAAACATTCACATTAAGTACAACGTGTACATTGTCCAACCAGTAAGAATGAAGCCTGTTCTAAATACAAGAGCCAACACCATACAGTCTTGTAAAACAGGTTCCGTCAGTATTCATCAGCAGTGAGCTAGAGGAAGTAAAGAAAGCCATGCAGTAATTAAGATTGCTGGTCATGAGCAATTTCTGTACCCATAAGCTAATGTCCCAGTGAGGTGACACACAGCACTCATACTGCTGTCTATCAGGTGGGATAAATCTGTTTCATGTGTCTAGTGAGAAAGACTCTAAAAGTAAGAACCTACATGCTACAATCTACTGTGTAATTACAATTATGAATTGTGTCTCTTTCTACAAATTTTACAGCAACTGTACTCACCTATTAAAACAGCCAGAGAAATGAAGCAGAGATTGGACAGTCAGTACAGATTATTTTTAGTGTTGACAGCAGACACTTCTTGAGATTCGGTAGACTATTCTTTCCTGCCTTCAAATCTTTCAAGTGTACATGTGTTTACTCCATAATGATTCAGTTAGAAACCTTTTGAGGAAAGAAATCTTAATTTAAGTGATTATTTTATTCTTGATTTTTTAAAATTACTTATTGGAAAATCTAGGGGAATACAAAATTTAAAAAAAATACTGTTTATCTGTTAATTCAGATATGTTCATTTCAGAATGACTAAAATTCAGACATATAGGAACTGCTAACTGTCTGGGTTTCTTAGAAATCAAAATGGCATTGATGTTTCTGTTCTGTCATCCTACTTCTAGACTCACAAGTTTGTGATATTGTATGTGATTTGGACCGTTTTCTGGAAGTCCATTTCCTTGTTTTTTGTTGGTTTTGTTTTGTTTTGTCATTGCAGTTACTAAGAGCTCAAGTCCAGGTGCTTGAGTAGATTGAGTAGATGCTTTAATGTTTTCAACAGATTTCTTACAGCGCTGTGAGATAAGATAATGCCACGAACTTTTCAACAAATATCTTTTTAAAGCGAGAATCAAGCTCTCTGTGTGAAATGCAGATAGTCATCCATTCACAAGCCGCAGTCTTTTGCTGTGCAAACATCAGAGCAGAGTAAACACAGAAGCTTAAGAACTACCCTTCAGTTTGGCCAGGTGTGTACATATCTCTGTATGCGTGTCCAGTAAATAAATAACTCAACACTCTTGATCTTTGTGACAGGAAGTGTTTGATGTAGGCTTTTAGAAAGCCACATCATTTTTTTTATGTCAAAATCAGGAAAATTAAATATTGGCAGGTATTTCCATTATTAAGCTACTTGGAAATTATTTATGGACTTCATGATAAAGGGTATTTATGCTACTACATGATAAAGTAGTTGAGAGGGTAACCTTGATAAAGAGCAATTTGAGTGTTTGAAGTTATACACGAGACAATTAGCGAGCAATTTCTCTGATTTCCACCAGTTACTACTTATTTGAGGAAGAAAAGTTGCATTTAAGGCTGCATTGGTTAATGATGCTACCTTTAAAAATTATTTGTAAGTGAACTATTTGTGTATTCTATATTTTACATCCCTGATTGATAACTTGGCTTTTGTCAGGTCAGTGCAGGCAATAGCATATTATTATGCACTATCTGTATTACATTCTGAGGTCACGTTGGTAGTACATGACTTGAAGGACAGCAGGCTGCCAGATCAAATCACAACAGGTCCAAAAAATAAATGCATGTAGGCATCATTCTTCATGACATTCATGGATCTAGTGAGTGTTGGCACATGTTAGTTCCCTTCACTGCAGTCAGAGAAAAGAAGTTACCAGGAGTATCACTTACGGAAACAGTAATTTTAACAGTATGAATATTCTGAATTAAGGAATTATTAGAAATATACACGTGCATCACTGGGAATAGGGCATTTCTTTCAAGGAGAATCCCACCTCCAAACTGACAATCAAGTCAGATGCCCTCTTGCTCTCTGAGAACCAGACATCTCACATATTTTTCTGCATTTCTCCAGCCTTTAAGAAGCTGTTCCCTCCCATGCCCTGCTGCTGAGATGCTATAATCGTCACAAAGGTGCTGCAGACATTTATGGGGGATAGCATCCTAAACTACTGTATCTAAATCAGTCAGAACCTAATCTCTCAGAGCCCTGTGCCTCTTTGAGCACCTTGGATTATAGTCATCAGTTTCTCTATGACTGTAATCCCACCCCCTCACACTCCAGGCCCATTCTGTCCCATTACAGCCTGCCAAGATGGCTGACCCGTCTGCCAAGCATTGCTGAAGCCATAACCATAGCTACGCTCTGCTGAGTTCATCAACACATTCTACACATGACATTGCATAACCGTCCATTCATTTGGGCTGAATTCAAGCCAGCTGTCTACCAGTTAAAAGCTTTTTTTTTTTTTTTCCTGTTAACAAGCATAACCTTTAGAAAATTAAGAATAAAACAGAGGAAGTACTAGTGACCTTAATTATAGTTCTTTCCCCCTCTACACATATCCGCAGTGAAGCAATAATAAAAAACTCTGTATAAATCTTACTGAATATAGTTATTTGCACTTTCCTAGTGACTCATTGAATCTCTTCTTCTAACAGACCAATAAATTATTATATTTCTCTCACCTAGTTTCTATCCTGAATACTGAGGAATAATTATAAAATAGGTGTCCTGCTGTGAAAAAAACAATTTTGGATAATTGCAGGGGAAAAAAAACATACTGTATTAATTGATCTTTGTGAGTGTTCATCAAAGTAGCAAATCTGATGAGATCACAGATATTATTGCCAGTGGTGATACTTCAGAAAACTATTGATCACATCAGAAGATGTGATTTTCACTATTCTATTTCTCCAACAGTGTATAGCAATTTCTGTTAAAAACAGCATTTTTTTTTTTTACTACAGAGCTTTTAGAAACAAAAGGCTTGAGATTTGGTTCAGTAGTATTATGGCCTGACTTTGCACTAGGATGTAATGAGTAGTAAGGAAACAAACCTATTCATAACTAATAATTTCTTCCTTTTTTGTTGTCTGTTGTGTTATAGTTTTAGACTGTGAACTTTTCAGAACAAATATTTTCTTGTATTGTAGAAGTATTCAGGAGTTAAAAAAGAGGCCTCTAGTGTTGGCAGATTTGAGGCATCTCTTCAGATAATTACCATCAGTAGTATGTACTGAAGTTTGCATACAGACTGCAGCAACTGACTTCAGTGACCAGTGGAAGAACTTTGATCTTGTTACCACAGACAATCAAATAAATTTTGCAGGGAGAGTCTGAAAAACAAATATAGAAGGCCTGAAGACCTGTCTCAAGAACAAAATCAGTCTCTATGGTAAAGAACACATCAACCTCTAGGTTTTAAGTATAGTTATGCAAGTTGTGATGACCTAATTAAGCAACGTCTCACAGGAAATGCCAAGTAATTCTCAAATTAGCATTTTGCAGAGAGTGTAATTACAGTACTTTCCATCCAAATCCCCTTTAAGTGATTTAAAGGTTATGGTTTGGCCTTCAGAAATAAGAGCAGGAGGAGACAGAGGATGCTGTACCTCTTGCACAGGGGCCGGACAGTTTACAGGTGGAGTACCAATCAACCAAGAGGACCAGAGACATCCAGGTTCTATATAGCCTGCACTTACCTACAGAGTTTTAGAGGGCCTGCTTCAGTCACACGTAGTCCTGGTCTGCAGGACTAGGCATTCACTGCCCTATTATGGTGAGAGGCTCTCGTTTGTACTGCATAGTGTCTTAAACATAGCTCAGAAAAAACTGCTCTCCCCAGAATGAGACCTTATGTCCTAGTGAAGTTTTGCACAACATTCTCTCCCTGAAGGAACATGTCTGGCACCATGAAAAGGCTTCCTGTGGAGATTATTTAAAGATATCAACAGAATTCTATCCTAAGTAATTGGGTTCAAGGAAAAGCTTTCAAACCTGTGTCTGCTGCATGAGTCCCTTTTTACATATAAACCAAGTAAGCACGTCTAAGGTCATACTGGAGTACATGGAAAGCTGCAAAAGACTAGGATGCAACAGATTAATTCTCAGAGAATTTAGTGCTACGTTGAACTAAAATGTGCTAGAATATAGTATATTTTAGTTTACCTAATACTGTTTTAATTCAGTATTCTAGTATATATTAATTCTGTATAATGGTAAAGAACTTATTTATTTTTAGTAAAAGAAAACAAAATACATGTTCTTGTGTCACTTGAAAATGCATTGTGGCAGTCTTGCCACAAAACACCAGAATGGCTGATACGTTATGATATAGACCTGTTTTGACAAATTAAAAAAAAATAATAATTTTGAGGATATAGATTATACTGAAGTGAGGCAAAAGCATATTGAATTATGGAAATTAGATTTCTGGCAGGTTACTGTGTTATACATAATGACTGAAATTCAGAAATGTTCCCTGAAGGATCACCAGCCTACTGCAAGGAATCCTGGTACTTTCAGCACCTCCAGAATTCATCCTCTCCCTCAGTTCTAACCTTTTCCTGTATCCCCATCTCTTCTTTTTCACACGGGCCAAAATCAGTTGAATCTGGCTAGATTGAATAGGGAGGAGCACAGCTTGAAGCTGAAATATAAGAATATATATCCACACCTTTTTTCTCGCTATCCAAGGTACATTCTGCAGTCCTTGAGCTTGAGATTTCATTCCAGTCTGATAAGACACAAGGTCTCTTAGCCTTCTTGGGAAACACTGCATTTGCACCATCCTGCAAGATGACATTTTTAGACATTGCTTGAGCCACAATCCTGAAACAGTGCCCTGCTGCCAATATGTATACCTCACTGGGCTATGGGGGAAAGCATGTGGCTGTCATCTCTCTAAAAATGCTGTGGCAGAACCAGGCCACCCTTCTCTTCTCATTTTCAGGGCATGCCATGCTGTCACATCACTTACTGGAGACCTTCCAGGAGGAAGGACATGTTACACAAGAACTCCACAAGAAATTCTAGTGTTAGAAGAACAATGAGAGTGTCTGCAACCAAACTGAAGCCCAACTCACTCCCTGCTTTGTCACAAGGGAAACAGAGGGACTGAGCTGATCTCTGCTCTCTGGTGGCAGTACTTGGGGGAATGGCATGGAGCTGTGTCAGGGGAGGTTCAGGTGAATATTAGGGAAAGGTTCTTCACCAGAGGGTGGTCGGGCACTGGAACAGGCTGCCCAGGGCAGTGGTCATGGCACCAAACCTGTCAGAGTTCAAGGAGCATGTGGGCAACACTCTCAGACAGAGGGTTTGAATATTGAATTGTCGAGAATTTGGACTCAATGATCCTTGTGGGTCTTTACCAACGTGGGATATTCTACGATTCTGTGAGCAGAGCAGCTTCCACCTTCACATACATATATCACACATAATCACAGTCCTTAGGTTTTCAGAAGCTATTTCCCTAAGCTCCTGTCTAACTCTCACTTCATCAATGCCATTCAACTTGAATCACAGCTGTATGAATCAAAAACTGCCTAATAACTAACACTGAGCAGCAAAAGTCTGTCAGTTTTAAGAAGGCAGTAGCAGAACCTGCAACTCACCATGAGAAAACACACAGGTTCTTCTACAAAGAAAGGTTGTCTTGGTTAGAAAAAACTTACTGGATCTGCTTTCCAGACCAGTTCTTAGATATTCAGAAACATCATAGGAATATATCTATTGGTTGCTTGAACTAGAAACTGAAAAGCATAACTCCATGTTTATTTGCTAAGTAGATAATCCAACCTTCACTTCTTCTCACCCTCAAATCCTGTTCTTTTAAGGAACAAGCAGCTGAGCCACCTTTTAGGATCGAGAATTAATGATTCCCTTTCCAAACTCCATTGGCCCTGACCAATGACTTTTGCTGTAGAGTGCACTTATGCAGAAGAAAAAGGAGGATTCTGTTGTCCATGTCTCTGTTGTTAGATAATGCTTTTAACAATGGAGGCTTACTAAATCCTGACAAGCATTCTTATTCCTCAGAAAAGAATGGAAACTGTTCTTTCTGCTTGGAGTCAATGGTTCAGACAGGTGCATAATCTGATTGTACTGAATACAGTGAACAGATTTTAAAAAAGGAGTCCTTGGCCAGTCTCCAAAGCTAACATCAGAACAGAGTCAAGAATGTAAGTAACAGAAAGATGTGCCTGGCAGGACTGGAGGCAAGAGATGTATCTCTAATAGCCATACATGATGTGTTGAAGGGTTTGGGGGCAGGAGGGTGGTTGCTTTGTTAAACTGAAGCAATTCCTCAATGTCTGATCAGACTCTCTCAGGCTTAACTTTGATACAGAGGCTACAGTCTCATTTAGTTGAGCACAGTGTTTTTAGCATCAAATATTGTCATATACCCAGTAAAAATATGTCACGTTTAGCCTGTTCGTTTTTTGGTTTTTCTTCTGCATGGAAATATGGACAGCCAAGACCTGGTTCCCTACTTGTTTCAGAAATTCCAGTATAGCCTGGAGGTCACAGGAGGAAAATCCTCTGTCCAACTTTGGAAGGTTTTTATAGATCAGTCTTCTCAATGGAGAAGACTGACATTTGTGAGACTCAGGTGTGTTTCTTATCAGAGTACCTTTAGTCCAAGCACTGTGATATATTAACAGATGTCAGATCTTTACATATGTGGGGTAGTGGAGAGCTGTTCCAGTGTAAATTTTCTGGGTCAGTCAGAAGCAGTGATGCAGCAGTGTGCTATAGGGGGTACAGGCAAGATCAGTTCGTGTGCCGCTTGAGTAACACTGTAATGCTGAAACAAGAGTGTTCTAGATTGGGATGCTCTCACCCAGCCAGAGGGAGGAATCTAACATGAACATAGGTGTAGATGTCTGTAATAAATAGTTATTGCAAATTAACAGTTCCATGGCTTGGGCTTAAATGTTAGGCAGAGCTCTTCTAAGTACCCTTTCTTCTTTATACCTTTAGTTTTATCTCCTGTGAAAGAAAAGAAAACTAAAGTTTGTGTACATTAAAAACCTCGGCATTACCTTATACATCTCTGCAAAGATGGAAAATTTGTGAATTGTGACTGTAACTGACCTGATATATGGTGACTTTTGTGTTCTTCTGCCTTTCTCTTTTATCAGAAGGTTACAGAATGCAGGCTTACCTTCTCAAAGAGTTACCTCAAACATCATTTGAGAACAAATCCTGACTTGTCTCTTCTTTTTCAGCAACTCCCTGTTTTCACCCCTGGTTTTCAAAGATACTGAAATCCTTGTGATTCTCCTGCTCAAAAGCAACTCCTTGCCAAGTAATTCTCATTCTCAGCAGTGCTTGCTTACTTACCAGATGATTCATAACTTCTGAAAACTTCATGCTACTCTTTGTTCCTTCCTCTCATTTCAGCTCTGTGTAGTGATGCATGTGTTCTGGCATCTGTAAAAACACCGTATCTGCCGAGCACAGCTAGAGTCTCTAAAAATTCAAAGGAAGAAAATGTGTGCAAACATTCTTCCCTGGACACAGAATTTCTTTGACATGAAAAACAAATAAGCCTCACTTACAGAAGATAAAGAAATCAGAGAAAAGTAGACATACTAGCAAAGATAGAAGCAGAAAAATAGTTGCACTGTATTTTGCAGAAGGCGTTCTGAAGATACAGAAAGGTTGTTGTAGTTCTTTCTTAATAGAGTTCCCCAGCATCTGACTTCTGTCAGGATTTGATCCTGGAATCTGGGATGTGGCCTCTGGGAAGAAATTTAGAAATTGTTGCCTGTTGCCCACTATACAGACAGGTTTACAACAATTTTATTTCAATTGAATCAGACAGACCTTGAGCAAAGCATCTCAGCCTGTTTGTCTTTATGTAAACAACTGCATAAAAATGCACCTTGATCATTGAGTCTAGTGATAAATGTGCTCATGGGTATTTTGGTAGGATTTGGGGAGAGAATATCCTTCATACCAGCTGCTGCATAAGTATTTCCCTAGTGAAAGTGAGAGAATTTGTCTTCCTAGCTTCTAAGCAGAACTGTATTACGCTCTAGAGGTGTTAACTTTGGTTTTCATGTTTTAAGTGATTTGTTCAGGAAGACAAAGCCAGCATGTGAGAGTTCAAGGCACATACATACATGTATAAGACAAGCTGACATACACACAAATGGAAAAATAAGCGATTCAAGCATTCAAGCCCTATTTCCTATGGGTTGTAAGGGTAGAAGAGAGATTTAATGCTGAATGTTAAAAACTTCCATATCAGACAAATGCTATCATTATAAGGGTAGAAGTTAAATAGATGAAGGTAATTAAGGAAAGCATAGTTCTCAGGGAAAAAAAAAAAAAAGAAAGAAAGAAAGAAAGAAAGAAAAGAAAAAGAAAGAAAGAGAAAGAGGTGTAAGGTAAATCAGTCTTCAGTCCTTTGGACTTCATGAAGATTATTTTTATCCTATGGCCCTTTGCAAACCTGAAGGTGTAAGATCTTTGAACTGAATCAGCAAGGATTTCCAACAATTACTAGGAAGTACAGTAGCTTCAGCTAGTGAGTCAGTTAGGGTAAATCACTACAGAAGTCAGTGAATTTTTGGATAACACTCCCCTAGCCCCAGTATTTTAGCAAGGCCATCCAGTCTGACATCGCAGTGCAATACTTGAATACTGTGTCAATACTGTGAAGTCTTATTTTTGTTTTAACTGTAATATTTTTCTTACGCTATTTTCCAGGCCCTGATTATATCAAGCAAAAATTTCAAGAAGGAATGGAAGTAAAAGAAAAATCTGAAGACAAAGTTCAGGAAAAACCTCCTAGCCCAAAAGAGTCACCTCACTTTTATCGAAAAGGTACTACACCACCTCGAACCCCAGAAGCAAGTCCGAGGCAAAGCCCTCCACTTCCTTCTGAGCCTTCTCCTTCAAAACATCTGAAAAAGCAAAACTCCGCTTCTGGGGCAAAACTCAATCAAGAAAAAAGGCTTTTAGCCACGGAGAACATAACACCCATGATTAACAAGCCTTTATATTCAAAAGCACCAATAAAGGAAGAAATAGCTGTGAAACACCAGTCAAAGCTTTCAGCCCATCACAATCCCATCAGCACAGAGAATGGGGAGCTGCATGGTCACTACCATGGTTATTATGTAAAAATGAATCAACCAGTGCTTCCACGGGAGCATGGGGAAGAAGATGATGAATATGTCAACCCATCACCATCAACAGTTGCACGGATACCACAGTCACAGAAGCCAAGCCCTGCTAGATCTGGGGGTAAGCCAGATGCCAAAGAAAACAAACCTGACACAAAAATTAAGAAACCAGAATTTGCTGCACCAAAGAATCCAGCTAATAAGGAGTCACATTCAGCCATGGAAAAAGAAGTAGTAAACAGCTCGGTGAGTACAAGAGAGCTTTTCACCTTTACTGCCCGTTTATCTCTTATTGCTGAGCTTTGCAGCCTAAAGACAGGAAAAGCTCAGACTTCAGTCAAATATTTATGTGGATACAGTCTACTAGCTAGAATTGTCTATAGAAAAGCGAAATGAGGGGCACACATTCCAGTCCTTAAACTTGGGAAGAGACAGTTGATATAGCCAGATATAGACAAGCTTTTGAAATATAAATCTCTAATGCATCCATAAA
The DNA here is from genome assembly GCF_987193195.1 of Phasianus colchicus. Classification (NCBI taxonomy): domain Eukaryota; kingdom Metazoa; phylum Chordata; class Aves; order Galliformes; family Phasianidae; genus Phasianus; species Phasianus colchicus. Next base: position 64,152,356 of record NC_143438.1, on the reverse strand, counting down.
TACAAGGGTATTGTTTATGCCTAAAATTCTATTACTGTGTGTTTTCTTGAGATACATATTTGCAAATATAGATACCTTTTCTTGTTTTTTCTTCAAAACAATATTTGATGTATCTTAGTGGATAATTGGCAGTACTAGAAATTGCACAGCTAAGCTCTTGTCACGATGTAAAAGTTACTGCATATCCTATAGTTTCTTCCAAAAATCTTGTGAAAAAAATGAAATTTAAGAATCTTTTCCATCACTTCTTCATGTGCCAGAGAAATGAAATGATGACAGTCATCAAGAGTTGTATAACTTGCATTTACTCTCATAGGACATTTTAATGTAAGTTGTATCAACACAGGAGCTATACTCATGTTCTTAAATAAAGTAAATTTTGCAAGCCAGTTGTAATGACAAATTGTTTGGCATTCTATTAAAATTATACAGTATTTTCTGGTTCAGCCAGCATATGTTGCATTTTTAGAGCTTCAGGCCAAAGAACATCACCAGCAAAACGCCAGAAGCCTTTATGGGCTCCAGAGATGACAGAGTGATTTAAAGAAAAGTCCACTGAGAGTAGTTAGTACATGTGCAACAAGTCATTGGAAACTGGAGGATATTTGGGAAGTGTCCTTCTACATACTTGCTCTGGTCTCATTCTCTAAAGGTGCTTTTAATTACTCTTGGACGTGGGATGCTGCCCTGCTGGCTGACCTAGTCCAGACATTCTCCCATTTTCATTTTCCTCTTTGTGTTGAATGTAGCTCTGAAAACAGGCAGTTTTGTGCCAAAATATGAACTGCTTCCAACCAGACTTGGATTTTAATGAGATGTGGAAAACTGAGCATTTTTCCTTGTCAGAAAACAGAGAAAAAAAATTAAAACTATAATTCAGATTACTATGAATCTAAATGTCATTGTTGTTTAGAAATAATGGAATTATCAGTAGTTAAGCTGAGATGGAGAAAAGACTAATAAGCATTTCTATTCCCTGTTAAGGGAAAAGAATTGTCAAATTCAGAACTTACGATGATTATGAAACTATTTCTGGCCAAGAGAAACTCAAGAATGTGTTAGTTGTAGATGCCAAAGTTAACCTGCAGCAAATGAGGAGATCTAGATAATTGTGATACTGTTCTTTATTAATAAGCATTGCTTCTCTGAATCATTTTTGGTACTCCTGAAAACAACAACAACAACAACAACAAAACAGCGTCTCATTATTAAGATAGATAGGATAAACAGAGTGACTCAGTTAGAGATCCTGTTAGTCAAGCCATGAGCTGAAGCAAACAGTTGAGTTGCACCAGATTTCATTAATAAATAATTTCAAAATGAAAGGTAAAAGAATTTCCAACCAACTTGCATTGTAAAAGATCTTGTCAGACAAGCTTGACATCTTCAAGAGGCAGAGGAATGATGCCCTCAATCAGGAAGATCATTTGATTTGGTTTTCAGTTACTTATTCTGACAAGGAAGCCAGTGTTATGCAAAGGCTAAATGTTACATTAAAATCATTTTAAAAGACTGACCTGTGTTTATCAAGTAGTAATTGGAAAACATCAGTGATTTGGTATTCTGATGAGATTATTCTTGGATTAATTATGCTGTTCTGCTTTATTAACATGCTTATTAGTGACATGGAAGGGAACATAAATGTGTTGCCCATAAAGTCTGCAAATGACAGAGAAGCTAGGAACCTGGTAAAGAATGAAGATAGCAGATCACCAGTACAAACTGATCCAAATCACGAGATAGCAAAGATGAAATTTAATTATCTGCAGTACAGCAAAACATAAGCTCATATGCTGAAAGACAGTTGGTAGAGCCTGACCATGCAGGATGGGAACTGGAAAAGGCTGGTAGATCAGGATCAGAAGAGGTAACTGAGCATGAGCTCTCAGTCTGCTGTTCATCAGAAGCGTTAATATAATCCTTAGATTTATCAACAGAAAAGATTAAGCAAGAGTACATGAGAATCTGTTTTATCTGGTTTTGGCACTAACACAACAACTTCTGAAACAAAATACAATATTCATAAATCAGAGATATAAAATGGAAAAAAAAAAAAAAAGGAAAGTTCCATGAAGTGCAGGAAGAGTGATTAAAACATATTACAATGAAAGATTTGAGACAGAAAATCTGTTTGGCACATTAGATCACATTCTGTAAGTACACATCCTAAAATAGTTTACAGTACAATTTTAAAGAATGAGCAGCTGAAAGTTGAAGCTAGACAGATTTAGATTAAAAGTCTTATTTTAAAATTAATGAGATTAATTAAATGTGCCATCAGTTTTCATCAGTCCTCAATGAGTAGTTCAACGAAGAACATTTTGCCAAAATTACGTCCTTTAGTTTAGCAAGAAGCTTATATTTTGTGCAGATCAAACTAGATGTTCACAGTGGTTTTGTAATCTGCAAATCTGTATTACAGCTCATATCAGCCCTTTAACCTTTCAAATCTCACAGATATGACTCCTATCTAGGGTAATACAAAGCTGTCAGGCTCATAAATGTTTAGTGAGCACACAGAATTTCAGCCTGAATTGGAATATTCTCTTCAGCTCTGGTGAAAATAAGGGGCTAGAAGTAGTCCTTATTTTTCTTATATTGCATCCTGACCAAATCATGGTTTGCAGCTGAAGGAGTTTTCACATTAAGAAACCAAGCAGCACACCTGAACAGCTGTTTATTGACCTTCTAGAATAATCAGGCTGAGGACTGAACTTACAGCTTGTTATCAGGAAAGACAGAAGAGCAATCAGGTGTAGCACATTAACTACTGTTTACTGATATTACAGCCCTCTGCTTCATTTGGAGCACACTAATTGCATTATTCTTATTATCAGCGTGTCAGTGAGGAGGGAATGTAGAGCTTAGGAGATGATTTTTAATACAACGTTTTAAGGTATGTTCTTCAAAGATACCTTCCATCTGTGTCTATAAATTTGACTCTGTAGAATACATTTCCTGAAAGTGAAAAGTTGCTGGAAAAAATAACTGATTAGAGTACTTCTCTTTATCCCAGACAGTTCTGAACATTAAGATATTTTAGAATTCTAATGCTGCATTAGAGAATTAGTTTGTTTTATTCAGTAATTGCATTGCATTATATTCATTCTGACAAACTATTGTGATTTGAAAGTACACACCTGCATTAGATCTTCAATTAAAGTTTAAAAATATATTTGTTAGGAAATAGAAAACAGAAACAAACTCCGATTCTCATGAAAAGAGTGAGAAAGCATGACTTGGGTAGACAAAATTTAATATATAACATTTAAACAAGCATTTTTATTAGACTGTCTGAAAGTGCTGTATGAAATTGTGCTGTTCTTTTTCCAGGTTTCCAGTGTATTAAGAACATAGATATAGGACATACAATTTGTAGTTCTTCTATCCACATATTTAAATCAAAGCTATTTCTCACATCTGAATGTAACACAGGCCTTTAAGACTGCGTGGTGTATCGGTTGTAGCACTGATTCTTTAGGCATCCCTATTTCTGACTTTATACTTGAAAAATATCAGTACATACTTGTACTTGCAAAGCACTTGAAATACATAAATGTATATCTCTATATTCTTATTTTCTACTGTTCAAAAATCAAAGTTTAGAATCATTCCATTTCTATGAAAGAGCGATAGGACTCTCACAATTTTATCAAGGTAAAAAACATGCATAAAAACATGATGCCAACGTCACTGTTCATCAGCTGTTCCAAAGTAATTGCTAGATTTTAAGAAACTGACTCTAGTAAATGGGAGGTAAATCATCTTTTTTTTACCAAGTCTTCTAGTTATACTGTGTAAATAATATGCTATAGACACTTCATCGGGACTTAATGGCAAACTAATACTGTTGTTTCTAATTGCTTGTTAGCAGCCTTTAGCCCCAGTATCAACTTGCATGCTCCTATCTCACCTTGATTGTGAGGTGGTTTGAGATAGTCTTGGATTTGGATAACAAATAGGACTGAATTGTAAAAAATGTCATTGTAATGTCTGCTTATGTATACACATTTGATTTGTCTGACATGTCCCATGTTGCCTTAGGTCAGGTACAAGCACAGGTACCAATGTTCTGTGTATATTATTCTCAGTTTTTTTGTATTGTAGATCAAGATTTTTAAGCCGCACAGAATAGTTAGCCTGGTTTTTATCTTTATCATTACATTTGGCTGAACATTACCCAGTGTGTTTCTACTTCCATCTCTTTGTTCACTTAACATGCAGTTATTAAGGAATATAACTATCGTGATGTTAGGAAAATAGGCCTCTCTTTGCCTGATCTGAGCAAGAACTTTATGCTAAATATAATAGAAATTCATAGTGCAATGGGATTACAGGAGCAGTCTTAATACTTCCTGGCTCTCTGTTTTAGGAAAATAACTTTCTTCCCTACGCATACTGAAACCTAATCGTATGGCTGTATTTTTAACTGCATAAGTGGCTGACGTATTAGAACGTGGAGGGGCAGTTTTTAAGCAGGACTGAAGGTTTTCTGCAATAGCTTCTTTATAGCACCTGTGCTAGTCACTCTTGGACTCCTCAGACTAATTTTGGCTTTTGCTATTTTAAGCCTTTGCAGGACACTGAAGTCTTATTTATGGGATTTGCTGTGAAGCATTAAATGTTTATTTTGTAGGTGTCTAAAGAACAGGTAGTAGTTAACTGCATGATAATCCTGAGTTGTACAAATACTATTTGATCATTTCTTAATTTATCAGGAAACTGCTTTTGATCCAAAGTCTTAGTTATTAGACAAGGAAATACACAGAGCAGGCAGAAGGAGATGAGATTTATTTCTGTAAAGCATAGGTTCAATAGATTATTATCATAAATATATTGCACATTTTTTCTTTCATCTTCATATGAAAGCAACAACCAAGTTATTGAAGTATTGCTTTCTTCTGCCTCTGTAGGTGAGATTCAGACCATAGTCTCTAGGGTTTTTTTTGCCTAATTTATCCAGTGTTACTGTGATGAGATTATTAAATCCATGTAACCTGTGAGATGCATCCATAGAAAGTCTCTTCTTCCTCCACCAACCTTAATTTCTTAATACTAACGATGCCACGTTGCTCTTTGAACTGCAGTCCCAACTTATCCTTCAGTCAAAAACTGTCTTGTAGCTATCAGAATGCTGTTTCAGGATATATTTTAGGTAATGAGTAAGTTCTTGGCTCCTTGAATTCCTGGTAGGTCTTCAGTAGGAATAAAGCAACTTGATTTTGATGGATTTTATTTTAAAATAGGCAAAGAATCAGACACCAAATTCCAGTGAATTTTAATGGCATAGGGCATCGATCTCCTTCACTATTCCTCACAATTTCTATGCAGTTTTAGCTTGGAGGCTGAACTATAAAGAATCTATTGTCCTGACTTCAATCAAACCAAGTCCTTATGGATGCTAAATTCAAATCTGAGCACAAATGAGTAGTGTAATCACACTCCTTGTGGATAGAGATGTAACGTTAACATGTATGTATTACTCTTGTTTGTCATATGAGATTCTGGGATTTTTTTCAAAAGAAAAAGTCACTCACACTGTAGGTATTGACATTAATACTCAGGACTGCCAAACTGAGAGATTTTTAAATCAGCTATTATTTCAAGGTAAAGCAAGTTTTGTTGTTTAAATTCTGCCAATATGACTTTCTTGTATAAACCTCACAGTTTCCAAATGTAGTTGGTGGGAGTCATCAGTTCTGAAAGAATTGGTGGGAACTTGAATTTCCTTTGCTGCAGGAAAGCACAGAAGAACCACAGCTAGCACAGCTGTGACAGTGCTAGAAAGAGAAAGAAGAAATGAAGCTCAAGTTGCACGTGAACACAGTTAGGCTGCTTACAGTCCTCTTATTAGAAACGTGGCCATACCTGGAGTCGCACTCTCATTTTTTATGCTTGTTCTCCATCACCAAGCTTCTCATATACTTTGGTGCATAGTGGCTCACTTCCAGCAGGAAGTAGGGAACGTAGTTCCACTTCTGTTCTGTGACCCAATGGTTAAAACACTGGTAAGTGGGCACTTGGTATTCAAAATCCCTTTGGTGAAGGTAACCCTAAACCCTAGTCTTCAGTTTCCTAGTGCATGTTTTTGACATTCTGCCACTAGGCAAAAGGCTAATGTTGCTACTAATACCATTACCCCGTGGCAAAATTTAAGGAGCATCCTGATGGTCACGGGCACTGGTTGAACTTCAGTGCCTATTTCCTTGGCATATGTACAGATGTCTCTGAAGAGGTGCAAGAACCTCATGACCTGTAGGGATAGAACTGCTAATTAGAATGAGTTTCCCCCAAGATTTAAGCTGTGCTTAAAACATATGTTGTGACTTATTCAAAAACTTAGCAGTCCACATCTAGCCTGTTATCATACCTACTGTGTAAATGTGTGTTCTGGTAGATGTTTTAGTGACTGTTTCAGGATAAGAGTATACAATATAATAGTGGCACTAATAATGTTCAGTAGCTTCCTAGTTGCAGCAAAATTTTAATAGTACTTTCTTATAACTTATTATTCCAGAAACTGCATAGGTATTGTTGCCATTGCCATAAAGCATAATGAACTTCTACAAGGCATGCCTCTTGTGAAAAATAAAAAAAAAAAAATCTAATTTCTAATAAAATTAATTCATTCTTCTAGAAGCTGGTGATCCTTAAGTAGTTCAACTTTCTGGATAGAGTTTTTGATGGGCTTTTTGTGATCTAGGAAATTATTGTCTGAGTAAAAGATTTTTCTAGTTTCTAGTTGCTCTAAATACACACACAGCAAATACAAACGTACGTGAAAATTTGTAGTAGTAAACCAAATACATTAACAGAAGAATGGAAAAATTTAGGAACTCCATCTGTTGAATACATTATTTCAAGTTGTTTATCAGAAAGCATCCATTCACTAAATACTTCTATAAGATAAGCATTTTCAACCAAGTTTCAAAGTAGATCAAAACAAGTTTTTAGTATTGCCGATTGAATTTATTTTTTTTTCTTGTCTGTAATGGATATATTGCTAGGGATTTTAGTGGAGTGGTAATAGTATTTTTTTTCCTTTGGGTTATCAAAAAAGGCATTTTTTCACACAACACATTGTGCAAAACCCTGCTCCTGTCTTGTAATGGGCTGGCGTCAGGGAAGGAACCCACTGTATGGATGAGGAACTGTGCTCTGGCTTCAAGTTTGACTTCTTTATTCTCTTTTATTTTAAGCTGGTACCATTCTTGTGTTTATGGCTTTGTTTACATTTGTACAGTCATATTTGTCAGACAGTTATTCTCAGTGTGATTAAGGGCAGTGTAATAATATACTTACCTTTATTTATCCAGTTCATTTTCATACAGACGATATTTAGGTCACTAGAAAAGAAGAGTTTAACCAAGGCTACATTTCACGAGCAGAGTCTGTGCTTTTGATATTTAGATAGTATTTCAGAGCAAAGTCAGATCCTGTTTGTTGCTATGCACTATGTGAAAGGTTGCATTTTTGGAGACGTGGTTTAGTGGACATGGTGGTGATAGGTTGACAGTTGCACTAGATGATCTTTGTGGTTTTTTCCAGCCTTAATGATTCTGTGGTTCTATGATTAATTTCATTCTCTTTGTTTATTTTCAGGGCCCTAACTCAGTCATGATTGCCCTGGTAATGCTGTTGAATATTGGTCTAGCCATTCTTTTTGTCCATTTTCTAACTTGATTGGAATTAGGAAAGGTAAGCAAGGTCTTGTTTTCATATACAATCACCACATCCACCCCACCTCAAATTATAAAGATTGAATTTATTTGCATACTTTTAATGTTTCCTACTTTAATTTTAGCTGTGCCTGAATGTGATTCAACATAGTTATTTAATTATGTAACTGTTTTGACCCTTCAGTGAAGTCATGACAACTAGTGGTGTTAGCCCACAGTTCTCTGCAGTTGTGTCATCAGCCTTTTAAATGGCACCAGACATACTCAGACACAGGGAAGGAGGCTTGGCGTTAGGATGATGGGACGCAAGAGAGATGAAACTTGGAAAATTCAGCCAGGGGCCCAGATCAGTTTGTCTGCTGATGGTTTGTGGCTTTGGGGTCCTATGAAAGCTGAAGCAAGCAGCCATGTCGGAAAGTAAACAAAATAATCTGCTGAAGCAGCCCCACCAGTGAAGTGCGTTGGCTTCTCCATCTGTTCCAGCAGAGTGTGACTAAACTGGAAATGTACGGAGCTGCACTTTTTGTTGATGGAAGCTAACAGCTGCCTTACTATTTTACCGTCTGATGTTTTTAGTGGGGAGATGGGAAAACGACTGCCAGAGGAATGTGGTCAGTGGATTCTGTTGCTGTGGAAGTGATTCCAGCGTTCACTCCTATCTCATTAGAAGAAATAGTTAGCAGCATCAGTCACCAGTCTTATTCCATTACCTGCTGCTTTTAACATCTCCCACAGTGTTCTGGGAGATTGAATTTCATTTGCCTGTGCATGATTCTGTTCGTTTGTTGTTTATGAAATCTGATGTATAGCCATAATGTAGTATGTAGTCCAACCTGGAGAGCACTACCGGTTCTGCCTAGTGGCAGAAACAGAAGATAAAACCTTTCTCTAATCTGAAGATGTAATTCTTAAATTCATTTTCCTAAATCCAAAGAGTCTATTCACTTTAAGGTTTAGGAAGCAATATAACATAACTGCAAAAATTGATATCTTCTTAAAAGTGCTCAAATGCTTATGCCAGTAGCAAGCAAAATTCTTTTTAATTAAAAAAAATAAGAATCTGAAGTCGATATCAGCACATCCTAAGCTGGAGATGAAATACCAGAATAATGCAAGGAAGATAAGATGCGGAGTTTGCATGTTGATTTTTTTTTTAATTTTTTTTTTTTTTTTTTAATTCTGGTGCTGTGATAATTAGTGATTTGAATTATTATGTTTCAGCACTGAGGTGTTTTGCCAGCATTTAAAATATAAAGTCTTGTCTGAGTGCTCATTAATGCCAGTGACAGTTAAGCTAGCTAATGCTCATAATAAACTATTGTGACTTTTGAACACTAGTTTCGTGTTGAATACATTCAGGTAGAGCATTTAGACATGTTAAGTGATCGTTTATCGATTTGATGCCTTCAGTGTCTTTGAAGTCCTTTTATAATTTTACCTCAGCATTAAAAAATCCTCAAAATTTTTTGTTTGGAAAGTTTGTCTTAAGTAGTTTCACAGCCCTTTGTTATAATGATGTGATCATGTTTCTTTTATGTGCCATTATACTGTAATTATTGTACCCTATATTAACCAAAAGCATGCTTATTTGCTGAAAATATGTGGTGTGATCATTTGGAAAGAAAGCATTTTAATTTGAAGCTGCAAAAAGCAAAGGGCTTGTATTACAGTTTATTTTATCTCTGTTAGACGATATTTCATACAATATAGTTTTTGAACCTGTTTGTAAACTTTATAAGTGTTTGCATGGTGTAACGGGCGACATTCTTAAAAGTACATTAGTTATCTTTTGATGCAGCATATTAAAGTACCATAGGTGCGGACTGAATAGAGTGCAGCAAAGCAGCTCCAAGCAGGGCAATAACACCGTGGTGTTTTTTACAGAAGTATGTTGAGAATCCTGTGTTTTCACCAGTGTGGATAAAGAAGAAAGCAGAAAGAGAGCAAATGAAAATAAAACTTGTATATTTATTTTTTAAAGAGTCAAAATTGTGTTTTAAATTTAGGAAGGTAATTTTTAAATAAGAACAAAGTTTTAAAAGTTACTGTGTAAGCCTTGACGTAATGGACAAAATGTTCCATCCAACAGTGAAATCGCCTCCCGTCTCCTTACGTGGAGAGGTAATTTTGTAACTGACATATTTAATTCCTATTAAATGTTTATTTAAAATACTTTATGCTCTGGAAATAATGGGTAACAAAGCTTATGAAAATGTTTATAAATTTAAGTAAGCATGTTAGTACCATTTATAAATATGTATGATTTATAAGCTTTTTTAAAACAAAGCTCAAACAAATTGTTGGTATTTTTCTAAAATGTGCACAGCTGTATTTTACATGAAAGGCTATTTATAATTGGTTGTTATACTGTACACTACATTTTGGACAGCACAATGAAGCCTGCCAATGTACTTAATAATGTCATTTTGTCTATTTAAAGTTTCTTGCTGTCAAAGAATGAACTCTTTATCTATGAGTTTATTTATAATTCTTGACCCAAAATGTATAATGTACAGTTTTCACAACTGTATTTGCTCTAATAAAAATAAGTTGGTTATTAATAGAGTTTCAGACTGGTTCTTCCTGTTTACAAATTGCCTTTGTCATTCTCCAGAAACGAATTTTTAAGCAAACTAAATAAACAAGAAACGAACCAGGAATATAGGTCTTGACCCATTTGAAATTACTGTAAGTTATTTAAAAAGTACATTAAAAAAAAAAAAAAGACAAGTTTCCTTATGTGTCTTTTTTTTATGATCTGATACACAATTTTGGATCTCTGAAATGTTGTATCTTACATTATACTGCCTCTGCTGAGATGGTTTAATTGATCCTGATTTAATCAGTGACTGATCCATTAGGAGCTGTCCTTCTAAGCAAATACCTTGTTTAGATTTCCCTCCTTCTTAAGGTCTTCATTGGTTCACAGTTAAAATGAAGTATTACAAACCAATATTTTACACAGAAAATTCACCATTACAGTTGTCTTAAGGACATCACATTTGGTGAATTAGTTCATGAACTCAGAATTTTATTTTCTGGTTCCTGTTCAGATCACTGGCCAACTGGCCTAATTATAAAGGAGAGTAAGTTCACTAAAAACATATTTGTAGTGATATTTGAAGTAGGAGGGCTGCTCCAAAAGTAATGCCTCCTGTTCTATTATGTTGGCGCATGCTGTCAGAGGCAGATACTGGTGGTATGGCAGCAGGGGCTGAACCTTCTCCCCAGCATTCCATTAGAGAGGAGCAGTCTGACAAAATGGTTTCTGACATGGAAGTGCATATGAAGCAAAGGTGTGTCGCTGAATTCCTCTACGCAGTGGATGTGAGCACAGCAAGGCAGTGGGTGGTGCATTTCAGCAGTGGTGGCAGTGGCTCACCTCCACTGGTGCGGGTTTTTACATGCACGGCACACAGGCTCTTGTTCATCACTGGTGAAAATGTGTAGCTAATGGCAGATCCTGGGATATAAAGTAGTGTTTTGTAGCTAAGAATTTGCTCTATCAAATGGCATTGTTATCTTGGTGTTGTTATCTTTGTATCTGTTGTAGTTTTCACAGAAACAAATAGGAGGCATTACTTTTGGAGCAGTCGATGTAATTGTTAATGTCTTATCTTTTTAAATTCTATCATTGTGAAGTTTAATTCTAAGAATTTGTATTTTCTACATGAGAACCCGCTCCCTGAAGAAAATGTTGTCACTTCAGATAGAGAAATGTATGTTCTGTGGAATCTTAAGCAGACATCACTGAGCTGCCTTTCGTGATCCACACTGATTGCTGACATTTTGAGATCCACGCAATATCGTTGCGTGTTCAAGAATGCAATGTTGACATGAAGTACTTCTTCAGTGAATATGAATATGATAATACATGCAGGCATCTTAAAAGCAACAAGCAAAAGATTTGCCTGAAAATAGAAGAAAAGATGTTTTCACAGTCAACTGAGAAATTGCATCTTTCCCTGCCCATGAATGTTCATAATTCTTAAAAATCAACATGGACATAGAAATACATTTTTGTTCTATGATGATGTCAGAAAACAAATAGTTCTTCTCTGAAATATTTATACTGGTGACTTACTTAGTGGTTGTAAATTGGTTAAAGTGGAGAAGTATTTCCTATGTCGAAGAAAAAAAAACATGGACACACAATTTCAAGCAGCAAGATTTGCTCTACCATGGTAAATTTTACCATACTTCAGTGTGAGGGATTTTTTTATCAGCAAAGTACTTTCTACATGCACAGCTGTGTGTTGGCCCACTGATGCTGTAGGCAGTGAGCTGCCACCTTTTACTTTGAGATCTGCTTTCTCGGGCAATTCATTTATCTAACTAAACAAGGCATAGAGTGTACACAGAAAAACAGTGAGAGGATAATGATGAGACACCAAAGACTGAAATAAATATGTACTGATGCTTTTTAACTTCTTTCCTTGCAAAAGTAAAACAGCAAGTAATGCGAAGAGTGTGTAATCTCTTCCAATAGTGTTCCAATAGGAGATTCAGTTTGAAAGGAGAAATTTAATGACTTAGACTACAAATTACCTTTCAGATATGGACACATGTTAGAGAATAATTAATGCAGCTCAGTGCTGACTTCGAAGGGGGTAAGCACCTCTTCACAAGCATCTGATGAAAAGTTTTGAAATATTTACATAACTTTTAATTACATTATGCAGCCATACAAACCTCTCTGAAGATACAGTTGTGCTAGATTAAAGGATACTGACAGCACTCTGTATGCAAAGATAAAGGCCTGCAAAAATTCACTATTTATTGAGATACAGTAACGTTCTTAACTAGTTGTTATTAAGAAAACATGGTTGTGAATTATATCTGAATGGCTTTACTTACAGCTCATTTGAACCACTTAGGAAGGGGAGCCCATTGTACATACTGTTCTCTTATGGAAATGTAATTCAGCAAACAAAGCAAATGAAGAGTGGAAATTAAATAAGCCTTTCAAATGAAGTAGTCTTCTCATTCTCTCATTTAATATTCACAGAAAAAGGAAAAAACAGAAATGGGCTAAGTCTGAGCATAAAGCTGCATATGCCAAGGTGCTGTAACTGAGCCATCCACATTTTTCTCCCACATAAAGAATCTCCTCAGTAAGAGACATTATACCTCCTATCTTTTTGGAGCTAATTTAGTTTCCATACACAGCATCTTTAAGGAAAACTGTCTATAACATTAAAGGCTTTTAGACTTGGAGGAAAAAGTAAAACCATGCCATGTTGAAAGGTGATTGCAGCGGGAGCAGGGTTGGTCTCTTCTCACTGGTGGGTGACAGGTGACAGGACGAGGGGAAATGGCCTCAAGTTGCACCAGGGGAGGTTTATGTTGGATATCAGGAAACACTTCTTTACAGAAAGGGTTGTTAAGCACTGGAATAGGCTTCCCAGGGAGGTGGTTGAGTCACCATCCCTGGATGTGTTTAAAAACCATTTGGATGTGGTGCTCAGGGACGTGATTTAGCGGAGGGTTGTTAGAGTTAGGGTAGTATGGTTAGGTCGTGGTTGGACTTGATCTTTAATGTCTATTCCAACCTGAGCAATTCTATGATTCTGTGATTCTGTGTCTAAATACTTTATAATGTGGCCATCACTGGAACAGTTGGGTATACCCCTCAGCCCCATGAAAATGATGGCAAATATGAAGTATGCAAAAGGATTTTTAAAATATCTTATGTTACTTCATTTTGTTAAATTAACTTGTTGGTTTTTTTTTTAATCCAGTCATCTAAATTTCATCATGTCAGTATGTGTTTGTTTCAGGTAATGTTTTTCGTCATCACTTGGGATGGGTTATCTGGGAGGTGTAGGTGCAACCTGGCTGTATATTCAGTGCCACTTCTCCAAGAGGAAGGTTTTGAAGTGATTTCTCAGTGATAGAAAAGAAAGTATTTCCCAACCAATCCTTCAAACAGCTTTTGTTGTAATTTTTCTGTGCTGCCTCTACTTTTTTTATTGCCTTTTATTCTTCACTGCCCCTGCACCCCTCAGTCTGGCAAATTCAGCTCATTCTCCTGTTCCCCACAGAAAGCTATTTGCCACTCACTCCAGTAACTTACAGTTTTCCTGTTGAGAACATTTGTTCCAGTTTAACTCAGTATGGCTATGAAAAGTATTTCTGTTGCAGCTTGTCCTACACTGAATTACATGTCATGACACAGATTCAATTTGGTCCATTTTTCTGCAGAATACTGATGCCAGTTTATGTGACTGTATTCTAATTGCAAAGCTATACTCACTGTCTCCACTATCAGGGCAGTGATTGAGCCACAGTACTTAATGAGTTGAAGAGAAAATGAAATGAGAAAATCATGCACAGAGATTTATAAGGGCTCTTCATAACTCACTGAAACAAATGATGTCATCCCTGAGGAATCTACTGTCGTCTGGGTTATGAACTCCACTACAAATGTCCACAGTAGGATTGTGAAAAGGACTGTACATACAGCAGGAGATGAAGTGCAACCGAGAGCACCAAGAAGTCCTTTTGAGGGCTGTGGCTTTCTGTGACTGTGTGGTATGGTGATTGCTGGATTTGGTACACAAACCTGTGGATTGTTAGATGGAATAAAATGCATCTTGTGTTGGAAAATCATTTTTGCTCACTTGCTTCAGCTTTCTTATGTCTCCCTCTATGTCCTACTTGCTCAGCAGAAAGCTTTATGGAAGTGGAGGCATGCACACCTAGACAAGGGCTAGGTTTTACTTTCTTTTGTGGCTTTGGGATTAATTAATTGCGGAACAATAAATGGCAGAGAAGGAATGCAGGCTTTAGATTTTGAAGTCTTGCTTTTTTTATGCTGATTTACCTGAATTAGAAAAAAACAATGGAGGTAAGTCGAAGAGTACAATTCTAGGTATTACCTTTCACAGCAATAATTTGTGTGGTAATCCTGAATTCCTTTGAGATGGGTCCTTGAATTTGAAAGAAGAGACTTACCTTTCTTGAATTTGTACCTGGCACAGTTCACTGAAAAGCATCTTGGCAAAGGCACAGCGTTAGAGCACAAATGACAAATCTTGACCAGGAGTGTTGAGAATGGCTGCCTACATTTGAGGTCCTTACTCTACGCTTAACGACCTAAGCTGAAACATTTTCCAGCATTCCACTCAAAGACGTGTGGGGAAGGGAGGTGGGAAAGTGAGAAGAAATCAGGCATTTCTCCGAATACTGCAGCCTATGAATCTGGCCTACAACTCTGCTGCAGGTTGAAAGCATTTAGGGCTGGATGTTGGATCAGCCATTAGAGCTACAGGCTCTCTGTGTGGGGTCTGTCAGAATCCAACCCTAGGTCTGGTTCCAAAGGCACACAGGTGAAATGCTTGAGCTAGAAGGAAGGGGGGAGGGGAGGAAGTTCATTAGAAATTGGGCTGCATTAACTCTGGTTAATTAAACTGTTATGTTCTGTACTTGCAGAACAGTCTCGTTAGCTGTACTTAACATTGCAATTTTACAGTCTTCAGGACATGTCCCACAGAATATCTCTGAAATGCCATAGTTTAAGATAATGGTGCTTAATTACTTAGCCATTTTTAGCCACAAAGTACTTTTATCATATAATACCACCCAGTCTTCAAAAAGACTGTATACTGCTTTCCATGTTAATTATGACAGTTCTGGATTTTCTTTAGGCCACTGATGAGAAAGTCATGAAAGTATGGGATCGGCTACCATGGAAACAGGGAAGACATTTGAGCACCAGCAGCATTCCGCAGGGGCTAGGATTAAAAAAGACATTCTGCAAAGAGAAAGCAAAAAGGCATTTACATTTCAGCCGATGGCTTCCATGCATTCCTGCCATACCGAGGCAACACATTCCTGGCATTGATTGCAACAAGCCTCCACATGTGGCCATGATATAGAGCAGAGCATGCATTGTCAGGAGAGCTGGAAGAGAGTGTTTAGGAAAAAGGAAGTGCTGGCATGTTGAAGCTGAAAACAAAAGAGAGTAGAAAGCAAGGGAAAAAGAAGGATGGAATAGAAAAAGCATCATCAGAAGACCTACACATGTTAAAGAGAGGGAAAAGGACTTTATGGAGAGAAAAAAGAATACAAAGAAAGGGGACGATACTGAATACATAATAAACTGAAGCTTATTCTGTAGAAATGGGAAGAAGTTAAAAGACTGGGAAATAACCATCTTTGGTACATAACAGCTGATCTAGAAAGCTGCTTTCTGTGCCCACAGAGATTGAGACAAAAACAGATGGGTGTAAATTGCATGAAAATTGAGGTCTGTGTCAGGCAGGAAGAAAAATTGTATAATTGTAAGGATAATGTCTTTCAATTAAAGAACTAAGAAGACTGTAGGATTTCAAGGCAATGTATTTTTACTCTGAACAAGATCACACACTGAAAGACTGCCAGTTAACCATTACAAATCATTTTCTATGATTCCTGATATTTCTGATGGAATGTGGGCACTCAGCAGTGGTATGGTGGAAGAGCAGCTGGAGGACTGGAGAGTGAGCCCTTCTTTACATGAGTGCACATCCATGAGGCTGGGGGAAACAAAAGGAGGGTATACTGCAGAAAATGAAATAGAAGAATGCAAGACAGATGGAAGGGATGAACAATAGAAAGTTAAGAAGAATGTGAGGATTTGACACATGAGAGGAGGGGATAGTTGACCATATTTAAAAAAAAAAAAAAAATCTGAACTGTGAAGGATGTGTAGTGCAGAAAGGAGAATAAGCAAGAAGTGGGCTGGGAGTCCTATAAGAACACCACAGTGAGACACAGCCAGGGAGCCTAAAGAAGACCTAAGCAGAGAACCAACACTAACAGTGCACTGGCTCTTCAGCTGCAGCACAAGTATCCATCCCCTTTGTTTTCACAGCCAAATATATCCAATAGAATTTCACAGAATTTTTAAACTGTGGGAATAACTGAAGTTTTCAGGAGGTCTCTTCTTTATTAAATGTTCAAAGAAACATCTGTTTTCAAAGCCCACAGAAAATAACAGTTTGTTGTTGCAGCAGTCTTGATTTCCACCAAAGAAGTCAATAATGCAGGCACAGTTGCAGTATTATTTATTGACTTTTTGCTTTAAACCACTCTAAGAAAACTATTTGATCCAGTGGGACTTTCTCGCTATTAATATAGGATAAAACACACAAGAAAGAAATAAACACCGATATAATCATGCAAGCTCCCATCTGAAATTCAGAACATTAGCACACAGCTACAGTTTTGCTTTTCTGTCAGCATCCCAGACAACAAAAATGCTGTTGGTATTTACACTGATTCGCTGCTGTACCAAATGTTGCATATGCTCTATAGACTGTGTTATTGTGAGTCATGCAAAAAATTATGTAACATTTGGAAATACATTCAGTCATCTGCTTGCTACAGAAATACTGCTAACAGATTCTTCACTCTTTTATCTCTACAGTCTTTGTCATCCTTGTTAAGTGTTATTTGCATGCAACTTCCTCGGAGGGAGATGACTCATAGCCAGAGAGTAAGCTATGATGCTCTGTTGGCACCAATGGCCATATGTGCTGCTAATAAAGTGTTGTGTTCACCTTATCCTTGACAAAACCACGTATTTAATGGGCCGATCATAAATTTCACCCTCTTTCAAAAAACAATGTCAGTTGTCCAAAGAATTAGCATTCTCCTTCTCCCTGCCCATGCACCTTTCAGCCTGTCTCCAGCCTGACCAGGTTGGTGGAAGAGCTTTTCCCTGAAGACGAACAAATCTGAGATGACGGACAACTTTTAACCAAGGATTCCTTCCAATAAACCACACCTCTTCTGTCTCTGACTTATCTGAGTGCTCATCAGCTTATGCCAGACCCCACGAGAATATGTGGGCACCCACACACCTCTGAGGATTGGGTGCATCACCCAAGCCCCACCTCCATTGATGTTGCTTTATTGTGGTCAGATGACTTGTGATATCCAAGTGACGGCTGGAAACACTGCTTGCAGCTCCACATTCTGGCTGACTGCACACACACAGCACAGGATGCAGCATTTGTGCTGCCTCCTCAAAACCAGAAGCCTCTAGCCCAGTGAGCTAGCTCAATGATTTCATGCTTTGTGCCCATGCACATGCCCATGCTTTGCATGTATGTCTCAGACAGACCAAAGTCATTCGTTACTCTTCATAGAAGTGGGAGGGTGTTTTTTTATTTTCTTGGATTTTTTTAATACATGCACAAGCACAAACCCACTGCTGTCTACTGATGTTTCTTCTCAGCCAGACAGAAACAGCAATTTTATTGTTTTCTGCCTGTTTATCTATGGACATTTCATTCATTTGGGCAGCCTGAAGATAGCAAAGATGTTCCATGTCAGCGTGGACGTGTGATGCTCATCCTTTACCCAATAGACTGAGCACTTGCATAGCTCAATATCTGCCAAAGTAGTAATATACCACATGCATAGAGCACACATCCAGCTGTAAAGTCTGTCATTAGTTCTGCTGGGCACTTGTACAAATATTTGTTTATTCTAGCCATCAGAATATCTTCAGTGATTATTTGAATTGGAAGCCTGGAGTTCTGAAACAAATAATAGAAGGCTGGCCTCAGCTGGCAGGAATCTGAGCAGTTAAGTGTTCAAACACGTGAGATGCTGTCTTATAAAGGAAAAAAAGAATAGAAAAAAGAGAAGCACTTTCAGTTCATCTTATGGCTACATGCTAATTGCCTGACATTTCCAAATCCCAACTTCACCCACCTCATAGTCTTCACATTAAAATGAAAGAGAGTGAAAACACTGAAGAAAATGTATTTTCAAGCCTGGGGAGAAACATGACTTGAGTTTATTTTTGGTGGAAATGACCTGAGCTTCCAGATTACAGCTGTGTGTCTGAGAACTTCAAAGATGGTTTGCACACAGAAATGTTATGTCTTCTGGAGCTGAGCGAGACTGGCTGCACACAGGCCTACTGCAACCAGCTTACATCCTCTGTGTAGCGGACAGGGCTTCTTTCAGCTCAGTGTTCCTGGGAAATCCAGCCACCCATGCATAGAGGATTTAGGGTGTAGGACCAGCGATGGGACCTACAGCTGCAGGGCAGGAGCTGCAAGCACAGGTGCTGGGAAGCAGCACCCTCAGCTCAGCCTCACAGCACAGAACACATGGTCTGGGGCTGTGCCTCCAGAGGAGGCACTGATGGATGTAGAGCACACAGCAAGCACACACACGTGCCAGACTGCAGCTGGGTGGGCTCTCTGCACCTCAGAGCCAGGTGACTGCAGCATGCCATTTGTATTTGGTGCAGTAGATCAGAAGCCAATTGCTGTATCTTGGTACCTCTGGAGCATTTTCAATATTCCAGTTATGCATCTACCAAAGCCGTGCTGAAATTCCATAAAATGCTAATGGCAAATTAAAACAAACATCGAGGATTACAGCAAAAGTTTTCGCTTGTGAGATGAAAACAGAAACAAGATGCAATTCCATCCTTACAGTTTGCACACGTGACCAGGAGCGAGGCTGGTGCCAGGCTCTGCCCCATTGTGCCTATTGAGTGTCCCTGTGTTAGGAGGGAATGTCCTGAGGAGCTGGCTGGCCGCTGGCATTTGGGAAATGAATGAATTGTGCTTGCCAGGTGCCCGGAGAACAACTTTTGGCACACAGGAGCTGGCATGACACAAGTGCTTGGGCTGTGTCATTCTTCCCTATTCACTTGACCTTCTTATTGTGTCGGGGGACTGAATACAAGCCTGTTTCAGAGCACACGAAGTGTGCTGGGGGGTACTTATGGGTGTTTTTACAGTATATTCATTTTAACGACATAGAGTGGAATTATGGGGTTTTATTCCAAAAAAGACAACAATGAAGACCTGAAATGTGTCTGGAATACTTCCTATGGAGGCACCGGGAAAAGCCAAGGAAAGCTGAGGTAAGAATATTTGAACAGCTTACTCTTGTGCCTAGTAGCTGTATGACTGCATTCTCATGCATTACTGCCCAGACCCTAACAAAATGTGTTACCCTCTTTTTGTAACAGGAATCCTTGAACATGTTCAATAAAAAAGTACTGTTTCCAAAAATTATGACACAGATAAATTATTTTTGCGTTCCTGAGTTATCACTGTTGTTTCATGAACATGCTCTAACCCAGAATGGTGCAAGCCCCATTGCTACAGCTGACGGTTTCTTTTTGATTTTCAAAATGCCGCTCAGTACATCTAACCTTAATACTCACCACTGCAGAACTAATCCAAGTCAAGCACGAGATCAGATCTAATGCAGCAGGCTGGCGCACTTTGCTCTAGAATGAATCACGTTGCCTTTAAGTCCTTCACATTCCGTGTCCTTTAAAGAAGACACCATCTCTCTCCTGAAGAAGAGGCTTTGTTCTGGGAGCCGCAGGTGCCACCCCTGGCATGTCCACATCAGAAACCTGTTCATATACTTCCCTTTGCTGTATTACTCCAGTCTCCTAAGCGAGAAAGTTAATATTATAATTCAGTGATAATGATGATTAACCACAACTATTTATGAAATGCAGAAAATGTGATTGCAGTCAAACAGAATTACTGGCATAGCGGGATTGGAGTTCTTACAAGCTGATTTGCCTTCTATAAGGAAATATTATTTGATTCTGAAAGAATGTTGGCTAGCAGCTTTGAATGAATGAGTGACGTAAGTAGAAAAGCCAGACCAGAACCAAGAGCTTCCTATGTCTTCCTAGCATATTAAAATCTGTCTCACCAGAGAATCCTGAGTTTTTCCGTGTTTTTCCGAGATTCACATAATTTGGCCTTATGGTCTTTAAATGAAAGGTGAATAAGAAATGTAAAATGCAACATTTTATTACTGAATGTGCAAGAGGCCCCACTCTACACTAAATTTCCTTTTAACTCCTGAAAGACCACTACATGTTGCACATCAGTGCAGAATGTGCCATGCTGGCCCAGCTCCAAGGAGGAGCAGCAGAGTGGGCAGATGGTAAGTATTCACACCATTCAGTCTGGGGGACTTCAAAGGGCTACATTTTCATCCTGCTCGTTAGTGATGTGAAAGTTACATGTGATAGTCTTAACCTTAGCCTTTCCTTCATCTCCCTCTTGGCCACCAATAAATCTCTGGTATTTACTGAAATGTACAGCTTGTTTAAGGACACAAAGATACTAGACGTTGTTTCTCCTTGACTTCACAGAGACTATTCTTGTCAGGATCATATGACTTCAAAATGAATGCCTATCCACTTGAAAAGTTCACGTAGATCGAAACTTTAGATGACGTGGGTTCTCTCATTGAGAAATGTACACATTTCACCAGGAAGGGTGGAAAATTTAAGCTTCTATAACACACAAACAAAATCAGAGTATAATGAGGGTGTAAATAATTACTTGGAATCTAATAAAAAGATAGAAGATTACTTATTACATTAATTCAATTGCATTAAGGATGTAATTAGCATCTGCTTAATCATAGTGTTATTGCAATTAAAGAATAATAATAATAAAAAAAAAAAACAGTCATCCAAACACAAGAGCACTCCTTCTGGGGAAGAAAGGACGTATCGGTGGGTATACACATGTGCACGTCTGTCCAATTGTTTTCAGCATGTTTGCTTGAAGATTAGATTAAATTAAGATTAAAAATGAAATGAAGCTCTCAAATTTGGGTATTTCACTACCATTGGAACTGTGCCTAAATACAACCTCTCCTCACATTCAGCAAAATTCAAGTTGGGCTTTGCAGAATCCATGACTCCGGACAGATGCAATGGTAAATGGTGGGATGCTCATCTTTGAGATAGAAACTGAAGTCTGCCTACTAACATATTTGGAATAGCATTTGCAGAAGGAGCTACATTTCACTGGAAGAACAGGGATGTGAGCTTTAGCATCTTCATGTTATTTGAAATGTATGTAATACTTGTGAGATTTCAATTTCTGAGTAGCCACTTTTGCGTATTTTACACCTTTTCATAATAATATGATCTATTCCAGTGGAAGCTCATGGCAGTATCTTGATTTTCTAACACTATGCCTGGTATCCTTCACCATCCCACATTTTTACAAAGGTACCTATGGAAATGATCTTACCCACTGAGAATTCATGCATCCCTTCCATTCAAAGCTACCCTTTTCAATACAAGATTTAGATGAGTAATAGAACAGAGCAAGCATATGCACCATTTAAATCATAAATGAAATAGCTACAAAAGCAAGGAGGAAATGCTACTGCAAGGACCCACACCAGAGGTGTCAAACTCCTAAAGCAAGAAAGTAAAAATTTCTTTCTAATTCTTGTAATCAATTATGTATGCTCAGTAGCAGGAGGGTAATGATCTCTTTTTGTGGAGTAACCCTGTGATCATTAACCATAGCCTTGTTTTAATATGAACTTGGGTGACTCCAAGTCCTGTATCTCCTCTACCCATCTTTCTGTGTGCCAGAGAGCTCGGACAAAAGCCTGGAAAGCATCTGATACCCCTCTATGACAGGTCCAGGGACCCCTACGGTGTGGTGAGCACACTTTTGCCCGTCTGTGTCTAACAAATGGCTTCAAACCCCAACCCAAAGCAGTAGAGTTTCCTAACATCTCAGAAGATGTATTTTATGTACATTAGAGATTTTGTTGATTCACGAGCAGAGTGTAAGGGTGAAAAATCTCAGTCCTTAAAACCACTGTCTTGCAATGGCAGCATCCCCTTTACAGGCACAACTTCAACATGTTCAGGAGTAGAACTAATCAAAGAGGTTAGGGTAGCAAAGCCAGATGTATACCTATATATTTACCTATAGATTCTATTTTGATACCTGTCAGGTTTAAATCCAGAAGTGGGCTCGAGTCTTATTTATAAGTCTTTGAATAAATCCAGATATTCTCTAACTGCTCATTTTGTTTGAAACAGAGAAGTCCATTTGCTCTTACATTAAATGGAAAGATAAGTTAGTGGAACAACTCACTTTCTTTAGTCTTTTGAATAGCCGTGTTACATTTCTGTCTTACTCTTTAGTTTATTTTGTCAAGTTCTCTTCTTTCTTACAGTTTATTCATATGGTATTCCAGTTCTTTTCATCCACCCATCTCCCCTGTTCCTACAGTATCTTTTTTAACTTAGTTTGATCACTGCTGACCAGGTTATATAAAACATCCCACTGCTGTTGTGAAACATCATTCTCCTTTGCAGGTTGTGTCGCACCTCCCAGAGATCTGACTTACTCCAGAGTCACGCTCTCCATTAGCTTTTGTTTCTCAGCAGAAATGTGCCCTTCACACATGCAGTTCACTGCACAGCTTGCTGAGCTGCCTGTGTCCCCAGAGCTTCCTCCAGTCACACCACTGAGCTAACTAATCCACTGACTCCCAACATTCCTCTTTTGAGCAGTGGATTTGCAGAATGGAGTCTGCAGACAGCTCTGAGCCACAGAACCACTCTGCTCTGCCTTCAAACCCAGGTGGGAATGGAGTCCTGTTTTGTGTCCTACCCTTGGTCTGAAACACTCTCTGCTTGCAGCCTGGATACTTGGCGCTTCCTTAACACTTTAAATCACTCTGTGAGTCCTGCTGCCTCTTTGCAGCTGAGCTGGAGGCTGGAAGCAGCTCACAGACTGCCCTTCATGCCCTGGGGCTCTGCTCCTTGCAGCTGCTCGGGAGATGTGGAGTATCATTCTCTCACCCACCACTGCCAAAATGATTCCTGCCAACTTTTGCTAGTGGACTTGTAAAACATATATTTATATGCATTATATCTGAGGAGCTGCACACGAACATTTTAAATAAATGGAATTTGTGCCCAGAGCACATTAACAGAACAAGAACATCTGCACAAGGGAGCCAGTTGGAGTGTTCCCTAACTGAGGGAACTGAGGGAAGAGAAGTGGGCACAACAGGCAACTTTGGCCACAAACCTCACAGGCCAGCGATATCAGCAGTCAAAATGACAACAACCTGCCTATAAAGTCCAACACCACGCCAACCATTCATCTTTATCCTATCTATCCTGCAAGAGGTCTTCCACACCTCCCAATGCAGTGGGAATGAGTCTCCAGAGCCTGCTCCCCCTCTGCATCAACCTTTAAACTGAGACTTGGTGCTGAGTTATCTCTAGCTGAGGAAAAGCTGAAGCTATGAGAAACAAAATGCAGACACTTTCCTTTGATTAGACAGAGAATGTCTGGAGCAGTGTGCCCCAGCTGAGCAGCAGGAGGCTGCTGGCTGGGTCGAAGCTGCGGTTACTTTCGCAGATAGCCGCTTTCTGCACTCTCCTAACGCGCTCAGGTTTCTGAGACCTACAAATTTCTTTCCCGTAGCCAGTGCTCATTTATTTTCCATAGTATTTTGAAACCACGCCTGGCATCAAAATTCTTACTATTTATAGTTTTATGTGCAACATAATATTTGTTTCAACCGCCAATAAAGTTGCTTATCGTAAATGTCAACGGATTATTTACTATGGCAAATTAATTAGTTACATAAATGATTCTCTTTTTAGGGATGAGAGACTGTTAATGCTTGTTGGATTACTTGAGCATTACAATCCTTTGAAGTTCTTCAGCATTTTTGGGTATTTAGTTCAGGACTGTGCGACTTTAAAGCATCCAGTGCAACCAATATCACCAAGCTCCAGCAAAGAGAGAGTTGTGCTTAACTCAGGCATTAACAGTACTTTGGCTCGAATGAACATGTCAGTTGTGCTAAATTACAATGAAATTCCCATTAAAGCTTGAAAGATGGGAACACACGATGAATTTATTTTGATCAGAGCTAATATAGAGACTATCTGCTGTATTAGTAATGATAGGGCAGCTCCAATAAAGTATCAACAGCTGTTGCTAACTGTCTAAATAGTGGTAAATTTTTACATTTGTGCCCTAAAATAAATTTTAAAAAGGAAGGAAACTACAGACAGACATTCACATGGGTTTGTACTTTAATTCCCTTCGATGTTCTGGATTATAGTCACCTACATGTTATTTGCATAAGATGAATACAAATGCAAACAAATGATTGCATAGAATATGTGTAATTGTTGATGTGAAGGGTACAGTTCTCCATGAAATATGACAGACTATGTGCTCACAGATGGCATCACTAATAATAATGATAATAATAATAATAATAATTAAAAAAAAAAAAAAAGAGGAAGAAAGCCCAGATGCTTTCTAAGCTGGCAACATGTTGTGGTGTAACCCAGCAGGCAGTTCAGCACCACACTGCCCATTCTCAGAGAGATGAGGGAGATAACTGGATGAAAAACACAACAGAGTAGAACGTGTGGGTTGAGATAAAAACTATTTACTAAGACTGAAAAGGAAGAGAGAGGGGGAATAATAAAAGTAATGATAATAATATAAATTATATTTACAAAACAAGCGATGCACAATGCAGCTGCTCACCACTCATCGATGCCCACACTGCCCCCCAGCCAAATCCCCTCAGGTTTTAATGTTTTTTTCACATGATGTCATACGATCTGGAGTCTATCTGAAGATACAGTTTTTTCTTCCATATGCAATTTTGCTTTATTCCCTTCCAGCTGAGAAACAAAGGTGTCGTGGTTTTGTTATCAAACTTTGTCAGTATACCCTAATTTCATAAAGTCGGCAGGAAACAGCTCCAAAAACATCAGTACTGCAAAGCAAGGCTGAGCTACACAGCGCATCTCAAGGAGCTCTCCCCAGTGGGGATGCCTGGGTCAGGTCTGACAGCCAGCCACGAAGAGCACACAAACAGGAAAACTGGGAAACAGATGGAGCCGTGAGAAAGGGAGAGGAAAGAGTGTGAAGCTGGTGAGCTCAGCAAACTGGTGTGATTTTTTCTAAACCCAAGGAGGTCTTCTACTGGAAGGATTGCAGTCTGCAGCAAGCATCTGAGCTTTCTGGTGCCTTGAAACCTCCTCATTTCAAGGGATCTGGAAGCACAGCTTCCCCTATTAGAAATAATGGAGTTGGTAGGATTCTTTTAATATAAGAAATGTTCTGTCCAGAAAAATTTACTTGCCGTAACCAAAGCATCCTGCAGGAGCTCCTATCAGGGAGCTGACACGAGCCTTGTCTGCAGCTTCCTTGACATGCCCCTGAGGGTGCTGCACAGAGTACCCACCTCAGGAGCAGACACTGGTCCTATTTGCAGACCTCCACTACACCAATTTTTCCCTTTCCCTCGCAAAACCAGAGTTTTAATCTTCATCTCTTTTCAGACAGTGTCTGTGTTGTTTCTTTCTTTCTCCTAGACCTCAACATTTTGTTCTGAAGTTAAATTCAGGTTAGCAAAATCTCCGTGGAGCACTGCAGCTGATCTGAAAGTCCAGCCTTCCATGCAGGGACTGAAGGTCCTGGCTTCCCCAGCCTTGGGTTTGGATGCAAGCAGAACAATTAAATTCAATTATTGAGCAGGCACTGTGGGCACATGAAAGGCATCTTCAACCTTAGGCCCCATAAGATGAGAAGATATACATATGTTGTACATTCATTGCTTTCATGTTTTGACCCGTTCTTTTTTTTTTTTAATCTTATTCAGTTATCATAGGCTGAAGTTACGTTAGCATCAACACTGCTCTGATAAGAAAGAAAGAAAAGAAAAAAGGAGAATTGTCACTGTCTGATTGCATTCTCATTCACATGTATTTGGCAAATAGTTGTCTAGTACAGGGAATAATTAGTGAATTTAAATCACTACTACAATTATCACTAATTTATTGATACTACTTAATAACTTCAAGCCATTCTGAGAGTCTGGCACAGTACTGGTCAGGAAAACAAGCAAAACACAGGCAGTACTGCTAAGACAAGTTTTTATTTCAAAGCTATCAAAGACTTCAGAGAAGACACATCCCCACTGCTAAGGTAAGAAACAGGATCATCATGTGATCCAGCTAATCTGATCGATTTGATTAGAGAGTCTCTCCTAACAGCAAGTCTCCATCTAGCTGAAGAGAGAATCTTACAAGAGCTGAAGAGGCTGAGTAGTTTTGAGTAGTAGTCAGTCTGCCACTGACTAGAGGTGTTAGAAGTACAGGCTATTTTCTGGTGGCCCTGGGTCTTATGTGTCCAACATATCAGCTTAATATGAAATGAGATACGTGTGAACCATTTCATGTAAGCATTCAGCAGGAAAGAAGTGTGTTAACTCAGTTCAAATTGTTAACAAAAACGAGAATAAACATCAGACTATTAAAAAATATATGTTTGGAAAATTACGTAATGAAAGCAAAATTTCAAAGAATCAATCTGTAGCAGATACTCTGCTCAATACCTTCAGAGCTTTCTGAATCTTTCTATTGGGTTGACTGTGTGAAATTTAATGTACATCCTAAGACAAGAAGCAGGTAAAAACTCTCATCATTTTGACAGTGACCACTCATCAAATGCACATTCACATCTAACCTATTGTCTATTGGACCTCCATCCAAATGAGACAGCTAATAAATCTGAAGATAAATTAGGGTGTTTCATAGTCTCAGCTACAAAAAAATACATTCATTAAGAAGCCACGTGTATGAATGCATAGTAAATAGAAGAACTGCTGTATGAATACAGTAGCAAATTTTAATTCTCTGTAGATATGACCAGGTCCTAGGTAAACTCTTTCAGGTTACATGATTCATTCACTGCACATAGTATTGTCTTCAAGAATTATGAGTTTTCAAGTTTGAACTCCAGAGATTTTACCAGAAATCCAGGACAGGTTCAGCTGACAGCTCCTCTGTTAGCTAGTCAAACCATGCTGTGCAATGAGGGTACCCTGCAGAAAACCAACTTGAGAAGGATCTCAGGGGGTAAGCTCAGGAATTCCCTGCTACTTCCTAGCAGCTACAGCTGTGCTGCACCAGCAGTGCCTACACTGCTCCCAGGGGTGTCTGCTCAGCTGGGTCCCGCTAGTCCCCAGGGACACACATTCTCTTACCTCATTAGGCAGCCTACTCAGGGAGACCTATGTGAAAAAAAGCATTTGTAACATCTAAATGCAGGAATGTTCACACATTTCAGGTGAGATTGCTTCAAATTCACTGGAGTGAACACTCAAGCTGAGTAAGTTTCAGAAAACTGATGGCTAGTCCAAGATGAAAGATGGTTTATTTACATTGCCATAATCAGGTGTATGCTAAAGAGTGATTTAAATAAGGCTTGCCACAGGATAATGCTTTTCCAGCAGGTTGCAGAGCAGTGTAAATAGGCAGTTCTCAGCAAAATGTCACATGAATTCCCTATTCTGTACCTTCTGACAGAATCCTGATAAATTTGGCAAAATACTGGTCCAGATTTATAGTGGTAATCAAGGATGAGGATCTGTATCCCAAATGCTGTTGGTTCTGGTGTTCTTTTTATGACCTCTGCACTTTGGAGAAATCCATGATTTATCTTTCACTGTGGACATTTCCAGAAGAATGACTTGTTTTAAGTGCAAGTTATGGGAAAGATGTATCCAGAAAGTGTGATATCTCATCCTGAGATGGGTGTTTGGAATGCCTGCAATGAGTGGCCTGATGGAGAGAGCGCTTTCTTCTTGTGTGTGTCTGCTGAAGGAGCACTGAGCCCTCACTGGCTCTGGGCTGTGTGTAACAGAATCACAGAATCACAGAATGGCCAGGGTTGGAAGGACCTGAAGGATCATGAAGCTCCAACCCCCCGGCCACATGCAGGGCAACCAACCTCCACATTTAATACTAGACCAGGCTGCCCAGGGCTCCATCCAAGCTGGCCTTGAGCACATCCAGGGACAGGACCTTGCTAATTCTAAAGGAGAGAGGAACAGCCCTCCTCCATAAATTCCCCTATTACTGAGCCTAAACTGAAGCTGGTTTGGGGTTTCAAAGATGGACATTTTGTGTTTTTACCAAGAGATTCTACCTCTGGGAATTAGCTTGAGAAAAAAAAAAGAAAAAGAAAAAGAAAAAGAAAAAGAAAAAGAAAAAGAAAAAGAAAAAGAAAAAGAAAAAGAAAAAGAAAAAGAAAAAGAAAAAGAAAAAGAAAAAGAAAAAGAAAAAGAAAAAGAAAAAGAAAAAGAAAAAGAAAAAGAAAAAGAAAAAGAAAAAGAAAAAAGAAAAAAACCTCCCATTTCCATTGAATTGTTCCTATTAGTTTCCAGAAAGCCAATAACATAAAGACCTGTGCAGAAAGCTGTGAGTGTGCACCTAGAAATCAATGAGATATTGATTTACTTTTCCTAACAACATCCACTCTATTCTTTTTGGCTCAGTGGATGCTATATTTGGATTACTTCAAGAAGACCCATTAGGTGAGCCTCCCAGAGTCCACATCCCAGCCAAGAAGCAGGCACCTGAGCACTGCAGTGACCTTTAAACCTGAACACAGGGCTAGAAAAGCAGGAGCACTGCTGTGTGCCTGTGGATTCAATCCAGCAATGTGGTTTCCAGCATGACTGTGAAGGGATTGAGGTGAAAGAAGCTGCTGGTTGTGCTCGTGCTCCTTGGGTACACCTGTGCCTTCTCTAGGATGCCTGTCTAGCAAAAGGGACTATGGTAGAGGTTTGTATTCCGGAAGTAAATAGAGGTTAATTTGTATTTTAAAAAGATTGCACTTGCGAGGAGAGTAGAAATGGCTCTGATGAAGCACTTTGAGACTGCACTGTGTCTTGCTAAAAAATTATACTACCATAGGCAGGCCTAGAAAAAAAGTCTGATATAAATAGTCAGCAAATGAAGTGACTTTGCTGATGCCAGTCAGCAAAGCTGGTGTTACAGTCATTTCTCAGGCACTGTCTGAGTGTGAGAGCAGCAAGATTTGCTGTGGAGAGGCACTAACGCTGTGCGGCTCTGCGCTGCGCCTTGGTGAGGTTGGTTGGATGCTATGCTGTGGGTAGGCCATGTAGAGAGAGCAGCGACCTGCTACACTGTGTGGGAACAGCATGTCTGCAGTGTGGGTATACAGGAAGGCTCCAGCACGGGGATTTATCTGATTTCTGTCTTTATCTGTCTATCCCTTATGCCTATCACTTAAATACACCCACGTCCAGAGAGAAATGCATCAACAGCTTGAAAGCTCACAGCATCCTACATAACAGCTTCTGTCAGAAAGTAAGGAATGCCATATTAAGTTAAAACTTCTGTGCAAATAACACTGATGTTGCATACAGAAAAATGTTTACCCTCCATTTTGGGAGCTGTGTTGTGAGATCTGCATTGATGACAACCAGCAGATTTCACTTAGGAACGATTTTGACTAAGTATCTTCAGCATCTGTATCCCATTCTTCTTACACAGTATTTTCATTTTAAATAGGACACAAACGTCAGCAGTATTTTATTAAGTGCTTTTATTTTTGCATTACATTGAGTAAATTTAGGAATGTAGAAAGAAAATTGTGAAGCAGTTAAACTCCCAAGGGGAAAGATTTCTCAAAGTACCACCTCACTGATGTTTGTAATATTCTAATTGCATTGAGTAAACACAATTTTCTGAAGTTAAATAAGAACTTTTAGGAGAAGCCTATAGGTGAAACGCTGGGCAGCACGCTGTAGTCATGATCACTAACAGAGCACCCATTGGTCTTCAAGAGCTTGGTATTGTCCTTTGCCTGGAGCAGTCCAGCTGCCAAACCCCATACCAGCCTCAAAGACACAGCCCTGCGAATAAGACTTTGGGCTCTGTTCTTGTTACGCTACCTAAATGTCAACCGTCCAACTGTCAGCTCTCATTTTCCTGTTACAAGTCTAAGTAAACAAGGATAATTTCATATTCACCACTATTTCTTTTGTGTCTGCCAGGACTAGAAAGTGAGACTTCAACTCCCAAAACCGCACAATTCCATTAAAAATAAGTCTCTTGTGGTTATAAAGAAGAGAAGGAAAACGTGGCATTTTCAAGCTCAAGAAAATCCAGGAAGTGAGAAAATCCAGGGTTTTACTGTATTTCGAAATGTTGTGATTTTAACATTCTGATTCATGCATTTTGAATGTCTTGGGATGGAAGTTCTATAACCTAAAGACAGACTTTTAGCTTGCAGGCTGTACATCTGAAAGGAAACTAATTTAATCAGCTAAAGAGAACACTTAATAAGCTTCTTAAAAAGAAGTGGAAAGAGTGTCTCAGTTCATATTTTATTGTCAGACCAGCACAGTTCTGGCGTAAACAATGAGGAGTACATCCTGAATTCAGTTTTTGTTTCCTAAAGCATTGTGTTCATATCTCATAGCTTCCTACCAATAATTAAAATGCCAAATACTGTACTCATTTCTTAATCTCACTGCCTTATTGTTTTTAAGGCTGAAACAGCACTCTCACAGATGTCAATAAGCTCAGCAAAAAACAAAGCGAGCTCTGCGAGCTCACAACCGAGCTCTGCGTTTTTAAATACTTTTTCTTTCTCTTTTTCTGTTTCTCTTTCTTTTCCCTTTCTTTTCCTTTCATTTTTCCCTTTATTTCTTTCTCTTTTTCCCTTTTTTTCTTTTTCACTTTTTTTTTTCCTTTTTCCCTTTTCCTTTCCTTTTTCCCCTTTCTTTTTCCTTCCTTTTTTTTTTTTTTAATTTTCTTTTATTTTTTTCTCTTTCTGCAGTCTTTTGAGAAAGATTTTTCTTTACTTCTAATAACAAAAGCTCCTACCTCTTTATTCCAAACGGAGACATTCTTTTTCTGCATTTCAAAACATTGAAATAAAATGACTTTTATTGGGAATTTCAGCTTCAATGTGTTGGAGAAGTTAGATTTCCAGTAACATTTCTAAGGAGAAAGAAGATAAAGTTTTATATTGTTCTTCTCACTTCAGAAGTCCTAACCTTAAGAACACACAAATAACTTTATTTGCATCCTCCATTTGGATGTTAGAAAACAGAGTATTGTAACTTAATAATCAAGATAATGAGAACCAGCCTGTCTCCCAGTAGTGCTGCCGAGATTCTCATTAATGTGTGTACACCATGTGGCACTGCTGCATCCTGAGCTGTCACTGTGTGAGACTGCAGCAGTTCCCCCGAAATCTCATGCTGCTAGACTCTGAAAATTCAATGCATTGACATGCTTAAACTTGTTTTTCCCCACATGCATGTTTTGCCCTCAGCAGCATTGAATTTCATCTGCCTTTTGTATTCATTACTGTATGATCTTGCTGCAGCTCTTAATAATCAATTTTTAAAGACTATTCTGTGTA
This sequence comes from Phasianus colchicus, assembly GCF_987193195.1. Taxonomy (NCBI): domain Eukaryota; kingdom Metazoa; phylum Chordata; class Aves; order Galliformes; family Phasianidae; genus Phasianus; species Phasianus colchicus. The sequence continues at coordinate 64,120,633 of NC_143438.1, read as the reverse complement.
ATTTTGTAGCATTAGCAAATATTATCACTGCTATTCTGTCCGTTTCCTCATAAACTTAGGAATATAAATGAGGTCCTGGTGTTGTCCCACCAGTGAGTTCCCTTGAATGTATAAAGTGATTGTATACAGAATCACCGTGTCTCAAATTTAAAACAAGTTTTTGAGCAACGAGAGGATCAAAAGTTAATTGGTAGTAAAGTGATAGAGATGTTGTGCTCTCTTTTCTTTGCCCGTCTACTACCTAAATCCCTTATGACCGGTGAAGTTTTGCAGCTTTGAAGAATAAAATAGCAGGAAGCAGGCATGGGGTTTTCTGTCTGTTCCAAGGGCTTTGCTCTTCAAAAAAAAAAAAAAAAAAAAAAACAGTCCCACAAAATAAAACCACTCTGTCTCATTTGCATTTTAAAACTTGCTACTGTTTAGATATAATCACCAGAATACAGAGCACATGGAGGGATAAGAGAGAGCTCTTCTTGTCTTTGTGATGAGATTTAAAGTGAAGGGTGTTGGAATTTCCCACACCTTGGGGTTCATAGCACTAACAAGGCTGAGAACTCACCAAACAGAAATGGATTTTTTAACTCTCTGTCCACCAACACCTTGAGGCTCAAAGATAACCAGACAAAGCATATTATCTTCAGTAAAATTCCATATATGAAGTTGCACACAGTACTAAGAAATTTCAAAGAGATCCAAAAACCAGGTGAAAAAAACGTAATAGACCCCTTGTGGGCCCCTTGGAGCATAAATCGGGAGACAAACAGAATAAATGGATCTCCAGTCACCCTTGGAAACAGCTAGCTGTAGCACTGAGTAGATAGTAGATAAGCTTAAGTAGATAAGAAGGAACAAAGATAAACCCATAGCTTGCAACTAAGATTCTCCTTTTGCTTGGGACATCTCTCAAGTTACCCTTTGAGCTGACAGAGCAGCACTAAGGACAAAGGCAGGTACAGGAGGGCAGAGCGTGGCAGTGACTTGCAGAAGGTCGGAGGGTCAGGACAGAGCTATAAGCAGATTCAAGCTTCTCACTTTCCTCTCAGCACCTTCCCACACTTTTGTTTCCTGGATTTTTCTGTAAGTCTTGTATTTAAAGGCAGCATATAGAAACCATACAGGCGGCATCCCTCTTGTAACAGTGGGGATGCTGAGCTGCAGCTGCTACCTTCTCACTTTCTTATCTGGTCTGTTCACTAGCAACCTGCCTGCAAACACAGAGGAAAATAACGTAAAGCAGAACAATAACCACAAGGAGGAAAGGGGGATGGAGGGTAGGAATGGGATTTGTTTTCTGTCTGGCATAAGACAGTTATTTTTTTCAAACTCTTGCTTACAACCAAGGAAAATAACGTAAAGCAGAACAATAACCACAAGGAGGAAAGGGGGATGGAGGGTAGGAATGGGATTTGTTTTCTGTCTGGCATAAGACAGTTATTTTTTTCAAACTCTTTCTTACAACCAAGGAAAAACATGAAGTGAAATATGAAGCATTTCTAAAGCTGCATTATGAGAAAGTACAATTAATCCATGCTGCGTTGGTTGGAACTGGAGTCTCATCCTTCTCTTCAGCTATGAAAGCAAGACAGCCCAACCCTTAATTACTACATGCTGCTTCTGCTGCAAGAAAGACCTTGTGGGTTTTTTTAATAATTGATAGTTTTGTCATTCATGTAACTTAAGACTTCAGCCAGTCGATGAACCAATTGCTCAATTAAGCTGTCTCTTGACTTCCCAAGCTTGTCAGTTCAGCAGAAACATGCTTGGCTTCCTCCCCATTCACAGTGGGGGCTTACACTTGTTTTTGTTTCAGAATCAGTACTTCTCTAATGCCTGAAGATACACATTGTTGGAGGAATGCTATACACTTCACAGTACACTTAGTCCAGTGGAATTTGATTCCATCAGAGAAATGGAAATCACTGATGATCTGAGTGTAATAAATCAGCTTGCAAGCAGCTTATTTCTGTGGGGAGGGGATAAAAAAGCCAGAGTTTTCTACTTAGACTTACAACTTAGGAAAATATGTCTTTCTGAATGATAATGTTATAAATTCTAAAAAACAAATTGAATTTAACGCAAAGATTGCACAGAGTATTAGGAATAGTCGAACTGACCTCTCAATCATTCTTGAACAGTGTGACTTCTCATCTTGGTAAATATTTAGCTGTAATTACATGATGCAGATCATGCACCACTGGTGACAACAGCATCATACAAACCTGCTCATGCAGCACATGCCATGCACATGGCAGAGGAGAGAGGAAGGAAAGATGAAAATTGGAGGAGGTATTAAATGACTTAGCAGGGGTACAACAGCAGGCAGCACCTTCTATAACATAAACAAACACATTGCTCAGTTTCTCTTCCCTTGCTCCAGGCATGGACCATGCTCCCTGCAATTTGGAGCAAAACTAGAAGGAAGAATTCACCTCAATTCAGAGTTTGTACCTCACAGTGACTCCATTCTAAGTTTTTCCCAAATACCAAGAGATGCTCATATGGTACAAAAACAATCTAAAAGTGGTACAGAAAAAAATAAGAATCATACACAACAGTGAAAGAATGGTAACAGTTCAGAAACTAACAGATGTCTGAGGCTCATTATTCTAGAATTTGTTATTCTGTCACAGTGACATTTTCAGTATGGCAACAATAATTCTATACCTCAGTCAGTTTGAATTACTTTTATTTTTAGCATCGGTAAGATATGCAGTCTTACCAAAACACATTTGATAAATATCTGGTAATTAATTCCTTTCCAAAACACCAAAATCTAAAAAATAATCAGTATAGGCAGTAGTATAGGCAATTCAAAAAAAAAATTTAATGAAGATATAGGAAACCAGTGATTCACCACTGACATGGGCTGATAACAGAGGTTATTTTTTGATACTTTAGCAATAACCAGTAGGGGCAGATCAATTTCATCAAACTGAAAAAATCCTTTATGATTAGTAATGATCTAGCTCATATTGCTTAAGATAAGACTCATTCTTCTACTGTGAATTAGAAAGATAAGCTCAAACATTGATGAATTGTAATTGAAATGGATTGCTCTTTGCAGAGTCTTTATCTGCACAGTTGCACCCCTGTGTATCTTCTGAACTCACGTCATCAATTTTGCTACTTCTTGTGTTTCCCTTTCATTGGGTTAAAAAAGCAAATAAATGTTTGCATAGGTAAAGATTGGGATGTGTGATTTCACCTGGAACATCCCCACAGTGCTCTGTCAGACTACCACTACCAGCGTCCTGCTCCAGCTCCCACCCTGCACTGTGAACAGCCTGCAGTGGTGGGCTTAACTCAGGCAATGGCTCCCGTGGCATGACACACTGCACAACCACTTCACTTTTTTCTTGCCTGGGAGCTCCACTGACACTTCTGGATAGGATTTCTGAAAAGCTCTGCAGCTCAGCTTCTCTTGTAGAGATGAGGGCAAGCCCTGAGAGGCGTCCAGCTGCTTGCTTCAAGCAGAGTGATGGAGACTTCTGAATAGCACAGGTAGCTAGGAAAGAAGCAAAAAATGTAAATCCAACACTCACTGATCTTATCTTTGTTGTATCACTACAGATCTGTTTATAAAAATATGGAGAACCTCCCTCTCCCTCTGATTTTATCTACACTTGTGAGAAAATTCCTCCAAAAATGTATTTTTACAAGGGCTGTTCAGAAAGTAATGCCTTCTATTTTATTACGTCAGCTCACAACATCAGGAACAGATGATGGTTGTATGACAGTAGAAGCTGAATGTTTCCACCAACATCCAATATTTTGTTGCTGTGTGACAGATGACAGCAGAGTTACAGTCTGACAGAATGGCGTCAGACATGGAAGTGCATATGAAGCAAAGGTGTGTCAAAGAACTCCTCCATGTGGAAAAAATGGCACTGACATTCATCAAGGCTTGCTAAACACTTACGGAGACCAAACAGTAGATGTGAGCACAGTGAGGTGGTGGGTGGTGTGTTTCAGTAGTGGTGGCTGCAGCATGAGAGATAAGCTACATTCCAGATGGACAGCTGTCATGGTACAAAATGAAGAGTGTCTTGATCGACTCATCCACTTGAACTAGCAAATTAAAATTAGGTAACAGAGTGTATGGAGCTGAATATTGGCTTCAATGCGTTGGAAATGGTGGCAATGTTACAATATCGCAGTTTGTTCCAGGTAGTTCTGTCCCATAAATGCTCACACAGGCACAGAAAGAATACGATATGCAAGTTTGTCGGGCTCTATTAAACAAATATGTGGCTGAAGGTGACAGTTTCTTGGATCACACCACTACTGGCAATGACACATGGTGTCACCACTACGAGCTAGAGTCAAAATGGCAGTCCATGGAATGATGACATTTGAATTTCCCATCAAAGAAAAATTTCAAGATGCAGCTCTCAGCAGGTAAAGTGATGTGCACTGTCTTTTGGAATAGGAAAGTGGTAATCCTTGTGGATTTCCTGGAACCTGGGCAAACCATCAATTCTGACCATTGCATCATCACACTGACTAAGCTTAAACTTCCAGAGTCAGTCCAAAGAAGGACAACCTTTCTATTGCAACACAATAACATCAGGCCCCCTACCAGTTTGAAGACCATGGAACACACTACCAATCATGGCTGGACTGTCCTACTGTACCCACTATATCGTCCAAATTTGGCACTTTCTTACTTCCACCTGTTTGGGCTGATGAAAGACAGACAGCATGGCCAACATCTTCCTAGTAATGACACAATCATAACAGCTTTTTAACAGTGGGTCACCTCCACTGGTGCAGATTTTTATGAAAGTAGCATGTAGGCTCTTGTTCATTGCTGGTGAAAATGCATAGCTAATAGTGGTGACCATGTCGAAAAATAGTGTTTTGCAGCTGAGAATTTGCTCTATCAAACAGTGTTATTGTATTTTTTGTATCTGTTGTAGTTTCCAGGGAAATTAATAGGAGGCATTACTTTCTGAGTGACCTACGCACGTTTTGAAGAAATTGAGTACATGACAAGATGCTGGTTTGACTTATTATAGAGTTAATGTATTGTTTTCATACAGTATTTTCCAAATAGTCACCATTTTGGCTGCAGATTTCATTTGTGTTGTCCTTTCACATGCAATGAGATAAATACATTTGATTGCCAAACACCAAAAGCCCTGATTTTTGAGCCATTTCAGCCATTTCAACACAGCCTGACCTCCAGTATCAGGGAATTGCAGGTACTGCATACTTGAGGCACATCAACAGCCGCAGGCATTACGCAGTGGCAACACATTCCCTCACCATGGGAACAGAGGATCGTAGGCCTGGTTCCCTCTGTTTCCACTCCTCTGCATCTTTCCAAGGATGCTCCAAAATGGTGGCCAAGTGTAGAACACTGTCAACCCTCTGATGTCTTCTGGAGTTTCTTCCTTCCCTGCCTCCATCTTACACAACCATCTTTCCTCTAAACTGTACTTGCAGGCTGGGATTGGACCTCAGATTACCACTGGAGTGTTTCATCACAGGATTTTGGAGGCCCCTTGCCCTGAAGGAATCCTGCAAACTTTCTGCCTGCTCACAACAGGAACAGCAACCTCCAGACTGAGTTTTGTTGTCTTCATCTTCTCACCATCATCACTTGCTGTTAAGCAGGAAGCCTGGTTGGTTCTGTGGCATCATAAAACCCGGTGAGACAATGGTCCGTGCTGAAGCCTGGCTGATCCTGTTTCCCACCACCCCATGAGGATGTCAGCTGCCCATGCTGGCATAGCAAAAATCTCTCCCTAGGACAGTGTAATCACATTTGTCATCTGAAAACTGGAGAAAGAGGACTGTGGATGGGTTAGAGCAGAGAAAAATCTCCTCCTTCCTTCCTAGCCAGGAATCTCAGGACAGTGTTCAAAACAAACTGGAACAAAGGGCCTGAAAAATGTGGGGAGCATCTAATGGAAAGATCATTCAGAAGAATGTAATATATTTGAATAATATTCAACATAATATTCGGAAGGACATATATTTGGTAATGGTGCATGATAAGCTCTTTTCTGAGAAACAAGATATTCTATACATTTTCTCCAAAAAGGTTCTAGAAAGAATACTGGGGCAAATCATAGAAAAAGTTAGGACTAAAATGGAAATGGTGGTTAATATGTAATGGTCTTAGAAAACAATTTGTTAGCCTCTTCTAGTGAGTATTGGCACTGAAGACCCTGTACATATAATCACAGAATCACAGAATAGTTTGGACTGGGAGGGACCTTTAAGATCATCCAGTTCCAACCCCCTGCTATTGGCAGGGACACCTCCCTCTAAACCCTTTACATCCTAATACAAAAGCTCTTCTGTCTGCATATTTGTTTATTAACCAGCTGCCTTCCATTCAAACAGAAAAGAGAAAATGGTTGATTATCTTCAGCCCCGATCCCTCTATCTGAAAGACACATGGACACCATTACGGAATTTTTCCATGCTCATTAATGCCAGTGTGTGTTTTCTCTCCCAGAGAAAGAATATTAGCAGATTTCCACGACCCAGTGCTGCTTTCTTTCCACAGGCCTGCTGGAAGCAGCGGGGCTCACACGGCCGCGGGCTCTGACATCCCCATGCAAGGGCTATCAGTTTGCATTAGTCACAACAAACCTCCTCCCATCTCGCAGGGCCCTTTGCACAGAACAGTTGCTGGGCAAAGGCTGCCTCGTTCTTATCTCTTTTGGTTGCCAACAAAAGAATTTATAAATGAGTGACAGGCAGGACCTCATTCTGGAGGGGATTTGTAACAGGGACTTTGTCTTCTGGAAGCTGGGCAGTGAAGCTTCTTCCTGCAAATCCCAGGCACAGGGAGGGTCATTTTCTATATCTGAAAGGCAAGCATAGAGGCTTAATTATGAGTAGTGGAGATCTTTCACTAATTTCATAATCTTGAAAGCTATTTCTCAGGAGACTGGGGGCACAGCTAAAAATGTCTTGCCGGTCCTTTAAAATTGACATTAAAAAAAAGTGATTTTTCTTTAGTCAGGAAAAAAAAAGAAAGGAAAAGAAAAAAAAAAGGAGGGAGAGTGGAGGGGACAAAAGCAAGGAAATTTTGCAGCTTTTTTTGAGGCATCAAGGTCATCAAGAGAGTTTCCCACAGCACAGGACATTAAAAGCCTGTTCCAGAGCTCATTTCCTTATCTTTCCTCATCCGAGCCTCAAATTCTGTTTTAGTTTTAATTTCAACGCCTTTTAATTCCAAAAGCACTGCCTATTCACTAGGGTGTATGTGGTCATATTGAGAGGTTTGGTCATGCTTTAGCAGGTGTTGGTTAACAAGTATTGCTGTACATTCTAATCTAGACCAGATACAAGCCATTATTCTCAGTCTCATTTAAATATAGGATAGGGAAAATCTTGCCATATTATACATTGAAGTTTGTTATAGCACTAGCCCTGCATAGATAAACATGTTATTAACAGGGTTGCAAGATAAGTACAGAGGGACAACAAAGACAAAACATGAAATTTGTTTCTGGGGCTAATTTGTCTCCTTTGACAAAGTAATGAGATCAAGGAAAATGATCTCTTCCAAACCAACAAAGGTGTTCTGTGAGAGGGATCACATTGTCAGCTCTGAATTTTATCTCTTTGTGTGTGTTTCAAAGGAAATACCTTAAAACAGAGTACTCTGAAGATAATTTAAAGCACTTCTTACATTTTGATTGGTTTACATCCTGCTGTTGATGTAGAGGAAGAACAGTCAACAATGTCAACAATAGCCAAAAAAGCACACACACAAGCAACAGCGAGCTCCTAAACAGCACTGGGTAGGAAGGACAGAAAAAAAAGTGGGGTAACACTGAGTCTGTAGTCATTACTCTAGCATTAATTTACCAGATAATTACATTTACATAGCTGGTAAAGGCACTAAGTAAATCTCAGAGAAAAGAAAGGAGGAAGCACATTACAAGAAGTCCACAGATTCATTTCAAGGCACTTGCAACTCCAAGCAAGAAAGACTGGCCTACAGACCACACGGGAGAGCTTTGGCTGCTCCAGAATGCAGCTGGCAGCTGTGCTTAAAGTCCACCCTTGCAGTCCATCTGAATGGTTCATGAGGTCTGCAGCAGAAGTATTCAAGATGTTTTGATTTGTGGGCTGCTAATGTGTGCCCAGTCTCACAATTGTAAACCTGTTTGTGCCAGATTTGCATCTCTGAGCTGCTTTTGGCTGGCCTCAATGGCCCTGGCCCATTGGCCAGCTGTACACCACGTGCTGAGTGCTGAGTCTACAGGCACAGCAAAGGGCAGCTGAAATAGTTATTAGATAAAACACACTAATTCACACATAGTGATGTTGAATCAGTCATCCTGCAAATCGTTAGATATAGTGCCTGCATTAATTTTAGCAGAAGGCAATTCCTATAACACTAATATTTCTAGACAACTGTGATTTTAGATAGTAACCACTTATTTTCCCAAAAGTCCTTGTTCAAATAAAGGGGATGACAGACAAGCACATACCCAGTGGCTATTTCCCTCCAGCCTACAGCTCCTCAAACAGTTAATGAGCCATTTCAGTCCTTCTGATGTGTGGCACAGATGAATCACGTGGGCTGGGATTAACATGATAGCATGATCTGTTTTGCCATATTTGCTATTTCCGCCATGTCGTACTTGTATTGCAGAACCACAGGATCACAGAATAACTGAATTGTGAGGATTGCAAGGGACCTCCAGAGATCATCAAGTCATTACCATTATTTACATTTAACTCTGATAAACTAAATGGATCAGGGCATTACCATGACAACCTCACAGAAAAAAAAAAGGGATGTTTCTGTTCAAGTGAATGGTTGAACAGCTGCCTTCACAAGAAAGCATCATTCAAAACCTCAGTTTTTCATTCACTAAGTACAGGGAGCAGGAATCACAGAATTATAGAATCGCAGAATTGTAGGGGCTGGAAGGGAACTCCATAGATCATCTAGTCCAATCCCCCTGCTAAGCAGGTCTCCTACAGCAGGCTGCAGATAGGCAGCCAGTCAGATCTTGAATATCTCCAGAGAAGGAGAATCCACAGCCTCCCTGGGCAGCCTGTTCCAGTGCTCCATCACCCTTACTGTGAAGAAGTTCTTTCACATATTTGTGCAGAACTTCCTGTTACCCAGTGTATGTCCATTTCCCCTTGAGCTTCCCATGCTCCTTTGACTCCCACACTTAAGGTATTTATAAACATTAATAAGATCACCTCTCAGTCTTCTTTTCTCAAGTTAAACAGGCCCACAGTCACACAGCCTTTCCTCATAGGAGAGATGCTCTAGGCCCTTTACCATCTTTGTGGCCCTCTGCTAGACTCCCTCCAGGAGATCTCTATCTTCTGTACTGGAGAGCCCAGAATTGGACACAATACTCCAGGTGAGGCCTGACCAGGGCAGAGTAGAGGAGAAGGATCACCTCCCTTGACCTGCTGGCCATGCTCCTTTTAATACACCCCAAGATCCCATTGGCCTTCTTGGCCACCAGGGCTCACTGCTGGCTCATGGCCAACCTGTCATCCACCAGGAGATCTATGAATAAAAATACAATGCGGGAAAAACTACTGATAGGCTCAGACTACTGTGTGTGAAGCCATCCATCACTGACTCAATACTTGCAAGTCCTTCTCCATTTGCCTGAAGCTTCCTATTCTCTCATCATTGGACAGGGTAGGAATTGTTTATTTGTCTGGTGTGCAGCTGAATCCAGGCCCAGAGCTGCAGCTCCTAAGCATGAACAGAAACAATACATTTGCCCTCACAGCATGTCAAGAAACATGGTCCTATTTGCTTTGTTTAAAAATAGTTGTAGGCAAAGCAGCAGAGGAAGAACCCGAAAATTTTGAAAGGCAAATCCAGCACCTTGTTAGTTTACTTGCGACACTCGGCTGTACTCAGCGTGGCTTCTCAACCTCTTCATGGCCCCTGCACCTCCACGTGCTTTGGGGAATTGTCGTATCAGAGTTCTGCCTGCGTGAAAAACTGTCAGGTTGCAATCTGAAAGCTCATCTTACTGATACTTTATCCCCCTGTAAAGCTAACAGGGATGAATATACAGCACGCCTTATGAATGCTGCCTTTCACCATCTCCTCCAGTTTCAGTCACTCTCAGCAGATCTGTTCCAAGAAAGCTGGACAAATAACCAAATGCCGAAGTGTATGAACCTGAAAGTCTGACACCTCACTAAAGGGTGTTACTCAGGTCTTCCACATGAATCTTTCTCTATCCATGGCTCAGTAACAATGCCGCAAATAGTTTGCTGGTCTAGCAAGAATTTAAAAAATCACTTATCTTCCCTACAAAGCCACTTCTTCAACTAAGATCTAGGTCATTTAGATGGTTAACTAAAAGGTTCACTTTTAACTGCAGGAAAAATAAAGAAAAAGAAAAAAAAAAGAACTCATTCGGATGACAGGTGCCTAAATATCTTATTTATCAAAAGTGACAAAACTTCACTCAGCCAAACAGGACAAGGTGAGCCTATATGAACCTCAGAAAGTTCAACAAGGCCAAGTGCAAGGTTCTGCACCTGGACCAAAGCAATTCTAAGGACAAATATAGGCTGGAAAGAGATTGGACTGCAAGATTTGTGGAGGACTTGAGGGCTCTTGTTGATGAAAAACTTAAAACAAGCCAGAAGTGTATGCCTGCAGTACAGAAAGCCAACGGTATCCTGGGCTGCATCAAAAGAGGGGAGCCAGCAGGGCGAGGGAGATGATTGTCCCCCTCTGCTCTGCCCTCATGAGGACTAATATGAAGTACTGAATCCAGGCCTGAGGCACCTAGCATAGGAAAGACATGGAGATATTGGAACAGGTCCAGAGGAGACCATGAAGATGATCAGAGGGCTGGAACACCTCTTCTATGAAGGAAGGCTGAGGGAGTTAGGCTTGTTCAGAGACTAGATTTAGATTAAATATAAGGAAGAAATTCTTCATTATGAGGATGTGTTGTGTTGTAACTCAGCAAGCATCTCAGCACCACACAGCTGTTTGTTCACTTCTCTCACTCTGAAAAGAGATGGAGAGAATAAGAAAAAAAATGTAGAACTTCTAGGTTGGGATAAAAACTAGTTACTAAGATAGAAAAGGAAGAGAGAAACAACAATAAAATAATACTACATTTATTTACAAAACAAGCGATATACAACACAATTGCTCACCACCCGCCAACCAATGCCAAGTCAGCCACTGAGCAGTACCTGCCTCTCTTGCCATCTCCCCTGCATTTTGTAGATTTTTTCACACGATGACATGTGTATGGAATATCTATTTGACCAGTTTATGTTCGCCGTCCTGATTCTGTCCCTTCCCAGCTCCTTGTGCTCTGCAGCTTCCTCACTGACAGAATAATATGAGAACCTGAAAAATGGAAACATCCTTGGCTCGGTACAGCACTGCTCAGCAGCAACTAACGTATTTGTGTGTTACCCACATTGTTTTTATCCTAAAGCTAAAACATATCAGATGCTATAAAGAAAATCAACTCTGTCCCTCATGAAAGCAGGACAGGGAGGTGGGGCACTGGCACACGCTGCCCAGAGAAGCTGTGGATGGCCCATCCCTGGAAGTGTTCAAGGCCAGGTTGCGTGGCCCTGGGCAACTTCATCTGGTGGCAGGTGCCCCTACCATGGAAGGTGGATTGAACCTGGGTGATCTGTAAGGTCCCTTCCAAGACAAATAATTCTGTGATTCTGCAGCTAAACCAGCCTGAAGTTCACTGCAAAACTGACAGAAAAAATGGGATACAGTGGATTCTCCAATCTGACTCCTCCTCATCTTCCTGGAAAGAATTTCTTGCTATCTGCGACCAATCTAGTTGTATGACAGGACTGTTTGATTCTCAATTCACAATTCATTGCAGTTTGACTTGTTTTAACTGGGTAAGAATAACAGTGGTAACAATTAGATTTCATAAAGCGTGCTTGTAAAACGATGTAAGATTGCAGACTGTTTCCCAATATTTCTGCCCTCAGCTGAATAAATTTACCTTGAAGACAAGGATACCCAAGTAATATAGGTCTCTTACGCATTTCACATGTATTAATCTTATGTGACTCCCTTCTGATCATGGGAGTCTTGGTGTCCATATGGAAGGTATGGACAGTAGATGCCTGTGCTAAGGCAATGGATGGCCTGCTCAGCTGGAAATGGTAAAGCCATCATTAGTTAAATAAAATAAAAGTAATGTTACAGACAATGAATGTACTAGATGAATAACACCACAGAGATTAAGATCAAGAAGCAAAAGCTTGTTTGAGCACAGTGACCTTTCTAGATATGCTCCTGTTGTCAAGACTGGACAGCTTATTGCTGCCCTGCTGCAGTTCCCACAGGATAAGCCCAGTCCTTGAGATATCCCTGGTTCAATAACCACTGGCAACAGGTTGTTCTGGTTTCTCCTTAAATGCTTTGCAAGAATGGACATCTAATACAATAGCACATATTGCTGTCTTCATTATTTTCTACCACCCTGTAATTCTGTGCTTCTTTAATTACTTTCATCTGTTACATGATATTAATGGATGCACAGGGTGCCACAGATCCCTAGCCTCAGCACAGGCAGCAGGACTCAGCCTCTCAAGGCATCAATCATCTTTCACACATTTGACAAAGTTACAGAGAAAATGGAAGAACAAGTTTGCTTTCTAAGCAAGACTTTAGAAGCTCTCATTTCTCTGCTATGCAATGAACATTCTTTTTCCTTTTTCTTCTTCCATCAAAAAGGCGTCCCATCTACTTTGAGTCAGTTTTTGTTATTGCAGTGTTTGCCAACATCTACCTTATGCAACTGAAAAGCAAATTACATTCCATGGCTTTCCACTTGTTGAATCTAATCATTTGTCCTTCCGCACACGCTGTAGACACATTTCAAGTGGAAAACCAGCAGTAAATACTTTGATTCTATGATGCAAAAAATTTGGCAGTTATAATTTTTAAACTTCTGTTTATTTCCACAATCAAGGATATTTCTAGCCCTTATTAAGTGAAAAGGACATGATTTAGCAGAGGGCTGTTAAAGTTAGGGTAGTATGGTTAGGTTGCGGTTGGACTTGATGATCTTTAAGGTCTTTTCCAACCTGAGGAATTCTATGATTCTAAGATTCTATGAAAAACATTGATAATTTAACCACTAGCTCTAATTCCAATGCTTATCATCCAAATAATTGTGAAAGCAAATATTCTTTTTAAGTTAAAAGACACGGTGATAACATTTTTTCTTATTCCTACAAACATACTGCTTTTGTCACAGACCTAGATTTCGCTAAAAAAACATCACTGGCAAAAATACTAACATTTCCTTCATCTTTTCTGTAGGATTTACCGCATTTCATCCATTGTAAGATGAATTTCACATAGAGAGTATTGTTTTAAGTTATCTGCAGGACAATTACATTGTGTGCTTACATCCTCAGAATCTTAGGTGATATTTTTCTTTGCCATTGGATTTATTTCTCTGGTTGTGCTTATTAAAACCTAAAAAATTATCACCAGCCTTAACAATTTGTCAGGTTTTTAATCGAATTAATAAAGACCAAAAGATCAAAAACATTGTGCTAAAGAAAAGAAGAGAAAAACAAGTAGAAAAAAAAAATTCAAAGACCAAAAACGTCACTTTATTTCTCTGTAGAATTTGAAGAAATAACTGACTCTGTATGATATTAAAAGTTCTGAGACTTTCCAATACTGTCTAAAAACACACTTCACTAATGCTCATTTTTATAATGAGGATGCTAGAACAAAAGGAAATGGTAGTCCCTATGCTACCTCTCCTTCCATAACTTCTAGGTACGATTTAAATTCCACTTTTGACTCTCTCATGGACTTACTGTCAAATGATCAAGCTTGATACACAGATGATGTGTTCCGTCCACAAAACCATGTACAGGGAAGATTCCTGTTAGCCCAGCAGACGGTGGTGTGCAGGGCGGCCTGCTGTGCTGCTCTCAGCAAGACTTCCCTGCACCTGGTGGCGAAGGCAGGCCTTAAACCTGTGCAGAGTAAGCATCATACCACTTCTCCCTCTGCATCCAGGCACAGAGGGTGTAAAACTTATTTTTGCCCAAAACAGAGACCCACTGAGATTTGCTCACCTGCACATCAAGGTTTTCCCCAGATGAACCAAATGCCCATATGTTTTGTTCACTTCCATGAGGACAATTCTCTCCAGGTGTGACCAAGTTTCTGTGCGTCAGAATGTGTCGCATGCAGCCTGGCTTTTTTGGACAGACATTTCAAAACCTAATCCTACAAATTCTTGCATAAAAGAGACTCCTGAAGAAGTACTTAGATACAATGGTTAACTGCAACCAAAGGCATTTTTCCTTTTCTTGTTTGCTAAGCATTAGACTAGAAGGACTCTTTTCAATCCCAGGATGACACAAAAAAATACATCATACAGTCCCTTTCCTTAGATGAGGAACTTCCATGTTAACATTCATATTTTTATCCCCAGTCTGACTGGAAGACTGTCCCAAACACCAATTCTGTAACATACAGGAGTCAAGTAGTTTGGAGACTAAATTTTTGTTACATGGATATATTGTTATTTATTTATTAAAAAATGCAAGGAAGACATCCATAAACCTCTGAATAATTCCAAAAGGACCACAAACAAAAAAAGAACATGACTTTGTACCAGTAGCCCATGCAAAGGCATCCACTAGATCCAGGCCCCGAATTAATAAGCAAACCTTATTATTTGTCTCTTACTACAGCAGGTGTTGAGAAGCAGGAAGACAGTATTCCATTAAAGAACTTTACCAAACTGTGTCACTTACTGACAGAAGTATTTGTTATTCATGAATTAGAGATGACAAAGGAATGCTAGAAATATGTGGTCCTTTAAAATTCAGCATTATTGGCTTGTATGGAAGTTCAGTCACTTATATGAGAAATTCTCATGGCTGTGAATTTTCCCCATACCTTACAACAACAAATGGGAAGTCACCAAAGGACTGAAACAGCATACATGGTTTACTTCATGTATGAGCTGCTGGGAATCCATAATGCTTCAGTACCAACTACTGTTTGCTGTGGAGTACAGCGACATAGAGAAACGCCGGTCAACCTGATGTACTTGCAGTGTTTTTTCATTCAGCACTCAGCATAAGTGAAAAAAGTGGTATTACTCACCACCTCCCAAAGAAGAAAATCCACATAGTTTGGGAACTGAGGAAGTGCTCATGTTCAAACTTCCTCAAAGGTCTTGAAGGCACAGGGCAAGACAGTGTCTGGTTTGGGTGCCTGGCAGGTGCTGGAGACATGGAAAACCTTTGCGTAAATATCTGAATTGAGTTTACTGAAAACCTTCATGTAAATACCTGAATTGAGTTTCGGCACCAAACTTTGACAAAGGAAAGTCAACAGTGTAGGAAAGAGAGAACAAAGATTATCTAACTACATGGGGCCAGTTGGGGAGTAAATATCACAGCAATTAGTGGATCCTGGAGATGCAAGACAGGGAAGGAGAAAACACAATAGAACAGATCACTGCTTCTGACCTATGGGCTGAGATAGCAGGTGTGATTTTCTTAAAAATGCATGGGTGGAAGGATGGAGGTTTAAGTGAGAGGAGGTATAATTACGAACTCCGCTATGACTGTGATTCAGGTGTTTATGAATAATTCTTCACACTTTCAAAAAATCCCCAGGGAAGGAAGATTTTCTGGTGCAAAAACCCACTGTGCCTGTTCTGATATCACAGATAGAAAACCACAGTTGTGCTAACCAGTCAGTTGATCTCACTAGATGGATTATGAAGGTCCACCAGAGAGAAATACAGAGCCAGAATTGTCAGCTGGCAGATGTACTTAAAGAGGACCAGGAGGGTTCTGCCTGTAACAGCAAGAGTATCTCTTACTTGCAATGAAGTGAATCAGCATCTGCAGTCCAGATGGTGAAATGTGAAGGGCTGCAGTGCCTGAGAACAAATGGGAAACTGAAAAAGATGTTTCTCAGGCTGAAATCACATTCTAGCAGACTTTAGGCTTGCTTTCAATAAAAGAAACATCCAAGTCACTGCCTAATAAGAACAAAGTCTTTCCCACTTCCTGGGAAGGTGTATTTATTATTGATTCTCCACAGAACAAAATAAAACAACACAGCCATAAAATACTGCTCACAGAAATGTATCTTTCTACATCACAGCTTACTGCCTTTTTACATTTTTTCTAACTTAAAAATTCGTTCACAAAAAAAATAGACCAGATCAAAGCAAAGAGAGTGTGTTCTTCCCCTCCCAGTATATGCTCTTGATGACGTAATGGATCATCTGCAGGTGTTATTACTGCTAACAGCAAAACAGACGAGCAGATATTATGCACAGGAAACAAGTCACATCAGCAGTATTCCCACTCAGCAGTATCTTTTTTGCTCTGACTGAGAGATATAGATGGTTTCTGACAGAAAACAATTGGTAGAAAAAGAATGGTAGAAAAAAACTGATTAAAGGCTTTTTGTTTTTCCTGTCCAATTCTTCAACCCTTTTTGCAGTCAAAAACTTTTTTTTTTTCTTTTCAAAACTTCATACTACAAATTACATCAAAATTTGTCTGCTTTGAGCTTGGTCAACATGCCCTAACCTGTAGCAGATAAACACTCACAAAATGCTATGGTAAAGCAGAGCCTCAGCCACTAGCCATTTAATTCACTGGTGTTGGAAAGAAACATTACAGTCAGGCTGTCACAGAGCACATTTTAATGTAGAGCTTCACAATAACTTGGAGTTCTTAGGAAAAAAATAAAATAATAACATAAAGCAGCTGGCCTATTTCTGCATCAGCACATTGCTCGCTCCACCTTTCACCTGAACATCCTGTGCCCCTTCTAGAAGTTCCTTAATTAACCCTTACTTTATCTTACAACTATCAAATGTAAATTAATAGTCATCTGGGGTCATCTTTCCAAGGTTAGGCTGCATGGCATTCACCTGCTCTTGTCTGTCAAAATTAAATCTGGAGAGTGCTGAGTTGCTCCATAATGTACGTCACTTGAAGATACAGTTTTTCACCCATACAGCAGAGCATGATCTTAATTTGGGGTTAATGAAGCGAACACCAAGGTCTCAGAGACTGAAAAAAAAACCACTCTGCAAAATGTTTTTTTCCCTGTGGGACAGGAGAAAAGGGTGAAAATCCCTTTTGAGATTTCAGAGCCTCACTTAACTCTCTTTTTTATACACAGTGAGTTTATTTCAAAACAGCTTTCATTAATAAGCAACAGAATTCCCTTAACTGACCTTAGACATATGCAGGCTCCCAGATGGTAAGCAGTACTGCTTCAGGCTAAATAAGCAAGTGATGTGCAGTGTACGAAACGAGCAGAATCCTTCTCCTGCTCTCAGTCAGCACAGCTGTAGGTGACAGCACACAGCAAGTGACCAACGCGCACCGCTGCAGCGCTGCAAAGGAAGTTTTATCCCCCTTGAGTCACAGCAAATACAGCCATTCAGATGTAAAGCATTTTCAAATGCATTAGTACCAGTCCGTTGATTCCCTGAGAATAGATATTCCTCCTGTACGCTTGGGATAATTCTGAAGGCTAAATTTGCTATTGGAAAATAGTAAAATTTGAGGCAGCTGCACGCTTGCTTTTAGTAGTGACTTCTCAAGTAAGAACTGAGAAACAGATTGAATGTTATTACACAATGGTAGATGGGAGTAAACTGTATTTATACAGTAACCCCTCCAGCAATCATGAGTTAGCAACTGAGGAAAGTAATTATTTTAGAGCAAATGATTTTAATAAATATAATATTTCCCAGTACAAATATTCACCCTTTGGACCTGGAAAAAAGATGTAATAATTGAAATGAATTGCTTTATCTTGTATATCTGCTCTATCTGGATTAAAAACCCTTCTTTTTTTTTTTTTTTTTTTTTTTTTTAACGGGGAAATATAAAAAAAAGGCAAGGAAGAAAGGAAACAAAACTAAAATCAGTAAATAAAACTTACAAGATTCTTGAGATTTTCTGATTTGTTTTATAATTTTGCTTTTCACTTCCAGATCAACTTTATTTAATAATGTTATCATCTGTTATATTATACAATTCTATTAGTATATACAATTATATACTAATATCTAATCAAAAACAATAATTAATCATCTTAATCTGTTACATTATTTATGTACATAAATAGATCATGTAAATTCATAATAAAATACATAAGTGCAACAGGAAAATAAAAACATTTCCTTTATATCTTCATGCTTCTTTCTTCATTAATTTGGGGGTAAAAATACTTCAATTTCCTATCAAAATGAAAATATAAGAATATATTAAGGGTTCCACTTGTAAGAAGTACCTCAATTTGCAACTAATGCCAGCCAAACCTCAGAACACTACAAAGTAATGCCATTTGTGCACTGTAATAGTTTCCCTTTTCCTTCTGAAGCACAACCACATGGCATGCATATGCTGAGAATCACACTGATAAGTCCTAAATCTGGCCCCAGAAAAAAAAGCAATCAGCAATGAAACAGGTTTTTGTTTCTGCTGTTCCCTTATAGCTCTTGGTTGAATGCAAAAGTTATGTCATGTCCACTGCTATGGAAAGTTTGTACTCTTGTTAGCCAGACATGGAGAATTCAGTAAATCCACTGAACAAAATCACATCATGCTTTTCTACCTTCCCATCATTTTCTCAATTTTCTCTTTATTTGTTTGAACTCAGCTACTGTTCTGTCATTTGTATCATGAACTAAACAAAATGTTTATGGAGACTAACTACTAGGCACAGACGTGCACACACTTGCTCTCAGGTACATATACAAAAGTAATGGAAAATTACAAGTTTCTGCATTGGGTTACACTAGAGCCACATGTAACAGGATCTGGAGAAGATAAATTCCTTAATCAGGGTACAGAAACAGTTATTTTTAAGTAAGGCAGGATGTCTGGAAGGATCTGGCCTTGAACATGATGAAGAGATACTTTCTGCTTGTTTTGTTAGTGAAGAGGAGATGAGTTGGCTGGATTAAAAAACCATATCTTGTTGGAACCCTGAGGCTAGCTAATAATTCATGTTTCAGTTTCCAACAAGATGCTATTGATAGACTAGGTGTGTTGTACATGCCTACTGTTGCCCTTTTCTGAGCAGAATCAACTCCACAGTGCTCTGTATCCTGGGTCTTACATAGCTAGAAGAAATTCTCAGCTGGTTTAAGTGGGTGTAGCTCCATCAACTCTCTGGGCACGTGTCCAGTTACATCACTTGTTTATGTAATTTGAGTTGATTCATTTATTATCAAATTTATTTGAGCTTTAGGCAGATCAACCTCACTCTTGCCTCCACTGTTGCCATGTAATTCTGGCAGACAGTAGTATTGGGAGCAATAGTCTTTTTAGATCTGCCGGAGACAACTCATCTTGTTGGTACTTTGATGGCAAAAGCAGCTACGAACTGACAGTGCAGCAACTGCAAGGGGACCATAAGGAAATCATGTTTGAAACTTTGTGACAATATTCTGTGATTGCTAATCATTACAGTTCTTTGTCCATCAGTATCAAAAACTGCTATTCAGGAGGAGGGGGTAGGATTTTCGGCACTACTGCTCCAATTAGAAGATCTAAATCCTCATTTCTCTGATCACTAGAACTTTGTTCTGAAGTTTGTATGCACGCATCTGTTGCAACATCAGCACCAGTGTCACAGCAACATAATTTTCTGCAAGTATTATAATGTGAATTGGTCAGTTTTAATTATGCAAGACCAGGACAATAAACAACCTGCAAGAGAGGTCTCACTGGTGCTTTGCAGAGGGTCCTACATAGTGGAAATTATTCCTATGAAGCTAATCCCTATGGAAATGTTTGCTGTGAATGAACTATTTGATATATTTCAATATAAGTGCTCTTTTCCCATTCCTGCAGTAGATGTTTCTGACTTTTTTTTTCCTTTGTATTTTGAACAGATGAAATCCTGTCATGGTGCAAAAAAACTGCTGCTATTCTTCCCTAAACACATGAGTTTGCACTTTATAGTGCTAAATTCAAGCCTAATTCTGTTTCTCTATTTACCGGTCATCCTTTTCTTTCCCTGTAGGAGTCATTTCTGTCATAAATCATGTTGTCAGCAAATTCCATTAGCAAACAAATGCTCTCTGTGACAAGGCCATTAACGAACACATTAAACAGGATTGGAGTTCAGAACTACAAACAGTACACCTTTCTGATCTGAGAGACCTTTCCCACACAATCTGCAGTTGTCTTATTGCTGGTTCCTTCAGTCCTTTTCTCCAAATGAAATAATAACTTCTCATGCCTATATCAAAGGCATAAATGAAGGCAGTAGAGTGCTACTCTCTCTAGAAAAGGTTATCAAAGGCAGATGTCTAGCTGTCACAGTCTCTCACACTGAACTTCATCCCTGTATTTAAATTCCCCCTTCAAAGCATCTTTTAAATCATTGCGTACTCTGAAGTCGGAGCACCACACACCAATTGACCTAGGTGAGAGTGAGGGTGAGGTTCAGGAAAGAAACTGAACAGTCTTCTCACCTTGCAGCCCACTTCAAAGAGAACTCTGGTCTTTATTTCACTCCTCAGAGAAAGACCTTTGGCTGTTATCCAGCGACTGGTAGCAAATCAGAGTGAACCATCCTCGTGGCTGCAGCTATCACTTCTCCCTCACTGCACTGTAAAAGCCATGGCTGCCTGCTCTGGGAACAGTGCCCCCGGACTCCCTGTGCTTCCCTTCAGAAGGGCTGATATGATTCAGGTCCTCCCAAAAGATTTTTCTCAAGAAAGTTTATGATGCAAGGAAATTCCATGTCTCCTTCGTGATGAAGTTTATTTACTGGCTCAGTAAGAAAAACTTCCACATTGGGTCCTCACTGCTCACCCAAAGCGAAGACAGAAATTGCACTGTTTTGTGTTAGATCAAAGTCATATGGGTAAATAACTCCATTATTTAGTAATTACGATACTGGATCATTACTCATAATGTGTTCTCCAGTCCATAGCTGGGAAGTAGAAGCTTTTAATCATAACTCCCAGAAGTCTGCATCCCTACTATCCTACTACAGGGCGACCTGTATACTATAAGGTCATAGTAGCAGCTCTATAGTGATCTAAATCACTTCTCCTATAAGCTGCAGCTGCACTCAGAACTATAATAACTACTTCTCATATCCCTTTTCATGCTTTTCTTTCCCCCACATACAATCTGTCTCTTATTCCCAAAATTAAAGCACCAAGCTTTACCAAAGAGCAGTTCAAGTATGTGTGCTGGTTGCCAGAGCCCATCACACTGCAAACATTGCCTGAACAGCTGAATGCCTGCTCTGATATACCATTAAGTAAAATTCTGGAATTGTTGATGTTGTCACTATCACTGCTTCCAGCAGTAGTTGTTAACCAGAGTAAGATTATGAATAAAATGACACACAAATTTGTGAAGTGTTCCTTTTTTTTCTTTTTCTTTTTTTTTAAGAGCTCTTGGAATGGGATCAGAGGAGGGCCACTAAGATGATCAGAGGGCTGGAGCACCTCTCCTATGAAGAAAGTTTGAGGGAACTGGGCTTGTTTAGCTTGGAGAAGAGAAGGCTTTGGGGAGACCTCATTGCGGTCTTCCAATAATTGAAGGGAGCATATAAACAGGAGGGGAAACGGCTGTTTACGAGGATGGATAGTGATAGGACAAGGGGGAATGGATTTAAACTGAGACAGGGGAGGCTTAGGTTAGATATTAGGAGGAAGTTTTTCATACAGAGGGTGGTGATGCACTGGAACAGATTGCTCAAAGAGATCGTGAATGCCCCATCCCTGGAGGCATTCAAGGCCAGGCTGGATGTGGCTCTGGGCAGCCTGGTCTGGTGGTTGGTGGCCCTGCACATAGCAGGGGGGTTGAAACTAGATGATAATTGTGGTTCTTTTCAACCCAGGCATTCTATGATTCTATAACTCTATGATCACTAATAAAACTTTCTTCATTGTGCTATGGTGGCTAGCTAGCAAAGACTTAGTCCTCTTCACGTTTGGGTTCTACGCATCTTTCTTTTAATGATCTCACATGTGCCATATTTTTCTTTCTCACCTTATAATCCACTTGTCTTTGAAGTGATTCATGAATGACATCACCTCATTGCTGTCTCCTCTCTGAATAGCTTTCAAAAATGCTGTCATAAACTGAGAATAAAAGAAATTTATTATTTTTATAGAAAACATTCATGAGAACATGTTTCTCACCATGTCTTGTACAAGTAATTATTGCTGTTAGATACATCACTACCATTTCCAGTAGAATCAAACCAGGAACAGAACCCAGCTGTGCAATAAGATGATTTTTGAGATAAGGATTTTGCAGATAATGGAGACTACAACATGTTCAGAACTTCCTGTATTAAACATATTCTTAGATCAACAGTAATGGAAACTCTTTAAAAGCTAACATGTTTTTCACCATTTGTGTCATTTGCTTTCTTTTTATGTGTCACTCAACTTGAACAGTGACAGTTTCATTTGTATTTCAGCCAGTTCTTTCGTCAGACAGGAAACCTACATTGGAGTTGTTGTGTTGCAAATACATAGAGGGAGCGATTTGAAATAAAAATTTCAAATAGGATTTGAAAGAAAATCTTGCAAACCCCTTATCTTAGGGTTTGTACAATCTAAGCCTGTAAAATTTTGCCCAAAGCTGACACGATGCATCTTCCCATAGATATTTAAAAGATGTCTACTGCATGGATAACTTTCTGCCTTTGTACAAAATATAAGAATAGAACAAAATTTAGTCTTTCCTTTTTTTTCTGATTCCCCTCTACACACCAATGAAGATTATAAAAGTAAAAATAGTGAAAGGTTGCTTGTCTGGAGAAGAGCTAGATTTGATTTTCCTCTTTAGCCTGGAAGATTTAATGCACAGAGTAGAACAAACTGTTATTCCCCATATTTCTGCTCAGCTGCTGCTCCACAAACAACATGTAGAAAATGAGCTCCGTTATTTTCCAAAGGTCAGTGTAATCACAAGTTGGCTTCAGTGATAAACTTGATTTTTCTGCCACACAGAAACATGGAAATGAAATATCTCTGCGCTCTAGAATTAGTGCTGTGTTGAAAAAATATCTCAGAATTTAGAAATTTAGCTATAACAGGTAATAATTTCTGTTTTTAAAAGAAAACAAAAACTAAATATGTCTTACTGCCCTAGTATTTGGAAAATAGATGTTGATGTAGCAGCTATTTATCCCAGATACCAGACCAGAAAAGAAAGGAGAATGCTGAAACACAGAGAAGAAGGCTGACACAGCTCTGCTCCTTGTCCACTGCAGGAAAAGTGCTGGGAGGTTGTTCTGGGGACACTGGGAAGGGGGGAAATAATCTGATCTCAAAAAAAAACATTCTCAAATTATTTATTTTAGTACAACAGAAAAGCCAGATTAGAGTGTTTGCCTCAGCTTAGTATCTCACATTATTTCCCTTGAAAAAATGAGAAATGAAGACAGGGAAGCAATCAGAGCTCCTGCAGTCTTGGCTCAGGAAAAATCTACAGCTGCAGGGGAGCTGGGTTAGGGTATCACCACAAATAACACCACACAAAGTCCAACTGCTGGGGAAAGATAGTCAGAACAGTTGCCTCAGAGTGACCTCTTCATGCATCCCAGTCACAGAGATTATGGAAATAGTGATATGAGTCAGCATTGTGCTCCCTGGGAATTATTCATGACAATTCAGATTCAAAATCTGAGTCTCTCGCATTTTGGGGATGTTTAACTTCATGACTTTGAACTACTTCATCTCTGTAGAATTACAGAAATGATTGCTAGATAGTGTGGCCAGGGAAGTTAAATATTTGAATATTTGATCAAAATATATGCAGCTTAATGTAAATCTTCTTGCTCTGCCTCATAATCAGGCAAGATGTTTGTAATGGAATATATTTTCAATTGATCTTGTCCTGACTTTCAGCTAAGTTTTAGTACAATTTCTTCCCCAAACCGTGTATATCACAAGTTTTTGTGATTGTCAAATTCAGTCTCTATACTGTAGGATAGTCAGCAAGATCAGTTTGAACTTCTTCCCTGACAATTCAGGGCCTATTTAAGGGAATAATTCTACCTTCATATATTAATAAAGAATCTGAATATTATAACCACATTCAATATGAGGGAGCACAAAAGCAGTGCAAATCCAGAGGCAGAAAGCATAGGTAAGAAGGGTACTGAGGAGCTAGATGAGCTCTACTGCAAGCCTGTTACAGCAGACTTTTATTTATAGCATAGTAGTAGTGCACATGCATTCCCCGAAATCCAAATCTGGCTTGCATGAAACAGGCATGTGTCCAAAGGTGCTTGGACGGAAGCTGGGACAAGAAATACAGACATGCTGCAGTAGGACTTTAGCTACTGTTCAGCTGTCTTTCCTTTCACTCAGCATATTTCCTAGCTTCATATTTTTCTCTTAATTTCCTTTTTCCTGGCTTGTGCATGAAAAATGAAGGGGTCTTGGGAGACAAGTGTTTCACTGGTGTTGAGGAAGGGGCAGAGAACACAGCTGGTGAACGCTGCTTCACAACACTAGCTGGCATGGCAACATGGGCATGGAAGCCACTTTCCTTCATCAGTAACTCACCCCACATCTGTGCCACATCCCCTCCCTCCACCTTCGGAGATCCAACAGTCTCACAGAATGTCTTCTAACTGATTGACCAGTTAACTCTCAAACATAGAAAATAATGAATGTAAAGGATCAGTGGGCAAATAATTGATCCTTTCAAGGCTATTTAAAGCTAATTATAGCACTGGATGCTAACTGAAGTGGCTGTTGACTACCTACCACATAAAATAAAGTCAAAAGCATGTTTACAAAAAAAAAAAAAAGAAATTCTAAAACCTGAAAAGTTATAGTGCAGCATATGTATTTCACCTCATCTCTTCCAAAGGCAATTTACAGCACTTTGATTATTTGGGGCAAGGCAGTGTTTTAAATACAAACACATTTGTTCAGTCCTCTAAAGTTGGGTGTGTTTCCAGCAAAAAGATCATCACCAGCATTAGCGTGGGGTGTCACTGCATGTGTTAGACATGTCCTTACTCTGACAAGCAAAAAAGATGTGAAGTTATTTCAGAACCTTTACTTTACTTTCCCTATATCATTTCTGTTCCTTTCATGATTCTTTTTTTTTCCAGAAATAATTCAGCAATCTAGGTTTCTTGCAGCAAAGTAAGTAACAGCACAAACTGTATTTCAGCTAGAACTGAGTCTATCTGGACTATCATCACAATTTTTTATTAAGCCAACTCATTTTTAGAGTTAATTGGTTCAAATAAGTCAAATTCAAAACTCCACTGGTCATCACTTTTATCAGCAAGTATCAGATGCTGTAAAATTTGTTAGCCTCTTTCACGAAGACTCCTGGACAGGGATAGGTTTAGTTCTCATACTTTTGCAGTAAAATTTCCTCTCATTTCATATCCAAATGATGTAAAGTACTCTCGAAATTTTCCACAAAAAGAAATAAAAACATTTATTTTTTTCCACACTAACCAGAGTGGCTGATAGCAGACACTTTGCATGTGAGAGAGAGAAGTCCAACCCCAAATTTAAACAGAGTACTCCTAGGACATGAACCCAGGTTATTCCTGGTAGCTGACCCAGCCCTCTTTGTCTCTTACTGTATTACACAGCAAAAAAAAACTTCTCTGGGAAAATTTGATTGAAACTATTGTGCTCCTGCTGGTTCTACTTGTTTCCATGAACTGTCATTTTCTAGCAAGGAAAAATGGCATCTGAAACACTTCAGAAGTAGCAGTCCTGTGTAGCTACTTATTTCTCTCCATAGACTGTTATTGAGTGAGTTGACAGCTATCTCCGATGCAGGCACTGCAGATGCCTGTAGTTAGAAAAAACGAATCTCAGCCTGTTCAAAGCTGAATCACACTCTATGTACCCATGAATGAGTCTTTGAGATATAGGACAATCCAGAAAGCTCTATTTCAGACATATTTCATGGATGAAAATCATTTTTCTGCCTACACTCACTCTCTACTGAATCAATCAGCAGTCTTCAGTACTCCTGAAGAAGAATTAAACCCTTGATATGAAAAGAGAACATTCTGGCAGAACACAGAGTGCCTAATATTCATGAACTACTATTATTTTTCTTTTTCATTTAAATAGAGATCTCCTTGTACCTTGCTCAGATGGCACACTCAGAGCCTCAGGCAAGCCTATGCAGTTGGCTCTACAGCTTGCAAAGGCCTTGGCTACATTACAAGTGTCATATTTTCTCACAGATAAATTGTTCTTTAGCATTGCCTAAGTAATAGGGTTTCCATCAGTATCAGTTTTGCATACCTCCTTCCCCTTTTTCATCTCCCTTTTATCATACAGACGCATTAACTGTGAGCATTGCAAAGAAGCTCTATTTACGTTTTAGTTCCCCCGAGTCCCCCTTGCCATCTCCAAGGGAATGGATGGCATACAGGATCAAGTTCCATATTCCACCCTCATGTCTTTTTTTAGCACCTGCTTTAAAGAATCCAAGGCCACAGTGCAACAAACAAGGTTTAGTGAGTGTGTACAGCACTTGTTATGCAGTAGAATGGTGACTGAAATGAGCTGTGCCCTCCCAGTATGCCCACTTCCACCATCCATTCCTACAAGTCCTGAGACTTGTGAGGAATTAGCTGAGGTGATGGAATGGGGTTTGTGCATGCATGAGTGGCAGAGAAGTGGGTTTGCAAATTTGCAGTAAGGAGCTGACTTAGGTGCACAAACAAGAAATTCATTTACTTTTGTTTAGCTACATAATCTCTGTTATTAAATCTACATTTTCTTCTTTGCAGTTCTGAGAAAGGATAGTTTGACACTAATATACAGCCACTTTTATCCCAAAAGAATTTTGTCCTCCTAATTAAAATCCATTCCTCTGTTTAAATGGTTCCCCTGATGACATAAATTATACATGGCATGAATGGCAGGGCATCAGGCTGTAATGTCCTGAAGAGATACATGGAGCGAGGTCATGCAAGGTTATTACTTCACTTATGGACAGCACACCCTACTCTCTCCTCCCTAAACAAAAGATTTCAATCTTGCTTTATGAAATCCTGACTTAAAATCCTCCCTGCCCTCAGCAGCCAGTCCCCTTCTGCTTCACTATGACTGCTCTTCACCCCACGTGCCTTACAGTCTGAACTACCCTGCCCAGCACCACTCCAGCCGAAGTCCCAGCTTCTCACCCCAGATGCACAGCATCTGGCACTAAGAGGACAAATATAGCAAAAAGGTAAAATGGCAGCCTTCCTCACCAGCTCCTGAAGATGAAAAAAAACGTGAGGAATCCAGACTGTGATTGATCTGTTTCTTTAGGTAAGTTTTGAATAAATGGCAGCTGTCTGATGCTGGGTGAGAATAGAAGAGTTTGTTACCCTACCCACATCTACAGCAAAAATAAACGCAAGATTTACCAGAATAGGGAAAGCCATGTGAGCACAGGCTGATGTTCACAATAACTGCAGCATCCAGCTTTCTCCAGTTAGATGACACCACTTAAGAAAGCCAAAAAATAATATAGATTTTTCTGTTTCTACTCCCAACAATATTACTGCTGATGGGGGCTAGGTTGAAGGCAACAACCAACCAAAGGAAACTTTAGCAAATGTGCAGTAACGTGGTTGCAGCCCAAGTCACCATTCAGAGTGTAATTCCATTCCACTGAGGACTCAGAAGGTTTGGTTGCAACAGATGAACAAGTCACTATGTTATCCTGAAATGTGACAAATGCCACCACAATGCTGACTGGAGAAGAGACTGAACACAAGATTCAAGGCCAATTCCTACCTGAGAATGCTGAAGAAAAAGAATCTCAGCACTCTGCCAGGTGCTCCCTTTTCACAAGCAACTTATACATCCCACACTTGACCCAAGGCAAGCTCTGAAGCTGGAATACACGCTGTCAATACACGCTGATGGTTTTCTCTGTTCTTTCTTACACAGAAGATGTTGAGGGTGCAAACAGCGGGATTTGGATTGCCTCTACTGTAATCCAATGGACTTCAGACAAATCACTTTGGGTATGTCTATATTAAGAGAGTAAAGGCTCAAAACATCACAACAATTCCTCTGGGGCCTTTCTAGGCCAGGAAGAAGCAGCAAGAGAGAAGTGCAAAGCTAACTTCAGCTCACTAATGGCATTTGGAAGTGTATTCCCTTTTGATATAACGTCTCGGGTACAGTTCTGTATCAGCATTTCTGTATTTTTTGAGCCCCGTACTGTTACATCCCTGCAACATCATCCAAGTTCACCTAATTGGAAGGAAAACAAAAATAAGAAACAAAAAAGCATAACCCTTTGATGTTCCCAAGTGGGAAGCAATACAAAGGCTCCCAAGAAATATTTTGCAGGGCATGATAGCCAGTGAATGCTAACTGGGCCTGTGACATATACCTTTCATTAATGGTCTTGGAAAATCAATGACTCTTGGGTTCTTGGCCAAATATATATATATATTTTCATTCTGAGTGGAAAGAGAGAATTCCCAAAGGGTATCAACCGAAACCCAGCACAGCAGAAGTGTAATTTGCCAGACAACAACACTGTGAAATATTTCACAGCTGAAACTATATTAACATGAAAGAATCTGAAGCCAGTTAACACTTCCCATTAGAATTTTACTTCAGCATAACTCTTGAGCAAGACGTCCTTAGCCCAAACAAACGCATTTAATGTTTCTTGAAACACCACAGATGTGTTTCTACCTCCTTTCCCTGTTGTGCTTCCTTCTTGAGAAAAGTTCAAAGCTACAAATTAATATTCGATTCTCTCTTTGAGTAGCAGAGGTCAAGACACCTATCAGCCCCAGCCATGCATTCCTATGCAGAACACTTGCAGTCTACTTGTAGCCATACAGTGAGTAGCCAGGTTTTCTCTTGGACTGTAATTACACCTCTTAGGGAGATAAATCAACATAAAGATTAATTCAGGGTCAGATTATGACACAGGAGCTCATCATAACGAACACAGTTTACTCATAAGTACAGGTTCTTTCTGACTCAAACTGAATAACAGACGATATATGGAAAGTGGCACGCTGCTTGTAAAAAGCTCATGAGCTGAAGAAGCAGGCAACATTCACAGCAAATCTCAAGCACTGTCAGTCATCCATTGAGCTCAGCTACTTAAGTGTGACAGTCATTACAAGAGTTTTACAGGCACTTACTTAAATGCTGTCCTCCAACAGTTACTTGCTGACAAGTCAACAGTTTATGGTCAGGTAAGGCGCCATTCTGAAGCTACTGAGCAGGTGTTGGCTGGCTAACCCTCCGTAAGAGTTATTCATTAGAGGCAGTAAAGCTCTATATTTATAACATGACACATTTAAGTCTTGCTTATTGCTGCATTTTTATCTAAGGAATCACTCAAAGAAATCAGAATTTTGCAGCTTATTTTATTCAGAATGAGGATGATTTCTGCTGTTTTGTTGGTACATCTTTGTCTTCACCAGACAAAGTCTTTCTTGAAGAAACGATGAATCAACAGCAGAGTCTGCCCAAGTGTAAAGGACCAATGAAAAACACTTTCTGACTTCCTGTGGTACGTTTGGTATCTTTTTCCCTTAATCTAATCAGGGGTATCTGTGAATCTGGTCACCACTTCCAAGGCCACTTAACACTCAGCCCTAAATGCTTTCTCCCTTCACCCTGGCTATCACATTTGACTGTGTGTCCAGAAGTCTGTTTCTACCCAGAATGTGGCCCCCTGGAATCATAGGTGTATGGGCAATAAACAGCATAAGCACAGCCAGTCTCCCTCATGTGGGATCGATGGGAGCCACTGTCCCAGGGTGCACAACCAGCCAGACATGTCTGTGATGCAAGAGACATGAGGTGGGCAGTAATGCTGAATGGCTTGTCTAGGATTCCTGCACGTAAAGCAGCCCAGGTGGAGTGACTTTCAGGAGGACTGGGTAGAGCAAAGAAGTTGAATTTGTTTTCCCTGAGCTCTGAGAAGCTGCCACAAACATCAGCCACTCTTTCCTGCGGATAATGAATTGCACTTTTATACTCACCACTCATTCACTGCAGACCATTATGTAAACTATTTGTGACACTTGCAACATGACAAAGCCACAAAGCCTAAATGCACTGTCACTCTAAAGGTCCCAATGGAGACGAATCAAAATCATAGCTCTGAATAACCTCAGATCACCTTTCCTGAGGGAAAGGATAAGCAGAGAAGGCTGGCAGCAACACAAACCAGATGTCAGACCAGACCCTCCCCATTTCTCACTAGGACCACAGAGTACTTCCCCTTTCCTCCCCTCCCCCCCCCCCCCAGCTTTTCTTCTTCCTCTTTCTTTCTTTGTGAACAACTGAGAATTGCTGTATCCCCACAGCAGTTTTACCATGACAGGATGCTAAGTGCTACTTAAAGTCCTTCATTAGCCACCTTCTGTGGATCCAACAAGTGGATTGATGCAATAGGAAAGCAGAAGCATCAGCAGATGAAAGCTGGCAAGCCTCCCTAGGCCAATCGAGGCTTTCTGGGCTCAGCTGCTTGCTCTGTCAGAGACACCCATCCCACAACATCAGCAGGAGAGGCACTCAGCCCCAGATCCCACACTGTCAATCCAGCACTGTGGGGCCGAAAGGGCAGTCAAGTCATTAAAAGGCAGATCCCACAGAACACCCCAAAGCAAACTCTGTTGCTTTGTCACCTCCCTGCAGAATTGTTTTCCTCACTGTTTCTTTACTTGCTATTAAAATTGCCTTTTTCTCATTAGACTACAGATTTTTTCTTCTTACATATGTTGTTTCCTTCTATGCAAAGAAACTGAATATAGCAACAAATCTTTCAGTATACATTTACCATTCTTGCTACCAGTCACTCTGCCAAATAATCACTGAAGCTCAGAAGGGACTAGTAAAAAAAAATAAGAGGGAAATGCAGGTGAATTCCATATTCACTTATCCTCGATAGTGATATTATCACTAACAGTGCTATTGAGCAAAAAGTGATCTATTGCTTTGTCAGATATAAATAAGGGTTGGGCTTGACATGCTTTTGAATTAAGCCTCTAGTTTGGCAATCAAAGTGTCTTGAATGCGACCCCCACCCACACTTTAACCCTTGCTAGTGTAGTCCTGACACGAGCACAGTAGCAACAGCTGAATGTGAAATGCCTGTACATCCAGATATATCAAAGTGAACCAGTCTTGATCTGAGAGAGTGGTAATTGACCTCAGGCATACAAGCCAGGAGGCTTAAACATGACATTTTGGTAATTGCAACTTTTCTCAGCAGCAGCAGGGGAAGGGAAACATTTATTGCATGCTCCTAGAAATTCTTAGCAATCAAAGCCACTGACAGACAGCATTGGAGAGGCGGCAGTGGAGTCAGTTCTAGGAAGCGACACCTACTAATGAAAAAATACTTTCTGTTAGAGAGCTGGGATGCTCTTCCACACCGCCTCCAGCAAGCTTTCCTGCCAAACACCAAAGAGCTGTAGCACTGAGCATTTTTTAAGACGGGAACGGAAGTATTTCACTGAAACCTACTGAGCAGATTCGTAATGAGCTTATTTGGCTCAGTGATTAGTTTGTGGCACAGTCTTTATCCTTGAAAACCTTGCCGCTTCCATTTTCCTTTTTGTTCTTGTCAAGCAAGCTAACTAAGTTGACACAGCCAGGAACTGTATTATGATTCATAACTGTGGGACTAAGAATCTATTTTCATTGACTGGACAACAGACAGAAAGTGACTCTGCAGCTGACTCCCAGGACAGCATGTAAGATATGTGTGGTATGTGGTAAGCTTTGTAGTCTTCTTTGGCAGAGGAAAATTCCCTAGATAAGAACAATAGTAGCGAAGAGAAGGAGGAACCAACAGAAAATTTTACAACAGCAGAAGTCTTCAGAGAAAGATGAGATTTGTGTGAGGATAAGTAGATGTTTGAACATCTAAACTTGAATCATTGTGCCTCAAGTAACCCCCACAAGCAGAGATGCAAATAACCCTACTTCACTTCTGGTCTTTCTGGATCAAAGTATATCTCAAGGCAGATCTTACAACACCTATAGAAATAGTGACAGACCAAATAAATAAATAAATAAATAATGAAAAAAAATTAACTCTTATCTGTAAAGCTTTGATGATTTTCCAGAGCAGTGCTCTCTCCTTTTAAAAGAATAAATAGTATTGTTACTCAAGAAATGTGTAAATCCCCAGTGATTTACAGGTACTTTAAGCCATATATGGTATATCAATCTCGTATTTGCTCTGAATTGTAGACTTTTTGAAATCAGAGATTCTCATTAAATATCACCACCTATTTGGGTCCCCCTGGCTTATAGAACAACATACTCAGCAAATTAAACTTTATTTCAAGAGTTCATTAGGCTAAAAGAAAATGAAATATGGGCTCAGTCACCTTTGTACAGATTAATCTAGCATGTGAGTTCTTCAATTCATCATTTCTCTAGCAATAGATCCACCTCAAAGGGTTTTTTGGTAAGCTGATGTGTTTATACTTCTAACTCAGATGGCTGGTCTACGTATTTCCATAGGTTAGTTGACTTTGAAAGCACTGCCAGACAGCTACTATGCAAAGCTGCAGGAGGAGAGAGCTGCAGTGGACAGCAGGCTCAGGTGACAACAGCCCTTCTCTCTTCCTGCTCTCTGTGTCCTGCCTGAATATTGCTCTCACAGTGCCCTAATGGCAACGCTTCCAGCATACATCAGGTTTTGGTATGAGCAGGACCTGATGCAGTCACATCCCTTGCAATAGACCAAACATTCAGCAAACCTCTGCCTCAGACAGTGGACATACTGGTGCTCCTCATGCCCAGCATGGGAAAGATCCGTGCTCTCACACAAGCCAGGCTTGGCAGTCTGCTATAAGGTAGCAGTTGGTGATATATGCTTTCAGCAAAGTGAGATAAGTGATAAACATGGATATAAAAGCATATTAACAGCAAAACTAATGAAATACAACACAATAGCACAATGGTCATAGGATGTAACACAAGACACAGTATGCCATTTGCAGATGGTGCATGTCCCATAAAAACATCATACCAATGATGTCCAGCAGATTGTTCTATTTCTGTTGCAATTCTGACTATCCAGCCCACATCATGTTTGATAGCAATGCCCACCTGTTTTTGGCAAATAATAGCCTTTTTATATTTGGTGTTGAAGATTCCAGTCCTTCATTTTGAAAATACACTGTGTCACATATTATGCCCAAGAATACGATCCAGGTTGGAATCCTACAAAAGTAGTTTAGGGTCTCCAGAATGAGTTACAACACTGCTTTAGCATGTTATTGCTTAACAGAGAAATCTAGATTCAAATCTACCCAGAGGCTAAAGGCTGTAGATCCTATTTCATTCTTCTTTTTCCTTAGGCCTTCATAAATCTGCCAATATCCCACTCCAGTCAAAAAACTTTCCTTCTCTCATGAACGTATAAACCCGCGTGCTCTACTTTGATAGAATATTCTGTAGAACCTCTTCCTTCAGATTTGAGTCAATCCATTGAGTATCTAGAAAAAGGTAAAACATGTTAGTAAGGTATGGAAAGTCTCATCTCTGTTGGCTGTAGGCAGGACAAAGTTCAGTAAATGATATGCCAAACTGGAAAAGCCAATGAACCATCTCTCTCTATTTCATTTTGACACCATTAACACCTTCATCTTTGAACACTTAAATTTTTGTCACGAGCACTGCTGTACAATATTTTCTGAACCTAGAGAATAGTATCACAGAACAAGGATTCACTATCTACTAAACAATCTCCAAATTTGAAGCCACATGCAGCCCACTAGACTGTAATTTCTTGGAACACTGGTCAGATGAGTAGTGCATTAATTTTAACACCAACCTGTGGAGATACCAAATCCCAGTTAAAAGAAAGCTGCCCAAGAATTCCTTTTGAAAAGCAATGTATACAAGTCCAGCATTACTAGAAGGCACTGAAATATCTACATTTACATAAAATCCAGTCTCATTAGGTTGCTTATTAGTTTTGACCACACAAGCTCATTATTGAATAAATAGCCTGTTAGCGAGTAGGTGAGTGTAGTATTTCAAAACTACGAAAGGAATAGTCTTAATGCTGTAGGATTTATTTTGGAATATTTTCTGCTGCAGCAAAAGTTCAGATTAATTGTTAATGTTTTTGTAGAGGAAAAAATATTCTATCCAACCTGCAGTGGATCAAATGTGCTCACCAGAAAAGTGGCAAAGTCTTTTCATCTCTAAATAAAGTGAACAGGTTTGTGTCAGCTTTCACCACACTGGATTTGTCCAATTGATGTAAAGCAATATAAAAATGTGTGTTTGTTTTGAACCGACCATGACCAGTAAAACCAAACACAGGAGACATTTCTGAGAGTCCCCAGTGTGTGTGTTTAAGTGAACTGGCTTCATATTATCACAGGATTTTTCAGCACTCTGGGTGTAGTAACACTCTAAGCCATGGCTGCTTAGCACCTCTCAACACAAGGTACAGCCTGCAAAGAGAAATAACTTCTTGACAGCTTTCCCCAGGTCAGAGGGTTTGGTGGTATTGTTTTGGTTTTTTGTTTTTTTGTGGGTTTTTTTGGTCTGCTTTTCATGAAATTTAGAAAATGTTTGAGTGACCTTTTTGTTTGTATGGATGAAATCTAAATCTGTACAGTGAAGTGCAGAAGGCTAATTAGGTTTTTCTGCCCAGATGTGTCTCCCAGCCCGATGAACTCCACACACTCTTGCTATAAGGACAGGGACAGCCTGATCCGATCAGAGAGAGCAAAAGGAACCTGTGAAACCCCATGACTACATCAGGCCATACAGGAGCTTGAACTACATCAGTTCAAACTGCATCAGTTCATCACTAGTGCTGAAAGGAAGCTCCAGCCCTTTTGCTATGCCTACTGCTAAAGCTTTTAAGTATACAAACATAAATTCATACACACAATCTCTTTGATAAACTGTTATGTTTATTTCTGTTTGCGTTTAAAAATAAGTATTTCTAATGTGCTGGTTAGAAGAACAATCATTTTTAGCCATAAGTATCATTAGTTCATAAGTATCGTAAGTTCAAAAGCTGCACAAAGAACAATTTTAGTTGAAGTTTAAAATAAAAGAAAATTTAAAGAAGGCAAATAGAATAGCTGGGGCTTGTTTTGAAAAGAAAAACATTAAGAATGCATAAGGGAATGTAGTTGGCATAGGGGTGATAATCAAAGACAATTGCAGAAGCAAAAAAAAAAAAAAAATTAAATTAAATTAACATTAAGCCTGTAAAAGAGAATGGCAAAGCTAAATCTGAAAGTAATATTGGTGGACATAACATTGCTGCATATATTCACAGTTTCAACCCAGAGAAAAGCAAACTAACAAATAAAAACGCCACAAAAAATAAAAGAAAATATGCTTCTGATTAAAATAAAATTAAAAATTATAGAAAAAATGCATTTTGTTTTCTCCAGAATTTGGCGTCATATCAAATGTCAATATAGGAGTGACCTTGCATTCTAAAATGTGATAGATCCAGCAAGCACTGTACCATTTAACTTTTCCACCTTTGTAAGGCAGCCTTGGGCAGTTCTCTGTTGTGTGTTGCTTTCTCACAGTGTGAGTGCCCTTGGCTGGTACATACTGTTAATGGTTGCTTTTTAATTTGAATCACTACTAGTTTTCTTGAATATTTATAGCAGGTATGCTAGAGAGCAAAATGCTCTCTGGCAACAGAAGCTGCCCTCTTTCTTTCCAGTGAATACTGCTATTTCCAAGCTTTACTTTCAAGCTGATGCCAAATTATGGGCAGAGGTGCTCACAGTTGTCTCTAGATCCAGGTAACACTCCATTTGGATACCAATGAATGAGTTAACCTCCTCTTCCTTCCTCAGTGCAAACAGGGAGTAGGGAAAAAGGAGGACCGTCAGGGTGACCCAGCCCCTAGTTAGTGCTCACAGAAGCAGCTCAGGTTCAGCAAAAGCACATTGGTGGGGCATACAATACAGCAGGCCTTCACTTTGCTGATGGACCTTCACACCAGGTAAGTCAGCTCCCCAAGGCCTTGTAATCCAGCTCAGGAGGTGCCTGAGCAATCATGTGCAGCTTTAGTCACAGACAGGTTACAAACACGCACACATCTTTGGGTAAAGAATTCTAATTCTCATCCCCTGATGCATGCTTCCTCAGTGGCTCAGCATGTCTGATGCTGCTTTTCCTTACAATTCTTCTTGCATGACCTCAATCACTCTCCAAGTTAATTAGTTTGGTTCTAATCAGTAAGATAATTAACATCTCATTTTAAGCAAGAAAATAGTTCTCTTCATTTCAGTGCTGTATTCTTAAATCTGACCTTTGCCTCCAACTCAATAACTCTAGAAAAACTTCACCTGATAGCAAAACTGTTAAGTGCTGACCAGGAGTCAGAATCCCAGTGAATTTTAATATTAGAAGGACTTTCCAACTCTGTCTCAGAAAAAATATGTGTGATCACTACATGAATTACTGTTCAGGTGTCCTTTGAAGATGAGTGTATAAAGGTGACTATTCAGCCAGTGCACACTGTTGGAAAAAACCTTCAAAAATTCAGCCCCCTGTGCAGAGCTGAGTAACCCTGAGCTCTCTGACAAGCAAAAAACAACTCTATGTTGCAGGATATTTTTATGCCATAAGTAACGTACTAAGGCAAGGTGAGGAAATCTGCAAATAGAGGCATTTTCAGGAATTGGGAGACCTTTAAAGGGAGAGAGTTTCAGAAAAATTTAGGCAACATAACTTATCTTTAGGAGAGATTCGCCTTCACCTGTAAAGCTGAAAGAAGTAATACTTGTCTTTGAAAATGCGAAAGGAGCACCTAGATCTCTTACATTTCATTTGCTAATAGTCAATGAAATCTCAGGAGCTAAAAGCTTAATCTATACCCAGCAATTTCTAACATTACTGACTATATGAGACTGATTTCCACATAGTTTAAACAACTATTCCTCCTTCCAGCCTTGGTACTTTAACTCAATTGTCAGTAAAGACATTTCCAGTACAGCTAAACTTTGATCATGAGGCAGTGACTGTGATGTGCTGTGCCATTCAGATGAGTGCTTATTTTTTAGTTCCTTCTCTAAGACGGTAATAAGCTTACAAGGTACTCTGTAACAGCATGAAGTCTTCTCTTCATCAAAGCAAAGATTTCTGCAGATTTGGGGAAAACATGCGAATTGCACTGCCTAAATGGTTTTAAATGATTGGGTTATTAAAGACTGAATTGTAAGGATGTAGCAGAAAGGGGTACATTAAAAATGAGTGACAACGTTTCCCATTTTGAGCACATAACAACACAGCCTTAATATTCTCCTCACACTGTTCGGAATTTCTGCATAAAATTTCTTGCAGCAGTGACTATTGGTTGTTTGACAGATTCAAACTGACAGTCTACAGGTGAATGGCTTTCTGCCACGTTACTAGTCTTGAGTCATTCACGAGTGCAGTGACAAGTACATATTATGTGTAGGCACTCATCTTACCAAGGGCCAAGCAGTAAAAATCCTCCTAAAAAATGGCTTCATTGACTTAAGCAAGTTTGTGTCATGCTTCAGGATGCATACAATTTGTTCCAAGTACAGAGCTTCTTTTCACATTTGATTGCTCCTTTTTTATTCAGTGAAGATAAGCTCTCCTAGCGCTATAATTCGTAGAGCAGTTGTTGGTTTCACAAAGTGAGGCACTTATAGCCACCTCCATCTTTTATTCTAGGCCTCATTCCAGCTTTGGAAGGGTTACCAAGATTTTAAAAGGCTAAATGGAGCAAATTCCATTTCTTTCTTGAACAATTTAATATTTATATTACTGGTTTAAGTAGTCAGATTTTACATACTTTTTTTTTTTTTTTCCTGTCAACAGAAATTTATAGAGTAATTACAATTACATGCAGTCAACACTGCATGGTTTGCTTTCATACTCCTGAAGGGAATAATGCTCTCTTGACAACTCAGAAAATGTACCCTTTTAGGATAACATAAGTTTTATTATTTGGCATATAAATTAGCAGTACCTGGCTTGTGTGGAAATCCCCACTGCTCTGCTGTAATTGACCACCTCCAGTAATAGGGCCAAAGCTTCACCCAGTGGGGAAAATTTCACCTTCAATGTGCCTCAAAATACATTGCTTTTTTTCTTAGATTGGTTTCTCAACCTTCAGATCTAGCCTAAAGATAGAGAAAGTAATCACTGAAACATCAATAACTTTGTCTAGGGATTGCATTAATGCTCTTGTGTTACAATATTTTAAATAACATAGCCATGTACTTAATTATGGTAGAAGATAATAGGTTCATTTTGTCTACAATCTTTTGTTTGAGAGAACTGTGATGTCCCTTGGAAACATGTAACAGCATTGCAAAAAAGGCTGAATTTGATGTCAAATCTATGTAACATCAGCTTAAGCATCAAGACAGTTTATATGGCCAAGACCCATCACAGGCCTCTGGCTCCACTTCCAGCTTGATTTTACAGCAAAATCCTCCTGCTTAGATTTTGGAATATATCTCACTGTACTGTGCTATATGATTTTCAGGCTGTTAATGAATTAAAGTGGAAGTCACAGTGGGAAATAAGAATTAATGCAGTTTGCCAGCCATCCTCAGCAGAAAGATATCTTACACTGTTCCAAACCACAGCCACCTGGCAGTGTAGCATTTATGGGCTGCTCTTTGGAGATGTCAAAAGATCTCATTGACCATTACAAAATTTAGGGATTTTGGGGTCGCTTTCTTGGGGCTTGATGCTTATTATGGACTGTGAATCTGGCTGTTAATAATACTTCAAAGAATACTTAAAATATTTTTTTACTAATTTCATAAATATTTATACTGTAACAAGCAGGGAAGCAGCTACCCTGATTACAAGCTACTTTCAGAAGGCACCAATGGAATCCAAATATTAAAAACAAACAAACTAATCATTATAATTGTAGTTGCTAAATACCTTGACCTTATGCTTAATTTTAGCTCTTCTCACAAAATGGTGTCTTAGTCATCCCTGTTGTACTGACAGAACATTCAAAGAAAGTATTCTCTTTCCAGTAAATCTAATATTGCTGTCTGACTCACTGATACTGCAGTGTTTTATCTATAAATATTTAAAACATCAAACTGCATTTGATTATATATTTTATGTAACTGTTTATCCCACCTATGTTGTTTTCCTTATTTTCCTCCACATGTTCAAAGATTAAGCCATGTTTATCATCTTACTCACTATTTTCTCCCTCCAAACACTGTGATTTTTGGTGAAGGAGCAGAATGCCACTAGAACTGGCTGAGACTATTGATGGAGCAGCACTGAAACACAGAGCAGTCACGTTTCTGCTCCATCCCAAGAATGACAGCTACTGTAGGCTTTGCTGAGGCATTCCCTCCCTTGCTCCCTTTCCAATTCACAGGGATTCAGGCTCAAGCTTTGTGAATCAGTGAACATTTATACTAGAATCAATTCCATCCTAGAAGGAAAGATCATTTGTTTTATCACAGATTTCTCATTTACAGTCAAAATAATTTCCATTATGACCACAAAAAGTTTAATATGTATAAAAATATGTTACTAAGTATCTCCAGTACAACTTGCTGTTCTATTAGGGCTCATCAGAAGGTAGTGAATCAGGCTGAGAATTTCACTAAAATCCTAGTGTGAACTCTAATGGGCTGTGAATTGTTCTTCAGCTCCATGCTCAGGTGACCAAATTCCAGCTTCAGCCCAGATCAAACCCTGTGGATCCCTGATTGTCTCTCTCTATGGAGGGAGGCAGCATGTGGATTAGATCTTAGTGTACAACGAGGATTCATCAGTTATATTTATTAAAACCTTTCCTTGTTACAAACTGAGAAATGATTTGGTCTGCTCCCCAGGTCATTTTGTTTCCTATTGTTTCTAAAGTCTTCATGTTGCCTTTTACAGACCAGTTCCAGAAGGAGGTATATAAAGTCACTTATAGTTGGGCTGTGCATCTGCACCTATCAGGCAAAGCAGACTGTCAAGTAGAGCTTAATATGAGTATAATAATCGCAGCTTGACTCCGAGCTTGTCAACAAAATCATGATGACTTTTTTTTTTGGCGCAGTCTATCTTTGATTAGTGCTAATATGACAAAAACATGAAGTAGAAAAAATGTATTTGTTGCTGAAGCATACAATTTTGACAATTTCTTTGAAATTACTAACTTCTAAACAACACTACTCCTCAAATTTAAGCAACCTGGAGCCCGCTAGTTTCAAGTTATTTCATCAAAATAGATAGATAAGATTCTGAAATTAATTATCAAAGCGATGTATTTCATTTTTTTACCTTATTAGTCATCTGTGAGTACTTTTTCTTTACTTTAATACTTAGAATCACAGAATCATAGAATTGCTCAGGTTGGAAAAGACTTTAAAGATCATCGAGTCCAACCACAACCTAACCATACTACCCTAACTCTAACAGCCCTCTGCTAAATCATGTCCCTGAGCACCAGTTTTTGCTTTAGACAAGCAAGTTCTTTAGGATGTTTTTGTTTGCTCATTTGTTCGTTTCTTAGGAACTCCTTTCCTTCATAATTAAAATATTAAAATCTTCCAAACATTTATAAGTGAGAGCAACTGTGTATGTAGCAGCCAGAGTCACTGATATGCAGCCACGAGAATCAGAAACTCATGTTGCTGGGGGCAGTCTGTTTTTCTGACAGTCATACGTGCAACTTTCATTAATGATGACTGTTCATCTACTTTTCCAAGCTTTAAAGAAACAAGGAAAGTTACACTATATGAAACATCCCAGACATGGGACAGATTTCTTCAATGCCATGTATGATCGTGAAGGATCATACATGACCAGTCTGTTCAGCTGGTATTCGGAGATGAAATAAAGTCATCCTAAAACAGAGTTAATTTAGGATCAAAATGAACAACAGTTTACTCCTGAATGCATTGCATGGTCTTTGATTATTTACTCCTTTATATACCTTGAAAATTAAGGGCAGGTTTTTTCAATTCTAATATTTTCAGCAGACCAATACTGAAAATTTGCAGTGTTTTTTGTATATATCTTTAAATGTCATAGGGATTTTTTTTTTTTTAATTCCTTTGTTGAAATTGATAATCTATGTCACTATATTAAATATAAAATAAATAAATAAATAAAATGTCTAAACAGATTCTGACTGAAAATAATGTATATACAAAGTAATCCAACTTCTAAATCCATACTGAAGTATTTCTGCAGGAGAGATGTCAAACATGCTGGAGAACAAAAACCTCAGTGGATGCTCCCAGCTAACAGAAGTGACTCTTTGGGAAAAACTATCTGCTCTGTTGTACATGAAGGCTTTGTGCAAAATGGGGAAAACAGGGCCAGACGGAGACCTTTATATGCCGAAAGTGATCATTCTGTCCTTTGAGCAAAGAGCCAGGCTTGCTATTAGAACTTGCTTTCTTAGTTATGGCAGTGAGAAATTTAATTTTAAAAACACAGCACATTTAGCAGCTATTTAGGCTAAAGCCCAAGAAAGAAAAAAAGGCAGGCAGAAGCTTTGGGAAAGTGTTATAAGTTATTGGGCCAAATATGTATATCATATATATGCATGTATATAAAGCATATATATTTTTATATAGATATATACTGTATATATATATATATGCTTTATATATACAGTATTTCTTGCAAGTAAAAAATGTACGTGGAGTAAAGGAGGTTATGGACGTACCCATCTATAGCAGGCGCACAGTGAGGCCGTGTCTGGGATCCACAGACCCAACGCGTGTGCACAGGGACTGCTTTCTGGGATTGCCAAAGCCCACTCATTTCTAATGCAAGTGAGAAGATCTTCCACAGCCCCTTTCGTTGTCCTCTGTACCCTGAGCTCTCTGAGCACGCTGGCTCTCCCTACTCATCCCATTACAAATGTCACATCCCCATCTGCTGCCCCTGAGCTCGCTGTGCTGGCAGGCTCACATGGGCAGAAGCAGCAGCTGACGTTATTCAGCCCAGTGTGCCACACTGGCACTCCAAAGGCAATTACTAGCATTTTCTGCAGAGAAAAAATGGAAAAAGAAAAATTAATCTGAGCTGCTGTGTGTCCCTTTTAATGCCTCCAGCACAGACCAGGACCTACCTCCAGCATCACCATGTCCCAGGCACAGTACAGTTTATCTGCTCGGGGTGACAGTGAGTGCTTTTCTCCAGCCAACCTAGCTGGTAGCTGAATGATTGCCTCCCAGATCCTCCTGAGGAGTAACCTATGCTTTTGTAATACCTGAATTATGTAGAATTTTCCTTCTTTCCCTATCCCAAGTGCTGCCAGCAGATGTGTGTTACCATGGTCAGCAGGACTTCTCTTGTGTAAAATTATCTGTGCTTCCCTGTTTTATCAAATAATAACACAGCTCAGAAAGAGTGTGCTCTTACTGAAAAACACATTTTACAGGAACTGCTTCTTCTGATAATTACATATTTGGCGACAGAGGGTGAGGGGGTGAAGAAAAGCTATTTTCCCATCTGCAGCAAATCCTGACAGCCTCTTAAAAACAACAGTAATGAGAGAGAGAAAAAGGAGATATTTATGAAGTATTTCAGTGTCGGTTTCATGCTGTAGCTGCACACTGGGCCTTCCTTGATCAATTTAGTTTTATAGCGGGGAGCTTTGCACAGCTAACTCTTGGCAAAGTACAGATATGTCAGAATCTGTGGTTCTCACTGAATGTTTGAAGTACTCAGTGAATGGCTTACTTCACACCGTTCAAATTCTGACTGAGCCAGGACTGAGCCAGGAGATGAAGAAGAAAAAAAAATGGATCAAAAGTTTGCTGACCCAATAAATGGAAGAAAAAGGAAAAATTAAAACATGTCTTTATCAATGACTCAACACAGTGAGTTCTTAGTCTTCACTGGCAGTCCTGGTTGATGAAAAACTATGAGCTAGCAGTGTGTGTTTGCAGCCTGAAAAACGAGTAGTATCCTGGGTTCCATTAGAAGAAGGGTGGTCAGCAGGGAGAGAGAAGTGATTGTCCTCCTCTACTCTGCCCTCGTGAGGCCCCAGTTGGAGTACTGCATCCAGGTCTGTGGTCCCCGACGCAGGAAAAATGCGGAGCTTTTGGAGAGGGTCCAGAGGAGAGCCATGAAGATGATCCAAGGGCTGGAACACCTCTCCTATAAAGACAGGTTGAAGGAATTGTGCTTGCTTAAAGCTGCAGGGAGACATCATTATGGCCCTCCAATGTTTAAAAGGAGTTTATAAACGTGAGGGAAATCTACTTTTCACAAGGGTAGGTTGATAGTAATAGGATGATGGGGAATAATTTTAAATTAAAAGAGGGGAGATTTAGATTAGATCTCAGGAAGAAGTTGTGTACTCAGAGAGTGGTGAGGTGCTGGAACAGGCTGCCCAGAGAGGCTGTGGATGCCCCATCCCTGAAGGTGTTTAAGGCTAGGATGAATGGGGTCCTGGGCAGCCTGATTTATTACATTATCTAACAGTTGACAACCCTGCCCGTGGTAGGTGGGTAGGAACTTGATGATCCTTGAGGTCCCTTCCAACCTTAGCCTTTCTATGATTCTATGATTCTGTGATTCTTTACTGAGTCCAAGCAATTTCCTTGGTCTTAAAAGACTCCTCTTTGTTGGGAAGCCTGGACAGTGGTTAGGAAAAGTTTGTAAGGGAAGCAAGTAAAATAACAAATTTTGTCAACTACAGGCACCAACAGAAGAGAGAAAAGTGCTTTAGCAACTCTGCCTGGAGTACAGGAACACAGAGCAAAGCTCTGCCTTCAGCTTTCCCGTCCATTTCC
Organism: Phasianus colchicus; assembly: GCF_987193195.1. NCBI lineage: Eukaryota > Metazoa > Chordata > Aves > Galliformes > Phasianidae > Phasianus > Phasianus colchicus. Next base: position 64,076,904 of record NC_143438.1, on the reverse strand, counting down.
ACTGCAGTGCCTGGGTGACAGTGGGGCATGCTGCCTGTGTGAACCTGACTCTACAGAAATTCTGCCTCCTCCTCTCAGGAGGGAGAACAGTGCAGCCGTCATCAATGCTGCAGTGAGTGGAAACATTCAATTATGGGCAGAAGAGAGGCCTAAGGCCTTGGAAAGGTCTTTGCTTTATAAAGTTGTGGCTCCTGCACTCTATGTCGCAATCCTAGCTGCTGGCATGTGTAACCTTCAGCTGGAGCCACACTATAAAAGTCTGCAGCGTAAGCTGCTGAGCACAGATGGTTATCTGTAAATATCTCTATTTAGATACAGAAATCCTAGTTCTACCTCTACATACTGTAAACTTCTGTAACATCCATAAAGCATTAAAACACAGATTTATGAAAAAACCCAGGGCATGTATTTGATTTCAAGTTACTGATGTTTTTCTCCCACTTTCAGTATCTGCTACTAAATAAACATAGCACTTAGTTTAACATCCAGAATTATTCAAGACAACAGTGATCTTGGAACACTGACACTAAAACCTTTTTGAGGTTTTGTCTTGCTATTGTTGGACGCTTGTGAAAAGGGTAGAAGAGGACATCATGATGAGATTGCTCCATGGACAGGTAATACTAAAAACAGAAGTAGAATTTGGTTATCAGTCTTTCTGGCTGCGCATTAACTGACATTTTAGGTTAAGAGGAAACTATTTACAGCTCTGGTAACCTGAATCAATCTTAAGCAGTAACACTCAGCGCTCAGAAGATCTTGACATGGTCTGAGGACTGATAGCATCTCAGATGTTTTCTACCGCCACTTGGATATAATTGTGGCTTCTTGTTTCCAGCAAAAACACAGTTTTGTTTCTTATATTTTTATTGATTTTGTCTTAAATTGTCAAACTAGCTATTTTGAAACTATTTTTAGTATTTTTATTTCTATGCTTCAACCTCCCCCCCCCCCCTTTTCTTTTTTTTTTTTTTTAATTTTTCCCTTCCTGGTCTTCAATTTTAAATACGTCTCTGCATGTTAAGTGAGATCAAAAGCTTTACTTCCACTGATTTTCACACTTTGAGCAGCCTGAAAGAGCCAGTTAGTTCTGATTTCATGGTTTTGGTCGTTTTGAAGCAATCTGCCAGGTACAGCACAACCCAGTGGCCAGTGTGTGCACAGCTTCTGCATGGGCAAGTTTAATGGGAAAAAAAACAGAACAAAACAAAACATGCTTTAATTCACTAAGCCTAAAAGTTGAGTATGAACAGAGATTTCAACGTGCTTCTGGTAACTGAGAAAAAGTTCAGCCTGTATCTGAAGGACCATTCTCCTGCTTCTGAAGGGAACAGCCTGGGAGACTCTGCCCAGCTCTTTGCTCACTGCAGCATAAAACCTGTACTGTGGTAGTTAAAGCTCTGGACAGGTGAACTCAATTGTGCTGGATTGGTGCAACTAGAAACAATCTTCACTTCAACTTTTATCAACATTAGCCACATAACAATCTTTTGCTCCTCTGCTGCAGCTCTGTGCAGATGGATTTGAACATTAGGATAACAACCAAAAGTAAAAGTCATTTCACAAGTTGATTGTACAAACAAATTTATTGTTAAAAGAAAAAAAAAAAAAAAAAAAGCTTTTTTTTTCCAGTCTGAAATACAGTTGTATTTTAAGTTGAATACTTGTAAATCTTGTTCTTCAAATCTTCAAAGATTCTTGAATGAATGTATCATAGTCTGAAGTACTTGGCTTTTCCATAACTGAAGGTACAACACTGAAATGCAGTTTTCAATCTGACCATTTGCAGTTATTCTGTGAATTTATTGGGATGCCCAGCTCCAAGAGAAGCTGTGTATATTGGCTGAGCATCACAGCTGTGCTATAAATGGAATAAGACTCCACGTTGCTTTCGACACAGAACTTGATGTGTTCTACCTCAGGAAAACTGCTTTATATTTCATAAGATGAATTCCAGTTGTTTGCAGAAGGAACCTCTAAGCTCTGGATTTATTTGAAATGTTTGTTGAATTCAGAAAGGGTCTTGTTTCACTATCATGGTGAAGTTCAAGCACGTGATAATATTTTCCTCAGAATCATCAGAGAATGCTTGTAAAACAACTGTATAATATCCCTAAAATCCAGGAAGAAAACAAGGAAATTAGTGCATAATGCTGTCCATTCTTGGCACAGTGGCCCCTTGAGGTCTCAAGCTGCCCAGTGACCCTTCGGCTTTATCCTAAATCATGGTACCAGAACCTTGAGAGACCTCTGGTTACAGTGATCAGCTCTGCACTTGACTGTGCACAGCATGGGCAGTGGTGGCTCAGCTGTCCCCAGCAGCTCCCAGCTCACCTCCTTTCATAGAACAAATGCTCCTGGACAAGTAGAATCCTGCTTGTCCAAACCTGCACCTTCAGCCCAGCTGTAATTCATCCATATTTTCTTGCAGTGATCACTACTGTAAGCAACACTGGTCTTTGAGTCAGCTGGATATTCCTTCCAGACCCTCAGTTCTGCCCATGCATATGTTCTGATCCATTAAGCAGTGCAACTCTAGATCTAGCTGTTGTCTAGCAACTCATCACAGCCTTGCAGAAGCAGAACTAGTATACATCAGGACAAAAGACATCATCATGGCCCTTGCTGAACTCAGGTCCCACTCTACCTCCTTTGAAACCTTCCTCTTCTGATACAACAAGCTAGTAATGAGCACTTGGGAGCTAAAGAGTTCTCTGGACTAATCTAAAGACTGTGAGGTTTGTAAGAGTTTCTGCTTTCCAGTAAAAGATGATTAGCCATAAGGAAGCATCAGGTAAGCCATGAACACCTTAACTACAGAAGGGCTTATGGCAGAGACACTCCCTGTCTACTACTAGCTTTGAGGCTGGAAGAGATGTTCAGATGTCCAACCTCATCAGGGGCCCATAAACTCTGCATTACGGGGAGACTGAAGATTTTGTGCCAGTTGGAACTCCTTGATGATATTTGCGGAGTTAAATAGAGTTGTTAAGGCTAATGTTAGAGTCTTGGAAAGGCTTAAGATGATGAGGAAGGTGTTGGGCTACACTGAGGACAATTGCTACTCCTGATTTAACACTGAAGCATTGCTTTTACTTTTGGATACTGTTATTCCTCTCCAAAACTTTGCAAAGAGTTTCAGTGAGGATCAGATGAGCATGTGAAAAGAACCTAAGAAAAAGAGTGAAATGGGCTGAAAGAATATGAATGGATCTATTAAAAAAGGTAAAAAGAAACAATAACTTACCAAATGAAAATGAACAATTAAAGTGACGTTAAATTTATACTTTAGGTCATTTATAAAACAGAGGAATAATAAAGGAAGAATAATCTGAACACATCTAGAATTTCAAAGATGCTACCATGCTACCATTCTGGACTTGTCACCTCAAGCACAAGAAAGTTTTCTGACATTTTCTTTTGCTGTTTTCTACAGTTCAGTTGAACCTATCTTTCCAGAAAATATATAAATGTAAGATATAGATGTGTTAGAGTGGTCCAGAGGAGGACCACACAGATGATCAGAAGAATGGAACACTTCTGCACAGAAAGGCAGAGGAAACTGGGCTTGTTTAGGCTGGAGAGGGCTGAGGCCTCTAGGGAGAACTCGCTGTGGTATTTCAGTACCTAAATGGGGCCTACAGGAAAGGTGGAGGGAGTCTTTGTCAAGGAATGTCAGAGAGGATAGGAGAAGGGGTTTTCAACTAAAAGAAAATGTATTTAGGTTAGATACAAGGGATGAATTCTTCACTATGAGTGTAGTGAGGCACTGGAACAGGTTGCCCAGAGAAGCTGCAGATTCTCCATCCCTGGAAATGTTCAAGTCCAGGTTGGATGTGGCCCTGGATAACTTGGTCTGGTGGAATACCTCCATGCCCACGATAGGGGACTTGGAACTAGACGGTCTTTAAAGTCCCTTTCAACCCAAACTAGTTGTTGACTCTATGATTCAATGATCACATAATTCTACAATTCTGTTAAGTATGCTATTTTAACATTACTATCGATTTGAATAAAATGAGAAGTACCTTTGGAAACAATGTTCTTTTACCTTTAATGTCAAATTCTGTTTCAATTGTTTCTGTAAAACAGATAAGCACAATATAAATGGTTACTTAAACATAAAGCCATCAGTGAAACTTCGTAAATAACTTCAAAGCGATATAGCATAACTCTCAGCAGCACAGCCAATGCCATTTACTCTTCCAGGCATAAAACCTCCATCTCTTTATTCTCCTAAAATTCAGCTCATTTGCCTAAAGAATGTGCAAGAAAATATAAATCAAACAGAAAGCTACTGCAACATCTTCTACGAACCCCTCCTACTGCATTTAACTTGTAATAGTAGTTCAGACAAACTGATAACTGAGGAGAGATTATATTCACTTAAAAAAAAAAAAAAAAAAAGGAAAACATGAACTACATATTTGGAGATCTGTTCTAGTCTTTTTGGTTTTGAACTAATATCCTGAATACTTTGGATCAGAGCCTTTGTCATGCTAATGTTGGTTAGCTTGTACTACAGGATTGACTCTTTCTAATAAAACACATTTTATGTGGTTATAGGTAGTATCTCTAAAATACCATCCAGACGCTTGCCTGAATAAACTGTTCTGTACGTTAGTGGTGATTAGTGGTGACCCTAGATCCTCTTCAGCTTTGTGTGCAGTTATGCAAGTGTAGTGTTTCCATGTCATTTTAGAAATGTTAGCAATAAAAGTGTCATAATGCAATAAAAGTTATTACTAATCCCAATTTACAGAGATGGAAACAACACTATAAAAACATTAAAGAGTATAATTTGAAAACACTCAATCTTAGCAGAGTTCTGCCACCAGAGAACTGCCTGCTCTAAATTCTGCCACCTGAGTCATGAGGTGAGGGGTGAAATCATTGGCCCATGTGGCTTGAGTAGAGTGCACCTGTGTGCAAACTCTGATTAGATGCTTTGCTCTCAAATGGTGAAGTACTATACTTTTCAGTGCCTTAAGCTACTGCTTCCAGAAGCCAGAGGTCCCAAAGACAGGACACCTCAGTGAAGGCCAAAGTGCTATAGCACAGCTAACCTTGATGAAGCTTCACCTTAATGTTTCTGGGTTTTCCTTCTAAGTAAGATGAATTGATCATAAAGAGAAAATTCTATATGCATGGGTTGATCAGTTAGTCTTCTCAGAAATCTGCTTGGTAGCAAGAACCAGTGGCCAGGTTATGCCACAGTCTGCAACCTGCAAGGCAATGTTTCCCACTGACCTCCTTTCAGCCTTCCACACAGAGAATATTCATCATCAGTTCCACTGCAAAGAACTTCTCTCCAGTGCAACGCTCTGGCACCTTCATACCAGACTGTGAAGACTATCTTCAAAAAGGCAACATCACTTTCTAGTTAAGATATTGCAAAAAAGAAAAAAGTAATTGGTAGAGAGGAAAAAATACATATGCAAACATACTATTTAGACTAAAAAACTATTTTTGCTGAAATTTGGATTTTTTTTGAGTCCCTCAAAACTAATAAATATTCATTTCTTGAAAACCATTCTTTCCAGGAAAAAAAAAAAAAAAAAAAAAAAAAGTTGGTTTCTTTTCCCAAAAGGCATCTGTCTCAGGAAATATATTAGTGACAAATTTCAAAATCTCTTTCAATTTCTTCAGCAAAGACAACAGTGTTCACTTAGCTCCATAGCTCATCCCTGAGAGATTCCATACTTGTAGTTTTAAGCAGATATTGTAAACAAATTGTCCAGATTGCTAGTAGCTGTCATAAGGCTACCTTACTAGGGAAGCAACCTTACCACAGCTTCAGAATTTTTACTGAGCAGGTGAAGTTTAAGATGCAGCTCACAGACTAATAGAATCACAGAATATTCTATGTTGGAAGGGATAAGGATCATCAAATACAACTCAAGGCTTCACACAGCACTGCTCAAAAATCAAATATGTGTCTGAAAGCACTGTCCGTACACATTTCATTACACAATTTGACAACTTGGCTTAAAGTTTAGACTAAAGCTAGATTTACACACACACACTCCATTACCATATTTCCAGTTTCTGGAGTATGCATATTCATAATCCTGACGTGCTTGGATATTTTCTCCCCTTAAAATGTCTTGGATCTTTTTCAGACCAGAAGAGCTTGTATGCAGCAAAAGTTTGTTTGCTTTCTCTAGAAGTACCTAAGCTGCCTCAAACTGGCACATGCAATGCCAGTCAGTCTTCTGAGCTACGGAACCTGCACAAACCAGTCAAATTCAAACACTCTTATCTTCACAAACTGCTTAGAAATCATCATTTCTGTCCATCGCTGTAATTTGTCTATTCCATTGTTAATCACGGAAACGTATCTCTTAAGTACACTGACGTTTAGGATGAAGTGACAGTTTTTTGCTTGCATCACTTTTATTATTTTTTTGGATTCAGACAATATAATTCTCTAGGCAATAGTGACTCACTTGGAATCCAGGTAACAGCAGCATGCCAGACGGATTTGTTCAGCATGCTGCAGGGTGTCACATTAAACTTGAAATAATGAGCTGAAGAATCTACAGGATAAAACGATTTCATGTTGTTAGTGAAAATAGATTTCTCCAGCAAATTATTGAAAACGTACATATGTATACACTTAGACTAAGCACAAACACCATACAAATAAATTTAATATAAAGTATATATTATACAATTGTGTAATCTAATTACTTGTAGTAAACATTAAAGATCTTTTTCAAACGATATTCCTGATTGCTTACATGGTTAGAATGCAAAAGGAGCATCATATTACTTTGTGACTGAGAAGTCAGAAAAGTCATTTCTTGGATGAATTACAATTTGCACTCAAACAGGCAAAAAATATGCTGCTTCTTTCTTTTTCAAAGTCACACACTTTACATTAGCATTATGGCATCAGGATCCTTTGATAAAAATGTCCCTACTTATGATAGCTGTGTATTATCCATGTTGCCCAAGGCTAGCAGGCCACCTCAGGTAGCAACAGTGACTTCATCATGATTTATGATGAGCTCTGTCTTCTATTTTGTGGATTCAAGCAAGGGTTGTGCAAAAGGACTGTGTGACTGCTGGTAATTGGCAGTCATGTTCTGATCATAATTGCGTACAGGAAATTATGGTAGAAAAATGGAGAACAAAACATGCAATAGTCTCAAAGGCTCAGTTTGCAAGCTTAGGCCTGACACAGACTCATTACATTTTTTAAATGAGTGTTAATGGAAAGCAAAGTATCCAAGGTAAACATTCCCTCTCATGCTTTAGTTTACATAGATATTTTACAGGTGAGACACACTGGTAATGCACATAGACATGTTTCTTTCCTTGAAAAATATCTGTCTCCTAAAATTCCTGCCTTCCTGCCATTGAGTGTGCACACAGAGCCTGCTTGGCCCTCACAGCCTCATTGCGCCTCATTGCTGCAGAACTCATGAAAAAAGTCAGTGAACTACATGGATCCTGTGGCCTACTGCTCAGAGAAAGCTAGCAACCAGGAGAGAGCCTGTCTTGCTGCCCCAAAGCTGCACTGACCCCCAGCCTGTTACAGTCTCATAGACAGCTTTTTTTTTTTTCAATATTTTGAGTGTAGAATATTAGTTAAATAAGTGTGGGTAATTTATACAATACAGAACTTCCAAGCAAAATTCAAAACCCCTATCTTCCAGCTTTTCCTGAATCAAAATATGCCTCATGCTTTCTCTACTGAGTAGTAAACAACTTCCCTCTTAGCTATTGCAAGACACCACTGAGGTGATATTTACATTTATGCAGCATAATTCTTATAATAGGGTGATTAATAACAGAAATATACACCAGCTGAAACTCTTGTTTATATTTGCCTGATTCATCAAAGAAACATATGGAAGAGAAAGCTCACATTGCCTTAGGCTAATGTAATTATTGTGCACAGGCCAGAAAGAAAAGAATAAGCTAGTTTCTACTTACCACAAAAAGTATACGACAGTTCTAGATCTGACGATGTACAGAAAAATCCACTGACTCCAGGAGTGAACAAAATGAAAAAGACAAACTCAAACATATTTACTTATTTTGATCGGTATTGGGCAGAATGCTTCATTTTGAGGAAAGAGGAACAAAAATTCAGCACGGTCATCTTCAGTCATACGTCTCCAGGGAATATTTGTTTTATTCTGTCAAATTCTCTTAATTTTCTTAATTAATCCTATTACAATGCTATCAGTTATCTTCATCATAAATTTCATGAGGAAAAAGAATTTCTGCCTTTGTTGTTACATCTTCTCCAGACAGCACAGCTCATGTCACGAGTGAAAAATGAAAGAGAAAACTGTGAAATGAGGAAGTGAGAGAAACTAAAAATACGATTACCAGAAGAATGTAGAAGGCAAGTGGGGCTGACTCAACAGAAGCAACTGTTGTTAAGGCTTGATTTCACATGCTCACAAGGTTTCCTGTACATAATAAAGAAAAGTTACAATCAAACGATGAAAACCTAGTCCACCCTTACTGGTGTGTTAGTCAATAGTTCTCAGACGTTTTCACAATGAATTTCTCATAATGCTCATCATACCATAAGAGAACTCAGATGTTATGGATAGGTCTAATCAGATGATATATTTCCGAAAGTCGGTAAGGATGGAGATTAATGCGACCAGTTAACACGTTAATGACCAGAACCACTGAAGTTCTGCTCTACGTCAGCTATTACCTTCAAAGCTGCATCTATCACGGTTATACTTCTTAGTGACAACAACCTTAAAAATCTATAAAATTTCTACTAATGAGCTCCATGCCCCTCCCCCTAGCTCTGTGACCTCTTCTCATGCTCTTCACTGCAATCTCTAGCAGAGAAGCTGCACCACGCAATTCATGTTAGAGCATCGAGTAAAAACACTGAACATTTTGTCAGTACAGTGCATGTTAGGAGTGTTGGAACCAGATGAACTGTAGGGTCCTTTCCAACCCAACCCATTCTATGATTCTGTGACTTCAACGATATACAATTTCCCTGACAGAGTACATACACCTCACACAAACTTCAGCTGTTGTTTAACAGGACACTATAAAACATGCAAACCATTTGCAACCACAGTTGCAAATAAAAATAAATCAGGATGCTGTAGTAGCTAGGATGCTGTAGTAGCTGTAAAAAGAAATAATGAAACAGTAATAATGAAACAAACACTGAAGTGTAGCTACCTCATACCTGTGTCAAAAGAAAATATTTGTTTTAAATCACAAAACTCTGGCCACTGATCTGGAGCGAGTCTAATCAGTCAGAGAACAAGCCAGGACTGACAGAAGAATCAACAGGTCCAGCAAAAAGTCACAGGCCAGTTTTAAGTAGGTGGGAGACTGCACTGACTGTACAGCATTGACAGGCGATGACTCCACTGAATGCATGCCCCTCTGCTGCCAGACTAGGACTTGCTTCACTGCACAGCACGTTGGGTAACTGATGGACTCATTAGAAAGAGCTCCGCAGATTTACAAGGTCATATATAAAAGCTCTCACAACTAAAATGAAGACAAACACTTCGTTGAATCCAGTGACTTTCCAGACCGAGTTCAAAGCTACGTGTTTTCTCTCACAGTTACTGCCATAAACGAAATAGATGAGGAAGGAGTCCCCCCTGGTGGCATACACAAACACATGGGGAACCCCAGCATCCTCTGCTATTCTTTGTTGCATTGTACTGCACGAGACTATTTCAATACTTTAAAAAATATAACATAACTAGGCTTCATTTTAAAAAGGATCTGGCTGTCTAATTAGAGAAATGTAACAATAAGTTCTACTGGTATCAAGGCTAAAATCTCTCCTGTGTTCATGACAATGAAGTCTGTAACCTTTACTATCATGTCTGGTCAAACTGTACTTAATTCAAACTAACCTGTCCTTTTCAAATCTCTTCACCAAATTCAGTTTTAGATGTACGAGTATTCTAATGCTTGTATCAATGGCATTCACAGAACTAATCTGTGGCACACAATGGCCAAAACCCTAAACTAGAACACTGTAGGTGTGCTTTTCCACTTTCAATTTAGCATGAAGGGCACTGGAGAAGAAGGATGTGTATATTTCTACATTTATTTTTTACTAGGTAATCGTTCTTTAATGTTTTACATTTGTATTCTCATCCAGAAGATGAAAAGAAGAGAAAGAACAGTGGAGAGAGCTACGCAATAAAGTTCATTTTCTAGAGTACTGTGACAATTTACTTTCATTTTGAAATCCTTCCTAACTACATTTCATAGCTACCAAGTCTCATGTCCATTTAACAGAAAATAAAATAAATCCAAATATGGAGAATTTAGGAATTTTCATTTTGGCTACATCTGAGATGCTGAGGTTTAAAAACCTTGTGTTTAAAAACCTTAAACGAATTTATGAGACTTTTATCTTCTTTCTGAATACACCCAAACAAGTGCCAAGATCTTTTTAAAATAATAACTTTGCATTTAGATCGTTGGCTGCAGATGAGTGCTACGACCAGATGAGCACTTATAAGTCACTGAAATCTCCCTCAGGAAAGATTTACAATATACTTTAGCATAATATCCCATCACAAGAAAAAAATAAAACAGCAAACAACAACAACAGAACCCAGACCAACAGTATTCCAGGGCAGCAGAGGAAAGCACTTTGTTCCAAAGTGTTTGTCAGACAGAATGAAATATTATGGAATTGTAGCATACTATGGAAGTGGGGTCACGACCAGGGATACTAGACAGAGCTGGAGGATTCAGTTCCTCTATATACAGCTGATAGAGTGCTGAGAGTGCCAAGGAAGATGCATCCCAGAGCAGTGCACCACTGGTGAGTTTGTGCCATTTGAGTCGAGAGCAAGAGCAAGAGAATAACGGTGGAAATAAAGAAAGAAGAGATGTGTATTGTTCCAAATGGTTTTATTTTAATGCTGTATGCACTTTGGCTTAATGATGTGATTTGGATATATCACATTAAGCCATCAGAGGCTGTTAAAAGTGAAGTAAATGCAGGCTAAATGTTATCCTGTGGAAATAATTGTGTTGCAAATAACTGTTACCAGTAAGCTTCAAGTTAATTAATTCCAAGACAAGTTTAGGATCAAAGCTTACAGTTATACCCTAAAGTATACATTGAACCATTAAACTTTGCAGGAAGAAGAGAAAGCAGAGGATAAAGGGGAAAGAAAGGGCTGTGCCCTACCTGAGGCTGAACAGTCAGAAAGCATACCAAGCAACACTGCCTATCAGGGTATTCAAGAAATTAAGATAGCTGGACAAGTTTTCTGTTTGCTCTTGTTCTCTGTTCTTCCCTGCTTTAAATAGCTACTCATTTGAGCTTATTCTAAGCTACTCACTGTGGCCTGTATAGCTGTGCTATAATCTTATTATAGTGGATCCAACTCTTAGCCAGCTCACTTGCCCATTTCTCAGGGGGGCTGCAGCAGGCTATGTGGTACATAGGGTCATGAAGAAATTGATGTTATGACCATGGAACTCCACAGCAACCAAATCACAGCAGTTTAACAAGTTTCCACCTATGAAGTTATACTGAACAGTTGGAATAATTCATGCGCTCTTAACTTTTCATAGTACAATTTCATTAAATTTCCATCACCTTAATTAGACTCTCACAGTATGGTTTAAAATACTCAGCACTTCCTCATCTTTCCCAATGAAATGACTTTGGTGTGTAATAAAGTATGCTCCAGTGAAACTAGCTAATTTTAGGAAGTGTACTTAGGAGTGTGAAGCACCTCAAAGCTTTAAAGATTTCTCTTTGAAATCAAAAGGGGATCATTTTCTGATCAGAATATTTTACGTATGCAAGAAAAGATTGAGGGTTGTGGGATAATTTAATTTAAAAAATGACATTAAAGAATGACAAGCATTGTACTTTATAATTCAGACCAGACAGGTACTGATTAATAATACAGATAAATAATATTGCGGACAAAGACTTTGAGAAAAAGGAAAAGGAACAGTGGCAAAAGAATACCACATAGCCAGAGACTGAGAAGAAAAATCTGCCTGTATCCTGTTTTCCCATAAAAACAGCAGTCATCCACAACCTTCTGTGAAAATTCTTAAGGCCAGAAGGGGATAAGAGGCAAGCATCTAGGAAGATTTGAGTCATTTCATATGTTCCTGCTCTTCACACCACATTGAGCAAAATCAGTACTACAGTAAGATGCGAGACCCAGCTGCTTATAACAAGAAATGGGTTGGCACTGAAAGGCTGCAGGAGCTCACAACTCCTACAGAAGGTATAGCCTTGCAAATAAGACAGCTTGTAGAGAACATCTTTCAGAAGACTGAGCTTCTATATCTGTATTTCCTTCAGAATCTCTACACACATGTACGTACAGATTCAAGTCTTATAATTTTTTTCCATGATGCATGCATGTCTGAACTGAAAAAAAACTACCAGGGATGAAAACATTTGATTGTAGGAAACCCTCTGAAATTATAACTGCTTTTCAGCAAAGGTATAAAACTAAAGAAAAATAAACAAGAAAATGGTAGTTCACGAAATTAAGGAACAGTGCATAAGTTCAATAAATGAACAGGGAAGGATGTGAAGCTGATACAAAAAATAAATAAATAAATAAAAACATTAAGTCAGTTCTCCAACAGAAAGTGTTAGTAGCAGAAGAGGCTGTTTTGCTTTATGCACATTTTCTAGCTTAGAAGGACATCAATCACTTCATACTTTCTGACCTGGAAATGCACTCAGTGCACTACGGAATGCATCTGAACTTCAGTATCTGGAGAACTGGATTGTGTGGTACGATAAAAGGATGGGATCTGCAGGTGGGGAGTAACAACACTAACAATCTGTAAACTATCTGTATTGAGTCAGACTATTCAGGATGCAAAGTAAAACAGAAACGCATCTAGAAGTCTTTTTGTATTTTCTATATATATATATATATATGTAATTCTAACATAAAGAACAAAATATCATTGCTTGAATACTAATTTGTTCTGGTCTCAACAAGTTCCAAGGATCTAAGGATCTAAACCAGACACATATATTCAAAAGAAGCCAGATCTGAGAATCCTGGAATCACAAACAAGGACGGTCAAATGCTAACAGGAATTGGGTCAAAAGCATTCTTATTTGGTGGCCATAACAATGTCTACGAAGATACAGAGCTTGTTTCCTGAATTTAGAGTTTGCCAATTTAGGAGAAAATAAATTGTTGACTCAGTGGAATATTGTACACTCAGTGGAATTTTGCTGGAAAGCAAAAACTGTTTTCATATTTTAATAAGATTGCACTTCTGTATTAAAGTACTATTCAAATAAAGTAAAGTGATTACCATGATTTTCAAGGTACACATTGGAAGTATGAAATACTTTTCTGAGATTACATCATGGCCACAATTATCAACCTACTTCTGGCAAAAAACAGGGCTTTCTTTTTCTTTCTTTCTTTCTTTCTTTCTTTTTTTTTTTTAAATCATCTATGTGTCAGAAAGCCATTACTAACTTACCTTGCATTTCACAGTCAGGAGATAAATTTTCAGTATCAGAGATAATTTTTCCTTGTTTGTTTTCTTTTTCTTTTTTTTTTTTTGAGAAACGTAACCACCTGGATGAAAATCTCTTATTATTGCTGCTTAAATTCTTATCCAGCAAAATTCCAAATTTCAACAGTAAAAATTCTTTGCATTCAGAAGAAAAGATTGAGGATTTTTCAAGAAGCACATAAAGACAAAGTTGGGGTTTTTCTTTTATTGAGTCTTGCAAACTACTTCCTGTACTCCCTCTATTTGGCATTCAAAGATTAAGTTAACTTTACGCATGAGTACAAAAGAGAATTAACACATTTGACATGAAAATAATGGACAAATGTTTAATTTGGTGTAAAACACGACTTCAACAAGTACCATAACCATGTGATTAGAGTTGCGTATTACTGGCCTCCTGCCTTCAGTATAATGCATTAAATGTACAAAAATATATAACTGCTTACTTACCTAGTGATACTGCCTTAACAGAGATAGATCAGGCTTTTCAACATAAAGCTGCTAATATGAAAGAATCAATTTGAATTCTGCACCTATTCTTTTGTAATTCAGTAGTTTTTTAAGCCTTAAAATATTCAGGCCCTTTGTTACTTGTATACAAGTATCTGTCAGCTTAAGTGACAAACTTCTGCTTGGTTTAAAAACATTTAAATCCAATTTCCACATATTCAGAGTGCAGAACTAATTTAAACAACCTACTCACATGAGAAGATTTTATACTCATTACTCAAACTAAATGTGACTTTCTTTGCAGAGTTTAAAATCAAGGTATATTTTTTAAAGGCACAAGCTCTAAACAGTGCTCTGTAAGAGATTCCCTTTTGTTTCCCTGGCTTTCGTAAGTGCAAAAGAACCCATTTAAACCACTAGATGCTGGTATTTTAAATTGGTACAAATATTTGTCTTAGCAAGATTTTCACAGCACAGACCTTACTTCTTTTCCATCTCTGGGAAAAGAGCTGCTTGGGAGTGTGATTCTATCTCAGGAAACCATTTAAATAGCTGTGAATAGTTAGAGCCTGCTGTGACCAGTCATTCTTTCCATCTTTTCTAGAGACTCACAGACCTCTAAAAGGAGACTAGAAGAGGAGTCAGCAGTAATACCTGCCTGCCTTTTGAAGCGAAGGCCAACCCTACTCTCATGGGATGAAAAGTAGTATCCGTTAAAAAAAGCCCAACCTTTCTGTGTTAAGTACAGTTTCTCTCTAATCTTAAAAACTTAACAATGTGCTTGACAGGTAATGAACATTCCAGATCTTTTTTTATATGAATTTTATATGAAAAGTTCCTTTTAAAGCAGAGATGGTGAGTTTGCAACACAGTCCATGCATGTTACAGTTCTCCTGGTTAGTTGACAATAAAAAATAAACCAAGAAAAAGCACAGTGCACAATGAACAGTGACATTCCTTATCTTCATATTATTTACTTTCACCATCTTTCTCTTCTTCCTCAAAATTAAAACAAAAGGCTTTGTCATAGCCCATGAGACGGTTATAATCCTGAGGATCTGGGAAAAGCGTTGGATTAACAAGCATTGATTTAGTTTTAGCATAAAATGTTGTAAACATCTTGGTGATGTCTGGAATCTTTACATCTTTCTGATGGAAGACAGTTGCTTTTTCTGCCAAGATTGCATTGTATGTAATAGCTGTGTATGTGTCCATTTCCTCTTTATAATAGAGTCGAATTACATAGCCCTTTGTGAGGATATGCAAAGTAACTGGAGTAACAAATGTAAAAAATCCTATCAACCCATAAAATGCGGCTTGTAGAAGCAGGCTGTCAAATCCAATACCAGTTTTCAGCATGAGGTAAGGCACCATGAACAGGTTAAATATGCTGGTGGAGTAGGAGAAAAATCTCACACCTACATAGAACAAAAACAAAAAACCAAGATTAATACCTGTAAGTAAAATTTTCTCTATAATTACCTATGTCCTGCTGCTACAAATTTTTGTCATTACTTGAACACCTAAAATTATAGAAAAGCCTTTTTTAAAACACTCTCAAATAGAAGAAGCCATTAACAAGTACCGGGAGGTCCAGACCTCTCTTCCTGCCACTCTCAAGGCTTGTTGTATATATGCTGGGTTTAATCAAAGCTAGTAGCTGGGTTTATTTCTACGATGAACTCTGCTATCATGCAATTATGCAGATGTATGCATTTATCACTTCACAGACAGGAATAACAATTAAAGAGATGGCTGGGCACTTCCCTCTTCATCAACAACCACATTAGACATTCAGTGTGCATTAAAGAAAAAAGTTTGCTTGGTCCCCCACTGTGTTTAATTTGAAAAATGTAGGCTATTGTACATTCACAAGCATTCTGCAGCCATCTTTGCATACAGCTTGAAAGACAGTGGCCGCTGATATCAATCACCCACCATCCCTGAGATGCAATGAGAACCAGTAGTCTAAAGATGCTGTGAAAATTGAATGTATCAGGGCATGCTTCCCCCTTCAATTCAAAAATGTCCATCAGAAAACATCAGTGAACTACTTTTTGCTAAGCCTTTAGAACATTAACTGGTCAAAGAGAGATTAACCAAAGTCTCATTACAGACAGCACTTTTGTCACTTCAGTGACATTTAAAAGCATACAGAATGCAAATATTAGTTACAGTTGGTCAATGTTGGATAATCACTCGAAAGGCTGCAAGAGAAACAGAAGCAGGCTGAGGGATTACAGTCGCACTGTATCTTCAGAACTCCCTGCAGACCTAAAATTAACTGAAACAGAAACACTGTTAACATTAATTGTTATACACCACAGAAGTATAAAATCAAGCATCACAGCAAGATATCTATTCTTGTTCTGTACAGAGATTTGGCACAGTTGGAAAGAACACTTGCTTTCTTACTGTTGGATTTAAATATTTTAAATATTAGGAAAAAAAAGCAATAAAGATCCTTTCAAGTTACACACCTAACACTGCTTTTGCTAAGTTTCCTTTATAAACCAATCTTCCATGTTCTGGGTGGTCAGAAGGGGCAGATGTGCTGAGGCTGCGAACTGCTACCCCTTGAAAAGATGCAACCTGGAAGATGAAAGCAAAATCAGTATCAGCACTTCAGAGAATCATGGAATAGAATCATTAAAGCTGGAAAAGATCTCTAAGGTCACCTAGTCCAACCACCAACCCACCCTTCAACCATACACACTAACCATGTCCCTCAGTGCCACATCTAAGCATTTCTGGAACACCTCCAAGGACAGTGATTTCACCACCTCCCTGGGCAGCTTTCTCCAATATCTCACCACTCTTTCTGAGAAGCTTTTCCTAATATCCAGACTGAATCTCCTTCGGAACAACTTGTGGCCACTACGTCCACAGAAGATTCTCTGTGTCCTGAACCTATTCCCAGCAACCTGAATTAGCCATTAAGGTTGGGTTATTTGCTGCAGGATCATTTAGACTGGAAAAGTCTTCTAAAGGTCATCAAGCCCAATCGTTAACCTCACACTGCTACTAAACTACATTCCTAAGCATCACATCTACACATCCTTAAACACCTCCAGGGATAGTGACTGCTTCCCTGGGCAGCCCGTTCCAAAGCTTCACAACTCCTTCCGTGAAGAGTTCTTTCCCAGTATCCAACCCAAAACTCCCTGCACAACTGGATTAATCACATCCTCGGTCCTGCTGGCTTTGTAATTTCTGATACGGGCCAGGATGCTGTTGGTTCTTCTTGGTCACCTGAGCACATTGCTGGCACAGTACAGCCCAGCTCACTGTATGACACACTGCGCTATAACCTGCAGTCCTTTCTGCACA
Source organism: Phasianus colchicus (assembly GCF_987193195.1). Lineage (NCBI taxonomy): Eukaryota > Metazoa > Chordata > Aves > Galliformes > Phasianidae > Phasianus > Phasianus colchicus. The sequence goes on along the minus strand of NC_143438.1, from coordinate 64,059,621 downwards.
CAGCTTTGCAAGGAGACAGTCACGACCTTTACCTCTCAGAACCCCAGTCACAGACCACTATCCCGCAGCAAACTTCGTGCCAAGCGAAGCTGAGAAACCAAATATGCCTACCCAGCCTCTCCGTTACGTTTGTATTTCTCGCAAAGCGCAGCCAACCCGAACCCCTTCCCCTCCCAGCGCACCTCGGGGAGCGCCCCGCAGCCGCTCCGCAGCCGCTGTCCCCCCGCGGGCAGAGGCTGGGGGAATCCCAGGCGGCGACTGGCAAGCGGGAACCCACGGTGGGCCGCACCCCGCAGCCAAACGGGGCCGGGCCGAGAGACGGCGGCACGCCAGCAGCCGGCGGCGCGCAGCAGCATGGCAGCCACAGCCCGTCCCGCAGCGGCCGGCAGCGAGACGCGTGGGGAACGGAACGAGAACGGCGCGGTGCACCGCCGCAGCCTCCGCCGCGGCCGCGCAGCCCGAACCTTTGGTTCCGCTGCAGGAAAGGCCCGCCCGGCTCTCACCCGGCGGTGTGACGGAGCCCGGGGCTGTCGCTGCGGTTATAACATGGGAATGACCGGGCAGCTGCGGGCTGCAGGGCCGGGAATGGCAAAGCAGCGTAAAACGGGCTGAAACCGTTGTGCTACGCAGGAACCCTCTGTAAAATGGCCGGGCTGTGCTTTATGGGGCTCCGGTCTGACCTAACGGACCGGCGGTGTTTTGAAACCGAGATGCGCACAGATAAACGTGGCGGCACGTACCCAGGGCCGAGCGGCCGGGGTAATCCCGGCGGCTTCGTGGCTGACGGCCGTTCTTCGGTCCGTGAGCGCCAGGGCGGCCTCACCGGCAGCTATCGGGCACGCTCGGCCTCAGCCGTTCCAGCCGGCCCCGCGGCAAACCTTGCCCTCGCACCTCGCCCGCCTTGCGGACAACATGGCGGATAACGCCTCCCCCCACATAAACTACAGCTCCCGTCATGCCCCGCTCCCGCCGCGCAGCACGCCGGGAGCTGAGCGCTCGCACGCCTTCCAAGGGCAGTGCGCGGGGGGCCGGAAGTGCGCCGTGACCCAGCGGAAGCGCTTGGAAGGCAGCTGGCCCGATACGGCGGGGGCCCTGCGAGCGGGGCGGAGGGAGCGGCACCGACCGGTGAGTGGTTGGAGAGGCCTCGCTACGGCCGCCTGGGAGGCGTCCGCGGGGTCTGCCGCTGGGAGAGCAGCGAGCCTCGCTGCTCGGGGCGGGGAGCCCGGAGTGCTGAGCGGAGAGGCCTGGAAGAGCCGGGGCGTGTGGGGAGGAGGCGGGGGTGCGTGCGTGCACGGTGGGGGAGGCTCGCTGCTAGGGGTTCACTGCTGGGCTGGGGTTCCCCTGCCGGGTGTGGGCTGGTAGCGTTTCTCCTCTCTGTAAAAGCCTCCCTGGATTCCACACGTGCCGGGAAAGGGGCTTTCCAGAACGCTGTTGTAATTAAATATCGCTCTTAAACTTTTTCCGCTACGAATGACGTCCACCCTCTTCCTACGCCATGCCCTAAAGAAAGGGCAGTAACTAAGGCCGAAAGAATTTAGGATGCGGCCTGTGGGGTTGTTGTGCCAAGGTGCGAAGTGCCGCTTGAAGTGCTTTGGCTGTAAGGGTCGGTGAACGTAAGCAAAACAGGACTGATGGGGAAGAGCGATTGACTGACATGTAGTAAAGGAAACGTGCTTCTGAACCGCCCGTTTTGGGTTTTGTTTTTCTGTAGGTGACGGCGAGCTTTGATAAGTTAATGATGGCTTAGTACCTTGTACCTTAGTACCATGTGTGAAAAGTGTGATGCTAGCAGGCAGCTCTGAGTGCCAGTGTTACCTATAACGTGTCGTACAGTTTGAAGGAGCTTTAAAGATGATTAATATTGTAGATTGCAATGCGAGCATTGCGCTATAGGGAGATGTCATTGTTGGTTTGCTCTGGTTTTGCTGTTGCAGAACTTCAGTTTGGAATGTAGATATAAACATCTTGGAGACCGTTAGGATAAAAAGAGCTTTGTGCCTGTATTTATGAATATTCTCTTCTGTACTCAAGCTTCCTCCTTTTGTATATGCTAAGAACAAAAATATAATTGGGAGAGAAGTGCAATTTATTAATTGAAAGGGTCCTTAGGAACACAGAAGTGTTTTTCTGTAATACATCTTGAGATCAGTTATCTAGTGTGTAAATATATCTTTTTTCCCTATGATTTTCCCTCAGAGAAATTTAAGATACGTGATCTTTAGAAGCTTTCATCATTTCTGGCATTTCTTTGTAATAGAGAAAAGTCATGTGAGATTTTTTCTTTTTAGTACTGAAATGGTGATGAAATGAGGTACAAAATTTCTTTTATTCTTAATGTGAGGAGTTAATGCTGGTTCACTGAGGAGATCCAGTTTTGTAAGGTACACTCTTCTGTCTTTCACTTTTGTAAATTTTTCCTGATCCGTTTGCCCCTTATGCTTTCTATGGGAATAAATTAATATCTTTTGAAAGCTTGCTTAACTTCAGATGTTTTTGCTGTGTTTTTTTGAATTCTCGGTGTATGCCCTACATTTTGTCCCAGAAATATTTTTCTGAATCAGAGTAAAATAAAGGAATCTTCATATAGGATTTTTACAAGTTTTCTTGCCTCTGGAAAGGCACAGAATGTAGTTACCGTTGTTGTGGGGTAGTTTGCATAATTGTAGTTTTTGATGAATGCTTATAATGAGAGAACAGAAATTGATACTGTATTAAAAATTTGGAATGTGCAAGCAGCTTTATTTCCTCTAACAGCTACAGATATAAAGTAGCCAAGGCTTTCCTTCTATATTAGGGAGAAAACTGTAACACTTGCTTTGTTTTTTTTTTTCTCTCTTGGGAATTACTGGAAAAGAAAGTTTCCTAAGAAAAAAGAGTACCTTAAATAAAGTGAGGCCTTTGATACTCTATACGTGGCATCCTAGCTTGCCTGTTTGTCTGAACTAGCATTCACCTTTAGTGTACCTTCCTAGTAAACTGGCTGATCTGGCAGTCTTGCTGTACCAGTTTCCTCTCATGGTTTTTCTAAATATATTTCAATCCATATTTACATTATTTTTTTGTGTGCTCTAAACAGCATATACTAAACTGAAGAGTTGTATTTGTAAACAAGCTTCTGTTTAGGATCTAGAATAGGATTATAGTTTAGGATTAAACAGTAAGACACTATTGATTTTGCATGCAGTGGCCTTTCTTTGCTGAAGAACTCTTCCTGATTTACAAATGACACTCAGAAAATTCCACATTTGACTTCTCAACAAACCCAGGAATTGTGAAGGCATTTTTGTTATTTGCCCCACATTTTCCAAAAAGTTGATCTCACAGAATACAAAAATGTCACCAACTGAAGCGTACAAAAGACGTGTGTGTGCTTGTATTGCACAGCTAAAGAGTTGGAAGCCTTTCGAGTTACCCTACACCAGAATCTGAGTTTCAAACATTTTTCTGTGGGAACAAAGAATCTGAGTGCTTGCAAATGTTTGCATAGATTTAAGTTTCTTGTGCTAACTGGACTAAGAGGATGATGTTCTGGAATGTGTACAGCAGTTGTGTGTGTTCAGTTTAATTAACGTATGCCCATCAACTATATTTTTGTCTCCCAGGCTTAGAAGGTGTAGAAGGAGGTGATGTTCTGAAAATTCTGGGTGTGTTGGTTGACAAGCATGCAGTTTTGGGTGTAAGTTAGGAAAGGGGTCATGGGCTTTTTTTTTTTTTTTCTTACATTTGATGCTCAAGAGAAACAAAAAGAAAAAACTAAACTCACTATACCGTATCATTTCTTCTTGGGGTTGTGAGGAGGTAAATGTATTCAAGCACAGGAACAGGAACACTTGCTTTTTGTTGACAATTATGGTGGTTTATGATTCTTAGTTATATTATACCTCAACGTGTAAATCTGTTACTGCTTCCACTAACTCTTGTGTAAGCTCATGAACCAGGAAGGGAGTTGACTGAAGAAAACAGGCTGTGGTTCGTGCAGGATCACGTTAACAACATCTCAGATAACTTGGGTGTAGTTGTTGGAAAGAAGATGCGTTTCACAAAACAATCACATAGAACTGAAATATGTTCAGATCTTCATAATGACACACATGACACTTCTTGATCCAGAAGAGGAACCAGTACTTGCAAACAGTTTCTTAGTTTTGTTATAGCTTTTCCAAGTTTCCTATTTTCCTTTGCTTATTTCTTCTATTGTTGCATTGACCCTGTGATCCTTTTTTTGCTCTTCACTGTCCGTATTCTGTCAGAAGAAAATCTATACAACCTCTCTTAGTCACAATTATCACTTCATATATTTTTTGGAAATTATACATTGTTATGTCAGAACAGATGAAGTGAAGTGGAACCAAGGTCTGTCCCTTGCTTCCAAGGTGAATGTAGTGGGATGCATGATGTTACTTGCTTAAAAGTAAGTAGGCTTCCCAAGCCTTCTGCTTTTAGCAGTGGTATGTTGGTTTTGTTCTGTAGAATCATAGAATCACAAGGTTGGAAAGGACCTACAAGGTCATCTAGTCCGACCGTCCTCTCATTACCATTGCTACCACAAGCAACTAAACCATATCTCACAGCTCCTCATCCAGACACCTCTTGAACACTGCTAGGACAGCGACTCCACCACCTCCCTGGGCAGCCATTCCAGTGCCTGACCACTCTCTGAAAGAAAAAGTTTTTCTATGCTATTATTATTATTATGTTATTCTATTTATTAGCAGTATAAATTTTATTCTTTGTTAATACTATTATGTTCATTAGTTGGACTTAAACTAAGGCATAATCTTGGCATGCTTTTCCTTCTTTGCTTATCTGTTTGATGAATTGTATTTGTCTTCATTTTGCTAAGCCGAACAAGCAAGGCTTTCTAATTTTTTTTCACTATACAGCAAGCTTTTTGGTCATGTTGTTAGCTCCTTTCTGTAGTGTTTCCAATTTAAACTACTTCTACCTGGGCTACTTCTGCCCAGGTAGCCAAGAAGATCAATGGCATCCTGGCTTGTATAAGAAAGTATATAGGCAGCAGGAGCAGGGAGGTGATCATGCCTGTGTACTCAGCTCTGGTGAGGCCACACTTCAACCACCATGTTGAGTTTTGGTCCCCTCACTACAAGAAAGACACTGAGGCCCTTGAGAGTGTCCATAGAAGGGCAACGAAGCTGTGAGGGATCTGGAGCCCCATCCAACCTGGCCTTGAATGCTTCTAGAGAGGGGGCATCCACAACTTCACTTGGCAACTTGTTCCAATGTCTCACCACTCTCACAGTAAAGAATTTCTTTCTGATATCTAGTCTAAATCTATCCTCTTCGAATTTAAAACCATTTCTCCTTGTTCTGTCACTACATGTCCTTATAAAAAGTCCCTCCCCAGCTTTTCTTTAGGCCCCTTCTGGTACTGGAAGGCCACTGTAAGGTCCCCCTGAAGCCTTCTCTTCGAAGAAGATAATGAAGTTTCATAGAACTTCATTTCATGTGCTGTTTCTCGATACCAGTGTATCACTTCTTTGTGTGATGCTCTGCTCCCCTTTTGTTGCAGTGCCTTCTACTTCTGTCTTATCTAAATCTGCCTACTTTTGTTTTGTTTTTGATGTTGTTGGTTTTTTTTTTTACAGTATTGTTAGAATAACATGCTTAATGTCATTTTTGGAGGACCTAGTAGTTCTTTTCACTCTAATTGTTGCACATTTGTGTCATCCTACTTTATTGTATTAGATAATGTTTCTCATAAGGTTATCCTCTTATCACATTTGTTTAACACCAGATGATTTGCCTTGTCCAAGATCCATCTAGTTTCCCTTCCTTTCCTGTTAACAAGGAAATAACAGATTCACTTCTTAATGTTAGGTTATTTGGCATGCTAATCCTTACTGCATTTGTATCCTGTTTTCCTTTATATTTTATACAGTTGACTGCCACTTCTGACCATTGGTTTTTTACACTTGGAGTGCTAATAACTGCTATTTTTTTCCTCTTTCATCATATGATAACACATTCCATTTGACATTATTAAAACGTTTACTGTGGGATTTTTTTTGCAACAGCTCTAATATTTTGGTGTAGACATTGTTTCAGTTTCCCAGCTTTAATCTGTTAGCTCCCTTAGGTTGTACACGGTAGCCTTTTTGTTCCTGAGTAATCAATACTCTCCAGCAGGACAATTTCCATTTCCAAACTAGTTGGAACAGATGAAAGATGCTATCGGTTTTATGCTGTTACTATTCCAGTGTTCAAATATAATTTCCATGGAGGAGTTACAGGAATTATTGAAAACGGTGAAAGCATTTAAAGTTTGATATTACGGAATGGCAGCCTATACAAATTAAGATCATTCTTGAACATGCCTAACGTTCAAGAAGTTTTTACATGGAAGAAGATTTGAAGTATACCAATGGGAAAGGAAAAAAAAATAAGGTATTTCTGTGAAGTTGGAATAATTTTCAAATACAACAGCGAAGTAAAGAGGAGATGCTTTTTGCTCAGTGTTCTGCAAACACTTAAAAACTAGTCATGAATGGTTAATTATACTGAAAGTGCCTTCTTGTGAGAGCTTGAGTAACCATTGGGATTATTTCATACTTCCTTGCCTGAAATGGTTATGAAAAAAGGGAGATAGAAGAAATCAACACAGCTCTGAAATACTGTTGAGAAGTGAAGCTATCTGCAATAGCAAGGAGCTGCAGCTTCCAAGGATCTGAATCTGTTGACTTTGCTTAGGAATCTCTGTAAAACTTCCTCCTAGTCCTTCAACTCCCTCCTCAACTTGCTTATTATTTTATTTTAATTTTTTTTTGGCCCCAGCTTTTACCACAAATAGAAGAGGGAGGAAATGTGGGGAGCAGTTTCTTCTGCTTTTTCACGCCTTCTTGGGATCCTTCTCAGTAGTGAGTAATAGCAGCTCATATGTCTGCTGTTGCTCATTGCTTTTCGTAGCAATCTAATGAATTATCAGAATTCTTAACAGACTTTTTGCTGCCCCAACCCCTGGGTTTCTACCGAATAACTACCCAGAATCCCTGGTCATGTTTTGCTGAACCTTTGGGCATGCAACAGTACGTCATTGATTTGTACTGGGTTAATGTTTGGAGAGTAGCTGTAGACACGAAAGGAATTTTAGGACAGCAGGTGGGTGGAATTTCTCTTTCATAGTTTTCTTTGCCACAGCAGAGATGCGGCTCAATATAGAGAAATACAAGTTGAATCTGAAAATACTGGATTTGTTTTGCAAATAAGTGCTTTCATTTCTATAATTCTTTGGAATCATGTTCGTGACAAATAACATCTGCAGCAAGCTGAGTGTCAGTTTATAAGCTCTGGAATTCCTGGTTAACTTAGCATGTGAATACCTACATTAAATATCTGGAGTAGATTATCTAAATGACACTGGGGTATGTGTCAGGAACTCTCAATCTTTAGGAAGGACGGCTTGGAGGGCCAGGTACTTAATGCACACTGATCAGATTGTTTGTTGAGCCTTCTCTTCTTCAGCCTAAATTCCCCAGCTCTGTCAGTCTTTCTGTGACTGACAGATGCTCCAATCTAGGATGCATTTGAGTGTATTTTGCACTGAGGAGGCCAGACCCAGACCAGTACTCCATCCCTGGAATGATCAGGGCTGAGTGGAACGAAAGGATGCCTTTGCTTAGTGTGCTGGCAGATCTCCTCTCAATCAGCCTGGATGGTCTTGTTCTTCCTTGCTGCAAGGGCACGTTGCTGGTTTGTGTTCTTGCCATCCCACAGCTTGTCTACCAGCACCCTTTGACCGAGACACTGGTCAGACAAGTCAGTACTGGTGCATGGTGTAATTCTTCCAAAGGTGCATTTGCCATTGAACTTTGTAGAATTCCTGTTTGCCCTTCACCAACTTGTTGAGGTGTCCAGTGAATACTAGGACACCTATATGATGCAATAGCAGCCCCTCCTGTATTCACAATATGCTGAACTGTTGTCTGACTTTTCTTCTGTAGACACAATGTTTATTCTCTTTAGTGCCTTCTGTGCTGTGGCAGAACTTGCTCTCTTTATCTCCCTACTACAGCTGCATGGGTGGTGCCTGTAATAGTAGAAGTGTAACAGGCTCCTGAGGTAACCCTGGCTTGATGGTCAATGGCTTTTAAAAACCTTAAAGAAACACTTTCTTTGCAAAGCAACAATTTGGAGATTCTAGAATATGGTAAGCTGGCGGGGATATATATAGCCAAAAAAACCCTCAAAAAACAACAAAACCACCGACAAACCAACAATAACAAAAACCAACCCAAACCAGGAAACACCAGTTTCAAAACAGTGTTTAGTGTGCATGACATTGCACGCTTTGTGCCATCATATTCTTTTTAATAGCCTTTATGATAATGTAAAGGTTAATAACTAGTGCTGACTTAAGAAATTGTATTAGTGACTAAAAACATTGCCTCGTGTGTTTTCAGACGCTCCTATTGCAAAAGCTGCTGTTGAAAAGAAATAATTTTTTTATAAGAAGAGAATGGGTAAGTGGATTATTCTTAGATTTTTGTTGCTGTTTCTCATGTGAAACATTTTAGCTCTTAAACTGCTAAGAGGGGTTGGACTATAAGACTCTAAATGTTGATCTTGTAGCTTTTTTGTGTGTGTTGTTTTTTTATTGTAGCCTGAAAACTTTGTGGAACTTCCAGCTAATGTAGTTTTTAGAGGATTTTTTTTGGTGTGAATGTTGTTTATTGAGATGAGTATATGTCTAACAGTAAAATGTAACTTATCTTAATATGCCAAATGATGAAAATATATGTGCTAAAATAGGATGCCTTTAGGTTTTATAGCACAAAACTTTTAGCTAGGAGACAAGAAAATTTTCCTATGGACATGCAGAAATTTCTCGTATTGTTTGCTAAGGTCAATCTGCTTAATTCTGGCTAAGAGGTCATAATAAGGACTGACTGTTAAATTACTGTATGTGTGTGAAACATGGCTAATTGAGCCTTTCATATCTTTCTCACTACAAATGATGGTTAATGAAACAAGGTTGGAAAGATTCTGGTGCTAGCTATACTTTTTCTGAAAGTATTTTAGCATCTTTGGCACTGATGGCAAGTTATTAAAATTATTAGTAACTATATAGTAACTTTATTCTTATTTCAAATTTATGTAACAACTTAATTGATGGGAAGAATATTATATTTGCAATAGCACCAGATACATGTAAGATAATATATTACAGTTAATGTAATTTATATTTTCTTTGTTTTGTCAGAAATAAAAACAGCACTAATGGCCAGATGTCAAGTTTGTAGTTTGTTTTATTTCTGTACTCATGCATGCAATGATATATTGGCAGTGGATTACTTTTCTAGAAGGACACAAATATCATCTGATTTTCCAAGCTGTTAGAACTTTAAAGACTTCCAGTTTTACCTTACTGCCAAAATTAATGCTGTCCTTAATATTTAATCTTATGTGCAGTATCAAACTCAAGTATTAATTTCTAATAGAACTGACGCAATACTTAGTGTAATGGCTCTGTACTCCTTTAGAAAATATGGTATTTGAAATACAACATTAACTTTCCAATTTGAATATGATATAAATTGTATATTTTTTGAGTTGGGGCTTTCTTTGCACTTTAAACAAAAGGGGAAGGAAGGTTTAAAGTTATGATGATCTTTATTACAGTTTACAGGTGTGCATGAAGAACATCTCCAAAGTCATCTTGGTGCTGAGCATGATGTGGGTACAGAGTAGTCAGTGGTTCCTACCCCAAAGAGCATGTTGCCAAAGCAGATAGGCAGGTACACAGTAAGACAAAAGAGAGGAGACAGGAAAAGCATAGTCAAAACTTATGGGGAGACTTCACAAACTTACTGGGTTTTTGTGCTTTCTTACCAAAGTCACAACATGAGTTTGACTAAATGACTAATTTTCTTAGTCTGACTGGCAGTGAGCAAGGAATTAATTCAATTTCAATTTTCCAGCACAGAAATACGTGCTTTGACTGCTTTCATTCCTACTGTGCTTCAAAAAGCATTTTTTCCTTACAGGTTGTATTTTGAAATATTAGATATGTGTTTAGATGACTTGTAAGTTATAAGTATTAGCATGCCAGATGTGGCAGTCATTTTGTGAATGAAACAAGTAGCATGTTCTTAAAATGAGTAAATTATTTTCACTTGAGAATTCATCTGGAGGAAATTTTTTTTCCTACACAGATTGCTGAAATCATGTCAGAATTTGGTGATGGACAGAGGGGAGATGTTAATCAAAATAGATGCATTTTTCTAAAAATTCCTCTTCTGAAATAGGTTACCAAAATTTTCGGAGAAATCTTGAAAAATGCAAATATTTACCTTATTTTTGGTGGTCTGCAATGGTTCTTCTGTCTGCAAATATAGTCAAAGGAAAGGTTGAAGCTTGCATTCTTGGTAATTGGAATCAGTCATTGTATACTGAAACTGTTGTTTTCCATCACAGATGGAGAAGAGAAAACATACGGTGGGTGTGAGGGCCCAGATGCTATGTATGTGAAGTTAATATCTTCTGATGGCCATGAGTTCATTGTAAAAAGAGAGCATGCATTAACATCAGGAACAATAAAAGCTATGTTGAGTGGACCAGGTAAGTATAACAGATGTAATACCCTCATGTCCTTCTCTTTCTCTGTTGGACTATTCGAATTTCTATTATATAGTGAGCAAAAGCTGGAGCAAATAATAACTTGTTTAAACCATTACTAATTCCATTTCCATTGGAACAGTCCACCTCTGTGGAGTATTGTATACCATATAATTGAACTCCATAAGTTTCTGGACGGCTAGTAATTTTATGATGTTATTACTACCGTTTTCCTCTGTTAAATATACTTGAGGTCATTGTATGAAGCTTGCAGCTGACTCCATTGCCACCTCAGTGGTAGAACTTGAAGTATTCACAAAGTCTTTATGGTAAGGAGTACTTGAGCTTAATGGCACAAGTTAGTGTAAGTTTGAAGAAGAGAGAAATTGACCAAAGGGAAAGCCCTCACGTGTTCCTAGGTATGTGAGACTACTTCTGTTTTAAGAAGTGTTTGAACTAATCATTGAAGCATGAAAGGGTGGAGAAGAGAATGAGAAATTGACTTGCATGTCTTCCTTCTTCTCTGCCCTTGTCCCATACAATTACTTTTGGCTTGTCGAGTAGCAGTAGGCTGTATCGACTTCTGATACAAATACGGTCATTCTTTTTTTGATTCTGATGAATGGAATTGCTGGCAACATCTATTTGCTGAATATACTTTCAAATTACTCAATAATAGTTGGAAAAATTAATCAATTAAAATTCTCAGCTTAATATTCTGTAATATGAACGTGAAAATACGTTGCAGACCCATTGTCTAATTCACTCTGTATCTGCCTCTGAGGTGTGCAAGAAGAGTAGTTACAAAACCTGCTCCAAATTTGTTCTGTGATCTGTAACAATATGAATAAATAAAAGGCAAAGAGGGCTAGAAAAGTGACTTTGTAAAGGAGTCAGCATTTAAGCATTTTTTACATAAAAATTTGCAAGATAAACAAGTTTGCAAGTAAAATTATTCTTACTGTCTACAGGCCGTAGTTTCACTGACGTGTAAGTGTTCTCTATTTCAGTATTGTGACACTGTCAATATGCTAACAATTGTGTTGCTTTCTACTGTTTCTATTATAGACTTCAAGGCAGATTGGCTTCAGTATGTGTGTTCAGATATTTCTACACAAATACATGTAGCCATTTGTAAATAGCTCTGCTTTGTGGTTATTATGAAAGGGATCCCGGATCCCTACAGAGATATCCCTATAGAGATAACTACATACTTCTAGGTCACCTATAAATACGGAGTGTATGTTAGTGGGCTTTGTATTGTCTTTCAGCTTAATAAGCTTAAAGTTGAGAGACAAAAACAGTGACAAATACAACAGTAGAGGAAGGCTGTGGGACTAACAACAGGATTTTGTATCCTCTGTTTCATGCTTAGAGGGCACAGAAGAAAGGTTCAAATATACTTGTGTTTTGAGATTTGAGCTTTGGATAAAATGTTCAAATCTAACAGGAATAAACTCTTACAGTATGTAATGTTTTCTGCGGTACAACTAGGGTTTTCCTCTTGTTCCTGCATGCCCTTTTTTCCCACAGCTTATCAAGTTAGTGTATCTTTAAGGCTTCAACTCTCTTTCAAATCTGCCAGAAACCATACAAGAAATTCAGTGGTAGTGGGAGGAGTCAGAACTGATGAGTGTGCATATGCAAATATGGAACACATGTAAAACATTTTCTTTTCTTGAGAAAGCTAGCTAAAAATTTGAATGTATACCTGTTTTTCTAAATGATATGTAAACTTTAGTGCCGAGCATGCTACAGTTTTAGAGAATCTCTTGAAAGCAGGCATCAGAATTACACCTATACTACTGGTGCAGTGGTTCAGAATATTAATATGTTGCAACCTAAATGAACAAACATTTTCTAATGCAAGGAATCCTCTTATTTGTGAGGATTATGATTGTGAAACACCCTGCTTTGCACTGAAGAATGTAGCAGCTAGGAAGATGGAACCTAGCAAGTCTATTTGGAATATACTGTATTATTGTAGTAAAGTGTTTCATTTTGTGGTGAATTGAGATTCTGATTTTTATTGTTTGTTTGTTTTCCCACAGGACAGTTTGCAGAAAATGAAACAAATGAGGTGAATTTTAGAGAGATCCCATCCCATGTCCTATCCAAAGTATGCATGTATTTCACCTACAAGGTCCGCTATACTAACAGCTCTACGGAGATTCCTGAATTCCCAATTGCACCTGAAATTGCACTGGAACTTCTGATGGCTGCAAACTTCTTAGATTGTTAAATAAAATAAATTATAATAAAAATGTAAAACTTTTTTCAGTATTTAATACATGTAGTTAAGTTAGTAACTTTTTTCAGATAGCATGTTGCGTGTGTGCTGTTGAGAACTGTTAAGTTCACTGCAGAAGCAATTGTCTTCAGTCCTTTTGCATATAGCAATCATTCAGTTGAGATTTGTTTTGCTGCTTACACAAATAAGGACCTTTTCACAACTGAGACAAATAAACAAATATGCCAATTAGTAGATGGCTATGCCTTATCCTTTAGGTGTGGTAGAATTTTCTTTTAATACAATGACTGTATAAAATACTGGAGTTTAGCCTAATGCTCTCTAAAAGGTAATTATAGTTAAATATAAGTAGCTGTTTAGGATTTCTAACTTTCTCTTATTGTTAAAGTTTCTAAACATCTGAACTTAATCTCCTTTATAAGGTGGCTGTTCTTTAGAGTACTTATACTAACTAGATTAGAAGTAACCTCTCTAAGGTTTGTATACTGACAGCAATATTCCATTTAAGTTGGAAGCAGAGTGTGTAGGAAAATGTTTAAGGCTTTTAATTTAATCATCATTTAGACAAGTGAAGAAGTGTATTTGAAGCATTTTTCCTTTCTAACCTGAACTTTCTCCTTCAGTAATGACAAATATTCAAGTCACTAGTCTGTACTGTAACACTGTGATCGTACTGACAGTGGCTTTTAATCTGTGTATATTCTGTGTAACATATGAAGTTGTTCTTAATGTACTGTCATTTGACCTGATATGGATTCTATATAGTTTCAGTTATGCTTTATTTCCATTGTTGTGGTGGATTATGTACTGTATTTAATCTTTAGATTAGCAGTCATTCCAGTTTTCTAAAATAGCAACTGAAATGATAGCAGTTATCCTATTCTTTACCTCTTCCCTGACCTCTCCCTTCAATCCACAGAAAAAGACCCTAAAAGTGGAGGCCTTGTATTGGATGGAAAGGGCATTAAGGAGATGTTTAAGGAGCTTTTTTAAATAAATGTAATATAGTTATTTCCAATGTTTTTACAAATATTTTAGAGGAAAAGGATTGGCAAGCCACTCACAAGCTAGAGTGAAGCACATTAGCTCTTATTAATTCCTGCTCTAATTGCCTATACAGATGGTTCTTAGTTTAAAACAAATTTCCATGAAGCAAAAAAGGAGAAAAAAAATGAAAAATTAAACTGAGATGGAGTTGCTTCTTGTTCAGTCACGGCCTGAAGAACCCTTCTGCCAAAGTAATCTGTAAATGAGCATGTGTCATGAAAAGCAATGCAAGAACAATGTAGTTAGCATTTCCATCAGCTGTCTCTGATTCACATTTTTGATTAAGAAATGATTGTAGTCTTTTATGGAAAAGTCCCACTAACAGATGCTGGGATCTCTTCGTTAATATGTTAACTAAGGGTGAAACTCTTGTCTAAGCCTGATTGCCAACATCAATACAACCTTTGAGGTTTTCCAGACAAAAAATGGTAACTTGCATAGGCTATTCAGTCTGCCTATGGAGGAGTTCAGTTCTGACAAATCAACTTACTCTGGACTTGAGCAATGCTTGAGAGACAAGCTGACATACGTCAACATGTTGGTAGATGAACTGATGTTAATTCACATCACATACTTTGGCATAATTTATCATGTTTAGTGTGGGGATGTTTATGATTAGATTGGTTTTGCATGATAAAGCTGAAGTGTGTTGCAAGGCGATTGTCTGAAATCCTGTGTCTGAGCACTATGGTCACTGCTATAAGTAACTCATTTTCAAGAGCACTAAAAAGAACACAAAACAGAGATCCTGTTATGCTGCTTTTGTTAGCACTGATAGGAATATACCCTAGAAGCTGAAGAAGTACTGACATAGATGTTTAAGTTCCAACTACATTGCAGGCTGAGAGGTCTTAAGTTCTTCAGTCATTTTTAATAGCCCTGAAGTCAGTGACTTGAAACTCAGACTGTTTATTTTTACTTCCACTTTAAGCTGATGTCATTAAAAAAAATAATAATAATTTGTTTTAAGCATTCCAAAACAACCTTTTCTTGAAATACATTGCATTTTATGATTCCATGCTTCAGCAGCAAGATAAAATACCTGTTTTATTTCTGAATGATAATTTCATTGTTTTTCCTTCAGCTTGATGTATCATACAGTAGCTTTGAACACTCAGGAAATGCAGTAGTGTCCTAGAACACGCTATTTGCAAAACCACTGGCTGTTAAGAAAACTAACCTGCAGATTTCTAATGGGGAGGGGGGCAGAGGGAATTAGTGCAATTTATTTGGTAGCAACATGGGTATGCTATTAACAGACATTGGAAAAGTACCACACCTAATCCCTAAGTTCTAAATAAATTTCAAAATTGAAAATTTTTAAAACTGTGTTTTTGTGGATTTGTGACTTATGTAGAATTATAATTTTCGTGAATGTGTGATGAATAAGTTGCTAGTGTTAGTGTTAGCATTTGAGTTACAGGTTTTGAAACATGTATAATATTAAGAAGTTTTTTCTCCTAGTTCTGAAGAGTTTTGTTGATTTAGTCAGTGTTTGATACCTTTGTGCTCCTCCTAACTGCAACAATTCTTAGTTCTTAAAACAGTTCTTAAAAGAAAAGGCCTAATACTGAGAGAGGATGGCATTTCTAACTGCCTTGAAGAGGATATTTTAAGGTTCCATGTTCTATAATACTGAATTCCCTTCTGCTTAGCCTGCTAGTATCTGATTTTTTGTGATTTTATCTGATGTGCATCTGATTGAAATTTTAAACATTGGCCATGAAAAGTTATACATTCTTTACTAAATGCTGGGTTATGATTTTTTCATAATACAAGGTACTGAAGAAGTCTCTGATGGCCTCCAGCATGAAATGGCTTGTTCATCTGGAGCAATCTGAAATATGTTTTACAATACAGGAAATTCCCTTTTGGTTCTGAGGTTTAAAAATGGAGAACTCACTAGGCCATTATCAAGACTCACTAGGCCATTATATTCAACAACTGCATTCAACACATTCTTTAAAAAGAATTGCTTAAATAGTAGCGTAGTTGCTTCTGGCGGCGTTTTTATTGGTATATATATTGTCATTTGTAGTCATGAGTTGCTGAAGTGGCTATTTCCCCTCCTCCCTTTTTTTTTTTTTTTTTTTTTTTTTTTGCAGTGCCTTCAAAAGGAATTTCCCAACACCTATCTAAATCTGTTGATTCATATGATAAACCACAAGGAAATTATTGGCATAGTAAATTTTTTCAGTCCATGTTTTATGACAACTTATATTTGTTTTTAAATTTTGTCTCAAATGTTGCATTGTAATTTAAGAGTACCAGCTATTGCAGGGTTGACAAAATCACAGTAGTGTATAGGAATCAGTGAGAAACAGCTTATTTGTCCTAGCTGAAACTAAAAGTGGAGACTGAGGTGCAAGCTTAATTTCAATGTGAACAACTGAAAAAATAGCAGGAAGGCTTTTTTTTTTAAGGTTGGGTAGATTTAGATATTAAACTATAATGCTGTTTTTAAAGTACTGATAGCCCAAAGCTTTGAAATTAGAAGAAATTTTTTCCCCATAGAAAATGTTCAACTTTGAAGGTTTTTTTTTTGTTTTTTTTTTTTTTACAATAAACTGAAACTGGATTTCCTTTTAAATATAGCTTATTAAGTGGTGATGTGATGGAACATATCAACACTGTGACCTTGATGTGTTGCACAACAACTGGGAGAGCCAGACAAGCACACAGTAGATGTGGTGATTATTAGTCATTTATGAAGCTTGTTTGAGTGTTGGCAGTAGGGCAGCACTGAGAAAAGAATGGTGACTTTTTATAAGTTCAAGTTTTTAAAAGTGTTGTATACCATGAAATAAAGTTTTGAGCATGTTACTTCTGCAAACATAGGTTATGGTGCAATCTCTTCTCTTTGGGAGAAAGGTCACTGAGATTATAAAAAAAAAAAAAAAATTAAAACATTCTGTCATTGCCATGTTACTGTTTTATGTTTACAGAATAGAGGATTTTCCTCCCACACTATATGGGTGGAGAACCTAGGACGTAAGAAAGGTCAAAATTACTCTGACAAATGGAGTACTTCACCCTTTTCTCCTCCTGAACATGACATTAGTCATGTAATGATTTGTAGCCTCGCTTGTTGAGTGTAGAATTGGAAAATTAAAATTGCCCTTAAAATATGTTCAGCATTTTAGATTGGTGAAAGTAACAACTTAAGAGTTTTCGGATAATGAACTAAAATCCTGGCAAAGAAGTTACTGGTTCTCAGGATAGTGTTGTGCTATGAGTTTTGGGGGAACGTAGACAGTTTTGGTGATTTAATGGTACTCCATATTTATTACCTTTTTTTTTTTTTTAAGTTATAAATACAATGAATTCTTTCAGTATTAATTATTAATTAAAACTGACTTTTTAGATGAGAATTCACAGCTAAGCTTTTTCTTCCTATTAAAAAAATACTACAGATACCCAATTGCACTTAATAATAGAAAATAGTAGAAAGTCTTCAAAATGCCTGCTATATGAAGCAATAAGTAATCTGTGATTTTTGCCTTTGGTTGCTATAAATTCTTGTTATTTTGCTTAGTTAAAAAAAAAAAAAAAAAGGAAATATTTGTTAGGCTGTTTATTTCTCTTGCATAAATAGTTCTTGGTTTTGTTTGGTATCACTGAGACTGAAAAATATCTGGGATCTATTTGCATTTGGCATAAAGGATTTCGTTTAGCTTTTTATATAGGGGAAAGGTTTTCTGCATTACTGTAGTAGACTGGATGTATGTTTTTCAGAAGTGAGACTCCATTTCAGTCAGAATTATTTCTAGTCAGTTACTTGAAACATAAATGATCTATCCATTATACACTATCGTTTAAACTGTAGTCATAGAGCAATTATGAAAACTACTTCTTTTAGGAGAACTGTTTGAAATATTTAGCTGAAATAGTCAAGTTATCTAGTCATCCTTCTTATTTTCTTAACATAGGTAAGACTTTGTTTCAGGGCAGACATACCATGTATGAAGTCTTATCTTTCTTAAGGAGTTTTAAAAAGCAAACAGAAAGAAGCCCTAACCAACAGGCTGAGTCAGTGATGTCTTTGTGTACAAGCCTGCAAAATAGAATTTTCTAAGCTGTGGTGGCCAGCAAAGATAGTGCTCAGTGTGATGTGCACACCTGGGGGGTTCGTTTTTCATCTTTGAGGAGATGTGATGGCTTACTGCACGGCTGCACAAGTCACCTGAGAAGTCACTTCAGCAGTTTTGGTTCTAGATTTGCATGACCAAACAGCAACATAGATTGAAAATCCCTTATCAGTATTTATCTTCTTCATTGGTTGTAAGTATGAGTCACTTCTGTTTAAAACAAAATCTATTCATATACCCCTTGGGCTTACCTGAGAAGCTTTCAATTCACAGTCTTAATAAAAGATAAAAACAACAATAAAATAACTAACACAAAAACCTAAGCAATATTTATATTTAAATTTTAAATGTATTTCTTATCACTGAGTAGAGCCTGAGCTCTTGTATGTGATAGATGCAGTAATCATCCCACTTACAAGAGTTCTGGAAAATGATGCTTTTATGTGCAAGAACATTTAATAATTACATCATGTCACACTATTTAATCTGTTTATCTGTTTTATCAATTATGGATCCTATGCTGTCCTTGCTATTTAAGTTTTATAGCTATGGCATTTTAAAATATATAAGTTTACAGGATTTCTAAGAGTCAGAAGAGTACTGGTGCCAAAAACATAGTTTGACAATTAAGTGTTAATTGCAATATACTGCTGAAACAGACAGTTCCCCTCCTTTCCCTGCCCTGTGTCCTTCTTCCCTTGCAGTAATTACAACAACTGTGTGCTCACAGAATAGAACAGATTGTTTTTCTGATCTAATGGAAAATGATTACGTGTGATGAAGCCCTGCTCTCCTGGAAGTGGCTGAACATCTGCACGACAGTGGGAATTAGGAATGAATTCCTGATTTGGCTTTGCTTGTGCACGCAGCTTTTGCTTTACCTATTAAACTATCTTTTCTTGAATCCATGACTTCTCACCTTTCTGATTCTCTTCCACATCCCATTGAGAGGAAGAGAGCGAGTAGCTGCGCAGCACTTATCTGCCTGTCAGGGTTAAACCACAACGGGAGTTCAGTCTTCCAGTGGTTAAGCTGAAAGGTACAAATAGTCCAGTAGCTGCAAAATAGCTAAATCCTACATAGTAGAAGAAATGAAAACATATGACATCTTAGAACAGGCTCACCCTCTTCTGAAGATGCTGCATTTGCAGCAACTTGGGAATAAGGTAAAAACTTACCCTTAGCCTGCATTTGCTCCTCTGAAAGACCTGAGACAGAAGTAGTAAATGTGCCCCTTAGCATTCTCAGCTAAGTAAGATAAAAATGGAAGAAACAATTGATGAAAATAAGTAAGTAATAAAACAGCAATTTCAAAGGTAAAAGACATCTTGAAAATTCAGCATGTCTTTCATTTTTAGCTATGTATGCATTCTTTTGTATTCTTGATATACTTTTGTCTTGGTTTGATTCTATGCCTTTTGCTAGTATGACACAGACAATGCTTTCTGCAGGTGCGTCAAGCTTGTGTTCTGTTCCAGAGACGTTTTAAGCTCAGTGCCTATGAGCCTGGCAGTGGAAGAAGTTGGCACAATTCCTCCGAGGTATGTAGTCCTCTGTACTCCTGAGACGTAGTCTCCTGGCACTGCAGATTATGGTTGCTATGTCACTGGAACTACAAAGGGAGGTTGATGTCAATGTGCAGCTAACTTCTGTGGGAGAAAGAGATAAGATGGAAGGCTAAAACGAACAGTGCGCTCAGACAAAAGAAACCAAATATGTGTTGTTATAGTGGAGAAAGAATGATATAGGGAAAAGGGGAAAGCAGAGGAATAAATATTGGTAACAATAATGGAGGAAATGGAATGTAAAGAATTCTGATCAATAAAAATAGCTAACCTTTGTAAAACTGGTTGGATAGATCAGAAAATTATCTGAGAGAAATGCAGATTGAATATCGATTGCGTTTTTTTCTGTGAACACAAGGTAATGCAAACTACATAGAAAAGTGAATTTTTAAATCCAATTCATGAATATTTTCAGATATATTTTTAGTAGGAGGTACAGTTGCAATTTTCATGATTTGCATTACATATATTACTTGGGTGAATCATCATCGTGCATTTGATCAGACCAGAGCAAGATAAATCCTGAAATAATGAAGATATCGCATTAAATTCCTCTTACCTCTACAGTTTTTTGTGTTTGTGATCTAGGACCACAGTATAGGAAGCTTCTGGCAAAAACCAAAGTTGGCTTTTGCAGCGGGACAGGGCTGCACTAGCCTTAATACTAAAGCTCTCTTTCATACAACCAACCACAAATCTTTGAGTTCCTGCATTGACCATCTCTACAGCTGCAACAGATGACAGGTTAAGTGCACAAGTGATTTCTCTCATATTTTGTATAAGTAAGGGTCAACACCAAAATGAACAGTAAATTACACTATAACCAATACCTTGTGAAATCTACCCACACTGGGATTTGGATCTTTTTGGTGTTTAGATTACTGAGTAACTTTGAATAAAGAATACTATAAGCCATCACAAAGTCAGGGACAAAACTGAAAGGAAGAAAATACTTGTATTCTTTAAACTCTTCCTGAAAGTCTGCTAGTAAATTTTTTTTTCTTGCTGTGCTCAAATTCCTATGACATTATGCACTGTAGAAACACTTATTAATAATACTGCATCCAATTCAGGTTACTGAAGTATTGGGAGGGGATAATTCTCCAGCTGCCCCTACTGCAGTGATAATGATGAGGTAAAGATTGCACAAATATATCAGTCAATCTCATGACAATTGAAAAAAAAACAAAGATGTGTAATGTAAAATAGACCTTTTGTGTAAGAGCAACCTAGAAGTTTATGGATTCTTCTGATCACAAGTTTCAGCTGCAGAGTAACTGTTCAGTTTCATAAAATTGGTTAAGATAGGCTGGGAAATAGCCCATCTCTGCTTTATAATTTCTGTGAAGGGCAGGTCCTGAACCTTGCTTCTCACATTTGTTATCCTGAGGAATGGGATTTGCTGCTAGATTAAATAACTTCAGTAAACAATATTTTATCCTAAAATGCAGGAGGTGTCTTTATTGTTAACATTGAAATCTTTGATGATTAAAAAAAAAAAAAAAAAAAAAAGACCTTGAACTTAAGCATGGTTAAAAAGTCTGAATTTTTGCTAAAGCCACTTCTTGCCCAGAGATTATTTATCTTTATTATAAGCTGAATACATATTTCTATTGATTACAGTTGTTACGTACACTTTTATGTCTCTTCATAACTTCTGACCTTGATCAGTATTTTCTCGAACAAGATTAAGAGACTGAATATAATGGATTCAAATCAGTTTTGTCTCCCTGTGATTATATCAACAAGAATAGTCAATATGTCCATGTTTATAGCTGAACACATGTCCATTGCTTAAACTTGATGTTCTTGCTATCTTTGTGGCATATGGCATTAAGAAATGTATTTTAGGATAAACATATGCTTGAATCATGCAAAAATAACAACATCTAGTAAAACATTTACAGCAACAGCAATGTTCAGCTTGATACTGTAACTGCCCAAGACAGTTATGAAGAACTGTGGGGGAAAAAAAACCTTCTATATCTATTGAAAGCAATAAATTCTCTGTGATCTAAAACATATTGAGAGATCATATCATGTATTAGCAGTAGCTTCTAAGAAAGCACAATGCTGTGGCTTTTGACACTTCAATGTCACTTAAATGAAGGCAGTAGAGCAATGCCAGCTTGCAGGGCTTCAGGGGCCTATCATGTATGACTGAGAACTGAGGTTGGACTTAGAGGGCAAAACGTATAGGATTCAGCTGACATCGCAATACTACTTCCATCCTTACTTCCATTGGGATGGTCTCATTTCCTACTCAAATGCACATATATTCGTTTCTATCATCAGCAAATTCCTCCAAAGCCCATAGGCTCATTCCTTTCTGCAGCTAGTTCATGGAGCAACGATACTCCTGCCTTCTATTGGTCTTTTTATGCAGAACACTGGAGTTTGTACGCTTGCTTTACCAACGGTAACGCTGCTGTCACTGAAACAATTTGGAATCTGATGCCACGTTGTGCTGAGCTTCTGTTTTTCTCCAGGTAGCCATTCTCAAAGTTGAGGATAAAAACATACCAGAAGGTAACACTTATAGCTGGAAGCAATACCTTGCGTCGCATCAAATAACGTGATTACAGAAAGTAAGCAGGCTCTCAGATGTCTCAGACTCATCTTTACTCCTAAACTTACAGTGGCAGATTTCAAAGGCAAATATAAACAGAGAACTATTGTTCAGCCATTTAATTGGATCTGCACCCATTAGGCCACTGTCAAAAGAAAAATCGGGTGCTGCCTGTGGTGGAGGGGTGATCCAAGAGGGTTCTGTGCATCATCACAAAGTGTGACAGGTGTGAGGGGAATCAGAAAGCCCCCTGGAACACACAACTAGGTTAGCAGGGAGACAGGCTGTAGCTATAAAGCCAGCATCTCTACTAAGTCTTTACGTTTGTGTATATGCTAACATTAAGAATTCTACAGGGTTGTCTTCAAAAGAAGCACTGTGTACGTTTATTTTAAGAACCAGATAGGTCTGAAACACTCAGGCGGGAGTAATGGCTATACAGCAGGTGTTTCCACAGGGTGCTTCTTTATGGGCTGCGTGCAGGTTGACTGCGGTGCTCGTTTGTGCTCACCTACACGGCCACCGCAAAGGCACCCGGTGCAAAAGGCACAATAGTTCACTCCAGGAAATGAGAACAATCCAGAAATGCTCCCATCTGAAATACGCCCTTGCCAGTTCGGGCACGTCTGTCCCTGCAACGTCAGGGAAAGAAAGAAAAACAAAAAAAAAAAACCGAGAAAGGCAGCAGTGTTGCACGGGAGGTAAAAAGCAGCTTCTTCCTCCGTTAGGAACAACGTCAGCAGCGCAGCACAAGCGGAGCGGCGCCCGGCTTTAACGCGATCCCCGCCGGCCGTTTGGTGCCACCCCGCCTCAGGCGGAAGCGCTACCCGCAGCCGCGCGTCCCGGCTCCCCCGCTCAGCCGGCGTTTCCCAGCGGCCCCGCGCTAGACGGCCCCACCGCAGGCGGCGCACCCTCCGGGCCAGCCGGCTGCAAGCGGGGCGGCAGGAGGCCGGCAGAGGCCCGCGCCGGCTCTTCACCCCTCCCACGCGGTGAGGGCAGCAAGACCAAGGACAAAACCCGCCCGCCCGCCTCGCCAGTCAGCCTCGATGCCCGCCCGCACCGCCTCCTCCCGGCGCATGCGCGGCCCTGCGGCCACGTGACCACGCGAGGGCGGGGGGGGAGACGGGCGCGCGGCGCTGCGTCTGTGAGGGTGCGGGCTGGCGGCGCGGTGGGAGGGGGAGGATCCATCATGGCGTCCATGCAGGTGAGCTGCCTGCGGCGAGGCCGGCTGCGGGGCCGGGAGCCGGGGCGAGCCGTTCTCCTGAGCGGCGGGAGCGCTGTGGGGGAGTCGTGCGGGCGGTTGAGGGGAGCGGCGGGTCCGACCGGATCGTTTGAGGAGCGAGTGGAGTCCGGCAGGGTTGGGGCGAGCCGAGGGGCGAGCTGAGGGGCGAGGCTGGGCCCCGGCTGTGGAGAGGGGAGAAAATGGGGGGGGCAGCGGCCTTGTGGGGAGGTGAGGGGAGTAGGGCTCAGGGAGCGAGCCGCGTTGGCCCAGCGGGCACGGCCCCGACCCGGAAAGTCCTCGGAGGTGAGGTGAGGGGATAAGAGGGGAGGCCCCGGCACTGCTCCTGTCCCTTGGCGGGGATTGGGGAGCCGGGCGGTTTGCTGGGCGCGGGGGCATCCCATGGAGACCCCGTTAGGTCCGTGGCAAGGGTGTGGGCAGGGGCTCCGTCTGTCTGGGGCTGTAACTGTCGCCGATGGGGGCTGCGACAGGCGGGCTCGAACCCGCGTGGCCCTGTTGTCCCCTCTGTGTAAAACGAGATCGTGGTGCGGCTTCGGTCCTGCGGCCGGCCGGTCGGCATCTGGTTTGACTTGGATGGATGGATGGATGGAGCTGCTGGAGGTACGGTGGCGTGAAACACCCTGCTGCTTGACAGGTCTTTCCGGCTGAATTATTTATTCGTACCTGCTCCGAAGGAGTGAGTCTTAAATAGTAGCTGCAGAAATTGCTCTGCGAGAATGGATCGCTTTCACTGCGTGCTGTTTGGAGTGGATGGGGATTTACTGTGACGTGTCCAGGTCGAAGGATCGCTGGGTTTGGTGGCTGTAGTCTCTATATTTTCTTACCTCACCTATAACTGCTCTGCTTTACCTTAATTCTTTCCATGCTGTTTTTAAATGTAGATGGTTGAGTACTTCTGTTTTCTTTTTCCAATTGCTGTTTCTTTTCTTGTTTTCATTCTGTGTTTTTTTTTTTCTTTTTTTTGTTGTTACTAATTGGACAACCCTGGAGTGTAGAAATAATCAGATTAATTGTCCTGATAGCCCAGCTTTAGTATTAGCGGGAGTTAAAATGTCAGAACAGTGAACCT
The DNA here is from genome assembly GCF_987193195.1 of Phasianus colchicus. Lineage (NCBI taxonomy): Eukaryota > Metazoa > Chordata > Aves > Galliformes > Phasianidae > Phasianus > Phasianus colchicus. The sequence goes on along the minus strand of NC_143438.1, from coordinate 64,035,220 downwards.
TTTGGGGTAAAAATTGTACTGGTAATGTTTAGTGCCATAAAAATAACTGTGTGTCTTTCTGAGTTATTGAAATGAAATGGGATCAAGAACTCGAACGCACTTGAACATGCTGTACAGAATGTTCTTGATTTAGCAGTACTTTAGACAGATAGTCTGATACGTCTTTGATTTATCAGCTTAGTCTGGCAGATGCGTTTTTGTAATGCTTTTTTTTATGGTCGAACTTCACAAGCTCAAGTGCAGAATTGAGGCAGTCATTCATGAAGCAGAACCTTTTGTGAAGCGATGTAGGGTGAAAAACAACAGGGAAGTGACAGTTCTAAAACGAAAGAGGGAGGCACTCTATGGGCCTCTGTAAGCCTGGGCTGTGCTGCTCTGTTTGGCCTATAAAATGACCTTCTGCAGCTTGCCTCACCCTTGTTCCTGTTGATCCCTTTTGAAAAAGAGAAATAGTGATTACAAAAAGTGAGGCTATTTAGGATACAGGAATGACAAATACTGTCTCAAAGATCGGTTGTGTAGAGGTTGTATTCTTCCTGTAAACATGCCTATAGTAGGTCTAATGTTGTAATTGCTTCTGTTTTAGATATAGTTGCTGTAAGATTATACTTTAAACTTTGTTCTTTTGTCTTTTGATGAGACAAATTTACAGAGTTCTTTTTGTTTACATCCTACTATTTGTATAACATTCTGAAATAATGACTTTTTTTCTGAATCCATTCACTTTGGCTATATTAAAAATCTAGAAGAATGGAAAAGAAATTCCTTAGGAACTGTTGTTCTGAGTAAGTGGGAAAGCTAAACCTTTGTACTGTAAAGACATAAGTTTCCCAATTTTGGACACTCCTATTGGTGAACAAAATAGGAAGGCTCTGAATTCTTCTAATGAAGAACATTTTACAAACAACAGAAGCTGTTGTATGTAATTCAAAGTGATTTTTCCATTCAGCGTTATTGAATTAATCAGTGCTAACATTTAATACACAAGTCTGTCTCCGTACTGTTATGGCAGTATCATTGGTGTTTTTGGTAAGAACGGTCTGTTGGTACTTAAAAGACATTTCAGTCTGTATTTAAGCTGCCATAATTTTGTACAACGATATAATGCCCTTGATCGTTGTTTTTAGGTATTCACTGAAATTTCTTTGTTTAGCTTAAAGCAACATAGCCATCATAGAAGGAAAGCTTTGAAACTGTGTCAAATCGCTGCTTTTTGCCATGGTCAGCGAAGTAGCTACTCAACCTGTGTAGCTGCTGTGGCTCAGTTGATGGGTTGTAACTCATAAAACTTGTGAGTATGAGTCATTGTGTGCATATTGAAGTTTTATGATTTGTTTATGCTGGACACCTGTTGTGGTAGGTTACTGTAAGGCTTCTGCAAGAATAATGGAAGTCAGTGTTGTTGAGATCCTCTGTCTTGCCTTATAACCACTCTATGGTCCAAAGTGTTGTCTAACACTGTTGGATTGATTTAAACCTCAGTTAGGCAAATGGTGTTGTTTTTTTTTTTTTTCCCAAGAATTTCTCATGAAAGTCCAAGCTTATGCAATTTCTTCCTGGAAAAAAAAAAACAAAAACAAAACCCTGTAAAATTGTGATTACTGTAGAGCAAGTGAATGGAATGAACTTGCTTAAGAAAATTTGGCATTGCATCTTTAGTTTTAAAGCTAGAGATGATGTAAAATATATAATTTCTGTGCTAAGTATTGCATAGTCAGTGCCTTTTCCCAAGCCCACAAGTATCAACTGTTTGCATCTAAACCTTGGAAGATCACTATATCTGGAACGCTGAGGTCTTAACTGTTCCTGTTTTACATCTCTTCATTCTTAATGCTTGAAGCTTTGAGTTGTGGCAGGATGCATTTAAGTGGCTTTCGCGCACACATCTATGGGAACTGCTTTAGCTGTGTATTTTATCACCTCTGGTCTTTTCATTATGTTAAGCACATGAGGCTTGTACCTGTAGGTATTTAAAACTGATTAAATTCAAAGCTAATGTAATTAATGACACAAGCAACTTTAGTAAAGATTGTAGATTGTTGGCCTTCAGCACGCATTTGTGTTATCAGGACTTTGGTTTTTTGCCCTTGAAAACTGCCTGCTGTGACGCCACCATCAAGATACATGCACACATCAAAATCAAAGTGCTACTGTAAAAGCAGTGTTTTCCAAATGTAAGAAAATGTAAAAGCTTGTTTTCCAAATGTAAGAAAATACAACGTTTGGAATATACCCACGTTCATTTTAACTTCATTGTTTCTGTTTCATTACCAGCTCCTGTAGTCGTAGTGGAAGTTTCTGTTTGCAGCTGATCTCAGAAAAATTGCTTATTGGTCGATAGTTCTTTGGTATTGACAGTGGTTTATTTAATAATTTGGAAATAATTGTGTTTTTATCTATTTGACAGCTTTGTCAAGAACAAAAAATCTAAAGTATATTCAATAGAACTTCAAAAAAAGAAGGTGGAGTGGGTGGGAAGGAGAGAAGGGAAGGGCAAGAAAAGAACTTCAATGGGTAAGATTTAAATTTGAGTGGAACTTCAGTGCTGTTGCACGTGTTCTGTGCTGCTGGAGGTCACAGCACAGAACGTTATTTCTGTTATTTTAAATTAAATATTTTAAAAATGAGAATAAAGTAAGTAGCTGCTATAGCTTTATGACCAATTCTGAGATGTAAACACAGTGGGATTACTGGTAGTAACTATGTGAAATAGTAATGCCTCTTGGTGAAATACTGTTGAAGATTTAAATAATAATAAAATATTAAAACTAGAAGATGCAGATACCACAATTGAGACCAGAACGAGCAGAGAGTAAAAAGCATTTCTCCTGTCGACTGAGTGGTTGCCAGTCCTTTGTGTAACCTTCAGTTATCAGTCCGTACTGCGATGGAGCACATTAGTTTGGGCTTACAGCCAAAACGGAGTGAGATAAATGTAAAGTTTGTATTTGTTTTTACCAAACTGAATTTGTTTAATCTGTTTTTTTTTTTTAATTAACTGCTTAAAATGGGTTGAAAGTCCATTGAAGATTTACAGCTATTCAGTAAAAATAAAACAAAAATTCTTTTAGGCCCTAAGGAGTCTCACATGCTTGTTTTTGTATCTACACCTGTATAAAATGCTTTGGGAAATACTTAGCTGTGCAGCAGCTGCAGAATTTGTGGATTAGAATAGAAGAATTCCCTTTATAAATAGAAGGCAATGGGAGACTTCAGTTTACTAGAAACTAATATACCTGGCTAGGAGTAGATTTCTTTCCCAAATAGGCTAATTGCATGGCTGGAGTATGGAAAACTATGAAAGCTTTCTACCTGCTATTTTGAACGTTGATGTTGCATCAATGTGTGTATTATTTAAACGAGTAAAATAAGAGCATGCAGGTATTTACTGTGAAGAACTTTTATCCAGTTGATTCTGGACGTTTTTTGTTTGTACTCTATTCCTGCTCTTAGGCTTGAGAAGGAGAAAAGAGAGGACAATAGATTTGCAAAAGCTAGGGAATGTTGTCTTGCTAAGCTGTGCCCTTGGAAAGCTCTGGGTTTGTAAATAATAAGCTAAAGCAGCTTAGTTTAGCTGAAATAATGAGCAAAAGGTAGGTAGGTGATCAAGCACTTCATTTGTTTGGTCAAAATCCATCAAGCAAAGATTTCCAGACTAAACGCTCTTCACTATGAAGCTATGGGCTGTAGTGGTGATAGTGCAGGAGGTTAAGTGGTTAAATTACCCCATCTAATATGAAAGAGGCAAGGCACAAGTTCCGTGAACCCTGTGCATTGTTATAGATGTGCTCAGATAGATTTGCTATAACGATCCTGTCTCTTATGTAGCCTCCTTTCACATTCAAAAGAAGAGCTTTCAAGGAGTTTGCAAGCTGAGGTTGGTGGTGGCAAGGATGAAGTTCTTTTACTCCAAAAGATTTCTGTATCTTTGTGAAGCAGCAAAGGGCTGACAGCTGTGTACTTCGGGTTGTGTTTGCCCTTTGTATGGGCAGAAGAGGCGATGTTATAAGTTAAAAGCAAACTGAAACAAAGAGTAATTTTAAAGTGTTTTACTGTCTCTATAAAAGAAAAAAAAAATAACCTTTTGCAGTAGAACACAGGTCAAGTAATCTGCCTTCTGCCTGATTATAATAATTTCAAAATGTGTTCCGAAATCTTTCAGGTTGTTTGCTTCCTTGGTCACCCACCTCTCCGCCATCTGAGGTCACCTTTCTCACTGGAATTAAAGCAGAGTATTAATGTATGGGACAAAAAGAAGGGGAGGGAACACCACCGTTCAATGAGAAAGGACAGGAGGCAGTGGTGGCAGAACATGATTTACTGAGACTTATTTTTGGTGCTGATTGTTGATGTAATTGAGAATGCTGTTTGGCCCTTTGTACACAGTGTTAACAAGAGCTTTTACTCTTTGATAACAAAACCAAAGTTCTCATATTTTTTATTCAACTTATTAAAATAAGAAGTACTGCTTTATTAGCCTCATGAAAAAGGTCCTGTATGTTTGTTAATGTGTTAAGTTTACCAGAGTATAGCAAGTATTGTCTCTAAAATAATGGAATAAAAATCTTCGTGGAATTCTATGCTACTTGTATAGATTGGTGTACTTCTTGATTGAAAATAGCAGCCAGTAAAGAGAAGGGACGAAGGAACTGAATGGATTGAGACTTCCCAAATTTCCTCCCTGTCCTATTTTAGTGATATGGATTACATGAGTATTTAAATCTCATTGTAGTTTGCTGTTTCCAACTTCTTTTTTTCCAAAAGACTTTTTTTCCCCTTTTTCTCAGAATCCAGCCTTATATCATGATTATTCTTTGTAAGAAATTCCCTGGTAGACATATGGTTGTCCTTATTATGCCAACCTATGCTATTATGGTAAATTCACTGCTTTAACTGAAGCAGCCTAAATAGAGTCCTTTGAAGACTGAATTATTTGTTTGACTTGTTAGCACCACGTGGGGCTTTCCTGGGCATTGGTGTGTTTGAAGAATCAATTCCAAAAGGAGATTATTAGCTGTCAGTTTTATTCTTCATCGATGGATTTCATTTAATTAGCTTTAAAATGAAAAAATTAGCGTCAAAATTGGGATTGGCTGGCAAAAAGCATTTCAGGCTGTGGTGTGCAGAGTGGCTTTCTGTGTGGTTATTGGTTTCTACTTAGTTGTTTTGTAGTTATCACTTAAGGTTGATGTTGTCTCCTCGCCACTAAGTCGATTGTACTATTTATTCCTTTTAGAAGAGGAATAAATTGTTCCTCTGACCTCCTGGTCAAATGTTGAGAAATGCACAGCATGCAGTATTTCTTGCTTTGTTTTAGAATATCTTGGTAGAGCATGTGAAGAAAATATCCTGTTTACTGAGCTGAGAGGTCAGCACCACCACTCACCCATCCCTTCCCAATCCTAATGGGGTCTTAAAATGTTCAGAATAACAAAGTGTTATGGGTGGAAAATTCTTCATGCTCTGCCTTTAGAGGTTCCCTTTAGAAGAGAGTAATGCGCAAAATGCCTGGTGTCCGGGACTTGAATTATGGATTGGTCTGGGAGAATAATGTGGAACTGGGCTGCCAGATGTTAACATGTTTTATTAGAAATAAGAAGAAGGAGACTAATCTGCTTCTACATCCGAGTACAGATTGAAAACCTGATATTTGACCAAAAATAGATCAAACTGAAAAACAATTCTTAAAAATCAAATCCTGCTTTATTTTGTTATGGACGTATTATTTTGTGAAGCAGCTTTGCAGTGTGAAGCTGCAGCTCTAATTGGGCACATCAGACAATTCATCTTTTTTCCTTCCTCCTCTGGGCCTTGATTAAAACTTACCATAAGAACTTTGATTAGAAAGAATTCTCCCAGGATTGTGATAGTCAAGTGACTGGGTGGCTTGTGGGTTTGGGAGTCTGGGCCAAGTGATTTCACCTGAATAATGGGATATATACTCTGCTGGGGCTTTCTTGAATGATCCAGTTGTTAGGATTTCTAGTTTGCAGTAGCTGTCTCCTGCATCTTTTCTACTGATTGCTTGATTTTTAGTTAATATATATATATTAGCTGTGTTTGTTTTTATCTTTGTTTCTTTTCTGTGTGAGAGCTTTCAGTATTTAAATTAGATGTCTAACTAGAGTAACCTGGAAGCAGTTGCAGCAATAATAACGCTGCTACTAATAATGTTAGCAGCACTGTTTAAACACTGTTAATTATGTATATTTTGTTTCTGCTGTTTTTTTGTTTGTTTGTTTTTCTTCCTATTGAAGTTTTGTTTCACAAGCAGAGCTATTTTTCCAATGCTTTGAACTTCATATCCCTCGAGATCCGAGATGCTTTTCAGTAAGAAATATGTGAATGGAAGAACCAAAATACTGAAAGTTGGGTTGTTACTGCTCTTGTTGTTTCCAGCTAGTGGGTTGTGCCAGCAGTCTTGTAACAGCTCTGCTTATGAAACAGCATGGTGGTGTTGTCACAACAGAGTTGTTAGAGCCTAGTGACAGCTATTCTGGTACGTGGTTACCATTTGCCTTCATTCAAGGCAGGAACATATCTCTTGCATGTTAAAACCTCTCCTATTCAAAAAGGATGTTTTCATGAAGTATTTTGTAACTTGAATGAAGGAGGAGGTGAAAGCCTGCTAAGCAAAATGAAGGTGTTGTGTTTTTTTTTTTTTTTTTTTTCCAGAACTTCATTACAGGATGCTTTTGTGCTGACACTTCTAAGTCTTCGGATGTGCAAGATAATAGTTTGCAGTTACTGGAGAAATATTGTTGGGTCCCCTTGGGATGCAGTGGATTGTAACATAAAGCAGAAGACTGGAGCACTTAGGGGATTAATTTTTAACTTCTATTTATGAGTTAGCTTTTCTTCCTTGCAGGTCTCAAAACTAGATTAAGATTTGCATTTAGACTATATGACTGTGTGGCCTTGGAGAGCTACTCCTTTCATGTATCATCACAATAAAGAAAGGGAATTTCTAATGCTTGGAAATAGATTTCTAACAAAAATGACTTGCACATTTTTTGAGATACCTATCCTTTCTAGCACATCATATTTCAATGTTCCTGTTAGATTTCTCAGTTTAGTTTTTCCACGTCCTTATGATAGCACTTACCTGACTACGGCTACTGAGTTCTCTACCTCTCAAGGTGAAAAGGCTGCCACATTGCAGCTTAGTTGCCCATCCCAGTTTATGTTGGAGACAAAGGTGTGACAGTGGAACTCCCTCCAGCAGAAATGAGGGGAAGCTGTATACTCATTTTCCACTTAAGTTTTTTGTTCTGTTAGAGAGGGTTGTTCTAGCTGCCCTTACTATGTCCTATTTTCTGTGAAACTCCTCTTGGATTAGTCAGCTTGGCTTTTCTCTCTTCCAGAAATTTCAAGTCAATTTGAAAGATTGCTCACAGAGTATTTGACTAAGATCATTATTTAGTTTTCAGTTTACCCATTTAAAGAACTGCACATCTTATGTGACACTTCTTGAAATACCGGAAGGTAGAATATTCAAGAACTGCAGAAATTTGAAGGTATGCAGTGAGCTTTTTGCAGCTTTATTTTTTCTCTATCGTTTAGCTTTGTGAAATATTCACAATATATTCAGCTCTGAGGAGATAAGTCAGGAGTATGGACATGCTATTGAATATGGTTGCATTATGACATTAATATTTTACTGCTAATATAACAGTGTATATGTATTTTGCCCACTCCATTTATGAGGTCCAGTACCTTAATTGAAACAGTATTAATTGGCTGCCTTAATAGCTCTCAACAATGTGTGTATTAATAGTTGGTCGTGACCCTTATCACTAAGGGTACCTTATTTTCTTGCATTCTTTTTTTCTTATAGCTCTGTAGAAAGACTTCTAACTCTCTCTGAAGTTCAGTTTTGTGAAGGAGGGGTGGAACTGTTGTGATAATGGGCTTAGAACTAGAAATAGACACCTGATATTGTGATGTATAATATCTGGCTTAATGGTGCACAGTAATCAAACTTGCTGATTCTAGGAGCTGGATTCCAAAACCCCGACCTTGCCAACTTCTTAATCTCCTCCTATCTTAAGCTACCACTCTGTTCTTATTTCCGCATTTATCTCTATATCGTTCTGCCTTGCCTTTGCTTCTTTATGTGATTCTTCAAGAATCAACAGAAGTGAGAAATTTAGCTGTGGTATTTGAGATGCTGCTGAGCTGCTTCTAGAGTTGGCAGAGGAAGACATGTGCCATGTTGAAGAAAGAAGAATGTATATTTTTGCCTAGCAAAGGGTGCTAGAAGCTACTGGCTTCGGAGATAAATTTAAACCTGAACTGTGACAGACAGTGGCTGCCATCTTTCTGGATTGAAATGATAAAGTTTGTTGTCAGCTGTCTAAGAAGCTGGCAGGAATTCTATTGCACCCGGTTAATTTTATTCTTGGCTCCATATGCTTTGAGAAGTCTTACGAGTTTGACACACGAGAAAATCTGTGGAGGATAACAGAAAGGGTTGCACAAATCCTATTTGACAGAATTAGCAGTAGAATACAAGCCAATGCTATGTAAGGCAACTTTAATTACTTGAACAAACTTCATTTTGGAATTGATATTTGAACCAACGTTAAGCTATGTTCTTTGTTTTCATCTTTGAATTGCTGTTTCCTGTAGAGGTAGGTGAATTAAGTAATCTTGGTTTCAAAGCTTCCAGCTCTGTGAAAGTAGTCATGTGGACTGCTGGCTGTGCTGTTACTCTTTGCCTTTTGCAGCTGGTTATTCCTTTAACTAAAAGACAGATGTTATCCACTCTCAGGTTTCTGATCTTCCAGCTCTTTTCTTCCCTTTTTCTCTAGGTAGTGAATGTTTTAACAGTATGATCCTTTTTAGTTTTGTTTAATTGGAAGTTGTGTTAAAAAATGCTTAAACATAACTTCCTTCTTTTTGAGAGGATTTTATAAATTTCAGGTTGTCTGTGCATCTTTTGTTCATTCCTCTTTTATGTAGGTAACTCCTTGACTACAATCAGTAGTTTTTTTTTTTTCCTTAGTTGTCTTAAAACAAAAGTGGCCAAGCAGGATGGGAATGTCTGTATGACATGATGGATTAGCACAAGCATTGGAATGATGAACTTATGATATGAAAAAGAACAGTACAGCAAGCATAAATCCCAAAAGCACATAAATGTATAGAAATCATCAGAGTGAGTGATGGAGGTTATTGTGGGAGTGAGTAGCTGCACTAGCTGTGTTTTGACTGAGAGGAGCTGGTTGAGATGCTTTCAGCGTCTCAGTATGTGATAAAAAGAATGATATACTTGGTTTGTGGTACAAAAAAGAAGCAAAAGTAATAATGATATTTACTTTAGATTTTACAGCACAGCTGGAGACCTGCAAATGAGGAAGGACTGCTGAGTGTCAAAGTGCTACAAGTTCATAGCTTTCCACTGTAAATTAGTATTTTCTTCTGTCTCCATGTGGAAAAAAATATAGCAAGTGTAATTAAAGTCACTAAAAAAAAAAGGTGAAATATGCCCATGGTGCATTGTTTTTTATTAGTGGATTTGAAAATATTTCTGTTCATCACATAAAAGGAAGATGAAGAAAGGAGTTGACCTGTTAATGGAAAAGAAAAGCAAAGAACAGTTGACATGGATGCTTAATGACAATGAGGCAGTTTATCATGCCAAAGATAGGACAGATTGGATAGTTTTTTCGTGTTGGATATTTTGTCAGCCACTAGGATTCAACTCTTTTGATTGGTGTTTTTTTTTGTTGTTTAAGTGTTTAAGCATCTGATTTTGATAATTTTGGGGGGAATTATTTTGAGTGAGTTTCGAGGTAATAAATACTTTTTTTTATTCCTCTGCTTTCATCTAGAAGGATGACTGGGAATCACTGAACCAAATGGTCTCTGATATCAAGGCTGTTCTGAAAGCAGTGCCTCCTAATTTATTATGCTGGCTTATGATGTCAGAAGTCAATGTTGAGGGATGCAGAGAAGTTGAACCTTCCCACCAGTCTGCTATTACATGTTGTGCAACAGGTGGCAGCAGAGGGGCAGTCTGACAAAATGGTGTCTGACATGGAAGTGTGGGTGAAGCAAAGGTGTGCAGTTGAGTTTTTCCATATAGGGGAAAAAGACACCCACTAACATTCATCAGTGCTTGCTGAACATTTATGGAAACTGCACAGTGAGGTGGCAGGTGCTGCTTTTCAGTGGTGGGAAGAATTGGGTCAACTCTTCTGCTGCAGATTCTTATGAGCTGGTGAAAATGCATTACTAATGGTGATGACAGCTTGAAAAATAGTGTTTTGTGGCTGGGTAGGTGGTCTATCAAATAGTAGTATTGTATTCTTTGTATCTGTTGTCGTTCCCATGGAAATAAATAGGAGGCATTATTTTGGGGGTGACCTCTGTAAATAGGTAAGTTATACATAGCTAGGATGTCTATTTTGGCTGTTTTTAAGAACAAATCATATAGAATCAAGGATGGAGAAGCTCTCTAAGAGCATCTTAGTCCAACCATCAGCCTGTGCCTTTGACAGCTTTAGACCATGCCAGTCAGTGTGACATCTTCCCTTTTTTTTGAGCACCTCCAGGAACAACAATTCCACCATCTCCCTGGGCAGCCTGTTCCAGTACCTCACCTCTCTTTCTGAGAAGAATTTTTTCCTAATATCCAGCCTGAACATCCCCTGGCAAACTTAAGTCTGTTACCTCTTATCCTAACACTAGCTGCCTGGGAGAAGAGGCCAAACCTTCACCTACACAACCTCCTTTCTGGTTACTGTAGAGAGCGATAAGGTCTCCCTTGAGCCTCCTCTTTTGCAGCCTAAACAATCCCAGTTCCCTCAGCCCATCCTTCTAAGACTTGTGCTCCAGACCCTTTGCCAGCTTCATTGCCCTTCTTTGGTCAGGATTCACTGTTTCAATGTCTGTCTTGTTGTGAGAGGCCCAAAAGTGAACACAGTACTCGAGGTGCAGCCTCACCAGTGCTGAGTGCAGAAGGATGATTGCTTCCCCCGTCCTGTTGACTGCACTATTTCTATTTTCTTTCTAGCTAATCTGCCCCAGGCCTGTAGCGAGTTATGTGACCAACGTTCAGGACCTAGCACTTGGTGTTGTTGAAGCTAATACGATTGGCCTCAACCCATCAATCAGCCTGTCCAGATCCCTCTGTGGGACCTTCCTACCCTCAGGCACATTGACACTTCCTTCCCTGTTGATGTCGGCTGCAAGCTTGCTGAGGATGTACTAAAACCCCACACCCAGATCATCAATAAAGATATTAAACAGGGCTGGCCCCAGCAGCAGCCACTGAGAAACACCTCTTATGACTGGTCACCAGCTGGATTTAACTCTGTTTTCCATTACTCTCTGGGTCCAGCCATCCAGCCTGTTTTTTCAAGCGAAGAGTACACTTGTCCAAGCCATGAGCTGCCAGCTTCTCCAGGATACTGTGGGAAACAGACTCAAATGCTTTACTGAAGTCTAGGTAGATTACATCCATAGCCTTTCCCTTATCTAGTGGGCAGGTCACCTGGTCATAAAAGGAGATGAGGTGGATGAAGCAGGGCCTGCCTTTCATGAACCCACCATGTTGGCCAGGCTCGATCCCCTGGTTGTCTCTCATGTGCAGCACGATCACAGTCAAGACAATCTGCTCTATGACCTTCCCCAGTACTGAGGTCAGATGGGCCTGTAGTTTCCTATCTTGTTGAATTGGCATGATTTTCATTCTTTTTATGTGTAGTAACTATTCTGAAAGTGGAACAGTAGGTGTTTTTTGATGATGCAAATATTTTTTGACTTGTGTTACTGTAACTTTTGAATGAGTCAGCAAGAAAAATGTGATATAAATTAATGGATTCTTTTTTTGTGTCCTAACTACAGAAATATCTAAAGGTATTACAGCTGTAGTTTGGTTGAAGTGAAATTACTCTGTTTGAAATGAGTGTGTGATTGAGGAAAGCAGTTTTGTTCTGTCAAGTTGACAGGACCTATCAAAAAGTATTTTGAGGGCAGTCTGTGTTGTCTACCGTGCTTTCTGAAAGCAGCTGAAAATGATTGTGATTTTAAGAAAATATGAAAGTGATAACGAATGGAGAAGCTGTAGTTGAAAAAAGGATTAAAATCAACAAAATAGGATTCAGCAGGGAAAGCTATGATTTATTTAACTGTAGGGACCAGTGTTCCTTTGGTGAGGATCTATACAGTGAATGCTGCTGTGGGTTAACCACACAGAACAGTCAGCTAGATCCCATGCAGCTGTTCACTCATACCATCGTGTGATGGGGATAAGTATTGGGAAGTAGAATGAGAACTTGTGGGTGAGGCCAACACAATGCACATGAAGCTTTTGCTTCATTTAAGGAAAGCAAATAAGGAATCCGGTTGCAACTTCGCATTGGCAGATAAACATTTAGGTATTTGCAGGAAACCACAGTACGTCATGCATGGGGGTCACTTGGGAAAACATAAACTGTAACTCCAAACACCACTGCCCCCTCTTTTTTTCCTCTAGCTGTTACTGCTGACCAGGAATTGAGTGAAAAATCCCTGTGGTTATTGGGGCCAGCTGTCCTGTCTGTGTCCTGTCCCTAATGTTCATGCCTCAGCCTCTTTGCTGCCATCACAGTGTGAGAAATAAAAAGGAGCTTGAGTCTGTATAAGCACTGTTCTGCAACAACTAAAACATCAGTGTGTTATCAATACTGTTTTTCATCTCAAATCCAAAATATAGCTGCTTAGTCGCTATTTTGAAGAAAATTAGCTCTATTCCAGCTGAAACCAGGACAGAATGCAGACTGAATGCAAGTAAAAAGCATTGTGCTGCTACAAGGAGAAAGCAAATATATGGGATATATGCACGAAAATATAGTGAGTAAACATTCTTTTCAACTGTGCAGCTGTGAGGCTTCAGCATAGTGGCTGATTTTGAGTGTCAGGTTTCTGTATATATATGTGTGTATCATATTAAATAAGTTAGCAGCAAAAATGAAATACTTGAAAAAAAGAGTTTAAAGAATAGTCTGTTTAGTAAAGATAGTTAAAGTAAGCTGGAAACAGTATTCTGTACCTGTAAGAAGAGTAGGAGGAGTGATTTGGTGTAATTTATTTCACTCGCATTTCTTACTGTGAAGAAAATTATTCCAATTGCAAAAGCAGCAGAACAAGCAGAGGTAAGGTAATGTGGGAAATAGTAAAGGCTTTTAACTTCATTGATATTTAAAAGTATCTTTGATCCATACTTATGGTAGAAAGATGAAGAGGTGACTTCCTTTAGTAATGATCAAGCTTTAAGTTTGTGAGATTGTACAAATGAGATGGCTAGGATAGTTGAAAAGGCATTAATCTGTTATCCTTTGTCCTGCTATGCCACTGCTAATGTCAGTTTTGATGCTGAAAAGCAGTTTGCTACATTCATGGCTTTCAGGCACAAGGAAGTCTTTTTTTCTATGTGAAACAGTCCCTTTTCCAGTGTTTCATTTAAGAAACTTTAGAGTGTGTTTTCAAAGTCTTCTAATTATCTTTAGCTGCACTCTGGGCTTTGTGTGCAAGAATGAAGAGTAGGCAGCAACTTGAAGAATGTGGTTTTCCTCCTTTCTGGCACTTGAGACGACATCTGATGTTACGTCCTTAAGGAGACCTGCTAGAAGAAGGACACTGATGTACTGGAGTGAGTTCAGCAGATGGCTACCAGGGTGATGAGGGGTTGAACTGCATGATACACAAGAGGTTATTCTGAAGAAGAGAAGACAGAGGGGAGTTCTCACTGATGTCTTCAGTGGCCGGATGGGTGGGTGACTGGGATAACAAACATGACTCCTCATAGCTAGAAGCCACGGGGCAACAGACAGATTGGAATGGGAGATGTTTCAGTAAGATGTAGAGAAAGACTTTGTACTGTAAGAGTAGTCAAAGGGTGGAATGGAGTGACCAAAGTGGCCAATTAAGACTATTTTCTCAATGTTAGTTAGCTCCCTCTTTTTCAGTATTTGAATAAGTTCTGATTAGTAGATTATGATTTCCATTGAATTTTGGTCTGGTTTCTCTAGGGTACTGGATAGCATCTTCCAGAGAAGGTCTGTAGGCATCTGTTAATCTGCAGAAGTAGCTGAATTTGATGCTTGATAGAACAAATTTTGAAAACTTCTGGTAAAAGAGTATTATGAGTCCTGGTATGTTTTTCAGTTAATCTATGAATGATTTGTATGGCATGGTTGATAAAGTACTAAAGAGCAGTAGAATTGTATATTTTACTTTTCCAAGTGGAAAAAAAATGATACACCAGAGCTTCAGATCTTAACTGTTTATCATTTTGTCCAGTAAAAGGCATTCTCTTTGTGTAAAGACTGCCTTGCTTCTATCTTTAGACTGTGGTGGCTAGAATAACACTTTTGAAACCTTAGAAGTACTTTTTTCACCTTGAGCTGTCTGACGCTTCCGCAATTTGTCATGATGGGGACTGGAGAAACCTAGAAATTGATTATGAAATGGTATTTTTGTCCTTTCATTTCAAAAGAAGTTATGTTAAGATGATAGGTATAGCTGAAGTTGCATCTTTCTCTGATAGAGAACCTTGAAAAAATGAAAAGCTTCTCTGCCATCTCTGACGGCAGCTGTTGGTCTCCTGTCTTATTTCCTGCTGCTCTGGGCTGGGATCCTTTAATATGTGGTGCTCTTGGGGGGTGGGGGGGTGGGGAGAGGGAGAGGGGAACACTTCTGACCTTATTCTCAAGTGAAGCAGTGTTGGGATGCATGAAATCCATACGGTCATAATACAAACACACCTTCATAGACCTGAGGAAAGTATGGGGTTAGAATGGATATACTGAGGTTGAAGGAAAAAGTGCCTTTTGCTAAGACTTGTTTTTGAATGGGAGATTGTTCCGAGTGAAGAACGAGTCCAGAGGATGAGTTCAGGTTTCTTTGCTGATGACATTCCCTTCTGATGTTTCCACAGGAGCTGTGCCTAAAAACTGCCTGTCAGATGTGCACTGGAGTTTTCCATGTGCGATAGGAATTGATAGTCAGCTTTTCTTCATGGTTTCCCTTATTTCAAAGCAATAAGTTTCTTTGCTGAAACTTGTTTTCGTTTCTTACTCAGTAGAAATGTTAGAGGATTGCTTTTCTGGAGAGGCTCATTTTATTGAGGCTTTTGTCTGAATATTCAGTTTAATTCATGTTAGCAGTGTTAAATACAGTTGGTGTTACAGTCTGAAGCTGCTTTCTCTACCATTTGGGGAGAAGAAAAATGAACACAAAGTTTTCTGTTAGTAAATTATGTAGGCTTGTTATGAAAGTGTTGTTATTGCATTTTCAGCAATATAGTTGGTGTGCAGTAAAAGTAATAATGGCCTTTAATTAAAATTCTTTTCTGACATAATGTTTCACTTCAAAACAAAATGATTTAATTTCTTACAAATAGGGCACTCAAAATGTGTATTCGGCAGAAACTTTTGTACTGCAGGCACAAAGCAAGTTTTCAGGACTGCTCAATAGTTATTTCAAAATGTAAACTGTGTAGGTACCAAGGCTTTTTCTTCAAGAGTTGCCTGAATGAATTGTAAACCTATTTCAAATATATTAATGAGATATTGAATCACTTCTACATTGTGATTCAGCATCCAGGAACATTAGTTTGAAAGTTAGTTTAGAAAAACAAACAATAACAGCAAACACCCAAAGTTACAAACTTGTTTTAAACCTACACTTAAAAAAGAAGAAAAATGTATGCTGAATGAAAATCAGATACTAAACTCCAAAAGGAAATGTATTTTGTAATCCTTAGTGCTAGGTAAGCCTTAAATCTCATATAAGGACATTTAGAATAGTAAGGATGATGGAAATGGACTGGTAGGCTGTAAACTTGAAAGTGTTGGCAGAAAAAGGGAGAATAAGATATGTGAGAGCCTTGACTTTTCCCGTTATATGAACGGCTTGGAAATGACAAAACATTTTGCATGATGTTTTGTGGAGAGAGAAAATACTTTTTGAATACTTTACTGAGGTCCTATATCGCTCGCTCCGTAAAACAGCTCTGTTAGTTTGTTTAGAAAATAGTTGGTTGCAGTTACTGACTTCACCCTGTAAAAATAGGTGAGAATTACCTGACCTACTGGTATACTACTTCTGTAAAACCTACGGAGTAATATTTAAGATGCAGTTGTTTAGAAGTTATAAAGTAGTTTATTTTCTGCAAAATCGCATAATCCTGTTTAGCTTTGTGTTCTGTCTCTTTGGGATGACCTAGAACAAGGAAAATGCCTGCACCAGTGTCACATAGAATTATCTTAAACAGTAAAGAGAAGGTAGAGTTGCACTCTTAATGTCTTGGAAAATTAATTGTAAATCTGATGCTATCTGGGGATTATGGAACATTTACTGTTAAGAATAGAGGCACAATTTTCATCTTCATAGCATCACAGAATCCTGGTTACTCCTGTGTACTTTGTAATGCAACAATGCTTCACTTACTGCTGTTGTAAATGTTAGAAAAATTGTAATCACAAAACTCCTAGCTAAAGGCCTGTGAATTTGCAGTTTGATTTCTTGGAGATGACTTTCTTCTTTCTCTGCTTTTAATTACGCTTTGTACTTACACTAGATTCATTTAAAATTTTTGACTTTCAGTAATTGATTAAAGTTTACTTAAATGCATGTGCTCGTTGTTGAACTTCATTTAATATTTCAAATATTCTCTACAATTCCTTTTTAGAAAAGATTACAAAAAGAACTATTGGCATTGCAAAATGATCCGCCTCCCGGAATGACTCTAAATGAAAAGAGCGTACAAAACTCAATTACACAGTAAGTACATAGTATATATACTATTTATGTGTATACACTGTTCAGTTTTTGTTACCAAGCTGAAAAATGTAAGTAATCAAAATCCTACCAGGTAACATTCTGAACTTCTGTTTTTTATCTAGGGAATAAAACATTTTTCTAATTAATGAGTGTATTTCTGCAATGTGCTGGGTAATCTCAGGAACCAGCATAGTGAATTCATGAAATTCATATTAGGCATGCTACTGTTTAACAACATGGCAATTGATGTAAACTCTTCTTGGTTTGCAGTAAAGTAATTTAAGAAACTCTTGCACTGCTAGCCTGTGAGACTCCTCTAAATTTCATCAAAGAACAGAGCTGGTTTATATTTTTTTACATTATTTAGACTCTGTTTCATAGTAATTAATTTCCATCCATATTTTCTAAATGAAGTAGAGAAAGCTTCTTTAAAAGCAGAGTTGCTGAAGTTCATTTTTTGCACTGTTTTCCTTGCTGTGGTTTTATGTGTGATTAGTAAAACTGAACCAGGTGTGGTTAAGTATTCTCTGCATTTCATTGAAGTCAACAAATGTTTTCATTGTATTAAAATTCTTCCAACTGTCTGAAATTCAAAGACTTACTCTTAACATTTTTGGATAATTTTGTCAAGTTTTTCTTAGCTTAATTTTAGGGAAATGTTAGATTTTTGCATCCACTAAGATTTTCTATGAGTGTGAATTTCAGGCTGTTTTCTGCAATATGTGTGTCATTGATTGATGGATCGATTTCAAAACCAAACATGGAGCTGCCTAGTTGAAGACGCTTCACATTTGAATTTCTGGTGATGGCACACAGACTGTGCTACGTGAGGTTTTATACAACTGTTGCTTTTTAATGTTCCTGCTTTTTGTGATGCTTGATGCAGATGAATATTACTGAAACAAATTGAAATAGTGCATTCTAGAATTTGTTACTAATAACAAGCTGCTGTACAATTCATGAATTGCAAGTTTTGTTTCTTGCTTTTCTTCGTCATTTTCTTCAGAAAAAAAGGTAAACATTTTACTTCTCAAAGAAAACTCAACTTCTCTAAAGAGAAATAGTGACTAAAGTAATTTTACAGAAAATGAAGAGTTGTAAAAAGAAAAGCTTGGTTTTTTATGTTCGTAGTTTTCCATTATTCTAAGGGTATCTTTGTTACTAGAGTGCTGCTACGTTGTGAGGTTTTTTTTGCTACATGCAATTTTTATACCTTTCAATACATTACAAATAGAAACTTCCTGTTTACGGTTGTGCTGTTTTTTTTTTTCAAATTGTTGCTGAGTAAAAAACTTCCTGTCATTATATGTTTGGTTTTTTTTTTTGCCCTTTAAGGGTTTTCAATGCCAAGTAGAATGTTTTGAGATAATTAATCAAATTGCAGTTAGAGCTGGTACAGTATGGATTTGTACTCACTTGGGTTTGAAAGGAATTGAATCAATTAATTGAAGCCCATAATGTAACTGGGTCATTTTAAACCCAGTTTAATCAGTTTCTTTTTAATACACATTAATTAGAAGTTTGGCTTAAGCAAAACAAACCAAAAAGATTAAAAAAAAAAAACAAAAAAAAAACAGTAATACCTCAATCATAAAAAGAGCCGTGTTTGGAGAGAATTATCTTCTACTTTGTAAGTGAAACTAGTTCAAAAACTTGAAAGTGGAGATTCTGGATCACAAGAACCAGTAAAGCTGCATAGCTTTAAAGATGCAGCCCGTCTATAAATGTAAAGCAGAATGTATAGCAAGAGGTAAGTAGTCTCAACTGCAACTAGGATAAATCATTACAGAATATCCTGAGTTGGAAGGGATCCATGAGACTCATTGAGTCCATCTCCTGGGTCAAGGCAAGACCATCCGAAATTAAAACTGTCTAAGAGTATTGTCCAAGCGCTTCTTGAAGGCCATGGCCATTGCCCTGAGGAGCCAGATCTAGGATCTGACCACCCTTTGGGGAAGAACCTTTTCTTAATACTCAATCTGATGCGGCTTCATGCCATTCTCTTTTGTACAGTCACTGTCACCAACCAGAGTCAGCACCACTCCCTTTGCTCCCCTCGTGAGAAGCTGTACGCTGTCACGGTGCTTCCCTTCAGCTTCCTCTTCTCTGGGCTAAACAGACTCAGTGGCCTCAGCTATTCTTGGCATGTTTTGCCCTCTAGGCTCTTTACCATCTTCATAAATCCTCCTTTGGATACAGTATAATACCTTTATGTCCTTATGTTGTGACACCCCAAACTGTACACTGTGTTTAAGGTGAGGCCACACCAGTGCAGAGCAGGACAGTCCTTTCCCTTGATGTTCTAACAGTGCTGGGCCTGATGCACTGCAGGGTATGGATGGTTCCTTTGGCTATCAGAGCACACTGCTGATTTGGATTCAACTTGATGACAACCAGAATGGCTTTCTACAAAGCTGTTCTCCAGTCTCTTGTCCCCTGAGTCTCTACATATACGTGGAGTTACCCATCCCAACTGCAGAATTCAGCACTTGTTCTTTTTAAACTTCATGTGATCATCCAGCTCTATGATTTGCCAAGATCTCTTTGCAAGGCTTTTTTTTTTTTTTTACTCTGAGAATCCTGCATTCAGATCAGTTATAAAAACTCTGAAGAGAGCAGGCTCTAAAATTGAGCCATGTGGAACTCCGGTAGTGACTGCCAGCCTGATATAACTCCATTTACTATAGCCCTTTGAGCCTGACCTGTGAACCAGTTGTTTACTTGTCATACTGTGTACTTCTCTAGCTGGATGCTGGACGTTTTGCCCTGAAGGCTACTGTAAGTGCTAGAAATTTTTCTGAAATTAAAAAAAAAAAAGCAAAAAACCTCACATTGACTAGTTTACCTTGATCAGCTATGTGGACAACCTTGGTGTAAATGGCAATTAAGTTAGTGAAGAAGGGGTTGCACGTAATGAACTAATGACTGCATTATTTCAAGTATTTTTCAGTGACTTCCAGAATAATTTTCTATATTGTTTACAAGGCACTAAAGTGAGAATGACTGTCCTGTAATTACCAGGACATATTTATTGCCCTTCTTGAAAATTAAAACATTTGCTAACTTCCAGCCAGCTGAAACCTCTCCAGATTTCTAAGACCATTGAGGAATAATTGAGAGAGATTTTATGGTGAGCTCTATGAATCCCCTCACACTCCACATATTTTCATATATCCAACTGGAATGGCAGATCCTGCACAAGTTCAGAGTTGGCTGGGAGTTTCTTTCCTCTAGCTCACCTCTGGAACCCCCAGAGTTCTATCATCAGTATTGAAGACAGGCAAAAAAAGGCATTGTGTGTTTCTCCTTTATGAACATTCCTGTTTGTGAGGTGACTTAACTTGTCAAGTAATGAGCCAGTGTTTGCTGGCGCTCTTTTTGCTGTTTAAAAAGCGCCTTAATTCTAATGTCAGTACACTTTCTTTTTCCACCTAAGGTTGTGAAGAAGATCCCTGCTCAGCCAGGCCAGCCTTAATCTCCTCTTGCTTGATTTCTGACTCATGGGAATTCCCTTGCTCCTTTGCTCTTAAGATATGGCTCTTAAAAGTGGCCAGCAGTGATGGATACCAACATCTTCAAAAACAGATTCCTGCAGCATCTTGCAGAGTAGTTCCCTGAGCAGCCTGCACTCTGCTCTTCCAATATTCAGTGCTGAAGTTTTGATGGCAGTTTTCCTGTAACCAAAGATTTGAAACTCAGCTGCTTTGTGGTCGCTGTGGCCAAAGATGGCTTCTGATTGTCAATTCACTGGCAAGATTGTCTCTGTTTACAAGTAACAAATCTAGGAGGGCACCTTTCCTAGTAAGCTCCCTTAGTAATCTCCTGAGCCTATTTATATCAGTTATATGATATTCCCAGTTAAAGCTGGGAATTAGAAGTCGTCCATAAAGACAAGGGCAGCTGTTCTAGAAATATCCATTAATTCACTGTAAAGTCATTCATTGGTGTTGTCATCCTGGTTGGATGATCTATAATAGGTTCCTGCAACAATATCTATTTTATTTGCTTTCCCCCTAATCCTCACTCTGAGACACTCAACCGCATAATTGCCAACTGTAAATGCCATACAGTCCAATTCTGTTACATACAGTGTCACCCCTTGCTTCACCTGCAATTTAAGGGCTCTTCCCCATTACAGCCATTACCATATTACTTTTTTTCTTCCTGAGGAGGATGACAGCAATTCTGTAGAGAAACAATTTTTCTAAAACTAAAGTAATTTTAATGCAGTAGAGAAGATGATGAGGGATGGTGCTGGAAGTGATACTGTTTAATGTCTTCATAGGTAACATGGACAGTTTACCCTCACAAAGTCTTCAGATGACTCCAAGCTGAGTGGTGCGGTTGACATGCTAGAGGGAAGGGATGCCATCCAGAGGGATCTGGACAGGCTTGAGAATTGAGCCCATGCCAACCTCATGAAATTCAACAGGGCTAAGTGTGAAGTTCTGCACCTGGATCAGGGCAATACCAAGCACAAATACAGGCTGAGCAGATAATGTTTTGAAAGCAGCATTGAGGAGAAAGATTTGAGGGTGTGGAGTGATGAAAGACTTAAAATGAACCAACAAAATGCACTTGCAGCCCATAAGGCCAACCATATCCTGGGTTGCATCAAGAAATGTGTGACTGACAGGTTGAGGAAGATGATTCTGCCCTTCTACTCTGCTCTTTGAGACCCCACCTGGAGTATTGTGTTCAGTTCTGGACCCCTCAACACAAGAAAGACGTTGAGCAGTTGGAGTGGGTCCAGAGGAGAGTAATAAAGTTGATCAGAGGGCTGGAGCACCTCCCTTCCAAGGACAGTCTGAGAGAGTTAGGGCTCTTCAACCTAGAGAAGAAGGCTCAGGGGGAACTTTCTAGCAGCCTTCCAGTACCTGAAGGGAGTCTGCAGGAAGGCTGAGGAGGCACTTCTGATAAGGGCATTTAGCAACAGAATGGGGGGGAAATGGCTTTAAACTGGAAGAGGGTAGGTTTAGACTAGATGTTAGGAAAAAATTCTTTACTGTGAGGGTTGTGAGACACTGAAACAGTGAGGTTGTGGATGCCCCTATCCTGGAGACATTCATGCCCAGGCTGGTTGTGGTTTTGAGCAGCCTGGTCTAGAGGGAGGTGTCCCTGTCTATAGCATGGCGTTGAAATCAGATGATCTTAAATATCTCTTCCAACTCAAACCATTCTGTGATTAGTGTGCACCACTTAAATACAGGGATAGCTTGTATGATGGCATTATGGAGAGAGGTTGGGAGTAGTATCATCAGAAGTTTCAGCTGAAATAGACCTTGTTCTTTGAATGCATTTCTGTTCTGAAAAATGTCATTTGTCTGACTTGCAACTGATGTAAACGTTCTTATCTGAGTTTTTGTAGTCTCTTGCTAAATTTTTACGTTACTTTATCCCTCAGATGTGTGAAATTCTGTCAATGAAAGACAAAAATGGGGAAAACAGCTCTACAAAGGATGGTATTAAATGATCAGCAGAAATCTGAAGTGATGGAATTGACAGAGCAAGGTGTTGCTATTTGTCATGAACACTGCACAGAATCATATTTTTGCCTAAATTAAAATAAATATAAATATATATATCAGTTTATTCCATGTTGTGATGGAAGGATCAGGTCCAGAAGAGAAGTACATCTTCATTACAGTTGCAAGTCATCCATTTTCTACTTTTAATTTTCTATGACCTTTTCATTTTTATGCTGTTAACCTTTACAGTTTTACGGTTTCCTTGTGTGTCAGATTATGTAGCATTTCATTTCTGACTTCTTCACAAATGCTCAGGAGCATCATTCCTTCTCGCCATGGGGATGCAGATTTTATTTTAATAAACTGTATTTATGATATCCTTGCCAGAAAGACAGAAACAACATGAAAGGAGAATGCCCACTACTCTGTTTTATTCCAAGCCTGTTTTTATGTAGGAATAGTCTTTGGAAGTCTTCTATGTCAGCTGTGGCTCATGTAGCAGGGAATTGATGAGTATGCGATGAGTTCAAGTCATCATAGTTTGCAGTGCTATGGCAGTGCCTGTAAATGAAATACCAAGTTTGATTATTTCAAATGTGGGCTTGAGGCATTATTCACTTCTGTAATAGTTATTCTAACAGAGAGTTTGGAAGATTGGCTGCATGGTGTTTGATTTTATTTGTCCTGTGCTTCAGGAGTAAAATAATAAGTAAAATAATAATTTGGTAGTCCATAATACTGTTTTTTGCTCCATTCTTAGGTGGATTGTAGACATGGAAGGTGCTCCAGGAACGCTATACGAGGGGGAGAAATTTCAACTTCTGTTTAAGTTCAGTAGCCGATATCCTTTTGACTCACCTCAGGTATCTGCTTTCTTCCTTCCTACTTAATTTTACCCCTAAGCAATAGTTGTGTGGCACATGCTGAATATTAATGCTATTTGTATGTCCTAATGTGAGGTTTAGTTGTTTCTAGAAAAAAAAATGTATCTGCACAATATGTTTAACATAAATTGAAACAAATCTTCAGTGAAGTGTAGTGCCTACTGCAGTCCACTTGGTTTTATGGAACGTGAAAAAACAATGTACACCTGAGGTTTCTTTATTTATATACTGTGAAAGAGCAACACTATAGTAGGAGGGTTCTTTTTGCTGCAGCACAGCCGTGATCAACAATTCTTCTGTTTCCTCTTTAGCTTCTAGTTACTTTTTAAACCTCTTTCACCTACTGCCATTATTAATATGGCTGGCAAAATACTGTTAATGTGGTAGGAATTCTCATAAATACCTGGCATTTCTGGCAGGTCTGCAAATCTAGTGGTTATAATTGAAGTGTGAGCTACTGCTTTTATGGTAACATTAAGTACTGGAGGGGCAGCATTACTACTAGGGTGCAGAATGAGCTCTGTACATCCATCTGTCCATTACCTGAGAGGAATGTTACAAATCATGGCTTGTAGGAGGAAAGTAGGTGTTCAGTTACCACTTCGGCTCTCCTGAGAATGAAAGGAGAAATTAGAGTGCTTTAGTTCTGGCCCTGTTTCAGCTCAAAGTTTGAAGAGTCATCTCTGCTTTTCTCTTGGTTGTTGAAGCTCCAGCAAGGAGCTGCGGCAGCCACTTAAACTGTAAAAATACGTATCTTTAAGTATTAAGGTAAAAAGTAAGAAATGCTGACTCTTTAGTCTCAGGTTTTAAGGAACAAATTGGCACATTCCATTCCCATCTGCATTTTATCAGGTTTGCAGTAAACTACTCGTAAGTGATCCACAAGGCCCACTTTGTTTTGATTCCAAGTAGGTACTGTTTGTACTCAGTATCCAACACGTAAAAAAAAATATTGTAAGAAAGTAATCTAGATCAGTACACATAGACAAGTGTAGCTATTTCTTTGTAAGCATAAAAGGCAACTAAGAATTTAAGTACTGGACATTTAGTTGTAATGGCTAGAATTTCCGTGTGCTGCTGTACAATAATTTCATTCTCTGTTTTAAAGCTCCTGATGTATAATTTTTTCTCCTATAAGTCTACTTCCTTTGAATTGACAATTTATGTTTCTGCTGTTTAATCACTTGATTGTTTTCTGCCTTAACTGAATGTTGTCTGTTATAGTGTGCATGCTTTTACTTACTAGTGTGCCTAGTCCTGGTTTTCCTGTAAAATGGAAACATTAGTTAGAAATTAAATACATTACAAAGGTAAGCTTTTCAGTGCATAAAAAATACCAGATAAAGATCATTCTGCATCCACTTTTTTCTGCTGCCATAAAGAAAAATGCATGCCATTTGGCAAATAGTTGAGCTTTCTCACCTCAGGTTCGTTTGTGATTAAGGTGAAACTTCTTTCTGGTAGTCAGTAATGCGATGGGGTGTGTGAACATGCACATGAACTTAGAAAATCTTAAGATGATGTTGTGATTTGAGTGGTAGAGATTTATTATGTCATTTTATAAAAGATTACAGTGCTTATGTTGGGTAAGGAGCTCAGGAGGATAATGCTGCTGTGAGGATTTTGATTTTTTTACTCCCTTTTCATTGGTCCTGAGCTGACCTCGTGTTTTTGTCAAACTTACTGTAAGAGCAGTAATTGTCAAAATTGATTTTCTAACCTTTATTATCCTTAAATAGAGGGGAGTTGAGATTCTCAGTGCTGTTCTCTGTTGTTTGCTTTTGTTAAATAAAAGTAAATCCCACTCAAATAACGATTTAAAATATTTCCTATGTGATAATGTACTATGGTTGTAAAGAGTTCTTTATGTTATAGCTAATAGAATTAATGTGTTTAACTCTTCTTGAGTTGTCCAGAATTTATGTCCTATTGTGTCCATAGAAATACTAATTTGTGAATCTAACCTTCTGGGTATGCAGCTGTTTTCCTTAGGATGTAAAAGACTGAGGTTGCAAGATTTAAAAACTTCAGTTAGATAGATTTGTTGCTTTTATATTCTTTTTGTTTTGTAGCTATTCATAGGAAAAAACTGCATTTAGCCATTTGCGCAACTTCACTTTCACTAGCTAACAAGGCTTCTGTCATTTCATTTTACATTTTGATGAATAGCTCAAAAGATGAATGAATATAATATGGTATATTGTATTATTTATTGGAAATGAAAATGTCAGAACCCACTTTTTTTTTTTTACAAAAGCCGTGTAGTTTTATTTAAAAGTTGGATGTTATACATGTGTGTATTTTTTTTTTTAGGTCATGTTTACTGGTGACAATATTCCTGTTCATCCACATGTTTATAGCAATGGTCATATCTGCTTGTCCATTCTAACAGAAGACTGGTCTCCAGCTCTCTCAGTGCAATCTGTTTGTCTTAGCATTATTAGCATGCTTTCCAGCTGCAAAGAAAAGGTATGAGGTTTTTTTGTCATAGAGTCACTGGCTTGGGTTGGAAGGGACCTTAAAGATCATGTAGTTCCAGTCAGCTTGTGATGGGCAGGATTGCCACCGCCTGCTGATTTAAGCACCATTGGAGTAGAATAAGTGAAAATTATTAGTTTTCTACTTTGTGAAGTAAGATTTTTTTGTTTCTGAAATTCTAAAATAGGCAAACTTGCTACATCTAGATTTCTGTTATTTAAAAGTATTAAGCTAGAACTGCAAACTAAATAGTACAGTAAGTACTTTGTAACTTTGTTTTATGGTAATCTGTTTGTATGGCTTTTTTGGAGAAGCGTAAATAGCATGCTTCTACTTGTACCAAGTCATTACATTATATTAACACGTAAAGTTAAATTCTTGCAATTCTATTAAAATTGTTTGTCTCTAAAGGCAACTCAAAACAACTGACGAAATGTCTTTTTTGTAGATGTCTAAGTTGTACTATTTTATTGACCTTGATCACTTTTATTTCAGAAAAGTAAATGATCCTAACCTGCATTTTGATCATAAATGAGTGATGCTCAGACTTTTACAAGAAAAAAGGTTGCTCTTTTACTTCTGACTGTTAGTTTTGGAGTGGAATTTCTGTGGAGGTTAATTTGGTCAGAGCTTGTACATATAGAATCATAGAATCACTCAGGTTGGAAAAGACCATAAGATCATCGAGTCCAACCATGACCTAACCGTACTACCCTAACTAACAACGCTCTGCTAAATCACGTCCCTGAGCACCACATCTAAATGGTTTTTAAACACATCCAGGGATGGTGACTCAACCACCTCCCTGGGAAGCCTATTCCAGTGCTTAACAACCCTTTCTGTAAAGAAGTGTTTCCTGATATCCAACTTAAACTTACCCTGATGCAACTTGAGGCCATTTCCCCTCATCCTGTCACCTGTCACCAGTGAGAAGAGACCAACCCCGCTCTCGCTGTCAGCACCTTTCAGGTACTGGAAGAGAGTAATAAGGTCTCCCCTCAGCCTCCTTTTCCACAGACTGAACAGCCTCAGTTCCTTCAGTCTCTCCTAATAGGGCATGTTCTCCAAGCCCTTCACAAGCCTTGTTGCCTTTCTTTGGACCTGCTCCAGCACCTCAGCACTTCTGTACTGAGGTGCCCCAAACTGAACACAGTACTCGAGGGGAGGCCTCACCAGTGCCAAAGTGCAGGGGCAGATATGTGCTTTCCCAGCATGCATATTCAACATATCCCAGTTGGTCCTAGTCATGTGATTTTGGTAGGAAAATACCTCTCAAATTGCTTTGTTATATCATCTGCCTCTGAGTTTGCCCAGTGAAACCAAATGAACCAAAGATCATTTTTTTACCCATTCTAAGCTGGGATTTATGGGTGTGAACTGGACCTAATATATAACAATTAGATAAAAAACTAGAAAGGAATTTCTCTTTTATTTTTTTTAATCAAAAGCTGTTCCTTTTTCATGGGCTATCCTCTTTACTTATTCTTCCTAATACCCACATATTCCTACCCCAACCTTTCTCTAGGCTATTTGGAATTTATCATGGGATCTTTGCTTGGATTATCTGCAGTAAAAGCCATTACCTAGGTTTTTCTTGTAAGATGACTATCCCTGTTTGCTGCCTTACTTTCACTATATTCATATAACCTTTCATGAACTTCTTAAATAGTTCATGTATTTATTATGTGGGGATTGTTTGATTATTTGTAGGTCTTTTCTTCTGTTGCAGAGGCGACCTCCAGATAACTCATTTTATGTAAGAACATGTAACAAGAATCCAAAGAAAACAAAATGGTGGTATCATGGTAAGTATTTCACTAGGACCAGGAATTTTGAAGACAATTCAAATGTGGTAATGAAAGATAAATGTATTGAAAGTCTTAAACTCATTAATTTCAAAAGTTTACAAAATCCCGTTTCTTGGATCCTTGATGTGAATTCTGTGAATTTCTGTGTATCTTATTTTAATAATTCCCAACTGAAATTTAAACAGCACAGATTCGTATGTTTTAAATTGTTGGGCTAAATTTGAATAATAGTTCTTGTAAATTGTCTCAATCCACGACAGGTCTTAAGTTTTAGGTGTAGAAAATCCTTAATTAAAGTAAGTGTAGTTCTTTTTTTCTCTTATTGCCAGTAACGCTTTTAAGGCTTTCACTGCAGTAGAAATACATTTACATGTTTCTAACAACCACACATTTTCAGCTAATTCTGCTATCTGTCAGAATTTTCTGCGTAGACAGTTGGGTGACTTAAAGACTCTTAGGAACTTATAGTTAGAAGTGTAATAATAAGATTTTACATGTACATGATAAATGTTGATGTACTAGAATTGCTTTTTATAATACTACAGTGTCTGTAGTGCTAGTGTTGTTTTCTTGTTGTTTTTTTCCTTGCCATCTGCTCTCTATCTGACTTTATGCTGTGTGATTTCTTTCTTCTGCTTTAGCATTTGTCATCTTCTTCCCAGAGCTAGGTTTGGCTGTATGTACTAGTTGTGTCTGGTCCAGAAAAGAAAGCAAGGCAGGATGGGAGGGACAGAGGCTATGCTTTCCTTTTGTCTTGTTGGCCAGTATGTTCTTGGATTTCGCTGGGAAAATGCTACCAAATAGTCATTGGGAAAGAGCAGAAAATGCTGTATGCTTAGATGATGCAGGGAGGAGCTGGTCTTACCTTTAACTGAAGCATCCATCATAAGACATTCATTTTTCTGCTGTCTCCCCACCCGATGGAATGTTCTGTTTTGTATGTGAAGTGAGGTCAGGTAGTTTGAGATAGCAGGACTGAAGACACGATGCTGCTTTTGTGCGTAAATGCTCAGAAACCCAGACGTACCTTAACAGTAAATATTTGAGTTTCATAATACTTGCTGATGCCCATGGTTTTTTGATAAATGGAAGTGGAACAGAATGAAACTGTGTTACTCGTGATAGTCTAAAACAAGTTGATTTCAATCACAGTAAGGCCAGTGCTGTATGTCGTAGGGTGTTTAAGTATTTAAGAAACTTAAGATAGCTTATCATATGGTTGTAAATAATGCCATTTATGAAATTGACTCCAATAATAATTATACTCTTTCTCTGCAAGGATAATAGGCTGGATTTTTCATCTTCACTAGATTGTTCAGTATTCACTTTCTCTTCTTTTTTTGTTTTTCACTCTTTCAGTGTCTTTGTTTAATTATTTTGAGTTTGCTTTCTCTTTATTGGCAATTTTAGAAATTTTTGTATTTACTATTTTAATTTTGTTTTTACTTGCTAGTTAATTCTAAAGAGAAATGAAATTAAGTTTCATTTATTTGGCTTTATGTTATAGTTAAAATAAGTCCTGTTTACTTTGCATTGGTACTACGGCCATCTCCTTTTGTTTGGGAACTGGAGTTCTCTCAAGTAGAACAGATACTACTTTTGTTTCTTATTCATGTAATTTGAGTTAAGTAAGCAAAAGATCAAGTAAGCATGGAAAAAAAATGTGGCTATTTGACTCTGAAAGTTACTATATAATTGTGACCCAGAAAGAAAATCAAGCTGCTTGTATTCTGTTGAACAAATCATTTAGTTACTTCAAAGTAGTTATTCAGTAGTTGTTTTCTGAAAGTCAGAGAACCTTCTAAGTTAGAGTAATCTGGAAAAGCAACCAAAGAGATGAGAAAACAAGTCAGTTCATTTAAATAACTTATTATTTTGCTTCATAATATTTTCATTTGTTTTTACTTCCTTTTTAGCTATTAATTACAAAGGAGATCATAATTAAAATATTATTGTGCTTCCAATCCTCTTAAATTCTTAAATTAAAAAAGTAAAATCTGCTGATGTCTGTTAGATAAAAGTTGTCATTTCATCCCTGACTCAACAAAGCAACTTATTCCATAAACAGTTATAGATTCTTATTTGTTACAAACTCAGTATTCTCAAAGGCCCTCTTTTAAAACCTGCTTCGTCTTACTAATGATCTCTTTAACAACTAAAAAAAGTTCTAGGTTATCTACCATACTCAACACCTCCTTCAACTGTACACCGAATTTCACATTGACTTTCTCAGAGTTGTTTGTGCTGTGTCAAAGACAAAGGAGGATCTTCCACATAAGGTTTTCTTAGCCAAGTTAGGCTGAAATTGGTTTCATAAAGCTGGTGTTCTTTTGTGTTGTTAAGAAGTAGAATTTTATGGGGAAAAAAGTATGTGGAAGTGATGATTGTTTTCAGTTAGCACTTCCTTACTGCTTTTGGCTTTTGATTTTATTTTTTTTAGGAGGTGTTTTCCCTGATACTTCTAAACTTTTAGTATGCTGTTTAAACACCTCTTCTATCTCTTGCATTCTTATCCATTTTTTTCCTTACATGTACAACTTTTTTGTTCCTTGCCCTCTTAATAAAACAAAGGCTCTTTTCTTTTTTTCCTCATATGTAATAGTATTGAGGATGTAGTGTTTTCCCAGTGAGAATGTAGAACTGTTTGCTGCTACTTCTCTTTTTACTGTTCATGGATTTAGTAATGTATGCTGTTTGTATGGCTACCTTTTCTGTGTGTGTGAGATTACAAGAAAATGCATTAATGACTGGACAGTAAGTTTGCTTTCTGTTTACAAGCTTAATATCTCCTGTTACCAGTTGCAAATATCCAACATGTTGATATGTGGAATGAAAGGTTTAAATGGGTAAGTTTCCTCAGGCAAATATTTATATTTAATATTTAAAAGTGTAGTGCAGAAACGTCTGGTGCAGTATTCTCTTTTTTAATAGGTCCAGTCACAGTACTTAAAATTCAGTGAATATAAATATTTTCACACTTAAAGTTTTAGTGTTACAGGAGTGATCTATTGCTTTTGCGTGGTTTGATCAGCTATAGTTTGTGTTGATTCTTGAGAAACATAAAAAAAGTGTTAAGATGGGAGGCATCTGGATAAACCAACTCTGCTGATACTTACCAATTCCTTCTGAAAGGATTTCTCAGTTTCATAAATGGATGTAGAACTGCTTTTACTTCAAGGAGGGCAAAATGTTAAGCATATTTGGTATTTCCTTTTCCTTGTGTTTGACTTTCTAAATATTGAATGTACTAATTATTGTCCTTTTAATTGAGTGCTTGCCAATACTAACACACTTAATGTGTGGATAGTAGTTTGGAAATTTTATATTTTATACTCTCATCTCTTTTTCTTGAGTCATTATTGAACAAAGTTGTGAACTTATTCATTTGGTGTGTTTTCACTGCGTCTTAATTTCTATGCCAGGAATTGCTTATGCATACATCTCCTTGGTAATTCGGACTTAGTATTTACGGCGAATGTATAAACATTCTTTTTTTTTTTATCTTATTTTAAAGATGACACATGTTGATGCCACCATTTTGTGATCCTCGTAGCAGAAGATAGTCCTACTGAGAAAACGAGCACTTTGATCATTCAGTCTTTGAACTTTAACCTTTGACTGGAAGTGACCTATAGGCAAAGAAGACTACTTCCTTTGACTGCATTTTTACTAGTGTGCATTCTGGGCGCATGTTGATCGCTGGTTTAGTCCATGCAACTGACATGCTTTTATTAGTCATACAGTATTAATGCAGGTGTCCAGAAATGTCAGAATAATTCCATTATTTTTATTTTAAGCTTTTGGAAGAATTCCAGGTCTTCATGTATTGTGCAATAACACTGAACTCCTTTGCGGTTTTGGTGCATCCATTGCCGGCAATGGACATTGTACCAGGGAAAGGTTTTGCTCCTGCCACAAAAAGATTGATGCATAATACAGCTTGGGAAAGTTTCAGATATTTGAATTATAAGCAAGGGTTCTACCTGTACCTTAAAAGCCACCCCATTCTTTTGTATTTGGATTCTATGCACTGTGATCACAAAACTAGCAGCATGAGTTAACATGCTTAGCTGAAGGACTGTAATAAGATCATTGCATATTTATTAAATTGTTTGTCTGCTGTCAAATTGTTTTGACGTGGAAGGTTTTTCAAGTGACATTGGCAGGGAGGTACAATGTTATCCCTATGGTGAAATAAAACTACTTTTTGTATATAGTTATTCATATCTCTGAAGCAAAGGTATGAGTAATTTAGGGTATGAATGATTTAATCAAGAATTTATTTTGGAGATAAGAGAGGATGGCAGTGATATAACTGAACTTGCTGCAGTCCATAATTGGGCTTGTAATTTGTACTTTAGAGCTTTTTCCAAATAGATTGCACACTGTTATTTCCTGCTAGCCATCAGCATGAGCCCTACTGCCTACACCAATATTTCATTTATTTATGTGTTTGAAAGAAATCATATAACATTTTTGTTTGCATTCACTGTTTCTTTTGTTGTTGTATGTCATGTTTGAATGTTACAAAATATTTTGATTGAAAAGCTGAAAAGTCTGAAGTTATTTTCATGTAAATTATTTCTTTACCTTGTAAGCATCATCTTGTCTTTTAATCCTGTACTATAAAAAGAAAAAAAAAAAATACATTTTTGACAGAGGCTTAATGTTTTGACAAAAAAGTGTGGACCTTCTTATTTAAGTTTAGACTAAAGTATATTTTCTTAACTTGTTTGTCCCTCACAACCATTATGTTTTCTTTGATTTGTTTTTCCTCCAGGCTTTTACTTCACCCCTTTCCCCCTCCCCCCCCCCCCCCAAAAAAAAAAGATGAAAAAGCCTAAAACCAGACTGATGTATTTTCTATGGAGCAACATTTTATTGAAATAATAGATAGTTGTTCTCACCACTCTGTAATATTTTGATACTGCAATTAGGTTATCTTTTTAGGAAGCACTTTTATAAACTTAATACCTTTACATGTATGCAAAATTTCTATGACTTTTTTTTTTTTACTGTTGCCTTACTGTTGCACTCAAAAGTAAAGAATCAAGTGGTCAATATGTGAATGTTTAGATGAAGTGACTACTTGATTTAAAAAAAAAAAAACAAACAGAAAATCAACAGTGACACAACCCAGACTGAATAACTACAAAAACAAAATTGGCTGATAGTACTGAATTTTTTAACTGCTGTATAATAACTGACAAATTTTATAGCCTTGTACATACTTCTCTGTTATCTGATGTTTAAAACATTTTTAAAAATCACAGAAGCATAACTCAGGGTGGATAGAGTGGATTTGCTTTGGAGAAGTATTTTGTACAACAATTATTGATATTGTCAGTAAAGTGAGGCTACAATATACTTCAGGAACTGCTATTTTTTCTACTGTATTGAAAATATCTCTTGGCCTTTAAAACGCAATGGTAAAATCTAGTTTTGGATATAAATTTGATGTATATATATACTTTCACAAAGAGCCTTTAAAATCTAGAATTCAGATTCTTTTAAGAGCCAAAAATAATCATTTTAAGCAAATGAAGTAGTTGTGCTCCTAACTTTTTATTTAGATAAATTTTATTGCTTTAAGTTAATCAAATCTATTATTTTTGGAAATGTTTCATATGAATGAGCAGTGATCTGAATATTTAATCTGTATATTCTTGTTAACTGCTCTCTATTATTGATTGAAAGGATTGTCACATCTTTGAGCAATTCATGTATTTTCGTACAGCTGGTTCACATAACGGATCCTTTCAGATAGTCCACAGTGAAGAGACCTTATTTTGATACAAGGTAATGTGTCTGAAGAAATGGTTAAAGTGCATCTTCTCATATACTTAAATCTTTTCATATGTTGGATTGCCGTTCTACAATACATGATTTCAAAGAAGCTTTATGACATACTGTATGTATTTTGTTGGAGTTGTGTGATGTAATGCAAAGCATTATGTTTTTTTGATCTATGCTATCACATGGACTACAATGAAGTTAACTAAATTTATGCTGCTCTTCAGTGAAATCCTCTGTAATAAGAGAAAAAGAAATCCAAGGTAGATTAGAATTTACCTCAAGTCTTCTAGTTTACAGTAGAAATGCATTCATTGGTTCTCTTGTAGATTTATTGGTAAGTTATCCTATATAGAGAGGGCAAGGACAAGGCTTACATAACACTTGAGCCCTCAAATTAATGCAACTATTCTGACAATACTATGGTGCCCTGAAAGGGGGTTTAAATTAGATGAAGGTGTTGCCATCCTTTCCATAGGGTGAGCCTGTGTATGTAATTTTCTTTTGCTTGGAGTTTCTCACATGAAATGGTTACAGAATTGGCTTGAAATGATCTTGCTTTTATTTTGTGTCAATGTTAATGTTGTTAAACACTTTGTTTTTGTGTTTAGTGTCTTTATACTATAACACAATAAATTCTTGTTTTAAAATAGATCACAACCCTTGAATGTAAGTACGTGTGGACCTTTTCGTGGTGGAGTGCAGGAGCATTGTTCATTACATTCAGCTGCTCTTGAGACAAAACTGTCCGTACTTCCTAAAAGCTGTGATGGATATCCAGGAAGGGATTTCTGTAGTACTGAAGTGTCTCCTCTTTCCTCCAGGCAACATCTGTTGCAAAGCTGAAGAAAATTATATCTTTAGAAAACAAAACAAAGACTTAAGATATAATAAATAAAAGAGCACTGAGATTACCTTTCATTTCTCATAGATTTTTAAATAGTTCCATGCTGTTGTTCTTCATTGTTTGACAAATGCTTTGTATATCAATGGGCAGTGGGAGTTTCAGATGTTTGTTTACATTTAGGGGAAAGAGATTTTCTGTTACTTAATTAGCATATGTCAGCATTGTTCAATGAAACTTACAGTTGCTTTCAGTCTGGCTTCTGTTTTGGAAAAAGCAAGACACAACATCTAAGGTTTTAAAGGTAAGGACTAAGGAAACTGTAAGATCTACATGTTAGTAACTTTTAAAGAACAGATTAGACAAACACTTCCCATGAAAAATTTATATATAATGAATATTAAGACTTTTTGATGGGGTTTTTGCTTTTGTTGTTGTTAATGTAGACATTTGTTAAAATTAATAGGTTTTTTTAAGGAAAAAAACACCTGTGGCACTCGTTTTTTAAATATGTCTTGTTACTTTGTGATAGTGGAGTTGCATATTATCTACCTTTGTTGGGGAAAGCTGCTGTAGTTTTTGCCTCCTTGATAAAGAGTTCAGCATTATGTTGTGCTGTACACTTAGAATGAAGCCTCATGAATACCAATCATTCTAAAAAGACAGCTGAATAGCTGAGTGTTGAACTGAATAAAGAAAACTAAATGACCGTGTAATATTCCATTTTCAGCTGCAGCTGCACAGGAGACTGAGAAGGTTCATTTGGGATTTCATTTGTAATGCAAGTACTTGTTGGCCTGTTGTTTCCAGGACCTCTAGAAACTTTGCAGACCATCAAGATCATAAATGCCTTAAAATAACTTGAGGAGTAAAAAAAAACCAATTCTTTCTTTTACTGTATTAAAACATAATTCAGAAATACAAATTTGAAAATATTTAGCTACTGCTGTTTATTTTTACTGTGATATCAGCAATTAGGGTTATTTTATTCTCTTGCCATAGTTTTTCTAATTACTTTAAAAAAAAAAAAGTGTTTGATTCCTTTTAATCAGTTTTGTAATACTAATGTCTCTTGTACTGTTCTGTTTTCTGGTATTTAGAATCTCCACAATAAGACCTTTAAACTCCTGTCTTGTTTTCAGCAGTAGAGGAACCTATTCTGTTTGAGCACTTCTGTGTGGATTCTGCCAAGAAGATCAAGATTAAATCTTTTCAGATGAATATTCTGGGCCTTTTCCCAGAACTACAATATGATCTGGACAGTGCTCGTGCAGTACTCCAGTGCACAGTGTTACATCTTTAGAGATGAGATGAACAGAGCAGGTTTCCAGCTATTTAGTATTCTAATTAACTGTCACTCGAAAGGAAGAACTTGTTCACCTCTTACCAACCTCATGCTTCACATTCGGCCTTGCATCTAGCTTTGTCCCAGTCTGCACTGAGATGATTTGGTATGTTAAACAAGTGGGAAATGAGCCAAGAAGATAACGTGAAAATTTTTCTTCTCCGTTAGCAAACTGAGTCCATGATCCATATCATGGATCCATGATCAAGAGTTTTGAAGCTTGTACAAGAAGGTGAAAGGATTGAGCAGCTGGGAATTGGTAGATGATGGCTGAAACTTGATTCATATATTTAGGATTTTCTGTATATTGTAAAGTACTAGAAACGTTGTTTTACAGGAACTGAGTTATATACAGTGAGAATTCTGGAAGTCTGGACTGCCTGTGGGTATCTGTGGTGGAAAATATTCTTTCTGTATGTTTCAGCTCTGTTTTCTAGTAAAAATCCTAATGGTCCAAAGCCTTCAGGTAGTCTATTACATCTCCGTTTAGATGCCTCAAGTATCTGTGCCCAGGACTACTATTTTGTGCCCCTCTGCTCCCCCCCCCCCCTCTTTTAAGAATTGTTTTTAAATATTGAGGCTGCAAGCAGTTATTGGTGTGAATGTTTTTGTGTATTGTTTTTTTGTTGTTCTTAAATTTGCTTTGTAGTCTGCTGCTGCAGATCTGTTTCAAAATGCTTGAAAGCTCATGTTTTGTCTTGTGATTGTCTCATCTCTTGATCTGTGATTTGCATCTTTGCACTTCTATTATTTCAGACATAGTTTTTAGAGAGAGTGTTTTCAGCTTGTCATTGCTCAGGTGGAGCAACTGGATAAAAGGACTGAAATAGCTACTGCTGTGTTGCCTTATTAACAGGATCACAGAATTGTAGAGCTGGGAAAGGACCTCTGGAAGTCAACCAGTCCAGCTCCCTAAAGCAGGTTCCCTAGAGTAGGTTATACAGAAGATCATCCAGGCAGGTTTTGAATATCTCTAGAGGAGGAGACTCCACAGCCTCTCTGGGCAGCCTGTTCCAAATGCTCTGTCACTCTCAAAGTATGGTTGTTTTTTTTTTTTTTCCCACGTTTGTGTAGAACTTCTTATGTTTCAGTTTGTGCTTGATGCCTCTTTTCAGCAGTGCTCAGTGACAAGAGCCTGGCCCTATCCATTTGATTCCTCCTTTCAGGTATGTATAAGCATACATAAGATCCTCCCCTCCTCCCTCCCAGTCTTCTATTCTCCAGGCTGAGCAGTCCCAGGTCTCTTGGTCTTTCCTCGTAAAGGAGGTGCTGCAGGCCCCTAATCATCTCTGTAGCCCTCCACTGGACTCTGTAAAAGTTTCCTGCCTTTCTGAGGAACCCAGAGTGGGACACAGTACTTCGTGGTTAGCAGCTTGCCAATTTTTTTCCTGACGGACTGGACTCTATCACTGAGATTGGAGGTTTTCAAGTGAAATCCACACCGTTTGTCATCTCACCCCCTTCTCTGAAGGTCTTTTTGAAAAGGCAGATTAAATGTGATGGTTTTGATATCTATACTTAGTCAGTAAAGAATGGCAGCTGTCATTCTGACTGACAGTGAATTTGTTGCAGAGGATCAGTCTTCTCTCTTATTCTCTAAACTGTTTATATGTCTACAAAAAAATATTGGTAGCTGTGTTTCATGTATATGAGAAAGTACACTTTTTTAAATTGAATGTAGACAATTTATCGATGGTTAGTATTTAAAAAGTAGTAGTATTGGAAGTATGTATCACTAGGCAAACAAGTTGCAAATACCTGTAAAAATGCTCATATGGATAATGATTTAGAGTATATCTAGCCTGAAGTCTTGGTTTGCAACAGTATTCGAACTTTGAAGGGAAGAAGAAATTGGGGGCATTGGCCTGCACTGATGTGCTGTATATCACCCTGAGTTTAGTGCTCTTTTCAGTCTTTTATGCATCTGTGCATTACGGTGTGCCCCAAGCAGCAATTTCCATTTTAAGCATCATGCTGAGGTAATGGATAACTTTGGTCTCCTTAATAGGCTGGACAATCCTGTGTTGTGAGTGTTTTTCCAAATAGTCCTGTGAATTGTGTTCACTGACAAGTGATGCCATATGGAGATAAGCTGTGCTCACAAAGAGGGATTAATGAGAGTTTGAAGATCAGTTTTGATAGATTTCTGTGATTCTTAGAATATTGGTGGTGGCTGATGGTAGCGTAGGAAGGTTTTTTGGAGAGGGCAGCAGTAATTGCACCAAGCTGCATGTTTTACATTATGAATCTCTTGAAGAAAGGGAGATGAGGGCAAATGCAAAGGCAACTGTGATAATCATGTAACTGATGGAAAGGCCAGAGTTTTTTAATTTTTTATCAAGATCCAAAGAAATAGTATTGGAAAACCTGTATCAGTTTGCCAGAACGTGCTAAATAAAGAAAAAACCTGGCCCAATCAAACTGCAACTCAAAGGGTAGATAGCCTTCTCTACAAATGGAACTAATGGCTTTCTCTGTACCTTTACAAGTTACTCCAGAAATCCTAATAAACTCTCAGCCAAATAGACTTCATACTTTGCCAGACAAGAGATTCTGAACTTTTGCAGATGAAAAGTAGATATAATGTGATACTTTACTGTGTGTTATTGTAATTCTGGAAGTCCTTTATCTTCCTTTCTTTATTTAGTCTACAGGAATAGATAAAATTGCATCACTTGTGTCTTCATTATATCCCAGGTGTTGCAATGGAATGTTATATAGAAAAGCTTTGAACCTTTTTTAAAAACATACAAATACTTCTTTTAGTAGTCTTTACACTCATGTAGATGTCATGTATGTTTATATTATCTACATCTGTGCTGCTTGGTAATTTTTCTTAAACTCATTTCAGCATTTTGTGAAAGCTAACAACATTTTAAAGATTTACTACTTGTACACAATGTGAATTGGTGTTTTACTTGGAAGGCAAATTTCCTTATATCAGAGACTCTAGAAAGCTTTACGTCGTACTGAATGATTTAATCTTCCTAAAAATTCTGAAGCATAAATTAATGTAAACTTTTTATCCAGTATTGGATGTTCCTTAGTTAAGTACGACAAGAGTTGTTTTGTGCCAGCCAGCCCAGCCTGAAGCATTGCTGAACCCCTCAGGGTTTAATGTCTTAGGATTCTATGTGGAGTAAATCAAAGTAAATAAATGGGAAAATTTCTGGTAATCTTGTATAAGCTGTACTGTTTTATGGTAAGAGAGCTACCTTGAAATGCACAAGGAAGTCATTATAAAACCTGCCTGATTTTGAGTTTTACTGTTAGGTAAATACACATTGTGACAAACTCCTATTTTTTTTCTTATTTACAAAAC
The DNA here is from genome assembly GCF_987193195.1 of Phasianus colchicus. Lineage (NCBI taxonomy): Eukaryota > Metazoa > Chordata > Aves > Galliformes > Phasianidae > Phasianus > Phasianus colchicus. Next base: position 63,996,505 of record NC_143438.1, on the reverse strand, counting down.
ACTGTTGCTAGATTTAGGCTCTGGAAAGGAATCTTGATGCTGGGTTTATGCTGGAACTTGGCTTCTTGTTTTTGATCTCTACAGTAGTTTTATGTCTGGGTAAATGTTAAAGATGCTTAACAAATCTTGCTTTGGTCACACGTTAATCTGGATCGAGATCAGTGTACATCCATCTCAGTACATATGCTATATTTTACCATATTTATTTTTAGCTATTCATTTTCTTTAAAAGTGCTTCTACATGTTCATTCTTTGTTTTCTTGAAGGTAAGGATAAAAAAGAATTAAAAAGAACTTGAGGAAAAGGAAGTGAGAACTTGCCTGTTTAGGTCTTGAAGTTGAAACCTTAAGAGCTGCCTGAATTTCAAGGTTATCGTTTGTTTCTATTTTTTCTTTTAACAAATGTGTATGTAAAAACAATATTGTACCTAGTTTCAAAGAGAGCTGTATACGTAGTGAAAAAACTGTTTGGAGAATGTTGGGGTGGTGTTCTTCTGTCTGTACAGTGCATTATAGATTGTTTTGTCTTAATGTAGTTAACAAATGGTTAAAAAAAAAAGTGTGTGTATGTGTGCATGTGTGTATATGTGTAATGGATGAGAAAGGCCTGGCTCAACTGAGTGCTGTAAAGCAACATTTTAGAAGAACCATCCAATTAACACATTTGTGTTGTTTCTTAAAATATTTTGAAACTCCTTTAGCCCATATTGCCATTACCCTGACAGCACCTAGTTGCAAACTGATGATTTGGTGACAGTGCAGGATAAGCTTTTTATGGATGTGTAGTTTTTAAATTTTCTTAGCAGACGTGAAAAACCTTTACTAAGGATAGTAAACTTAATTTTGACAAGATTAGAAAGTCATGCTAAGGAATGCTCTGAAGTCCAAAAGACTTCATCTAACAAATAATTCTTATTTTCAAAATACATTGTTATGATATTCTCTGTTGTCCTATGGAGAAGTTCCAACGCTAGTTGCTCTAACACGCACGATATGTGGCAAACTACTTGCATGGTAAACTCATCTAAAATTGGCTACTTGGTAGGTGGAATTGGGTAGTTAAGTCACATTTGATGTGTGTAAAAAATGCATAGGTTCTGTATTTCTAATTGATGTGATACTATTTAGTAATGAAAAAATGAAAGGCATAAGTCACAGAATCAATAATTCTCTTCAAACAGGATATCATTTGAGTTGCAGTGCTGCCAATTGTCCTTGCTTTTGGTGTTTCCATTCAAGAGTTCACTGTAAGCTTATGAGCATATGTAGCCAATAACTTTGCTTTAATGCCCTGTTGATTGTGATAAAGCTTGTATATCGTTACTGATTTCTGTTTACAATACTTGTAACTTTTGATTTATTTATTTCTGGGAGTATAAAACGCTTTTTCCTATATGAAAAGTCCACATACTGTTGTGTACAGAGGGTTTCTTATTGTGTGAATTCATGTATGACTAAGATAGTCCTTGTTCCAAGAAAACAGTCATTTGGAGCCTTACTCATTTCACATAGCTTTGAATTACTGTATAATTTTATAACCTTGCCCAATTGCCTTATGTCTTTTTTCTTTTTTTTCCAGTGAATGGTTTAATGTCACTGGAAAATATAATTCCTTTTCAACTTGTTGCGGGGTGTATTCACTGTCCTGCAATAAAAGGAGTATTTTAGGAAGACTAGGCTTTGTCAGTTGTATAATCCATACCACAGCAAGGTAGTTAAGATTGCTAATGTAGTGCACAGCGTGTTTTTTATTAGTTTACCTTGCATAGCTGGATTGAAAAACAAACACTCTGTGCATTATGGAAAGCACCTTTCTACTGATTTGCTTATGTTCAGCCTAGTTGTGATCTCTTAAATCTACTTCAGGTCAACTTATTACAGTACAAAAACATATTTTGCTATGAGTAAAATATTTAATTTTGATGTGCAACACTGGCCTGAACTGAAAGATTTTAAAAGCTCAGATTCCTTCTTCTTTTTGGTGACTTAGTCTATGGAAGTCTTTGATTTGAAAAATGTAGTAGGTATGGTGATGGTTAGGTACACCCTCTCACCAGCGTGGCCAGCGTTCTTAGTATGGACCCTGGTGTGCAGACAGAGCTCTGCTCTTGGGAGTGTGGCTTTGTGTGTGTTTTGAAGTGTGCTGCTGTGATCTGTCTGCAATGAGGCAATAATTAGAAACCAAAGCACTTCAAGATGGGCGCGATGCTTTCTTGCAACACCATCAGTGAAAACAGCACCACGTCTGGACTTGTTCAAAGGCCTCTTTACATAGTCAGAATGCTATCAGTAAAGGGAAGGGGAAAAAAAAAATCTTGTAAACAGCAATTTATTTTTTAATTACAGAATCTATTGCTGCTTTGGCTTATGATTACGCTTTGGCTTTCCCATACTTTTCTCATGAGTAAAGGCAACATAATAAGTAACAGACCCTTCTAATTCAGAAGCAGACACACTATGATCTCTAGGTTAGTAATTCTTGTATTATTCTCAGTAATTCATCAAGATAGTTACATCTGTCTTCACTGCCTGCAGTCAGGAGATTTGAGGCACTGATTAACCTGAATTAGCTTTTTCTTTTACTCCTAAAACATTATGGTCTGTGTTTCAGAGAGATAATCCAAAGCTAGTTTTTTGTAAATGTGAGGAAAACATTAGAAATATGAGAAGTTTTCTGTGTTCAGTGTAGGTGGTGGACTTGTCTGCAGTAACTGAATACACGCACACAAGTTCATACAGTTACCCTGCCTAATACCTAGATGTGCATGAATATGCATAACATTCTCTTCAGTTATAAGAAGGTGGGATGACTGTACATGAAGTTCTTACAGTTCCTTGTGTAGAAAATAAATTAGGAAGATGTGTGATGATGCAAATAGCTGACACAAAGCCAGTCATGTCTTTATAACCCAAAACAAATTAAATGTGTAAATTCAAAGTAGAGGTTTAGGCCTACTGCTTTATTGCAGTTTTGGATACGTGAGCTAGAATAATTAATACTGTGTAGTTTTCTTAATGTATGAGTGCAATTACTACTATGTACTATAAAATAATTTGCCAGTATAATTTTTTTAAATTTTCACTAGTATTATTAAAAGGGCAAAGTATTTATTTAGGCAGGGCTTGATTATTTCCAGCACTGATGTATGAGTACAATGCAAACAAATAATTTCAGGGAAATGCAATTCTACCTGCAAAGCAGTCTGGATTTGGGTCAACGGCCAAGTAATGAAGAACTGCCTATTGTACCTTCACGTGGAGAAAACTAGATGCAAGCTGGTGGTAGCAGAGTCAGATTTGTTTGGATTCACTTTGGTGGTGTGTTCTTGAATAATGATATTTTTAAAAGAATGGAGGACCTCAGACTTGTGCAATTAACTGGAAGTGATGAAGAGCATTGAATATACAATGACAAGCACAAGTTCTAATTCATTTTGATTCTGGAAGTGATTGTGTGATTCATCTGCTGTAGGGAATTCACATTTTAGATGTGAATCATGAAAGATGATGTGTGAGTGGTTAAAAGTTTGCTGCTCACAAGTCTTTACTGGAAAATGAAGAACAGTTTCCATTAGCTGAGAAAGCTCTGTATCGTATTTGTAAAATTTTCAGTTGTATCATGGTTTGTTCATGTCTGTCATTCTGTGTCCTACACAAGGTAATATTGGTTTTAGGCACTTGTGTAACATACATTGTTCATAAATGTACATCTTAAAAGTAGGGCTAAAAATAAACATTTTATCAAAGCCTGAAAAGGTCTGCAAGGGGGGCTGTAAAATTTCCATCCTCAAATGTTTGCAGAAGTAAACTGAGCGAGGCCCTGAGTAACCTGCTGGACTCAAAGCCACATCCAACTTTAACACTGGCCCTACTTTGAAGGAGTTGAGAGGCTGTAGAGCAGATGACATCCAGAGCTCCCTTCCAACCAGTTCTACTGCTCTGATGTGTACGTTGAAAGCATGCACCTGCTTCTGTAGTTCTGTCCATCTTTCTTGTTAAATACATCACTGTGTGGTGGACTTTTTTGGAGCACATCATGGGATCTGTTGAGGAATAAAAACACATTTGTTGATGACAAAGTGTTGGGCAAGTCACAGCACTCTCATTGTGTACATATGAAGTAAAGTGGATGTATGCATGAACCAGGCACCTCTTACTGTCAAAAATCAAGATTTTTTTTTAATGATTCCGTTAAGTTGTTCTTACTAGAGATACTGACTGGCTTTTATCGTGTATCTTACGGTAGAAGGAAAAAATCATAAAGGTACAGAAAATTTAAATGATTCCTGGTAAGTTTTTGGATAAAACATGCTTTTTTTTTATTTGTATACAGTTTTCTTTCAGATTTATACTATTTTTGACACAATGTATTAAGATATGAGATTCATCTGAGTTTGTTTTTAAGAAATTCAACATTTTTAAACTAAGTTTTTACCTGTTTGACGTTATCATACAAATGTTGAATATTAATAGCGCAGACTGGAGATGCTAGGAGCTTGCTGGAAACACAGACTGCTGAAAGCTTAGATACAGTGCGATAGGGTTCTTCAAGCTAACAGTCAGTTAAAATTGCTGTAAGTAAAAGCAAACAAACTTTTATAGAATCTGTCGTGATCCAGCTTCTAAATGACCTTTGCTTGTGCAAAAGCTTTTGTAGTAGCCTCACGAAAAATATTTGCATTATATATTACAACAGAAGAGTACATAAGGAATTATATCCTACTGTATTCTTGAGCTCAATTCTCACATGAAATACAAGGTAAGGAATGTCAGAAAACTAAATGGATGAATGAGAAAGGAAGATGACAAGCTGCCCCAGCTGAATCAAGGGTGTGTATAAAGCTGTCTTAGCAACTGCTGCATTCCCAAAAGTGTATTTAAACAAATTATGTCACAGTAGTGTTCTGTTAGTGTGAATAAAACCTCCCTGTCACCTCGGTACTCATAACACCATCCTGTCACTAAGCATCAGTATGTGTACTTGATGTATAAATTGTTTCTATATACAAACATATACAACATGTCTGGGGGTGCGCTATTAGGGTGCAGTTATATCCCCAGCACATGGGAAACTGGTTGAGGTCCATCCATCATCATGCCACACCAATTCCCTGCTTGGTTTCAAGACGAGGTTTTAAAATAATTCCATGGAATAGCATAGATGCTGAAAGAAATGCAAACTTCAGCTTTGTTCTGATCATGAGCAGATATCTGTTGGTTTCAAAAATTATATTTGATGCATCTGATGTTCCAAGATAGTCAGAAATTAATTTATTTCACCTGTGCCTCAGTACTTTTATTTTTCTATTTATTGTTAATTTAAAGGAAGGCTTCATTGCTGAGAAATGGTTCAGCCTAAATCTGGCATTACAGAGTGCTTTCCATTTTGTTTTTCCTGCCCAGCCCTGTATTGCGTAAGTGACAAGCAAAGCCCTGAAAGATGGCACTAGGGACGATGCTTTGGTAATAGAACCGTAGGATTGCTGTTGGTTGGAAGCCCTTGAAAAGCAGCGCTCAGTGTTGATAACCTGAAGGGGTTTGCAGCCTCCCTGGGCAGCTCCTGCCTGGGAAACCGAGGTTTTGCCACTGCTGCTGCCTGGGGCCTCCGGGCCTGTGGCCACTGCTCCACGAGGGCAATAGGTAACAGCTGCAGCAGTTGCACTCCTCTTCACCGTGTGTGTTGCTGCAAGGAGCCGTGGTTTGATCGGACACCACGTAATCCGTACGGACTGAGATGCTGACATCAGTCGTGTTAATCACATTCAGCTTTCCTCTCGCCACTCCTGCCTGGGAGAGGCGAGGAGCCTGAAAGCAGGGCTGTTGGGCGCCTGGAGGCAGAGCGAGATGAATAAAACCGAATTACAAAAGCCGTTCTCCTCTCGCCCCGTATCTCTTCACGCCGTTCGTTCCCCTGGCCACGCACGTAGGTTTGCCTGCATGCCTTAGCGCGCAGGCAGCGGCGTCGGCATGGGCCGGGCTGTCGGTAGGGGGCGGGTTACGGCCGGGGGAAAACGGGAGGAAAGGAGAGGTAAAGCGCTGCAGGGCTGCTCTCGGAGGAGGTAAAAGCTAGCAGCTCGGCGTGTGACAGCTGCCGCTCAGACGGACGATAACGCAGCTGGAGTAAAAGCTGATTCTCCCCGGGGGGGGGCTCCTCTCTAGCGCGAAACTGAAAGAACCGTGAAGTTAAAAGGACGGCGGGCGCAGCAGGGCGAGCGCCGGAGCGCTACCGGGCTCATCCGTCCGCCCGCTGAGAACTTGCGGGCGTCCGCGTTCTCTGTGCTTACGCCGCTCTCGTACGGCCGCCTCGCGAGGAGCCGGCCCTGCTGCAGCACACGCGGATAGCGGAGCTCCTCGCTCGGTGCCGCCGCCGACTCAGTGGCCGGGGCCGCTGGGGCTTCGCGCCTGCACGGTACTGGCAGCGTCCAGTCCGCTCCGCTTCGTCCCTACCCGGGGGCGCCGCGGAGGGCCCGACGTAACCGGCCCCAGCGGCGCGGCAGGAAGGGGGGCAGCGGGCAGGCGGCACCGGCTCCCGCGGTACTGCTGCCGCTAGAGGCGCTGCGCGCCCTCGCCGGGCCGGGAAGGGATGCGGACGGGGCCATTCGTGCTGCGGGAGCGGGGGGGAGCGAGGCCGCGGAGCTGCGCCGGGAACCCGCCGCGGGCGCCGGGGGCCGGAGGGGGGATGGCGGGGCGGCGGGCGAGGCCGACGGCGGGCGCGGGGCGGAGGGCGGCGGGACGGCGGCGCGGCGGGGCCGCGGCGGGAGCGCCGGGGGGGGGCGGAGTGGTTGGGGCCGGCGGCGGCCGCCGCGGCGGCGGGGTCAGTTCTCTTTAGTGTTTGCCGATGTTGGAGGCGGCTCCGAAGCGTCCCCGGGAAGCAGGTAACGGGGCCCGCCGGGCGGCCCCGCGCCCCTCCGCCGCGAGAGTAGGGCGGCCGCGGGACGGGGGAACCGAGCCTCGGCCGGAGGGGAGGGGGCTGCCGCAGCCATGATGTCCGGGTTCTGGTCCCGCTTCTCCTCCTCCCCGCTCTCCCCCCTCCCGCCGGCGCGGCGCGGCCCCGGGCAGGGACTCCGCCGACCCCCGGGCGCCCTCCTGCCGAGGCACCGCTGCGCCGGGGCTGGATGGAGTGGAGGAGGGGGGCGGCGGAGGCGGCACCGACTCCGCCATCCGCCCCGCGGCCATCGCCGCCGCCACCTCCTCCTCCTCCTCCTCCTCCTCCTCTCCCGGGCGCCGGAGCCGGGCAGCGGACGGCCGCCGCGGGCAGGCAGGTGGGCAACCGGCCGCAGCCCCCGGTCCGGCGCGGCCCTGGCCTTGGGGCCGGGCGTTCGGGCTCGGCTCGGCGGAGCTGCGGGCCGGGCCTGCCCGGAGCTGCGCGGGGAGCCGGCGTGGGATGAAGCGGTCTCGCTCTCCTTGGCCTGCCGTCCCCTCCCCGGCCCGGTGTGCCCGCTCCGCGCGGCGGGTTCGGAAATTCCTCGTGCAGTAGCGTTCGGGCTTCTGCACCTCGCCCATCCGTTCGTCTGCGTTACGTCCGTTGCCTTCGCTTCATTCACCGTCCTCTTCTCCTGAACTTGGGACAGGGTCCCAAACTTTGCCAGCAGGACTGCGCTGTCGCGCTCCCAAAATGGATGTCGGTGTTCCTTCCATGAGGCGCCTGGCAGCGGAGCGGATCCCGGGGGCTCGAAGGCTGCGGGGCTGTGTTTGAGGTGGGCTGGAAGGAGAGGGATACGTTTTGCAACAGGCCGAGGCCCTCCCTGGCCTTCGGGTCTGTGGGAGGAGAAGGTTCATCCTGAGTGCAGTGTGGTCTGTATGGGGCCGCTGGGTGTGGACTCGTGGTGCTGCCTGCCCAGCTCACGATGTCTAAGCGGCACCTTTCCTTGGCAGTGCACCCACCCCGCGTTGCCCTGTGGCCGGCAAACTCCTCTGCCTGCTGAGGAGTGTCCCCTGCGCAGTTACTGTAGTACCAAATAAAGTTGGATGCGCCGAAGAGTGGGTGGAACATCCCTTCTGCTACTCCTTACTGTGCCTCAGTGATTACTGAGGAAATGTGCGTGGATTGCCACGGGGCACAGGTAAAGCTATGGCTCCGGTGTGGCTAGGTGGGGTTGCACTGCGCTCCTGTGATTGAGTGCAGGTTGCTCTGTGCCTCACTGACATTGCTGCTGCCCAGGAGTAAAGCCTGAGATGTATAGCGACTCCAGGTTGGGAATCTGTTTTCTAAATACGGGGAGATTCCACAAAGGTTTTGTTCTGACACTGCTGCTTGTAAATGGTGCCAGGTCTGACAGTTCCCTGAATGAAGGCTTTCTAACATCCAGCAGCACTGTGGTTCCCAGCACCAGCTTCCAGTCATTGATCCTCCAATTTGCCCTAGAAAAACTCCCAGAGAGGGAAATGCCTGCTTTTGCCATGCTCACTCAGATTCCAGGTGCTGCGATCTGGAGTGAGGCCGCTGCTTGGTTGTGGTTTGTGAGGGAGAGTGCAATTCAGGTTTTCCTTGCTTCAAGGAACTTTGGTGATGTTTGGCTTTGGCAGAAGCCATTCAGTTTGGGTTCTGGTCAGGCTGCAATTTGGAGGCTGGAGACTTCGTGGAGATCTCATTCCCAGCTTCAGCTACCTCTTCCCTCAAGAATAATGTCAAAGTAATAACATATATGAATAATCTTCAGTCCTGAGCTGTGAAAGTGGTTTGTAAAAGAGCACCCTGATTTTACATGTAGCAAAACTTTGTCAGAGCAGTTTCAATGACTTGACCAAGTTTAAAGAGGCAATTAACATAATCAGCTCTTTCCCTGGGGGCAAATACGAGGGCTGTGTCTCCCGCAGAAATTTACAAACACAGCTCCACCGCCATCCTGCTGCGTGTTGGTGGAGCTGAGTGTATTGGGGTTATGAGGTGCCACAGAATGACCTTGGAATGGTGTGGTGGGGCAGATCAGCAGTTGCAGCGCTGCTCCTCCAGCCTCTGGGAGGGCTGCACCTGTCATGCTCTGTCTCTTTGCTTTGACCTGCCTGGAGCATGTGGCTATTGATCTGCTAGTCCTCGAAAAGAAGAGAAGCGCTTGGATTGATTGTGGCTGGTCCTTCAAAATGCATCCTATTACACTACTGTGCAGCAAGGGAAGCAGACCTTGTAAGGTGTGCTTATGCAGTGCTAGTTTTATTGTGTGTTTACTTCATGCATACATGTAGACATCTGCATAGATTTCATCCATTGGAGTGCTGAATATCTGCTTCTTCACACCATGTGGATGTGGTGGGGGAGGACCTAACCTGTGATCTGTGGCATAACTCTAAGAAGATAACTTCTGTTAATAAGCTGCCAAAGCTTCACTTTTCCTTCCTTGGCCATATCGATCTGCTATCAGCAGCAGCACCAAGGAGCTCCCTCAGATAGGCCTGCCTTTACCAGAACCAATTATGTTATGTTTCTCATCTTTGGATCACCCCACAGCCTGTATTTCTCACAGTGGTGCCTGATTTTTCTCTGTCTTCCCCAAAGAGGAGGAGAAAGCAAGGAGAAGGATGCTTTCCTAAAGCACCTATGGGTGGTGTTGCTGCAGTCTGTGCAGGAGAGCCCTTCAGGTGCTCATGCTTCCCAGCTACCCTTCTGCTGGACTGACAATGTTAGCATCACACCCACATGAAGATCAGGGTTGTGAGAGTCCATGCTGTGGTCCTGACCTGAACACCCTTCCTTCCCTGCTTGCTGTTCATTGCCTGCTGCTGCAGTACTTACAAGTTCAGGGGTTCTGTTTGGTACCAGGTGTATGAGGTGTGAGATGGGGATGCTGAGAAGCAGGCAGGGAAAAGAATGAGGTGCACATCTCTGTGCAGAGAGGAGGGATCTGTGATGGTGTAAATGTGAGGGGAGCAGAGCTGGTTGGAGCATGTGGCAAACCTTGGAAAGAGGAGAAGTGGAACCTGTGCGTAACAACTAATATATAATGAGAGCCAAGTGCCTTGCTCTTAGTGTTAAAGTCTGCTCATTGTCAGGAAACAGTCACCATCACATTATCCAAAGTGTGTTTGTGTTAGAAGAGCAAGAGTTCAGTTAAAACCCGAGAAGCAGTTTGCCATGCCTTGGTCTGGAAACTATTTAGAATAGAAAAACTTCTTGTCACAGGTTCTCATCGGAAAATGACTTTTGAAAACCTGTCTCTGGTAGTGTAAGACTGAAGTCACACGTGTGTCTGTAGCTTGCAAAATTGGTTCATACTGTGTCTTGACAGCCAACGTTGTGTTTTTAAGCTGGTGGTAGTTGGAGTGTTTCCTGGTAAGTGAAAGCTGCGCTCCAGTTGCTAATAGTGTCCTCACCTGTGTCATACCTATTATTTTTGGTTTACTCAAGTATGCTGCTGTATAGAATGTGACTGATATGTAACAAATTTATTGATACTTTATCTAATAAAATCAGACAATTCTTTCTTTTTTTTTTTAGTAAATAACTTCTTTCGTATAAAATGTTTAATTTTATAGTTCTCTATCCCCATGATCTTCTAATTTAGTCACTGCTGAAATGATAGTGGGGGATTCTTTTTAGACTAATTAGAAGTCAGCATTTGGGCACAGATTTCAGATGGTCTTTGAGAGTGATCATGGTAATAGCCAGTGGCTGTGTCGTACAGCTTATACACTGGGTTGTTTTGCTATCCTTAGATTCTGGAAAAAGACAGCTTGATAAGATGTTGACCACAGTACTACACACTCAAAGGAAGTATTTACAACCTCTTGAAAATCTCCAAAGGGTTGCACTGATATTGGTTGTGCTTACAGTTTCTCTGCCAGCCAGCTTTGAGGAACAGGGAATTAGTGCTGTTTGCCTCCTGGCTGCAGGAAACGTTTTTGAGGGTAGGAGACTGGATTGTTCAGGGCAGCTTCTTGCAGCACAAATGGTCCTCAGTGGGAACAAGAAGACTTCTAGGAAAGTCAAGAAACCTCATTTTTACTGTTACTGCTATTCTTAGTTTCTTTTTCTTTTTCTCTTTCTTTTACTTTTTCTCTTTCTCTTTCTTTTTCTCTTTCTTTTTCTTTTTCTCTTTCTTTTTCTTTTTCTTTCTTTCTTTCTTTTTTTCTTTCTCTCTTTCTTTTTTTTGAATGTGTTATGTGTTTGTCGTTTCCAGTTTCTTGAACAATAAACCCAATTAAGAAAAGTGATGTTTGACAATATAAGGACATGTCAATATACCAGACAAGTAGATTGATTTCTGTCATTGAAGTTGTATTTATTTATTAAAAAAAAAAAAAAAAAAAAAAAAAAGTTCTCAAAAGTAATTGTTTATCTGACTTTTTGGAAAAGAGAACTTTTTCTGTGTCATCCAGACGACACATCCATACAACTGAAATGTTCTGAAGTGAGTGAATCATCACACTGTTCCCAAGGTGAAACTGCAGAGTTGTTGAAAAGCAGCGCTGGGTCAATTTGTAGCATATGCAGTTGTACTGAGATGAACAAAGAACTGACATACTGTTTGTAGGGGATCTGGCTGTGTTATTAGACAAGATAAAAACAAAAAGTAGTCTAAATGTTCCTGTTAAAAATTCATTCTTTTTCTCCTTTTGATCCTCCTTCAGTCCTGCATATTAGCTTGCAGGGCTTTTTCCTTTTCAGAATGTGGTAAACATTTTTTCTTCTTTTGGTTCCAGTCTTATGTTTCTAATAGTACTAAACCAGCCTGCTTTGAGCTGTCTTCCATCTGTGGTGGCAGCGTTTCTCACATGGACATTGCCAGTGTTGTATTGTGTTTAAGAGAAGAGAATACACTCAGGATGTATTCTTTTTGCAACTGGTGAGAGGCTGGGAATCTCAAAGAATAGAAAAAATGACTACAGAGAGGTTTCATGAAAATCTTCTGTCTGTAACTCAGTCCAGCACACTTACAGGTCTTGTATGAAATAGACAAGCTTTCTGCTTCTGTTCTGCAGTTAAGGCTTGCTGTCCATCGTGAAAGGGGCTAAGAAGTTGTCCTGGATCAGGAGGCAGGTAAAGCCCACCCTGCTCTCTGAATACTATCTCTTAACTCTGTTAGATGAATGGGATTTGACCTTTTCAGAAAGGGAAAAAAGCCCACATTGTCTTTTCTTCACTTTTTTTCAACTGGGTGGTCTTCATCAATTAGGCAAAGCATCGAGCAACTGAAAAAGTCATTGAAGATACCAGGACCAGATTCCATTTCTAGAGACTGATGAAGCTATTACTCATGAGGATGTTCTGAACGTGGACTTGAAGCCAGCAGTAGGTTTCAGGAGAAGAATTAATCCATCAGTTTTCTCCAGCTGTTGCATTACAAGACAGTGAACTCACTACAGTACGTGCTTTGGAGGCCCTTTTTCATGTGACCATTACATTAAAGAGTAGCTTTCTTTGCTATCGTTGCAAATGATAGCAAAGGGCAGTGAAGCTGGTGAAGGTTCTGGAGCACAAGTCTTATGAGGTGTGGCTGAGGGAACTGTTTAGGCTGCAAAAGTGGAGGCTCAGGGGAGACCTTATCGCTCTCTACAGTAACCAGAAAGGAGGTTGTGTAGGTGAGGGTTGGCCTCTTCTCCCAGGCAGCTAGTGTTAGGATAAGAGGTAACAGACTTAAGTTTGCCAGGGGATGTTCAGGCTGGATATTAGGAAAAAATTCTTCTCAGAAAGAGAGGTGAGGTACTGGAACAGGCTGCCCAGGGAGGTGGTGGAATTGCTGTTCCTGGAAATGCTCAAGAAAAGGTGTCACACTGACTGGCATGGTTTAGAGCTGTCAAAGACACGGGTTGATGGTTGGACTAGATGCTCTTAAGAGTCTTTTCCAACCTTAATGATTCTTTGATTCTAAGTCCTGTACAGTTTACATTTGTTTAGACACCTCTGCCATCAGGAGCAGAAGAGATGTAGTTGCTCTCAAACTAATATAGCTAATGGCCTAGGTCATTCTCAGCTTCCTGATTTCTTCAGTTTTAGCAACCTAGTTTTTTATTTTGGTTTATGCATTTTTCTCTTCATTTCACTGTCATAAAGACAGGGTAGGGCCGAGCACTGTGGTTGTACTTGTTCAGCCAAGGCAGTTCTAGTTCCAGGACTGGTTTATTAATTCGGATGTCTGTGCTATTAACAATGGATTGCAAACCTCTGTTCCACAGCTTTGAGTCTGCATGTTTACCAGAATTTCTGTTTTTGACACATAACAGCCGAGATGTTGGTTGTCTTTTGGGGCTAGGAGCACTCCATCCCTTTGGTGCTGAGGACTATTCTTGTTGGCCAGTGATAAGACTACATCAGACACATATGTATCCTAATAGCATGTAGTCTCTTGGAGATCTTGGAAAAGTGGGCCCTCCTTCCCTTTTAAAGTGTTTTTTATTTATTTGATTTTTATTTTGAAGGTGAGGAATAGGACTCTTAGATGAGGGATGGACTGGAACGTTAGTTCCCTGGAAGTTCAGAGTAGGTTTTTCTTTCACTCTGATTTAGAGTGATTCCTGAGTCACAAAAATTAACTTTATCCTGATGGAATTAATGCCCTGGAAGTCCTGAAAGCACAATAAGTGGTAAGAAAGAGATTCCTTTAAAGTGAAGCTCAGAGCATGATCCATCTGTCCATTCAGTCATGGACCTGTACTGTTGCTAGCAGTTTTGGCATTCCTCCCATCTGCAGACTTCTTTTTCATTGTCACTCAGTTGCAGGTTCTGTTACCTTTTATTTTGAATCTTTTCACGTTGCCGCCGAATCAAGTTGCACTTCTAGTCAAAGTTGTCCTTTTTTTTTTTCTTTTTTTTTTGTCCTTTCTAATTCTATATCTGTGTAAAAGTTCTTAAAAGAATTTTAAATTTTAATTCACTGTTTCTGGTTATGGTTTTTTTTTCCTGTAATAGTTATGCTTATAACTTCTTCCACATTCAGAATCCAAGTTATTCTGAATCATCAACTGTATGGATTGAGGTCTTTTACTTGCTATTCTGTAATATATCCTACTCCTAATCATTAGTATGTAAGCAGTTGGAGGAAAAAGTCTGCTGCTTTTGTCATGCTGATTCTGTGTACTCACAGTGTGCTCATCTTGAACCAAATCTCTTTTTACTAGCCTCTTTTCTGCTGTTTGTTGTTAGTTTAATATCCTCCTCACTGATGCAGCTATAGAGATTAACCTTTTGCCATTTTGCCAGATGCTTGTTAGACTCTGCTGTGCTGGAATGTGTTTGCTCAGTGTTCAGCAGGTTTTTAATGTTTAGCTTCTCTCTGATCATATAGGCAGAAGTTTTTCTTCAGTGTTTTTTGACTCTGCTAATTTACATTAGCTGAAAGGATCTGTAAGCATAACACTGGGATTTTTCCCCTTTCCAGGATTGCCAAAATCTTCTCTAATCTGCACTTTCTTGTAGAGATAAGAATTTTTTATCACACCACTTAAAAATGTCTGCTCCAAGCATGGATTTGCTATAAGGAATCAGCAGGCCATTGCTTTACTCATGCACTGTGCTGAGTTGTTGCTGATGACTTTTGGCATTCTCAGGATGCTTAAAAAGCTTGAATTGATGGCTGCTTGTTGCATGTTAGCTTTGTCCTCTTTGGCTTTCTCTGGGACCCTCCCAGGCACATGTCTTTTCCCACCTGGTTTGCTGGAGCTGAGAGTTAACGTCACCAAGTTACCACTAAGTAGGATCTTTTCACTTCCATAATTTTTACACTGTTTTCATCTCTGAGCCAGGCTTGTGTCATCAGTTTTGCAACAATTCGTGACCTTGCCCCCAAACTTAGCAACTCTAAACTTTCCTCCAGTTGAAAACAGATCTTCAGCAAGATAACTTGGTACAGCATATCTAGTACTCAGTAGTTATTTTGCCTTTATTCATCAACTGATGAGGGCTGCGTGTGAGATAGGAAGAATGTTCTTTCTGTGGGTTCTCTGAAGAGTTCCTGATCTGACAGGGTAGGCTGCATCTGTTAGCAGTGTGCCCATTCTGCTCCTTGGCAAACGGAAAATTCACCACTTGGGCTGTGAAATGCTCTTTTTGTTTAACTATACTTGCGGGGGTAATAATTAAAAAAAAAAAAAAAAAAGAGGCACATAAACCAACGTTGTATCAACTTCTTTCAGTAAGGCATAACATCCACCACTTTGTCCATTGAAACATCCTTTTCCGAAGGTCTTGGAGCTGTTATGATGGGGAATTGATTATAGAGCGAGGAGGGCTGGTAGGAAGGGAAGTAAGAATTTGTGAAAAGGAAGAATTTCTTTTTTTTTTGTGAAGAATTAGGCATGTTTCTACTGCTTCACTAATCTCTGTTATGTGAAATGATCAGTAGTAGCTTGTCACAGTCAGCCAAAGAAAAGCAAAATCATTTTCTGAATGCCATGACTGTGTAATTTCTAGTTAGGGAATATGTTTTTACTCAAGAAGGGATTTTTGCGTGTTTCAGAATAAAGTCAGAGTTGCAGGAATGTTTTGCTTAGAATCATCTTAGAATAAGAGTATTTTGTAATTTAAAGTCAATCAAAGCTATTTTGAGATGTTAAGAGTAAAATTACAGGTTGTTAGCTCAAAGTGGAGAAAATGCAGCTTTTTTTTTTTTTAATAATTGAATAAGAAGCTAGAATCCATGAAGGAGTTCAGCTTAGATGCTGATATCACAAATAAGGAACCAGTTACAAGTTTCTGAGCAATTCTGTAGTGGCAGCATGTCAAGTCTGAGTCATGGTTTTTCATTGACTTAATCTCCTTCTGAACTTTTAAGCTGATGATTGATTGTTAAACTAGTGGCTTAGGCCGCCCTTCTTCTCGGCTATTTTTCTCCATGAAAAAGCTTAGTTACTTATTTTTGTTTAACCTAAGGCAATTGCTTTTTATCTGCTCATCATCTGTAGTTAAAGATGGTGTGACGTCTTCTGCATACAATGGCAACCAAGAACCATTTCAGTGTAAACTTGTTTTCAGTGTTGGTGCAATATGTAAATAGGTCACTTGAATGACTCATCTCCGAAAATACAAACCAAACAAAAACATACAATAATTCCACATTTTACTGAACTTTAACTTCTGTTCTCACGATTTCTGGAGTCACTAAATCTTCATTTCCTTGAGCCTTTCTGACATGTTTTGTATGGATCAGTTCTGGGATAGCTGTGAAAATTCAGCACTTAGAATCAGTGTTGCAGTCTCTTGATTGTCCTACTCCACTGACTATGGAACCAGGTGAGGTCATATTTTGAAAAAGTTACAGGTGTGGCTGTGTATTGCAGACTGGCTAAGGAGATGCATGTTTTCAGTTTCCAAGAAGTCATCAGTAGTTTAGATCACTTCCTTACCATGACAGTTAAAAGAGTTATGATACTGCTATTGCCCTTTGGATTAGTGGTTGCTCCCAGTCACAGCAAGCTAATACAGAGAAGAACGTGACCCTCTAGTTTTGTGTATCTGATCAGTAAGGTATCTTCATGCTAGTTTTTGGGATTTATCTCAAACCATGATGAGTTTGGTATCTAGAAGGTCTTCCGCAAAGAGGGCTTTGGTGATTATCTTGCTGTTTTGTGGGGGGGAAATTTCACATTTTCTTTTCCATAATAATTCAGGACATCCTGGCTAGGTTAAACTGGCTGTGTCTGAACCAGTATTTGGGCTGGCTGGTCCAGTCTTTTTATTGGGATAAAGTGTGTGGGAGCGTGCAAACTGGGAACTGGCTGTGGGAAATTCCCCCCCCCCCCCTTCCCCCTTTTTTTTTTTTTGACCATTTTCTTTGATTTCTGGACAGCATCAGTGAAACAGGAAAAACTTTTTGATGAGTTTATCTTTGAAAGATGGTGGAGATTTGCATGGAACAGCCTAATCTTTCCCCTTTGTGCTGTGGGTTATGAGCAGGTTGAAGAGCGTTGGAATATATGTCAGACTCAGTTTTTGATGCAGCGGATTGACTTTTGTTATCTTTTAGTTTTCCTTTGGCACTGGAATCTTCGAGTTGATAGTCTCATTCATCTCCCTCATCATTTCACACAGGAGTTTTGTAATTATGCTTCTGAGACTGCCTTAGGCCAAGCTGCTTTCCCCAAGAGATGTTTGCTCTGGTCACAGTGTGCTCTGAGGAATTTTGAATTTTTTTGTTTTGTTTCAGACTTTGCTTCAGTGTTCTTTGATATCAGCAATGTTTTCTAAGACTGGCAGTTCTTTTTTCCATCCTGGTTCAAGATGCATATTAATGAAGTTTCTCTACTTTGGAACTCTGCTATTTATTTGCCATTGAAGTTTCCCATTGACCCAGGTGGCCCACCAGTATGCACAGGACTGGCCTCTACTTTTAATCATAGGCAATGAAATGAACTGTTTGTGTCTCCTGGGGCCACTGGGCTTTGCTGAGTGTTGTGAGGCATGGTGCTGCCTGTGTTGCTCCTTTCTCAGCATTTTGGTGTCAGCCTTCCAGTTGCTATGGGAGCCAGAGGGATGGCTTGTCCTTCCTCTCCTCACTTTCTGCTGAGATTCTCTCATTACACATTTTTAGACTCTGTGTAATTTGCATGTGCAAATGATAACCAGTGTCCTGATCCGTGCATTTTCCTTCATTCTTCAGGAAAAGTCTGATCTTTGGCAAATGCTTTAGGTGTGGCTCTTCAGTCTGCGGTGCTTCTCACAGGAGTTTATTTGCTTCCATAATTATGTCTGTTAGTTTTAATAAGATCCATTATCACTTGTTTGTCTAAGACAGGTTTGACAGTAGCCCATGAGTAGGCTTCAGTTGTCTGTATTTCAACATCCAGTGCAGTTGGAGGTGGAAGTTATCTTGTCTAGTCCTCAGCCATCGCCCAGCTACCCAGAGATAGTGCCTGCTTGTTGATCGCCTTGACTGTACTGATTAGCGGTGTAATGCTTCTGTTTAAACACATGCAGTAGTGCCATTTCATTGCCTTTTTACTTTGAGGTTTATCTGAACCATCTGCCACATAAAATGTCAGATGTGGCATTGGTCTTTAGTGAGGATTTTTGCTTTTTTGAAGGCATCCATTTGTGATGTTTTAGGACATCTCATACGGTGCTTTTAAGCTGTGGATGGGCTACTGATTTTCACAGTGTATTTCCTTTGACTCCATAAGCACTTTGCTTTTATTTGGAAACTTGAATTACAGCTGTCTTTATTCCTCACCTGAATCCTTTGTATCTTGCTGTACAGCTTTGTTATAACATGTAGTTTACTGTTCTGGTGTGAGATGCACCACACACGTGGATGGCCTTACAGATCACACGTTTTTGTCTTGGATACTTCAGCAGTAGTTGCTTAAGCAATTTACTAGTTCAAAAACATTTGATTGTTCCATTATATATCAGAATGCAAATAAATATGTATTTCAAGTTGTATGAATCTTATCTCAGTTGCAGGATAAGCCATTTCTCTTCTAGTCCTCTTGCTAACACATGATAATTAATAGCAATAAAAATCCTCACCTTTGACCATTTTGTTTACTGAGAATGTCTTAGATTTTAGCCTTTTGATTCCATACTTAGTTACCTTATTTGCCTATTCTGTTTTTGTTTGGAAATGTTCCTGTCTTTTCAAAATTAGTAACTCTAAAAAGAGTTGTTAGAAAAGGATTAAATCAGTGACATGTAAGATATTTATTAACAAGGAACAGTGGTCTAGGCATTGATTCATGCTTTATGGAGCATCTAGGATCAACATAGCACTGGAGATTAGGAAATGAATATAGTTTCATTGTGAAAGAAATAAACATGCAAGATGAAACGGCATAGTCTTCTCAGTTCTTGTTCTTGGTTTTAATGTGCTTGTCCTGTGTAGTAATTAAAGGAAGGTGGTTAAGCAGACTGGTGTTTGAAGAAGTGGCTGAAATTATGAGTGCAGATTTTTCATCTGTTGAACTTCCTTTTTCTTTTTATTCTTCCCCAAAATACTTTTCTGCTTCTCTGGGTTTCAGCCAGCAGTGGAACACTCTTCAGAAAGTTTCACTGATCATATATAGAAGTTTGCAAAAGATATTCCTCTGCAGATGATAATATCCTGACAGAAATAACTTCTGTGTTTTCTGAAAGTGTGATAGGATTTCATGTCCTGACCTGGCAAAACCCCAGAGAAATCTCCAGCTGCTCATTCTGCCCAGCCTTCCAGGATTTGTGTGTGTGCCACCTTCTGCTGCCCTCAGAAAGTCAAGGAAGCCACTTTTGAGAAAGTACAGCATTAGTTGTTCCTCTGAGGTGCAGCTTAGTGCTGAGCAAGCAAGTGAACTTTCCTATTGGCCTTGCAGCTCCTTTAAACTTGAGCGTTAGTCTGTAATCTCTGTCCATTCACCTTCCTCATTGTGTGCATTTTAATCTTTGATTGTAAATTGTTTTACCGACCTAACTAAAACAAAAACTAGCAATTTATTTTTTTCTTATACCTCGTGAAATTAAAATGCTTGTAAGACCTGATTTCACTTACTGTCATATATTACTTGTATGTTAACTAGCTTGTAGCTGTGTCCAGGTTTCCTCTGAAGTTAAGTTGTCCCAGTGTAAGGCATTGTAGAAAAATAATAATAATTAAGAAAAAATGTAGGACAGTGTGAAGAAGCAGAACTTCAGTATATGATTTGGCAGGGAAGCTAAGCTGATTAGCACTAGTTGAAAGGGCTGATTGCTTGCACCCATGCCAGGTCATGAGTTTATGGCTCTCTGTGTATGGGCACAGACTCTTCTCTGATCTGTCCCTTGTTTGCGAGCTGGTTCAGTCAGGTAACTTAACAGGGAGCTCTGTGCTGGGGAAGATTGGACAGAGGATTGCCCTCAACTGTGGCAGCCGAGTCAGTTGGCTGCTGTCACACCACCCCTCCTAGGGAAAGAAGCAGCAGATTGGTGGAGGAACAAGTGCTGAGTGCAAACAGTGTGAGGACTAGCACTGATGAAGTCTTCTTTGTACACCCATTTCATGTGTAGTTTCTCAATTTTGCGTGTTTAAAATGCATACACAAGGTAAATTTTATTACTAATTCTAGAAAGCCATCTGCTCACTGTTGCTTTAACTCATGTTCCTGCTAACCTGTTTCTGTGTGGCTATCACATTATTTGATTTTATGGAACAGAAAAGATTGAATTAACTGCTGCTTGGAAGGTAGTGCAGAGCTGTGTGTGTTCTGTCATCCCCAGATCAGCTGCCAGATACAGCAGTACCACAGTAAAACAAATAAACATGAAGCTTAGGACCTGTGTAATATTTATATGTATATGTGTGTGTGTATATACATGTATGTAAGTATATATATAGCAGGTATTGCCTACATATATTTGTAAAATGTAAATATTTGTACATTATACTTTTGGTTTATAGATTATACATTTGTATCAAAATATTTACAGTAAAAATGAGAAGGACAGAGGAGGTACATTTAACTTTTGGCAGTTTAGTATGCTATAGAATGAAGTCATATCAGGAGAATAAATGGGTTTGATGAATTTTAAAGCTAAACCCAAACCCTCTTTGGTTAGGAGTCTATATTAAGAGATCAGTGACTTGTGAGTTTTTGTGAAAGAGTTCCATCAACAAGCTAATAACTACAGCAGAGATTGGTCTGGAAAACAACATTGAGATGCTGCCCACTTAGACCCTGACCACAGGCTGTTATAATGCTGGTCCTGAGCTTCTCAGTATTTTCATTGTTGTGGATGATAGAATAAATAGTACACTTGTTAAAGTTATAGATGCTACGAAGCAGGGTTGGAGGAGACTGCAGACATTTCAGAACTAGAATTAGATTTCATTATGATCCTGAAAAATTGAAAAAATTGTTTTTTTCTTTCTTTTCTTTTGTCTTTTTTAAGGGAATTCTAGGAAGACAGGAACAAAGTCTCATTAGCTGTGAAACAGTCAACCTCACAAATAAAACAGAGCATGTAACATGCTGAGTAGTTCTGTGGTAAAGGATCTGGAATCATAAAGATGGCACTGTTGTGAAAAGCAGGCACTAATTAGAATTTCTAACTGGAAGTACTGAATATATGAGTACTTCAGCTTCTCTGGGACATCTACAAGATGTCAGTGTCTGGTTCTCATTGTTAGCTTTTGTAAAACACTGAAGTAAATGCTATGTGTCATTGGTTTCACACATGTTCATGGAATAGACTATATACATTTAGTTGCATTACACAGTAGTGTGAGCGTATGGTTAGCACACTGCTTATATGTGTATTTTCACATTCTGCTCAGATGAACTTTGGCCTTCCAATTGCTGTTTGGGTCATTAGCTTCTCCAGCTGTGTTGCTTTTTCCCATGGAAGCTTTTCTTTCAAGTCAAGTTTTTGTCGTTTGAAATGTTCACATTTTGAAAATACATTTAACCTGAAAAATTCTTGCTTGTCTTTCTGCCTTCCTTGCTGTCTTACCTGTGTTTTTTCTTTCCTTGCTTATTAGATTAGTTTGACATACTCTAAAAATCTTTTTACCTCAGCATTTCATTTGTATCTTATGTCCCTAATTGAAGGATACAAGCCAATGTGTGTTCTAGAAAAGCAGAGGAAATGATAATCATTAGGAAAAACAGAGTAATTAATAGTGTAATGTGTTTGGAGCTTTTGAGCATGACGTGGGTTGTGCTCAAAAGAGGACATTCATGGGACATTTACGTTTGTTAAAAATATTCTGAATCTATGAATATAACTATAAACTAACATATTCTGGCATACAGGAAAAATAAACAGAATACTTGACAGTGATATTTTCTCTTTAACGTCTGAGGGTTTTTTGTTCTGTTTTTTCAAGCGAGAGAAAAATTCACAGCTTATACATCATTGAATGAGAAAGTTAATACCAAACTGCCTGCTGACACCTGTGTCATTGCCTGGATACAAGAGGCTTTCAAAAGCTGAGATTAAGAAAAATGCAGTTACAGTGTATTTACATCCCTTCAGGACTCTGGTGGGGTCTTTCTGGTGTAGCCGTGCAGGATAGACTAAGAGGAAAAGCACTGTTGTATTTCAGAAGGCACCCCAGGCTTTTGGCTCTAACTACAGAGCTTGTGGCCTTGTGCCTACAGACTTCAGCTCTGCATACATATTTGCAATGAGGACTGCAAAGTAATATCATTGCTGTGATGATGGCGTGGCAATTGGGGACTTCATAAAGGAACAAAGCTGGCAGTCAGCAGCTGCACAATAAAGATTTCCAACAAAGATCCAAGTGTTTAACTTTGTGCAGCATGAAGAAAAACGCCTTTGTGGGCTCTTTGATGTATCAGCCCCATGGAGGGAGCTGGTTAGCCACTTGAGATGAGACGTGTGGCCTGTTCCGGCCGTACCCGTAATGGCCTAATGAGTTAGCCCTCTTTTATCTGCTGGATTTTTCACAGATATCCACGAAGAAGATTTGCAGTTGTTTTGATTATGTAACTGGGTTTTTTTTATCTCTGACAGCACAGTAGGATCTCCCTGCCTCGAGCCCTACATTTAGGGTTGGCTTTGAGTGGCTCTGTGCTGCAGGCCCACAGTGTGCTCACTGCTCCTAGAATGCCATGACACTGGTATGGAGGTGGAGACGAGTGGGAACATACAGGTTTTCTCTTACATCAAAATTTGTTTACCTAATAATGTGGAAAGGATGTTACAGCTGTATGCTCTCTTCTCTCTGTTGCAGTGGGTTTTAAGAACTGCTTACAAGTCAGTGATCTGTGTGGCTCACCTACTGTAGAGTTACACCTTGCAATTACATTGACTGCCTGAGCTCTGTTTATGCAGGTTAATTTATAAAACAATTAATGGTTTATTCTAGGAGTTCTTCAGCTTCAGGAGACATAAGAAAAGTAATAAAATAAACAAACCCCCACATCTCTAGTATGTTGTGATGCTATTCTCACTTCCTACATACTTTATGGCAGTACAAAATGTCTTTTTTTCTCCTAAACTTTATTTTAATCCCTTTCGTTGTCCATGATCTTATTACCAAACTAATTTTTTATCCTTAATAGAAAAGGGTTAGTTCTATGATGGAAAATCTATGGTGGAAAATCAGTACTATAACAGTATACTCCATAAAACACAGTTTTTATTTGAGCATTGGTATGTTCTGCTTTCTTGAAAAGAAGAATTAACTCTAAAAATACTGGAAGCCAGAGGGTTACATGAGGACTGACAGAGCCTGAGGTGTTCAGAAGTATCTCATACAGTATCATATGAGTGATCTTTCTTACATTCACGGTTAGAAACTAAAATGTTGTAAATAGTAAATTTAAGGTGTTCCTTAAATTTTAATTATAATAATGATTTTTCATATTATTTATGTTGATGTCATTTTAAAGATGATGTTTAATAACTGTGGCCTGATTCTGCCATTATTTACTTTGATACTTACAGTTAAGAAACTTTTTGAATTTATTTTGATTTATATAAAATATTTGAAATGAGTATTAAATACATAGTTATATCAAGGAGTTCTATATTCTCAGTCTTATATCCCTCTAACAATACTGCTGTATTCTATGACACTTTCTGTTAAATGACAGTAAAATGTTTGCAGTCTGAATTTAGTCCTTGAGTTTGAACACATGAAGTGTTTGAATGTATGTAAGCTAACTGTGTATGTGTTTTTAAAGTCTGTCACTGTTAGCATTTTACTTAGGATATTTATGAAAAGGGCAAATAATTGCACCTCAGCTTCATTTTTAGTTATTATGTTTTCCATTTTGGCTTTTCAGAGATTAAAAATCAGTGTCTCTTCCCTAAGTAATATAAGTAACCTTCCAGTCTGAACATCATCTTCAAAGTACAGTTTCACAATTTTCATTATATAAGTGCAGCTGTGCTGAAGTAGTCCTACTGCACAGTGTATGTAGTAATGTGGGATTTTATTCCAACTAGTGTTTCCTTTTAAGAACTGATACTTGAGTATTTTAAAGAAGATTTGATAGGGAAAGTGTTGAAAATACCAATTTAATCACTCAAAAACTTGCACAGAACCTACTTGTTTCAGTAAGATGCTAACTACAAAGGGTTTTTTTGGGTGTTAAATGGGATTTTTGCTCAGGAATACAGAATTACCCAGCAAACATAGCAAAGAACTGCACAGTGGTGATGCTCTATGTGAAGAATGAGGTCTCACTTCATGTCCTCCTGCACCTTGGTCAGAGGGACCAGAGTTGCAGCCAGCAAAGGTCCCAGATCCCAGGCTGTGTAATGGCTGTTAAGAGATCATCTGCTCTACACTTAGTGTGTATGAGCCTTGAAAATACACTTGTTGTCTATTACTGGATAGGAGCAAGTGATAGTATCAGGCTGTCCTATTTGGGTGAGATGATTAGGATTTGGTATATTCCAAGGTGAATGCTTTAGGCACTGCATTTTTGGCAATACAGGAAATCTCTGGTAGCTGTGCTTATTATTTATGTCAGGATTGAAGTGTTCCACCTGTACCTTGGATAAGTAATTTTTCAGAACTTACTTTCTCTTTTTTTTTATTATTTATTTTTATTCCTTTTTTTTTTTCTTTTTTCTTTTTATCTGTCTGTTTTCTAGTTTGATAACAGAAAAAAAAAAAAAAAGACTTTTCTCCAATGGCCCTCTTTGGTATTTTGCATGCATTTTACTTGGAAAACTTGCTACTGCAATTTGTTGCAAATCAGTTCTTGGAGAAAGCAGCCACTGCTGATCTCACCAGTAAGAGATCTGTATGGAATTTTGTTCTAGAGCAGTCATTCTTTCTGCTGTTCTTTAGGCAGAGTCATCCCACAGTTAAGTAACACAACCTATAGCCAAGACATGTGGGTTCTGCTTTGGTGCTGTTCCCTGACTGTGAACAAACCACCCTGTTCCTCCATAGGTTGGTTTGGAAGTAATATTTGGAGGGCCATGACTTCTGTGGATAGTTTTGTGACCCAGATCCAGTAGCAAAAAGAAATGATGTTGATATCAATACTGTCATTTGATATAAAAAATGCAAAAGCACCCAGCTCATGCTGATTTGTTTATTGTAGTGATAAACAATGGCACAAGTTAAGATGCAGACGACAGCAAACCTGTCCGGCCCTCCCATGTCCCCCATGGTGCTACCCCTGCCAGTTACAGCCGCAAACACGCTGGGCCTGCCTTCTGCCATGAACGGATCCATTCCGGAGTCGGCTGCCAGCTGCAGCAGCCCCACTGCTGGCCTTGCAGACCCCGCACCCGCCAGCAACCCACCAGGTAAGGTGGCCCAAGTGCACTCAGTGTGATTGGCTGAGGGAGCTGCGATTGTTTAGTCCGGAGAAGAGGAGGCTCAGGGGAGACCTCATTGCACTCTACAACTTCCTGAAGGGAGGTTGTGATGAGGAGGGATTTGGCCTCTTCTCCCAGGCAACGAGCAGGACCCGAGGAAATGACCACAGGTTGTACCGGTCGAGGTTTAGATTAGACAATAAGGAAAAGCTTTTTCTCTCAGAGAGTGGTCAGGCACTGGAATGGCTGCCCAGGGAGGTGGTGGAGTCGCCGTCCCTGGCAGTGTTCAAGAGGCATCTGGATGAGGAGCTACGAGATACGGTTTAGTGGCTTGTGGTAGCAGTGGTAATGGGAGGATGGTTGGACTAGATGATCTTGAAGCTCACTTCCAACCTTGTGATTCTACGATTCTATGTTCAAGGGAGTCGTTTTGTTCACTTGTTAATTAAAAAGAAAAGTAATATATATATATATAAAAAGAAAAAGAGAGGTCTTAAGGAGGATAAAAATAAAGAAAGAAGATTCTGTAGAAAAATATTTTGTCTGAATTGGCTGTTTACTAAGTTAAGCTTCTTTAACTAAGCCAGATTTACAGTGAAGTGCTGGTTAATAATATAAAAACTCAGACAAGAACGTGTCTATTTTGTTGCATTCTGAGTATCTTTTACAGAGAAGTTTTAGTTGCGCAGGAAAGCCTCCAAGTATATTTCTCTTCCCTAGAACAGAATGTCTTCAGACTGCTTGGCAGTATTCAGTGTTTCCTTTGTAGCCTAATAAGTGCAGTAGTTCCTATGCTGAACTGGATATAAAATACAGAAATGTTATAAAAAGTTAAGTGAAAAGGGAAAGCATGTGCTAAGGTTAAATACAAGTAACCAGAAAAAAGAAGAAGAAAGCTAAAAAATGCTAAGCCCGAGTACGTGAAGTAAGTAGTCTAAGGAAAGTAGAGCAAAATCATTAAATGGAGTGTGGAAAGATCTTTTGTACTGCTTTGAGAGTGACTTTATTATTATGAGAAAAATTGAGAACTGGGAAGGAGAGACCATAGTGTTTCATCTGTGTTTTATATAACAACCTTCAAAAGTGTTGACGTTATTCTGAGAGCACAGTCAATTCACAGAACTAGTTATACTCCTGAGAATGAACTTTGACATAGGAAGTGTAGCATATGTTTATGCCCATCTCCACTATTATCTTTTATAAGGACGTTGTGAAAATATATTTTTTAAATTGCACGTTTTCAAAATGATCATTATATAGTGCATATTATCTCATGATTAATATGTAAAAGGTATTTAAACACTGAATTTAGCATATTTGCAAAAAATATTTTTTAGCCGAAGTATTGGTTTTTTTTAAACATACTACTACTATTGCAAAGTTTGTAAAGTTGTGAAGTGTACATTTCTCCACAAAAGCTTTACAGACTCTTTCTTTGCAGCTCCTCTCCAGGATAACATGGCAAACCCCAAAGAGAAAACTCCAATGTGTCTGGTAAATGAGTTAGCCCGTTTCAATAGAATTCAACCCCAGTATAAGCTTCTGAATGAAAGAGGGCCTGCTCACGCCAAGGTAAGATCACACTTCCAGGTTATGATCCAAATGTTGAATGTTCAACAAATTATGTCTAGATCTTGACAAGCACGACTGTAAAATGCAACCATGTTTCTAGTTTAAAGGATTTCTTACACTTATCTATTTTGCTTTATTATTTTCAATTTCAGAAAGTACATCTGTGTTTCCTTTGGAGCTCTGACTTCTAACTTTGAGTTTATTGTTGGTCTCTGTAAAGACCTCCTGAGGGTATCACCACCCTTTCTATATCATTTTGGAGTGTGCTTTTTAGATGTGTAAGTCCTTCTCCCCAGTTGGTGTGCCTCTGATAATTAACTGAATTTATTTCATGGTAGCACAGGCTGCTATGAAACTAATTATATGTAGTGATAACAAGACTCCTAATATGATTATAGCATTAAAGTTTATAGTGAGCTGGCAGTTAGTTCTTGTCATTTCTCATGTTGATTTGGATATCTGTCTTCATTTTGTAAGTAGGAATTAGGATGCTTTCAGGTTACAGGGAACACAGAGGGATAGTAATCATTTCAAATGATTCTGAATATCCTCCATCATTAGGCACACTCTAGGGGAGGAGAAAGAAGCCTGATAAAGTCAAAGAGAGAAAATGACATAATTAATAGCTGCGTTGTACTGAACTGTTTCGGGAGTGGCAAAACCGAATACAGCAGTGGGCTTGAACTTGCAGATTAGTAAAATTTCAGACAGCAGTGAGATCCTCTTGTGCCCTCTGGCCCTCATTTCCCTCGCCCATCATGTCAGATAGTGCAGAGCTAATGTAGATTCCTGACGTTCTGATTTGGCTGCTGTTGTCCATACTGCATGCTGGTGGAAGTGATGTCAGCAGGTACAGAGCTGGTGAGATTTGGCAGACTTCCAGGATCACTCATCAGAAATGAGGATTGAGGTTCTCATCCTCCCCCTGAAAGCGTTTGGCATCAGGTGATTCACAAGTAGGTTGGCTGTAGGTTGTGATGTATTAAGTTTGTTGTGCTTTCTGTAACTTTTTCCTATGATGTGGCATGTTCATTTTGTTTTCCATGACTACAGTTAAAGTGCCTCAGTCATGCAAAAAGCTGTGGTTCGAGGGTTGAAACTTGATGACCCTTGGGGTCCTTTCCAGTCCAAGCTGTTCTATAGTTCTATGATTCTGTGATATGAGTTGTATTACATTTGTATAACAACTTAACTTTTAGCAGAATAAGATACAGCTCAGAGAAATTCATTGCTATTTTCCTGAATCATTGGAGTTGACCTGTGTTAACTTCACTTTTGAAAGACAGATTTTCCATGAGTTTCTTAGTTTTTCAGTTTTTAGGTTCACCTCTCATTATTTTTGATTATCCTCATAGTGATCAAAAACTGTTATGTGCTGTACAGACTGGCTGTTGCTCAAAAGAATGTTAAGTGTAATTTTTTGTCCTGTGCAGCAAGTGAAAATGGCACAGGAGGAGAGAGAATAAAGAACAAATATGATAATGCAGATCGATATACCTTTAGCCTTTGGAAAGCGCAGACGTGGAGATTTTGGACGTGTTAGCAGTTTTATAGTATGCTGCTTAGTTTACCTGATAAAATGTGTCAGTCAGAGCTGAGACTGCTCTAGAGAACATGACCTAAAGGATGTGTTGCTGCATTCCATTTAAGGAATCTCACTTTGCTTTGTTCACACGCATACTGTGTTACTGTCCAGTAGTGGTTTCCATGATTTTCAGAGATGTGCTCTACCAGACAACAGCCTCTGTTATGGTCATGGTAAATTCTTCCTTTTTTTTGCTTGTCTTTGAAAAGTAAATTTTTATGAGGATGAAATGGGATGCTAGAAACTGTGGAGCTGTGAGAGAAGTGACAGTCTGCTTAGAATGTCTGGAGGTCTGCCCACTTTCTAAAAAATCTGAAGCTCTTTATTAGCATTAACTATGTCTTCAGGTGGATTTGTCAGATGGATGATCCTTTCTTCTGTACTTCTATGTGAGCGGCATCCCAGTAGACAAACTTGAAAGAAAGAAAGACCAAGGAAATGAGGCAGTAGTACAGAGATGTAGGCAAGTAATGGGGGACATAGCACTTAAAAAGGCTGGGGAGCACAAGAGAGTTTGGTGTGCAGAAAATGTGAGGAGGGAAGAATTACCGAAGTGAAGGGGGACTGATGTCAAGAATGCAGCGCAGTGAAAACAAGCACCAACTCTTTGCATTTTTGCTGTCTTGTTACCAGGTAATTAGGTTAAACATAGGGAATAAATGCTTCCACAGAAAACTGGTGAGAAATGCCTGTCTGCTCATAGCAGAACTGTGAGCTTGAGCCTTAGCACTTGAAAATTTCATCAGCTATTTCAGACTTTGTTTTTAGCCGGTTTTATTCCTTTAATTAAATTCCCGCCTTCTACCCATTCCATTAATCCTATTCCTACCTATTCTGCTGTTTACTTATTTATTTTTTCTTGGAGAAAGGTTTTATGAGAAGAGTTCTAAGTAAGAAGGCTAGAGCTTCAAGTACAGAAATTTACTGAACTTGAAATGTTCCATTTTACTGCCCTAATAAATAAATAAGGGGTTATAGGCAGTGAAATAGCCACTACTGATCATATTTTTATTGGTTATACTCCTTTTATGAAAGTATTACACCAATATTTTCTTGCAAAACATATATATATGAAGTTCAGAAGCAGAAAAAAGATCAGGTCTGTTAGTAATAAGGATATATGTTTATTGCTTACTTACATAATTATGGGTATTTAGCTGTATTACCCACCTTAGCTTTCAAGTTTGGGGAGTAGTGTTTGGCAGAATGCAAAATTAAGAGACTTTTTTCATTTCCCCCTCACATATGAGGAAATTGTTATGAATGGTGTGAAAAAGTGAAATGATGGTAGGAACTGCGATCTAGGGTCTTGCACCATGCTTCTGGAGCTTGCAGGAGGCCAAGATTCAGGCCTACAATTAGGATAAAAGTATGAATTTATGGAATTGAGTTCATATGTACTGTGTGCATGTGTTAAGAGGCTTCAGTTCAAATGCCTGTGTGCAACTACTTGATAAATAGCAGTATACGTAAAGGAGATTTAAGAGTTGTCCATCATGCCTATCTCTAGATACCTGGTTCCAAATCTAGCTAATTTATATCAAGTTAAAATGTATAGAGCAAATAATTATCCAAATGAAAATTCTGCTTTATACTGACTCTAATACATAGATTTCTTTGTGCTTGCCTCCAGTAAGTTATATCTACCTCAGAAGATGGGCTATCTTAATTTACCATGTGTATCTGACAATTATATCCTGCTTTATATGGTTAGAATTTGTATGGAAAAAGACCTTAGTTTCTTATCTTTTCTCCTCTTATTGTTAGATGCTCAATTTTAAATAGAACATGTGCATATCATTCAGAAGGTAGATGCTATCTGGTATCTTAAATGCGCTTTCAGATTTACCTTCCCAGCTTGCATGGGCATAGATACTACTTGGAATAATCCTTTATCATAGATTTTGAAGTGTATATAGTTCTATCAGCCACCACTTTCTGAACTGTGAATTTTTCTATACTTCCTATCTTTACTGTAGAATCCACATTGTAGAGCTATAGTTTTCATTCAAAAAAGATAATACTTTTTTTCCTTTGTTACCTTGTATCATTGCACATATATGAGTTGTGACTCTGCCCTTGCAATATGTGGGTTACGCATGAAATCCTTTCACTGTGTACAAATGTTTTGGCCAAATAATATGCTGTCTTAAAGAGTGTGTGGTCATTTATATGCAGATGATATATCAATTTATATTCAGATTTATTACAAAAGTGCATGGTTTTAGTAGCAATCTTTACCTGTTATCGACAGGTGGAAGTGACTAAATTAAAAAGTGTGAAGAAATGTGGTCTTAACTGACCTGTACATAGTCTTCCATGACAGTTTGCACAGTTATTATTATTTGGTTTTAAGAGTATTCTTTTATGATGTTGCTGTTTCACTTTGCCATCTGAAACACCAAATACTGTCCTCTGTTAAGGACTCACTGATCTCTGTAAGAATCAGATGTGTTATCTGAGAGTTTAATATAATGTAAAGAGGTGACGTATTCTCTTTGTTCTCATAGATTTTCATACAGATTGATGTATGTGCAGTGATAATCTTGCCAGTGTTTCACTTGTTCTTTGTCTTGAAGATGTTCACAGTGCAGCTGACTCTTGGAGAACAGACGTGGGAAGCTGAAGGAAGCAGTATTAAAAAGGCCCAGCATGCTGCTGCTAGCAAAGCTTTGAATGAAACTACTCTTCCCAAACCAACTCCTAGACCGCCCAAAAATAATGTTAACAATAATCCAGGTATGATGTTTTCCTCTGCATAATAATTCTTGTTGAAGTGTTGGAATAGTATACCACTGATTAGTGAGTTGAACAAGATGTAGGTTAAGTTGGCAGATGACAATCAACCTAGTTCTTTTACAGACAAGATTAATTAAGAACCTCTGCTGGGTTTGCACGGGAGAGTTTTTAATGAACAGACTAAAACAATTGAATGTAAGTAAATATTGTTTACATAAGATTCAGCTGTATACAAAGTGATTGTATGTGATCAACAATAAACAGAAAAGATAGAAACAAATTGACCAGCATTGCCATAGCAAAGGCTTTTTTTAAAAGAAGAGGATTATTTTAGCTATTTTTCCAAAGGAAGAGCAGAATTTTACCAAGTCTAATACTGTGAAATTACGTCTGTGGTATAAATGTAAGCTGAAGTTTTGGTGTGGTTTTTTTTTTTTCTATGAGGGTTAGTTTCAGTTTCTGGCATTATACATTTTCATTCTTAACAACTTGTACTATTAAAAAGTCTTAAACAGCTTTAAAAGTTGTTTGAACAATTAAAAGAACATACATTGCTGTCTTGCATCATTCGCCTTGAAGTGTTACCTGTAAGTTGCCTTCTATACATGCAGCACCTTTTGAGTGGCTAACATCTCAGCTGCATGATCAGTTCTGTCTTATTTGAGAAAGTTAGTAAAAAAACCCTGTTCCTAACTTTGTTTCATACTTATATAAAAGCAGGAAAATAGTGAGGAAAAAAGATAGAATCTTGCTTTCTTACTTGCTTTTCTTTCTTTACACTCCTCTTTTTCCCTTCTTCACTTTTTATGTCTGTTGGGCCTACTCCTTTCAGACACTTTCTTACACTGGAGTCATTATGCAGTTAATCTCTGGGCTGTGAGAAAGCAGGACTAACTTTCCTTTGGAGCTTAAGAGTATTATCCTGAGCATTAGACATTAAGGATTGTTCACTAGTGATGCGATAGTATTCTCTTGCTCCTTTGGAGATCAGTGCGTTGCTTCTCCAGGATGCTGGTTTGATCCTGTGTCATTCGCAGTCAGGGTGTTTTTAGCTGTTCAGAAAGTGGGTGGTAAAGATCTCTGTAAAAATGGATCCTGAGATTTGATTCTTGACATTGTACAATCTCTCACCTTCTAGATTTTTTTTTTTTTTTTTTGGCTTTTAGCATATTTGTAAAGGGAAAAGCTGCAAATAAAAGAAACAGGCATTAAAAGAATTTATTAAAAACTGTATCATGTAACACTGTATTTTGCTTTAAGTATAGTGTATTATTTATTCAGAAGAGAAGGCTGCAAGGTGACCTGAGAGCAGCCTTTCAGTAGCTAAAGGGGAGCTGTAGGGAAGAAGAGGACAGACACTTTAGCAGAGTCTGTGGTGACAGGACAAAGGGAAAAGGTTTCAAACTAAAAGAGGGTAGATTTAGGTTAGATACAGGGAGAAAGTCGTCTACAGGGAGGGTGGTGAGGCACTGGCACAGGTTGTCCAGAGATGTGGTTGATGCCTCATCCCTGGAGACATTCAAGATCAGGCTGAATCAGGCCCGGGGCAACCTGATCTAGCTGTGCATGTCCCTGTTTGTTGCAGAGGAGTTGGAGTAGATGACCTTGTTAGGTTCATTCCAACTCTAAGGATTTTATGACTCCACGATCTTCTTGTCAAAATTGTATTTTTGCATTTTTAGTATGTAACTGGATTCATAGCATCCTTGCTTTGGAATATATCAAAATTGTAGCTGATGTAGTTTCTGAATAAGTACTGCATAAAAACTTTCATCATTTGATACATTTTAACTATTTAAAAGCTAGATTCAGTTGTAATTGTTGTAACAATATTTTGAGAAAATAAGAACTCCTTTTTATTGTAATGTATGTTTAGCTCCTTCAGGGTTTTGTTACAACAGGGAAGTGAGGAATATGGTAGATGAATGTTTTCTTGAAAAAAATGTATTCAGATGAGGCTATAGTGTAGCTTCTTGTTTGTCATGGCTGTAACTGGGCAAGTGGTGGTGGTCTCTGTTTTTGTGTTCTGTTACCAGTAGGTGGCTGCAGTGGCACTCATGTGCAGTAGTTACAGTTCTAGTTCCTTAGATGATTCCTGTTAAATTGTTTTTGTCCTAGTCTTAAAAAGTCTTTGAAGTCTTAAAAAGAAAACTATTTTTTTTCAACTTCTGTCAGAAACATTACCAAAGGACTACAAAAATGTATATTACTGCCTGTTTATTTCAATGCCTCTCTACTGGATTTGTGATTTTATTTAGTGGTATTCAGTGGGAAGAAACATTGCTCTTTTATTTTTATAATTTCAGATTATGTTTTATTATAAGCATTATTTGCAAAGATGAATTACCAGCTTGATTATTATACTGATTTTCTCTTTCGCCTATGAAGATCAATCTACTGAAACTGCATAAAGTTTTCAATGTTCTCTCCATTGCTTTTGATTTAATTGACATCTATATTCTCATCTTGTAGAGGTGGTGAAATGTCATTGTAGCTACTTAGTTTTTAATTTAAGAGCAACAAATAGCTTTTGAGTTTATTACAGCTCTGTTGCTGCTAATCTCCATCCTGCGTGTGAGTTTTGCAGCATTTGTGGTTTAAGTACCTTACATGTACTCTTTTCTTTCCTCAGGCAGTATAACTCCAACAGTGGAACTGAACGGTCTGGCTATGAAGAGAGGAGAGCCTGCCATCTACAGGCCATTAGATCCAAAGCCAATCCCCAATTATAGAGCAAATTATAATTTTCGGGGCATGTACAATCAGAGGTTTGTACTTCTTCTGTTATTTGATCTTTTTTCTCAGCTCTTTGTTAATGTGTGTTAAATCTTTATAAACTTCATAAAATATTTCAGAGTAAAATAAATGTAAGATTTTACTAAGGAGAGTCCGTGCAGCCTCATTTAGAAGCTCACAACCTCCTTTTTAAAGAAAACAGGCACCCAAAACTTGAATTAAAAAAACAAAGGTATGTAAAACAATTTTCTTTTCTTTCTTTTTTTTTTTTTTTTTTTTTCCAAAAAAAAACTAAATTGGAGTTATGGTCTCCAGCTGTGGCAGTAAGGATGCGGGGCATTAGCCTCAGAGAGGGGATTTTTTTTATTATTGATATTTCCTCTCATGTTATCGAGTTCCTTAGCGCTAAAATGAAACAGTCGTTTCTTAGAAATTGGTTATAAAATTAGGAGGACTGCATTTTGAATGTTAGCTTGAAAACACTCTCAAGTTTCCAAATTTTTACCATCCTGCATTGTCAGCTATCTCATTTCCTTAATCATCAGTATTAAGTGGGTAAAAATCCTTTATTTCACAGTTTAGAAGCATATATTTGGAGATCTTCATTGATCCTGTAATGACAGTAATAACTTGGAGTAATCTTTGAGAAGACAGTATTCCAAATTTTGCTTTTAAACTATCAAATTTGTGAAGAGTAAAATACAATTGAAAACTTAAATGTGAGGGGCAGTTTTCGTAAATGGCCATCAAAATATCATCTTGAAAATTTCATATATTTTTGAAATATCTTCATCTTTTTGTATGATTTTATGATGTATTTGTATGATTATATTGGAAATAGAAAAACTGTTCTACTTCAGCCTGAATAAAATATAATTTGTATTACATGTGACAGTTTGAGATGAACTTCAAGTAATATATGTATTTTTTGCAACCCTATTTATCTGAGATTTCATCCTATTCTTCCTATTTTTTCTTTCCCAGAGGAACTGTGTTTGATTGGCTCTTTCAGAATTAGGCCAAAACTCCAAAAGCAATATGAACACTGTTAGACTTTCCAACAGAATATTTTTGCAATGAAATATTTTATCTTTCTGCTAAGGGGTTTACTTAATGGATTCTGCAATAATTTTATACACATCATAATTATCAAAAAGAATATGACTGTGAATGCCAGAAAAGTGGTTTTGATCAAATTATTCTTGTTTGAAGCTGAATTTATAGCAGTGCTTAAAAATTAGGCAATTTGAAATGAAAATGCAAGATGAAACAAACCAACTGGAAGAAAACTGGTTCATTATTCTACAGAGCAGAATGTCTGGTTATTGTGTTCTATTACTTGTTGCTGCTGACTCACATACGTAATGGTTTAAGTAGCTGGATATGGGGCCTGAAATGAGCTTTGTTGGTATCCAGAAATCCTACATTTATTTTAATTGGTTTTGCAATGACATTATTTTGACTATTAGAAAAAAAGGCAACGGTGCAAGTTAGTAAGAAACATAAAACAGGAGATTCTAGAATCTCAACTTAGTTATTGAAATATATGGAAGCAGAACCCCAAGTTAGCAGGTGCTAACTTTAAAGATATGTTTTTCTTTGCATGGGAAATGAGTAGCATGTCTAGTACAGTTTAAGTTTACTTATTTCTTGAACTTTGTTCCAATGTTAGTGTACAGATGGCACATCAACATTACTTTTAAAATGTATTTGATTTTTTGATCACAAAACAAATAGATGAGGTGGGACAGAGGCCAGAATGTCCACTTATCTGCTCTACTCTGCTTAGCTGAGTGCAGGATGGTTAATAGTATGGTGGATGTAAATTAATAAGTAACTAAAAGTAAATAAGCAGTAAATAACTATACCTACCTGTCTGCATGTGTGCACACATCTCCTGTGCATACACTTGCACATGCAATAATACCAGAGGAAGGAATAATGATGCCATATAATAATGTCTAGGGATTTGTCCTATGTCAGAAATCATTGTTTAGCATGTTCTGATGCAAAACAAGGTGATAGTTCATTATGTTCCCATAAGAAAAGCACTTAGACTCTGTTAGGCATCATTTGAATGCTGTTTGTTAGAGCTGACATTATAAGAGAATAGCATAGATAATCTTATGCCCTTTTGATGCCATAGTGTTGAAACCTAAGATTTGAAACACAGCGTAGGTAACATACTGCACTCTGTATTTTTCATTTTCATCAATTTCTGACTCTAGATAGAGGAAATTGCTGTGTTATTAAAACAGATCGTAAGTATCTGCAGAAAAGTTGAAAGACTTTTTTTTTTTTTTAATACTGTAACTAAATTCCCTTTTCTCGTCTTCATTTTAAAAAATGCACTTTTCAAGTAGGTGAAGATCCAGATTAAGACTTGGAGATTGTTTTGGGGGAATTTGATTCTGGCAAGATGAATGACTTGAGGAGGAAAGAGTAAAGGACTGAGTTCATCTCAGGACATATCTTTAAAGCAGTTATACCTAGTGTTTCAAGTGGCACAAAAGATCCTTTTCAGGAACTCGTGAAAGTGTGGTCTAAGAGCTGCTATTTGCATGCAAAACTGAGAGCTGGCTTCCACATCAACATAAAATGATTTGTGCTGAGGTGACCTTAATTCCTCCTCCTCCTCCATTGCAACCAGTCTGTTGCCTTTCAGTTTTCCTCCCTCCAGCACTGGGAGATGAGCTGCTCAGAAACTAATCATTTTTGGAGGAGAGTAGGGTGTTGAGAAAAGGAATGGATGAGTTACTGCTTGACTAACATCTGACCTCAAACACCTTCTCACCTGGTCACAAGGCCTGGTGCTATCACCAGAAGGGACCAGGAATGAGTTTGCAAGCTAAGGCTCATTTAAATTTGTGAAGACTGTTCTTGCTAATGCAGTAGGGCATACAGATATAGGCAGTGGTGTATAAAGCACAGACGATATTGAAAGAGGTTTACACATAGAATACAATACTGCAATTGTAAGGTCCACAGCCAATGGCATAAAATGATGTTAAATATGAAAGTGAATTGTATGGAAGAAAGGAAAACAAACAAATGAGAGAGGAGAAAAAAAAAAGGAAAATAGAAACCCTTCCCAGTGGCTAGCTGTTAAGGGAAAAGTGATGAGACCTCCTATGTGAACATCCTCCTCTGAGCACTGATTTTCATGCAGCTTGTGCTCCCCATATTCCCATAATTCTTCTGGTGGTTTTCAGGAGGACCTGCTCACACTTTCTGTTGGTTGTTCCTGCTCATAGTGCTGGTGGTGCTGCATCAGGGCAAGTGCTGAATGCCAGCTGCTTACTGAGCTTTGTGCGTGCATGGTACCAGGCTCAGTAATGTATGCCAGAAGTTACTGTCAAGGAGAGAGGACAGAGGAGAGAAGAGTTTGAAGGTATCAGCCTGACTTTTCATTCAAAATCGATGCGTGTGGTTTGGCACTGGGTTGGCAGCACTGGGTGGTTGTCATGCTGCATCTCAACGTGAGCTGATAGTCTTCATAGTGCTGTGCTGAATCACATCAATGCGTCAGCTTTGGTCTCCAGTAGACTAAGTATCCGTAGACTGCAGTTCATACTAGATTGAGATAAGTAAAGATAAGACTTTTAAAGGTTTTTCATCTCACTCATAGCATGATTCTTCTCCAGATTATTCCAGTAGAGTCTATGCACTAGCTTTAGTGCTAGGAAACTCGATTGCTTCTGATAAGTTGAACGTTTAAAAAAATACTCTCAGGCCTGAATCCAGGGCCATGTTAGACAACATTTTTTAGTTAACAAAAGGCTCAATTCTACTGAATTATAATGGAAAGGGAAAAAAAAAAAAAAAAGACTTTATATCACTCAAAATTAATGAGGTGAATGCTACCTTTTTTAAGTCTCTCAGTTTTGAGCAATTTTGCAGTGAAGGCATGGAAGGATCTTTTGGGTCAAACAATGTGCACTACAGAAAAGCTAATAATGGTGAGCATTGCATTTGGTATGATTTATTTTTTAATCTAAAAACTTCACAAACCAACTCTAGGGAAGTAAGTGCTAGTGCTTTCATGGACTATGAGCTAATTCATTTTGGTTGCATCTTTGTCCATGCACCATTTGGGAAAACTGGCAACTACTCAGGAAAGGATGAATTTTGAAACATTAGGTCAGGTTTGAAAAGTATTGTCAGAACTGAGGATGAAATGTGTGTATCCATATATCCATATCAGTGGCCAGCGCTAGAAACTCCCTCACACCCCTCAGTAGGCAGTTGGTTTAAAATGTGTATAAGTTAAAAAAGAAAATAAAAAAACGCAGTTCAAATTAAAGCAATTAATAAAACAAGATATGAGTTCAGACCAACCACAGGGCCATCCAGCTTGCCTTGTTGTACTGATTGCCTGCTGTAGGATATTTTGTCTTCAATTAGAACTGAAAACAGTGGTCCCTGAAGTATTTTCAACTGTAGAAAGTCCATAAATGACAGAAAAGAAGTGATATCCTACAGACTTACCCAAACTAAGTGTCTTCAGCCAAGAAATAAAACCACTAGAAACTTAACACCAGCTTTTGATGTTTCTGTATGGAAAGCAGCATCACAGAGATCACACAACTCAACCCTTGTTGTCTGGGAGAATTCAGAAGTTATTTGCTTATTGTATAAAATTCTCTAAAATGCGTCTCACCACAATCTGGAGAGCTTGAAAAACCTTGATTTTTTATTTTTTTTTTTTTTAAAGCTTTCAAAATTAAAAACACTTGTGAAGTATAGGAA
The DNA here is from genome assembly GCF_987193195.1 of Phasianus colchicus. NCBI lineage: Eukaryota > Metazoa > Chordata > Aves > Galliformes > Phasianidae > Phasianus > Phasianus colchicus. The sequence continues at coordinate 63,958,002 of NC_143438.1, read as the reverse complement.
CAAAAGAAAAAACAATGACAAGCTAAAGGATGGGAATATAATAATAATTAGAGCAGTTTCTTGTTTGGTTTTAGGGAATTTGTATGGCGTGTTAGTTCTGTAAAGCACATGTCACGCAAGATGGTAATGTCCCTGGGATAAACAGCAGCTTCTGTGCACTGTGACAGTTTCTTCTGCACTGAGCCTTTATGTTCATTTTGTTCAGGGTTGCTTCTTCCTGAGAGTATATTGTATGCTACAGACTAAGAAGAAGACTGTTACCTTTCTCTTTAGTGCACGAGGGAAGAGTACAAAGACCGTTCCTCCTTGTCTTTTTCTTCACAGCTCTGTCATTCTGAGCACAGTTCTTTGTTGTCAGCAAGCACTTCTTTACAACATCAAATGTAGAGAAGTGAGGATGAAGCACAGTCTTGCCTGTTTTGGAGCCAGCCAAGCTGCCTGGCCTTAAGGCACCAGGCATCTCCCTAAGTGTGCATGTATATCCTTCCTCCTGGGCTGAGGGCTGAGCTGCTACATGGGTCTGTTTACTTAGGCTTAATTGTTCCTGAAAATAGTATATCAGCCCTGTGAATCAGTGTCCTAAATACTAAATAAGTGCTTTAAAAACGTGGCATAGTAGAAAGAAGTTTGAGAGACCAGTTTTTGGTTGATTCCATCTGTGGACTTAATGTTCTCCAAATTCAGTTTGACTGAAAAGAAAATAGTGTGATTATTGGATAAATAAGTAAAATTGTCAGATTAAATTAAAAAAAGATTGTATGGTGAAAGAATGGATTAAAAATGAAAAGATTCTTTTTCTTCTGTGAATGCTGAGTTCAAGATTAAATATTATGCATCAGAGGGAACAGATTAGAAGCTATGTTACTTGACTTTGAGTCTGCTTAGGAATGCAGTCTAAACCCTCACCCAGCTTTGTGTGTTTCACAAAAGTTACTTAGTGCTATGGAGAAAAAGAAAAATCTACCCAGAAGAACAGCTGCGGATAACGTAAGCCAAATTTTTGAGTAGGCTGCATTGCAGGATATGATCCAAAATCTGTCGAGACTGCCTCCAGAAGTACACCTGCAATTATACAGCCCAGATACCTAATCTATAGAAATAAGATGAAGCCTGACACTGTGCAGGCCTTGAGAAGTCCTTTTGTGCCATCTGAGTATACTGAGGAGATGGTTGTTCACGGAGAGCCTCATCCATCTGAGGTTTCAGTCTAATATTGGCCAGATCTGCCAGAAGCGAGGAAAGATAAAGCTCCGTGGAATTATGTCTTTTCATTAATCCAGGTGTGTAATTAGCCTGTTATCTTTGGCTGAATTTCAGTTATTGAAGCTTTTTGCAACAAAAGTGGATTTAATACACAGATGTGTACAAAGCAGATGTTTTCACAAACATATATACTGCAGCTCCTATGCAACCCTGAGTTGCCCAAACATAGTGCCATCTGAGGCATTGTAAGGTCTCTGAGATGCCCGTGTCAGACCAGCAGATTTGGCAGAAGACTTAAAGGAGACCATTATAGGACGGCAGATGAAGGCCAGGTATACTAGGGCTTTTCAAATCACCCTGCATATCTATGCTTAGTCAAGAAATGGAACCCCTAAAACCAAGGTTCACTCAGTGTGCGATTTTAGACAATCCACCAGGACTCCAGCTATTCATGGGAAACTTCTCGTTTCCATACAGGAGTGATGTGTCACGTCCTGCAGATATCTTTGGTGCACGACTGCATCTCACATGGTAGGGTCTGCTCATGTTCAGGCAGCCAGAGGCTAATGCAAGGCTGTGACTCAGATCCAAGCTCAGATACCTCAGTAGTGGTACCAGCCTGTCCACTGTAAGGCTATTGTCTGTTAGAACCAGTGGAAGGCCTGGTCGATGCGGTCATCAGCCTGGAGTGCTATTTGCTGTGCCATAAGCTGTCTGCATTTTGTATAGGTCTCTCCAGGGCTTCATTGTAATGGCAACTTAGTTTTCTACACATTATTAAATATATAAATTTTGTTGTCTGAATCTAGCACTGAATCCTACTCTAAGAAGTAATTCTAAGAATGTTGATATGTAATAATTTTATGAATGCTGTAGTGGGAGTCATCAGGCTATGACAGTGGAAGGATTGTAAAAAGATAAAAATCTCTCCTCAGAGAGAAAAAGTTCCAGAAGAACAAACTCTTCAGGGGAATATGAAAGAATGGAATCTTTTCCAGTGTCTCAGTAATAACAGCTCTAACAAGAGGCAAGCAGACACATAAACTTTCTACTGAAATTATTTTGATTTAACTAAGTCATGTTTTGCTGCAGAAAGCTGTTAGGCTTTGTACTTTGATTCTCAGAGTGAACAAAACCCTTGCTCGTGGAGCAGGCTGGGCAGCACTGGGGTTACAATGATTGGTCTTTGATTTGATCTATAAGGTGCAACATCTCTCCCCTAAAATGACCAGAATGAGCAACTTTGTCTTGCTTTTCCACTAACTGTTGAAAAGTTTTGTCTTTAAAATTTGTGTTTTATTAAGTAAAGGTGTAATGATAAAGATATTTACTGAGTGACTTTTAGAAAACTCTCTTCTGCATTCCTTACCCCCTCTCCCCAGTGTTTTGGACAGCTGAACAAAAACACTTTGGGAAGAAATTTGAAAAACTATGTGAGAGTAGAAATAAAAAGTTTGGCTGAAATAGATTTCCCTTAATGTAGTGTAATTTTATGCTGAACAACAGATGTGGATGGATTTCAGAGAGTTTAAGAAAAGATGCAGTAGTCCTAACAGCAATGAAAGTGATAGTTCGGATCAGCAATTTAATTGTTCAGCTGAAACATTTGATTTAGACCATTAGATGGCAGCATGAATTTGTGTTTTCGTACAAGAATTTCACAGCAGAAACACCGTAAAAAGTTGCCTTCTATAGAAAAGCTTTTCCTTACTTTAACATGTCATAATTCCAGTATCAAACTATCAGTGAAGTAGATTTACTGCACTGTTTTATCATTTTCTTCAAGCTTTCTTCTCCTATAATGATTAAGGTTATAGTGCAACAACTTTAATGTCATTTTCACTTTTATGTGTAAATTTAGTGCATGTAAAAGGTACCAATTTGTTAGCAGTGAAAATTGAAGTGTTGGGCATATCTACAAAAAGACAACAAGAGTTCTGTGTAGTACTGAATTTCTCAAGCTTAACCTAAAAACGTTTCTTTTAGGGTAAGGCTGCAGGTTGGTCACCAAGCCCACACTCTGTTCGGTGTAACGATGCTCTCTGATGGTGTGGACATCGATTGTCTTGAAAGGGACTGAGATGCCAGCTGATTGTTTATTAACTTTTGTACACTGCCAGCTGGGACAGGATACAGAGCAAAATCTTGTACATCAGTGTTATTACCCTGCTGGTGCATCAGTGTAATGGTGTAATAATCCACCCCCAGATTTATAAAAGAATTCTTTGTGTTCATCTTCTGCATGCTACATTTCACTTCCCCGGCCTGTTTGTTCCCAGTCATTGCATGCCTCCCACACAGACATATTGTTGTAAGGCAAGCGTTGAGTACAGCTGTGCTAGGGTTTTTCTTTGCTAGTATTTGTTTCTAGGAAAGGAAAAGGGAGAAAGTCAGTCCATTTCCTGTTGGTTTAAAACAGCAGAAACATCTGTTTGTCTTAAGATAGTTTTCCCAAAAGAAAGTGGCAAGGGAGCTTGCAGGTGATGAGCTTTGCCATTGCCAGTAGCTATCAGTTTAGACAATAGTGATTAGTATGGTCTGTTAAAAAAAAGAAATAAAAAAAATATTCCTAAATCTGTCAGAAAATGACAGAGGATATTTATTCCTGCAATAAAAATTCTGACAGCTCATGTTTAATTTCTACAGTGTTTTAAATCATAAAAAATGCATAGAGTATCTGGGATCAGAAAAGCCAGATCCTGCAGTGGAATCTACGGGCTCCATTAAGCTCTTCATGAAAGCTGTTTTTCTGTAGTCGCCTCATTCTGTTACGGTGAAGTTTCACAGCGCTCACAAAATGGTGTTAGGTGATGTGCCTTGACACAGGGAATGGATTCGTTCTGACATATTCATGCTATTGCTGCCATCCACTAAGTTAATGGGTGCATTTAACCTATCAGGAATCAATAAAATATATATTCTTAAGTGTATTTGCAATCTTACATTGACAGCTGTTAAAAATAGTGTTATGTAGCTTAAAATTGAGCTCACAGGATATAGGGAAAACTCTGTGGATAGTTTTCCCAGTGCAGTGTCTCTGCAGTAGAGCATTTAGCTGCTTCATACTTCTTCATGCCTAAAATGTGAAACGTAAGGAATAACATTTTGCACCATTGTATTCTTCTGAACTGTCTTCACTCAAGAGTGGGTAGTTTTGTCAGTGACCTCTTGGCCCTATTTATAGGGGAACACCTGAGCCCTAATACTTTATTCTTCTCACTCTCTCTCTCTCTTTTTTTTTTTTTTTTTTCCCTAACTTTGATTTCAGGATATTGTGAGCTCCCTGAATCACTTGCATTCTTGCCCTATCTGCTTGCTCTTTCCTTTTGTGGTCCTTGGCTCACATAGTGATTATTTCTCCTCAAGCTTCCATCTGTGAACAGAGTTTGGGTAGATTTCTTTCTTTGGACTTTCAGACTTCCTCCCATCTCAGCTTTGGAGGAGGTACAGATCCATGTCCTTGTCAACTGTGATTTTTCTTGTTCTCACTTAGGCTGAAAAGCATAAGGGTGAAATAGAGGTCTTCCTTCCTCATCTTTACTTAATGGATGTCTTTCAGCACTGTTCTTCCATTTGAGGGAGTTCTTGTAAATCTGATTCAAAAATCTTCAGAGCCAGCATCTTTCCCCAAGACCCAAAGAATTCCTTCCATCTTTTGGCCTTGCAGTTTGCTGGGTGTCCCCCAGTCCTTTCCCTATATCTGATTGTTTAAGGCTGCTTTACTATCAGGATACCAACAGAAGACTAACATCGCTGGTGTCTATGAAAATAAATACTGATTCAGAATGCTCTCCCAGGAGTAGGAATGTTTAGACTGTATTTCTTTTTTTCCACAGTTAGCTTTTTATTCACTCTCGTCTTTTTTCCTGTGGTTCTACTGAACTGTGGATCTGTAAGACATTATCAACAGAAGCAAGCCCAGAGTGCTCCTTTCTTGTTATGGCCTTTCTACTATGTCTAGAACATGAACCCTGATCATCAAATATAGTCTCATTTCTTTGCCTGCTTTTCTTGTAATGCCATGGATCAATTGCTGTTAGAGCTCAAATGATAGTTTGAGAGAATATAATAATTTCACTGAAGGCAGCAAGCAAAAGAAAGCTAGTGACTAGTTTTTACCAGATAACAACTCAATAAGATCTGACTAGAATTGTAATGGAAACAGCATCTCTTCTAGGCCAAGGTCTTTGTCCCTTTTGAACTGGAAGTTTTGCCACAGACAGAAAGAATAAAATTTTCTTTAAAATGATGTCTTAAGATTGTTTTATGACAGGATTCCTTTACAACTGAGTCTAGAATAGAAATTCTCACCAACCAACACTACAATATAGTTCCTCTTCATGTCTTTTCTACAGCAGTAATTTTGGTGGCTACTTGTTTTCTGTGAAAGAAAGTACAGTTAACATCTTTTCAGAATGCTAATTCCCAGGATCTTCTGAAGATCTGCTTTTCTCTCCAGGACCTTTTTAAAGAAGAATGCCAGTTTAAGTTGGTTATTGTCAGAGAAAGGGCAGCTGAACTCATAGCATCATGTACTTTGGCACCAAGAGTTGTTTGTATGAGTTGTTTCACTGAAATGGAGCATCATCTCCAGTTGTGATCAAAAGGGAAATCATCTCCAGAAAAACAAATGAACAAAAAACTCCAAACAAACAACAACAGCTTTTCTTAGCTTTGAGTCTCTTTTTCATGACAAAAGAGGAGAAAATGGAGTCTGACCATCTTATTGACTTAGATGGAAGTCTGGCATTCATGCCAGTGAATCAGAAGTGACAGTTCTTAAGAAGATGGGCAGTAGCAGCTGCACCTTATTTCTACTCAATAGAAGTAATTCTCTATACTAGATTTGTTTATTAAGTCAAAAGTCAGAACAGCCATTTTGGATACACATCTGATCAATTATCTTTGATATCCCTATCCTCAAAATCTTTTTCATAGTTCCTGCTTTCTAAATGTAATTTCGTACCAGCCTATAAACATTTCCTACATTTCCTGCTTTTTAACAATTCTAGGATCCTACGTTTTAGTATATTCAGCTAATGCAATCCAACTTTTATTTCTGTATTAATATTCTGCATTGAATTGTACTCAGTGGACCAGCTGAGGCAACTCACTGTGTGCATCAGTGACCACTGGTACTGGACCCTCATTGCAGTCATTTTTCATTTTATTAGCTATGACTGTATATTTCCTCATTGGTCATTGGTGTAAATCCATTACATCAACTAAAATTTGAAAAATGGAAGCATTGGAAGAGAAGTATTGTGCATGCTTTTGATGAATATGCTCCCTAGGAAATACTGCACTTTTTATGCCTTTGTGTCGGAAAGAACTGAAGTACTGAAAGAATTCAGCACTCTTCTTTTTGCTCTCTTACCATTTTGCCCCTTTCTGTCTTCGCTGTAATTGATTAGCAGACCCCTCCCTTCACTTCCCAAGCCTTCCTTTTCCTTCCCAAGTCTTCCCTTGTAAGGTCATCCTTGTTGTTTTCAACTTGTTAATGGGATTAGTGCATTGCAACAGAAAATATGCTCTGTTCCCTATTGGCCAAGCTCTCTCTTTCTCCATGTTTCATTTCTTTCGAAGTCTGATGATAAAGGTGGTCAGATTTCTGGACAGAAGCTGCTGCTGGCCGTGATAGTGCATTTTTAGAGGATGATGACTGGTGAGCTACGAGAATATGCGCTCCCATTTAACTATGCTCAGCTGCTTAGGGGAGGCTTGCTAAGCCATAATTAAGTGTGATTTTTCAATTTGTTCTTAGTGTCAGTCCTTTAATTGCCAACCTTAAAATGATAGGTTAAATTTTGACTCAGTAGAATGCAATTTAGTGTCTGTATGTTTGCATTCCTCCAAGTGGGAACAGAATGTACCTCGATATGCACTAGTTATTTCAATTTAACTTAAATTGGATGGGGAGAATTGCTCTTTAAGCCTTCTTGGGCCTTCTTCCTCTGTGCACAATGTTAATTAATTTCTGTGAAGACCTAGCCCATAGATGATTTTATGTTTATACACATCATATTACCAGTATGTTAGATGAATGTTGTACTTTATTTTCTCATTTGCTAAGTCCATAGGCTGGCAAGTGACATGATTTTTTTTTAAATGAGAATTTCTTATGGGGAAGGAAAATGATATTGTAGTCAGATATGCAACACTGTTTATGTTCTTTTACTGTAATGGGCATTTGGACAGCATTCTCAGTAACCACTCTGCGTGCTTATAAAGATTAGTGAGTAATACAGTTCATGGGAAATTTTATGAGCTAAAGTAGATAAGAGTTTGAGATGTTTGTCTTCTGGATGTCTGTTGTAACCTCTAAGTATGCAGTGTACATCACAGCTTCACTATGTTTTCTCTTTTGTTCATATTGTACTTGTTTTCATGTCACGGAAAAGAACATTTTCTTTTTACTTCTATTTATCTTTTTCTCCCTACCCAACCTCCATCCCCATTTCGACACTGACCACTTGATATTTCAGTGCCTTAAACTCTGGAGGCAAGATTTCTGTTATGTTCTTATAGTGTTTATGCTATGTCTGCAGTCAAGAATAAGTTGATGTTGCGTTGACCATTTTCATGACTTAATTGCTTGGTTGATAGATAAAAGTACTTCTCCAGAGGAACATAACATTTTGTTCTGTGCTCTCTTCTTGATTTTGATTGTTATTTTTCACTTTTATTTCCCACCCTGTGTCCCTTGTATAGTACTTTGGAAGATTCAGTTCAAGATCCTTTTTTTCTTATTTTTTCTTTATCTTTTTTCACAGCCTTTTTCACCCATATCTCATAGAATCATAGAGTGGCCGGGTCCTGCACTTTGGCCACAATAACCCCATGCAGTGTGATAGGCTTGGGGATGAGTGGCTGGATGACTGTGAAGAGGAAAGGGACCTGGGGGGTGTTGGTTGATGCTTGGATGAACATGAGCCGACAGTGTGCCCAGGTGGCCAAGAGGGCCAATGGCATCTTGGCCTGCATTAGATATAGCATGGCCAGCAGGAGCAGGGAGGTGATCATCCCCCTGTACTCAGCTCTGGTGAGGCCGCACCTCGAGTACTGTGTTCAGTTTTGGGCCCCTCACTACAGGAAAGACATTGAGGCCCTGGAGCGTGTCCAGAGAAGGGCAATGAAACTGGTGAGGGGTCTGGAGCACAAGTCTTACGAGGAGCGGCTGAGGGAGCTGGGATTGTTTAGTCTGGAGAAGAGGAGACTCAGGGGAGCTCATTGCACTCTACAATTTCCTGAAGGGAGGTTGAGATGAGGAGGGGTTTGGCCTCTTCTCCCAAGCAACAAGCAGGACCTGAGGAAATGGCAGCAAGTTGTAGCAGATGAGACTTAGGTTAGACATAAGGAAGAACTTCTCTCAGAGGGTGGTCAGGCACTGGAATGGCTGCCCAGGGAGGTGGTGGAGTTGCCATCCCTGGCAGTGTTCAAGAGGCGTCTGATGAGGAGCTACGAGATGCGGTTTAGTCCTTGTGTAGCAGTGGTAATGGAAGGACGGTTGGACTAGATGATCTTGAAGATCCTTTCCAACCTTATGATTCTGAGTCTATGGCCTAGGTTGGAAGGGATCTTAAACATCGTCAAGCTCCAACACCCCTGCCATGGGGACACTCTTACGTTAACTTTTTTTTGTTTTAAAAGGTTACTCAGGCTGGCTTTGAGTCCCTTCTTCCACTTTTAATAAGGGCCTTGGACTGAATCTCCCAGTAGAGGAAGAAATAAAAGCAGAATCAGAGATCTGAATTTTCTGTGCACGTGAGCATCTGTCTATAACTGGTGCTGCAAAGCCGGCTCAGTGTATTTCATAGAATCATAACAAACATTTGTTGTAGTACCTGTTAGATGGATCTGTGACGGTTAAAGTATTCTGTAGCTTTCTGTTGGCTTCTTCTAATTACTTTGGATACAGAACACTCGTCAGTGTACATATTCTTTATTGCAGACGGTAAACAAATTAGTGGCGTGTGGAGAGAGTAAATATTGAATATTTATTTTCAGCCGAATATCTGTATTGAGCAACTTGGAATTCAAAGATACAACGATGTGGCAGTATTATTGTCTTATCATCACAAGTTCTTCTGGGAAGATTCTATGGTAGATAATATTACATGAAACTGAATCCCCTCCCATTTTCTTTTTAACATAGAATTGTTTGAAGAGATTTGATATTGTGATAGTGAAAGCGTGAGTCATTTTTTTTGTTATGCTAATCATGTTGTTTGAAAGAACTGAATAGTCTCTGACCCAATATAAAGAAAAACAAAGTGAATAATCATTAACTTTGTTAAATATTTGCAGAGTTAGCATAAATTTTAAAACAAAGCTTAAATAAAGACAGGGAAGTAAAACAGGTTAAAACTCAACCTGATGTTACCGTATACTAAAGGTAGAGTATGTCTGACTAATGCGTTAACCTTGTATGTGTTAGCTCATTTTTTAGGAAGAGAGAAAACTAAACCTGATTTAGTGGGCTTCAGTGAAGCATTTTATAGCATTAGATAAGAATTCTGTTTTCATTAAAATGAAGGAGGTGGGGATTTGTATTAGGAATGCAAGGTGGCAAAGGAGAAGAAAAGTGATCAGTAGTATTAAAAATCAAGCTTGGAGGAAGTTTAAGTGCTATTTCTCTTCCAGGAAGCAATCTTTTAAATTATTTTTGTTAAAGGTGCACAGAAAGTAGGAAAGCGGTTATGGAATGCAGAAGGTGTCATCACTACAAAGGAAGATCAAAATACACAGGAAGAATTGTATGATTGTAACAACTAATGCACTAGAAATGGCATGAAACCAGGCTTTCCAATATAAAACATAAGAGTATAGGCACTTGTAGTACAAATTCATTTGTCATGTGAAGATTATTCGGATGGAAATCTCAAAACAGGGTACTCATCTGATATTAGTAACTATTTGCAAGATAAACTAAGAACAACTGAGTTGATTGAACCAGAGGAAAGACAAATGTGATTTTTAAGAATGTGTTGAGCAAGGTATTTCTGGTAGAGATTATAAATACTGCTGTTATACAGAACTCTGTTGGTCTTTTGTAGGCTGTGTCATCCACCAATCTTAACCCTTAAGTTCGGGAGCAGGACCAAGTATAGGAAAGGGCTGTGAGAGGTTATAAGGATGGTGAGGAGCCTTTAATTAAGCAGAAGGATTCTAAAATACCTCAGGTTGTTCATCTGCAGAACAAAGGCTGTGAGGGAATGGGAATGCTTGCATTAGAAGTTAAATGTAACAGAAAGGTACATGAGATATGTAGATTAAAGGATAGTGTCAGAGCGAAACAAAACATAACATTATAACTAGACTGAACATTAGAATATTTCTGAATATCATCCCAGCTTCTAGATCATCCTCCCAGTAGAAGTACTGGAAGCAAGTATCTTACTTGTTTTCTGATAGACCTTGGTAGATGAAGAGGACCACATAGTACCTGCCACTCATGGCACTTGCCTGTTTAATTCAGGATTTGCTTACACTGATATTTTAGAAGTAGAGAAGGTTTGGGATTTCTCTTTCTTAAAGTGGGAAGTATCTGTGCTCTGTGATCTCATTATTTCTAAAAAAAAAAAAATGAAAAAATGTTTTTGAATCTCTGTCTGCTGATATGTTTCCAACACTTGGTTATTCTTATAGGTAATTACACATGCAATTCCTTAGGAGGGTTCCATAAGTGGGTTAGAATTGGTTTCATAAACTGATAATAGCAAGTACTATATAGAGAAAATATATTGAATCAAGTATTATATGGGGAAAATATATTGTATCATCCAGAATTACATTGGTTTTATCATTGTTTCAAAGATTCAGATCACAGTTTAAATCATCTTTTGAATAAAGGGTAATCTGGGACAAGATTACACTATTTTTATCTCAGCTGTGTGGCATGGCTGAGGGGATGTCAACATTAGAAAAAGTGAAAACAGTAATAGACTGTTTAAATAAATCAGCTGAAGAGCATTTTCAGAAATTTGTCTTTCAATCTAATAAGGGATATGCAGAGCTAAAAGTGTAACATCATGCTTTGTCTTGCTTGCTTAAAGATTGTTTTTGGAAAATGTGGAGGTGATCCAGGAGAGGACAGCAAGACTGACACAGGGATAGTGGGCTTTAGTTCTTCAAAGGAGTACTTGGAAAAGTCTTTGTTTCCAGGTGTTGGTAAGGACCTGTGGAAAGAACCAGAAGGTAGATCATGTGAAGACCAAAGTGGCTGTGCTGGATGTTTCTCTCTTCAAAACACAGTACTCACATCTGTAAGAAATCCATGTGGCTAATGGACTGCTTAGAAAAATAGGGCATGGCCAGGGAACAGCTGCACTAAGCAACTTGCTCCCCCAGAGAAATTTCAGCTGTTAAGGAGAAGTTGCTCACAGCGAATCCTGTTTCCTACTCCACTGCACAGCCTGTGTCTCTGTCTCTGCACTTGCAGAGCTCAGAGCATTTTTCTGGTTGAGCCATGTCTGCAGGGCTGCCAGTTTGAACCAGAGTGGAAAAGGAGCTCGAAGGACAAGAGCAGAGAATGACCCTTTCAGCATGAAGCTGGCATCTGAAGAATGACTTTCCTGTACCAGTTTGGATGTCGTATTTTAGCAGGTTTCTTATTGGCCATACCAGTCCCTGTTCCTTTTCACTTTCAGTATGAAATGGGAATAGGATAATAATAATTTCTGTAACACTTCCATACAGGGGGAGTAATTGGATTTAGTCATTGTTTTTTACATAGGTGAAGAATACCTTGACATTAGAATTTAGACAAAATCTCACTGAAGTTATTAGCTGGAGACGAAATCTAAATAATCTTCCTGGTTTCCTTATGCTTCAGCTTGCACTTGTTTTTTTAGCCCCTTCTAAGAGTATAGTAACAATATTTATCAGAAACATTTATGCCATTGAGGAATCCAGAAAAATGCATATGAACACACAGCACATGCACTAATACTTTATTTGTCTTTGTGTATGTGGATTTGATGGCCAAGAAGGAAGAGGCCCCAAGGGCTCCTTAGTATGCAATTAATATTTTGGCTAGAAAAGAAGCAGATTGTTTCAGTATGCTTACATGTTATGACATCATATTCCAGTAAAATTATAATGAACAGAATTTTTGTTTGTCTCTGTGGCAAACCAAAATGAGTTTTCTAATTGTCAACAGACCTTGGTGATTTATTTAATTATAGTGGCGCCCGCTCACACCAACTTAGTTAAGGTCTGTCAGCATTTCTGTTATGAACCCCTATTTTTGGGAGTTTATAACTAGTTGTAAATATTTGCTCATTGCTGAAACTTGGCATTCAAGGTCACAACCATAGAGCAAATACCCTTTTTCGGGTTGACTATTCCAAAGTGATACCAGTGGTATTAGCTAAAATGCAGATTTCTTATTCTTTGAAACTTAGAGGTAATTAAGAGAACCTGCTTCCCAGACCTCATATGTGAAGGATCTTCTTAGGGATCTCATGTACAGAAATGACAGATGAAAATGAACTTGTTTTAATAGGTTATGTATGATTGCTTGTTAATGTATTATCCTTTATCACATTCTATGTGAGTGTATCATATCTGTATTGCCTTCTGTTGTTTTCTGTTCTTGTGTCATTTTCATGTGCCTGACGGTTTTTCCTCTGTGGATTGTGTCAGTATCACCTGGGAACGTTTGTACATAAGAATTTTCTCCAGAGCACAATCTTGATCTGTGCAGGGAAATGCATATTATTCAAATGTAGATAGTTTTAAAACCTGATGAGTCTATGTGTGAAGTGTTGCTGTTTGGCATCCTGACTGTTCCAGTTCTGTGACTGAACAGACCTGCAGAGGGCTGAAGAGTGTAGTGCTCAAGTGCTTGTCACAGAAGTACTGAGCTGGTATGTTACTGTGTAATAGTCAACAAATTCTCTGAGTGTTCAAGATTGGTTTTCAGGCCTTTTGGCAACCCAGGCGCATGCTGGGAAGGTTTGTTAATGATCAGTGGCAGATATGACATCTTAACTTTGTGTGTTGTTGAATGGACATGCCTCTCTAGGACCCAGAGTCATTCTGTGTTAAAACTCAGTTTAATCATTGCATTCTGCTTTCAGGCATAATATTATGATTACTTTAAAGGTTTTTGTTAATGCAGATTTTGTCCTTGCACTGAAAAGCTGAGGATGCTCTGTTTCTATTTGACACGTTCCATGTTGTAGAAAAGCCAATATCCTCACAGATTTAGGCCCTCTTCTAAGGATTTAAGGTACTCCTTTGCACTTTCTCAGCAATGTTCACATTATCAGTACTCTTAACTCAGCTTGAGGCCATGCAGAGCAAGAGGAGTTTAATCAAAACCGTGTAAAACCTAATCATTCTACTGATGCCAGAGTACTGCATGAGGCTCTAGAGCCACAGGCTGAATATCATTTTCCACATTATCACATAAATAATTCCCTAAACACCCTTTAAAAGAAAAGGTGAGAAGGGGGCGAGGGAAAAAGTGAGGGCCTGCTGTGGGATATGAATCTGTAAAATGGACTTAGGTTTGTCGACTTTCCTCCATTGCTTGTAATGGAGAGAAAGGTAAGTTTAGTAGCTCAACAGGCAGGAACTCTGATGGATGTAGATGTGGAATTTCCCCAAATCTTTTTTTCTGCATAAAGACAATTGTATAGTAATAAGGTGGGATGTGCTATCTAGAAACCTGCTAGCTTTACATATCCTCTGGTATGCTGCAGCCAACAGAGGCAGCAGTGCAGAACAGTTTCCACCTTTTTGTTCTGGATTATCCGGGTGTTTCTCATGGGAGGATTGCTGGAAAGTCTGTAAGGAACTTGAGAGTGCCTCTTGCTGCAGGGAGAGGATAGCTAGCAGAGGTTGCTGCTCCTAGTAAGTTCTGTCAGTCACACCTGATCAAAACGTGCGCTGAACTTTTCTTCCAGCTTGCTCCTGACTAGAGAAGGCCAGACGCCCTTTCATTGGGTATGAGGGAGAAGCTCATAAAAGCACCACTCTCACAGCCAGCCAGCTGAAGGAGCTCCTTGCACAGTGCCTCACATAGAAGGGGAACAGAAGCTCTGCTGAGGACAGTGTGTGTGCACAGTGATGGTGGTGGCATGCCACACTGCACGGTTTCTAGCTCCAGCTGGATCTGTCCCTGATGTATGGAGACTTTGAGTCAGATCTCGCCCTGGAAGGAAGATGGAGCTCTCCTGATCTCCAGCTGCAGGAGTGCTGGAAGCTGCGGGTGCGGGTTATAGATCTGTATTACCATGTAATGAAAATGCAGGAAGCTGTCAGCAAGCTCTGCTGGCATCACTAGAAGTGATGAATGAGGGATTGGTTTGATCTTCTCTGAGACCCTGCAGGTATAAGAGCCTGATTCTCGAAGGAGGAGCAAGGAGAGTCAGTGCTTACTGGTCTGGGAGATGGGGAGTCCTATGATGATGAAGGCTGGAAGTCTACAACTTCTGGCATCAGGAGGAAGGCTTCTGCTCTACTGTCAGCTCTGTAAATACTGGTTCAGTGCCACGACAACAAAAAAGGTTTCTGGAGCTCTCAAGCATCCAGCCGAGCTTGAGCCCCACAGCAACACCAGAAGGAAGTGGTAGTTTATAACACTGGGCAGAATTCTGCTGCAAGAGACAGAGCTCCTCATCTGTGAACCTGACTTCTGTTCAAGATTTACTACTTGCCAGGGGCTTGGAAATTGGGGAGTGACTGCCAAGGGTTGTCTGTTCCTCAGTGTACTACCTGCTGCTGATCTCCACTGTGGGCACCAAAGATTGCCAAGTGGCATGTGGAGCATAACAGCCATGACATGTCATGACTACATGACAACAGAGACTGGATTTTTACAATTGTTGCACACTCTTTGAGAATGACTACTTGGAAGAGACAAGACCATGGAATCCAGGGGATCTTGCCCTTGGTAGGACAAGCATTAGGTTAAACAATCTAGTGAATTCAGGGGAGAGAGAGAATGGAATTGATTTACATTCAAGTACAGAAGTGATGGACCACGTTAGTAAGCAAAGGCAATGTTGAAAAGAGAGATCCTGAAATAAACAAAACAATGCCAGTGGAGGCCCACCTCAAGTGTATGCACACAAATAAGGACAGCATGATTTTTTACATCCTTGCTGTGAAATCAGCAGTGCTGGATTCCCATCTGAAATACAATCATACTAACATACTTAGCACAGGGAATGAATGAGAGGAAAGGGAGGACTCCATGCAGGTGCAGGGCTATAACCTCACTGAAATCACAGAGGTGTGCTGGGTTAGTTCATGAATCAGGAGTGCTATAATTGGTGCATACAGATTCTTTAGAAAGGACAAGCTGGTATGGCAAGGAGAAAGTATTGCACTTTATGCAATAGAGTGGTGAGAATACATGGATTTCTGCCAGGGGATGAGCGATGGGATACCTGAGAGTTCATGGGTGGGGATTAGAGGGTAGACCAATACAAGTAATGTTATGATGGGTGACTCCTACAGATTGCATGATGAGGATGAAATAGATGATGTCTTTTTCAAGAACTGGAAGAAGCCTCATTGTCCCAGGCCCTGATCCTCATGGAGGACTTTAACTATCCCAGTAACTGTTGGAGGTACAGCACAGCAGGGCGCGAGCAGTCCAGGAGGTTTCTGGTGTGCATCCGTGGTGAATTCCTCATCATGTATGAGGAAATACTAAAAGAGCCATGTTTGTTTAGTTTGGAGAAGAGGAAGCTGAATAGGGATAGGGAGTTGACTGTGGTCTTCATTTAGTGTGATGAGTGGTTTTAAAGAAAACAAAGTCAGAGTCTTCTCAGCAATGCACAACAAAACATTGAGAAGCAATGGACATGTGTTGCAGCAAGAGAAATTACAGTTACATATGAGAAAAAAATCCTTCCAGAATGGGTGGTCAAATACTGCAGCAGACTGTCTGGAGATGTTTTGGAATATGCATCTTTGAAGATACCAAAATACCCTGGACAGTGCCTGAAAAAGATGATATAACTTCAGAGTTCGACCCTGCTTCTGGCACTACACAGGACCAGATAACCTCTAGGATCCTTTCCAAGTCAAGTCATTCTATAATTTTATGAAAATTTTACACAAGAAAATGCATTTCTAGGCGTTAATAATTCCCTATAAGTGTGTTAAACTGTAAACAGGAAGGCAAAGTAAGTGCCCACTTTCTGCATTCATACAGGCAACTTAGCTCAGCCCTCCAAGGCCCTATAGCTGGAGGCTTATTGGAGCCAGTATTATGGTTTTCCTCTTTCCGTATAAACATGTTTTTAGAACTTGACACAAAGTTCAGGGACAATAAGAATGGGCTGCTTATTCACAGTTGTTTGAACTTGAAATGTGGTGCTAACAGAAGAAAATGTATTTTGTTTTGTAATTGAAACAAATCAGTTACATGTATGAATGAAAAGTCAGTCTTCATATGAAAGGTCACACACAAAAAAGGAAAGCATGTTTTAATAAAGGGTTTTCAAAAGGAAGAAGTACTTTGCCGTGTTAGTATTGTTGCAGTGAACAAAGCTTTTGTCCAAGCTTTCAGAATTTGGGGGTTTGTATATTGTCATAAAGTAGGTACGAGTTGTATGTCATAAAGAAGAAAACATTCCTTGTGTGTGTATGTTTTTCCAAGGAAAAAATCTCCGGTGTGTTGGAAGAAACACTACGGAAAGTTCCTCAGGCAGACTAGACTATAGAATATGGAACTAATTCCCTTACCTGCATAAAATATAATTAAAGGATATATTTTTTCAGAATTTTCTGTTAAAAGATTATTATTTTAGCATTAATTACATAAAACTATCTGTTGTAGATTACTTTCTGTGGTGTTTTGGGGAAATGCATCTTTTCTGTAGAATTTGCTGATGTAGACAAGCTCTTACGTTTGTTGTTGTCATGCTGCTTTGGCAGTACCTTCCAAAACCAAAAATGGCTTGCTGACTCTTCATTCCCTGCTAGCAAGGGACAGCTGTCAGGGTAGGAAGCATGAGTTGGGTTAGTTATTTCTGTTACTGAAAATAGAGATGTTGGAGTTGATGTGAATAAGAGTACTGCTTGCTTAACTGTGTTAGTTCATAGGAAAACTTTTCAGTTTTTTGCTTTATCTTTCAGTGCCTTTCAAACATATTCAAAACAACAAACCCTGCCATTATGCTTGGAATTTTTTTCTGGTGCAAAAAGGAAAAGCAATAGGGTGGTGATTTATGCTTTTCTTTCAGCACCTGCAAAAAAGTTTGGCTACCTTGGTGCTGGAGGACAGCTTCTCCCTACGCTTCGTTATGCTTTTGGAAGAGAAGTCTTTAACCTTTGCAATAATTTCAATGCTTGAACTTCAACTAGAGGCCAGAAATATGTTGTCTAGGTCCTTCACTCTCTTCCATCTGGCTTTCTCCCTGCTGAACCGTGCAGGCTTGTTGTCCCTGTGAGAGGGTCTTTGTGTTCCTTCTTTCTCCGTGCCACTTGCCCCTGGGACTGGTGTTGTCTCCCAGATGTAACTTCCACAGGAGCTTTTGGTTCTCCTTGGCCTAATTCTCTCAAGGCTTAGGTCAGGAAAACAGCAGCACTAGGCTGCCAGCTTGGAACACTGCCCAGCTTGTTGCAGAGGTGTGGAAATGGGGGGTGAAGAGCTGGTGTGCATGTAGGAGCTGCCTTGCTGGTCAATTTTCATGTATTTGAGAGGGCTTACTCTGTGAGCAAAAACAATGTTGTAGTCCTAGCTACCGCTCTATATTGCATACAGTTGGTGGTTAAAATCTGTAACTTATATTGCTGCTTTCTAACACATAGAAAGGCATTAACTTGTTCATGACTTCTTTACAGGTATCACTGCCCAGTGCCTAAAATTTTCTATGTCCAGTTAACTGTTGGCAACAGTGAGTTTTTTGGTGAAGGAAAGACTCGCCAAGCTGCTAGACATAATGCTGCAATGAAGGCCCTACAAGCTCTCCAGAATGAGCCTATTCCAGAAAAATTACCTCAGGTTTGTGTTTCAGAAAACATGTCGTTCCTAACCTTCATGTTATGGTACCAAGTTCAACAATCTACTTACCAGTTTTTCAGTGTCTAATTTTAAGTGTTCTGTTTTCATGTTAGCCCTAAAGGCAGAGAAGAAATGCAAAGAAATCATTAGTGTTGTTTCTTGCTTTATAACTGCACACCTAACATAGAACAAGACTTCAGCAGTGAAAATAAGCAGGCATTTAAAGATGAGATTGTCCACAAGAGTTTATCCCAAAGTCCTGAAGTATGAATTCCCAAGAGTTTATATCAAAAGTCAAGAAAATATCAATGTAATTAGTGTCTTCATAAAGAATTAATTACTAATCTTAAATGACTGTCGTGCCACGAATGTGGTCTTAAGTGACATGTTGCCAGTGTACCTAAGAACATTGCTGAGGTCACTGATGTCTACTGCAAAGCTGTCTGATGGTTTTAGTCTTTCAGCTCTTTGTTCCCTTTTTGAATAATTAGCTTTCTCGGTGCTGTGCATGTAAGTGGTATATATTGCTGCTTCAAAATGAAAATTTTAAATTTTAATTACTTTTTAAAATAAGTTGGCAGAAAAATTAGTCACAGAGTGATCTTTGCAAATTGAAAGTACAAATAAAAACAAAATTATTTTAAAAATTGAACAATAAAATTGCTCAGTCAAATAGGCCAAAATTAATGCATCAGGAGACAATCTTTTTTTCTTATCTTAAATGCAGAGGATAGTACACAGTATAAGGAAGTAAATAATATATGTAAATAATCTGGATGCATACCTGGTTTATGTAGAGAAATTTAATAATTCTTGTGTGTATGATATTTACCTAGGAAAAGTAATAATATCTTTAACCTTCATGTCTAATTGGATCTATTTAGTGTCCAGAGATTAGTGTCTGTTTGGATGTGCAGGCTTTTAGGAGATGTCACCATGGCAAATGGAGTTTCCTAAATTCTTGCAGCATTCTGTATTGCTGTCCCTCTTCACTGCCATGAAGGTGGTGAAACCAAATCAAATCCACAGCTAATTAAGAGAAAAATTAAAGGAGGACTGTCAAAAGAGAATAACGTGTGTTAGGTGTGTTAGGAGTTGTGTGGTAGTGATAAGATCTGTGGGAGTACTATGACATTCTGGTGCAGCAGCTGAAGGATGTCTGGGGTGCTGTAGGATCTCAGTAGCAGATGTCTGTGGGCAGGAAAATGAATGAAGTTCCAAGGAAAGCCTGTGTATCTTAGTCAGGCCGAGGCTACTGGTAGGGATAATGAAAGATCCTCTTTGTCTCTTTATGGGTTAGAGCCATAGGTGACTGGAGAAGGCTGGAGTACAAAGAGATGAATTATGTCAAGCATTGGGATTGGGTGCATCTACCCCAAAAAGTGCAGGTTAAAGTGGAATTTAGGGCCTCATGTTGCCAAGGATTGGGCTCTTCTCTGCTGCTGGTCATGTGAATTGCTGAGTGGAGGGGTGTGCCCTCACCATGGGATTGCTCCAGCTTTGCAGAGCTCTGCTTCCTTCGGCAGAACTGTAATGCTGGGATCAGCCAGGGAAGATGTGAGATTCCCCATGCCACGCACGTGGATCAGAGCAGTACGCGAGTCAGACTGGTCCCGACTGCTTGACTGCTGAAGCTCCCCTCTTCTCTGGCCAGCACCACTGTGCTTCCGATGAGAGCAGGAAAGGGAGGAGATAGGCCTGCTGAGACGAGGCTTGCCCTACATCCCACTGGTGAGCCTCACTGGAGTGGGATCTGTGTAAAATAGCACTCTACGTTGGTCTTCAACTCTCATCTTCAGAACCCTGTTTGCTTAATGAGGCTTATGTGTAGTCTTTGTTCATCTTGATGCCCACATTTATTTACTTCTTTTTCAACTGCATTAAGGATAAAATCCCTCATCAATATTAAATTGTTAAAGAATATTACCATCTTAGTGCTTCCTTGAGCAAATATATGGAAAGTGTGAAGTGAGCAGAAACAAGAAATGATCAGCAAGCAGAGCAGGAGCGTAGTTGAATCTGAAACTGCTTACATAAAAGAACTGCTGTATGTCTGCCAAAGCACCTTACTATCTCATAGATTTGAGGCTAAGAAAGGCCTTACAATTAAAGTGTGAGCTCTGGAATGAGGATCAAATTTAAATTCAAAGTACTTGGGACACTCCTGAGCATATTTTATCTTCCTGAAACTGAGGAAGTCCAGGTAGTCACTCCACTGTGCTTGGTGAAAGGATATGCAAGGGCTGAAATTTTAAGGCCAGAGGGGATATTCAGTGATTTTCAGTATTAAACTCTGTATTATTTTATGTTAACTATGCCAGTGACTAGTTATTCCCCCTTTCAGAGATAAAATAAATATGGTGTGAAGCTGAATATGGCTAAATTCACCTAGCTTTATTTTCTGTCTAATCAGTATTTTCTTGTCTTTGCTAAATCGAAAAACAGCTATGAAAAATCTCTTCCCTCTATGTATTTAGAGATTATGCTTAAGTAATTTTAAATCTTTTTGTAGAGCTAATGGTTTCCATAATGTCTTGGTGTAAATTTGTTTTCTTTATAACCAGCTGTTCATCTGTGTGGCTTTTTTTGTCTGCCTTTCAGATTTTCAGTTTATAAAACACAGACTTAGTTGAATACCATATTGTGTAAGATTTTCACTAACGTTGTTTACAAAATAATGTTACTCCACTATTTGTTTGACGTTCTGTCTACCCAAAGATACATTTTTGGTTTTTAATATTGTACTTTTAACTCCATTCTCAGCAAGCCAAAGTCTTTTGCTGAATCAATGTTTTGCCTGTCCTGTAATGATCCACATTCTTGATTTCAGTAGTACTTTACATTTCATTGTGTGAAATGAGCAAGAAGTCCTACATAATTTCATTCTAACTCCCCTTGTTTCTGCTTTACATTGTACCCTTTCTTTTCAGCAGTTTCTGCAGACTTTTATCAGTTTTGTCTTGTATTTAGCTCCAGATCAGTGGCAGGGATGTAAATTGCTTTTATGGAGTCAACCATTTAGTGAGACAAAAAGTGCTCCAAAGACTGTTGGTGTATTTCTGGTCTTCCTTTTTGTTACATATGATATATATTAAGAGTTAAGAAATGATAGATACAGTATTGGTAAATGCTCTTGTTATTCTGAAAAACCTGTTACTTTTTTACTGTTATTTTAACTTCAGTATCTGGATTTTGTAGCTGTGCTGGTGGCTGAAGATTTACATGAGCCTTGATTATGTAAGATGGGAGCTCTGCAGGAATCCACCTAGTTCATCCCAAATTTCTTTGATGTTTACCTCCAGTAGTAAAAAGTTAGGAGTCTGGCCAAAATTACACGTTTGTTGAGAGATCCCAGTTTGAAGCATTCAGGGTACTGCAGTGTGAAAGTAGCTGGAAGATCAACCTCTGCAAACTAAGTAAAATGTGGCCTAGGAGAGTGATACCAAAAAGCAGCAGTTGCAGGAGATGATATCTGGTCCCCATGCCAGTGGTTGTCTGAAAAAAATAGGCTTTAACCTAAAGTGCAAAGCAAAGCCAAATTTTATGCAGGATAATGTCTGTGTGTGCCTTTTGTTATTTTATCTCTAATCCTCTTTGTTTGTTATGTTCCTATGGATAAATAAATAACTCTCTGGGTTGAGCAAGCTGCTCTCTGTCACTACCTTTTCATACTGGTCATTAATTCCCAGAGGGAAGCCGACAGAGGGGCTGCTAAGCAGCTGGACCTGCTGGGGACACCTGTAACCTGGTGACCCAGTCAAAGCACAGGAGGGCTCACTCTATCCCTTCTGACAGAAGTACTGTCTTCAGTCTTTCTTGAGGAGTACAGGAGACTTTGTCCTTGCTTACAGGGGACACCCACAGAGAGGCTGTTAAGTGGTTAGCAGGGTCTTTAATAGTTGTGTTCAAAGCTTGTATTCAGATGATAATTAGCCATGCCATTTATAAGACTAAAACCCATAGAAGTTGTTTTGCCCTCTATCATTGGTTTATAAAATAATGTGTTTGTGTTCCTTTGATATGAAGCATAACTGCATCATATCTGGTTTCACAGGTCAGTGGGTGGCTGATAATGGGGTGCTGAGGTGGGGTACCAATGCTGATTCACAGTGTGACAGAAGAACGCAAAAATGACAGAGAATTTATTGTTGTGTACTCTTCATTTTCAGAATGGAGAAACAGGAAAAGAAACAGAAGAAGATAAAGATGCAAACAAGTCTGAGATCAGTGTTGTGTTTGAAATTGCTTTGAAGCGCAATATACCTGTCAGTTTTGAGGTATGTATTCCATATTACCAGTTCGCTGAGAAAGTATTGAAGAACCCAGCACGGAAACTCAACATGGTTAAAAATGACACTTAAATTCATGTAAACTATAAATAAATATCTTTGATACAATCATAGAATATTACGAGTTGGAAGAGTCCCGAAAGGCTCCATGCAGAAGCTCCCAAAATTCAAACCTTATGTATGATGGACATAGTGACTAGAAGGATACTGTGAGAAACAGTATCAAGAGCTTTGCTGAAATACAAAAAGAAAACATCAACTGGCTTCCTTCCCTTGATCATCTAGGTGCATAACTGTCATAAAAAGACATGAGTTTGTTAAGCAATCACCTTGTGAACCTGTGTTGCCCGTGACCAATGGCCAGATAGTCTTTCAGGTGTTTTTCAGGAACTCCTAGAATAGTCTCTACAGTTTTGCCAGGCACCAAAGTAAGACTGACAGGGCTGTCCTCTGAAAGATTAAGATTCAGTCCCTGAGTTGTATGCTGGTATCTGTAATGACTGATTTGTGTCAGTACCTGAGAAATTCTACTATAAAATGAGACATTCTTTCAGAAAAAGTATAATGCCAATATTTGGCTGGAAACAAGTAAATTGCAGGAAGGCAGTTCACGCATTTTCTGTATAATACTATGGGATGTAGAATCAGTGGCCACACTCAAACTGACTTCAGATAATCTTCAAAATAGAGTTAGATGAAGTCTTGGCTTTAACTACATGTATTCATGCAGTACAGAAGTTCCCAGTAAGAGATTTTGCATCCAGTGTTCTGATTTGAGAAAGTCAAGACTTCCTTTCAGTCTTCCACACTGTTTGACACCTGATCTATTTCTACATAAGCCTCAGTCCATGAATCTACTTCTTACACCATTGTTTACGTTAAGTAATAGAGAATTTTTTGGAGTTGCTCTGCTGCATTCATTGAACTGGCTGGGGGGATTGAGTGATAACAACAGCAGAACTTTTCCGATGAAAAAGTTTTTACACAAACTGTAAAAATCTAACTTTATTGTGGCAGACTTCCAAGCTGTTTGCCTTTTTTTTTTAAATTTTGCTTTTCTAATGCAGAAAAAGTGGATGTATTGTTACACATTTGTACTGAGCAAATGTGAAGGACATGGGAAGTGCCTTCACAGGTGATGGTTATTTTCTCGAGGCCTTTTTCGTCTTGACATGCATGGACATATTTGTATGTTAAAAAAAATATATTGTTATGTGACATGCTGTACTGCATGTTTTATGCACTGATGTTTTTGACGAGTACTCATGGTTTGGCTGATGTCAACTGAGCTACTTGGTCCTTATTGGAAATTTGAGAAATCACTCATAAGCTAGGCAAGGGAGCCAAAGATACTGAATATTGATTTTGACAAAGAAATTCCTTGGTATAACAAATTTGTATGTACTTCATATGTGGGGAATATAACTGCAAAAAAATAAGTATAATGTGGACTAATTGGAAAGTTGAGAGAGAAAAATCTCAAGAATAGAACTGGAGTGTCTAGTGATGTTGGTTTATCAATTTGTAACCACATGGAAAGAATGTGATTCCTATGTATGATCAATGCAGTGGAAAAACATGCTTTGTTTCAAAAAGGAAGAGAAGAATTAATGCTTCAGTTTTCACACAAGTTATTTTCTACCTTAAGTATTTAAAAGTATTTGGAACAGTTCCACAGAAATCAGTACAGTAAAATACAGAGAGGTGAATGGTTACAGATCAAAGAATAGCTTGGATGTTGGAATGGAAAGAGGCGTAGTGCTTTGAATATGTTCCTAACTTTGTCCCTGTGTTTCAGCTTATTTAAGGGAGAGCATTTGGTAAGGAGAGAATGAAGGAAGAGATACTTAGTGCAGGAAAAGTCTGTGTCCTTTGCCAAAGAATGTTAACAACATTGAAAAAAGACATTTTCTTGCTCTCCTGACAGGTTTTGTGTTATTTCCTGCCCTTAAATCTGAGTATAAGTGACATTTTAAGATAGAATTTTGATTTAACTTGGTACTAGCTTGTATTTAAATAAGTCTGCTAAGCAATTATGGATAATCCCCAGGATCTGATGTTTCTAATAGGATTTTATTTACAAACGGTTTTGTGTTATTCCAGGCAGGCATCAAAGCTTTCTCCAGCTTGTTTTTGTGCGATGGCTATAAAATGATCTGCCTTCTCTTCATCTGACGAAGCTTTAGCAAATGTTCCAACAGTGCTGTGTTATGCAACTAATTAATGGTCATAAAGATATGTAAAGTTCTATGTAAACACATTCTCAAAATTGCATAAGGGGTGGAAAATAAGGAGAGCGTGCAGAACCTAGGAGTTCTCTTTTTTTAATGTAACTGTTCAAACTGTACATGGTTTCATTCCAGCTGCTCTGCCAGTGTGTTAGGTGCTTGTTCTGTTTGTCCTGTTTTGTATAATGTGGCTGATTTTAATTGCCTAGGAGCACTAGGAAGAGTTTTAAAGAATTTCTATCTATTAAATTGCTAACTACAATAAAACCATTTAGTTCTGATTAAAAAAAAAAAAAAAAAAGAAAGCTTCATAACACACCTACCATGGGTGTATCCGTGTATCCTTACTTAACCTTTATTTGTCAACTTTTCAGCCACTATACAACTCTAAAGGCATATGTGGGCAAAATGAGCAATTTTTAAGGAGAGGTACAAAGCTGCTAGGAATTGTCAGAACAGTTCTAAGATTTTACCTCCAATTCCATCCTTTAGCATGGACTGAAATCTTCCTGTTTTGGTTCTCCAGCACCATGGATGTTTTTTACTTTCCAAACTTGTTAGTATTGAATTAGGTTGGCCTGGAAGACAAAATGAAGTCAACACAGTTAGAAGTACTGTGTAGAAATGGTCCAGTATTCACACCAGGCATCAGATGCCTTAGGATGTTTCAGACTGTTGTTTTATTTCTCGAATTGTTTCTGGTCAAAGTGAGATGAAGGCTCAGTGTTTTGAGCTAGGAGCAGAGCAGACTGCTGCCTCTGGAAGGCTGAGCATGTTCTTGGCAAGGAGTTTCGTGCCCATCTAGCTCCTGGTCTCCTGGGCATTAGGTTTTCAGACTGGGTGATGAATGTACTGAGTAGCTCTCATTCGTCTGTTTTAATAAACCATCCAGACTCTTTTTATTTTAAATTGGAAAAATCTGACATGTCAGCCCACACAAGCACATGGAAATATATTGGTATTTTCTAAATAATCATGGATATTGGTGACGTTTTTGCTGCCCTGTTCTTTGTCTTCTCTGTTATTTTTTTTAATGTCCACTTAATCTTGTCATTGTCTTTTGATTTTTGTACCTGTAGTCTTTTTAATAATTGAAGCAGCATTGCTCTTTCATTGTAATTGTACTGCTGTTTTTCATTTGTCAGCATGATTCATTAAATTGAGCCAAATTCACTCTTGATGTAACTTGACCTTAGATGAGTTTTGGCCCCATGTGTTTTCTCTTGCTGGAATTATTCTTTAAATCAGTGGAACAGAAAAGAAAAGTGTATTGAACTGTCACCCCTAATCAAATTCTCAGCTTTAAATTAGCCATGATTTGATCCATAGGTCGTATCTTTCAACTGAGGAAATGGTTTAATGTACTAATGCATATAGTGTTCTTGGAGAGCAAAGGCTGAATTTCTTTTAAGTGTTTTGTGTTCCTAGGCTTATAGAACGACTGTTTGAAATCATGTGGAATAAAAAGATCTAAAATCTGAGGTTAACAAAAAATGTTGTTAGGTAAATATTTTTTTGCTAAATTACCAATTTTGGATGTTTAGCTTGATCCAGATCCCATCCAAATTCTATGGAGTTCATTCCATTGACAGCACAGACTTTTTTCATATACTTACTAACAAAGAAACAGTTTTGAATGTTTTCCAGGCAATTATTTACCTTGTGCCACATGCTTAGATGTTTAAAAGATGAAAATCACAGCAGAATACATTGGTTTTATATTCATGCACATGAAAATATAATCAGGTTTTATATTAAAATTCTTTTCCATGTATATACTTTCGTGTGCATTTATATATGTGAGAAAACTTATATAAAACTAATATTTAAGGAACTCAGCAATTATGTTTGTTAAGCAAGTTATGTTGTCCTTTTTCATCTGGTCAGTATATACATTGTTGTATATTTTATTAATGTGCTGCATTGCATGTAAGTAGAAACACCTATATAATGCCATTAATAAGACCACAAAAAGATTAAGGACTCTAGTAACATTAATTTAGCCTTACTATTTACAGCTGGTGTGTTGTAAGATTTGGATAGCACTGTGCAGTAGTCAGTTAGGATGCATACTGATGACAAAGGAAAGGGTAGTGCTGAAGGATGTAGTGCAGGAACATAGCTCTACTGTGCCTGCAGTGGAATGACCCTGGGTGTGCAGCTTCCCTGGCTTAGGCTGGGGGCCATGAAGGCACGACCACTTCTCACACTTCACCTTCAAGTGAAGCAATGTTGAAAACACTTCTGAAATCATTACCCTGAATCTGAGAGTGGGAACACTCCCAGACTGCGGTGTAACCGTTGCATGCTGGCAAAGATGCTGCCTTATTCTGGGAAAATGTGGACAAAATGTGGACAAAGTCGTCTGTTAGTCTTCATTTTGTGTCTTTTTATTGAGATATGCTGTGATAATTGTATTTGCTGGGTGAAAATGCCACAAAAAAGAGTTTAAAAAAGGAATACAAGCCTAGGGAGACCTCATTACAGTGTAACTGCAAAACTAAATAATGCAAGGGACATGACCTTGATAAAAAGAACTTTAATACAAAACATGTTTTAATAATATTAAGGTTGAAGGTTCCAGTCCATTAAAAATACAGTTATTGCACCAGGAAGGCCCTAGCACCTTTACCTCCCTTCTCTTGCACTCAGGCATTATACTTCTTCAACGGATGGTTTGATGTTACTGCACTTACTGAAAAATATATATTTGTATTGCTTTTGAAGACAATGGAGAGATGTGCCTGTCAGATGCTCTAATCTCTCCTTGCACACATTACATGTACCAAAGATTAAATTAGGTAGCTGCTTCCGCCCATCAAACAAAATAGCTGAACCTTTTCCCAGATGAGGTCTCTAATTCCTGATAGACATTATCCAGACCAGTAAGTGTTGCATACATAAATAGATGGCTGTCTTAGCACGTGCAGTACTGTGATCTATTGGTAACTACATCCTAGCAGCATTGCCCCCTAGGAGGATACTTCTGTGCATGGAAGAGTGTAGACAGAAAAATACTAAACAAAGGTGCACCATTCAGAACTTCTCAATTTTATTTTTTCATATTACAACTTTTAGTAGTGGAGGAGTACTTCAAATGAATTTTCTCATTGTCTTTCATCTTATGTATGTTTGGAAATGGATGAATGAATTAAAATTTCCAGAACCGACTGGTTTCTGTGTGAATGACAGTGCTTCTCTTCATCATTCCTTTCTGGTGAGAGGGACGGCTGAGAGTCATAGAGACAATGCTATGGCAGCCTTTCTAGTGGGCATGATGTCTCTGAGCTGTGTGCTTTGGCAAGGTAAGAGCTGAGAGCAGGCAGTACTGTCTGCAGTTAGGATAATGTCAAAATTCTGGCCTTAGGATGGAAGTTTGGAACCACGTATGAACATTCCAGATTTTGATGATAACAGAAGAAAATGATCAACATATTTAAACAGTGTTGTGTAAGCACAGTTTTGAATATGTTGTATGGAGAGAAAGATTGATGGACCTTCATGATTGAAATTCTTTAATATGGGAAGTGCCTTGCAAGAAGACAACAGCAGCCCTGTTTTAAATATGCATTACTGCTGAGTACTGTGTTACTAATATATTTTGAAAATGCAGGTCTACTGTATTTTCTGTGAAACACTGAATATGATGGTTAGATTCATGTTATTCTATCAGCCTTCACTTTCTATCCTCAAACCTGGTACTGCCATTAAGACTCATCTAGATTTTGTGAACACCCATCTAAATGCTTCCGAATAGGAGAAGGACTTCATTGGTATTAAGTATGTTGCAGAAATATAAACATTAGGTTATAGGATGATTTGACTCCAAATACTTTTGTTTAAAAGGTGATAAAAGAAAGTGGACCTCCTCACATGAAGAGCTTTGTCACACGAGTTACTGTAGGAGAATTCACTGCAGAAGGAGAAGGGAACAGTAAGAAGCTCTCAAAGAAACGTGCTGCAATGTCTGTCCTTCAAGAGCTGAAGAAGCTTCCTCCTCTTCCTGTGATTGAAAAGCCAAAACTGTACTTCAAAAAACGTCCAAAAACAATATTGAAGGTATGTGCCAGAATTAAGAATACTTTCTGGGAGAGTAACAATTACTCAGATTTTAAGTCAGTAAAGGCTCATTTGCCATTTTCTGTCAATATTGTTACTAATTTGTTTGTATCCCATACCTTACTTATTTATTTAATTCTGACAATGCTATGAAATTCTCCAATGCAATGGCTTCTAAGGAGCTGTCTCTTAACTGAGCTCACATCACAGCAAGAGTTAGTTCAAGTGTAGTGGAGGATCAAAGCCTCCAAGCAGCTCTGCACATTCACGAGTATTTTTAACATCATCTCCTTTGAGACGCCTCATTGGAATATATAATGGTTCATCCCCACTCTTTCCTCCTCACCCTGATTTGAAGAGAGAGTATATGAAATACTGCTGATCTGGAGAAATGTTGTACAGTCCAGCTTCTTCCCCTCATGGAGCTGGATTTGGGAGTTTCCTGCTTTCAACATCAGTCTGTTTTGATTCTGGAGAGATTTAAAAGAAATGCAAGAGTTTGTTCCCATCTCAGCCTAGCGTGTCAGTTGTCATACTTTCTTTGTTTCATGTGCCTTTGTTAAGGTTAGCATTTGTTTGATAATGTCCTTCAGCTCTCCAAAATAGGTTGAAAATTTTCTGGAGACCAGTTCATGGAGGACTTGTAGGCTTTGAACCATCTCTCCGTTAGAGTGTATGCAGTCCCAGAAGATGTTCATATGCTTTTTGCTGCACCAGTGAGACATCACTTTAGGGTCTCTGGAGTTTTCTAAGCTCAAGTTTCTTAAATGGTGCTTTTATTCTTGGTGGCAGATTTACTGCTACTTAGAGAATTCATTTATCCTGCAGTGACTAGCCCTGGTTTGTGTACTCATCCTCAATTTGTACAGAAACAAAAGACCATCTGAAGTAATCAATCCTCCACTTGATCCAACAAAAGCAGCCACAGAGTGTCCATATATTTATGATGCATCACTTCATTGTCTCAGCACTGTACAGCTAATCAGATTAACCTGTCATCTTTTCAGTCCTTATGAAGATGCTTTTCAAGTGATCAAAATCTTCTAAATGATATCTTATTTTAGGAAGAATTATTTTGTGAGGTAGTAGTAAACATGTTGTACATGACTTTTCATTGTCTGGCATGTTGGTTGGTCACCTAGACCTATGCAAAATATTGCTTGAAGTATACATAAAGCATACTTAGCCGTTTTCAAACTTGTGTTAGATTAGTGATGATGATGGAGAGTTGGGCTGTTAGTGCCTGGTGTTACAGTCACTTTTGTTCCCATAATATGCAGCATCAAGGCAAAAACTGCAGGAAATAGCAGAGAGCCTTCATGTTTAAAACCTATGCTTTGGAGTAAAGTTTTAGGGCTTAAATTTCATCTCTGTTTCTGTGAGGGAGGAAAAAAAAACTCTTCAAGTTTTCTGGATTTGATAACAATTGTGATGATACGGAGCTTTTGATGAAATGCACAGCCATGTCCATGGCCTGTATTATGTTAGGCTAGGAAACATCACACCAGGATGATATGAAGTTTTAAATATAGCTTGAATTCAGTCCTCACTGAGTATTACTGAAATGGATACTAAAAATAAATAAACGCACAGAAGCGTTACCATTTGAAATCTTCATACTGAGTACATTGAGAGCAGATTTGTGTAGGAACAACCATCTTGTTTAAGCAAATACTTTGCAGACTGCAAAATTATAAAACATATAAGTTGTTTCTTCATCTTCCTTATTTTGTTTGCCCTCAAAACAGGACAAGTGATTTCCCAAGGAAATCTAGGTTAATTAGATAATTATCTCCTACTGAAATTCATGGTCTATAATTCTCAAAAACCGCTAGGAAAAAATTAGCATTAAAAGTTATTAATTCAGAACCACCAAAATCAATGCAGCTTTAAGGATTTGAAGGCTGAGAGATCTGAAAAAGGCTGTTCTCTCTGGCTGTCTCATTTTGGTATGTTTTGCTCAAGAAGGATGCTAAGGGTATAACCAAGTAAAAACCTCTTATTTCACCATACACCATTTGCCATTACAGTCTTGAACTGAATTATCCAAAGTTGGTGATATTAGAAACAGACGTTAGTAGTGAAAATAACCTGATTGTGTAGGAAGCTGTTGTCTTTTGAATATGAAGTCTTCTGAAGTGCTTTTGTCGTGTCTGTTTCTTTTAGTTTAACCTGCATGTATTTTGAGCATCACAAAGAATGACAACAATAACTCCTGTATGCTTGTGCATATATTTATGAGGCTGTATCTTATGTCCCGCACTTTATTTAGCCTCTCTCCCTTTGTCTCTGACTGGCTCCTTGCCCACACAGCTGCCCTTGTGCATGACATTGTCTTAATTCTTTCACCTTCATCTTCTCTAATGACTTCAGCGGTAATGCTGTAAGGATTTGCTGCCCAGCTTTCTTAATATCATCTCTTAGGTTGTTGACCACTTGTTTGCTTATTTGAGAAGCTCAAGTAGGCACAACTTTGCCTCTTCATTTGTGCTGCAAATGAAGAATAACTATCACAGTAACATTAAAACTGTTCTACATTCAAACATCATTTGCATTTTTAAGTTCTTCTGTTGTGTTATGATATTCATCTGTTAAATAAAACCTCAGATGAATGTGTTTGAATCTTAAATTTCTTCTCTTTTCCTTAGGTTTTACGAACCATATTTTCAAAGTTGTTTGCTTTGAGAGATAATTCATTATATGAATAATAACATTAAAAGTATTTCAGAACTAATACAAATAGGTTGTAGACTGTGGTTTTTCACCTGTCTGTGTAATCTTGGACAGAAAAATTTTTCTGTCCATTTGTTTTCCCCTATCAGATCAGTTCTCCCATTATCTGTACATTTTGAAGCATTTGAAATACTTTGTGGGTGGCTCGTGGTGTGTACCATTTTTAGCTATTGGAGTTTTTCTTTGTATTTTCTAGCTTCACTGCATAAAAACATTTTGAGGGTAAATTCCTCTGGCATGCAAACAGAGCAAGCTTTCTCCACTTTTAATTGCATTGTAGGATGGAAGGCAGGAATGTTGAGATGGAAAGTATGAGACAAATGCACCTTCCTTTGTTATATGGCAAATCTTTTTTGTTCCCATGTAAAATCAACTCTTCTTAATGTACTGCATGTTCAGCATTCTCACAGCCTATTTTAAGGATCACAGGGAAGGGTTGTAGAAATAGAGCAATGAAATATGATGGATGAATTTGTATTTTGTCCATCTCTACAAGATGTTCATAGATAGATTAAGGTGTTAGTAGCTCACCTTTGATAAATATCCATGCTACTTATAATGTGGCAGGCAGTAGGTGGTATGAAATTCACTTATTTCTCTCAAAATGAGTATTAGAGGTAGTAAAACAATAGCATATATAATATTGATATATAATGAAACATATCTTTTAAACCTATTTTAGACTGGACCTGAATATGGTCAAGGAATGAATCCTATCAGTCGTCTGGCTCAGATCCAACAGGCCAAGAAGGAGAAGGAGCCAGAGTATGTTCTTCTTTCTGAGAGAGGGATGCCTCGCCGTCGAGAGTTTGTTATGCAGGTACCATCTGCTGTTGTGTCTGAGATAGTGCCCTTGCTCAGTCATGTTCTGACATGAGAAAAATGGTGGTGTAATACAAAAGCTGATTCCCGTGTGTTTAACTTTTTGCTTTACAGTCAGTTATACAACTGGAGTTGTATAACAGTACCTATGTGAACTTCTTTGCAGTTAGACTAGATAATCTTTGAAGGTCTCTTCCAATTGAACTACCCTGCCCTGTTCCTTCTTTCTTTTGGTGGAAAGAAATAGAGTTAGGGCCCTATGAAAGTTTTTCTTGTAGCTACATTTTTATACTCTTATTTTTGTTTCACCTAGTGGTTTCTGGCTTTATCCCTAATGCCACTTTTTGTTCGTAATTTAAAATAGAAATACTTCCATTTTGCTTTTGAAAGTTTTGCAGTTGTTAATCAGTGTTGCACTACAAACACGTATTTTGAAATATGAAGAATATACTCCATATTACCAAGTGTTTGGGTTTAAAAAAATTAGTACTGGAAATCTTCTAAGAATTCCTTTTGGATTTTCATCTGCTTCGGTACTTTTATTGTTGTTTGAAATATGACAGAAACAGCCTTCTGTCACATGTTTTAGCCTCTCCAGTTAATAGATTTGGATATAATACAATAGGTCATTAATGTTTCTTTAATTTTTAAATTGGAACATTTGCAGAGATTTGGTGTAGTCATATAATATATATTGTGTTTTCACTGGTATAATTTTATGCCATCCAGAACAGCAAGCCTGAGCATGTTTTGACCTATTGTCCACAAGCCACACCAAAATGTCACTTCTGATCATAAGCAGAGTTTATGATGTACTAGCATTTTCTTCTCAAGAAAAAAAAGTTACATTTTCACTGAAGTCTTTAAATCTTTCCTTCGTGTCTATCTAGACAGACTAGCAGTCTTTGTTTCCTTGGATCTCAGTGATAACAATTTATTTTTATCTCTGGAAAAAAAAAAAAAAAAAAAAGTATATATAAAGTATATATATAGGGTTCCTTGTGTTTTAGATTCTAATTTATGAATGTAATCTTGGATTTTCAACTGTTTATGATATTCAGAAATATTTGAAAAAGACCATATTTTTTCCTGTGCTTAAATCCTGCCCCAGTTAGAGATGGTTCCGTGTGGAGTCAGCAAAGTGCTGTGTAACACAGTCCAGTATTAGAATTATGAGCTGAGAATTTGGCTTTCCACTGAAGAATTCTCAGCAGTGGTAAATGGCTTGAATAAAAAAAGAATCGTAAGAGCAGTGAATACGTAAAAGATTCCACTATCTAAGAAGACTTTTGAAGAAAAAAAATCAAAGAAATTTCACAGAGGGTTTGTTTTTCATGTATACCTCTAAACACTAGCCATATATTTACCCTTTTCTAATTCTTTCACACAAAAAACATACCGCTGCTTCTCCTGACTTCAGGAAGTCTCTGTGGATTCATTATGACGTGTAAAAAACCTTATCAGAATAAAAAGCCTTTGTGTAAACTACTTAAACAGTGTTTTCATTTAATTTAATTGAATGTGGAAGTAAAATATCTAAAGATAATATGTTCATTTTTATCTGTCACACAAAGAGCTAGTTTAGATGTGATGAAATGGATCCAATTACTTGTCCTGACCACTAGATAAACAGAAGAAAACCTCTGATGACATTAGTTGGTGTTCTGTTCCCAAAGTTAATTTCAGAAAGCTCTTTCTCTTTGTAGTCAGGCCTTTAATCCTTGATAGAGGTTATAATAATAGCTAAACCAGTTTTACAGGTCTGAGAAATAGCAGAACATTGATTTATTGTGGGTTATGTTATAAATTATCATTTTGTCTTGTCCTATTAAAGTCTCTCAGTTTTATTGCATATAAGCTTGTAGTAGATTGGCTGTTTTCTGATTGAAATTTCTGATCTACA
Source organism: Phasianus colchicus (assembly GCF_987193195.1). NCBI lineage: Eukaryota > Metazoa > Chordata > Aves > Galliformes > Phasianidae > Phasianus > Phasianus colchicus. The sequence continues at coordinate 63,923,796 of NC_143438.1, read as the reverse complement.
TAGATCATAAAGGTTTTATATCAAGGTTATTAATATTTCTGTTTTATGTGGTTGAATATATTTGTTTAATTATATATGTATTTTGAAGGGATGTTCATGATCATTTATTTACAACCTCTTCTTTCTGTTTAGAATTAATAGGTATTTGAGTCAGAAAACTTAAAAGTTTTAGGAAAATATATATATGATAATTTGAGGAAAGTGAATAATTATTGAATACCATAAATTACTAAATAACACATATTATTTATTTAAGAGCTGTGTGCCTGTTTTTGTCATCTTTTAAGCTCTGTACAGAATGCTTCATGTCATTGACCTCTAAGCTTTCTTTTATTCAGATTGCCTTGAGTATTTTATTGTTTTTATTTTATTTTCCGTTTCTTTCTTTCTTTTTTTTTTTTTTTAAACATGGTTTGGAACCATATATTATTTCCAGAGATAATTTGGAAAATAAAAATCTTAATGGACAAAGTGAAATACAGCTATTCAAGAACTTTGAATAACACACAAATGAATTGCAGTGACAGTACTAATGCCTCAAATCAGATGCATACAGCCTCAATAGGTTAAGAGTGGTACAAAACTCAAGGAATGAGCTTGAGACTTTCTCGTTGAGGATTTTCATCATCTATAGTTTGTCTTTTTTTTTTTTTTTTTTTTTGACATTTTAACTTCTCTTTGTGGTCTGAAAGGCATCTTGTGTGTTGGAAGTGCTTTGGACAGTACAAACACAGGTCCAGCAGTGAGGAAGCCTTCTTTTCAGAGAAAGTTTTGATAAAAGCTTGTCAGGTGAAGACAGAAAAAGGAAACAGCTCCTACTCCTGCATTTCTTGCAGTGCAGTGAGGTGGAAGGAATGTGAATATAGTTTTCATCCTTCTGAAAAACTGCTCTCCTTGAGCTACAATCTCTGAGTCATTGTTTGTCTCTCCATTGTTCAGGATATTGTCCTGCTGACACTGGGGAGCTGCTGAAGGCTCATACGAGGGAGTCCAGGTTATTCTGATGTTAGGAGAGAGCGAGGAACATAACTGGGGAAGATGTTCAGCAGAGAGAATGGGGTTGACACAGATGTTGGTGGAAAAAAAGATAAATAGAAATGTAGCTCTTTGGTATGAATTTGTGGACCTTCTTGAAAAATCCTAACAAGCTTTAAGTTTGGAAGCAATATTGCAATCCACTTTGGTACTGTTCTTACTTTTACAGGATTGCATCTTTATCAGAAGAGCTGACGGTAGGTCAACAGGATTATTGTGTGGTGATGTTAAAGGGTCTTGCATTTTTTGTAATTATGATTAATATTTTCTTTTTAAGGTAAAAGTAGGTAATGAGATTACTACTGGAACAGGCCCAAACAAGAAAATAGCTAAAAGAAATGCAGCAGAAGCAATGTTGCTACAGCTGGGTTACAAAGCCTCTACTCCACTTCAAGACCAGACAGAAAAGGTGAGAACCAATTGTGATGCCCAAATTCTACCTTTGTCCAGATTTCTTGGCCATATCAGCTAATTACTTGGTATGAACAGATCCTTAAATTTGTGCACTGCATTGCTGGGTTGCATGTCAGAGATCAGCCTTCATTTCACGGCAGCAAGCAGTATAAGTGCAGTAAGAGCAATAGAGAACAGAAATGTAGTTCCAGAAGGAAGTGCGTGTGCAAAAGTGTACATGTAACTTGTGTTTATATTTCTGCTTAAAAATATTCCTCTTTTATACTGCTATAGGTACAGTGAGAGGATACCTCTTCTGGAATAGGGAAGAATGTTGTCATTAATTTTCATATATAAAATACTCATTGCTATTTGTCTTCCCATTGAATATATTCTAGAATAATTCTAGAAGAATAATGGACTTTCCAGCCTTTTAATGTCTGAGAAAGAAAATGTGTGTCAGTATTTCCTGGAAAAGAAATAATATTTTAAATTCAAGTCTATTATTTTATGTATTGCCTTGTTAGCGATGTGCAGAGTAGCACTCCTGGCCTGTCTTGATTTCACTGATTCAAGGTTTTGTAATCAAAGTAGGTGTTAAAGCGTTACTTTTTGTGTCCTGACAAGATCAGAGCAAGGCATTTGGCTAAGCTGTGGACTCTGGACAGCTTCTGTCATACACACACACACAGGGTTCCTGCATGTGTATGTTTTGATCACAGCTTAAACGTTTGCTGTGGCTGCATAAGCCAACTGCTGACTCAGGTCAACAGAATGTTCTGCTGGGTATTTACAGGGACCACATGAGAAATCTGTCTGTAGTGCTGTTGAGTGGTTAGGGAAGAGGTGATGCTGCTTTATTTTCTTGCATTCTATGCATTGTCCAAAAAAAAAAAAAAAAAAAGTAAAACAGACGTAATTACATATTTGCAGAAGTAGAGATCTTAGAATCTTAGAATTGGAGTAAAGCACAGAAGCCTAATGTTATTCTGAACATAATGATCAAATATGATACTGTATACACAAAATGTGCACTACTCAAGTTTTGTGAAATGGGTGCATTCAAGATCTTTTTTTTTTTTTTAATAGCTTTGTTAGGCTTAAGGACATAAAATATTTTTAGAACATCTGAATTGATTTTCTGCATACAGTAGACTGACTATGTAAAGCACATGAACATGATAGTTTGTATAGATTAAAAAAAAAACAAACAACAGTTCTCAAACTAAACAAGTGCTCTACACATAGAGCAGGGGAGATAGTAGTACCATCTAGGTTTGGGACTTTTATTACTAGATCAAAATACAATGGACACATAAAACAAAAAATTAGTGCAAGAAATTTTTTTTTTTTTTCTCCAGAGTTCATTGGAACTCTGTTTCATTGTTTAAATTTGGAGTGTCAGACTGTTTCTTTTGACAAGCATTCTCATGGTATCTGTACACAGTATGAGTGAAATATATCCTTCTGATTGATCTGAGGGATGCTTTAATTCAGCACTAAAAATTGTAGCATTCTTGCTTGATGACTCAACACTAACTGGGACCTGCTCAGATAATCTCCTCAATCAAGACATGTCTGATGCTGGAGAAGAAGGAAAATAGCTGTTAGAGCTCTACCGATTTGACCATTGTAAAATTCCTTCCGTATAAATTGCACTGTAAATATGTGCCATTAGAAGATTTTTGTGTCTCTTTGCATCCCAAGTGAGCCCAGTGCAGATTAGCTAGACCAAGTTGGCCTCTAAATGGAGAATTTTCACTGTTTTTTCTGATGTTTTCAAAAAATGAAACCCCCTATACTCATAACTGCTGAGTCCTTTCATCTCCTTTCCTCCTCTCCTTAAAACAAAAACCTCTCAAATTCTGTGTTCCTTCTTCCTCAACCTTGATCCATACAATACAATGGTATCCATACTTTCAGTGAAGACCAGGAGCGTTGTGTAAGTCATGCAAGGTGCCAATGTTAACACAGTTATTCCAGGTAACATGAAAATGTAAATGTACTTCTTTTCTGAAGTAATCCAAATTATGGAAGAAATCAGTAGTATAAGTGCAGAGCACTGAGAAAGTGCCATGGGAGATTTTTTGTAGCTACCAGAATTATATTCTACGGGTGAGAATGGAAAGTTGTAATGCTTTCACTTTTTAAACATTTTCACCTTTTCATTTCGTATTGCCATCTTTATTCTCTTAGAAGAAAACTAGAGTACGTTACATCTGTGTGAGACAGCACTAAGGATAATTTACAGATAGTTGAATTCTTGTTAAATTCTCCATCATGATGAAAATAATAAACAGCAAAAGAGGGGAATGGGGAGAGTGATAGAATTTTATTCATCTTGTAGCAGTGCATTTGGCAGATTTTGCAGTCACATTTTTGTGGATTCATGCTAAAACCATGCTGTTGTAACTGCTGCAAATGCAAACATATTTGCAGATTTCAGATTGTGTATTCTTTTGAAGAACTGTCTTTTCTCTGGATATACTTACAATATTCTTATTCATTATATGAATAAAAAAAGTTAAGTGAAATTAAGTTTGTGGAATTGTGTGTCCAGTTTCAGAGACATCTATCTCTAAGACCTGCCACAGAATCATAGAATCATCTGAGTTGGAAGAGGCAGTTAAATGTCGTCTAGTCCAACTCCCTTGCACTGAACAGGGACACCTACAGCTACATCAGGTTGCTCCAAGGCCCGTCCAGCCTGACCTTGAATGTTTCCAGGGACAGGACATCCACCACCTCTCTGGACAACATGTTCCAGTGTTTCACTACCCTTATCCTAAAAAACTTTTTTCTTATCCAATCTAAATCTCCCCTCTTATAGTTTGAAACCATTTTCCCTTGTCATGTCATAACAGACCCTGCTGAAGAGTCTGTCCCCTTCCTTCTTGCAGCTCCCCCTGTAGATACTGAAACACTGCTAGCAGGTCTCTCCAGGACCTTCTCTTCTCCAGGCTGAACAGCCCCAGCACTCTCAGCCTGTCCGTACAGGGGAGATGTTCCATCCCTTTGATCATTTTTGTGTCCCTCGTCTGGATATGCTCCAAGAGGTCCATGTTGGATATGCTCCAAGAGGTCCATGTTGGATATGCTCCAAGAGGTCCATGTCTTTCCTGTGCTGAGGACTTCACATCTGGACACAGTACTCCAAGTGAGGTCTCACCAGCACAGAGTAGAGGGGCAGGATTACCTTCCTCGATCTGCTGGCCATACTTCTTTTGATGCAGCCCAGCATATAGTTGGCTTTCTGGGCTGCAAGGTCACTTTGCTGGCTCGTATCTAGCTTGCCATACACCAGTACCCCTGAGTCCTTTTTGGCAGGACTGTGCTCCATCCTTACATCCCCCAGCTTGTGCTGATAGTGGGAATTTTCTGTCTGTATCTGCATCTCAGTGAAATTTGAAGAGGATCATTTGTGTGACATTAATTGATCTGACAGTCAATAGCTCATAGTTCATGAGGACATTTCTCTACATTTACACATAAATCTAGAATACTGACACTTCATTTACCTCGTAGATTTGAGGAATTGTTTTATTCTGAACATCTTATGTTAATTGCTTCCTTTTCCTGTATCACATAATACCCTTTGTTGTGCATAACCAGTTCTTCAATTCTATAACCTGTGAAGACAATTACCTTCCTCAAAAACCCTATATATTAGAAGAAAATCACAGGAATCTATTTTGGTTTTACTTATGTAACTAAGTGGATTCCTAGCAAGTAAATATTTTAAAATAACACTCAAAGTACTTCGCATTATTTATGCATTCTTTCATAAGCAGATATTAGGATCTTCTTGTTTTAGAATGTAATTTCTGTGTATATTTTCAGTTGAGAGCTGCTTTTAACATTTAATTTTAAGTCTGATTTGGTAACATTGAGTAGAGCCTAATCCTTGGAGAAATATTTATATTTCAGTGTTAGGCAGTAGTTATTAATGTTTATTCATGAAGGGTACATTCCTTAAATAACCTACTTTAGACCAAAAGTAAGATATATTAGCAAAGATGTGTGAGCAGATGTGGCAATCCCAAATCACCCTCTTTAGAATATTTCAATCTAATTTATAAATATGAGTGTTCTGTTTAAGTAGTAGTTTAATCTTTACTTATTTGTCTCTTTCTACCTGTTTCAGCTTGGAGAAAACAAGAGTTGGAACGGACAGAATGTTGGGTTTCCTGAGCCAACAAGTAGCAGTAAGTATAATTTTCTACATTCTTATTTATTCTTGGTTCTTTTAGTCTCTGTAGGATTTAGATTATTCAAGCCAATTGAAATGTTTTCTCTAAATTTGCAATTTGATCAATTAACTCTGAAGTATCCTGTGTGTGAATACAAATATGAATAAATGCAGGAACAAGATGATTTTCGTTTACCTTTATTTTCAACATTTTTTATTTGTTCATTTAATAAAATCAGTCATGATTTTATTAAACCATTGAGTCTTGCAGGTTGTTGGGGAATTAAAGAAGTCATCTGAATTGCAGGGTCAGTACCACATTTCAGCAAGGTTGCATTTATCTTATGTATCTTCTTCTTCTCCAAGGGTAGAGATTTCACAGCTTCTCAGAACAACGTATAGTTTTCCTCATACTGATTTATTTATTCATGTATTTTTTACTTTTATCCAGTTGGAACATCTGTTTGTTTATGATGATCATTTCCTGTTTTGCTGCTACCTTCCCTCTGTGAAGTGCCCAACTCCATCATTTTGACAACCTTTTCTTAGGTATTGGAAAGCTACTATTAGATCTCACAAAGCTTACCACTATCCTGCAAGCAGTTTTTCATCATCTAAAAATTAAATTTCCTAGACTCTAATATCCCAGCTTGTATACAAGGATGCTGTGGGATACTGTGTCAAAACCTTGCTCAAGTCAAGGCAAATTACATCCACTGTTCTCACTTTATTCATAAATCCAATTTTTCTATCATAAAAGACAATCAGGTTGTTCAGGCATTTATTATTGTTTAGGTATTTATTCTGTCTTTGATAAATTCATGCTGATTTTTCCCAACAACGTTTTTTTTCTTTTCTGGGTTTGTAATGGCTTTTAGAAGACTTACTGCATGATTTGCCTGAGGACTAAAGTAAGGCTGACCAGCTTGCCTATTTTCATAAAGGTGATGAGGCCTTTCTCTAGCTGTTGGAGACTTCCCCTGATCTGCATGGCTCTTCAAGGATGATAGATAGTGGCCACAAAAGACAAAAAATTGTTCATTTGGAACCCAGAGATATATCTCATTTGACCCAGTAGACTTCTATGGATTGAAATTTTCTCTAGAGATCACATTAGCTTCCACTCCTAGTTGTTTCTATCTTCCTCCTTGAGACCTGTCTATGCATCCAAAAACATGGGAGACCTTGCTGGTGAAAACCAACTTCAGTTTTACTGCAAACACTACAGTTGTTAATAGGACAAGCCTGTAGGTCTTTCTGATAGATTAAGCTGGCAAAGGAGATGATTTATCGCTTCTGTTCCACTCTTATGGGGCCCCACCTGCTTAAGAAAGTCATAGACATGCTGGAGCAGGTCCAGAGGAGGCCACAAGGAAGATTAGAGGGCTGAATGTACCTTCAGTGAAGACGGGATGAGAGAGTTGAAGTTGCTTACGTGGGAGAAGTATAGCAGGGAGACTGTATAGCAGCCTTCCAGTACCTAAAGAGAACCACAGGAAAGATGGGGAGAGGTTCTTTTATCAGGGAGTGCAGTGATAGGATAAAGGGTAATGGTTTTGAACTGGAAGCGAGTAGGTTTAAGTTAGATACAAGAAAGAAATTCTTCACTGTGAGGGTGGTAACAGGGTCTCTCAGGACAGGTCTCTGAGAGAAGCTGTTGAATCCCTGGATGTGTTCAAGGCCAGGATGGATGGGGCTTTGGTCTGGTCCCTGGTCTAGTGGGACTTGTCCCTGTCCCTGGCAGGAGCTGGAACTAAATGATCTGTAAGTTCCCTACCAACCCAAATCATCCATTATTCTGTGAATATTTCCCAGCTCTGGACATGCTGTAGTATGACAAAGATCATATAAATAGCATTTTCTTCACTTTTCCATGAGTACCTTATTCTTCTCCAGAACCATGTTGATTTTTGAACTTCATAAGAGTCTCAAATATCATCTCTAAACTATGAACTTTAATAGATGTGAAAGTATATTAGAATCACAGAATGGCCAGGGTTGGAAGGGATTATGAATCTCCAATCACCCCACCACATGCAGGGCCACCAACCTCCACACTTAATACTAGACCAGGCTGCCCAGGGCTCCATCCAATCTGGCCTTGAACTCCTCCAGGGACAAGGCATCTACAACCTCTCTGGGCAGCCTGTTCCAGCACCTCACCGCTCTCATAGTAAAGAACTTCCCCCTGACATCTTACCTAAATCTCCCCTCCTTCAACTTAAAACCATTTCCCCTCGTCCTGCAGTTATCTACCCTTTCAAAGAGTTGATTCCCCTCCTATTTGTAGGCTCCCTTAAGGTTCTGAAAGGCTGCAATGAGGTCACCCCGCAGCCTTCTTTTCTCCAAGCTGAACAAGCCCAGCTCCCTCAGCCTGTCTTCATAGGGGAGGTGCTCCAGTCCCCTGACTGTCTTTTTTTTTTTCTGATAACATTTGAATTTGACATCTGACTTAGTCCTAAATGTGTTTTTAAGGGAATTCAGTAGTCTTCAAGTATATATGGAGTCTTCTCAGTTGCTGGACCTGGGGAAGAATTGAGGAATAATTTGTGCTTCAATTTACCCCAAAGACTTGTCAGTATTTGTAGTGACCTTGGTTCAACATATGCCATCGTTTTTTCCCTGAAATGGAGGATATTACAGGATCTAAGACTTATTTTTAATTGCTTCCTTCAAACCCTGTCTTGAAGGAAGTCCTTACCAGTACTAGATTATTGCTGTTTGTATTGTCAAAATGTGTAGGGACGTGGCCTGTTACCATCTACAAATGTTAACATCTTCAAATGTTAACATATTGAAGTTTAGGACAGCAAAATAAGACCTCAAGCTTTTCTCTGCTATCCTCACCCTGCCTTGGAGCAAAGATATGTACAGATAACAGGATGACCATCTACTACACCAATAAGAAAATATGATGGCTTTACCTGGTAAGAGTACTTTGTTGAACATATGTGTGAAGCCAAATCCAGAAGGTGAAGGCAAACTCATTCTACAGGAAACAGGATCAACAATCATTGTGTTGTAAACCTGTGGTAACGAAAGGACTTTTTTTCTTGCATAGGCACAGACGTATTTGCAGATACCACAGTCTGTGGTACAGAACAGGTTTACAGTCTAGATCGCATTTCTAATGCATGGAAGACATTCTTAGGTGGTCTCATTTTCATTCTTATGATAGCCAAGTAAACTGGAAATCAAATGAGGGGTACTAAATATGTCAGTAACCATCATCTTTTTTTCTGACAGTGCTATTGAGACACCATTGTGCTTAAGCTCCTGAGTCCTTTACTCCTTTTTCTAGTCTAGAGGACTTATTCATGTTAATTAGCTGACTAAAGTGTATCATTTTTGTTTTCAGAGGGATTGTGCTATCATTTTACTGGGAATAGGAAGGGTTTGAATACCTATGCAGTATTCACTTGATGTTTGCATTTGTTGTAATCCTGAAATTTAATTTTAAGTGGTCTTGAAAACCTAGGATAGGCTGTAAGATCTCTGCATCTACCATTTGGCATCTCCTATTTGGATTTCTAGTAATTTTATTCTAGTAAGGCTACTGTATCCTATTAGCCCAGCATATTATTCATCAGTTTCTTTTGGCAGACAGGTACTCTTTCTTTGTGTACATAATGCACTAAATTTTCATATAAAACTATGTGAAATAAAACTGGAATAGTAAAGTGAAGTTGTACATTGTAGTACAACAGAAACAAAAAAGTTATGTATTTTAGTGGAGTTGAAGAACAGATTCCATTGTGCTTTTATTATGTAGTTTGTTTTGGCTGAGAAATACCCTTCAGTCTATCCTCCTACATACTTGATGCATTTTTAGTATTTCCTGTTACATGTCCTTGAAATTTCTCCTGTTTCCCTACCTCATGTGCTTTTGTAGCTACCGTTGCAGCAGACTTCATTTCTGTTCCTCCTACTCATTGGCAAAGCTTCTTCCCATTGATTTACTTCTTTACCTTTCATCTTCATTGCACAATCCCAAAGATGACTTGAAACAAGAACCTATTTGTTCCTTTCTTTGGAAGATCTTAGGCATCTTCCACACGTGGAATAACAGAGACATGAGTGAGATTTTTCCGTGATGCTCCTGGAAGTGATGTTGAAGCCAGTATTCTTTGAGCACAAATATTTGCAGCCCATGTAGAAGATGTTTACTGTCAACAGGATGCTCATTTATTTCTTAGGATTTGACCTAAGCAAGTACTCACAAAAACAAAATGTGAAACAAATAAACAGTCCTAATGCAAACTGTAGTCTCTTGGGAACATTCAGCTTTTGGTTTTGTTTTTCTGGATAGGGATAATCATACATATGATACAGCGTGTGTTCTAGGAGAAGCTGTAGATGAGGCATAAAATGTTGAAAAATGAAGAACAAAACTGTATAAAACTCAAAGGAAAAAGTATTTTGAGTTTTTTTTATATTTCTAAAAAGGAAAAAAATTGCTTTCATAATTTTTCTTTGTTGTCCTACCCTCAGTTTTCATAGACTAGATTTCCTTTATCTATTTCCAGAAATGTTAGTGTCCACAAAGTAAATATTAAAAAACTAATGATAAAACAATTGCATTCAGAACAAGCCTACCTCTCTGTAAAGGACGGGCTTTTTGTTTTTATTGCCTAACATTTTATTACTAGGGATTCATGTGTGACTTTACAATCTTTGTTCTTCAAAGTACATCTGCTCCTGCTGTTTGTTCACCACCTGAAATCATAATCATTTGTTTGTGACATCACAGTTAGTCACTGTGAAGATGGTTAGATTGTCACCAACAGATGACAGTGATTTCAGATGGTAAATGAGCAGCAGGAGCAGATGATCTCCTAAGGAACAAAGATACTTGATCTTTTGCAATTGTTCTCACTAGAAAACAAGCTGTGAAAGAAAAAAAGCAATTAGATATTCAGAAGTTTCTTAAATCTGTAATGAGAAATTTCAGCATTTGTCCATAAATGGCCTTAATGTAAACCCTAATTGTATGGTTACATTCAAAGTTGTATTTAGAAATCTTGGGATTTTTTGGGGGGAGAGGGGGTAGGAAGGTGGAGGTGGGGAAATAGGAGTACAATAAATAAGTTATCAACTTTTATATGGGAGTATCTTCACTTTGGAGGAAATAAAATTTATGTGAACTACATAGTTCTGGCACTTGGTGGTTTTATAAAAACTTTTTAAAATAGTCCTCTGTATGCTTAATTTTCCAGCTGGGGATTTTGATGAAGCCTTACAGTAGTTAATTTAATACCTCTATATTTCTATGAACAGTAACAGAAGTGTACAATTTGGGTGTAAAGTTTTTATTTTATACTTCAGACATTTTAAAATGAAATTTATCTGTGTTATATTTTGCTGAAACATTTAATGCCTTCTGGGGTATTTCAGAGGTGATTTCCAGTGCACTGTATGTATTTTTACTCAGTACTAAGTACTGTTGTTTCTGGAAGGATTCAAATTAGCCTGTCTGTATGTGATGTGAGATTTGGGCACAACTGAGGTGTTGTTGATTGTTGGTCCTCCTCCATTCCTCACATGTCCCTCCTTTTAAGATGCTTGGTTAGGTAATAAAAATAATGCAAGTTTTGCGTCTTCAGATGTATATACATCATTGCTGAGTATAGATATATATTTCTAGCATACCTAGTGTTTTAAACACACATCCAGAAAGTTGAGAGGCTTACGATGTAGGTTCTGTTTCCTTCTTCACTAGAAAGAGAGTACTCACGAGGTACAGAGTAATCTGGGTAATGAAAACCTCTGTGTGGGAGTGTGTATCTAATAATCACTATGATCTGCCAACAGAGATTCAAGGATCAGTTATTGTCAAAATGCAATAAATCCACAGAGGAAGCATGATCTAAAGGAATCATGACATTGTACTATTACAAACCTTTTAATCAACTGATATTCAAGTGAAGGTGCAGTTATGTATTGTAGTGGTTTACACAAAATACCATTTGCGTATTTTAGGTACAGATTAAACAAAAATGATGCAAGCAACTTGTTCCTTGGTTCTTGAATAGCATGGATTAAGCATAAATAAGAAACATACACTTGGACTGTAAGAGCAATGGTTTAAATGTTCTCAGGCTGAGAAAGAATCCAAGTTTTAGCTTTCTAGGAGATTGCTTACCCACAAAAGCCTGTAATGTAAATGGGTAAGAGAGAATTGCCACCATGACAGTAGATAACCAGCTGTCTGGGTAGTTAATTTCAGAGAAATTCAGCTTTTGCTTTTCCAAGTCTTCTAAATTTCCTATATGAATTATGTTTGTTTAAGGTTGCTAGTCCTTTCCTTCGAAAAAAACTGCGTGTGAAATATCAGCACAAAGCTCTTTCTTGATGTTAACTCTCAAATTCAGATTTAAGAATGTAATTCTGAAAATGATCTGCACTTAATCTTCTTTGTTCAGCCAAGCAAACTGAGCAGTATCCCATAGTTAACCTCAATACTGCATTTCTGTAAATAATTTCACTTTTGTGCTTTTCCCATCCCCACCCTTTTTCTCACCTGGAACCCACCAGCTACACTGCCATTAGTCTAGAGTAATATTTTCCTTGAAGATCTTGAACTGAGGCGTTCTTGCTGTCAGAACCAAGACTTAATTTTCCATTCTCCCCTCCATCCTCTTTACTTACATCAAACATCTTAGCCCTATGACTTCCACTCCCCCACAGCTTTCTCCTCCTCTGATTTCATCTTCACTCATACCTACGCTGTGTTTGTTGATGTCCCCCTTGACCTTCTTAGCTTCAGCAACCTCTCTGTCCTTGTCTTTCAGACTTGCTCATTCTTTCATCTCTTCTATATACAGGTCATGCCTTTGTTTTCATCATCACATTTCTTATTCCCTTCTTAATCTGTTAATGAATAGTCTTGCCTGCACAGGTCACTGTCTGGTTGTACTTAGGCACTCTCCTAATTACTTCATACTCTCAAAGATCACTTACTTGCTGCTTTTACAAGTGCCATGATCTGTCAGCTCACTAGCTTCATTTACTAATAGGAATAGTATCTTTCTGCATTTATATTGGTTCTTTTCTGAACTTGCTTCATCTAGATTGTAGATTGCATGGGACACCATTATATTGGTGGATCCTTACTGTGCCGAAATTATAATGTAGAAATAATGGTGTAGGTGTTTTGCTTGTTTCTATTAGAATATTTCAAATTACATCTGTAGAAATTTCCCATTACAAAAATTGTCTTATTTTTAACAAAATTGTATGTTCCTATAATCTTCCAAAGTAAAGCTGTGAAATGTTTCAAAGGACTTTTCTCACTAGAATTTAACATCAGTTATTAAATAAAATATATACAGTCTCCTGTGATACTACAATTTCAGTTTGGTTTTACTGAGTTTCAGTAAAATCAATCAATCAATCTGTCTGTCTGTCTGTCTATCAAGACCTAATCTCATGAAGAACTAAGTAGTTTTTACTTAAATGTCATGGTTATTTTAAGGTTAAGTAAGCTAGAATTTTAAGAAGTGTCTTTATATAACATTTTGTTTAAGGTTTGTTTAAGGTTTTTATGTAACAGTTTGTTTAAGGTCATATAGACGAGATCATTGATGGAAGGACATTGTGTAATGACAAAACATTTTTTCTCATCTGAATATTGCAGTAGCTGGTGACTTAGAAATACCACAGATAGTTGTGGTAAGTAGATAATGATTGAATCTTGGCTTTTCCAGCCAAGACTGTGTGTAGACTGTTACTGAAAACATAATGGACATACTATTTTGACGTATTTGTTTGACTGATATTTTCTGAGTTCCTGCTGAGGTAATAAAATTGGAAAATATTTCAGTATATAAATAGACTTTTTTACAATGAGTGAAGTATGAAAAGATAATTACTTTTTATGATAGTATTTATATTTTTCAGTCTTGTTATTGAAATAGTTATTTACATAAATTCTCTTTTTTCGCTCCCAGTGAATTTGTAATGGACTATAAGACAAGATGAGAACATGCCAGTTCTGTGAAGGAATTGTAGAAAGTGAAAATTCTCCATGTGTCTTAAGATTTTGTCCACTTTAACTTACATAATAATGAAATCAGAGTTGGATTTGGGTCTAATTTTCCTTACTTAATATCTTAGTTCAAAATTTTGCAGCATATTTTCAGCAGTGCAGTGGAAGTCTTTATTCAATCTGAATATGGGTATCATACATTGAAACAAAGTTGTTGGATGATTATTGATTGAGTTTTTTTATTCAGTTCCAAGAAATACTGATAATCTCTGTGAGCAATCTTTTTTTTTTTTTTAAATCCACTAATGAGTTATTTTCAGAGTTATTTCAGAGATAATGATGTTAAACAATTTATGAGCAAATCAAATACTGAATTATATATCACTGCTCATTTTATGTCGCTAGACAAGACATGTAAGTACTACTACATGCTTGTATCCCATTCCAGTGGTTGTAGCACAAAGAAGAGCATGTGCTCTACAGGAATGTCAGGGGAAGCCATACACCAGATACAGGGCTTCTAACACACCAACAAGTGTAACTTTTCTATTGGATTATGGGAGCCCAGGTAGAAAACTTTAGTTTGTGGTTTTGGTTTACACCAAGTATACTGAGTTTCCTTGAAACAGTCAATGAATGGCCTTGAAACTGGAAAAGTCATGGTGGAGATACTATACAGAAGAGTATCTCTACAGTGTCGATCAGGAAAAAAGAGAAAATCAGCTCTATTACATATGTGGATTGATAATACAAACCTGATGTTGTAGATCATCTTTTGGAGTTTAATGATAAAATCTTAGCTTTTCATATTTTCCTGACAGAAATAGAAAACTGAAAGTGGGACACCAGTGTTACTGGTGTAGACACTTCTGAGTTCCAAGCAATACTGTCATCATTGTGAACTTTTCTCAACTTAGAAGGCCCGCTGCTATAGGGTAATTTGTCCCTGTTTGCATATCCAGTAAATTCCGTTTTACAGTCTAATTACATTTTTGCTTATGTGGACTGAAGATCCAAAGCTATTCTATGGTTCTATGGTGGCAGCTCATTTGCAGAAAAGCCTCTTGTCCCCTCTGGCAGGGAGACCCTATAGACAAAGGATTAGCACCACTTCAACAGATCTTTTGAAGACTGTCACTGCTGCTGCTATAAAAAGAAGTGGAATCAAAGTACGGAGATGCACTTCACGGGTCAGATTCATGAAGGATAAGCCATTTTGCATCACACATTTGCATTGGAGTCTAAATTGTGTTGCAGTTGTGACAGCAAAAGTAGACAATGGATGATGAGATCTTTGGTTTGGAGATTTCAGAGACTATAGAAGCTTCTAAGAGACTGCTAGCAATTACTGCCAAGGATGAGTAAGACATGTTTTTCAAATGTTAGTGATTACATTGCATCTCTTGCTTGGATATTTTGGTAACACATTTGCCCACAGGTTTAAATAATAGAAATGGAAATTATTTTAACATGTTTCATGAATGTACCTCTTAGTTATGTCCAGCAGAAGGTGCAGTGTTGTTAGTCTAAGTGGTAGAATTACGGTTCCTTTGACTCTTAATAGTTGTGATGTTACTTTTGAAGTATGACAAAGTCAGTATGGGATAACTGTTTAGCTGAGACATAAAAATCTTTTTTTTTTTTTTCTTCTGGGGGGAGGAGGGAGAGAAAGACTAGCAGATATATGGAAGTATTCACCTAGAGGTGTTCTCCTGCAACACAAGGAAGTGTTAGAGCAAAAGATTTCTTTGTCCCATGTTTTTTATTAAAGTGCTTGTTTGAAGACTAATTATGAGAATTCCTGGAGAGTTTTGGTCTGACTCTTATTCCTCCTATTGATGTCATACTCCTATGACATGCTATGTGATAGCATAGTTACTACAGTAACTAAGTTGTTATTACATATCCTTGAAGGATTCAGCAGAGTTGAAATAAGCAGACAAGAGGCATGATAATAAAATAAAAAAAAAATTCCTCAATAATATGTTACAAATACATAATGAATTCCAAAAAAACCTTACATGCTTGATAGACATTTTCAAAGAGAGCAAATTTTATTGGATTTTACAGCATGTTTCTAAGAGGCTCCATGAAACATGGGCCCTGAATATAAAATCTTAATTGCTTGCAACTATATTAATGTAATGGCTATATTGTAATGGAATATTACATTACTTTGTTTCCAGAAATAAT
Organism: Phasianus colchicus; assembly: GCF_987193195.1. Lineage (NCBI taxonomy): Eukaryota > Metazoa > Chordata > Aves > Galliformes > Phasianidae > Phasianus > Phasianus colchicus. The sequence continues at coordinate 63,907,999 of NC_143438.1, read as the reverse complement.
CAATGACTGTAATATAATATCTGCTCTCTGTGCCAATGTATGATTTAAATTAATTATTGCTTATAAAGCACTTTGAAGTCTGTAGCTGAAAGGTGTTGCATAAGTGTAGAAGTACTATTATTAATTTAACATCACCATTAGAGTAAAGGCAGTGCTTTAGATGCATTTGCTATACTTTGCTCAATATCTTTTTATTCATCATATGCTGCGTATTAGTTATTTTAACATTTAGAGAGCTTAGTAATCTGGAAGTATTCCAAACCATTGTTCCAGACAGCAGTTAGACATTTGGGTGGATCATGTAAAAACAGTGAGATGGCTGAGAAAGCATGTAAAATGTTTGTTTTAAGTAATATTACATCAATGGAACAGACATCTGCTGTACTGGATTTGGTTTTAAACGTTTTGAAACTTTTTTTTTTTTAATGTTGCGTGATCTTTATTTTCTGGAGAACTAATGTATTATTTTTAAAGAAGTATGTTGTTACAGACTCTGTTCAATTTTGATTTTCGTCTCTCAAGTCCGTGTTGAAAATCAGGCATACAGTGGGCCAGGTCTTAGGAGGGGCCAAACACCTGTCACTCAGTGTCCTTGTGTTTGTTTTTGAAACCTGACTTCAACTACCAGAATCTGTAGTATCTATTTTAATTTCATTCATATTGTCTCCTGTATAAAACTATATATAAGTGTGATCAGTGATAAGCCTTGCAGGCTGTAGCCTCAGAAAAAGGGTATATTACCACTCTATTACATGATGATTTTGCACTATAGAATAATAATGGGTGTTTACACAGCTGCTGTTCTCTGCAAGGTTATGTTCTACCTTGTCTCAGATGGAGAGAAAGACACTTTGGAGACACCGTCCTCTATTCTTTCCCATTAGTACTGTTGTGAATTTGTTCTTAGCTCTGGATTTCAGCGCAAGATCACCTTGTTCTTAGGTCTCCTCAGCCCCACACAGGCAGGGCAAGCAGCAGGCACGTGGTACAGGTGCATCCAGCTCTGCCTCAGTGCTGGCACAGTGCTGGGTGCAGTGGCAGCAGCATTTCTCTCTGAAACGGAGATATTCACGAAGCAGAGCTCTATCCTCTGTTTTGCGTGTTCTGAAAGTAAAGAGAACAGCTCTCCAAACTAGGCTCACGTAACCCCACAGCTAGGTCCTTCACAGAACTTTTCCAGAGCTTTTTGAAGGGTATGAGCTGACTTTCCAACTCGTTGAAATCGCTGTTAATTTAAAAGCCAAATGTGTGAGTAAATCGATTAAAAGATTCACCTGTAAGCAATTTGTTGAGTCAGCAGTGAGGAAGTTCAATTTTCACCGCGTGGTTGAAAATGAGGATATTAATCACTGGTAATATTTTTAAAGTCTTTTTGTAGTAGACATTTCACTTAAGAATACTGCTTGGACTTCTTGGAGCAGAATAGTCCTTTGCAGGAAACTGGAAATTATTTCTCCTCTTTGAATTTATTTTTCGGTCTGAGTTGACTATAGTACGTATTGCAAGTGAATTAAACATTGAATACTTTGGTTTCTCTTGAGATAAACTAAATTAGTTAAAAAATAAGTTTGTCATTCCTAAAATGAAATGCCATATGGCTTGAGTTCACAGATGTTTTTTTCAGGTGTACACTAGAAAATCAGTGTGCTATTATGAAATTAAACATTTCAAGCTCATTTTTCAATTTAATAACGATAAGAAAGAAGTTTTCCTCTTATATCAGCAAACCAGGTACTTATGCTTCCAACAAATATTTCATTGTGTATAAAATTACCAAACTTTGTCCCTAATTCTGCACATTTTTATACACAAAAATATTATCAAAACTGCTTAAGTACGTGTTCCTGTTTTTGAGGATGTTTGGGATCAAGATGTTCTCTAAAAATATTAAATATTTGAAATGTGGACCTGTTGCTCCTCGTTTAGATGTCACTAGAAATATTTGAATGTTTCCTGCAATTCACATGAATAAATGTAATTCTGTAATGTTTGCTTTAATTCTTTTTGGTATTAATAATGACACTCGCGTACTTTCTGTGCTCAGCGTGAGCGTTGTCCAAGACAATGCAAACTATAGGGTGCTGTATGTGCAGCTGAATGTTACAAAAATTAAAAAAGATTGAAGGGCAGGCAGTTGCATAGGAGTCATGAGCACAGGAACGATGTGGCTGCAAGGCCATTTAGGATTAATTAAGCCCAGGCTGCTGTGGTAATTCAGCAGATGCTTTAAGCCAGCTCCTGATGCACTGCAGCTACTACAAGGAGCCATCCTGCCCTCCTTTTGTCTCCAACTGTTCCTTCTCATGAGTGTCACTGCATGGTCCTACAGGTGCTTGTGCTGGCACAGGCAATGGAGCAGCTGGAGAGAACAAACAACAGCTGTAGGTGGGAGAGGGAAGAACAACTTCTGATGGTGATGTGCTGACACAGGCTAGTTTAGAGTATTTGTCAAACAACAGCCTAAATTACTCTACCAGGTAGGAGGCAGAAGGTTGTACCGAAATAATGATAGTGCTACTATTGTAAAGCAGCAGCTGTTCCTCATGGTTTGCAGAACTCAGAACCTTATTTATTCACATTGTGTATTCTGTGCTTGCCACGTTTTTAGAGTCCAGAAGTTTTTAACCACTTAAAAAGGGTGGGGAAGGGGGGAGGAAGAAGAGGGCCACTTCACATCTGCTTTGCTTCCAAACAGTTAGGTAATTTCATTTACAATTACTGTGGAAAAAAGATACTGCATTTAAGTGCTTACTTTGTATTCTGGTGAAAAGTATGTTAATGAAAATTGTCTACATTCCAAGACTGTTCTAGCGTAATAAGAATGATGTCTGCTCTTACTTTCAGCACCAAAGGGAATACTCCATCTCTCTCCTGATGTTTATCAAGAGATGGAAGCAAGCCGCAACAAATCAGCTCCTGGTACCACTGTAAGCTATTTGTCACCCAAAGAAATGAGCCAGACTTCTAGCTCTTTCTTCAGCATATCTCCAACAACAAATAGCACAGCTACAATTGCCAGGGAACTTCTCATGAATGGAACATCCCCGACTGCCGAAGCCATAGGTCTAAAAGGAATATCTCCTGCTTCTCCCTGTTCTGCAGTGCAGCCTTCAAAACAGCTGGAGTATTTGGCAAGGATTCAAGGCTTTCAGGTATGGGAGGGGGAAAATGAAGCTCTTCAGCCAGAGTCATAGCATTACCATCAGGGTTTTACTCTTGCCCTCTTGAATTGGGCATGCATGTAACTTATCTTGTAAAATTAGCTCATGTATAAGGCAGTTTCTGGGTCCAGGAGATACAACCCTGCACCAGTATATGTTACATATGTCCCTCCTCTTTTTTGCTCCTTCCTGCCATTCACTTTACTACAGCCTGTCTTTCTCTCCGTTGTTTATTCTCTATAAAGAATTACAGGCTCAAATCATGATTCTGCTTGAAATCTTTGAGTGTCTCACCTCTTGGCATTCAAAGCCTTACAAACTGCTCTGACATTGGTTTCTCATGGACTCGGACCCAGACGACACTAATGCGTTCCCTTAACTCTGCATTTGTCCTCTGGGTTGGGTTGTTAAAACTGTTCCTCTGCTTCCCAGACTGTACCTGTTAATGGTCACCTGTAGAACAGAGTTTCGATCAGAAGGTGCGACCTAGGAGCAGGCTTGGTATTAGTGCAGAACAGATTGTATTTCACATCACAGTCAATACTAGAGAATGTAAGATGTACTATGCTGAGTCAGCATGCTGGTCCTTCAGCACTGATGATCTGTATCCGGCAATGGCAAACACCATGTATTTTGTAGGACAATGAAAGCCTCTGTAGTACATTCAGTCATTTCTGCAGTGTGGAAGATGGAGAATGAAATCCTCTTCCTGAACACCATTACATGCAAAATCACATGCATATTTGTATGGTAGCTCATGTTACTATGTTGCACCAGGATAGGACCAATTATGTAGAAACATTCTTTTTCCTGTCTTACAGGCTTTTTTCCTTGTTTTTGTTTGTTTGTTTGTTCCTTTTCAGAGTTGTGAATTTATTTCATTTGAAAAAGTTGGTTTTGTGTGTTCTAGCATATGTCATTTGAACATGTAAACAAATTATGGAAATGGAAGGTTTCTGTTAGAATTTTTGCGTGCCTGATAATGATATTTTTCATCAAAGCCCATGTAATTTACGAAGTATACAGTTGTTGGAAGTGATTTTAAAAGAGGCTGCTAGAATTATGGAAATAGTGTCAGATGTTCTATTGACATAAGCAGCATAGTTAAATAACATTTGCAGACATCAGCTATCATCCGTTGTAGATTTGACCTAACATTGTTTCTGTCTAAACTGTACATTCATTCAGATTTCTATTGGCTTTCATTTTTAAAATGTAACTTTTGATTCAATTGTTTGAATTTCTCTTAATAGAAGAAACAATAAAATCTAAGCCTCACAGTATGCATTTAAGCTGCTAAGAGGAATTCATTTTTTCTGAGTTCCACTTGTTACTTGCCTTGCAGTAGAAACAGATGAATTCTGATGAAAAGAAATTCAATCCCTGATGCTTTCACTGCCTGCTTTCACATCTTGTCAGATTGCTTGTGTCGACTCGTAACGCTTTATTTTCATAGAACCAATGCACAATTTGTGTTACTGTTTTGATTCCTACTTGCCTGCAGTATGTGGTGATTGTAAAATGATTAGTTGTTTGTCCTGTTTTTTTGTGTGTGGGGTTTTTTTTTTCATGCTTTGATTCTGGTTGCTAATGTAGAGATTGTTTTTAAAGGGTCTTACCTTGAGCCAAAAATATAATCCAGTTAGTCCATAAACTAGACTACTACATTTTACTTGCCCTGATGCATATCAAGAAGTTCGGTAGATAATGTCTATTATTGGCATATATCTTCCGTGTATGTAACTGCTGGTTTTACATCATATTAGAATGCTTTCTAACACCTTGCTTGGATAAGTCTGGTATTGATGTGAAACTCTGACACTGCTGGATCCCTGAGCTGAGGTGGAGCAGTGAACAGAATCTCTGTGGGAAATGGCTTAGTGGCCTGGCAGGTGCATATCACAGGTCTCTTCACCATTTCAGTCTAGAAAGCTCTTTGTGTTCAAGAGTCTAAAAGCCTATTTCTTTACAGGTTAATTTTCTCAGATGTATTTACAAGTAGAAAACTACTGCATTTACAAACAGATAGCTTGTTTCATGTTTCCCAAGTGACCCAAAATGATTTTTAAATTTTTAGCATGTATTTGTATTCTGGTCCAGATGATAACCATAGTTTTGTCTTTTATTGAAGAACATAAACATTCTGTTCTGTTACAATGTATTTTTGGATTTAAAAAAAAAAAATAAATACTCGTATGATGTTTCATTTGTAAATGTAAAAACATGTTATTTAGTCTTTTTAATGTTTATTTGAACTTCTTTAGTTACAGGGAATTTGTATTTAAAATGTGATGATTTAATTTAAACTCTGCTAAACTGTATATGATCTCTGTCATGTTCTATTGTAAGCCTTTAGTATTAAATTATTCCACCAGTGTATGGAAAAGTGCTAAAAAAAATTACATTATAATTCTAAATATATTTGTAATTGATAAGCAGCAGTTCAGTGTCACTGAAAAAAAAAAAAAAAAAAAAAAAAAAGCAGGTGTTTAGCTCAGATTCTTTAAAGGCTTGGGCTTCAAATTACCAGTGATAATTAAACAAAAATACTTTACAAGCAAGCCTTTACAAAGTCTGAATGGAGCATTTTTAGTGCTCTCTTCATATTGATGTACACTACAATTAATTGTTTTGCAGACTTTGCCCCAGATGTTGTTTAAAGAAAAATTCATCTTTGGTAAAATTGTTATTTTTAAGTGACTGTGGTATTTTAGTCATTGTTTTGCAGCTAGATTAGTTAAAGTTATTTTTGGTGACCATGTAAGTGCAGGAAGTTATTCAGTGTTTGTTTTTGTTCAAAGAGCAGAGAAACTCTTTACTCTTTATTCACTCATGAATAATGTGAGCCTGCATTTGTTACGGAGGCAAAAAGTATGTTGCAGGTAGCTTGTGTACAGTAGGAAATGCCCCTGGCAGCTTCCGTGGTGAACAGATAGTACAAATGTGGTTCCAAGAATTGGACTCAGTGATCCTTGTGGGTCCCTTCCAATTCAGGATTCTGTGATTCTAAAATGAAAAACCACATTAGGGCCCACTGTCCCATGCATGGCTGTAGCACACTTGGCTTGCAGTTTTGGCAGGACTTAGGTATGTTAACTTGTTGTCTGTGGTGACCATATAATAAGACCTCACACAGAGTGTAGTATGTTTCTACTTCTTTCTGAATACAGTGGTTACACAACTGATCTCGTTAGTTTTTTTGTTTGTTTGTTTTTTTCCCTTTTCTTCCCACATCTGTTTAGTGGTTAAACATTCCGTTTTATCAATTGAGTGATTTGGATGTTGTACTGTTGGGCATTTCTGGATGTTTCCCATTTCCTGTAATGCAGGCACACACTTCAGAGGAAGCCCTGCTGGACACTCAAGTCAGGTTTACTTGTGTCTGTACATTTCAGCTTGTGGTTATGAACTGTAGGCAGAGGTGGGTCTAAACCAGATTTCCACGCCTGTATTGGGATTGATGTTGAGCTTAGGCCTCTCTCTACAATAGGCACTCATTTTGCATTGTTAGAGGCTGGATTTGGAAATCAGTCAAGGAGAGGATATTACTAGTGAGATAGGTATGCGAATCTGAACAAAATTTGTACCTCACTGAGTTTCAAGTTAAAGCTGTAGTTTTGAACTGATCTTTGTGTATTTGCACATTCCTTGCTGCAGGACCACAGGTCAAATTATATAATGTATCTGAATACCATTTTCAAAGCTGATACAGGCACAATGGATGCTCACAGCAAGTCAGTGAGTGTGAAATCATCCAGAAAGGTAGATGCTTAGGATTTTCATAAATGCCTGTGCAGATTAGTACCCAACTTCCAGTTTACTTGTAAGCCTTGCTACCCTACATGTTTCACAGATTTGGGCTGCTGTCTCATACCATGGACTGTGGTACTCCTTGTGAACTCACTGCTTGAAGGGAGAATACCTGTACAATTCCTGCCTTGTGTTGTGTTGTCTGATTCAGATGTGCACGGGTCTCTCAGGACATTCTCATGTGCTTTGGATTTCACTCTGATGTGATCCACAAGGCTGCTTTCCTCCATGTCTGCTCACACCTTGTGCTAAGCACTCTTACAGGAAGAGTCTTTTCCAGACTTAGCGTAATATTTGATGTAACCATCAATTTTAATTGAGGCCTTGCTGTGACCAACTTGTGTTTTCTCTTTGTGGGTTTAACTTGATAAATAATACAGAAGGGTCATTTGTTTTCCAGAGTAAAGGACAGTGACCTTCTCATCCACCCCTACTGAGTTTGTGAAGATATTTGAATCTTGTTAACAGTTTTAATGACAGTTGAAGAGTTCCTGGTCTTTTTAATAATAAAGAGTTTAGGCCTGAAACCATTTCTCAGGGAGATAACTGAGAGACCACCATGACAATTGGATTTGAGTTCAGTGGAAATTCTTATTACAAAGGAATGAACAGGGAATCCAGCATTAAGCCTGAAGTAAATAATTGAGATATAAATTGTTATCACAACTTTTATGTATATATTTTTGAAACTCGATGCAATAGCCTTTGACTTCCTCCATTAACATTTTGTTCTCAAGTACAACAACTCATTGATGATGGACAAAATAACAATTTCCATTCAACAATTCTTTTCCAAAGCTGGTTGCAATTAAGAAATGTTGCTTATTTAGTTAAATTAAAATTCATTGCTCTTCGCTGGATGGAATCAGCTCTCCTTTCGTTAGTTTTTGTTAGTTACATGGCTCAGTAAAATATGCATACTGTATATGCTAGAGCTCCCTGGGAGAATTGACAGTAGCTATTTCCCTCCTGTTTTCTTGCCTCTGAAGCTGTTTTTTACCTCAGTAAAAACAATACCTTACCCTTTTTCAGTCCAACTTCCAACTTCCCACAGCAAGCAGAACAAATTCTCTGAATTAACTCTGATTATTGCAAGAATTCTTTGGTATGGGTTGCAAGGTTAAGGATAAAAGCAGGCAGAAAAAAGCATTCCCCATTGATTCCAGATTTAGATAGCTGCAGATGGTTGGGTGAAAGTAGTGTGAGAAATGCTCGATATTGCAAATCATTCTCAGCAGAGTCTAAATGTCCTGTCTTGTTTTTTTCAACACGATGATCTTCATTTCTGTTATTGCTTTCATTTGAATAGAAGTATAGAATCACAGAATCATCTGGGTTGGTAAAGGCCTTTAAGATCACCAAGTTCGATTGTCAACCTGAGCTGCTGAGTCCCACTTAATCATGCCCTCAGTGCCATTCTTTCTTCAAGATAGGGAACAGCTTCTTGCTTCTTTCAGCCTTTTCTCCTGGCTCACTGCATTGTGTAAAGTGACCCCATGCTGTGCAATTAATCTCTTCTTTGGTAGTTATCTACTGATGCTACTCTGCACAAGTTATAGCTAGAAGTTTAATTATTTGGCGGTGATTGTGTTGAAGTGATCAAGTGTTTGAAGTAACTAAATTGTGGTAAAGTTAATGAAAACAAAGACCTATCTCCTGTGAATCATGAAAGGCCAATATGATTTTGCGCAGAGAGTCACCCAAAACTTAGGGGGAAAATGTCCAATTTATTGTGTTTGGGAAGAAAAGGTTCTATGTATGAAGCCTATAAAATGACTGTAATTTTAGTTATAAAGTTTGTGAGTTGTCAGAGAAAGTACTGTTTCAAAACTCACTGCAGATGAATGAAAAAGGTATGTTTTGTCAAGTGTTCCCCTAAAACCGTTTATGAATAACATAGCAAGTGCTAAAAACTAGAATGTAAACCTGGATGATGCTCTTCTGTCCCAGAGTCTGGCAGCTGCAGAGAGGTTTGTGGCCACTGTCAGCTTGGAACTGGAGTCTCAGCAAATGGTCTAGTGCCAGTGAGTATAAAGATCTCACCACTAGTTCAAACTGAAAAATATAAGCAGTAGTTAAAGGAAACTCTTGAAACTGCAGTATCAGTCTTTCTGGCATCATTAATGTAATACAGATTTGAAAGCTATGTCAGCAAACTGTTTTTAAATAAATACTGCTTTGAAGATGGTCCTATCTCCTAAATCAGGACAAATTGGGATTTAAAAAAAAATTAAATGAGGCTGTTAAAGCAACTGTTGCTTCATCCACATATGTGAAACCCCTTGGAATAGCTCAAGGGTGACTTTGTTGCCATTTATCATCAAAACCTGCTGCAACATACAGGCATTAGAATTGGGCTTTTGGATCCACCCCGGTACCTTGGTTCTTTGTCAAGTTGATTGGCACTGTACTTGCTCATTGATCAGATAGATCAGATGTATGGTAGTCATCACTGAGAATATTGAATTTTGAATATTGAATATTGAATGGCTTCTGCAGAGGGACAGTGTGGTCCTGTGTGTTTGTACTACACCATGTTCAATGGCCACAACCGGAATCTCAGCAGCAATATTTGTCTCTTACCAGCAGGGAATATAAACACCTACAGTAGAAATGGATGATAAAGTCCTCATTATCTTGGTTTCTGTCTCTTCTGGATGCCTTTTTTTTTTTTTTTTTTTTTTTAAACACTAATGTGAAGTTTGCACTTTTGCTGATGACTAAACTATCTCATGATGTTCAATACAGGCTTTTATTGCGGGCTAACCCTGGCAGGCAGCTCAGCACCACAGCCACTCAGTCTACCCTCTGACGTGAGCTGGGAGTGAGAGCTGGAAAGGCAAAAGTGAGAAAATTTGTGTGTTGAGATACAGATTAATAGATAAAGCAAAGTTACATGCAAGAAAAGTGAAATCAGGAAATCTTCCATGACTTTATTTTGGTAGACAGATGTTTAGGGTTTCCTAGAAATCACTCATAACAGTTATTTGGGAAGAAAAACTTCAGAGGTCCAAGCTCCCACCCTCCTTCTCTCCCCTCATTTCTAGAGCACAGTGCCACATGGTATGGAATGTTCCTTTGGTCACTGGGGCCAACTGTCCTGTTCTGTCCCCTCCCAGCTCCTTGTGCCCCCCACCCCATCACTGGCAGGACAGTGTGAGAAAATGAAACCTCCTTGGCTCTGTGCAGCACTGCTCAGCAACAGCTAAACATTGCTGTGTTATCAGCACAGTATTGGTCACAGTTCTGAAGTACTGCACCATACAGTCTGCTGTGAACAAAATTCCTCCCAACCCAGCCAAAACCACTGCAGCTTTCTAAATTTCACTGGCATTTTTACAGTTCTGTACCACTAGGCAGAGATCAGGAAATTGGAGAATGCTTTTATCTGTGTGAACTTACAGTCTTTGTTCTCTGGAGAAAACTTACACTCTTTTATCAGGTTATTTTGTTACAAAATTTCCTCCTTTATTCAAGAGGATTGCTAGTTTTGTTGGAACAGTAATAGAGATTAGCAGGGAAAGAAGTTTCCTGTAGGCAAGAGAGCCTCTCAGTCGGGACTTTATTGATGATTTCAGTGGCATTTGTGATTCACATAGCACCAGTTAGGAATATGGCCAGAAGGAGGTGCCTGTGCATATCAGTCAGCAGCAAGGTTAGGATGGGGCTTGTGGTAGGCCCAGCTTGACCTGGACTGAAGGAACTCAGGTCTGAAGCAAAAACCCTTAACAAACATCATGAAGGGGTGAAGGGGGAGAAAAGAGGCGAGTCATCTCTCACTGTGATTTTTAGGTGAGGCTTTCAGAGGCTTTTTGCTCAAAACTCAGTCTCCTTTAGCATCAGGAGCACAAATAAAGTGGTATGTTTTCCAGCAGTGAGATGATTTCTTGAGTTAATTAAAGCAGGATGATTCTTTCCACATGATGTTATGTATCTTAGCTAGTGCACACAAACAGTCTATACTTGGGATGGATCTTTCAGTGAATTCAGGCAGCTGGTTCTGTACGTGCTGTTTCATGGTGATTCTATTCCTTGTTCAGCAGTATGGTGTTTTGGGCTTTCACACACAGCATGTAAACAGTGTACAGCTCACGCTTCAGCTCTTCAATTGAGTGGCAACCTTCCTAAATAAGAGGAGTGTTCCTGAAAATGTGTTCCCATTGGCACTGTCGATATCAAGGACTTTCTGTCTTCAGACTGACTGAATTCCCCTCTCACCTTATCCAGCTGTGGGGCAGGTTCCCAGGGAACAGCTCCTCTACACGTGCCCTATACCATGCTTGTCCTCTGTCAGCTCCATTAGCAGAACACAGCTCTCGTCTTCCTCTCGTTCTTAGGCCACATGGTGAGGATAAGGGATCCAGGCCCCCCACCCATTCTTCTATTTCCATTGACTGGGAGTTATAAAACTAATTTCAATTCCTATTGCTGTGCATGCAGTATTTGTCCGAATCAGTATGTGTGAGGCAGATAAGTTGTTTCTGAGAAAAACATCTGGTGTTATGTATTGCTTCACTGTGCTTTGTAGTGATTTCACTTCTGAATAACTCATTTTTTCTTATTTTTATCAGGTCTTTCTCATTCTTTTGGTGGAGTGATTGTGTTCAGCATTTTAATTTACTGTGGTTAAATTACTCTCTTCTACGTCTGTATTACATATTTTAGTTGTAGACTGCAGGAAGGGAACTGGGCAGCAAGGTGCTCTTCAACATAATTGTGGTTTTTTATAGCATGCCATGTCCCACGGCATGACTTCAACCTCCTGCCACAGGCAGCAGAGATTGCTCTCTGCTCTCTTGAGTGCTGGCTGTTGAGACTAGGATAGCTCACTTTGCATGTGCTCCACAGGAGCACCATCTTTACTAATTCAAATGTTTACCAGAGTTAGGGTCTAACAGAGGTAAGGTGAGCAGTAGGTCCTGTATTGAATCGATCATCCTTCAGGCTGCAGCAGCAGTGCCAGTAGCCAATTTTCTCTTAGTCAGAAGCAAGCATCACATCCAGAGGTAGGAGGGAGCTGGATCTGCTTGGCCTGACTGAGTATCATATGTGGCCAAACCTTACTTATCCCCCATGTCACTGAAGACAGGAGCTCTGAATATACATAAGTAGTATAAAATAACTATGTGCAAGTTTCTTTGGCTCAGATACACTGATTTTGCTATTAAGTTATGCTATATATTCTCTTTGGGAACTGTGTCAAGTTTTTTTCAGTCTTATTCATACTTCTCATGCTTTTATAGGTGACAAGTGTCTGCCTTGCTACAGTCAGGAATGTAAAATACTGCTGCAGTGAACTGTGACTGTCTTTTGCTGCTTACTGTTATCTATTTCTGGCAGAGTAATGGTTTATTTCTTAGTCCAAAACCTAGGATTGTATTTTAATGGAGATTTAAGGCTACAGTACAGCTGGTATTTGAGCTCTGTAGGAGAAGAGCACGCTAGAACCATTCAAGATTTACTGCTGAGCTGTCAGTCTTCGGGCTACCGCGTGGCTTCCCCCATCTTGCAGTAGCTGCAGCAGAGCCCTGGCCACTGCTGGGAAGCAGACACCACGATTGATGAGCCCGAGGCGTGCTAATCAAACATGTGTTTTCTTGACACAATGATTGTGTTATATATCACATATGAATGCACAGACCTTTATCTTTCCTTAATGATCTAGCAAGGGGTCTTTTTAAAATGTGGGTGTTTTTCATGCACTCCTTAGATTTGTTCCACAGGGGGTGACTATTAAACACATCTGACGGGCGCGCAGTTAGCCAGCTCCCTGCTGAGATTAGTAAAATACTATATTTAGTAATCGCACTACATCAAGGAACTCCAGCATTGCAGGAAACAGTTTGATTCAATGCTTTTGCTCTGATTTTTTTTAATATATTTTGTTAAATTTTCTCTCTTATTTTTTCATCTGGGGCAATTTTTTTCAATCCGTCCCTCTTCTGTTCCGCTCTCACAAATGAGATACACGGGACTGTAAAGCAGATAGAAAGAAAGCAAAGTGGTATTCTGAATTTCTCTTGTGACACTTTATGTCTGGAGAGACCAATCTCTTGTTTCTTGAATTGGTGAACCTGTTATTAGGAAAGCTCTATGAATAACATAAGGGTTCAGGTTTTTAGGTACTAGAATACTGTATTATGAAAGCTTCTGGAATTGACTTTGAGAGAATGGTTTGAAAATAGCAAGTGGATTTAAATGGCTTTTTTTCACCACTATTATTTCTTCACCAATAAATGTGTATGAAACAGCATTTGAGCATCATCAGGATGGTTTGAATTGTTTTATTAGGTCACCTGGCTGCCAGTAGATGAGTAACAGAGAGGGTAAGCTGAAAGGTTGACATAGCAAAGATAGGCAGTTCAGCAGGAAGCTGTAGGAACAAAAGTGCTTCACAGGACATTTGTCCAATTCAGAATTACTGTTTCAAAATTTGATTTTTCAGTTCATTTTAGGTGGTTTAGTTAGCTGTAAATCCAAAGCAATCTATGTAAAATCTAAGAAGTTCTGTAAATTTAGGACAAAAGTTGGTGCTTTCACTTTAAGGGGCAGATTTAAAGAAATAGCATCCTTTGTTCTAACAAAATAGTCAGGGCTTGTCAATCCAGAAGATTTGTGCCTTGCTGAACATAATGGCATTTTATTACCTAGTTTATTTCTGCCTGGCATTCTGAGACTCCCGCTGATGCTTTGACTCAGAGTAGTTTTTGGTTTGGAAACATGAACTCCAGTGTCACAGATGACTTCTTTCTTTTGGTAATTCATATTACTATTTTTTTTTAAGTTAATAAATGTTCAATAAAGAAAGCATTTGGCCAGACAGAAGTTGTGTCTCAAACTGTGAACATCTAAGCAGTGCTGTGTGAAAATAGCAGCCTTTTTTTTTCCTCCCTTCATCTTCTGTTGGTTCAGTCAGCCCAGCCCGTTGCTGACCATAGACCAGTGAGTTTGTGCCTGTAGCAGCTCTCTTGCCTTCCTCAGTGATGCATCAGTAAAACATGCCCCTTGTTCATGCATGAGGGATGCTCAAATCCCAGTGTGCCCACTGAAGACCAGGAGAGTCACTCTTGCATGATGTTAGGGACACTGCATTTGTAGAATAATGCATGCGGGTTAACTGTGGCCATTGTCTGAAGTTGTCTGTTGGTCCAGTGTTTGAAACTAGCCTGCTGCAAGACAAGTCCTGCAATATTTTTACTGTTTTTATTATAACACGTATGCTGAAGGATATCATAGTAAAGCTAGATTCGAGAGACATGTATTTATATTAATGCAAAATAAGTAGGAAATTTCCTTCTTGTAGAGTACCATTATGATAGAAGTAACCTTAACTACAACTTGTTATGCAGTTTTATACACTGCAGCTTAGTTTTTCCTCCATAAAATAGCATGCATGGTTGAGAATTTTGGCTATGCCATTCCACATTCAGTTGTAACATTGTAAACATTCATTTTATATCTTCCTTTTTGCAAAGCTAAAAGTGTTCATCAAAATATTTCCATCTCTACAGTAATTTAAAATATTAAAAACAAGGGCTAAATTTCAATGTGGCTGTAAAATGTCTTCAGATCTTCACATATGTTTCTATATGCATGTGCCTGTTGGTAGAGCCCTTGCATGCATACTCGTGCCATACAGCTTGTTCCTAAGTGACTTAATCTTTTAAAAAGATACACAGTCGCATCTCCTGAGAATATCAAACATAAAAACATGGATGTATGAGTAAATCCACTCGGATTTTGGCATGTGCTTGTGGATAAAAGTCGCCTAGGATTTATTTCATTGTTTTGATGCCTGGGATGCACTTTGCGTTTTATGTGCAGCAGTTTTGTGCCCTGTCTACACAGAACAATGGGGTGTTGTGTTTGGGATTCCTGAGCGGGTTATACATGATTTATCTCAGACACTGGCCGTGTGCAGTTACCCAGGAGAAAAGCAAGCAGTGCTGTGTGCTTTTCCCAATAAATGGGCACTCATTTAGAATTATTGCCAGGATCTGGCAGTGGCACTACTTCGTGCTGTGTGGAAGTACCTTTCAGCAGAGTTACACGTAAATCACTTGTAACGGGCTGAGGCTGAGTTCTTGACTTTTAACTCAGGAACTTGTACAACCCACACTGCAAACATCAACACGCTGGCCATTTTTTTCTAACCAAATCCTAATGCTGTTCTAGTAAAAGAAATCTCTGTTTATATGCTAACCAAATCAGATATTCTGAACCTTAATGAGTGAAATTTCATTGCTGTTCAATCCTTAAAACACATATTAATCCCTTAATTACAAAAAATCAAAGCCTGAAAATTAGGATGTAGATTGTAATTATTCCCAGAACTTCTTAATTTTTTATCTACATAATATATGGAAAAGGAAAATGACCAGTTATGGCTATGGTAGAGCCATTCCTCACGGGCCCCACTGCCTCCTCTCCTGCCCAGCAGAGGGGCAGTGCAGGCAGGCTGGGGGCTGCATCCACAGCTCTTCAACACAGGCACTTAGTAACTTAAATAAGAAAAGGATTACTGCAGTTGTTAATCTTAGCAATAGCTGTGCAAGCACTCTTGGGGCACTTGGCCAGCCTTCGGTTGCTGCTCCTCAGTCACAGATTCTGAAGGAAGCATTTTCTACACCTTTTGTGTTCCCCTGCATCAGATGATAATGATATTCTTAAAGCAGTTTTCTAGACATTCAAGATCCTCTCATACTTAGTCATAATAGCACAGACATGTCAGACGAAACATTTATGGTGTATTGCTGGCTGAAAATCTAGAGCCATCTGCTGATATTTGGACTATCTGCTAACTATTCGACTACCACCATTTCTATCTGAGTGTCCATTCTGCTCAAATCAATAAATACCTCTCCACATTTAGTTGACAAAAAGCTCTCGAACTTTAAATTGCAGATCACATTTGAAGAAGAAACAGAAATAAAATAGTGAGTTTGAGAATGCAGTGGCTGGGCTGATAAATCGCAAAACAAGACGTTTAACCAAACTAGTATATTTATCACATATGTGCAAAACATACAGAGAAAAAAATGAATGTTCCTTTGCTGACTGTGTGAATTTGTAGGCTAGAGAGACTTAATGGAAGGACGAAATTTTATTTTGTCCCACTTTCGAAGTCCAGTCTTTTGTTTTTATATCACTGTTTTCTATAATTAACATCAAGAGTGTCTATTTTGGTTAAAATGAAGAACTTCAACAGAACAAGAAATAATTAGAGGACTATTGTCTAAGAAATTATGAAGTAATGGCCTCGATTAAGATGAGGCCAAAAATGCATCAAGAAATTCTTTCAGGGAAGTTAAGCCTAGAAAGATACCAAAATTCTGAATTTATTGCAGTTTCAACATGGAACTCAGAAGTAGGGTGTGGATCAAATCTGCTATTGCAGATGATGATGTGATGTGGTACTTCTAATTTTTCCTCAGAGTGTCTCCTGTTCTTTCATCTTGTCAACTTTGCTTTATTCCAGAGAGCATTAGTGTACTGTAACTTTATTCTTATTACTCCCATTAAAAATAAACCTACCGCATGCTAAGCAGTTCAGAAAGTTCCATTTTTCTGTTTCTCCGTATGCTCTCTACAATGTGTACTTTTCTAGGTCACCAGATTTTGCCTCTTTTGCTATGTCATATTTGCAGGACAGAATCCTCCTTGTCAGTTTTTCTGCCCCATTTCTCCACATTGCTTTTCCACAACATATACTGGTCAGAATATCTAGCTTGCAACTAGATACTGCAGTTGTGGAGTCTTGATAAGTTCTTGTCATAACAGTAGTCCTTGACATTTAAAGAACTTCAGTTTATATATGCAAGCCAAATTTCATACCTTCATACTTCTTTCGATTAATCAAAGTTAAACCATTGTATATGTGAAGGGGCCTCTTGTGGTTTCTAAGTAAGTAGTATGGCTTTTCTGGCAGAGAGCCATAGGTAATTTAGTAGGCACGTATTGTGGGGGTTGAGAGAGGAGGAGAGACAGGGATAATCCAGAAAGCTTTAACAAGGGCTGAGTGAAATCAGTATTTCTATACTGACTGCGAGAACTTTGTGTTCTGTATCTAACTTTTGGCCACAGCTGAATTGTTGTTGTTGTTTTTTTTTTTTTTAATGTATTGTCAGTAAATTAATTCTGCAGTACAGCAACGATTTGGTTTTTCTCTCACTCAACCAGTATTGCACTGGTTTTGCTTGACTTGAATGATTCCCAGTTTGCACCTGTGGCAGGGAAGATACAGGCACAGTGAATACAGTATGCATGGTTTGCAAATCAGTGTCATGAATGTTGCTAAATCAGTTCCACAGGAACAACATGGCTCCTAGTTTTTCTCAAATATAGTTTTGTAGCCAACGTTTAAAGGTGAGGCTTTCTCACGTAACCTTTGCCTGAGATCTATACAGCTGTAAATAGATACTAACATAAAAGGTCTGTCTCCAGCAGAGCTGATCTCTCTTTCCATTTCTGACAGGGGTCACATAGCCAATGTAAATTACCACCATAAACCAAATTCCATCTCTCTTGTAGAACAAAGTGCTTGATCTGCCTGTCTAGAAGCTGGGAACTATGTAGCAGATTGTAATATTTCAGCAATTCAGCATGAGTGGCAACGTGTTCTTAATAATGAAATGCTGGCAACATTTAACTTAATTTTGTCTCGACATATTAAAATCCATCCTTTCTGTAGGGGATTTAAGAACTATCTGAAGGGGGACTGAAGACAAGAAAAATAATTCAAGTAGAAGCAATAGCTTCCTCTGTATTTCATGCAAGAGTCAGGTTTAACATGCACATCTTGATGTTAGTAAAGAACGAGTTACTCTTAGAAAAAGATAGCCGAGACGTCTCAGGAAGAATGTGAATTCTTCACCATGCTATCCGTCATTTTGATTTAATTACAAAATCAAATTAAAATATACAACAGTCTGTAGCCATGCCAAGTAAGTTAGTGAATTTTATTAGATATGGCATTTCAATTGAAAAATGAAAACTGTTACTGCCAGGGTTTTGGAGGTGTAATGACTTACATGGATGTTTTATAACCAAGCTACAAAATGTTAAAAATGGCATCTACCTTTGAAACTGTGACTTGAAACTAGGTTCTTGTAATTTTGTAGGTATAACATCTTGAATTCAGTCTAAAAGGCTGTAAGGACTGGAGAACATAGCATTTGTAAATTATCCAACAGTTGTCTCGGAAAATTTGGCCCCAGTGCAATATGTGACTACCTAGAATATTTTACACAATCCTTGTTTTGTATTAAAGATGAATTCAATGTAAATGTTTGGAATTCTTCTTACAAACTTGTTGAAAAGGGACAGTATTGTAGCATGACTCCCTTGTACAAACCTGGTGTTTAGCAGATTACGTATGTTATTCTGTTATAGGTACACTACAATGATAGACAAAATGGCAAAGAGTGTATGACCTGTTTGACACTGTCTCCTGTGCAGATGACTTTCCAAGGTATCGGAAGCTCCATTGAAGCCAGCCATGACCAGGTATAATACCTTCACCCACACTCCTGTACTTTTATTAATAACTAGTAAGGCCAGAATGTCAGCATTAGTAAATTTATACGTACACATGTCTTTTGGTTTTTGTATGACATGTTTGTCAATGGGATCTGCCTATCTCACCATAGTAAAATCCTGAATCTCTAAAGAATTCCTGAAAAGGAGGCAGAACTATGTTCCCTTTTACAGATTCTTAAGACATATTAGGAAAGCCTGAAGAACTTGCTTTGTTTTTGTAGTCAGGTGTAAGGTTTCTGCAAGGGTCTTGTTTTATTTTAAATATGTATCACTTCTTGTCTATCTTATTTTTACTGCAAGATTGTGAGTAGCTGGGAAAACAAAGAGGTGAAGCCATCATCTTTAGCCATCATCTGTCACAAGAAACTGTCATTTGAGAGGGAAAAGGGATTTTCAGTCAGGCTGTTTAAAACTCCCATTTTGTTTGGCTATTGTTAAAATGTTTAATTCAAGCTTCGGGCGAACAGCCAAGAGAAAAAAATGTTACCCATCACCCTACTGCTTCCGATGGGAACTGAGGGGGACTTCCATTCTACTCCTTTCGTCCTCCAATGCTCTTATGTGTAAGAACAAGACAAGACACTGATACTCCACAAATTTTCGAAGGAAAAAGGAAACAAGTACAAGAAAATTTTAAGCTGCACCTTGCACCTTTTAGATATTTAGTAGATTGGAAAAAGTACCATTTTTATTTGTCTTTGCAGACCATCTTAAAATTGCACTATGCTCACATTTACCATACATTTAATCAGAATCTGTGCAAGAAAAGGGAAGTCACCTGAAGAATTATGAGAATTAGTTACCTTTGGGAAAAAAGTTCAGACACTTAGCCTTATTTTAGATTGATGGTTTGTTTTTTTGTTGGTTTTTTTTTTTCTTATTTTGTTTTGTTTTAATTGGAAGTCTCTGAGTTAGTTGTTAACATAAACTGAGCCCATTAGTTATTTACATGGTAACATGAGGATACTTCCTGTCCTTAAGTGTTTGGTGTTTTACAGTAATGGAGAGCTGGGGTAAGTCAGACGACTTCGACAGACGTGTTCCATTGAGTCCTCATTTCATCCAGCAACTTGTTTATGCTGTTCTAAATCCGCTCAGTTTTTCTTTCAGTAAAGATCGCCTTTTAAAATTTACTTATGTCTCAAATACAATATTTAGACATTTCCATGAGTATAAGGTGGTCCCTGTCAACTTGCTAACAACTACATTCTGGGCTACCAGCCAGCTTGGCCTTTGTCTTAGCATTTATTTAGGCTAGAGCATGATATGTAAACAGAAAAAGACTTTGTAAGCAAAAAGTACGTTTAAGTCATCTAAATAATTATATATTTAAGAAGTCTAAATGAAAAAGTGTTACTGAGCTTGAAAAGTTAAGCACCTAGATATTAGGAAATTCCAGATTATGTGCAGCATTAGTTTGATCCCAGGGTACCCATTCAGTGCTAAAAACAGGACATGCTTCTGGGAGGAGAGAAACTGCATTAAAAAAATATAGCTAAATATTATATTATTGGCTGTACACAAGTGGGTAGAATTAAGTCTGTTTGGGCCATTATGAAGCTAGAATTTCCTAATTTTGCTTCAGTTTGCAGTTCAAGTAATGTTCCTTCATCGTTTCTTTTAGTTATGTAATTTTCCACATAGCTTTTAAAAAACAGAGAAAAATGGTTTGTCATTGCATGATGGGGTGGTTGTTGCATTACTGAACCCACATCGTTTGTGCAAGGATTTCATCTGAGCTGGGAGCAGAAGAAGATAATCATCTCAAAGCCGGCGGGCAATTCATGGGTCACAAAAGAGACCCACATGCTGGTCAGGAGGCACAAAGTTCTGCTCATCCCCTTTCTGGATGCGAAAGGCGTCCCACTTTTGGGGGAAGAAAGATGCCACTGACAGCTTTAGTTTTATATGGGGAATGGCAGGACTGGGTTGAAGCATTATTTGCCATCATCTAAGTAAGCAGAGAAATAGTAATAAGCAAACAGAACCTACATAGTGTGTTGGCCAGGCACTGGAATTAATTAGTGATGGAACTGGATCTCGTAATGGAGTGATAAAAAAGTTCCCATTTCTTTTTAATTTCTATGTGATTTGGTATGATTTTACTTTTTACTTTTTTTTTTCCTACAACTTCACTTGCAGCAGGCTTATGTGATACCCCTATTTTTATAAATATAAGAAGCAGAACTGCTGTACGCTGTTAAACTGAGTTGTCCTCATTTTGAAGTTTCAGATGGAATAAATGCAAGGTAGCCATATACTACTATAAAACTGGAAACTCTTCTTTAAATCAGTTGCTATTTCTGCATCATCTATTTTGCATTGTATAGTAATTCAGGTAGGCTACTCACCTGGACACCTCTAATTTCAGTGGAGATGTGTGATTTGTGGGCTTTGAGCAGCTATGAAGCCTGGCACAGTTTAATTTAAGGATCTGTCTCTTTCTGTGTATATGAAGATAATAATTATACTCGTGTTAAATGTAAAATATCAATTCTCTAAATTCAGTTGGTGTTTTTTGTTGGTTTGTTTGATTGGTTGGTTTGTTTTATTTTGCTTTTAGTGGAAAACTGTCTCAATAAGATTGGAATTGTTTCACTGTGAGAAAGTGGTAGAATCTGTTATGTGAGTGTGTCTGATAAGACAAATGTATACCAGAATTGTCATTATGTTGTGGCAAAAAGGCTACAGCTGACCAAATACCTTGATCAAAAAAAAAGAAGTAAAAATAAGAAAATCAGGTTTCCAATAGTACTTTAGTCTACTTTTGAGGCTGAATTGCTTTTTGTAGCATAGGAAACTCACTTCTCACATCCAGTGGGAGATTTGTACCTAACAGATCCCAGTGTTGCTGCAATCCTATGTAAGTGTATTACCTTGATGTTTCAAATTTACCAAGTCTTGACACAGCACTTTTCAAAGTCACTTGCTCTTTTCCTATTCATGGTAGGAAATTTGTCTTTTCATTCCTTAGGCTGTTTTAGATTCTGTGTTTGATAGGAGTAATTTTTTGTTGTTGTTGTTCCAAATGCTTCATCATTTGAGCAATTTCAGATTGTAACAAATTGTTCATACTGGTACGTTAATAAGTGTGTATTCCGAACATCTGTCTGACAGAACACATTTCATTTGGTTATGTAGCAGTATTTTCAAAGCTATCACTATTTTTTCATTTTTCTTTTGGCAAACAGTAAGAAAAAAGAACAACATTTCTTCAGTGTAACTGTAGTCAAGTCTGTTTTGTTGGGTTTTGCATTCATGTATGCCAACTTCCACAGCAGAAACTTCATGATTTTTAGAATATTTTTTCATGAGTTATTTCTTTTTCTATTCTGTCGTGCAGTATCTAAATGCATCCTTCTAAATTTCTCTTTCCTTAATGGCCACTATTATTTAGGTGGCTTTTGGTTTGTTTTTGTTTTTTGTTTTGTTTTGTTTTCCCCACTAGAACTCAGCTACAAGCTACTTTTACTTAAAATAGTCACCACTTGTAGTAAGTACCACAAGTTTCTAGAGATGTTCTCCACTCAGTATCAATTACAGGACTTGTTATAATGGTATGTAGGTAAATTTGATGATTTGTGCAATACAAGAAGTCAGAATTAACATAGTTTAAGTATAAAAGTGGTGCTTCAACTTCATTTTGCACAGCTTCCATATCTGCACATCTATTTTGCAAACTTGCAATTAGTATTTACTGTCTTTTGTGACTTTGTAATGGTTGGTGCTTTTCTCAGTGTTTCATCTCTGAATGTAGGGCCTCGGGAGTGTAAATACCCCTGTGCTTCCCATAACTGTGAAGAAAATCCTGAAAAAAGGGATATCTTTGGTGAAATCTTAAGGCTTGTAGAGAAGCAAACAAATGGAAAGTATGAACATTTGTTTTAAAATGAAATAATTTTTAAAAGTCCATCCTGGTAATAGAGAAAACAGGTTAAGCCCATTCTGAGATTTTGAAAGCTTGGCGTAGAATACTCTGCCATTACAGCTGAGTTTTTAACCCCCAGATAACTTGATGTTCATTGTGAGATCACCAGTTCTCTACATAGATTTTAAAAAGCAGCTTGAAGACCAATGTTTTTTTTAAAAAAATTCTCATTATTTTAATACTTTTTCATGATTTCGGAGACGTGAACGTCTGCTTGTTTTTTGAAACTGGCAGTGCTACCTATTTGTTACTAACTTCTGCCTCAGCCAGTAATCTCTCTGACATGTGCTGTTAAAGGAAAGAAAATTTATCTTTTATGGTCAAATCTTGAATCCATACCATCTTAATTGTATTCATTGCATAAGTTGTACGTTAAATCATGTTTTCTGAACTCTCCTACACATTGCAATGCATAAGATAGAACACTTATTTGTTAGGGCAGGTAACAATTTGGTAATGTTATATATATAATGTTATATATCTATCACATATATAATCATATAGCTGGAGAAAAAAAATAAGCAGGGGCAAAAATAGGAGTGGAAGACCTATGGATGAGACAGACTTGGTGAGACAGCCTAGCAGGGATGGGGAGGCTGTGCTGAAAGGATGCTGCTGCACGGAGCTCTTTCAAAAACTGCTGGTGAGAACCTGGAAAGACAGCAGTAGCAAACAATGAAATGAAAGGTGCTATGTAGGAAACTGTCACCGTTGGCCTGCAGACAGATATTCCTGGGCAAGGTTAAGGCCTTATGGTGATACCCAAAGGTGAGCAGCTCCTGGCGAGGTGGCAGTAGTTCTCTGGGGACAGAAGGCCTTGGGGATGGCTGACAGGCTTGGGACATTAAAACTTAGGACAAGGCATAAGGAGAATTTGTTGTAATAGCAAATACTTAATACATATGGAGGTCCACATCTCTTTTTCTATGCTCTGAGTTTGCAGAGCATGCTTAGGAACATCATCAAGGGTAGTTACGTCAGCTGGAGTCACTGACTAACCTGTGAGAAAAACAAGCATGAAAGATTAATGGTGCAGTCAGTGATGATATAGAAGATGGGAATTCATCCAGTGCTGTAACCATCCACATCAGAAAAGAAAAAGGAAAAAAAAAAAAAAAAAACAGATTGTTTTAAGATTGTTTTACTAGATACTGTATTAATTCCTGCTTGAAATGAATTTCAGTCTGGACTGAAATTAGTGTTTTCTAGATGTTCAGATTTACTTCTCAGTAGACATTTTTTATCCTGGACATAGCAAAAAAAAAAAAAAAAAAAAAGAGAGAGAGAGAGAAAATGCTAGGATTTTCTTTAAAAAATACAAGTATTTATTCTTTCAACTGGTATTGTATGTTCCCATTGTTGACTAATTTCTGCTTTACTGACTGTCAATTCAGTGTTCATCTCTCTGGGGTGATTTCCTCCATAAAATGAGAAGGGTTTAGTATGACTCACAGAAAACTTCTAGTCATTTTCCCAGGGCTGGGTGATTCTGTCACAGCCCCTTCACTACGAGGGCTCCTACCTGCTCTTGTGAAACCACCTCCTGCAGCCGAGGCTGCGGCTGTGCTGGTGTGAGCTGGCTGGCTGCTGCCATTTCCCTGACAGCTCCATAACCTTCAGGGCATGGCCAGAGCTGAGCACCTGGTGCTCTCAAGGAGGCAGTTTGCTTGTGACAGAAATCTAAACTGCTTTTGATGTATAGCACCAAACTTCGCTCCTCTATCACTGTGTTGGGAAACTTGCACCTCTTAAGGCTGACATTGCAGTCAGGAGTCATCCCAGCAGGTTTAGTTTAGGCTCACCAGGTTGTTGTCTGCTATTTTGTACTTTCTTCCTTGTCTGCTGTGCTCCTCACAACTGCACAACTGCATTAGTACGCTGTCTCCGTAGCCTTCATCTTCTGTTTCACATTAACTCACTCTGGATGTACGTGACAGAACATTTGCTTTTCCCTGGCAGCAGCTGAAGTTTTCCTTGATGAGCCTGAGATCAAACGTCTGTATTTGTTCAGAATGTGTAATCTTTCATTTTCCAAAAGTGAGTTACTAATTAACTGCCAAATGGGAACAAAATGTAAACCAAGACACTGCTGTCTCCCAGACCCTTTCAGTGCTCTCATTTGGGGCTCCTTGAGCAGCATCCTAACGTGAAAGCCTCTCACTGAAGATGCAGAACAAGAATTTTCAGTGCTCTGAGTAGGTATATTTGTTTACACAGTAATGTCAGTGGGATATAAAATGCTACTGTTGTAGACTGCGGGTAGCTCACATGTTTGTCATGTAAATGATGACAACTGCCTGTATTTTGGGGTCTGTTTCCTACTCTGTTAAAAAAAATATCATGAGGTATCCATGTGACAACTATAGATGAAGTTTCACAACAGTAGCAAGATTCACAGAATCACAGAATAACTGAGGCTCACAGGGCCTTCCACATCCAACTGATCCAAATTATGCTCAAACAGAGGCATCCAGAGCAAGATGCCCAGGCCCATGTCCAGTCAGCCTTTGAGTATCTCCAAAGTGGGAGTCTTCACCTTGACTGTTTCCTTCCCTTGACTTCATCTCCAGTCCTGGCTGTTGACTCTTCTGTTTCCTAAACCACTGAGCTTGTAAAAAGTAACTCAAATTTTTAGCCTGCTGAGTTGAACTGGCCCACTGAGAGTGAGAGGAGTACCTGAGCCAAAATGAGGGAGACATCAGGACAGACCAGATACGACAAATAAGTTGGGATTGGGTGGCATGCACTATTCACAGCAGCCAGCCAGTAGATCAACTTCTTATCTTGTAAAATGTCACTTGAAGAGGGTGTGGCAAAAATTAAGTCTGTAGAAAGTTGATTTTATTGTATAAATGTTTGGCTTATTTAGCATCCTTGAACCTGTTCCCTGTTCAGTAGCATGATCTGGCATAAAGAACAGGAATGCACATGGAAGGAGAAAGAGCGTGATCATCGCATCTCTAACCTCAAGCTCATAACCTAGAGAATTTTAGCTGCTTTGGATCTGCACCCTTAGTTGTTGCTTGTATTAAAATACCTAAGTGGGCTTTCAGTGCAGTGCAACATGTGGAAATGAAAAGAAAGGCATTAACAACATGCAGTGAACCAGCGTTCCAAGGACCAGCTGCTTGCTATCCTTTGTAATGTGTTTCTAGTTTATTTAGTTTTACTGTTACTTTAGGCTCATCGGGCCAATTGTGAAATGAAAAATCTTGATTTGTTTTGCTTCTGCTATTGCTGTTTGGGAAGGCAAGAAGATAAAGGTGTTGGAGAAACTTGGGAAAGCTGAAAGTGTCTGTTTTCTGCTTTGTCACACTGCAGCAGGATATTCAGCCCATTTGCAGTATCAAGAAATCTAACAGCTTTTTCCCTAGCAGTTCTTCTACTCGGTAGTTAAAAATGGATAGGCAGTGTCCCACTAGGCACAAGTTTGTGGAGATGGAGCCCAAGATGAAGTGAAAGTAGACCCCTCTAGTAGTTTGTCGTGCAGTTGGGATTGACAACATCTCATCTTTCATCTTGATCTCTAATGAGCAGCATTTTCAGTCTAATAGCCATATTCATTTCAGTTCCTAGGTCTGGTAAAGTTTTCCAAGCCTTTTGAATTAAAGCTAATGCTCAGTCAAAACCCAGTTGCCTATTTTAAAGGCACTTCCATTTTAGACTGGTACTAGGAAAATATACACACTACTTTATTACCTACACTGTACTTGCCAGAGTTATTTTTCACACTCTAATCAAAGTAATGCCATATCTGTTTGCTGATATGTTTTTAATCACTTGTCGTTCAAATAAATTGCTTAACACACTAATTATATAATTGGCATTTCATCATACATTTCCTTAATACTTCTACAAGACAAAATAATGGTTTGCACATGTTGCATCTGAAGAATTGTGCTTTTGCCAAAATTGTGTTTGCCACCTAGCTTTCTCACTCCTCTTAAAATAACATGACATGGCTGGCATTATGCATTCAAGTGCTACAGAGTTTCTGAGCTTTTTGTCTGAGTAGTCATCATACAACTGGACCTACACAGTGCAAGTAGGAACTGAATGTGATATCCTATACCCCTTCATTTCAAAGAGGCCAGAATGTCATTAATCTTCTGACAATAGAGAAATGGAGGAGGTTGGCTTTTATAAATAATTGTGGGGGAATAGTCATGCTTATATACTGTGAAAGACATCAGGATAGAAAAACAGACCACTCCCTTCTGTCACTGGTTTCATTTGGTCCCATTGGTACAGTAAGTGACTGCTCAGAGTTTTAAAAATTTTTCCTTTTTAAGATAGGCCTACATTCTATAACCGGCCCTGGTGTGGGCTAGTATAACTTCTGTAAACTTAGATTCTTTTCCAGCACCACCTTCCCACTGCCAGCCAACTCTTGTTATCTGTGTCTACAGAGCTTAAGCACTCATCTGTATGTAGTTTGGCCCATGTCTGTAGTGCTAAAGCACTTTTCTCAGTCTTTTAGGCAAACTTGTTTATATTTTGGGCAGGGACAGGATTACTGGGAGAACAAAGGAATAGTCAAGTATTGGAAAGAGTGTGAAAGTAGTCATGCATACATGCTTTGTGCAGATTGTGGCAAACTCCTGTCCCATTTGAAGTTGAGTTCTGAAGTTACTCTCCTAGCTATACAACTTGTGGCATGAATTGGTGCATGAAAGATCTGGATCGCTGCGGAGCATGTGGAAGTTCGGGAGTTTTGTTCAGGAGCACCAAGATTAAATTCAATTCCTACAAAGTTGTGCAACAGCATCCTGCTTACTTCCTTGAATAGTTTTTTGTATTCTTCAGCAGAAATGCCTCGAAGAGAAAGATCTGAAGATTTTCCCATCTTGATTCCTAATGATTTACCCAAGAAAATGATTTAATCTTTTTCTACTGTTGCAGTCAGTGTCCTGATTAGAGAGAGAAACTGTCAGACATTTCCAGGGAAAAAGATGTTTCCATTCTTTAGTAGAGCCCCTTTAACATAATACAACAATTTTCTCTTGACTACCAAATTCATTTCATGTGCAGTTTTTTGTAATGCAGAATCATCCAGTGAGAACATTCACCTGTTTGAGATAGGAAGAAAAGAGTCACTGTTTGGCCTTCTCTCTAAAGCATCAAAAGTGTGTCATACTCATTTAATGCAGGAGCTCCTGCATCCTCAGAAGCTTCTCGTGTACTCATCTTCTCCGTCTTGTAGCATTAAAGACTGCTTGAATTCTAATATTGATGTCTCATTCCAGCGAGATCCTTCACATATGCTAAATGTAACAGTGCTTCCAAGTAATTTACTCTCTCAAGGATCCAGTGCTAGAGATAATAAACACTAAAATGGAGATATCGAGCAAAACCAAAACAGTGAACTCTTAAGCTAAACTTTACATTTCATACGTATTTCTTTATATCCACTCTTTCACTTTCCCATCATTAAAGAGACTGGGAGACCTAGTTTTTCACAGATCCTTACGGCTGTACAAATAATTGATTTTACAGTCCAAAATCTCCTGTCTCATCCTTCATCCCCTCAAAAAATAGTTCAAATTGGTCCAAAATAAAGAAAAAAATTATCCTCGCCAAAAACAATAACTAATTTTGTACATGGGCTTTTGTAGTGAAACTAGAAAAGTGGCTGAGATTTACAAAAATTGTGGGAAAGATGATGAATTGTTTTGCCTACTGGCTCTGTTGTTCATGCACTCATGCAAGATGCAGGTGATGGAAGTCTTATTCTATCCATGTTGCCTCCTCATGCTACATTGCAGGAGAGTTAGGTAGTCATAGGCATGTGAAGCAATAACCCTGGCATGGCCGTCTCTTCTCTCACTGTTTAAACACAGTGGTCAGCAGGGCTGTGTGAGCTGAAGAATTTGGGCAGTCTCATTTCATAGTACCCTACAAGAGAGCAGCTAGAGTGCTGTTCTGGAAACTGAGAAGGATTCAGATGCTGTAAATCGAATAACTTTTTTTTGTGCAATTTCCCATAGTCCAGTCCCTACCTGTAGGCTATTGGGCAAATCAGGTTGCCCAAGGAGGTTGTGGATGCCCCATCCCTAGAGGCATTCAAGGCCAGGCTGGATGTGGCTCTGAGCAGCCTGGTCTAGTGTTTGGAGACCCTGCACATAGCAGGTGGATTGAAACTAGATGATCATTGTGGCCCTTTTCAACCCAGGCCATTCTATGATTCTGTGATTCTATGATCTTGCATTTTTGTTTTAGCCAGAAATGGCCAAAGCTAAGAAAGCATAACAGATAACATCCCAAGATTGGGAGCAGATTTGGTCAAGGCAAAACTGTTTTTTCCAGTGTATGTATTTTTAGGACAGAATGTGCTTGCCCCCAGGCAAGGCCCAGGAAGCAGCGCACATCCAGCTGGTGGCGGCATTGCCAAACCTCCCTGCCACTGCTAGAAATGGGTGGTAGTTGCCACATGGGTCACTGGGCTGCTGGACTGGCTGCAAAGACAATTTCAGGTAGTAAGACACATTCAGCTAGTCTCTGTACTCCCCAGCAGCATCCAGGAAGCCTCCCTTCTGTAACTCCTCTGAGCATAACCTGCAGACAAATTGAAAGCTTCCTTTCCTCAACACGGTAAAAAAGCGTCACATTTGTGTCAGGAATTAATTAAAACCCAGTTGCATGGATTTATAGGGGACCATCTTGGCACATATTTATTACTAAATCTGTTACACTGTCAGCGTTGCTCTAAGACCGGTGCTGAGGGCAGGACTGTGTGTGCTGCTGGCACTGGTGCTGTGAGCAGTCCCAGTCCCTGTACCTGTCACGCCTCAACTATTCACATGAAAAGCACACCTATTACTGATACACATCTCCTCCCAGCAGCTTAAAGATTCCAGCTGCTTTCTGAGATCATAAAAGGCCTGCTCAACCATGACTTCGAAATGTCAGGCTATTCAGCAAGCCAGTCCTATTTCAGACTACTCCCTAAGTATTTCATACTTCAGCGTTGTTGTAAATAATGGTAGTAATTTTTTTCCAGTAGAGCATGCTGTGTGAAATTATGAATTGAGGAGATTTCCATGCTGTTATATTTGATTCAATACCCCATTGTCACTAATGTAAAGCGTTGCACTAATACACTGTCATTCATTTAGTGGGACAGCAGGACCTGTATGAGGCTTTGCTCATACAAGTGGGCCTTCATAGTGTGCCTCGGTTTATCAATGCAGGATCTAGGGCTGGATTTTGGAGTGTGCTGGAGAACAGGATTGTTCTTTCAGAATCAAAATTAAACAGGGATCAGTGTGTGAGAGAACTTTGTTTCATCGTAAGGAATATAATAGAGGAGGGGAAAAAAAATACAAAGGAGTATTTGGTATAATTTTCTAATTTCTGCATAATAGTTAAGCAAAGAGACACAGGTTTTAGAGGGAGTTGAGGAAGGAAAAAAGAAGGAATCAAATGTTGGCTTGACTGCAGAATGCTTAAAGCCTGATTTGTCCTTACAGAACAAAAATACCAGCACAGAAGTCTAACATGCTGGGAAATATTACACAACAGTGTAGACATGTCAAACTACCTTGAGAAAACCTGCAAAAAGTTGAAAGGTTTTTGGCCCTCATGTAAATGAACTGGATCTTGTGGCATTTTTTTGGAACTCTTCTGATAATTAACACTTGAAACATTTTTGATCAAATAGCTTTTCTCAAGCAATTACACATTCTTAATTTAGAGGCCAGTTCAAATGATTGCTTGTTACCTTCATTTAGCAAAGGTTCAACTGCTCTGGTTTTCTGATCCTTTTAAAAAAGGCAAACAGGGAGAGTTTGCACAATAAAAGTTCTTTTTTTATTATTCTCAAATTAATTATTTTGAAATATCTCACAGATTACATCAGTTTCTTACTTGCATTCATGTTGCAAGATGGCGACTATTGTATATTGCTAGTGATGCATTAAATTAGTTGTTTACATTATAAAATCTAAACATATTAGAATCTTTTGTGTTTGTCTTCAAAGATTCCTATTCTAATAAAGCTTTCTGAAACAAGTAAGGTTGTCTTTTTTGTTTAGTTAATGCATCAGTGGAGAACCTAAAGATTTCTAGCCTTTAGCCATCCCTGTCTGTGTTTAGTAGAGTGTAAGGAAATTGTGTTTGGGACAGTAAGTATTTTCATTTAAAATGGGAAGTTTTACTTTTAACTTAAGTGTTTTTCCATTTAGGCAGAGTGACACCTGAGCCAAATGTAGGCAGAAAGTGTGTAAATCCATCCTCTTTCCTCAAGGACTCTGATTTTCTGTGGCTTTTAATTGCAGTAAAAGTGTTACATATAGCATACTGAAAAATAAGATTTTGGCTGCAACCTTCCTATTTCTGATATCTGTGAGTCTCTCCTCTGTTCAGAGCGATTCTCAGGATTAAATGGTACAAGACCAATATTTAGTAAAGGACCTAATTTAGAATTTTAAAGAAGCCCTGCAATTTGGACTCAGATTTGTTCTTTATCAAATACTTTAACAGAGATATAATAAAGGGGAAAAAGAAAAGTAAAAGCTGACAGCTTTAAAATGGCTGGAGCGGCTCTGTGAAAGTAACTTTTACTTTTGAGGGAAGTGCATGAACACATTTTTAGGACCAGAGAAGCTTCTTGAAGAAGCAGCTGAGCAGCACAGCAATGAAAGTCCATTCCTTACCCTCAACAGATTCCATTTCAATATGTTACATCTTAGTTTTTCAGCTAGCAGAATGGTTGTTTTACTACACTGTAGCTCATACTGTATCTGCCTTATGAATCTAGATTTTAATATGTTTAGGCATACATCCTCCGTCTTACACTGATTCTGAAAGACAGCAGTATTTTATTTACTTATCAAAGAAACAAAATAACTTGCATTAAAGTCAATGGCCAAATACAATTGTCACAGTTATTTGTTACATCAACAAATCACTGATAGGAAGAAGAACAAAGCAAATCTTAACTTCAGAAACGGCTTATTTTCTGTGTACATGATATGCCTTTTAGGATAACAAGCCAAGAACACTTCATGTTTAAATAACCTGTAGAGCATACAGCAGTATAACAAGCTCTGAGTTATAGTAAGACTTGGGAAATGTGACAAAATGAATGATGGAATGAGGGATACGGTACCGGAACTGGCTGGAAAAATTATGGAATTTGATAAAATTAGGAAACACCTTAAGGGACATCTTGTATCTGATTATGACTAAACAGTAAGAAAAATAATGAGTAAACTGGTGGCTTCAGTAAGCAAGATTTTGGACAAAAATTAGATGAGACAAAGACCTTTGATCAAAGAAAAATCGGTAGCATTTTAACATAAAATGTAGGATTAAAAATAAATGTACATTTCTTTTGCTGGAAAGACTTCTTTAATGAAAGAAGGTATGACAGTGTGTTAAATAGTAATATATATAGCAGCCTACCAGACATTATTCTTGGGGCTGCCACTTGTTGATGTATTAAGGCAAGATGTGTTCCATCAGCAGCTGAGTAGACAGTGCCACATGTAACAGGACATTGGCACTCTTGATATCTGGATAGTTGTAGTAAAGTTTGAAGTAAATCTTGAAGCTTCAAAAATAATAGGGGAGATCTGAAGTCTGGATTACAAATTAAAGCCCCAAAGAAAAACTGAAGCTGGCATTCTGGGTACACCTTCTATTTCTGGACTAGAGATACCTTAACCTGTGGTAGCCAGAAGCAAAGAGCATCCACAGCTTTTAAAAGGCTTTGTGCTTTGTCATTTGCAGGAGCTTTACCCATTTTTACCCATATTTTTTGTAAGATACCAGATGAGTAGCCACATTGCTGGGTTGATAAGAAAATCTGCTTTTTTTTATTTTGTTGTCCAAATGTCCTGATCCCATACACATTTTCCTATTTTTATAGATCTGCATATGTGTTGTCCCATTAAGGTTGCCTGATGATTGGTCTGTGCAAGTGTACATACTGTCAAAAATGAAAGTTCATCTGATGTGAGTGGAAGTTGATCTGAAGTAAAATACCCACTATAGCTGCATTGCCTGGGTTTGGTATTCAGACATTGTTTTGGCTAGGATCTTGTCTAAGTGCATGAGAATAAAACAGCATCTCAAGCAGTATAACTGATGTTCCTACAGTTAGTTTTCAATCTCTAAACTGCATAAAAACTGAGGTTTCTAGCCATATAAACAATTTCTATGATATAATTAATGATTTGAATTTTGGACACCTATTTGTTCTATTTTCTTTCACAAGTTATTGTGACTGGAGCTTGTATGGCTGTTGCCTCCTGTAGGGCAGTGGTAACTGAAGAGGAAAATATGGTCTCAATTTTAGGAACAGTGATGGAGAACAGTACAGAAAGGTAAAAGATCATTGTTCAATCACATTAAATCACAACCCTTGTCCTGAGTGGGCTGTGTCTTGAAGAGCCATACTGTCTTGTAGACCTCCCTTTAGGTAGTGCCTCTTCTCTCCTAGGACTCTCTTCTAAAATATTATTCAAGGGTACAAATTCACAATTGAAAGAGAAGGAGCAGCTCAGAATATCAGGGAGGTGTATGTCACTGACATATTGAGCAGGAGTGCAATATTATTGGGGATGGTCTTCATCGGATGAGCCTCTGGAGTGCTTGGTATGAACTTGTGTGTTCCTGATCACGTTCTTGTGCTCAAGGAGGAATTAGAAGGTAAGCAAGCCAAGTTGCCAGCAAAGATAGGTATAACCAGGGATGTCCTTTAGCTTCTATTGTGCAAAGAAGCCAGAAAAGTCCTTTCAGGTGTTGAAGCAGACTGTGCAAGTATGCCAGTGCTTTGATGGCAGAAGACAATCATAGAATCACAGAATCATGGAATCACTCAGGTTGGAAAAGACCATAAGATCATCGAGTCCAACCATGACCTAACCATACTACTCTAGCTAACAACTCTCAGCTAAATCATGTCCCTGAGCACCACATCCAAATGGTTTTTAAACACATCCAGGGATGGTGACTCAGCCACCTCCCTGGGGAGCCTATTCCAGTGCCTAACAACCCTTTCTGTAAAGAAGTGTTTCCTGATATCCAACCTAAACTTACCCTGGTGCAACTTGAGGCCATTTCCCTTCATCTTGTCACCTGTCACCAGTGAGAAGAGACCAACCCCATTCTCACTGTAAGCACCTTTCAGATATTGGAAGAGAGCAGTAAGGTCTCTCCCCTCAGCCTCCTTTTCCACAGACTGAACATCTCCAGTTCCCTCAGTCTCTCTTCATAGGGCATATTCTCCAGGCCCTTCACAAGCCTTGTTGCCCTTCTTTGGACCTGCTCCAGCACCTCAGTGTCCTTTCTGTACTGAGGTGCCCAAAACTGAACACAGTACTCAAGGTGAGGCCTCACCAGTGCTGAGCACAGGGGCAGGATGGCTTCCCTAGTCCTGCTCATCACTCCATTCCTGATACAAGCCAGGATGCCATTGGCCTTCTTGGCCACCTAGGCACACTGCTGGCTCATATTCAGCTGACTGTCCATCAGTACACCAAGGTCCCTTTCCATCAGACAGTTTTCCAGCCACTTTTACCCAAGCCTGTAGGGTTGCCTGGGGTTGTTTTGACCAAAATGCAGGACCCAACACTTGGCCCTATTGAAACTCATGCAGTTTGCCTTGGCCCATTGATCCAGTCTATCCAGGTCCCTCTCTAGTGCCCTTTTCCCCTCAGGCAGATCAACTCTCCCTCCCAAGGTGGTGTTGTCTGCAAACTTACTGAGGATGCACTCAATCCCCTCATCAAGATCATTAATAAAGATGCAAAATAGAAGCAGCCCCAGTACCAAGCCCTGGTGGACACTGCTCGTGACTAGCTGCCAACTGGATTTAACACCACTGACCACAACTCTTTGGGTCCAGCCATCCAGCCAGTGTTTCACCCAGTGGAGCTTACACCCATCCAAACTGTGGGCAGCCAGCTTTTCCACAAGAATGGTGTGGGGGACAGTGTCAAAGGCCTTACTGAAGTCCAGGTAAACCACATCAACAGCCTTACCTTCATCCACTAAGCGGGTCACCTTGTCATAGAATGAAATCAGCTTTATCAGACAGGATCTACCATTTGTAAACCAATGCTGACTGGGTCTCATCTCCTGGTTGACCTTTAACTGGTCCGTGATGGCACCTGGGATTATCTGTTCCATAACCTTCCCAGACAGTGAGGTGAGACTGATAGGTCTGTAGCTACCAGGATCATCTTTCCAGCCCTTTTTGAAGATGGGCGTCACATTTGCCAGTCTGCAGTCTGTTGGGACATCCCCAGTTAGCCAGGACTGCTGAAGAATGATGGAGAGTGGCTTGGCAATAACATCTGCCAACTGCCTCAGCACTCTAGGGTGCAATCCATCCGGCCCCTTGGACTTGTGAGCATCCAGCTTTCAGAGCAGGTCCAAAACCATCTCATCATGGATCATGCAGAGCTTATTCTGTTCCCCATACCTATCTACTAGCGCAGGGGGTTGTGTTCCCAGGGAGTAAGAAGTCTTACCATTAAAGACTGAGGCAAAGAAGGCATTAAGTACCTCAGCCTTATCCTGATCCTTGGTCACCAAGTTGCCCTGAGCATCCAACAAGGGATGGAGATTCTCCCTAGCCTCCTCTTGTTGTTTCAAAAATTTCGTATTTTGCAGCTAAAGTTTCCCTTACGTTCCTTATATGGCAGAAGAAAGTGAGGGCTCAAGACCACTTCGCTCTGTACGCTGATAGGAGATGTTCACCTTTCTGCTTGTCTGATCAACCTCTTACAAGATCTTGTTTTGAGTTGTGTTATCTTTGGCACCTCTCTCTGAAGATCTCTCAACGTAGGTGAAGCCAGTACATTATGAGATTACCTCCTCACCTTCTCTCCCAAGCAGAATAGCTGAAGTTTCTTTAGTCTCATAGTACAAAGAAGCTTGTACATACTCACCTTCTTCTACCAATGCTTGCTCAGAATATTCAAATCTGTCAATACACTTAAACTTGGAAGCTTAAAGCTTAACATGGCCAAGTTCTGGAACATCAACACTGTCTGTATTGGTAATGCACTTTCCTTTTCTTGATATTGTTCTGACTGCATGTCTAAGGGTCTTAATTGCTGTTGTAACCATTACACTTCTTTTGCTTGTGCAGTTTTTTCCATCTATTATTCTACTTTGTTTTTTTTGTTTTTGTTTTTGTTTTTTTTCTGGAATAAATGAGCTGTATCTGGGTGAGGTGCAGTCTGTACCATTGGTGATTACCTGTTGAAAAATTTTATAATGCTTGTATCTCAGCATTATAGATGCACTCCAAAATAGCTGCCTTTCTATTAATTCCTGGTCTGTGCTGGGAAGAAAGCTGAGAATGCAGCAAGAATGTATCATGTGTTGAAAGTAGGTCTTTATATATGGCAAACAAGATTCAATTTACCCTAAATTTCATTATTTCATGAGTTGCATTCCTTGAGTGCTGGCAGTAAAGTTCAAAATGTTAATATGCTGGTATGATTAGGATGCTTTTGATGAATGTGAACTGTGTGAGGCTGGGCTCCTATTCAGAATCAATCAATCAGTGCCCAGGGAGGTTCATAAGCAAATGTCGTTAAAGCGTGCATTTGCTGAGGGTGTATCTGTGTTCTTTAAATAATTGTCTGACATGTTCTCTGCCTAATATCCTTACATAGTGTCAAGCATTACAGACCAAATAAACCATAAAAATGCAAGTCTTCTGTCTACAAACACAGAGGAAGTGGCAGACCTCTTAGCAGTCCTGGTGAAGTCAGTTATTAACCCAGTCTTATTTCAAAATACTTCTACAGTCTTAAATGAAGTAAAATTAAATCTCTGATTAGGACAAAGTTCTTACAGATTACCTCAGAGCAGAAAATGTATTCACCAGCTGTCTGTGCAATGTAGGAAGTAACATATATATGTTTATTCTCATCGAGGTTACAAAAACTTAAAATGTCTGATTGCAGAGCACTTATGCATGTAGTTAAAATTAACTCAGAGGGATTACTTGTACATAAAGTCACTCTGTTACGTAGGATTTTCAAGATCTGGCCTGCATTATATGCATCTATCAACGTACTTAAAACAGCTTGTCACTGTGGTGTATCTCATATAAATTAATAATCTGTGTATACATCAGATACGCAATCAAATTATATTTCACATTTGAAATATGTTTAAAATATTTTCTTTTTATATAAATTTCTTCAGTGCAGTGTTTTTTCTGCTGAAATCCGAGATGTTCTCTTTAATTGTATAGTGTTGTGTTTCAGTAATTCAAGTCACAGCGCAGGTGGCACATGCAGTTTACTGATGTTAGAGATAGTACTTAAACAACTCCATGCTCAGAGGTAGTACATCAAAAGTTTTTAAATTGAGGGTGACAGGAACTGGTGCTGCACTTTCATGTTATCCAACAATGTGGAAGAATTTTGACATACAGCTGGAATGATCAAACCGCACCAGTTTTCCTTTCTAACTTCAGTTGACATGAATTTCAAAGGTATTTGGAAATTATTAAATTGTATGCTATGTTTTGAGAGTTAAAAGTCCTTAGGGAACTTGTTTATTATGCCTGATAGAAGGAGGCTTATGATCTGAAAACACTGCAAAGGCATCAGCAAAGCTGATAGATTTTTCAGCAAATCTCTTTTTATGTCTAATTTGTGATTCATGCAGAAGCTGTGGTTTCTGCAAGAGCTGTTACTATGAAAGTGAAACATGCCGCTCCTAACCTGCCTACATTATTTTACAAGTGTATTTCTTTCATCGATAGAGGAAGAGGCTGGCCTGAGAATAAAAAGGTTATTTCAGATTGTCCGCATTTGGCGTAAATATGGGTCATATTCGTAAACATAACTAACAAGAAGCCCAGTAGTAGTTTGGTGATACATATTTGTTTCTACTGCACATCGTAAGAGATCTGATTTGTGTAAATTTAGGAAGTGCTGTTGAATATTTACTGGCTTGTTGCTTTTTGTTTGAAAAAAAAATATTGTAACCTTTTGTTAGAAGGTTGTTGTGTTGCTTAAAACAGATACAGCTCCAAAAGCATAGCTTTAAGCTTACAGATAAGCACTTTGTTATAGGCTAAAAACCATATGGAATTTAAAGTTTCCTGTGAATTCTCATCCTTTGTCTGGAGCCTGATAGCTGTTACCCTTAGGACGTAATTTACTTCTCTGGTTATATGTATGTCACTTCTAAAACAAACGAGATTTTCAAAATCTAAAGAAGGAATTGAATTTACAAAAAACTCATGGTTGTACGTTAGCTAGGAAAAAGGTATTTTTAAAATGGCTACCTGGATTTTTATTTAAGCATTTATTGAAATCTTAGTTACTACAGACAATTTCCCTACATTTTTACCTACAGAAAGCTCTTTTATGTCACTGATGCTTTTTGTTGTCCTAGCACCAAGCGACTGCTGCATAGTGATGCACAGCTCAGCGTAGCAGCTTGGTT
Source organism: Phasianus colchicus (assembly GCF_987193195.1). Taxonomy (NCBI): domain Eukaryota; kingdom Metazoa; phylum Chordata; class Aves; order Galliformes; family Phasianidae; genus Phasianus; species Phasianus colchicus. The sequence goes on along the minus strand of NC_143438.1, from coordinate 63,870,136 downwards.
TCGTAGTTATCTGACGGAACAGAGAGTGATCATTTGGTGTTTGCTGTACTTATCTGCTGCAATAACAAAGGATTAAATGCGTCCTCACTCCTGTGCTACAGTTCTCACACTTTCCCTGCTGGTCCAGATGGGCGAGAGAGAAGTGTTCATACCGAAACTCGGCTGAGATGGTAGGAAGGAATTAGTTATTAAGAAATCAATATACGTCTCATTAAGTGAAAACAGTGTCATGTGTGATAGTGATTTCTGTTAAATAGAAGCCTACGGGGGGAAAGGATTATGGCGTGTGATTGAGACACCTGTTGAGAAAATAGGCAACTATTGACAAGGCTGATACATGACTGAGTGACTGCTCTGCTAGTCTTCACATGATCCCCACAGAGAGCGAGCTTCGACCGCCTGCTAAACAAGGGCTGTTTGAAGTTTCTTTTTAACATTTCCAAGACGTTAATTCAGCGGGACATCTCCACCGGGGTTCTCCATGTCACCAAATCAGCAGCTGTTGAAATCCATTCACTTCAGCATGAGATGTTTGTATAACTTCTTTTTTTTTTTTTTTTTTTTTTTCTTTTTCTTTTATTTGTGACAACAGCAAAGTAAATAAAACCCTAAAATTCGGCACTACTTAGCTCACATATGTGTGAGAACGGCTTCTGATGGCAATTGTAGTTGCTAAGGCAGAATGTTTATTTGCAGAAAACATGACAATCTGAGTAGTTTATTGTGAGACACGAAAAATACTGGCTTTAATAGACATCTCTGTGACATTTTTCCAACGTAAACATTCAGTTAACTTCTGTGCCAACCATCAAACTTGTGCAAAAAGTGTTTTGAAACAGAATTGTCTTTGTTTTTCAACCCCTTAAAAATCTTAAAAGTCTGAAAGCAAATGTTTCCTATTTTTTCCAGTTAGTAAATGAAACGCTGTTTCTTGGGTAGGAAAACATTTCTATCTGACTCACATTTCCCTGAGAAAACAGCTTGTATCATAGAATTAGTTTAGTTTGAGGGGGAAGCAGAACAAGGCAAGACATGTAAACATATTACAAAGCTCACTTTGATATTTAAATGCTTTTTTTTTTTTTCTTTTCCTGGCCATCTGAAAAAAGGTGTGGTGAATGTAGTCAATTGTAAATAGAAACTCTGTATTTTCGGTCAGCTTCATTGTTAAACCCGAGAACTGCTGACCACATATGAAGACTCCCGGTTTGAGCTGTTTCTCTTCTGTTTATTAAATCTGTTAAGACTTAAGTGTATTTTTACAAGTTCATTAATGTATTCCATTCTCTCTGATGTGTTTTTTCCCACTATTATCAGATTTCATTATATGGGACGAATTATCTGATCAACCCATTATACAGCCAAGCAGCGTTAAGTCTGATTGGAATTTGGTCTTCCTTCAGTTTACAGGGGGAATATTGTGTAAATCAGACTCTCGGGTTTCAGTGGGAGGCACAGGGCTGCACAGCATCCATTTGTCAAGTTGATTGCACCTCAGTGAGGTTGCATTAGCTTGTCTTTGAACAGAAGTGAAATCCTATGCGAAGCTCCCCTTTCTGTCATTTACACTAACATCCATCCTCTTAAACCAAGGCCTCAGAGAAAAACAAAGTGATGGCACAATATCATCAGTCACTCAAGTTGTCTGTCATCTGTTTTCTTAAGGAAATGACTTTTAAGTTAGTGGAGCAGAAAATCGAAGAAAATTAGCAGAAGGTTGTTGTGGAAGTGGGAGGAATTTTTAAAAATTGCAGATGTATGTGGAGAAGTCCGATGGTGAGCAGCAAGTAGAAATGCAGTTGGTTCCGGCTTTTGGTTTCGTGTTAATGTAGTGCCAGCGTACCTGATACGTAATAATTCAACTCTTAATGAAACTTTATTCATAAACTTGAATGGGGCTGTAAACGCACAATAAAAAGCTGGTATGCACATTTTCAGCTTTTATATCAGCGACTGTGTTTTACGATGCTGAATACTCAGGCAATTTGCACTCTTTTCCATGTGTCAGGAGAGCTGTGCATGTATCTCAGAAATGTTAAGATGGAGAGGTGCTGAGAGGGTGCTTAGGAGTGTTTTGAGTCCGAGAACTTGGTTTTTACCCCGATGCCCATGCAAATGGCAGCAGTATGTGACTTGTTTAAACTGATGTATCAACCAACTTGTGTGGTACTATTGCAGCAGTGTCCGTAGGTTAAATGGTGTAAATGAGGAGAAAATAAAAATGTGTACGTTATGCACAAAATAAAAAGCACTACATTGGAATAGACTTTTTTTTTTTTCCTCCCATCTTTCCAAACTCTAACTTTATTCACTCTGGATGTAAATTTTTAATTTGAGGTGCATGGTTCAACTTCAGTTTTGTCTTGTATATCTTAAGAGCACATTTTCACTGTACGTTTTAAAGGAAGCTTATGCAGACTATTTTAGCTTAGAGCAAAACAGCACACTCCTAGTTTAAAATAAAAACTGTGAGCTCTTGCAACAAACCAGTGTGAATTTTGAATTTATTTAGTTATTTTCGAATAGATACGCCTTCTAAGGTCTTTCCAGACATGCAGTAAGTGATGTGACTAGCATTTGTCAAATGTACTTCTTCCTTCTCTTTCTCTCTACCCAAGGGAAACTGTGTGAAGGTTTTATTTAATTATATGATACAAGTATAGTAGTCTAAATCTTACTGCTCAGTAGTAGGCAGATTCCCAATCTTGTCACAGTTATTTAGGATGAGAATCTGTTTTCTTATATTCCTTTTTCCTTGTTTCCTTATATTCTTTTTTTTTTTTCTTTTTCTTTCTGCTATTATTAGAGGCACAGATCTTCACAAAACAGGACAACTTATTATATTGCTGATTTTAGTATAACTTGGAAGATTTGGGTGGAAAATAGTGTGACAATACAACATTCTGATATTCCCTTAGACATATGTAGTAGCACATCATCACCTGGAAAGAAGAAGGAAATGTAGATAAAGGTTAGTCTTTTAAATAATGTGCAAAGCATATTCTTGTAGCGTTCATTTACAAATGTAATTTTCAGCTAGTTTAATTCTTCAGTCAGTAAATGCTCAATTTTTCATGTGCTTCCCAAAGAAAACTTGAAATGAGTTTGCAATCCTGAACACACTTAAATTTGAATAACTTTACTCAACAGAGACATTATATATGCTAAAGTCAGTCGGATGTGTAAGGGTCTGTAGGATCAGATCATAAATAAATCTATGTTTCTCCTTCAAAATAAGTCTTAAAGTGTTTCAGAGGCCAATTATTTTTAAATGCAGCATGCAAAATTATGTAAAAAGTTACAGATTATAGAAATATCAAGTACGCTGCTCATGCAGCTCACGTTGCATTGAGATATATATTACTTCAGGTTGTGCTGTGAAGATAGTAATGGCTACATTTTACACTTCTTTCCCTTTTATAACCTAATGTTAACATTTAGGAATTTGGGAACTTGAGAGCCCTAGTAGATCAATCTTGATTAGTTTATTTTTCTTTGTAAAGATTTTGATAGCCTGGTAATGCTTTTGTTTGAAAGAGTATTCTTTACTTCCTCTTGCAGGGGATGAATTATTGTTACACCCAGCTCTTCTTCTGAAATAGTGAAAAACAATTTAGGTAACTGAATCTTTGATGAGAAGACCTTAGATTGAAATGTCTGGCATTTAATTGCCCTTTTACTCATAATTCTTCTGCATTTAACCTCAAAGGTGATTTTAAAAGTTATATCTTAATTGCATAGCCTCACTCAATCATTAGTACTTTGCTTTGCAGCAATTTATTACAACTTTATTTCCCTGAACCATCAATGAAGATGATGCTGAATTTTATATTAGCCAAATGTCTTTTTGAGATTAATGTGGTAATATAGATTTTATGCTTTTCAGCTTTAATATTTGTGTTATTTGGGGCTATAGGCATAGCACAGTTGCTTAAGTAGTTCAGAGAATCCTCTGAGTTTTTCCTGAAGAATTGATGCCTTCAATTTATTTGACAATGTGCGTCTGCAAGAGAAAAGAATAGCAGTGCAGTCTCTGAAGTGCTTCTTTCTAGATATTTTTACAGCTTACTCACATGGGGTTTTCCCCTTTGAAGATAGTAGCTAAACTCCCATTGTGAGGTGAGCTCTGTGATCAGGCAGCCTCAGAGATGGGGCTGCGGGCATAAGGGCTTTGCCACAAACATCACTATTAATGTGGAGCAAGTCACTTATTCTCCCTTTAAACTGTGCTTCTCTTTCATAATGTTCTTTTGGAGGTGACTACATTCTTAAAGCTTTTAAGGGTTCCAGATGCTAAGGCTGTGAAATACCAGGGAAACCTTGTGTCAGGGCAAGACCACGGCAGGATTCATTGTGAGCATGTTTCCTGTTATGTTTTCCAATTCATTTTGATAGGTCATTAAATATGTCAGATAGAAAGAGTTGAGCCCACTCTGTGTAACTGTCATAATTTAAAAATTCACAGCTTTTCCATGTAGTCCATATCCAAATTCTCTCTGATTAGAACCAGCAGCTACTGCTGTCTCCTTTGCAAGCATTTTTGCTTGCCCAAAACTCCCAGAGATTTCAGTGGATAAGGCTAGTTTGATGAATACTTTAAGCCAGGTGTGCTGACACCAATGCCAAATGCGCCGTCCCGCCTTCCCCCACTCTTGGCTGCTCATTCCTGACCCTATACCACTCCTTCCTTTGAGCTCTTGCAGCTGTTTTTCCTGCAAGCAGTGATGGAGGTGAGGATGGGGGAGGACAGGACTGTTTCCTTTGCCAACACCACTGGCACAACCCACAGAAATGTTGGTTTGGGTGCAGACCCCAGAGCCAGCTGGGTGAGAGACATCACAGGCAAACCAGAAGGATCTCATGTGCTTTGGTGACGTGTCTTTGGGCGAAATATTGTGGAATTTAGTGTGTGTTGCACCCTTTTTTTAAGGAACAGGTAAGGTAATTTTAGTAGCAGTACAAACAATAGCAGCCTCTGCCCTAATTTCACCTTCCAAAACAGAACACTGTGTGGGGATGAACTGGCTTTTCAACTAAGCAGAAGGAGGGTATGACTGAGTGTTAAACTAATCTCCCTGGAAGTTGGGTATATCTGGAAGACAAAGACAAGGAGAAAGTAAAAGAGAGGAAGCAAGAGAAAAACACTTAGCAAAAGAAGTCAAGGAAGGATAAGAAAGTGAAAGAAATAATTAGGTAAGTACTATGACAGTCCCATAAGAGAATGCAGGTCTGCATCCTGGCTGAAAAGGCTTCGAGAAGGGATGGTAGGAAATTTTTATTGTTGTGTATCTCCTGAATTAAAGGAAAAAGGAGTGATGTTGGGGGTGGGTGTTTTCAGAGCTGTTTTTTTAACTAGATATGCCTAAAAGATTCTTGACTTCATAATTTTCTCCTCCTAATAGGAACGGCCCTCAGGGCCTCAAACTTTGGCTAATCATTTAGGTCAAAAGGGTAATAATAATGTAGAAGACCATGAATTAGAAGTGTACCCCGGGGAAAGCTTGACCCAATGCAGAAATAGAAAATAACCATACAAAAGTCTGTAATGGGATCCTCTGAAGCTAAATGGGAAAATGAGGGCTCGTACAAATACGCTCGCCATCTAATATGAAACATAACTCCAGAAGTATGTATTTTTATTCCCTGTTAAAAGACTGAAACCACAGTGGAGTTACTGTAATACTGAGGCTGAACTAATCCCATCACAGGATCAGATCTTGGTAATAAATAGTTCCAGGTGTGATCCAAAGAGCAGGAATGTTTTGATTTGTTTAAACTGAAAGGTGTGGAGTTTTTTCAGTCTTTCCACTGACAAGGAAAGGTTGTATGAGGTGTGTAACTGTGGTCTCTTGAAAGAGAGACGTGTTTATTGCATAGCACTTTTCAGCAATGTCTCAAATGCTTTATCCAGAAAGCTGATAGCGTGTGTTACAGGTAGGGAGATGAGGCATGAAGATGCTCAATATCTTGCTAAAAGTCAGCCACCATGCTGATGGCAAGCCTGGAGGTATAAACCTTGGTAAAGCAGTCTACTTAGCTGCTTCCTCTGTATACAGAGCATCCTTACAACCTCTCACTTTCTTTATCATTAAACTTGGAGTTTGTTATAGGAGAAGTTTGGGAAAGAGCTATTATTCTCTATATATTCATCTTGTGAATGGCAATGGCTCAGAATGGAATGAGCATGTGTTTAAAGACTGTACCATAGATGTGCACATCTATGCATAAAGGACCGTGCTAGGGTCATGCTGACAGTCTTATGGCCAATGTCTCTCTGTTTTCTAGTCTTCAGTTTTGCAGTTTTATGGACTACGTCTAATCAAGCACTCAAAGGTCTACAGAGTAGGCTGTAATTGTATATTAGGTTGCTAACCTAAATTCTCAGTACCTTTCTACAGGATGTAGCTGTCCTGGCAGCAGATGGCATAGCAGCAGATAGAATTGTATGCTGAAGAGGGAATTGCCTAGGGCTGGCTCCTGGGACACTCTAAACAGTTCTGTATGTTTCTATCCTGGTCAGAATTTATACAGCTGCATCAGGGGCACAGATTGGTACTAAGTTCCACTCACAAGTCGGGAACTTATGAGCAGGAACAAAGTTTATGGTGTGGAGTGTTTTTCTGTTCTGCTTAATCCCCTTGTCTGAAGACAGCAGCATAGCAATGGAAAGGAAGGCAGTGATGAGCTGCTTCTCTGTACCTGTGCTGACACTTAAGAGAAAAAAGCAAGTGGGTGCTACCTATCTATGCAAATGGTCACTGGTAGGTACCACGTAAAGGGTCTCTGAATATACTTTCCTTTAGACTGTACTGCTGTGCAGAGGTTCTGAACTAGGGAGAGTGTTCTAGGGCACATCCCTTACAGTACTCCTAGATATCTTGATTAATTCATAAAGTTTTGGACCCCTTTTTTCCCCTCAAACACACAGCCAATTGTACTATAGAACAGTTTGTAAAGCTCTGTAAGGAAAGCTGCTTAGCTTTTCTGCCTGTAAGTATTTTCAAGCAGTTTTTATTAGTCCCCATTATCAGGAGATGACTAAGCTGACCACTTAATTTTTGCAGAGTTTATACACTATAATAATTTACTTTTTATCTCCATATTAGAGTTTTACTGCCTTATTTACATTGTAATAGCAATAGTGATCTTTTGCATGTAGTCACATTGCCTTTGATTGGGAACAACGCCAAGAAAACTGAGTGCTTCATGATTTAATTATTTGTGTTCTTTGCAAGAGTAATTAAAGGATCATGCCAAAATCTTATCAGAGCATGAAAATTTAGCATACCAAGACTGAAGCTATTTAAGTGGCATGCCAATGATTTATGTGCTGACAAGATTCCCTTTTAGAAACTCTCTCTTCACTACTGGTAGTTAGAAGTGTAAAGAATGCAGTTACCAAAAAGTGTTAGGAGGAAGAGAGAATAGGTTTGTAACTGGCTAGTGACTGTAGATGTCTTAGTATCAAAAAAATATCACCAGAGAAATTGATCTTTCAGAAACAAGCAAATATTTTCTGAGAACCAACCCATGGGCACGTATTTGAGAGTCAACGAGCACCGATACAACTATTCCTGGTAATCCTTTTCTAAACTTTTACCATAATGTTGTTGTGCTCTAGTTACTTGTTGGGACCACTGCTTTCATCTGCAAGCACTACGTTGTTTCAAACTAGTGATTAAGATATTCCATGAAATCAAAAAAGCAAAGATATCTTATCAATATATTCTTTCTAAGCCACATATATCTGCCTCATTTTTTTTCCTAAGTATTTCCTCTGTCAGGTTAGTTAATACATTTTCAGGCAACAGATTTAATCCTCTTCAGTGTAACACACTTCTCATGGCACACCTACCGTGGCCTACAAAGTTAATCCACATCTCTTCCTGAAGAATTTTTGAATACTTAAAAATATTTCTTCTGATGAAGAAGGTGCTTAAAAGCATTTCTTTGTAGATGCTTGGAGAAAAATTATTTAATAAGGTAGCGTTCAGATCTGCAGATCATGTTTAACATTTGAAATACATCAGTAGCACTGAGTCAGTTTGGGTTTCTCTATTCAGCAACTAACTGATCCCAGAAAGAATATCGGCAGCGTCCTGAGCAGTGCTGATCTTCAGCACTTTTAGAGCTTTACAGAATTGATTTCTCAGTCCCAAGGCAATTGTCCATATCATCAAAGTGCTGAATACTATTGTAGTCAGAAGCCTCTGTTTGAGATCAATCCAAGAAAAAATACCAGTATTTTGTTTCCAAGTTCTTTTTGTGAAATATTTGGCTCCAATACATAGAGAATTTTCATAAGGCTCTTTGAAAGTCTCTTGTTAGAAAAAGATGTATTTTTTTCTATGTGCATAGTTCATTTTTAAACCAAAACTAACTGAAAGTTGCCATATAAGCTTTTTTCTTAATAATCAGCGACAATAGCTGTATTTGTACCTCCCCAGAGAATTAATACACTTAATGTATTTAAAATATTTGAGTAGTCGTATAAAATAAGCAACACAAAGGTGCCATATTGAATTCATTAACATTTCTCTCATATGTAATCCCAAGTATCTAGATCCTTATAATTTTATTGGCAAAGGGAGCAAGTACACAGCTCAACATACCAGCTGGGTTATGAGCATCTAAATGTTAAGTCACTTCCACAGGCGTGTGTTCTGTTTTGTTTTCCTGCCTTGCAAGTGATTTTAATATTGTTTAAGAAGTCCCAACTGCTGATGCTGTCTACAGACCATACTTAGCCATAGATTTTGCCTGTTTCATTACCCATCTCCAGTGTGGTGAGTGGGGTCTCCCTCAGTTCCGTGCGTGGCTGCCCTGATGTTCTTTGCTCACCAGAGCAGAACTGCTGCACTCAGGCAGCAGCTTGGCCGGGCACTGGGACTGCTGGGCCCTACAGAGCTGCCATTCCCATGACTGTTTTTGTCTGGAAGAACAGGGACGCAAAGAAAGCTGAAGGTAAAAGAACGGGTCACTGGTTTGCTTTTTTTGTTCTTTGATATGAATAATTGTTAGAAAACAAAATGTAATTTTCACCTCAAAAACAGAAATTAGTACCATTTTTGTTTGACGGGGTGACATCTTATGTTATTAAAGAGAGCCTCAGATGGCTGCTAGGGATTAGTAGGGAAAAACATTTCACTTGTAGGTCACCCGCACGGGTCTGGCCTGGGGTGTGGATGACTGACAGCTGCTGAGATGCAATGTCCATGGGAGGCCCCTGTGAAGGAAGCTGCCTGCTTCAGTCTGGTAGGATAGTGTCAGTGTCACCAGCCCACAGCACCACGGTCAGTAACCTCTGCAGCTTTCCTGCCTGGAGCACAGCCTCAGGGTGGTGGAACTTGACATCAGTGGGACACGGGGCCTTCTGCTGCTGTGCTGTGCTTGTGCAGTAAGCAACATCAGATCTGCAGCCTGTACAAGCTCTTGCACAGGGCAAAATTATGCAAGGAAAGCCAGCAAGAGCCTCTCTGAACACACTCTTCCCTTTAAGCATGAGCATTGCTAGCCATGAAGAAAGCAAGCTCTCGTACTTTGGTACAGGATTCACTGCCCATCACTTTCTGTCCTAGATTCCTCCCTTTCCCTCTACCAGGCCTCTCTTTTACCTCTTTCGCTTGCTGGTACACTTTCCCATGCCATTTCTCCCCCCTGTAAATGATGTGAAGCAAGTATCTAATGTTATCTGTAGTGCTGACACAAGAAAATTAGACGAGGTATATTACAGTTGAGTTCAGTATGCTTTCCAGAGAAAACTGGTTAGGTCAATTTACTTGGCACTGTGTGCTGCTTTAATCTTAACTCAGGGCCTGCTGTAGATGTACAGCAGCTGGGGCTGATGTCTTCATGCATGGTTGCAAGTCAGTCAGTTAATTTCTGTTTGTTGAGAGGTAGGAATCAAGCAAATTTTTCTCTGTTGAATGAAAACATTGTGGTGCTAGTAACAGGTGAATAAGCATGCTGGATAAGAAAACAACCTGGAATTACTGCCTAAACTTTGAAGAGCTGGATTCCACAGCAGAGAAGTCACAGTTTCATTCAATTTATAATGGCAGTAGTGTAACCCCAAATGTTTTATTAGAAGCATAAAAAAGACAAACTGGCTTGACAAACTTTAGCACAAAACGTGTCACTGATGGAAAAACACTTCAACTCCAGTGCAGTGCAGTAGGCTGCTAATAGGGGTGGTCAGAATATTGGTAAACCTTTATGCAGGCTACAGAGGCTAAGTAAGTTGCTTCTCCCATCACGTTGACATGTGTTCAGGCTCTCAATGACCTCTCAGGCTATCAAGTTTGTTGCCATACGTCTCTAGGGGTACCCTTGACTATGCAGTATGTGACCCATGGGTGGATGAAGTTCCTGCTGCATTCTGTGCAGTCCGCAAAAATTGGCACTACATTCACCAGGACTTTTGACTTTAAAGAAGTGCTCAGAGTTACAAACAGTCAAAGAATAAACTACTTTTAAATAGATGCTACTTAAACACCTATGTTTGAATGAAATATAACATGAAAAAGCTATTGCTCTGTACCTCACCCTACTCACAATTAGTTTTCTGTGATATTAATGGTAGCCTAATTCCAAATATACCTTAGTGTTATACTTAAAATTGTTTGTATATTTAGAATATAAAATATTTGGTTCAAATGGACAACAAATCCTAATAGTAGAAAATTAGATCAAGGTCTTTCTTTTCCCACTTCTAGAGTCAGGCACCTGTTTCCTCTCTTTCTGGGAATCCTGAGCTATTTCTTGCTCAGCCTTGTGCAGCCTCAGTTGAGGTTGTGATGAGGGAAAGGTCAGGGAAAGAGAAGTAGCCTGAGGGGTAATATCCTTTTTTTCCACCTCAGTCTACTCTCTTTTTTTGTCACTTTTTCCTGTGTCTATGATTGCAGAAGAAGACCACGCTCCCAGTCACCATATTATTTTATCAGACAACTTTCTTTTTGTACAGCCTAACTTCTCTCATTTAGTGCTGAGGCACACATAAGAAGTGGAAAATTCAGACTAAAAGAGATGAGAAGTCATCCCCTCTTACTCTATAGCTGTATTACTGCCAAAGTTGGTATTGTTAAACCACTGATGAAGCAGTTAAAATTCAGGGACCTTTTTTTACCAAAAAATCAATAAAAGGCTATCATATGAAAATCTCCAAGGATTAAAAACGAATCTTGTATGTTTAATTTCCATAGAATATGTCTCCACACCTAGTTATAAAGACAGCTAAGGTACGAACTTTAGTTTGATATTTCCTCTGAAACTTGAGCTTAGAATGCTTTCTTGTATAATTCTGTGTTTACCTAAACTTCTAGGTGAAAAGCCATCTTCACACCCAGTGAAGCCTTACCGGTTATTCTCTCAGGAGAAATTAATACATTTTTTTTGCCCAACTTTAACAAATGCTACCAGGTTAAGTTAGGAGGATGACCCCTTTGTGCTCTCTTAAGGAATGGCTGGCAGATAGGTAACACTCCCTTGTGTTTCCATGTCCATTATGCTGTTAGTTTGACACTACAACTCAGCTTAATTCGTAGCTGCTACCAAAAGAAATGATCTCATCCTTTTCCTGCCATCTTGCTCCTGCTGTCAAGGTTGCACAGGCACCTACAAGACTCACTTTGGAGATCTATGCTGTAAAAATGAGAAGAGATTTATGTCTCCCCTTGAGAGTTGGTTGGGTGCCCATAGTGGTGGAGGAATGGGGGCAGGTGCATGTTTCTAGGGGAAGGGGAAAGGCTGGGCAGCTCATTTGAGCAGTGACATGGTGTTAGATGGGCTTAGTCGTCCAACAAGCCTTAGTATTCTGTAGAGAAATGCATAATTGCAGTATTCCACAATAAACCTGTGGTTCCTGTTGTGAGTCAGCCTATATAACTGAATTAAGTTTCCAAATGAATCATGCTCCTAATGTAGTCCATCAGGCATGGTTGCACAGACCATCTGTTAGTGGTGACACTTGCATGTATGCCTGGCACTGCCACCGCTTGTGTCAGTGCAACTGTTTGGGTCTGTGGGATGAATGAGTCTGGAAAGTTGGCCAATGTGAAATGTAACTTCTATTTTCCTGGCAAGTAGATGATTGTAGCAGCATAATTAATGGAGCAACATGGGCTGGAATGGCAATAGGGGAGAGGTGAAAAAAGGAGCAAAGACCTGCTTAGATATTGGCATCAGAAGAGATATCTGTATAACCATTGGTGTAATAAATGTTTAGCAAAGGTTTTCTTTATCTAAAGTGTAAGGGACATCTGTGTTTGGAGCAGAAGGTCTAAGTTTATTCGTACTCCCAACTTGCCACGTTAGGAATCGTGACAATCTTGAAGATTAGAGTAGTAATGCAGTTTGCTTCATGTTGTCAGTCACAGTGAGTGTGACTCTGAGTCCTGAGTATGGGGTAAGATAAAACAGTTGTCTGACCAAAACTGGCAGTAAGTCAGTCCTTTAAGGAGCTCCTGGGATTAGATAGCATAGCTAGGGATGATTGTTCACACAGTGTGAAGGAGAGAAAGGGCTGAGGAAGAGGGGAATTTTGCAGGTGTCACATCACATGTTCAGGAACATGCTTACATTACTGGAAATGCTTAACTGGAGCAGACAGTGCAGGTGACAGGACAAATATGGACCTGCAAAATATTGCAGTTATATAAATATACTTTCATTAGTGTGTGAAAGAATTACACATAGAGCAGGGTCTTTGAACTTCAGCTCCCTATTCACTCTGCTGCTATTCTTTAATAACTGTCATAGTGAAAAGAGCTGTGGGGCCAATGTGTTTTCAAACAGATTCCAAGCAGGAGTTTGTTGAAAGGGAAGGAGGACAGCAGGATCAGTCCCACAGCACGATAGTGATATTTTACAAACAGCTTTGAAGCATTTGGATGTGTATGTTTTGCAGTTGCCTGAAAGTTCTCTGATGTCAGTCGGAGCAAATAGAAACCTTGCCATATGCTCCAACCTTCTTTTTGTGTGGCTGTGGGTTATGTGCAAACCTTTGAGGTGGCTGGTAGAACTGTTGTGAGCATATTGGGTGCTTGCATGAGTCAGGGCGTGACTTGCAATGTGCTCAGCATCCCACACTGATTGCAGCCCCTTGAACTGGAGTGCTCTCAGCACCTCACCACGTCAGGCTCTTAGCGGGTGGACTGCGTTCTGTTACTTTCCTCAGAAATCAAGTGCTGTTCTTGTCAAATCATCTGCGCCTTTCTCTCTGCCTAAATTTGTAGGGGTAACCAAACTTTCTCCCAAGTAATTCCTTGCTGTTACTTCGCTCTGCAGTGTATGCAGGAGGCTTGTCACGCAGAGAAGCCTGTGAGTCAGACCTGTAGGGCATGTCACTGTCACGTCAGGTTCTTATGCTGAAGCTAAAAACAGTTTGTGTCAGTGCTTCCCATTAGCCGCCCTAATTTTTAGATGGAAACTTGTCTGTCACTTCTACTTAGCTGCATCATTTCCTAACATATAATGATGTGCAGGTTTTGTTTTGCTAGCCCATACTCTGTGTGAAGGCTTTATAACAAGACTTGAGATGTTGATTTGTTTATAAATGAAGGCTGGTGTTTCATGTTCATTCTTTCTTACGATTCTTCAAAACAAAGACAGTTACCTACGTTCAGTTTTGTTGCTCTTCCTAGTCAAGAAACCATTCGTTTTATGCTAATTCTGGGTAACCTTTTAGTCAGAACAGGATCACCTGAAGTACTTTTAAAGTATGTTTACGGAGCGTAGCTGCATACTACATCTTGTTAAAAACTTTGACCAATTCACATGTGCAAATATGTTTTTTTAGTAAAAGTTTACATGGTTGAACTCTGGTCCTTATTTTACGACTTTGCTTTACTTCTCGTCGTTTCTATGACTAATTTCCAGCTCCAATTTGCAGCTCAATTGTTTTCTATGTAAAAAATGTTTCTCTTGGTTCCCCTGGAAAATTCTGAATTTCTAATTATGAAAGGAAGCTGTTTATCGTTGTTTGAGGTGTCTGTTTGACAAGCAGTCATGCAGAAATAGTGCAGTGTGTAGGCTCCCAGTATAAATAGAAGCAATCATGATACAAACTGTGGATAAGTAATTAGAATAATAACTAGAAATAAAGAAGCTTTATTTGCATTCCCTTTTCTGAAGCAGCTAAGGGCAAGTGTAGAAACTGATCCTTATCTTTAGTTTTTCCCCCAAAATGAGGATAAAATTGGAGTTAAGAATAAGAGCTTATCATATAAATTTAGGTTTATGGAGGATGTACTATAGACTGTCAAAAATAGTATGCCTAAGGCAGATTTGCTTCTGAGGGGAAGAATGCAATAAAGCTTAGGGTCATACTGAAATTGAACTGCAGTGTATTATGAAATAGTTCAGTTCTGTAATTCCTGGATTGTTACATTCAGATTTTTCAGCCACTACGGTTCTCTGTTGATTGAAAAAAATCCTCTGGTAAATGCCAAGGACAAGAGAAATTAAGGATCTCTTTTTTCCTGAAGCTGTTCAAAGCAAGGTGGGGATAATAATTCATTCTTTAAAAGATACTGAATAGTGACCTGAAGCTGTTAAGTGTATACCAAAGAGATGATTGAGCACTGTGGCAGTGGAAGTATACCTGGTGAAAACTGTCCATTACATTTATGTAATAGATATATTTCATATATCTAAGAAAATAATGAAGGTTTGGTCTCCTTTCAGGCATTTCTCACCCTCTGAACTAGGAGGAGTTCAGAGAAGACTGCATGTCATGTATGATCTGTACAGTATCTAGCGTGAGTTAATCAGACTTAGTGCTGCTCTAAATTATACCAGAACAAACTAGTCTTCTGACTCTTCTTTACATAATCTCCTGAATGTGACAGTCTTTTTGGATTATTCTTTGCAACAGGTTTGTAAGTGTTCTGAAACTAACAAAGAAGCAGATGAAACCCATTTTTCTGGTACTGACAGTTCTTGTTTGTAGACTAGCTTTATAAATAACTCCAGGACATCTGACATCTTTTTCATATAAAATGTGTTGGCAAAAATTGGCGTGAATTGGTTCCATTTCATCAACTTTCTTTTTGGTTCTCACTTTTTTTTTTTTTCCTTTTCCTTTTCTGTGGGAGTATTATATTTTTTTAATCATTTTGGAATTTGGAAGTTTATTCATATCTCCTTAAGCGTATATTATTTGAAGGAACACATAATCCCTTTTAGGCAGCAACTTTTAGAACATGTGGCGGATGCTTCTGAATCAGCATCAAAAGTTGGCATCTCCAGTACCTCCTTCATCAGAAGCAGTGAAGTTTCATCAGAACTAGTAGGAGAAACTTTTTTCAAGAGAGCATAAAGAAGTAGTGCTTCCTTACTCAAGGAAAGAGATAAAGCTGAGATTTGTTATTAAAATGAAAAATGAACGCTTCAAAAACTGTCTTGGGTGCTATCTTCAAACTTAACAAAGAATCAAAAATTTCTAATAGAGGATAGACATTTTTGGTAAATGAGAATTGAATATGACTTGTCATAAGACAGCGCTATATGCCTGCGTATTTGTAATGGGATTTGATAATTTTGATGATGTGCGGAAACTTGGGACGCAGCATATCCTCTTTCTGGCAGATCTGGAGAAGAGTAAAACGCAGAGCAATATCATTTTCAATCTGTATGGTTAGACTAATAAGCTCTCCCCAGCCTACTTTGTCCAACTTTTTGGTCCATTTGTTTTAACTACTGGAAAATCATCTAAGCTTAGGAAAATACACTGGAGACATGTGTTAGAGCTCCTGAGACTGTTGCATGCTCTGGCAACCTAACTGCCATCTGTGGGGACAAGAAGCATGTGCCCAGCAGCCACTCTTCCCTCCATTCCGTTTCTCCGGATACGACCCACATGCATGGGCTGGTAGGAGAATTGCAGTGGAGCTCTCACTGTGGGTACCTGCTGCATTCATCCTAGGCACGCAGGAACTGCTGAGATATAGACTCTTGGACTAGTCACCCAGGTGAATGCAAAATGCAAGGCCTCGTTGTGAGGAGCAATGGAAGTGTGTGGATTGTGGCCATTCTCCTGTCCGATGTTCACTTCTCAGCTAATTCAAATCTATTCAGATCTTCTCCCTCCAAAGCCCTTTGTTCAACTCATTGAACTCTGGAAGAAATAATTCAAGGAAATGCTTCAGGCAATGGAATGTAAGCTTCAAGAAAGGTCCAAAGTTTTCTGCTCATAATGGGATCCCAGCATCTCTTAAACTTGTGGATTACCTGATCCCTTTTTTCCTTTTTTAAATTGGATATTTATAAGAAAGAAAATCCACAGTGTTTCAGCTTTCAGGAGTACAGCGGGAAGAGCCTATTATAGTTTAGGCAGGTATAATCCTGATCTCTCTCACCAGAATCCCCAGTTGGAAAAACAACTGGGAGAACAGGTCACTTTGTGTAAAATAATAACTCTGGGGGATTCGTGGCTTTGCTCTTCCCAGATTATGAGCCCAGACACAAATGTCTGACCGAAGCAATGGAGCCTTTACAAAACCTTTCCAAAGGAAGGGCTGGATGTTTAAGCTGTTTTCCTATCCCAACTCAGAGAATGACTTTTTTGTGATCATATATCAACAAATAAACTTTTAGCTAAGCTATGGGAACAAAACCAAGTGGTTTTGGCCAGTAATAACATCACAGTGGAGTGAGGATGATGCAGAAAACTGAATTTTCAGATCTTAATTTTTGTCTCGTATTTCTAATACTCTATTTGAAGTTAATAGATGACATTCTATCTTATTATATATATATATATGCACTTAATAGAAACCACAACGTTTCTCAATGTTGAAATCCATATTCTCTGATAACTTAATTCCATTTCTGGATGCAACAGACCTAGATTCATTTCTACGCTAAATGAAAACAGAGTGAAAGGTATTTAATATCCTGTCATTGAGACAGTGCAGGCTCCTACTATACAGTGAGTAATATATTAGTATGTGATTTTTTTACTATTAAAATGGTCTGGTGGGCTAATATAAGGGTAAGATTTGAGGATAGACATTGTTTTTACATCTAGGCTGCCCTAAATAATTTCACTCTATCCAAATTTTTGAACAGCCTTTTTTAAAGTAATCTGTGCTACTAATTCTTCATAACATTAATTTTTTGAAGTAATTGATTTTCAAGTACAGAAGTTAGCAAAGCACGATTTTCAAGACTGCAAGGCAATGCAGCATCATATGAAAACCTAGTTTTTAAAAAGTAACACAAATTTCAAAGAAACACAGTATTTTTTAAAGCAAGGGGAAATTCAGAGCTCTGTTGGTTATAACAATACACATTCTCAAGGCTGCTGAATTTGTGATCTACAGCTGTTCACAACTTTATACACTCTATAGCCAGATAAGATAAATATCCACTTGGGCTAGAGCAGCTTTGGTAATTTGATCTTTTGCTTTCATAATCTTAATTCTGTACCCAGTACTGCTGCATTGTTGCCCAGTAGAGTACTGAAACTGGCTAGGAAGTAATGTTCTTCCTGGCAGCCTGTATGGTGCCATTTAGATTTGTGACCTGAACTGTGTTGGTAACACACTGATGTTTCAACTGTTAATACAGAGTGCTTGCACAGTTTCAAGGTCTTTGTTTCTCACTCTGCCCTTCAAGGGAGTGGGCTAGGGCTGGGAGAAGACCCAGGCAGATCAACGGAACCAAACTGATCAAGGAAATGTTCCATGCTTTATAATGTTATGCTCAGCTATTAAGCTGGAGGGGAGCTTTTCCAAAGTAACCATCATTCAGACACTGGCTGGTCTGTAGTGGGAGGTGATAAGGGATTGCCTTTGCATCACTTTTATTTTCCTCTTTTTTAGTTTATTTATTAAACTATCTGCATCAGCACACAATAGTTTTTTTCACTTTCACCCATCTCATTTTCCCCATCCTTCTGTGAAGAGGAATGAATGTTATAAGACTGTGGACTAGGTATCATATGTTTCTTTTTTCCTTTCTCCTTTGCTAGCTCTGTTGAAAATGCAGTAGATTAATACACACCATTCCAGGCAAGATCTTGTATCTATTCCTTAAACCTAGTCTTGCAAAGAAGTGACGAGGCCACAGATTTTGAGTGTGCCATGCATGCCATGTACTAGGCTGAATAAAGATGGTTTACTGACCCGATCTGCACAGAAATCAGATAGTTCGACCTGCAGCGTCTTCCTTGCTCACAGAAATATCTTCATTTCAATCCTATCATTCATTTGCACAAAATTGGAGACTAGGGCAGAAAAAGTGACTTAGCCTTTTATTTGCTTCATATGTGCAGCCTTTTGTGGGTCATCCTGTTTGAAGTAGATAAGAGATTGCTCTTTCTCTGCAACACAAAAGCAAACACTTCAAAATTCAGTTTTAATTTTCACTTACATGTATTGTGTAATTCTGCAGTCTGGAAATAGGCATGAAATCATCTCTCAGTAGTGTTTGTTGATAGCACAAGAAGAGCAGAGTATGCTCTTAAATATGGTAAGTCATAGAATAAATTGCAGCCAACCTGCTGGATTCAAAGAAGGTCTGTAGTGACATAGTAAACCACACAATTATTCATCAAGGAACAAGAGATGAAAGCCATACTGACAGAATGGAGAATTTTAGCCCAAAAGTAAGTAAGTGATCAGGAGTGGGCATCTGAATAAGAGTTCCCATTACAGTATTCAGCCACAAATGTGTTGGATAACAGTAAGTATGCTACAAGGTACATCCACATAAACGGCATTGGTCGAGTTGGTACTGGAAGAATTCATCTAGTCCCAAAGTCAGCATTTTTAAAAGGATATGGAAACACTGAGGTAAGTTCAGAAAACAGTTGCAAAAAAAGTATTTGCTGGAGGAAGTGGGGGGAAAATGTCTTCTGGAGAGAGACTTGCAAGCTCATTTGGTTTAATTTGTAACGGGAAAAACTGGGAGCTGACTTGACTCTGTCAAAGTACGTACAAAGAAAAATTGTTGATTCCTAGGGGACTCTTTGATCTGGCTGAGAAGGACATAATAAGAACCAATAGCAAAATTCAGTAGGTTCTCAAATTCAAATGACAGTGAGTTCTGAGCCGTAAAATGCTCACCAGTGGAATCAAGCTGGTAAATGTCTCTGCCGTTCTATGGGTCAAGGTAGGATTTCTGTAGTCAACACATACACACAGCATTAATACAATGTGACATACACAGGAGGTCGGAGTAGACCAGCTCAGGTTTCTTTCTGGCTTTATGAAACATTGACTGCATGTGGTTTGTAAATATAGCACAGAAATCTCGCTAACCTGTAACTTTCTTCATTGGTCCAGGTAGCCCAGAACAGTAAAATCAGCACACAATTTCATGGAGGAAGAAAGAGCTAAATGGAAGAAAGTGTGTTGGGGTGGGGTGACAGCTTGTTTTCGTATTGAGATCTCTGATGAAATCTTAGGAATCCTGCTACCTGAGGGTGCTTCTTTTTGAAACTGATGATTTGGACAGGTCTTTTTTTCACTTCTCCTTGGGTATTGAGTAGTGAATTCATTTTTTTGTTGTTGTTTTATTGTGTTTTAGACCTGTATCTCTCCATCTCTGTACAAGTAGCTTCTGGCTATGACATAGGTAGAACATAATCTTCCTCTCAACATAAGAGAGGAAGACTGATATCCAGTCTCTGGTTAATACAAGCATAACTCAAAAGTGCAGTTTTGCGAATGGTTTATATCTGTACCACCAGCCTCAATCTTTGGTTTGTGTGCTGTTTTTTTCAGAACAGTAAGCAAGAAGAGTTGCTTTTTTAAATTCTTATGTGCAACCTGTGTCACTCAATCCTTGACTCACTCAGTGCTGTGCCTTGACAATGCATGGTGAACCCATGAGTGCTGAATGCTGTGGGTCGCTCTGTGGTTCTTTATCCAAGTAACAAGTTATTTTCACACAGCTACTACTTTTTCAGCACTGGGTTTTTTTGTGTGTGTTTTTTTTTGTTTTGTTTTGTTTTGTTTTGTTTTGTTTTTCAGTTAACAATGATTAATACTTTCCTGTGGATACTCTGCTTTACCACGATGTATGTTTCCTTCCACATTATTTTTCTGTTTGTAGAGTGAACCTAAGTTTGCCCATGCTTTATGACTGTATGAAAGCTTGAAAACTACAGAGGAAAAGTTAAATAAAACTCTCAAAAATGTATGATGATGTAATTTGGGCTTTAAAGCTGTGAATTTAAACCCTATCTTGGGTCTTGAGACCACTCAGTTTGAACATTCCCTTTCTGAAGCATTGTTCAAATAAAAACACACTTTTATTTTCATTAAATCTCCCAGAAAACTTCTTTTTTTTTTTTTTTTTTTTTTTTTTTGACATCTTTTTCCACTGCAATCTTAATAGCTCGATTTTGGGTAGGAGCTTACCTTGTGTCATTGGAGGATTTCTCCTTAAGCCACGGTGTTGTACAGTACTTTTCACTGACCCCAGTGCTGGCTTTTCATTTCTTCCAAATAATATTCATAACCCATTAGCAAACTTAAGCATATCCAGATTGATCTTGCAGAAGTCATTATCTCTATATAGTTACACTTGCACAAAACAGGGTTCTGCAAGTGCACAGAGTACACCTAACTCTTCTCCAGCACAATTCCGTCTAGATTCTGTTGTTTTTCTTCCATCTTCCCAAAGGAACCCCACTATTTGGTTTTAAGACTCCTCAGACTCTGCTGCAGAAACGTGCAGAAATTTTCACAGCATGAACAAATAACAGCATTCCATGTTTTAAACTTACTAAGCAGAAGTTCTAATACCCATAGCTTCTTTGTTACATCACTGTAACATCTTGGATGACCTTCAGACAACTACAAGTCTTCTAGGTTGGGACAGTTGCATAGTTTTACCTGTACTGAAAAAACAGAGAGAGACATTTACAGAAGTTGATTCCTCCCAGCTATTTATTTGGGAGATAGCCCAAGTATCATGCTCCAGAGATACCTATCTTCTTTGACTCACAGAAAGCAGTGAACTTTGGCCATTGCCTTGGTGAGGGTAAATGAGGAATGGATCCATTCATGAATTACTAGCCTGCCATCTCTTCTCCTACTGACAGTTTATTGGGGATTTTATTGAAGTAAAATATTGTACTTGTTTTGGAGCAAATAACCTTATATATAGGGATACTTTGAAGTTTTGCAGTGGCAAGGCATGCAGAATCACAGGTAGTGATGTGTTCTGATATTTACATACGTTTTGAAAAACAGTATAGGACATCAGATACATCTAGACCTAGGTAAGTGGTACATAGTATTATATTCTTGCCTTGTCAATTTTAGGAGCGGAGTTCCTACTCTGAGCAGTCTAATTCCCAGTAATTATTCCTCTCCAAAGAAACTAAGAGTTTTGTTAGCTTAAAGATGGGCACCATAATCTAACCACATTTAGCTCTAAGAGAATATGCATTTCATTGATAGAGGAGAGAAATATGAAGGGATGACTTTGAACTGGAGAAAAAAATGTTTCAAAGTGGAGGGACACATTTAAATGTTTAACCTCTGCTTGTATTAGCCACTTCTTGGCTTCTATGAAAGCTTCTTGGCATGTGCCCTGCCTGGGGTCGAGTAGGACGTGGGAGAGACTGTGCTTGGATGTCTGAAGTACTACCAGTTGGGGGGGGGTGGGAAATGTGTAGCATTCCAACAGATATAATTAATGACAAGTGTTGTTGTCTTTCTCCTGTGCCATCCACCCACTGGCTGCCTGGTGCTGACCCCTTGCTGTCCTGCTGACCTTTCCAAAGTTTATTTTAAAAAGGCATCCTTGCTTTTCCAAACTTTTCAGCTGGGCTTCCCTTGGGCTTCTTGTTCAGTGCATGCCCAATACTATGCCTGTGTCCACCGCTAAGTGATCAGACACAAGTGTTTCCATTAGAAGGATGATTAATGGAACCTTCCTTGGGAATGGAAAAAGGCAAGTGGGTAATAGAAGTCAAGAAACGTGTTAAAACTGAACAAAAGAACTTTGTTTCTTTGTTTCAGAAGGGACTTATTGCAGCAAATTGGCCGAACTCTGTCACTCGCTTGGGTCCTGCCCACATCACTAAAATATTATAGTTGTTTCCTCTGTGGTAGGCTCGAGAGAAGCTTGTGCTTTCAATCCATTTCCCAGTGAGCAACCACATCAAATAAATCCACCAGTTGAATCGGCTTCTGTGTTGGCAGATTTAGTAGATGTAGAGTTTAATGCTGTGTAATGCAGGTGCATGAAGTTTTGTACATCTAAGTACGAAGTAATAAAACAACGCCCAGGATTGAAGAGCATATTGGAATCTGATCTAGCTATTGTGAGAGAGCAGCTGTCAAGTTACTCCTGCCTCGTAGCATTCTCCAAGGAGAAAAGGGTATGACTAAGTCCCTCATTTGCATGATGAGGATCACAGAACAGTTTCTGTATGATCTCAAGTCTCACTTCACCCTCTGCTTACCCTTTTCTCATTATGGGATGTTAGAGGCAAAGAACTGCTTATTCTGTTTTCTTTTATTAGACCCTTTCAGTGCCCAGCATCCATTCCCTCAGCCAAAGTGACTTGTGCATGGATGGCACAGCATGGGCATGGTGACTGACTTTTCACTGCTAAAAGGAGTTGGTAAAAACAGTGGATGAGGCATAGTGAGAGTGGGAGGAGGCTAAGAGCCCTGTGCTGCCTCTTCACTTACAAAGCTGAGGACTGGAGTTTCTAGAGCTACTGGTAAGGCCTTCCACAACCCTTTGTAAAGAAGAAGCTTCCCTATTTTCCATGATAAATCAGGGCTTTTGTTGCTTGTTCTTTCTAGTCTAATAGTATATTAAGAGTTTTAAGAGAAAATGATAATGTTATCTTCCCACAAGCCAAACAGAAAGGACAGTTCCTCTGCCTGCCAAACTTTGCTGTTCTTCAGAAACAATCAACTCTAAAGACTTGGTAAGTTTTTATTCAGCATGTGCACATGTATTCTTTATGGAATCCATTTTTTTAGGGCTAGAGCTTGATCCTGTTGCCAAAGCAAGAAAAACCATGCAATTCCACTGTATTGCAATGGGGAGACTGAGGCTTGGGGCTGGAGCTGCCATTTTCCACTTAGCAAACCAGATGTGAATGAGACTCCTTTGCCACCTGTGCATCACCAAAAAAGTTTATTCCATGTTTTGTTTGTTAAATCAGTTCTGCACGCTTTCCTGCCCTGCCCCATGTCTAAATCCCACAGTGCACAATGTGCTGGTGAATGGCTGGTGCTGGCTGGCATCTCCACGTGCCTGCACAGAGGAAAGGGCAGCCCCTCCCCTGCATAGCAAAGGCATTCTGTTTTTATGGCATCTGGGCTGCTGCAGCTGTTATTAGGAGGGGTTTGCTCTTTTTAGAATTTATTAGCAAATTAAGCATGACATTTAGTAAAATATGCAGTCTACATTGTGAACATGTAGCTATTGTGCAAAAAATATCAGTATATGATTGTCACAGTTTATTGAAAACTCCTTGCCCCTATCCCAGTGAAAGGTGAAGATTATATTCTGACTGAACGTTCAACTTAAAAGTACATTTTTTTCACTTTTTTGTTTTGCCTTTAGAATTCAAAGTAGTATTCAAATTTAAGTCAGAATTTCACATTAAAAACAATATCAAAATATTGGGGAAAATTGATTGTCAATAGCTCTTCATATATCCCCGGTTTTGATTAGATCACTGCATCACATTTAACACAAGAGAACTAGTGATCACTAAGAGCAAAGATTGTCTTATGCTTCCTGAAAAGTGCTCTTCATGAACAAATAACTCAACATGCTACTGCATATGTAAATAAGACCTAGAAAAAATGAGATGTTAGCAATACAAGATTAGAATCACATATGGCTATATGAGGGAACAGCCTCTATATAAATGCTGAATAAACTTTCTTAAGAATGGCAATTTATTCACTTAACAGTGAATACAATTTTTTTCTGTTTTCTTAGTAAATAAAATGTTCTCAGCCTGTTAAGTCTAAAAATGACTTTTTCCTGCAAGATTTTTGAGTTTTTATCAGCTACCACTCTTCATTTCTTTTACATATACATATGTATGTAATATATATATGTAATATATATATATATTTATATAGGTTTTTTTTAAACTGCATTTGAATGATTGCTATTCCCTCACTGTATTGTTAATTGTTGCACTCTTTCTGGAGAGGACTAACAAGCTTTGCCGGTTCATTATTGCTCCTTTTGTTTTCTTTTGTATGATAATATCCATTGTACATACAAAGTTACAGTTCAGTCAGTTGTAGCCTAAAGAAAAAAAATGAGATTAATGTTAGGTAAATATAAATTATTAACCAATTCGCAGAGATGGTTGATTTCCATGAAGTAAGTTTCTTTACTAAGTCCATATATGAATGATAAAATTTCTCTGTGGCATAACTAGAAACCAAGAAATGACATTGCTTTTCCCAATGTTTGGGAAAGGGAAGGTGCATGTTTCATATCATTACATTCTGATTTGAGTAAAATAATTTCCAGCCTTAAAGGGTATGGAGTGGAAACAGGCCCAAAATGAATAGATCGCAGACTTTATTTTCACAGCAACTGGCTTAATCCAGTGCGTTGGAGTCCTTCATATTTTGTGACCTGCTCCTTGTGTCTAACCTAAGAAGTATGCAGTGTTTTACGCTTTCAGGACAACATCCATAGAGAGAGAACTGGCTGTGTCCTTTCACATCTCTTTTAGACCTAAGGCCATGTTAATTCAGATAATTTACTTTTGGTTGCCAGGGAAGAGAAAAACTAAAATCCAAAGGTGGAAGCCTGGTTTCCAGAAACATTGTATTTTCCTGAGAGAACTGAAAGTATTTCACCATTTAAATATTTTGTTTTGTGTATAGTCCATAGGACATAGAGATATACTGTTTGACAGATATGTATTTCTAAAAATTAGGCTGAATATTCCCATATAGCAAGAAAATATGAGGACAAGATTGTTTCATAGAGAAACAGGTTGAAATGCTCTATTGGTAATAGACTCATTTTTACATAGCTGGATGCGTGTTGTGGTTTAGTAAAGGCACACAAGAGAGCTATTACCCTCGCTATGGGAACTAAGTTGTTTCTTTAAATTTAAGCAAAGTATTCCTTATTTATGGGGAAAATAGTTAGGTAAACGTAGAAGTGTTCCTTACTGATGACTGTTCCAGGAATTTGCTTTATTTTTTATTAGAACCATTGTGGTACTATCTTTTGCAGACTGACATTGGTTTACATGGCAGCTGGAATGATCTTCTCCAGTTGTATAATCACAGGCTAGCATGCGAAATCTGTGGGTGGTTGTAAGAGATTTTCTAGGCTTCTTTGTTTCAGCAGTTCGGTGTCCAAACATTATACGGATTGTTTATACTGATTTCATTGTGAAGGAAATAATAAGTCTGATCTCCTTCTCTCTTTATTGTAACTGGATAGCATAACATTCATCTCAAACATGGTTTCGGTGAGGTCTTATTTGTGCTTGAAAAATATCATTGTACTGTGTGCATGGTTATGAGTGCATTTTCTCCTCTTCTGGTGGTAGCCTTATAAAGCTAATATTTCCTTTATGCCATCACTGTACTCTACAAATATCAAATTCTTAGCATAAAATAAGGTTGGGCATATTGTTTTACCTTTTAATCTGAATTAATAGTTTTCCTTTTATTTTTACATTAGTATTTTTGCTTCTATTGTGAGTGTGTTGATTTTAAACAATTTAATTTCTCTCCATCGTGGCAGGGTAAAACTGCTTGTAGCCTGATCCTGGAAATCCTCTCATGGAGTTTAAATGCATGAGGAGGCTTATTGGAATTCATTTGCATAAAGACAGCTTGACTAATTAAGGATCACTATTACTTATCTTAATAAAATCTTTTAGTAAGACACAGCTGTATACTAATTAAAATGAATCATAAGGAATAAATATTAGGCAAAATAGCATCCTGAAGACTTTTCTTCTCAGCTGTGGCTGAAGCAGTTACTTTTCGTTTCCATGCTTTACACGATAATGCTGGCTTACCCAGACTCTGTTCCTTTCACAGCCTGAAGGTATTCATGACAAGCCACTGGAGGCACACTAATGCAAGTATAGCTATTTATCTACCTTCCCAGATAATCAGAAGCACTGTATAACAGATAACAGAAAGTTAACGCTCTCAGGTTCACAAAGAGAAAGCACAGTATAAGGAATATGATTGTATCCTACAGGTTAAAAAGTCACTGAAAGGCAGAAGTAGTAGATTATGGTTTCTGCTTTTACCACTTTTGAGCTTTGTGTTAAAGCAAGAGTTGGGTGAAGAACAGAAATTATCTTGGGGACATAGGGTGCTCCTCAGAACAACTCAGTAATTGTTACGATCATTTTAGCTCACAGTGTCAGGCTCTCTCATGCAATATCTTTCTCTTGTGAATCTCGAGTTATTCTTTCTGCATAGTGGCCCAGCTGAATCTTCTCTATCACTGAGCCTGAAGACTGGACTCTCACGTTGGAGCTGGGACATGTGTCTTGTTTGCTTAAAGCTAAGAAACTAAAATCTGTCTGTTTTGTATGGTGGACAAATGCTTTCACTCATGCCATTGACAAAAGGGGGACCGACCCCACCTCTTCCTGCTTCTCCAGTAGTCACCTTCTCAGTGAAAACTGAGCTGCGCTCAGGCAGTAGAGCTGGAAGTGCTTTCCTAGAGAAGGATCGTGTGTCTGTGGGTCCTGTCTGACCAATCTCCTGGATCCTCTGTATGTGAACCTGGTTTTGCACATGAACTCTGGAGAATAGGAGTTCAGCCACAGGTAGCTCCGCATCCAGCTCGTGGCTTTCTCAGGTTCTTCAGAGAAACCCGCCTCTTCTCTTACACCAAATAAAGAAGCCAAGTACTTAACTTTAGACCTTTGATTTTATTCCAAGGATGTGCTATTTAAAACCTCGCTCTTACAGTGCCTAATTTGTAAGCACCTAAATTCTTTATTGAATCTACCCCTGACAGGTTATTTTGTAACTAGCAAGATTTTGCATAAGCTCTTTTTGACATCTGTGGTTAATAGATTTTAATAATAGCTGCTAGAATGAAAAGATAAAATAGCCGTTAGCAGATCTTCCAGACTAAAAGCCAGCTGTTCAGCAAAGTTATTGGACGTGTATCTGGGTCGGTTGCTTTGACTGTAACTGTAAGTGGAGGAAAAGCAGGTCCATAGTTGCAGAGCTCCGTTAATCAGAGTCAAGGAGTGCCTAATCTGCATTGCTGAGCTGCCAGCTGGAGATGTTCCTGAATTTAAGAAGTCAGAGTTCTTGAGAAAACCTCCTTTCTGCTTGGTAATGTCTCAGTTTAAGCACTTGCTGGGTGACAGAGAACCCTGTGTGCTCCCTTTTTAGCAAAAAAGCACGTAGGACAGCATTCATAGAGACAACCTGGTCCAGTATTGAATGTGGAGGTTGGTGGCCCTGCCTGAGGCGGGGGGTTTGGAGATTCATGACCTTGAGGTCTCTTCCAGCGCTGGCCAGTCTGTGATTCTGTGATTCTGTGATATCTGGAAGCACCTGGTTCCACAATGTTAGTAGTCCTTTTGTCTTCTTACCTGTTTCGGTAGCAGCCAACAGTGGGAATCACTGACTGTGGAGCAAATTCAGGTACAGATAAATAAAAATGGAAATGGATGCCGAATCTAAGGATAGATTTAGCCTATCTATTAAAAAGGAGAGGTGTAGGAAATAGAAAATTTGGAATAATACTGTGAAAATTCCATCTTCCACTTCCCAATGTGGATAGGAAAGTAGCAGATACTGATTTTAAGTAAGGACTAATCCTTCAACCTGCATTTGCTAAAGAAATGGTTGAATTTCTTGGTACAATAACAGGGTTGGGCTAGCCAAAAACAAGCAAATAATCAAAGTTTTACTAGAGTTTTTTACAATGCTGTCATTTAACTTGATCACTGAAGTGATGAATTGTTGAAGGCAGACTAGGCTTTCTCCATTTTCTATTTCTCCTTTAAGCAATAATCAAATGTCCCTGAAAGACAGAACTGTGAAACACAAGGAGAAACAATGAAGTTGGTTATGATACTGCTTCTGTACTGTAAAATGATAGGCTAAAGTATTTTATTTGAAGAAACAAACCGTATTCAAGCATGGAAAAGGAATGGGGGTACAAAAATAGTATAGTTTTCTTTTGTTGCTAGAAAACCAGGGCATTTTCCATCCTTGCTGTACAGTAAAGACAAACTTTGGGCCACTTGAAGGATGTTCACACATCTTCAGAAAGCTGAGTCCAAGCATAAGGCTCAGCCTCTCCTCCACTGCACTGAAGGACTAGGTGAAATACAGCTGGCATTCTATTCAGCAGATTAAGCAGTGCCCTCCATGTCTTCCAGATACTGTCAGAATCCTCAGATCCAATTGGTAAATTGGAATTTATGCTCATAATCTCAAATTGTAAAATGTCTGTGAAAGAAGTCCTTTTTTAAAAAATTAAGCTTTGCAGCTTCGTTCTTAAGTTAGTGTGTATGGCACTTGCCATACATTAGCTCTTCCCTAAAAAGCTGTTTTATTTTGCAGTTCACCTCTAATTCCTGACTCTGAGAGCTGGGATTGCTGGACGCTGTGTGCTAGTGAGGAATGTATAGGAGCTTAACAGCAGGAGCAACAGACCCAGGTTAAAAACTCAGTGACCAGGAACAAACGTGCCCTTTATTTCATCTCCCAGCTAAAACCCTAGATACAGTTTATTGGCTTTAAACTTTTCTCATTTAGTAGAAAAATCTAAGCTCAGTGTTTCTTCTTAATCACAGCCACTTTAAATAGGACATATATGGCACTATAAATTAAAGTTGCACAGAAGTATTCTTTGTTCAAAAGACTTGGAAAATGTTTGACAGTTAACTGTTAAATGGTATCTAAAATACCTGGAATTTCCTTTAAAGAAGTGCATGCCTCTACTGAAACTGACAAAATCAAATTTGCACAAAAAGATTATCAAAATGTGCTACTTGATTATCAAAATGTGCTACTTGATCTCAAAGTTGGGAGCTGATTATATGCCTGAAAAATATTCAGCTAAATTTGTTCCCCAGTGTCACATAGCACATTAATGACAGAGTCACTCTTATGAATGAAACAGATTTTTTATCCCACGTAACACATCAAGATTTCAAGTATTTTCACTCACTTTGAAATGAATTAGAAATCTCTTGAAATTTTTCACACGGAAGAGCAAACAAGTATGAATGTGTCATCCCACACATACTCAACAGCCCAGTGGTCATGTGTGACACTTCCCTTTTTGACTTTTTGACTGCTGTTTGTTCAGGACTTGGAAAGACTTTCCTCAAAACTGAGATGTTCTCTTAAAATTTTTGTTTCTTCATCCAGTGTCCTTTTGAAAAAGAATTTTGACTGTCTCTCCTCCTGACTTCTAGTTAGGGTCCCATCCAGCTGGCCACGCATCCCCACCAACAAATACATGAGTCACTTCTTTGAGGGACAGCAAGATCTGCAGCATCTTCATAATACTTCTGGTGTAATTTTCTTCTCAGATTTTGGGTCCTGACATAAAAAGGCTGGAATGAAGGATATGGTGTTGTGCATACCCAAGTGAAGGCAGGGAGCCAACAAAATGCTATTGTAATTACAAGTGAACATTCTTGTATCATAAAACTGCAAAGAAAAAACTATAAATCAGAGCTGTCCTGGTGGTCCCTGGCAGCAAAGCACAGGAGATTTGAGCTCATTCCCTAAGCTAGCCAAGACTGGGATCCTCATGGAGACAGCAGTTCATTCCAAGGGAAGGGCATTCCTCGTGTCTCCTGAGTGATGGTCACGAAATGCTGATTTTGGTGGGAGTCAGATCCAGCTTTCAGCCCTGCAGGAGTGATGGTCTAAAAGTGCTGGCCATTGTGGAAAATAAAGCAGGTAGAGATCTGGAGGGATTTTATCTTCAAGTGCTCTGTCAGGGTGTCTAGGAGCCTTCCACTTTCAGTTAGGTCTGCACTATTGTCTACATCCCATGTTCAATCATTCATTGTTATATCCGAGTAAGTAAGATTGTCCATGGATTGTTACCTAGTTTCATGGTTCCATACACCGACTCATGACAACAGTGCTAAAATATTGTAATGGGAATAGAAAAATGAAACTAATAGTATCTGAAGTATCTCTACCGAAGTTCCTGTCACTGATAAACATGGGCTCAAACTTCGTCTTCATTTAGAAATAGGTCCTTCTGCTCTCCTGGAAGATTTTTCCTTTTTTTCTTTCTTGTTTCACATGGACATACAGCTCTTTAAAAGTCATTGATCTGTCTGGATGTGTTACCACTTTCAAAAATAAGTCAGTAGCATGAGAATAGGAAAAGCATCAAAGCTGTTAGCATTGGACAGGTTTCTAGAAACTTTCTGTAACACAGTCTGGGGGGAGGAGGATATTTCCTGTGTATCCAAAAGACATGACTTGAGCTGAGCCCACATTTACAAACAGTTGGGGAGGGGCAAAACAAGATGATCTACTGTTGTGAAAATAAAAAATAAAAAAAAACAAAAACAAAAACCTGAGAGTGTGCAAGTGCTTACAGCAAAATAAACCCCAAATTGACAGCTGCACAAACAGCACTTGCCCAGCAGTGGTAGTCAGTCACTAGGAATGCCCAGTTTCCCATCAGATTAGTAAGAATTTATAATTAATAGCACATTTAGCATCTCCTCTGTACTGAAATCACAGCTTAGCCTGCTAACCTGGTTGTGGAGGAGGTAAAGGAAACAGAAATTCAGAGTCCTGCTTTGCTGAGCACACTATCTCCCTGTTGATACAGCGTGAGATGAAGACAGACAGCTTTTCCAGAATCAGCCCCTCCACTGGTTTAAGAGCTGCAATCCTAAAAGGTGAGGTGCTCCTTCCTTAACAGATGTGACCCCCTTCAACTCTGATAAACTTCCTGAAAAGATGAGGGAAATCTGTGCCACACAGGATGTGCTCAGCACATTGAGGGATTGAGTTAGTAATGTCCCTGATAATTGTGGATACCTCATTGTAGGAGTCAGTTTTTATTTAAATTTTTTTAATAGGAGTATACACATCTGTCTTTATACCCAGCAGCTTTTCTGGCCCACAAGAAGTCCTCTGTGAGTTTCCCCAACTGAGCTCAGTGGGATCTCTGTCAGCTGCAAGATTTATGTCATCTTTTTCAGTCCTGAGAACTGTTCCTTAAGCTTTTCACATCTGGATTTAATTGGAAAGACATTAAAAGACATTAAGTGTGCTGGAAAAGCATATTTTAGAGAAGATCTTTATAGGCACTTCCATTAAAGGAGCTGATGGTTGTAGGTTAAAATGGGATGAGGATAAGCCATCAACAGTTAGCAAGGACAAAATTACATTACAAACTGCTTCAGATGAGAATTTCGGTGTGTAGCTCTTGGGCCTGACTCTGATCTCACTTAAATCAACTTCAATTAGGAAAAAAATACTGGTTAATGCAGTATAAAAATACACTGAGATCACAATGAAAAACTTTTGCCTTTTGGTAACACTCAGATTTCTAATTACATGCCATATGTGCTAAATATAACACTTTTAGCTGTCAATCTAGATTTGGTACTTTGTTGGACATACACGCACACTTGTAAAATGAGACTTGGAGAATGAAGAGAGGGATTGGTCCTTACTGCTTTCAGGGTGAAAGCATCCTTCTCTGAATGCCTGTATGTAGATTGCAAGAGTAGAGTTACACAAAAACAGAGATACTACGCAATTTAGTATGTGGGCTTTGCTGGAGATGTTGTAATGCAAGAATCCAGATCCCTAAACACTCCATTGTTCAAGCTCTAATGCACTGCTTGACTGCGCCAGTGGACAGCCCTCTGTATTAAGTGTAATCTGTTGCTTTTGTCTTCAAAGTCAAGCTTCTTGTCATATTTAGACTGGCACACACTTACAATCTACGTTAATGGACTTGAACAAACATTCTTTCATTTTAAAACAGCTAAAACCAAGGAATTTGATATTAAGGAAATCAATCCCGTATCTAAATTAAAATGTACAGACTTTATAAATAGTAATGTGTCAAATGTTGATGAACAAAAATAAAGAATTCTTTTCTAAAACACTGGAATAAAAAGATATTCTTTAAAACATTTCAACAAAAACCCATTTCAATGAAAAAAACAAGTTTGTTAGAGGCTCTCACTTACCTGTTTCTCTCTGAAGTAAATCTTTTAATCTGCTATGTTGTGAAAAGTATTTAATATTAATGAAAATATTACCTTGCTGTGTGGTAAAGGAAGGAATGAGATACTTGAATTACAGTCATGTGGTTTTATTTTCCATTATTGCATACTTTTTCTCAGAATCTCCCCATCTCTCTTGGGCTATGATAAAATGCACGTAAACTAACAAAAGTACATAATCTTGGCCAGCCATGTTTGTGCTTGTGTACTCTCCCTTTATTTCATATCTAGAAAAACAAGAGTAATAAAACTACTTCTTGTCCTTGGGTGCCATTTTGTCTTATGAAGAACATACTTGCAAGTAGAGATGAAAAGCATTTAAACATTAATGATTGTGTTTTACAGGTAAAGTTTACTTTGCACGGAAGTATAACCATGCTGAAGTAAGCAGAGTAACATGTAATCTTTACAACTTCGTTGTATACTGATTTTTGTATATCAATTTCTGTATTATTTTGTTGTATATTAATTTTGATATGAATTGGATTTGAGAGTTCACAAAAATCTTTTAGTATTCAGTGAGTTTAAATCAGCACTTGCCAAAGAAAACTGCCTAAATAGTGGAATAAATGCAACACAGTTTAGAACTCATTCGTTTTATTGGAACAAGTCCTGGCAACATGTACATTATTAACAATATGCATCAGGGCCCGGTGGAGAATGACAGGGTCTTTACCTCATTTAAGTACTGGGGAAGTGATATGAAGGAGTACAGAACTGTGACCATCAGGCTGATGAAGGGGATGGTCTGTTGTGCTGTGTTTTAGAAGTCACCATGAAATCTTACACAGCTAAGAAGCTTGGTCCACTTATTTTATATCACTTTCTCCTGCAGTACACATAGGGTTAATGACACTGGACTTGCAAATCTACACAGGGATGTGTAGAAATGTCTAGAAATAAATAATTAAATAAACCATTTTTTTTCTGAGAACGCAGCTGACAAGGATATTTTCCAGCCTTCAGTGGTGAAAGAGACAGTGATTCATAGCCTTTCTTCCCTGCTGGTGCAGCATTTTGCCTGAGGATATACATTCTGCTGCTTTCAGTTTTAGGTTTGAAGTCATACTTCTTAAAATCTCTTATAATTTTTGTCTGCAGCTTCTCAACCACTTTTGAGTGTTGCTTAGATTGTATGATAAACCTCTACCTGTCCATCCAATCACTAGCATCTAAATGCCCTCATCTGTAATTACCGAATGGACCTCTGTTACTTTGGTGTGTACCTCCTTCTGCAAGTTACTACTTAAGTAGCTTCTGGCTGAAGATACAGAATTATAAGCAAGATTAATTGGAATTTTAATTGCTGTTTGGTGGAATTCTCTTGCATATGGAGTAAATGCTTGGAAATTTAATTTTAAATCATTTTCACTATGCCAATTAGTAAGTTGTGATGATGCATTATTCTTTCCATCTTTATTCTTTCTTTTATAATTGAAGGAAAAATGAGAAATTTAAAGATAAATACGCTTCTAAAGAATTTACAAGCTTTTAGTTGAGATCCAGTAAAGACTGAAAAGGCAGTGAAATGACCTGACAAAGGGAGCTTGATTAGGATTTAACTGTTGATACTTGGGCTAAACCTTCACACCTCACTTCTTCACTGTTAGAGGATGTAGACACACCTCAGTAGATACTAGCACTGAACCTGAAAGTTATTCTGAGATATTCAGAATGAATTACTAATTTACTGATTTCCAGCATCAATTGTAATGCAAAGTTAACATTTTGTTATCACTGAAAATATTGTTCCTCACAATAGAGTATATGTGAAGAGAAAGAAGTCTGAGAAGATGCAGATTTAAGAACACTTCCTCTCTGAGTTTCTTACCTGAAGCTGTCCCTTCATCTCTTACTCTCACCTGAAAGTAAAAATGAATTCAAAGTTGGCAAACAGACCAGCATTTCTGCCCCTGATTAATCTCTTATTCTAATATTAAGTTTCTTATTCCATATTGTTTGATCAGGTACTCTTCATTAAAAACAAAACAAACAAACAAACAAACAAACAAACAAAAAAACCTTACCTTTTCATTATTTTAATAATGTGGTTTTCTCTCTTTGTGGCCAGAAACTCTTGAATCACCATTAAAGCAATAGAACTCTCTTGCCTCAGATAATCATGCTGCTGTTTCATAGGTTTAAAGGTAATGCTTTGCCAGTCATTACTTCTGAAATTATTTCATAGTCCCAACGATGGTGATGGGTTATTTAGTGTGATAGTTCACATGCTAGAATATACCACTTCCTAATTGACTCTTGACTGTTAACTCAGCTAGTCCCTTTACTGAAGTAGATTTTTGAAGATCTGCAGAAATAAAATGCCGTGTTCAATAGTATTTTTCACACCATCCACTTCTTGTAGTATTGAGTGGCATGGAAGGTTTCAAACCATGAGTATGCATGTCCAATAAAACTAGGTGGATGAAGGTGACATGATTGCTGTTGTTGATAGAAGCTCTGTGTAATCTGTAGGAAAGTTTGTTCAAGAACAGTTAATCCTTACTTTATGATTACCCCCAGAAAGCTGGCAAGGTCAGACTTTACGTTGATTATATGTCATTTTAACTGGTGAATGCATGAGTTGCCTTGGGATAGCATTAACTACTGCATGGGACTTGTTCTAAGCTATGTCTGTGCAGCTTCCTTCTTAGTTCAAAGATACTTCCATCCTCCAGCCTTCTTCTCTTGACAGGCGCAATCAGTATCCTTAATTGTAGTGCCTATCAGGTGACTGTTCATTTGTGCAGACATTAATCAGTTTGCAAAATGCTGCTTCCATGTAAATTACGTGAGCTAATCAGATTATAACTCTGCGTTTTTCATGCATATCAAAAACGGTGCGAGGAAAGGGCTTAAAGTCATTTAATTAAGGTTTATATTGTGCAGTGTGAAAAGCCTTTCTGAATTTAATTTTTAAACAGATGTTAACATTGGTTCACATGAAATCTAATCAACTGAGGAGAACAGAACATTGTGAGGAAAGCAGTGAGAACTCCTAGCAGAAATTATCACTTCCAGTGTAGTGAAATCATTTAGAACAGAAGCTGTTGGGAAAAGGGATTTGTTTCAGTAACCGTCTCCTCATTTCATTTTAGCTTAAATGTTGCCAAACTGGTGAATCCAGGGGGATTAAATGAAGATGTTAAGAAGTCAAATCTTAGCTACCTCATATGCATGTATGTAAGTCTACAAATACAGATATTTCTTCCCTTTATGCATCTGTGTGTGCAGTTTTGGATGTGGACAAGTTAAAAGCGGAAGCTTGGTCAGAAATATCTTCATCAAAAGGAAGCAAAAATAGTCAGCAAGAACAGTATTTTTAAATACATACAGAGTTTAATAGATGCCTAACTTTGGAATACTAAGTCCTCAAACTCACCTCAACAGCTGTGATGTTGTTTTTTTTTTTTTTTCCCAATAGCCTTTAAATGTGAAATTTAAAGCTACACATTAAAAAGTCATGAAATGCATGCCATTACTGATGCAGACAGGATTTCTGCAGAGTTGTTGCACAAAATGATATTGCCTTCTGAGGCCTCAGCTGTCATAGAGCGGAGAAGAACCTTCCTGCTTTATGGGGCACCATTTCTTTTAGCTTAGAAAGCAAACACTGAGTGTTTGTAAATACACTTGCGAGCAGATTGATTCATGCATCAGCTCTGCTATTTTCTAGGCTTTTGGATTGCAAGGGTAATCAAGGACTAGAGTTTGATGCTTCTGTTGTTTTGACCTGGCATGCAAGCATTTTCTCAAGCGTACACTCATACCTGTTCATGTATGTAGCATGTGGTTTACAGACACCGTGATCACGAGTCATTTGTAGACTCAACCTTGATCTCAGACCCATCCATTAAGATGGTAAAATCTTGTCACAGAACCATAGAACCAAAGAATCATTTGAGTTGGAAGGGACATCTAGTCCAACTCCCCTGCAAAGAACAGGGACAGCTAAACCAGACTGCTCAGAGCCTGGTCCACCCTGACC
Organism: Phasianus colchicus; assembly: GCF_987193195.1. NCBI lineage: Eukaryota > Metazoa > Chordata > Aves > Galliformes > Phasianidae > Phasianus > Phasianus colchicus. Next base: position 63,833,960 of record NC_143438.1, on the reverse strand, counting down.
TCGACTGTATCCAGTTATCCACCACCTCTCTGGGCAAGTTGTTCCAGTGCCTCACCACCCTTATTGTAAAAAACTTCTTCCTTATATACAATCTAAATCTCTCCTCTTTTAGTTTGCTACTATTTCCCCTTGTCCTGTCACAGCACACCCTGCTGAAGAGTTTGTCCCCTTCCTTCTTATAGCACCTCTTTAGGTATCAAAAGGCCACTATCAGGTCTCCTCAAAGCCTTCACTCCTTCACTTCTCCAGACTGAACAGTCCCAGCTCTTTCAACCTGTTCTAGTAGGAGAGGTGTTCCATCCCTTGGAGGTTTTTGTGACCCTCCTCTGGATGCGCTCTTAACAAGTCCACATCTCTCCAGCACCAAGGACTCCACACCAGAGCACAGTGCTCCAGGTAAGGTCTCACCAGTGCAGGGTGAGAAGGCAGGGTTACCTCCCTCATCCTACTTACCACGCTTCTTTGGATGCAGTCCAGGATACAGTTGGCTTTCTTGGTTGCAAGGGTACTTTGCTGGCTTGTGTCCAGCTTGCCCCAAGTGTCACCAGTACCCCCAAGTTCTTCTTGGCAGAGCTATGTTCTATTCTTACATGTCCCAGCTTGTACTGATAGCAGGGTTGCCACAACCTAGGAGCAAAGCCCTGGGCTTGAATATGTTGAGCCTCATGAGGTTCACCTGGGCCCACTGCTCAAGCCTGTCTAGATCTCTCTGGATGGCATCCTGTCCCTTGGACATGTCAAATGTGCATCACACAGCTTGGTGTCGTCCACCAACTTGCTGAGGGTGTACTCAGTCACACTGTACATGTCATCAATGAAGATGTTAGAGTGCACTGATCCACGTACTGACTCCTGAGGAACACCACTTGTCACCAGTTTTCATCTGGACATCGAGCCATTGGCCACCGCTCTCTGGATATAATCTAGTAACCAGTTCCTCATCCATCAAGTAGTTCAACCATCAAACTCACATCTTTCAAATTTGGAGAGAAGGATGTTTTGGGAGACCATGTCAAAGGACTTACTGAAGTCCAGATAGATGACATCAGTGGCTTTTCTCTTGTCCATTGACACAGTTACACCATCATAAAAGCAAAAAGGTTGATCAAGCAGGACCTGCCCTTGGTGAAGCCATACTGATTATCCCATATCACCTCCTTCTCTTCCATGTGCCTTAGCATGGCTTCCAGGAGGATCTACTCCATGATCTTCACCAGCCAAGAAGTGGGGCTGACAGGTTGGTAGTTCACTGGGTCACTCTTTCTACCCTTCTTAAAAATGAGTGCTATATTACCTTTTTTCTGGACACAAGGACTTCACCTAATCACCATGACTTTTCAAAAATCATCAAGAGTTGCTTGGTGACTACACCAGCCAGTTCCCTTAGAACTCTGGGATGCATCTCATAAGGATCTATAAACTTATGGGCATGCAGGTTTCTCAGGTAGTTGCAAACATGATCTTCACTTACAGCGGGAGGGTCTTTGCTCCTCCAGTTCCCTCCTTTTGAACCATCCACTTGAGGGCTGTGTATAGAATAGTCACTAGTGAAGACTGAGGCAAAAAGTTGTTGAGTACCTCAGCCTCAGTCCATTGTTACTCACCTGTCTGTATTGCTCACTTGAGGAGATATGCCCTCCTGGATTTTCCTTTTCCAACTGATGTACTTATAAAAGCCTTTCTTATCCTTCTTTGCACCCCTTGCCAAGTTCAGTTCCAGCTGGGCCTTGGTCTTCCTGACCCTAGCTCTACATAGCCTAGCAGAATCTCTGTACTCCTCCCAGGTTACCTGTCCCTGCTTCCACTGCCTGTGCATTTTCTTCTTGCTCTCCAAGTTTGACCAGTAGACTCTGTTCAGCCATGCCAGTTTCCTACCTTCCTTTCCTGACTTCCTCCACCTGGGAATGGAGAACACTTGTGCCCCAAGGAAATTTCCTTAGAGATGTGCCAGTTCTTCTCTGCCCCTTTGTCCCTGAGGACAGATTCCCAGGCAGTTTTCTTGACTAATTCCCCAAAGAGCTGGAATTTGACTTTCCTAAAATTAAGCTTCCTGACTTTACTCTTTGCCTGTTCAGTATCTCTCAAGATTATGAACTCCACCACTGCATGGTCACTACAGCCCAGGCAGCCTCCAATCCTGGTGTCACTAATCAGTTCACTTGTATTGGTGAGCAACAGGTCCAGCATTGCATCCCCCCTTGTGGAGATATCTATTACCTGTCTCAGGAAATTATCCTCAGTGCATTCCAGGAGCCTCCTAGATAGCCTACAACTCGCCATACTACTTTTCCTGCAGATATCCGGGTGGTTGAAGTCCCCCAGCAGGACAGAAGCGTGTGAACGTGATGCTTTCTGTAATTGGAGGAAGAAGACTTCATCAACAGGCTCCACTAGATCAGGTGGGCTGTAGTAGATCCCAACCACAAGTCTCTCTTTGTTGCCACTGTCTCTAACTCTCACTCACAGGCTTTCCACTTGCTCATGGCCATTCTTCAGGGACAGCTCTTCACACTCTATTCCTTCCTTGATGTAGAGGTCAACATCTCCATCCCTCCTACTTCCCCTATTCCTTCTGTCCTTTATTGCCTACTGTGGGCCCTTTATTCATTCAGAAAAACAACAAAATGAAAATGTTCAGTTTCATAGACTAATCTGAAATGCAATGTGGATTTAAGGGGAAAAGCACGAAGTACATATAAGCTAAAACAACTGGGAAAAAGTTGTCATGAGGATGTGGGCTTAAATGCACATGGGCTAGTGTAGTGCCTGTCTGCAATTCTTGCTAAAAGTATGATCTAATGTTACTAGATTGTCATTACAAGATGCTTAATCCCCAGAGTGAGAAACAGGAAGAATATTTGCAAGTTTGAATGCTATTTACTAATTGCCAATTGACTTGAGGAAAGTTAAAACCTGACTGGAAACATCCATCCCTGTCCTGATACACACACACAGTAATAATGGAAATGGCAGCCAAGACAAACAGCTAGCAGCGCAGTGCATCCTGTTGGCATCGTATTTTTGGCACTGTTGTAGCTACATAGAAAACAAGTGATACAAGAAATGTGTAAGGACATCTGTTCTGTAACCTATGGGGCTTCACTCACAAAACAGTTGTAAAATCTTCTGGGGGAGAGAAAAAATTCTCTGTATCTGTGCAGATGCTCTATTGTAAGAAAAATATCAATGGAAGGAAGTGTTGAGCCTTGAAAAGAGGAAATTGTTCACCAGATTCACTGTCAAATGTTCCATTCTTTTCTTTCCTTTTCATTTAATCTAAATTATCTGCCATTGACCAGTTAAATTTAAGCCAAGCCATGTAAATCCATTGGGACTAATAGAATTGAAGCATAGATTAAATTAGCCTAATGTCTGCTTGTAGCTCTTCTTCGCTGCAGTTTACTTGGGTTCTGTGTCACTGCTAATTATTCAGGTCACAGCCTTCAGCTACCAGCTTCCTTCCTGAATCCAAAATCTTCATGCCTGCCTAGGAGTATTACAGGGCAAGGAGAAGCATTAAGGATATCTGTTAAGGTCCAAAGTATCTCACTCCATCTTCCGTCTACTGCTCTTCAGTCATCTCCCACTAGTAGATATTTTTAAATGAAAGGATCTTTCCCAAAATACAAAAGCTGTTGCAGAAGTCAGGATATATGTAGTTAGGCTTCCTCCACAGGTAACCTACAGGGAGAAAGACATTTTTCCATGCAAAAGAAATCAAATTTCATGTAAACCTGGAATACATTAGGAAATTGGAAGATAAAGAGGGTCTGTAAGTTGTAAGAGTTTGGGAGGGCTTGAGGAAGGAGAGCAGCTGGAGGTCCTGAATGGGAGAGCATTTAGGAGTGGGAAAAAGAAGAGGCCTAGGTAGGGGGAAATTTGTAGAGAAGTAGAGGTGTTTTCCTCTACTGTTAAAGAAGTCCAAACTCTGAAGTAGGTATTAATGAGGGAAGACCAGGGACACTGGATGGGCTTGGAAAAGACAAGGGAATTAGGCAGAAGACAGGGAGTAGGGATTCAATAGTGAGAAGCCTGAGATTTTGAAAAGATTGTCAACTTCCAGAGCAGCAAAGGTGAGAAGGCCATTGATGAGGACTGATGCAGGGGGCTGGCTCTTCAGCAGTGTTCACACCAGCACCTGAAACTTCTGCCTGCAAGGTCAGGAATACCAAATACAGGATCCTGCTGCTTGACTCTTTTATGATTTGGTTTTAGTAATATGATATATCTGAGATCTCACCTTTTATATCACATTTTGATTTGGGAAGGGCATGGTTTGAAGAAGGATGAAATGGAGAAATGAGGTCATAACGAATTATAAGAATTAGGATTTGGACGTTGTGTTCTTATTAAGAATGTCTGTCTTTACTCATCTTCAATCTTACCTTCATTTGATATGTTTCCTTGAATTGCTCTATATTTGTATCATTGACACCCATATAGTAATGATCCATGCTTACAGGCAAAGGATTTCATTATTGTGTATTGCAATACTTCTTCCCTTCTTGATAGAAGAGAAAAAGACTTTCCCTTTGAGACAGTGGCTCATATTCCTCCAGGACATTCCAAAGCAGTTTTGTTTTGTTTTGTTTTGTTTTCTGGAAAGCAGCTATTAAGTCTACTCTGTAATTTGTTTGATCTGCCTTGCAATAACCAGTTCTGTGAGTGGAACAGTAGTGAGTAACATATGTACTTATTCAAAGCAATTCTAGAAAGGAAGATTGGGTTGGTCCAATTAATCTCTTTATGATTTGAGGGTTTCAGTGACCGCTTAGCAAGATCAGTCTGTCCTGCATATCACATGATTACTTTGTGATCTAATTTTGAATGAAGCATTACTTGGCACTGCTTGTTACTATGATGAGGGCCTCTCAGTCTAAGCCACTGTACAAACAAATAACCTGAACATCCTTTCACAACAAGTTTACAGTTCACACGTCAGACCAGGAAGCTAAGAATGGATATTAAAGAAAGTAAACAAGGTAGATTAAAAAAAACAGCTGGGATAGCAATAAAGCTGTAGGAGGAGCAGATGTCTCAGCTTCCTTCTCACAGTACTACCTAGTAAAGTTCTCTGGGCTACCTTACACAAGAACAAATGAGATCTGGTTGCTTTGTTGATGTCAATCAGTAAAAAATGGATATGAGAAGAAAGGAGATTCTTGCATGCCAGTCCCTACCCCTTGAATTGTTTGTGGCTGGTAGTTGATAGCCCATGATCAACTGAAATACAATACAGAAACAGCCTTGTGTAAGGAAGCAGAGGAGCCCAGTTCTAGCCTCTCCCTCACTTGCTGAGCAATGCTTGCATTGTGTTGGAAATAATCCCACAAAGAGAAGTAGATGGGAGAAATTAGGATGTAGGAGGGTGTTGGGTTACTGGAAGAAACCAGTGGAAAGGAGCGAAGAAAAATCTTGTTGCCACTAGGAAAAATTGGTTTGGCTGGAACAAACTTAGTGATTTCACTGTGTGATCGAGATCCAGAATGGAAAAGTGGATGGTGATCAGAGCCTATAGGAGCTGAGAATAAACTTCTGAAATGGCAGGCACTGTCAGGTGGCAGAGAAAGAGATGTCTCATAAGAAAATGCAAATATACCAAATGTCAAGAAAACTAGAATAAATAGGGAAAGGAAGGATACTGAAGGATGATAAAACTGTTAGATCCTTTAACGGGTGAAGCTGTGTCTGAGGTGAAGGTCTGAGGTTCAGCCATAGCATGGAAAAGTAATAAAAAGATGTAGGCAGCAGATGATTTAAGATGAAGAGAATCATTATATGAACGGATGGGAAGAAAGAACTAGTAGAGAGCAGGACAGATTTCAGATACAGGGGGCACAGAGCATATGGCAAAAGAAGAGTGGACAAAAAGTAACAGTGATAATCTCGTGCTTAAGAAGAGTTTAGCTTTTTATTTGCATGCTAGCACAAAAACCATGAAACCTCACAAATGAAAAGATTCCTCTCCATGCGTTATGGGTGGGAGTACCGTGTAAAGCCTTCTGAAGCTTTGGCAGCTAGTCATTACTATAGACAAATCTGGGATACACGGTCTTTTAGTTTAGGGCAGCCTGGCAATTTTTGCACTGTTATTCATCTTGCCAAAATACACATTGTCTGATAATATTTAAGTTGTATAAACATACCTTTCAAGGGAAGGAGCTGTTGAGAGAATCCAGGCAAAGAATTAGTTTGGGAGCAAATCTAGTACTTCATTACAATGGCAGCTCCTGTTCCTGACAGAGCCTCTGCTGTCCAAAAGGAACGGGAAATGAAGATAGAGACATTGATTCTTTCTATCCCAGCAATGACAAAGAGAGCAACTTCCAATTCTCTCAACAGCAATTGCTGGCTTCAACTTCAGCAGCAGTGCCAGAGAACCTGTAGTCAGTTCCAGTATTTGCAATGTCACCTTGGGTGACAGTGTCTGTGGAAAGCCACCGCTTTTTCCACCCTGTGATAAATGCATCTTAGGTGGGAGTGATTAAATAGAAAGTTCTGCTTTGCCTTTCACCTTTGAGACAGTAGAGACTTCATTTGTTTTATTGTTCTGGGTGTGTTTTCTAAGCGTGGCATGTGGTGCCTGAGAGTTTCATAATCAACCTTTGCTAAATTAATTACAAAAAATCATTTGTCTGTTGCCAAAGCAGCTAGGGGAAAGAAGAACAATGTGCCTCTCAGAACTAAAGCAGGACTCATGAAGCTGAGAGAGAACTCTGTCAACAAAAAATGCAATTATGCAGAAAAATGTGAGCTAAAAATTGATCATTACTCTGATGCTTCATAGTTGTCCCACGTTAGCTTACCCTGTTTAGTACAGTTCATTAATGTATAAGACATCAGTCTGCTGTGTTGTTCGGGTTCCAGCTTCGGGATGCTGGCAATGCCCTGCTGCCCATCTACCTGTTGCTCACACCTTCTGCAGTCATCTGCAGGACAAGATCTGCAAGCTCCATAGGAAGTTCCAGGAAGTGTGAAATCTAAGAAAGCACAGGGGGAAGTTGGAGAGTCTTTTCTAGCCAGAGAGGCAAAAATCCTAAAAGTATATCATGTTATTGATATACTGCTTTTGTTAGCACATACAGAAATCATTTCTACACCCAGGAAGAAGAAGATATCTCCAAACCTGTGCACAAACACAGAAGCTTATCATGGTGCTGTTCTGTACCCTCTTTACAAGCTCGGCAGTATAAATGGCTTCAAAATACCAAAATATACATCCTCCTCCATTTGGTATTAACACAGTTGTGTCAGTTGGTTTTTAACAATTCATTTTTTATTTAGGCAGCGTTAAGTGCCTTGAAACAGTTTTCAGAACAAGGACTGGATCCAGTGGAAGGGGCTATGAAAGTTGAAAATGGATCACTTGAAAAGTAAGTACCATTTAAATCCTTTGCATTTTAATGCCTGTGTGGCACTGTAGATAAGAAATATTAATTAAGAGCTTAGTTGCCCTTTTAGACCTGTGCAAAAACTTTCCATTTGAATTTGCGTAGTTTTTGACAAGGATTTGAGAGGATAAGCAGGATTTCAGGTTTAGTATTACTGACAATATTTACTAATGAACTATGAGACAGTCAATCTTCCTATGGAAACCCTAAAGAAAAGGATTTTCTGTTTATTGTATGGATTATCTTTAAGTAGCATAACATGATTTTTCTCCAATGTATTGTAGCACGTGATATTGCCAGTAAATAGGATAGTTATCTGCAGTGAGTCCCTATGTCTGCAGGGTGAATTTTACCCTAGAGAATTTAGAAGTAAGTTAAAAATTCTTTCAGGTCTTAAAAACTCTTATACAGAATATTATCTTTAAGGAGCAGACAATGGGTACAAGTTTCACACCAGATTTTCAAGTATTTAGAAAAGTTGGATTGTCCATCCAGTACAGATTTTTTTTTTTTCCTGCTGTTAGTATGTTTACATAAGGTCTTGTATTACCACATAAATTAGGGAATGATAGTAAAAGAGAAAGAAGACTATAAGTGGCATTGGGAGTCTTCAATAAATATATCGTAGCTATTTATAAATTAATTTAATCAGAAACAATTTTCCATATGATCTCATCAGCATAGTATTTGAACATAAATATTGTTGTTTCACTTTAAAATGTTACCTTCCTCAGTGACCTTTGAATTTCATGTGCCATCTGCTAATAAACATGTCTTAAAGATGTGCAACCCTGGACCTTACCACTCTTGTTAATGTATTAATCTTTCAGACAAGTCAAGCATCTGGGAGAGAAAGCAGACAATAAACAGACTAACTCAGGCACCATTGCTCAGGACTGCAAGGATTCAAAGGCTGTCGTCTAGGAGCTTCCCAGCACCCACGGCTGCCACTGCATCCTTATAAACCTGTCAACACGCAATAGGGTGTATGTGTACAAGGAAATGAATGACTAATACCATTATTTGAGTCTTATGTGAAGACAACACTATTCTAACACAAGAGATAGTATACATGGTACTGTTTATTCAACTGTGGAAAAAAACAAAATTGAACATTTCCCTTAGAACTCGAGATCAGAGCATAACTCAATTGCCCAGAGGCAGAAGAAATCTGATCATGTTACTGGAGGTTAAAACAACAGCTAATTAACAAAAGTGTTAGAAAAAGAAAAAAAAAAAAAAGAAAAAAAAAGATAAACATTAAAATTGATTAATACTGAGGAAATCCAGTCAGCATTGTTTCAGTTATACAATTTTTCGTAGTGTAGTTTTAAGTTCAGCTTACTGTTTTTTAAATAATGCTTGAATATTTTAAAATTAACCAATGACAGTGCTGTGAGAATTGTAGTTGTTGTCTTCATATATAGTCATACAGCTTATCTTTTTATGCAGACATTATGCATTCTTCATTCTATATGAATATGTATGACTTTAAGATGCACTACTCGGAGTTGTATGCAAACAAAAGTTTAAATCATGACAAGTATTTGCTTAACATGAACAGATGTTAGTTATGATCAGTCTCAATATACTCCAGGAAAAAGCAAATTATGGTATTTGATTTTCCTTGCCATTATCAATTAAAGAGGCGTCTTGCCTCCAGGCGACATGTTCCCCTTCAGTTCTGCTCTCTGTTGTGTGAAGCACATCTACACCCCATCTGTGTGTTGTATCAGCCCACCATTTGCATCAACTGAGTGTTTTTAATCTCTGCATTCTGACCAACAGCAGAAGGTAGGATTGCAACCTTATCAAGCCAAGGTAGGAAAACTGTTGATGTGGAGATTATTCTTTTGTGAAGGAAGCAGCAGCAGAGATAAGACCTGTGGCTGCGCTCTGTACCAGCATATCCCATTTCAGTGTGTGGCCAAATGCAGTAAAACCACATCAGTTCATGTGCACAATGACAGTGTCGTCTCTTTCTTTACCACTTGCAGGTAGACAGCTAAAAGAATGGGTTGAAATAACAGCACAAAAAGCAATTACAAACAAATGAAGGTCTGGCTACCATGCCAATGCCTGGGTTCAACCTTTCCTTCCCCATGCCACCGCCTTCTACAAACCTACTGTGTTACAGCAGTAAACCTGGCGAGTATGTCATTTATTTTGTCCAAAACAACTATTTTATTTTTATAAACCTCTTGCAATAAACACATAAAGCAACTGCCAACTGCATAACAGTCCTGACAACATTGCACAAGATTTCAGAAGCATGTAAACCAGGGATCACAACCCTAGTGACTCACTCAGGAAAGCAGCACTGTAAGGAAATGGTGCAAGGTACAGTGGCATTGATTCAGCTCTAGGACAGGCTCGTGGGGTAATGTGTATCGTGCTCTTACAGAATCAGCAGTCTCTAACACTGAGGAGTCCTTCTTTCTGTTTCATAATTCTCAGGGGTATGTTTCACAGTCCCAAGGAGCCTCTGTGCTAAGAGTCTGTAATTTCTCAAGGTTCTGATTCTGTGATATGCAATAGAGCCACGAGCATGCAGACTCTGTCAGTTTCCACAGAACTGGGAGGTTTCCAGCAGTGTTTGGCACCTGGCAGACTCAAGTTAGTGAGGTAGCAGAGTATGATACTTAGCTCTTGCACACCGTATTTCTCAGTGATACCTAACCTTCTCGAAAGAGCAGAAATTCTGTTCCTTCTTCATCTCAGCAGCTAGAAAAGTTCAGAAACAGGCTTGGTCTGTTCTGTGGCAGTACCTTCCAGTATGCATTACCATCGCCTCCCATGGGCAACAAGAGCAAAAGAAAGGACAAACAGGTTCCTTGATGAGTCGCTCCTCAGGGCAGGAGGCTGAGCTTGTTGGGAGGATGTGACATGGAGACTGGCAGTCTCTTTGGCACTAGCAGCACCTCTGCAGTGTGTTCCCAGTCCAGTGACTACAGAGAAACCCTTTGCTTTGTAGTGGTTCGCTCAGAAGATGAAGGTACAGCTTGATACTTTCTCACTCACAGCAGGAGAAAATCTTCCCATGTTCTGCAGCAGGAATGGCAAACCTTTTTATTCAAGCACTGTTGTCAGCAGTAGTGCATAGTGCTCAGGCACACTGCCAACATGATGCCATTCCCGAGTCACAACCACAAAAATGCATCCAGTCATTCTCCAATTATTGCATGATTGCACTGATGGTAGCTTGCACCTGTACATGCAGGAGAACTCTGAATGGGCAAATGGCAGCCAAATGCATGCCACCCTGCCTGAGCTCAAGACGATTCATCCAGCTCCCTCCATTCAAGACAATGGTAAAGCAAGGTCATCTCTGTGAAATGTTCACCGTCTTGTTGCTGGTCAAAGTCATGCTTGATTCTCATTCCATCTAGGTAGGGAGGGAAGTGGCGGTGCTTCTTATTTTTCTCAAAACTATTGAAACATTTAATAGATTTTTGGGGACATCATATAATAGCGGGACTTCTGACTGTTTTCCAAATGCAGGACCGGCTAATAATTGTCATGATCACAAGTCAGAAGGTTTTGTGCAGCCTGAGGTAAAGCACACACAGATGGCGGTTTTAAAGCACCTCCCAAGCCACGGGTTAAAAGCCTCTCCAAAGAGGCTCCACTGAAGGCTAAGACAGAGCTTTTCCTGACATAAATCTGAAGAAAGAGTTCCTGCTCCCTGCCGATACAGATGGGAGCACCGAGACTGTTGCACAGAGCTCATCAAGATGCTGCACCTGAACTCCATTATGTCATTTCAGTGCTACTAATGCACTCTGAGGCTCCTGTCCCAACACAGAGACTTCCATTTGTCTACCTGTGTCTCACTCATGAGAAGTTTCTCAGTGAAAACCCTGCAGTATAAACACACACACATACAGAAATGCACTTTAAATGTAGTTTGGCATTATCCCTAGCAGCCTCCCAAGAGCCCAAGGAAAATTCTTGTACCAGAGATGTTGCAGCAGCCGGTGGACTCGTCTCTGATCCTCAGTCTTGTTGGTTCACAGCTGTTCCTCTTTGTGTCTGAGCTGGCAGCATCTGAAAGCTGCTGGGAAGAACTTAGACCCAGTGATTTGAAAACTAATTTGTTTTTCCTCCAGCAGCCCCTTTTATTTTCTGATTTTGCTTCCCAAATTCAGATAAGGGTAGGTAAATAGGGGCATGTGAAACAAAGCAATGTCTACATTTACTTTGTTTAATCATTAGCCAGAGATGAACACTGAAAAAGGATCAATATGTTTAGAAAGTTCTTATTTGTTCTAAAATGTCTGAGTTGTTTTTTCTTTTTCTGATAGCAGTTAATCATTTGTGGTTATTATTTTTAGATTATCTTATCTCTGAGGTAGAGATTTGGCCAACCTTCTGTTTGCAAAGCACTGAGAGTAGTTTATTTCACTGTTTAGCCTGTATCCCACATATCACATCCTGCATCCCAGTGCACTTTATAGATGAGCGAATGGATCTGAGGTGCACGCTGATGCTTAGGAATAAGGCTGGAAACAGTGCCTGTCTAGCAGAAAACAGTGGGTGCTGTGATGAGCACTGTGTTAAACCCTTTTTTTAGGACTCAGAACACAAATTATTACTAGTTCTAGACATACAACCATCATTAATCGGGAGGAATTGTGCTTGAGAGAAAATAGGACCCTCAGGTACCCTCTCAGAAAATCTTTTCAACGCCTTCTGGAGATCAGTGAATTAAGAGCTTGCACAGGAAAAGCCTCATAACAGAATGAGGGTATCTGATAGGGCTCGAAGGATGAGAATTCATATGGTTAATTTTATATCTGAGTTATCATCTCCAGTTGCACGCTGGCCTGTCAACAAATCAACACGTTCTGGAAGTTTCTGTTCTCACTTTGACACATGAGGCACCGACTTCCAAAAGGACAGATGTGCTGCTTCCAGCAAATGCAGCAAGCAGCAGGGTGCAGAGCTGGAGAAGAAACACCGATCTCTGCGGCCCTTCTGCAGGCACCCCAACATTCACCTGTCCTTCACAGTGGGGATGAAGTTATCCCACAGCTGTAGTCCCTACCGAATTCAGCAAAAAATTCTACCAGTGTATAATTTCACCTGACTGAAGCCAAAGTTACAGGATTTAAGAGATTTGATGCTCACAGTCAGCCTTTTTAGAGGGTCTTTGCATGATGAGTTCTTGTTCCCTCTCCATCTCTCCGCTTTCACACATGAAGATGGGGCTGAGCCACAGCAGGTTTTGAATGTCAGAATGGGAGTAGTTGGGACGGGTGACTGCAGGAATATGGAATCCCCTTCTCTGTGACCTGAAATGACAACGAAATCAAATCCTTCCTAAAGAGTATGTGAGGCCCTTGATCTCCCTGACAGTCCTTTACTACAGGCATTTTATTGGCAGGAGGCTGCATGTTTTTCTTATTCTCTTTGGTTTGCTCCAATTCCCCATGAAACAGCAGAAAGTTTCCCACTTCCTGCGGTGAGAGCTGGGCAAAAATGTTAAGCTGGGTTTGTTTTCCAGCTAACGGGCAGAGGATTGGTGGTTTTTCTTGTTTGTTTCAAAACACAGTGCAGAGAATCCACTTGTAGAATCTATCCTCTCCCTGAAACACACAGGGTTTCTCCATTCTCATTTGTAAGCAGATAAGATTTTCTTTCTCTGCTCAATTAAGAATGGCCTTTGCAACCCCAAAGAAAAACCAGAGGAGGTTGGAAGGTTATTTGTAATGACAGTGAAGACAGGGACTTGACAGAGCCCTGAGTACCACGTTGCATAATTCTGTACTTTTTGGGGGGATGTTGTTCTGCAACAGATAGGAAAGGCCAGTGACTGTCCTTGGTCATCTTCCTCACTGAAACACAGGAAGTTCTCAGCAACACCTAGAGCAGCAGCGACCAGCACCGATGTTTGCTGTAGCACCCCAATGATGCCTCCACAGAGCTGCAAGAAGGATGTCCTGAATAGCTCTCGCCTTCCCTTTCTGCAGCCGACGAACCATCCATGTAAGATATGGGAAGCAGCCTCTCTCTGGGTATTTACCTCTCGTGCAGGTTTCTGTCTGTGTGCAGCTGCATTCCTGAGGCGTCTTATGGGCTGAGCAAGTGTGTGCGCATTGGTAGTTCAGTTGCGTGTGAAGTGTCATGGTGGTATGATTTCTGTTATTCCACATGAACAGCACTGGCTTTCATTTTTGATCATAAAGCTTGTTATTTGCTGTATGCGGTTAGTCATGGATGGCTGTGCACTTTTGTGCTTGGTGTTTTAACTCCGTAGCACTTCAGTACAAAGGAAATTTAAAGAACAACAATGACAATGTTTCTAATCTGTTCTTAATTAAATAGCCCTCAATAATTGATTTATGGGAAGAGGGGAAACAAGACAGAATGGTAGCTAATCTGAAAATAAAACTTACTTAAGGGCCAAAGTTTCCTTCTATCTACAGTGAACAGTATTTATGGAAGCCTGAATGCTAGAGAAGATTTATTTGACAGCACTCAATAAATGAGAACAAAATTCCCCACAAATGACCGGTTATGCCTCGCCCTATAATATATTAAGATTTCTTTGTACATTAAAACAGATCACATAAGTCTACTTATTTACTTCCGCTTGTGATTAAATGTGTGGCATATTTTCTTTTTTATAAGCCACTTGTTAAAAACATTCAAGGGCAATAAAAATGAAGTCAGTATAGTGCAGTTCTCTGCTTTAAAATGGTCCCTTTCCGTTTGCCCACCTATACCCTGCCTACCCAGTATACTATAGTTGAACTGGACCCGAGACAGATTTGTTATTATTGTTATTTAGACTTAAAGACAGGAGATCTTCCCATGTGGTTCAAAGTGAAGAGCACACATATTTTATTATGGTTGGCAAAAATGAAATGAAAATGTATGTGGTCTAGTATTAAATGGGGAGGTTGGTGGCCCTGCATGTGGCAGGGGAGTTGGAGATTCAGGATCCTTGAGGTCCCTTCCAACCCTGGCCATTCTATGTGATTCTGTGTGATTCTGTGTGTATGTGGTACAAAAAATTGCATTACCTATGCCTAAGATATAACTGATTTTTTTTGAAAGTGAAAGACAGCTCCAGAATCAATGGAAGTTTGTCCATTGACTTGAGCAAAGCATAAATTTGATCAAATGTTGTCCCCTTAGGACATGTAGCTAGATCAAATATAATAGAAAGAAGACAAAAAGAACTTACACTGAGCTGTCTTGCCTTGTATAATCATAAAATGAAAAGTTTGGTTTAACCAAAGTTTGCAATAAACCAAACTTAACTTTCCTCTATACTGAAACAAAATATAAAGTAAAAAAGATGCAAGATATTTTCCTTGTCAAGTAAGACATACCAAGCCAGAGTGCAGTGCAATAACTGTATTCAGACCAGATATGACACATGGCTTAACTAAGTTCTCAGCTATTGTATCACTGGGGCTATCGATTGCAAGTTCAGCCCCAGTGATGACTCATAAAGTTGGGAATTGTTTGCAGATGCGTTAGAAATATTGCAGGTAAGTATCTGGTAAGCAGAGACTACATTTCTCGCATACAGTAGATGGTAGAAGTAAACAATTAAATGAGCACAGAAAATAAGCAGTTCCATGCAGAAGAAAAGTCACCAGGCCTAAGGCTGTACAGCTGATTTATGCAGCTCACTGCAAAGATGCTCTTATTATTGTGAAACATTTCTTGCATGTGATCAACAAAGCACAGAGAAAGATGTTGCTACTATTTCAATGTTTCTTCTAACTCATAGACACAATAACCCAAGGGCCAGAATGTTAATAGCACTGACCTAGTTAAGCCAGAAAATACAAGATTCTCAGACATCTTTTCAGATATCTTCTGAAAATCTGGTCCCAGCTGGGCACAATTGTCTTCAGTATCACCTTTGGAGTCATTTTGAAACTGCTTTGGAAATAGTGGCAGATCTACCAGTCTCTGGTGAAGTTCTAGAGGAAACCAAGTGGCTTGTAGGGGAAGAAGGATGCTTGCAAGGCATTGACACCATTATGTACAAAATTTCACTGCAGATTTTGCAGGCATCTGGAGTGTGAAGATGTCTACACAGATCTGAAAATGATTGACTACTGTGGAAAAGAGGACAGTACTGGACTCTTTTGAATGGGTTTAAACCTAATATATATGTGTAATATATTTTCTATACTATATATCTACTTATCTATATATCAATATATATCTCAATGTATTTATATACATACCTGTGCTTCACCTACATTCTAGATAAATAAATATGTAGTTGTCTTACCTGAGGGCATGCCACGTATGGAAAAGTCTCCATGTACCCAGATCTAACACAAAAGATCTTGAAGCCCACCAGCAGTCACTGCTTCAAGGCAGAAGCTCATCCACAATAATTTCCATTTCTGCACATGTTCAGAAACATTTGGGGCTTAAACAGGTACATGTTCAGGGTCTCGTACCAGTTGGGTCAGCATACAAAATCCTGCTGGAAGAGGAGCTCCTGGTGATTTTATTTTTTTTTCCTAATCAGTAGCTAAGACTGGAGTCTATCTTCTCCCTCTGCGCCTTTCTTTGTAGTTTCCACTTAAGCTGGGTGTCATCCATCTCTCCAGCTGGTCCTCTTCAATCTGGTTAGACCTACTTAGCATTCACTAAGGCAATGAGGAATTGCCTAGTACTGTATTGCCTAGGGTTCTCATAGAGTGGTGTGCGAAAGAGGTTGGTGCTCTAAACTTTTTCTGTGGATTAGTGATTAGTATCAATATAAGCTAATCACAAGGCAGCTTTTCATGTTCAGTTCCTTGACTCTCAACCACTGAATATTAAATTATTTTGTTCGAGTGAGATAGATAGTTTTCACAGAGATGTGAAGTTGCCCGATGACTTCCGTATGTTGTTGGTTAAAGTATTCTTTGAAGGTGGAATATGTGTTTTGCCTGCTAATCAAAGACATTGACAAAAATTCACAGTAATCTCACCCTATGCATTCTTACAACCTAGTCTAGTCTTTGAAAGGAAAGCAATTGAACATGAAATACATCTGCCACCCTCCCCATAAGGAAGCATAAGCCCTGTTACTGAGAGGGAAATTACCTTTCTTCATAACTACTCCACTCAGTTGGTGAACTTCCCTCTCTGCAACAGGTGATGTAAGTCCCAGCATTGCATGACCATGACATAATCAACATCTTCAGAGAACAAGCTCAGTCTCAAGGTTTTTTGGACTCAAAACACCTATAACATCGGAAGTCAAAAGGGCATTATGTACTAAACTATACCTTAGCTTTTTTTCCTTCTTGGTTGCTTTTCTCTTTGATTGAGAAGTTGTATTAAAACATTGTAAATTGCTTCAAGATTCCATGTCCTCTCAGCTCTGCTCTTGCTTGCATTTTTGCTTTCTCTGTTTAAATCTTTTACTTTTGTTTGTCAGCTTGGATTCATTCAGATTCACTGTCAATATTTCAGAAAGAAAAAGGCAGAACAAAATTTCAGAGCAAAAAGTGAAAGTGCTTTGGAAATAAAATTAGCAATTATATTTTATTGCTTCAGGCCTTCACCAAGGAACAATTTCTGCAGCATTGCTTGAAGTCAAAGAAATCTTAACACAAAAACAGTCAATAGTTTGATAAAACCCAGACCTCCTGTGTTATGCAATTAAAGGTTAGACAGGGTGATAAGAGCTTTAATTTACCTTTGGGAGATACTGGTCAGATTTTGGATTAACTTAAAATATGTTTCCTGTGCATTTCTTCCCTATTTCTTCAATATTTCCTCTGGTGCAGAGAAAAAGAAAATGCTTTCCCAAAGAAGGCAAACTCCAGGCTCCATAATTCTGTATTATTTCTTCTAGTGGCCAGGAAAAGCAGTGGTATAAATTCTCATACGGGCTTGTTTGATGTGAGTTCTGTTAGTATTAATTATTTATACAGCACTATGCGTGTGCATGATTCTTTATAGACAATAGATAATATCCCCCAAGAGCTTGCAAATCAAGTGACCCAGTGGTGCTAACACTTCTTTAGCTTTCCTAGGGCTTACTACCTGGAATAATCCACTGATGTCAGTGGACTGCTTACACGCTGGTAAGTGCTCTGCTGGGTAGGAAGTGTTTGCAGGATTAGACTATAGTTAAAACATGACGTGATCATTAGTGACGAGGGGCAGGGAAGGCAAGTATTCCAGCAATAAGATCATGCTGTTGCTTTGGTTATATGAAGGTGTCAAGGGGTTAGGGCATTTTTAATGTTTTATGTTATTTGTGATCCTGTTACCAAGAAGGAAAAGCTCAGCTTTATGGGCCACACGGAAGAAGTGATTTTTCGAGCAGGAAGACTTGCTTCAAATGTGGGGAGAGGCACGGCTTGTTGTGTGAGGAAGTGGACTCCAGAGGTAAGGAGGAATGCGCAAGAGAGACACTGACCATATGCTCTGAGAGTCTCCATCCTCTGCTGCAGCAAGCACGTGTCCACTAGATCCTTGAGAGCTTTTTTTTTTTTTTTTTTTTTAAATTGAGGGCATTTTCTGAAGATTCCCAGTGCATTTCCAGCTCTTGGCAAGACCCAGACACATCTGTGACATTTAGCTGATAGCCTCCTTACTGAAGGGAAGGTTGCCAACGAATCCTTGTGCAACTGTTTATGCTACAAACCAAAGCATACAGTTGCCAGTTTCACTCTTACAACATAGAGAGCATTTTTCTTCTTTAACTGAAAGTGTGGAACACAGCAGAGCTTATAAATGCTGAGAAAACAACCAGCTGAAACAAGTAATAAGAGAGACATCAAGGATGACAGACAGTAGGCTCTCTGCCCAGTGAGACACGCAGCTAGGGCATACTACATTTTTAAAAGCAGCCTACAGACTTTATGAAAAATATAGGATATCCATGTGACAGGAAGAAAATTGTTCCAGGATTTCAAACTTCAGAGATACTCCATCCATCAGAGAAACACTCTGTCCTCACAAATGTTCAAGGCGAGGTTGGACGAGGCTTTGGGCAGCCTGATCTGTTGGGAGGTGCCCCTTCTCATGGAAAGGGCACTGGAATGAGGTGATCTTTAAGATCCCTTCCAAACCAAACCATTCTATGATTCTGTGGAACACAATCAAAGGAGAGGGAAACTGCCTTCAGTGTAAAGGCACAGACTAGCTATGGAACTGGGTCAAGGCCCCAGAGGAAGCCAGAGGTAATAGAGAGGCTTGAGTCACTGGCCTGGTGTCAATGGAAAAGTGTTCTGGGAGACTTGTCACATGAAGACCTCTGCACAGAAGTGTGGCTTTGCAGTAACAAGGCAGCAGTAGAAATGGTGTGTGCAGCAGACTCCAGCATCTTTTCACTCCTGGTTGAGTGGGAGAACCTCCACCCTGCCAAGGGCTGTAGGAATGGATGAAGTGGCTGGAGAAAAGTTTTATCTTTTGGGGTAGTGTGGGAGCACACAACCTAACTGCAGTTTTGCTTTTTCTCACAGCTCCAAGGGTTAAAGTGTGTGAGAAAATAATTGTAATGACGAAAGTATCAAAATGATAGAAGTTAGAAGAGAAATTCAAACAGGAAGATGATCTTCCAACCACATTCTACAGCATGAATACTTTAAGTTTTCAGCATTTTATGGAAACTGAACAGGTGCCAAAATGGTTAAATGAGCCGAGAGACATCTCGACTTCGAGGGTGAGGATGGCACTTGCATGGAGACAGACTTCCCCAGCCCTCACTTTTCTGAATCCCCACAACTTAATCCCTCTGCGGTCTGTGGGACTTCTCTTTCTCCTGAAATAGTCCGTGATACGTGACTAAATTTGTTTCCATACATTTTTTAAAGTTTTTAAATAATTCTGAAATGCTCACAAAGAGCACTTAAAGCAAACAGATACATGAAGGCAGATCCACAGATTATGGGACTTGGATACTCTAAATTTTCTCTTCCCTTTTTGGTGTTTAACACGTTTCAGACAGTATTCCTGCTTTTTCTTACACATTTGATACTTTTTAACCTGAAGTTTTATACTTTTTTAGTAATATGCTTTGAATCTGACATAAACAGAACTGGGGATGTAAACAGCCAGACCTTCCTGTCTGACAAACCTTTTATGTATGACAAACACAAAACTAACCAAGAGGTGGTGTGGTTCTGATCTCATTTTCCTTATCGTACAGAGAGCTTTTGATGTAAGAACCCTGTGTGTATTTACCCAGTGCATCTGACACTTGAGGTGAAGCTTTTATTGGCACAAGGTACACCAGAGTGTCAGTCACAGCGAAATAAGCCATTGTCCTCACAGTTAATTAGCGTGCCTCTCCCATCGTACAGGCACATTTTCAAAGTTGCTTATGACCTCCCGTGTCAATGGCATCACACATACCTTAGTGAGAATGCATGCAAAATAACACCAAACGCATGACCAAGAAACACTCATGCTCTCTCTTGCTTACAGCCAAAGGTAGAGCTGATGCTTCACAGGTCCGTGTGTCATCTTCTTGTCCTTGCTGACGTCAACCAGCAGCTCTCAGTAGAATGTAGGGGCTTGACATTTGTGAATCAATGCAGATCCAGCCTGGTATTTTCAGCAGCTGTGACTTGATCTTCTGTAGTAGACTGAGGAGTACAGAAAGACTAAAAGAGATGCAATAGCTCAGAGTGAAGAAGGTAAAGAAAAAAAAACATGGCCCTTTCACACAGCCAGGCCTAGAGGAAAATTCACAGAGAATGATCATCCTCACACACTGCTGCTCTTTGGGAGTAACTGTGACATGAAGCATCACCTTAGACCATGCAGATGTGGCCTCTAGATGTGTTTCAGCTTTCTGTAACATATCTGCCAGTCTGCAGCTACAGAATTTTACGTTACTTTTGTACTGAATTGCCAACAGAAATTCTAAGAGATTTGGTCTCAAAAGCATATTACTGAGTATACAGGACATATTGTCTGGATGTAATTAAACTGACATTGCCCAGCAATTCCATAGATCTCTTCAACTGGTGACATTAATATATGGAGCAAGCATATGAATGGATTAACATATACAGTCCTATAATTAGCTGTGTTATTAAATTTTATAAGTAGTTGGGGGGAAAGGGGCTTGTTTGCCATCTGTTTCAAAAGTATCTCTCTTTCCACTGAAATCTGGATATAAAAAACATCAGACATGTGGGCATGACTGCCTTACATACATTACTGGGATTATTTCCCCTGAGTTAACCAAAGACAAGCATGATTCATGTATCAGTAGAATGCTACACAAAAATGTGCATAGCATTTTTTCACATAATGTTCCTTTCCCTTCGCACTGTAAATTATGAATTGTGTAAACATCACGAATTACAGATTTTTGTTGGTTTGAGGTTTTTATTTTTTCATAATGAACTTCAAAACTGTGTAATGGAAGAGTAATTATGCCAGGTTGTATGATGAATTGTTCCCCAATAATGACTTTTTAATCCTATTCTTGTCATAACAGAATAATGTAGCCACACAAGGATTTGCTTCAGTTTCCCTAGAAAACTTGTAATAATGAAATTATGGTATTAAAACAAGGACATAGACATGTACACTGAAGGAGAAAGAGATCCATATTGAGTATTTAATCATTACCCTTAGTTACCTGGAAATAGTCTTTAAAAAATGAGAACTCTGCGTTATAAAAAGCTTATGGCCTAAGAGTAAGATCCTAATTCACAAACTCTTCAGCAGAGTTTTGTCACTTATTGAGGTATCCCATGGAACTTTGTGCTGTGAGAGCACAGGAAAATGAAAACAGATAAGAAAGACAAACACCCACACATGAAAACTTACAGAGTGTGAAAAGACCTCCAATACAGTAGCTGAGCACCACAATAAACCAAAATTTGTATATACAAATACATATACTCTTAATGCCACATATCTTTAAAGTGATGAGCAAGCATTTGTGATTTCCAATCAACCATTCAGCAGTGGCTTCTGCAACATGCAGATCAAACATCATTTAAACAGGTTTTTCAAAATGAAAGTATGACACCAGTACCTGAGGAAAAAAGTAGTTGAAAAAAAGGAAACCTGGATCTGAGTGGCTTTTCCATTTGCCTCACGTTGCTTGAGAGGATATTCAGTTAAACCAGAGGCAGATACTCACTCCAATATTATAAACCTGAGTTTGGAGTTCATTCTCACATCTGCAAGGATTAAATTTAATAGTTATGATAAAGCCATCATGAAGGTATAGCACAAACCAAATGGAGAACATAAAGGGAAGGTGGTTGTTAGGCATGTAGATGTGTACAATCTAACTTCAGGCCTCCCATACGGTCATCAGAGAGGGCTAAGCTTTCAGCATGGGTGCTCTGAGTCACTGCCCAGAGGAGCTCAAGGGGTGATTATTTATACATCACATTAACCACACAGGAGTATATAGGAGGTCTAAAGTTCAGGAGCTGAGCATGAATACCCCCCAGAAGGTGTAGAGTTTGCATTTCTTTCTGTTTGCCGCTGTCCTCTTGGCCCCCATGAGCTCCTCTAAACCACATTACAGAAGACTAAGAAACTTTCTAATTTACACCAGCCAGAAACAGACACTATCAGCGATCCAGACTTAAGTTTCTCTGGTCATGACCTTCTCTCTGGCAGTGGTAAAAAACAAGTTATATGCTGGCTGTTTGTGCCTGCACAGAACAAAGTGGCCAAGACAAACTAGCAGGGTATTCTTTGCATGCAAAATGAGAAAAGAAAATGAAAACCAAAAAAAAAGAAACTCCCTAACAAGGACTCTCATCCATCTGTTTTTCTTTAGAGATGCTGTAACATTAGCTAAATATCACTTATTTACACCTGAAGAAGTTAAATGATTTTGTTCCCTTGAACTCTCTTACAAATGTTGTCCTGGTCTGCGATTTATATAAAAGTAGCTGTTCTCTTAATTTTATTCACAATAGCTTCATTCTAAGCATATGAACCTGCTTTGTCAGTATTCGCTTTGATTTATGGAAGATTTCAAACTACCAAAGTAACTATCCCTTTTCTTTTCATTAAAGCTAATCCCCACAAAGACACTTTCATCTGCTGATTAGTCATGCTTCAGCAATCCTTGCTAACCAGAGGCTAAGTTATTGATGTGTTAAAGATGTAATCGCAGAGATTCAAGACCACTGAAGAAAATTCAACGTGTTGCTTGATAGTGTCAGAATTTAATAGTGTCTTGCCTTATTCAAGCAGCCTGAGTAGCACATGCTCAGCAGCATGCTCAAATCCCGTTAGTCCACAAGCAAGAAAGACCTTATTAAAAATTGTTTAAAATGCACATATGAATATGACATTACAGACCATGAATAGAAGAGGTAGGGATTTCCAAAGTACTTCAGGGAATTGGGAGCACCATCCCCACAGAGCAGAAAGCAAACCAAACTCTGAATTTCCCCTCAGTTTTCTGAGCTGAAGAGGAACACATTTGCCATTATAGCTTGTAGAAGTAATTGTGAAAAATTTGCCATCACATTGTGTTTTCTCCAGGTTTTATCTCATTTCAATGTTTGTTTAGAAATCATCTAAGCAAATCGTCTTGCACCCCTTTATACACAGACAGTTCTGACTGCTGTGCAGATGATGACAAGCTATGACAGTAAACTCATATACCAGCAGTAATTCCCTACTTGCAAAGACGACCATCCCAGCTACTTAACTTAATAGATGTGCTAAAGAGAATGAACACTCATGGAGCTCTACACCTTGACTTAGTAATAACGGAAGTCTTCAAAACTAATCCACCACCCAGCAAGGCAGCTTGTATTACATTTCAAGGAGGGAACATGACAAGCCTTAACTTCCACTTCTGGCAACTAGCACCTCTGTGTCACAGTGTTGATAAGCAGATATGTGAGGCACATTTACTTTCATTAGAACACATCCTTACTGCATGCACAACACCACTTTCTTGTGCTATATATGTATTCAAAGCTGATGTTTCACTATGTCGATCCTAACAGCTTTGTGCTGTTTAGGAAATTAAACATGAGTGTGACACCCTCTAAATCCCAGCTGGCTTTACAACTGGCATGTTGGTCATGGTCTTCAAACAATAACCAGATTAAGTCCCATGTAATCACTTTTTAGGGCATAAATTCAGCTGCCATTACCAATAGTTATCAAGCTCTAATTAAGATCCACTTTAAAGAGGTCTTCTCCCTCTTTGGTAGATGACTGCAAATTAATGATGTTGGGAGGTCAGTGTAGTTGCTGCAGTCATCCTGGGCCTGAAAATGGGTTAGCCATTTTTTTACCTTGAACCAAAACAGCATGCTGAGCCTGAGATGGCTGTCTTCAGAGCTAGGCAGTGTCACTGCTTTGCTTCCCCAGAATGAAGGGGAACAACAGCACAACAGCAGGAAGATGCCCATATGTTGACTCAAGAGGTCTCCAATCTGGGCTGACACCTTGGTGTCAAGGTGGGAGCCAGGCACAATGCATCTCACTAAGTGTTTCTGAGGAGTTCTTCTGAGCCATCTGATGCTCCTCCTCCCACAGACCTTTTACACAGTCAAGCACTAGTTGTACTGACTCAGATGTTCACTTTGTCCCATTTTCAAAACCATTGTGTGGATGATCCTGTCATCATCGGGATGATCCCATTCCTTCATCATTCTCTGTTAGATCTGCTACCAGTGGCTCCAAGGAGAGACCTTCCATTCCACGATCTTAATGTACTTGGTGTAATTATCTTTGTTTGCCTTGGATCAGTATAACTATATGCCTTTCTTTTCTTCTGTCAGTCAGTCTCTGTCAAGTTCTGCCCTCTGGTAGACTTGATTTTTAATTTGGGTCTTTATTCCTTCAGGTTGATCCCCTTTCTTGTCGTGAGCTTGATGACACAGAGGATGCCCTTTCTGCCCCATCTGGCCTTGTATTAACAGCATTCTTTTGTATCACTGATGTTTTTCCAAATGTTTGCCGTTTCACCCATATTTTGTTACCTCCATTATTTTACAGCCTAAACTCATCATCTGTCCTAGCTTCTTAGTAAATCCACGAGCTGGATCAGAATCTCCCTTTCTTCGTAGATATTGGATGCAGAGCAGTATGTACAGGGTTCATGGCAGCCAGCTTTCTGCCTCCTTTCTGTAGCAGCTGCTTCTTCATCTGGTGTATTTCTGTATGGACAGAGTCCAGCTCCAGGGCAAATACTGCTCCTCTAGGAATGTTCTTGGAATTCTCTCACTGACCTTGGTCTGTAAGCCCAAATCCAGTGAGCACATATAAATTGGTCCACTGCTAATTTATGCTGGAAAGACCTACTCAATATAACAATATGTCATTGATATGTATATTTGAGATCTTCTTTTCAAACGGAATGGGTTCTTCTCACTCTCACTACCTTTCAGTTTTATTCTGGACAGGTAAGACTGGTAACTTCTCCACACAGTGTGTCGAAGACTGGCTTCATCCAAGCACAAATCATGCCTGGGTGGTGAGGAGGTTGAGATCTGTGCCACAGTCAGAGCCAGTCCTGCAGATTGGCACTGTATAATGCTCTCTTAGTCCTATGATGACCATTTGTTTGGTGCTGACATTGTAGTAAATTAAATCAAATGAGGCAATCAAAATTTTATCCTCATATATGTAAAAGGGGTTTGTATTACATAGTTAGGACAGTCTGACCATAGGCTGCATGGAAAAAGAAAAAAAAAAACACCTCTGTAAACACCCAAACTTGCTAAAGCTCTGACTTGGACTAGGTCCATGATTTGTATTTATACATTTAAAGCAAGTGATTAGTTCTCATATTTTGACCAGCTTAAATGGAAATCTTAAGTATTGGACTTCCATTTCGAAATACCTTCATTTCTTCACTTCAGGAAAGTGATAAATTACTGTGAGCAATTGATCAGATTAAAATGTACAAAATCACTCATAACCCATGTATGTCAAATTCCAAGGCAATTAGGATATTACTAGTGAAGAAAGAGATAGCACAGAGGAAAAACATATTTTTACTGTGACCTGTCAGTTCAGTGACTCAGAGACAGCCTATCTGTACCAGATCTATGAAGCAATCCTGAATATTTTAACCAGCTGGAATGGATAATGCTGACACACATGAGACAGAGCCAATAGTTGTATCTCACAGAGGCAGTAACAGGACGCAGTGTAACTAACAGGTGTTGTGTTGCTCCAGAGGCTTCAAGGGATCCCATCCTACTTTTATTCTAGTGAAAAACAGTTTATTTTGCATCCACACTGTCTGTAATGGTACACAGGTAGTGAGTCTGTATAGGTCTTTGAGTTCACTGATGTTGCTGTTTCTGGACAATCACCCATGGATATGGTAAGGAATGCTCCTTGTTGCTATAGTCTAGGTGGCTTTGTTCACTCTGATACTGAGGCAGCACTCAGCCTTTCACTGCTATTTTTCAGATCTCCTTGAAAATGAGTAAGACCTTCTTTCTCAAAGGAAAGAATCAATTTGTGAATGCTGACTCATTACCCATTACCAACAGCTTATCAGCCCTTCATATTACCCAAGAAGATTTCACTGGAATCCTGATAAGATCATGTTTCTTGATGACAGTATGACCAGAAAGTTATCCCTTATGTGAACTTATGAGTTCTTTCCTTTCCTCTCCAGTATCTCCCTTTCATGGAATGTTAGCTCAGAGCAGGAGGAGCCCTATCCTGTGGCACACGTGTCACTATCATAGTCAAAGTTATTCAAAGGATTGAGCTAATACAGCCTGAACAGCTGAAATCTTCTGCCTCCACATGAGCTGGCACACAGTTGGTAGCTTCTCTGTAGTGGCACCTAAGGAAGCACACCTGGGGACACTCAAGATTGGAGCAACTTCTGCCCATCCCAGGCAGGCTACTTTCTCTATTGGGTGAGCTGTTTGTCCCCCCACACAGCTTTTTTCCTTAGAACGCTTGGATTTTGCCTCCATTAGTTTTCTGATACGTATCCAATAGTCTTCCAACAGAAGCTAGAGGTATGACTAATAAAGCAGGAAAAGAATTACAAAAAATCATTTCACTAAAAGAAGGCAGAGTAGAGGGGGAAGAGCACCTCTCTCAACTTGCTGGCCGCGCTCTTTTTATGCACCCCAGGATACCATCAGCCTTCTTGGCCACAAGGGCACACTGCTGGCTCATGGCCAACCTGTTGTCCACCAGGACACTCAGGTCCTCTGCAGAGCTCCTTTCTAGCAGACCAGTCCCTAACCTGTACTGATGTGTGCAATTATTCCTCCCCAGGTGTAGGACTCATCACTTGTTCTGGTTGAACCTCATCAGATTCGTCTCTGCCCAACTCTCTAGTCTGTCCAGGTCTATTGCATGGCAGCACAGCCTTCTGATGAGTCAGCCACTCCTCCCAGTTTTATGTCATCAGCAAACTTACTGAGGGTGCATTCTGTCCCTTCATCCAGGTCACTGATGAAGATGTTGAACAAGACTGGACACATAAGCTCTTCACTTGTTCATCATTCATCCTTATGCAGAGCTCAATACATTCCAGTTGTTCTATGACATAAAGAGCAACTTCAACGCCTTGTCCTGCTGGCCTGCCTTTCCTAAAATGTACATACCCATCCATGGCAGCATTCCAGCCATTCAAGCTGTCCCCCCATGGCTCTGTGATCACAGTGAGATTGTGGCCGTATGGTGGCGGCATACGGACCTCTCGTTCTTCCTGTTTGTTCCTCATGCTGAATGCATTGGTATACAAGCATTTCAGAGGAGAAAAGGGAACAAGGTTTCCCTAGAGGGGTGCAGGGGGATCCCCACAGCTATCCACACCTTTGATATGACTGGCCTTTTGGCTCATGTCATGGGTCACAGCTAAGGAACTTGGACCACTGTTATGGTTGGCCTGGCTTATTCCCCAGTTGGTTGCAAGGGCATAAGCTTTGCCATTTTGAACCCCACTGCCAAGTCCTTCAGTTTAAAGTCGTCTCACCATTTGCTGCCAAAACATGCTTGGAAACACTCTTTGGTACTATTTAATTTACCAACACTGGAATCGGCAGCATATTTAGAGCAGATCTTGTTTTATTATTTTCTTATATAGTTCAAAGTAACTTGAATGCCCCTTTCCCAATCTAAGAAGTCCTAGATTCAAGATACAATTACTCAAGAGCAACAACTCCTGGCCGGTAGAAAAGATATTTCTGGACAATACTTCTGTGAACATTTGTGATAGCAATGCTTGGCTTCATGCATATGCACAGAAAGTGACCATATGTGAGGAAGAATTTGCAGAGAATGTTAGTGACAGCATAGAGATTTTTGTTTGTTTTTTTTTCAAGGCACATCCAGCTCTTGGTGATATGGCTGGAAGTTGTGAGATTCAGCTCTTGTGTGGAAGCCTATGGGACAGGAATCACTGGTCTTGCCTCCTTTCATACTCTTTGGCTATTCATGGCATAGAAATTGTCACTGGGTGTTGGCAGATGGCAGACTTATGGAGAAGGTAGAGTGAATAATACTTGTAAATGAATGCATCTTTTATTCATTCATTCATTCACCAGGACGGTTTGTACGAGGTAGTTGTGTCTAGGGAATCTGAATGTGATGTCATGCTGCCTAAGTAGTTTCTGCTGTCACCTGTGAATCCATAGGTGAATTTGTATCTTTCACATGCCTTGAGAAAAAGAAGTAGCTTAAATATTTTCCAGTGAACATGGTGAAGCCTTGCTGGTATAAACACTGCAGGGTGGTACATGTTGTCTTGTACTTTAACAGTGGCAGAAGTTTTCCAGTTCTGATAAGAACCCATAAATGCTCGTGGAGGTGTTGCCTGGTGCCTCTTTATTAAAATCAGTAAGATACTTAGAGGCTATGGTGTTTCTTCCTTCTCCACTCCAATTATTGCTCAGAATCAAGAATCAGAATAATTCATTCTTTGCTAAAGATCTTCATCTTGCTTTTCTTAGCAGATCTTGAATCCTATACAAGGCACAGATTCACAGTTCTGCATGCAAGTATGAGAGGGCATTCCATCTGGGACCAGGAAGGAAAAGAACGTTAACGTGAGATTACTTCCAACCAGTTCACATAGTGCATTTCCTCCACTAGCACTCCACCACTCACAATCCCAGCTGGCTTTGGATTTTTCTGAACACCCAATTAAATGTTCAGAACATACAACACATAGAGTATACCTAAATGTGATAAAATTCCACTCTCATCGCCATGTCAAGGGGTCCCAGGTTGTGGATCACAAATGTAAATGAGTGCAGCTGAATGTTTTTCCATTTTCATTTTTGTTTTTACCATGGGGTTTGAAGTGTCACGTTCTGTAATATAACTTCCCTTTTCTAGTCACAAACAAATGACATCTGTCCACTTTCAGTAATAAACCTGAATGGAGGGGACATTTCCTTTTAGCTAGGTGGGCCCCTTCTTAACCTTCAGATTCCTAGTAGAGCTGGGGAAAAGCAAAACTTAAAAAAAAAAAATCCCCTACTGATTAAACACACTAATGAAAAGAGTTTTCCTTCAAGCCCCTGAGTACTGTTTGCCTCACACAATCTCAAGCATCCTGATACAGTTAATGTTTAAGGAGCTGCTTGCTTCTCCCACTCTCATTCTTACATCATACAGGAAACCCTTTCAGGAAATGAATATTCGGTTAGCCTTCTCCTCCCTCAACACTTTGGGTTTACCAGTCTAAGACAGAAAGCATATAAGGAAGAATCAAGGTGGGGTAAGAGCACTGGAGAGGCAGGCCAAACAACGCTATATCATATACCTTGATTTTTTTGTCTGGCACAAAGTTCAGTCTTCTTTTGGGAGATGCTTCCATCAAATAGTCTGGGTTTCACTGAGCAGGAAAACTTCACTACTTATCCCACACTGGGGCTTGTCATTCAGAGCTGTCTATGCTGAATCTGCTCTGTGTCCCACAAAGTCTCAGTATGCTTTTTCAAAGGAATAGCTCTCTACAGTTTCATGTGAAAGAATGGGCTTCCAGCCCTTATTGTATCCCAAGTCTGTACCTTCTTGTTGTTGCAACAGTGAGGTGCAGACCACTCTAGGAAAGGCAAGAGTGTTGTTTAGACAGGACTCATCCAACTCTTTTTCATTCAGGAGCAGGGAATGACTGAGGTTATCAAGATGAATAAAAACTGGGAAACAGATTGTGAGCAGTCATAATGAAAAGGTCATTTATTCTTTTGTTCTTAGTCACCATAAATACCAGACACATAATTTTAAAGATTAGATTGTCCAGGGTAAATGTGTGGCAAGTCTGGAAGCAGTAATCCAGTTACTCACAGAGAAACCACACGTCCTCCCTTTCTGATGATTTTTAGATCTCCTTTCAGAGAACAAGAGAAAGATTTTCCTGCCTTCCTCAAGCTACAGCTGAGGAATGCAGAATGGCACCATCCCTGCCACCAGAGCTAGGTAAGTGCTTTCTAGATAAATGCTTTTTCTTTCTGCTGGAAATGTAGATATCCTGTAATTGAAATATTAAATGAGAGTGTGCTGGTTCTGACTCTGATTCATGGATGCCCATTCCTTGCCTCCAGATTTTCTGCAGCCTGCCTGGCCAGTCGCCTTGACAGGCTCAGGTTTTCTGTCTTGCAAAGTATTCAGAAAAGCACCTCTTGATTTCAAAACACAAGGAAACTCCACTGAAAGAATATTTTGTTCTCCTCAAAGCAAATAAGCAGCTATCACGAAAGACTGGAGGGACTGTGAGAGCTTAGAAAGTCACCTTTCTAGACAGTCATCATCACAGTCTGAATCAAGAATTTTCTCTTAAAAAAGGCACTATTCTTTGCCATGAACGTGTCAAACACTTGATAGAATCATAGTCATTGAATCATAGAATCATACAATAGTTAAGGCTGCAAAATACTTCTAAGACCGTCTAGTCCAACCATCAATCCATCACTACCATGCTCACTAACCATGTCTCTCAGTGCCACAGCTCTTTGCTGCTTGTTCTGTAGAAGGCCCTCAACGTTTCCATGGACAAAGAAGCTGGTTCCTTCCCAGTTCTCCTCCTAAAGCGCACTGCCAGGTCATGCCAGCCTGAGTGAATTCACCAACTTGCATTTGATTCTTCCTCGGGCTATAACAGGCACAGCAGCTTTGCCATGCTACTGTGGTGTACAGCAGCTTTCAGCTCTCTTTAACCATAGTCCTCTCCTTTAAGTGTAGCTTTTTCTATGTAGCATCCCCCTCAGACTCACTGGGGGATATTTCAACTCTGGAAAATGCAGCTGTACTTCTTGAAGCACATGAAGGAATTTCTCTGTATTGATCCTTTATTGCTTGACAGAGATGGGGAGATATTAGCTGTTGCCAGCACATGGCTCCTGGGGCTAAACTTGAAATGAAAGCCATTATGGTTTCTGCTGTTATTAGTGACAGTGCTATGCTGGTTTGGGAAGTCATCAAATCATCTGAAATATAAGAAACATACAAAGCTGAAGACAGGCTGGTCTGCGGATGCTATCATCACCAGGTCACACCTCAGTTCCCTTCCACATCCATTCCTACCTTGCACCCCATACCTTGCCCAACTGTAAGGAAAAATCACTCTTTAAAAAAAAAAAAAAAAAAGAAAAGAAAAGCAACAAAACCAAATAGTAGCAGTAGCAGAGTCATGTGCTGCAGCAGGTGGAGTGTACGAGGAACACACCAACAGTGAATCATGGCATGAATCAAAATAGTATCATATGGATAGTAACACTGGGGCCAAGTTTACACACAGGCCAGCACAACCCTCTGTAGTGATTGTAAATTGTCAGTGTCACTGTGCAGTCGGCAAAGTTTTGGGATGTTACTTGATGAGATGAAAAGAAAAATCTAACATGGAAGTTATTGCTCCTTCACACCCTTTGTTTCCAATGTTTGTCCAGAAATTTCTCAGCGGGTAACCAGTCACCCAGAATGCTGCCAAGTAGCAGTCAGAGCATCTCAGCATCATTCCTATCAATGCCGTCATCATCCTCTAATGGCATAGATGTGCTACTTGGAAATGAAACAAATACGCTGTACATACCATGTCCACCTACAGAAAAGACATGAATATTTACATGTTTATGTATTTACAAAGCCGTTGTGCCTACTGCTACTTCAGAGCTCACGAGAATGTTATTTGAAAAAAAAATACATGAGATTTAAGCAATTATAATCAGGTTCTCTTTACCTATGGCCTTCTGAGGTTCTGATCCGTCAAGACTTGTGCTCCTCACAACTTTTTTCTGCTACAGGGGTTTTTAGGAAAAATAGTGTCAGATCTCCTAAGATGAGTCACAGCACTTGGCCACACAGAATTCTGTTGTGAGATGAGGGAAAACACAAGGACATTGGATAGAGATAGTTAATTGTAACCCCTGCCCCTGTCTTGGAAAACAAGAGCTTGGGCCGTGTCACCAAATGTGGGTCACTGACTTCAGAGCCTGCAGTTGCATACTGTTCCCATCCCTAGTTCAGAGGGGATGTTCTGGGAGTCAGCTTAACTTTATAGCCCACGAGAAGTTCACCCATAGTTTATATTTTCCAATATTTTCATGGTGACTAACAGTGTTATTGAACTCCGATGAGGGCAACCTCTCTGGCCTGGGTGACCAGCCCACCATGCTTCTTGTCTCAGAAACCCTGTGGTCCAGAGCTTTATGGTCTGTCCCACATCTCCCTGACCAGCTGCAAATTGTTATCGTCCCTCAATTTGCTCCTGATGAGAGTAGCTGTTCGAAGCAAAGGTGTGGCTTCTCATGCTTGCCAGTATCAGAGAACTTCACAGCACGTATGATGTGAGCACTCACCCTGATGGCAGCTGAACTACCTAGATGTGCCTCCAAAAACAGAGCTTAGCTGTGGCCAGCAAGTTATCTGGGGTGCTTACGAACAGGAGAGACTGAGGTTGTGGGCAGAACTTGGACACAGAACAGACACCAGCAGCTCTGAAACCTCTGAGAAGAGCCCTGAGCAGAGACAGCATGTGGACACACACATGATGCTGATATGCCTACCATACAAAGGTGGTAGAAACATGCTTGGCTTGGAAAGTCACAGTGGTTGTACAGTGCCTGACTCGTTTAGAAAATTTCCTGTGTAAAATGACCAACAGCAAATCTTGAGAGAATTCTTTCACAATCAAGATCATTTTCTATCCCACATGCAAGAAAGCAGAGGGATATTGCAGGAGTGGGAGATTTTGCTAAGCGGATTAACATATTAACTAAAAATAAAGATTGGACATATTTGGAATTCTAGGATAATCTTATTTTTCTGGCAACAATAAAAACCACTCAAGCTCCTCTCCCATGCTTACTGTAGAGCTCAAATTCATTCTAGCCAGTTAATTCATGAATTTATCTGTATTGTACATGAAAAAGATATGTCTGTGCCTAGAGCACATGCTGACATTTGGTCAAGATGAACTAATGATTGACATGTTTTGATACAGAAACTGCATACCATAGCGTTAATAAGATTTATTTTTAAATTCAGAATAGGTCCTTTCTGAATTACTTACTTAAAATTTGTTTCCCGTACAGCATCTCCCTTTCATTTTGTCCATCCAAAATTATAAACCTCCCTAGGAAGGAGACTTTTAAAAACTTCCTACATTCTCAGTTTAGCCTGAAGTGTCAGACCTCCATGTCCTAACACGATGCGTGAGCCCATACAGAGCCTGAGGTCGTCTAAGCTGTGGAGATATCCCTTGGGATAACAGTGTCCACTCTGAGCTGTGTGCTGCGACTTCATTGTAGGATGTGCAGGCATATGCAAGCTTTTGCTTTCTCCAACCCCATGGCTTCTGTTTGTCTTTCTGTGCTACAAATACACATTTGGCTAAGCAAACTGATATGCTGATCTCTGGCAGCTCTGCGCTCCTCAGTGTGGCCTGTGCCCCTCATCAAAGAACAGTCTCACACCCACTGCAGGATCAGCTGGGGGACCTTGTCCCTAGGGATTATCAGTGATGTCCTGTTAGGAGAATGCCCAGAAAGCCAACAGCTCCACAGGGGTGCAGGGTGCTCCCACTGCCTACGTTATCTCCAAGTGGTGTTAATGAAGGTAATTGATGTGTTTTCTCAACTGCTCTCAGGGGAGCCTCTTGCATCAACTTGGTGACCAGTTTTACTGCAATTCATGTTTGTGGAAGTTTCAGGCAATTCAATGCATTGGAAAGGACAAAGAGCCCCATGGGAAACTGGGCCCTGTGGCACAGCCGTGGGTATGGTATGTCTGTTAGCCAGCCAGCAGCCGTTTACATTTGGGCAAATCGATCTCACCATTCCTATCTACCCAAATCTTTTGCAACTTAAAATGATTTCCTTTTTCTGAGCTGTAAAGACAGCTGAAATTGCTCAATAATTAATGAAAAATAAATGCTGTAACATTCTTCTGTAGGAAACTTCCAGTGGGTTTATATGCATACACGTATGTGTGTTTATGTACATATACACACATAAACAGACTGCACAATTTCGGCAGGGGGCTTTCTATTTTACATTCTGCTTGGACTAACACTTGCAGTTTAATACCAGATATCACTGTGAGACATAATGAGGGTCATTAAAAGTATTTATTAGCTTATTAAACTGAACTGCCTTCACTGTTGCAGCTGGACTGTGTTTTATAGAAAACCCAGCAAATCCCCAAAGTCACACAACAGGAGCCCAATGCACTTTAGCTGATGACAGTGTAAATATCAAATTTACTAGGGCTAGCAAGTGGCAAACACAGTTCTGGTATGTTATTTAAAAGCCTGCCATGAGGCACAGTACGTAATTCTCAACTCGTAAGAGTAGAGCTGCTCAGTAAGGAAATATGAGAAGAATTCGATCAGATTTGGTGATATTTTCAGGGACAGAGTTTAATTACTGTCAGCCTGAAAGCTCTTAGATATTTTTTGCAGGTCTGATCCAATGACACTGAAGTAAGAGGAAAGATTGCAGTGGTTTAACATGGGTTTTAAATATAATACATGAGATACACAGGAACTGCCCACAGCTTTATCAAAATCTCCATGTTAAATAAGTTTTTTTATTTTTAGTTAAGTTCAGGAAGGAAGTCAGAGGGCCCATCAGGCTCTTGTTGTGTAAATGGTGTGTGCTTCTGTGTGCGTAGGTAGGTGTTCAGTAGGCAAGAGCACATATCTCTGATTTTTGAGAGGTGACAGTGTCAGTTGCCCTTGGATGTGAATGCTTTTTTCACATGGTGGTTCCTCATTTTAAACATTCGAGGGACTGCAATAATCAGGTTTTCTGTGTTTCCACCATTTTCTGCACTCTAGATGTGGGTGGAGGTGAGAACAATGCAAACGTAGGCCTTTATTCGACTGCTCACAGCACCTTGGTTGGGGGAAACGCCTTTAAGGATCAGCTGGTGCCAAGCCCCTGTCGTGGGTACAGGGAGATGCTGCACAGGGCTCTACCCACAGCAAGAAGCTGGGCTGGTGTCTCGTGGTCCTGCAGATGCTGCAAGGGCTGAGCTCATGGAATTACGCCAGGGTCACACAGCCCTTTAACCTTAACTTTCCAGTAGTCCTGCACTTGTGAGGATGATGGGAAAGGCTACAAACCTCTCATTTCTTGAGTTGTTCCTCCAGGTCAAAGATGAATGGGCAAGTCCCTGGAGCAACTGCTAGCGGCAGTATCAGCCACGCTTTTGGCACTAGAAAACTTCACGTCATCAAAAAAAAAAAAAAAAAAAAAATCAGAAAGGGATTAGTCACAAGGAAATGCTCTTTGTTCTTAAAACATCCTCTCCTGCAAACTCATCTCTCAAATCTGCTCAGGAAAAGAGGCTGCCAGGGTGCTGGGTGAGCAGCGTGGCCGAAGGCGGAAAAGCTGCTTGGTCATTTTAAGAT
This sequence comes from Phasianus colchicus, assembly GCF_987193195.1. NCBI lineage: Eukaryota > Metazoa > Chordata > Aves > Galliformes > Phasianidae > Phasianus > Phasianus colchicus. The sequence continues at coordinate 63,798,800 of NC_143438.1, read as the reverse complement.
AACCGTGACTAAGATTGATGACCAAACAAATCTTTGGTCTGCATTAATAATTATAATAAAAATATCCCATGCCCCTTTACACTGCCATTACAAGGAACTCATGAATAGTTTTGCATCATTTTCCATAAAGTAAAAGGAAAACCCCTGCTGAGGTATTTTTATTCTCAGCCTATCTCACTGTCCTGCTCCAACACCCACAGTTCTCCTGAAGATACAGTCACTGCTTATTCAAAGTTCAAGTGTAGGGGGACCTTGAGCTGTTCTGCCAAAAGCTTTCCCCTTCCTTCGCCACCCCCGCCTGAATCACTGGCAGCAAACATAATAGCAAAGGGTGTCACATTTATTTTACTGTAATCCTGCAAAGCAGACTGGAATATTTTTCAAGATTTCTTGTAAAGCTGGATGCAAGCAACAGAGTGTGTGTACACGTGCACACACCCAGTTGCCAGTAAATAATCTTGGACTCACACATTGGCAAAATCAATGGTTGATTTGGCTCTTCTCTTATAATTAAGAGTGTGTATTCAAATTATAGTCGAAGACTTACTTCTCCAAGCTTTGTTCTTTCAAACGCTTTGTTACATTTCCTACACTAACAGCACAGAAGTGTGTCCCAGATAGCTGAAAGGCAAGAATTTTAAGTACCTACACCCCTATACATACATTTTTATAATGGCTTACATTGACACAGGCCAGGAAATTTAGAGTTCAGTCTCACATGGCCTTAATTCATACGTTTGAACACAGAAACTCTTCTCTCTATAGGGATATATTTTATAAATAACCAGTGGGACTTAACCCCAAATTTTTACGTGGCCCTGATTGATCTGGCTCTTCCTTTTTCAGCTTTATCTTTTACAGCCTTCCTTGCTCATTTTTCAAAAGACAACTCTTACAAAGGGAGATCAGGAAAGAATTAATTAGTTTTCTGTTAGGCTAATGCTATTTTGCAAGCATTGGGGTATTTTTTCAATTTTAATTTATCTTAGGCATGCATATGCTTTTTTATATTCTTATGAACACAGTGGAAAATATTGTAATTAACTGATTTAAGGACTCAACAGTCAAGAAAAGCCAAAATAAATTGCTTGTACAACCTTGTTCCCTCTTCTTACACTTACGTACATAGATGGCTTTCACTTGGGGTTGATCCTAGTTCACTCTGGCCTTTGCCCTTATCACTCCCTTCACCCTCCCTGTCCTGAGTCTCCGTCACCCTGGACAGCCCAGTCCTCCAGAGCACTCATCACATCACAGTCTCTCACACGTTTAACTCTGTTTTTCCATCCTCTCCTAAGCTCCGGGCCCACAATAGCCAGCGCCTTCTCCTATCAAAGTGTGGTTTGTCACTGAACACTCTGACACCCAGTGCTGGTGTATTTTGCACAAAGACAAGTACACCTTCTACAAGCAGGTCTCCTGCACACTTTGTTTGCAGTCAGTAAAAAATACAAATAGCCCCACTCTGAAAATGAAGACAGGGAAAGGCCACAGGGACTAAGGCCAAGCGTTCTGCAGAGGTGCCAGCCGATTTATTAGTCTCCGTCTGCAGCCTGCAGATCAGAGGAAGGGGTGATGTCCTAAAGGACCCAATAGTGGTAGAAAAGGCATCTGCAGAGAAAACTGGGACCCTGACAAAGGGTGGTTATTTCTTCTAGGAAAAAAGCCCAAAACATTTAACAGAATCATAGGATCACAGAATGCCTGAGTTGAGAAGGGATCTCTGGGTCTATCTTGCTCAACACCTTCTCAGGCACAGACATCCAGAGCAGGGTGCTTAGGACCTTGTCCATGTAGCTCTGAAGATTTCCAAGGAGGAGATTCCACAGCCTCTCTGCACAGCCTCCTCCATTTCAGCTGGAGGAAGAAGCAGTAGCGAAGCTGTTCTTTCCTCCTGCACAAGGAAAATCCTTTCCCACATGCAGCTTCGCAGAGCCTTCCTGGGCTGAAGCTGAGCCAGAAAAGAGCAAGGCTCTTGGGCCAGCAAGGCAGCACAGGCAGGATCGTGGCTCTGCAGCTGAGCGTTGCGGATCTTGTCTGGAAAGCAGCTGAATTCTGTTTCCTTTTTCTCTATTTTCCTTTTAAACTCAGTGACTAGTCATTTTTAAAAATGCATGCTCAAGGATCTCCGGTAAGGAGCTGCAATGTCATGTCCCTTCCTATGCTGCCTGTGCAATCCCTGCACTGCTATATTTGTTCAGAAATGTGACTCTGAGAGAAGCCTGAGGAGAGGTAGCATCCTGAGCAGAGCACTGGCTGACAGTGACATGAAGCAGGGAGCCATATGACTGTCACCTGCAATCTGAGACCTTCAGGGAAAGCACAGTTTCTGAATTTTTTGCAAGTAAACAGGATTGCCTCACAGAGACAGCTGACTCCATCTTTGGTTTCCTGTGCAACACCTGCAGCTCCACATATTTGACTAAAGTTTGGGTCAAAAAAAGGGTAACATCAATATAATCAAGAGTGATGTAATGAATTTAACTTAGTGAATGGTTTCTAAACACTCCAAGGCCTTCTGAGCTATGGACGTTGGGATCCTGAACCTGAAAGCTTATCAGTCCTTTCCAGAAATACCAGCAAGTGTTAGGAAGGATATTGAATATATTCTCACTGTCAACCTAATGCATCCTGTATTCCCAGAGCACCTGAGAACAGCTTCAACTCATGTGGGGACATTCCTACTCCCCTCAAAAGAGGTACTTCAGGGCTTCGGCTCTGGTTGCCTACCTATCCCTCATGTCCCACCAAGGTGTACAGGGTAACAGTCCGGGCATTGCCCACTATACAGCTGACCATAAAGAGTGTGCAAGATCCATATCCTGTAAAGAAACTTGTCCCAGTCATATTCCAAATACTCCCTTAGCCCTGTATCATCTTTCTCACTCTGTCCAGCTCCTCAGGATGGACTTACATACCCAGCTTTACTCATGGCATCTTCCAGCACTCATAGAATCATAGAATGGCCTGAGTTGAAAATCATCTAGTTTCAACCCCCCTGCTATGTGCAGGGTCACCAACCACCAGACCAGTCTGCCCAGAGCCACATCCAGCTTGGCCTTGAGTGCCTCCAGGGATGGGGCATCCACAACCTCCATGGGCAACCTGTTCCAGTGTGTCACCACCCTCTGAGTGAAAAACTTCCTCTTAATGTCTAACCTAAATTTCCCCTGTCTTAGTTTAAAATTATTCCCCTTTGTCCTATCATTATCAACCCATGTAATCCTGCCAATTCCTTCCCACCGACCTGTTCCTTAGTTTATTTTTCTAGATGAAGATTTCTCCTTTTCTCCTTGTCAGAAAGGATGTCCCATCTGCACTCAAAACTTCTCACAAATCTTCAAAAAAACCTGATGGCAAAGAGCACTTTGTTGGCTGTTCTGATGTGTGGGCAGGTAAAGTGGCCAACAGAAACAGGGAGTTTTCTGCCCTTGTGCTGATGAAGGCACAGTACTGCCTCCAACTCTGCCAGCAGTCTCCAAGAGTACAAAATAACAAAATAAGTACATGAAAAAAGCCTGACAAATGAGGTAATTTATGCAAATTTGGTTAAAAGACTTCTTTACACCACTTGTTTTGTGTGGTCAGAATGTTGATGGGGTACAGAGGCAGTGGAAGCTGTTTTCTTGCCTTTTGCGAGAGGCAGCATCAATTGGCTGGGTTTTATATAGCACCAGTTACTACAAATACAAACCGCTGTGAGCAGTAAAAACATCACTTGCCATGTGGACAGATTTGATTCAGAGTACGTTGCGTGGTTTGGATGCAGATCCAGGGTACTGAACAAGGGGAGGCAAGGCTAAAAGTTCTGTGTTGTGTTGATGTCTACATCCAGAACCTCTCTACGAGCCAGATGCTATTAGCTGTATCATTTCAAACTGAAGAAACTCAGGAAAATATTGTCAGGAGCAACTGGTAGTTTTTCTCCAGTTTTTCTCTCAGTGGAGGAGCTTTCCAAATTCATTGATACACTTTTGTGAATTAGCCACTGGGACGCTGAGAGCACAGGTGCTCTGAAATGCATGCTGTTGAGGTTACAATATAGCTCTGAAGTGGTCTTTTGACTTTTGAGTCTGATTGTTTAAAAAAAAATAAATAAATAAGAGAGGAAGGAGCATCAATTGACTACATTTCATTAGAGCTTTCAGTCTGGCAAACAGGCCAGAGGAATTTCTTGATCCTACATGTATCCTCTATGTTTAATTTTGGGAACTGATGTGAAATATCAAACAGATTAAATGAATTGCATCAGTTCCTCATTCAGCACATGCAGAACTTTGCAGTTGAAGTTTCCCAGTTGATCCATCCTCTTCCCCCCAGCCATAAATAAAGCCAGGAGTGGAAGATTCCCTTCAAGGAAATTTATCTCTTTGACAGTCAAACAGGTGGCGAAGTTAATGCTAAGTCCCAAGAGAACTTGGTTGGTAAGAATGGCCCTGCAATAACTAACCACAATGATTTACAAGGGACTAAATTGCCAGATTAGGCCTTGATAATTTTTCAACTCTTGACTTCGTTATTACCTCGTGGATCTGGATCTTACATCACCTCTAGGAATGCCTGGGATCAAATTAAAGTGGAAACACCTGGTTGAAAGTCAGTTCAAAATACAGATTTGAGAACGAGGGGGCTATTTCTGCATGCTGGATCTGATTTCTATGCATGGTAGACATCTATAAAGTTGTTTCTCTGTATTTGAATTCTGCATTCAGCTGCCAGTCTACCTCGTGTGTTTTTGTTAACAATCACTGCTCTTTGTAAATACATCCGCAAACCTGATCTATGAAGCTGATGCAGTAGTTAGATCTGTGAAATTGGTGTAGTAGGTAAATGTGAGGTAAATTACATGCTCCAAGACCTTGTCCAAAATAAAAACCCATGCTTTGATCTAGAGCACGACTAGATAAGGAAGAAGGCAGAGGTAGTCATGCAACAAGGGTTTGCAAAGAAGCAAGATGATATCACAGGACATGTAAACCATTTTTGTTTAGTGGCATGTGAGATACGAATGACAACTTTCACTAGGAATTCGTAGACTTGAACAATACAGTGATGCATTCAGATGCACAGGGCCATGATTTAATGGAGGAACACAGAGTAATGCTATGAAACACTCTTTGTGGGCAGATTTTTGCAGCCATTACGCCTTCTTTCCCTCCGTATCTCAGCTGCCCTTCCCCAGCACTGGGCTCCTGTGAGCCAGGGATTCAGGGACGGCATGGAACACACAAAGCAGATCAGCAGTGGGGCCCTTCCACAGGGCATCAGGTAGAAAGCCAACGACTTATCTGATTAAGACTGATACCAGGCCAAGGTGGCTATTTAAAAAGAAATTGAAATAAAATAGGCATGCAGATGGTGGCTGTTTCAACAGAAGAGGCTTCCACTCTCCCAGTGAGTCCTGCTGATTTGGATGGGAGCCTGCCTGGGTGACTTTGGGTGATGAATCTGACCTAGCAGCCTTGAACCTTGAAAAGCGAGCAGTTTTACCATGGCTGTGGTCTGTGGTGGGAGAACTTGGACTTGAGGCATTTCTCAAGCGTGCTGTTCAGAGATTGGGGTACTGGTGGCACTCAGAATGCCCATCTTTGTGTCCCTCCAACCAGTGAACTGCTTTGCCCTCCTTATAGGTGGGAGGTGAGGATATCCCAACCCTGGATGCTTTTTACTTGAGAAGGTCTCACTTGGGGAGAAGTCAATGGATCTGGGAGCTCTTCACCACGAGGACACACAGCAGTGCCCCTGCCCCATCCCTGCCATCTGACTCATCCGTGCATGCGCCAAATGCCAGCCTGGTGCTTATTGTGCACTGGGTGTGTCAGAAATATTTTTCTTGGCTCTTGCAAGGACAGAAGGAGTCAAAGCAGACTCAGCCCACACAGCAGCACAGCCAGACCTGCCAAAGGCCTCAGCTCCACTCCAGCTTTGTAAAGAGGTAGGACAGTGATTGTCCTCTTCTTGAGGGCAGAGGAAGACAATATATCTGCTGCTGAAGGATTGGTTCAGAATCTTCAGAATAGCTTTGTTTAGTACCCTGACCACCTCTGCGCACTCCTGCTCACATGCCTGCTTTCTCTCATCCCCTTTCTGCTAGGTGAGAAGGGTGTCAGGGTGTGTGCCCCCTGCTTTTCTCATCTGTGGCTAGAGACGCTTTTGTCCAGCTGAAGGGCTGTGGGCAGCACAACTCACAGGACAGCTTCTCCAGCTGCAGCAACACCAGAAGCTTGGGCAAGAAAAATCACCGCTGTGTGTGGTAAATATCATCCCCACTTCTTTTTTGGGTGCTTGAAACTTCCCAGCGTAGGCTGGGAGAGAAGCAAGAGCACGAGAATGATGGTAAATAGCTTCCTTTTCCCCTCTGGAGGCTGACGCAGTCAGCCACGTCAGTCGGTTCCTTCCCCTGGGCCAGACCCAGCAGCCCAGCAGGGAGAGAGGTGAGGATGCGGCACCTCGGCAGGTGAGAGGCCTCACAGTTCTGACCACGACACCGGGATTATCTTCAGGGAATGAGACTTGGGGAAAAACTCCAGACAGTGACAGAACAGGAAGTTACAGCAGCTGTAGGAGCCGTGGTTAATGAATTTCCCAGTGGGGCTTTAGCTTTTGCTCTGCCTTGTTCCCTCTGGCCCAGAGTGCCGTATTGGTTTCTCCGCTTCCCAGCCATCCCAGTCCCACAAGCTGTTTTGTGTAAGAATTTTCAAGGCAGCAGATTGTGTTATGAGTCCCCAGTGAGAGAATAATTTTAGGTCCAATTCCAAATATTTAGTAACAAAGGCTCGGCTTCCCAAGGTGAATCCCAGGAACACTGACAGCATCTCCACATCTGATCGTTCAAACATCAGGAGGAAGGCAAAAATGAAAATATGTGTTTTTGAGAAAACAAGAAACTTGGGTCTCACAAGCTCAAGGGTCGTGGAATTTCATGTGCAGTTTTGCCCTTCGGTAAAAAGGGGCTGCCTTGGCTGACCTGACTGCTCATATTAGATGCTCTAGGTCTTCAGAGGAGAACCTTCACAAGGGACTGCAGATATTTATAATACCAAAAAGCCAGGGAAAGTTAAAAGCTGTTTCTTGGAGACTCTGGGAACACTTACCTCCAGGTCTATTGTACTTGCTCATTCCAGCTAAAATCTTGCCTCTTTTTCAGGAATGGATAATTTGGGCATAACTTTTCTTCCATTCATTGCTCTGGTCCAAGTTCCATCCTGAGATGGACAGTGGCTTGCTGAAAGTCACTATGATTCTTTTTCATTAGAAGTGAAATGAGTTATTTTCTTGAGAAAGCTCCACCAACAGCTGTGGCTTGTAAGTACTCTACCTATACATAAAGATTCCATATTAAAACATATTTCAAATTATTTTTTAAAACTTACTCCCAAAGCTTATAAACTTCTCATACACCTGGCATTACTATGGAGAGCTTAGCTTGTTCTGCTGCCTAGGAAGGACACTTTTACACACCTTCTAATCGCTCTCTTTGTTTGGCTTTGCTACACAAAGGATGTAAAAGAATGCTACACCTGAACAGACAGTCTGAGCTATCACTTGACCAATCTGAATTTTCAGAACCATACCAGTATTCCTCAGGAATTCCCAGTTTAGCTCTGAGACTAATGAACTGCCTTATTTTGCACATGCTAGAAGATGATGTATTATGTGAGCCACACGTTACTTTTACATGTCAAAACTGTTAGTTAAAGAACCAGAGAAATGGTCACTTCTGTAAGTTTGGAAAAAAAATAAGGAGAACAATTGTTTAAATGATTTTTGTTTTGAATCCCTGCAAGCGGAGAAAAGCTGGCATTTCTTGTCAGGTTGTTTGGATTGTGGATACAAGTGAGAGATGAGAAAATCCACGTATCAGTGTTTTTGCTGGATCATTCTGGTTTATGATCCCTCCACTGGAAGCCTCAGTGTCATCTGCCTTGTGCTTATTTCCCACCACCGTGAGCACTTGTTAGACAAGAAACTGGCAGCCCTCAGCATATCAAGCACTGCAGTTCACAGGCAAGCCCTGGGAAAGCTGAGGCTTTGAGGAAACACTGGTCCCTTGGAGATGTATTCATGTTAGGGCTCCCACTGTTTCTACCAGAAGCAAGGTTGAATTAGTAGAAGCAACATGGCAAGAGCTGGTGATGAAAACTCCATACAGACACCCATAAAAGGAAGAGAGCTGACACTATGTTGATTTGGGAATACTTAGAAGACCTTAATTCCACCCTCTACTCTGATCTTTCTGCTGACAGGACGCTCCTGAAATTATATGTCAGAGGTTCAACTAGCTAGGAGTACCTTTTGAAAAAAGCTAGAAAGGTCTATTTTCCTGATTTGTTCTTCCTTGTTCTTGCTTAAATGAAGCCAGAACAGTTTACACTTGTTGCAAAATATAAAGGTACATGCACACAAGAATGCATGTAAGCACTGTCATCCCAGAGTAACTTCTGAGCCGGATGTGTGTGCACAAGTACTGGCAGTGTCCTTGGGACAGTGGATGGCTGCAGCTGTGATCTGATGGGGACTGGATGTCAGCATGTGTCTGGGTGCTGTGTGGGCATGAAGCTGCTAACATGGGGTATGGAGAAGAAATCCCTAAAGTTATATTAGCACCCCATTCTTCCTGTCCTACCAAAAATCTATCCCTGGACATAGCAACTGGCTTTGCTAATGGCCTCTGCTTGAGCTGATCTCAGTGTCTCAGTGCCACAGCAGCTTTTATCAGTAATTGGATTAGGAAAGAAAGGCTCCAATTATCAAAGTGCCATAGACACTGGGACAGGCATATTGCTTGCTGAAATGTTTTTGGTCAGAACAGGCTAACATCCTGAGGGCAATTTGGTCAGGCTGTGTTTAAAGGAGCTGTCTTTGAAAACACATTACAGCTTCTTCATTAAGAGCTACAGTAGCCCTTTTTAGGGAGGGGGAAAAAACATCCTGATGATCTAACTTATGTACACACACACACACATGATCATGACTTCTGTGCATTCATCATTTAGTTCAAAAGCTTTTTTTTATTCTTTGTGGAAGAGATGAATTGTTTGTGTATAGCCAGCATTAAGGAGTTAGGTAAGTATGCAAGCTGTAATGCAGTTTCTGAAGTTATTTTAAATATTTAGGTTGTCCACTTAAACTATGTTTAAATAAAGTTAGTACGAATTTTTTTCATTTCTTTGATGGCATGATAAAGCCAGACTTTCTGTCACTACATACATCAGCATTTAGTGGCCAGGTTGAATCATGGTAGGCTGATTAGGATACCAGGTTTTGAGGATTTCTGTAACTGTATTTCTAACTTTGTCAGGGACTGCCCCTAGTCTTCTCAGCTTTACTTTTTTTTTGCAAGGAAGAGGAGCAGCTGTGTGACTAAACACCTGGCATTCAGGGTTAGGAGCTTGCTGACAATGTCAGCCTTAAATCAACTGCCCTCATCAACCAGTTCTGCCTAACTGCGTTTTGGGGGCACTGAGAAAAGCTTCTGCCTGGGATAGACAGTTTTATTTCTTTCTTGTGCAGTATGAACTTGCAAGCAATGAGTACAGCCCCAAGCTTCTGTACTCAGAAAACTTAGATTTTACGCATTAATGGGCAGAAACAGACTCTGCAGTAAGTACATAATGGATTACCACTTAACATTGTGATCATCTGTTTTTGTTAAATAGATGCTTAGGAACTGTTTACTCAGAGACGCTGAGAAAAGTTAGGAATCAAATTGAGAGGTTAAGTTAACACTTTAATAGGCATTAAACTCTTGTGCAGATGCACATGTTCAGAGCCATAGTGATCACGGTATAATCCTTTAATTTATGTGCATTAGCTACACATCTTTGATTCCTCTGAATTCCCCAAGTTCCTCATAAAGAAAAGGCTTTTCAGGGTTTGTCCACGTACATAAGATATGACAGTTTGTGACAGTGTTTGAATGTAGAGAGCAAAGGTTGCTCCTGGATTTTTTATTCATTATGAAGTGAAAGGATATGGTTCCTGATTAGGTTACCTCAGCAACAGATCTTCTGCACCACTTATATGATGTAAGGTAAGGTATGCATTTGCTGTGCTCTAACGATTCACCACCTGACCAGGCCTAACTGTATGTGGGGAAAGAACTATTTGTACTACAGTAGGCATCTAAGTTTGGTGCTCCGATTTGCAAAGAAATTAAAACATAAAGTAACCAGCATGTAAGTGGTACAAGAAATTGCTAACACCAAAACTGAAGATATTTAAAGCCTAAATTTGCCTTTTCTCACTAAGATTACTAAATGGTATACCCAGTTTAGAAGCCCAGTGACTGCATATTTCTTATAAAGGCTGGTGAGTGGAAGAGAACGAATACTCACTTTGAGAACAGTTTGGATTTTACAGCAGTTAATTTTCTTCCCCAGATATATCAGCCCTACAGAAGGAAAGTCTAGGCTTTCAGGCTCTTATTTAGCTCATAATTTTATGAGATTAATCCAGGCTCTGTTTTCCATTAATTGGTTCACTGAGAGTGGATTCAGATTACTGTAAATTTCTTTCCGATATGGCCCAGACCTTAAGAGATGCTAGTTCACTTCCATTGCACATCTACTAACCCAAAAGAAGGCTCCTTCCCTTTTGTCTGAAAGAATCATAGAATAGTTGAGATGGGAAGGAATGTCTGGATCCACCTGGACCAACCCCAACTCAGGCATGGACATACAGAGTAGGGCACCCAGGCCCATGTCAAGGCAGCTCTGAAAACCTCTAAGGAAGAGACTCCACAGCATCTAGGCAGGCTGTACCAGTGCTCTCTCATCCACTCCACGCAGAATTTTTTCTTGATCTTCAGAGGCAATCTCCTGTGCTCAAGTTTGTGCCCACTGCCTCTTATCCTGGCACTGGGCACCGCTGAACATAGCCTGGCTCTAAAGGACTATTTGTGTAGACACTTACAGACAAATTCTCAAAGTGTAAGCCAAAGAGCAAGCTACCATGACATAGGACTGGTTGTGAGAATACATTTCTGACATACTAGTTATACTGCAGTAACTGTCCGTACACAAATTCTTAACACCAATCAAATGCAAGAAAGCTTATTCCTTAGAGAGAGAAAAGTGTTATCTCATACCTTTGAAGCTTCAGTTTAAAAGGAACATGTGTAAACTCCAAAGGCACCATTCCTGTGACCAAACACAGATGATAATGTCTCAACTAGTTAGCCAAACATCTTTAGTGAGAAAGAATCCAGCTCCTTCATAGTGAAAGTACCCAATCGTCATATTTAGGCACACAACTAAAACAGGATGAAACATCTCCAGAGCCTAACTCAGGTAGTGCCTATTTCTCTCCACTGACTGTTAACCCATAATTGCCACTGTAGATGTGCCAAGTAAAGGGTGTGATTTGTCCTGTGTACTAGGAAAGCAGTTCTAGAGAATGATCTTCAAATACCTGATTTACATGACTACAAGCTTAGCATTGTTAAGATAGGAGCTTTCTGTGAAATTTTCAATGACCCTCTTATTCCAGCTGATTGTTACAGCGTGACAAAGACAGACAGATATCAAAAGGTGTGTTGCATTTGCTCACCTAGGTGTAACAGGTAATGTCCTACAGAATGAAGGAAAATGTTCCCATATCAAGTTGCATATTTACAGTATTAATTTAAAGCTTTTAATCTGATCTGTTTGCACAGTAATTGTCATAGATTCTGATCCCAGTGTTAAAGGAAGCTCTGAGTGTGACAAGGTATTTTCAGCAGCTCAGGACAATCTAAGCCAAGTCACAAATCATTACTTCCTGCTCTGTATGCAGCACCTGTGCAACTAGAAAGCCATGAAGTCAACAAAAAAATGTCTTGGATGAGTGACAATCTTTCTAATGTTCTATTCCTTTTAAGGTATGGCCAGAGTTGACAGAAGTTCCAAAACTGTTTCCAAATCAGTTTTTCTGTTTTTTTTTTTTTTTCCTGAAATAGAGAAACTAACATTTTGAATTTGTTAAATGTGAAGCTTGAATTGAATTTAAGCACAGTGTAGCATTCTGCAAGACATGCTATCAATTCCTCTAAATCTGTAGTTATGCTGTCTCCGGGGACGTTGTATGCAATAACTTTGATATTATTTGACAAACTAGAAAAATAAAAGATTAGTCTCAAAGGACCTCTTGACAAGCACTTAGGCAATTCTTCTAAGATCTACATGGCATTTGTTATCTCCTTTCTCTACATGCAGCTAATTGACTTTTGAACAGGAGATTGAAAGTTAAGGGTCTGAACACTTTTAGAAACATGGTCACAGAGGGCACCAACCATGAGCCTCAGCCAAACAGTTCAAACAGAGAGATGAACCATATGTTCTGGAATAGTATTGAGCTCACAGAAACCAGTATGATAACGTAACTGCTTACTGAAGGAGAACTCTACAAACCCTGAAATTTGCTTTTTAAGTTGGTCTATTACCCTCACAAAATGGTATGATGCTTTATAGGAACTTCATATTATGGTCAGCTTTTTATTTTTCCACTTCTGCCAGACTAGTATGTGTTTTGGGAATCAATATATCAACTATAAAATCGGTTTCTCAGTCTCAGACAGCAATATAGATTAAAACACCTTAGAGGGGGAAAAAAGTGCATTAAAATTATGCTGTGTAATAGAATGAAATTTGTTGTATTACTCTTAGTGACTTTGCTGCAAGAACATGAAGTTAATTACTTCCCTAGGGTCAAATTAAGAGTCATTTTCAAGAGGATGGAATTTGGAATAACGGCTAATGTAAACAGTTTCATCTACTTTAAACTAATTTCTAAAAGGTTTAGTTAAAATACTATTCTCCAAACATATAAAATAAAAAGCAATGTATGTATGCTATGTATATGTAATAACTAGTAACTGCAACTACACTGAAACATTTTTAATCCCTTAAAATCACATCCGCACCAGGTTATTTTTATGTATATCTAATTAAGTTCTATAGAAAACCAAAACTCTTCAGATGCTCACTGACCAATTACTTCATTGACCAGGTTAGAAACTAGAGAGAAAAAAAAAAAAACTGTCAACACCTAAAGCCTAATTTCATAGTACTTACTAATGCTTAAGAGGTTAGACTAAACCTTGTAGTTGACAAAGCAGACACAGGAACTGAGCAATAAGTGTGTGAACTGTGTTGATGATAAAGAGCTACAGAGCACGCACAAGTACCTTGAACTAGTCTTTCAAGAAAGTATTCCAATCACAGATTTAAGGAAAAGGTGGCTCACTTTAATAACCACAGGCATTGGTCACTATGTAACAAGACATCCTAAAAAAAGTAATCACAATTTGTCCAATAGTAGTTTACAAGTGGATGGTATACATTAAGATACAGAGGTAGAAGTTCACTTTTACAATGCTTCACTAATACAGATTACCAAATTCAAGGCACAAAATTGTTCGCTTTACAAAAAATACTGTAAAAATGTCATTTGCTGTTCTACAATGTGAGTACAACTCAAAAAAATCTTTACACCCTTCCATACTCCACATGTAAAGTTGCATCAGGCGTTACTCTATTTTTCATTTGCTAATAGTTGGCATATGACCAGCAGTTACATAAACAGTTTGTATCTCAGCTGAGTTGCTTTGTCTTTTAGGCACAAGTCCAGTTACAGAAATTTAGTACAACAGCTTCCTCAGGGGGTGGGAGAACTCTGTCGGAAATAAGTACTACGAAAAGAAACATAGTCTGTAACAGCAGACTGGACTCTGACATATATAGAGGGAAACAGAACAGAGCATATTTCAAATCAAGTGACTTGAAAAAAAGTCGATTTAAATCACTGACTGCATTCCTAGAAAACCAGATGCCCAGTACAAGTTTGAATGCATTTCTGATACATTCACTTGCCTTTGAATCTGCAGAGATTTCAAAAAAATGTATCTTTGTTTAAATAGAATACACACAATTGGTACAAAAAAGAATTACACCACAATCTGGCCACGTGTCCTTTAGAGAGCTTGGATTAACAAGCAAAGAGATGCAGTCAGAAACTGTCCTTGAATTTGCTAAAAGGTCATAAGCAGTAGCTTAAATATCAAGATTTCCCTCCCTGCCCCTTACCAAACACCATAGGGAAAAATGAACAACTTCTGAGACATTGCATCTTCTGGTTGTAGACAGGTTTTATAAATCTTGGTAAGCTGAGGAAGAGATATCACACAGTGCATCCCTACAAGAAGTAGTATGACTAGTTTACTGTACATACAGTGAGATTCTAAAGGACAATGGTGGCGGCTACATTGTAAATTCACCTTGTTTACCTATCACATTTTCCAAGTACTCTAGTCAGTTTTATTTACAGTATATAAAAAAAACATTGATTTTTAGAGTTCAATACACAGGTTGAGGACCCAAGAGAATGCCACAGTAAGATGATGACTTTTTGCATCTCTTAGATGCAAGTGCACTTCACAATTCACTCAGGTAACATTATCATATCCACCTATAAACGTTAGTCCATCCAAACCAGTGTTAAATTCCATTTTTTGCTTCATTGTTGTTTGTAGCCTGTTTCCTTTGAGCAATGAAGGGGTACATACACTTGTCTGCTCCCAAAAACCGATACATGCATACAACTGCTTCAAAGGGCAGAATACTGCAAAACACAAGGTATAAAATCGTTAAAAGATGGCCAAAAATAAAAAAGCCCTGTTCATTATGTACTTGTGCTTTCAAAAGGAACATAATATCTATCACAGAGGCTTCCTAAGACACTTTAGTAAAAGTATTTTCCAGGACGTTTTACTGAGAAAATTGAAATTCTAGAGACCCAGCCATACAGGCAGGCATAAAGGTGGAGGAAGAAGTTATTTGTTCACCAGCTATCAGCTTAGAACAGATTTTCTGCTGCTTCTTCACAAACCTGTGCAAAGTGCACCACAGAAAGTCTACTAACAACCAAAAGTAGTGCCAGAAGTCATCAGACATTTAGAAAAATCGAATTTGGAATTAGTATTAGTTTATGGAATTCTTTGATCACCAGATGTCTAACAACTTTTACACATATTCTAAACTCAATCATACATCCTCAAAAAGAGGTCTGAAATAAAGAAAGCAATTTCCTCTCTGTCCCCTTCAGATAAAATTCCACGAGGTAAAATGAGATGAATATCTGACTATGGACCCTCTCCTTCTTCCTATATACTACTTTTATTTCAAGAGTAATGCTCAGCAGTTCTATCAAAGGACTAAGACAGAATCTCTTCAGCCTCTGGAAAGAGTGTGACAGACACTCCTTTAGTGTAAAGTAATGCACAGAATCTAGGCATTAGGAGTAAGGATCACTGAAATAGATGTCACTGGTACAGGTGTCTTTGCTGGCAGTAGTACTGTTTGTGCAGTAGCCACTGGAGGGCCTTTGATCTAAATGCGGCTGCCTGGGGCATGGATTATGCAGAAGCTTTGATCTCCCTGTTGGAAGCTAAAGTGTTGAATGCAAGAAAACCCCAAGGGCCTTTGATGTGACTGTTGTTGCAGGAGGCACTGCTTGTGCAGAGAGCACTGAAGCACCCTCTGAGCTTCTGGTTGAAGCTAGCTCAAAGACTGTAGTGTTCTCAAGTTGCTGGCAGAAGAAACACATACATGCTCTCTTCCAGCAAAGATGAGAGCAGTCAAGGTCCTCCCTCGTCTTTGGTGACCTTATCCACCAGGAGAGACTTAAAGGAGAGAACAAATGCTTTGTAAGTACAGCAAAAATCCCAATGCTCTCTGTTTCAATCATCTCTCACAGGACTGCAAGATTTCAAAGGTTCCTACTACACACTTAAGGTTAAAGAAAAAGAAAAATCCATACAGCTGTGAAACTATTCTTTACAAACTAGCATGCAAGTGATGATGCATAAGTGGAAGTGAGCCAACTCCCGTATTACATTGCATCACTGAAATAGAAGGCTAGTTCTCATCCCAAACCTGAAGTGTTAGAACAAAAGGAGATGATTCCTTTAAATAACCTTTTCCACAAACAGACTCTGCAATTTGGTTCTGAACATGCGGATTTTTACTGTACTGATGCGAGTCCTAGAGAATCTGCAGGCAGGGCCTCCTCCATACTCATCCTAGACACAAATAGTTCCTTTGCTGGAAGCTTCCTTATTCCCCCTTTCCTAAATAAAAAGAACTCACAAAATGGAAGAAAAGTCTGTTGAAGAGAATATGAATCTAATGAGGATGAAAGATAATAGAAATGCAAAACTAGGATGTACAGTACATAGGATCACAGTTTTATGGAACTTCCCAAGAAAGCAATATCACTTGTGCGAGCCAAGAGATAGGAATTATGACTGAACAGCACCTATGGCCTGTAAAGGTATGAGTGTGTTTAAATCTAGAAAGTGGACATATTCACATATTTTACTAGCATTTTGCTGCTTGTATTGCTAACTAAATGGCATTTCAGATGTTACCTTTTCATGAAGGTGACCATATACATGAGGCGAGGTGTGCAGATCATTGGCTGGTCTGTAAGGATAGCTCTCATAGCCTGCTTCACACAGTATTCCGGTTTCAATGGTGGAAGGAAAGGCTCAATTTCTTTTCTGAAATATTTGATTAAGGCTGATTAATCAAGATATATAAAGAACTGCCAGCCTCAGAGAGTTCATTAACTCACTTTTTTTGTTTTTGGAATGCCTTAGCAAAGACAAATACTTCAACTTTTGCATTCACTATACAGCTATAGGATATATAGGTCAAAATTTGTGCTAAGTACCATGGGACAAAGGAAATTCAGAAAGTCCCTTTCTAGGGTCAGGATTACTGATCACACTAACATATGCAAACAGACATAATATTTATTTTAATATTTTTATGGTAATGAGGTTAAATTACTGTCAACTATTTTTATAAAACTACAAACATAAGGGAGACAAATTTTACTCACCTGATCCTGCACCCTCTGAACATCCCTGTATCTACAAGATAAGGGCAGACTAAAGTTGTTTTTATTCCATCCTTTTCAGCAGCTTTCAGTTCATGGCTCAAAGACTCGTGAAAACCTACAGCTCCAAATTTGCTAGCACAATAATCCTGTGTTGGCAGTGAACAAGGAAAAAAAAAAAAAAAGCACCTTAAAAGGGATAGATATGAATCATGTTTAAAGCCAAAGCATATCTGATGCGACTCTACACAAACTTAGCAACAACAAAAGACACCCACTGAATATAGCATCACATCAACTCATCTGTCACTTCAATTTTAAAGCAATCAGCGCAGGATCATGAAAACAGAAAAGTTGAATGTATGAGATTAACTTGGATTCAAGTCTCTGAAGTAGGCAGGTTTGTATGGCAAGTTACTCTGTTTACCAGTTTGCTTAATATCAAATGCTGGAATAGAAGACTGAGAAATCTAATACTACCTAGGGGTCAGATTTGAAGAAGCTTAGTGATTTGGCAGGACATAGGTATAGAAATCTGAAATGTTTCACTTTTTGTTAGTTTCAATAGGAGGTATAACATTCAGTTATAACAAATATAAATATTCGGTTGTATATATTTAATTTTAGAAAATTGTATAGTTTGCTTATCTCATAAAATACTCAAAACTCAAAAATAATTGCAGAGACACCATTAACATCCGAGTTTTCAGTTGGATGTGCCCACACCCATCATCTAGGAAATTCTCTCAAGAATTCTCAAGAAAGTAAATACACTAAAAAAAGCTTTAACTTACACCAGCTTAATTTATTTCTGTTAAAGAAAAAAAAAAAACCCAAAAAAAAAAACCAAAAAAAAAAAACAGGGCAGCTTAAGATTCTGGATTGAGCCTAAGCTATATGCCAAAAATAAATAAATAAATAAATAAATCTCTGCATTTTACAAGGTAATACAACCATCATTCTGTAAGACTTATTAATTCTTTTTCACTACTTGAATGATTTTTGATCCCACTTGCATTTGTACTAATGACTCAAAATGCAAGTTAATATGCTCTAATCCTTACCTAGTTTTATGTATCAAACAAGTCACAGAAACAGGTGTTCTCAAATGGCTGCCAGGTCCTAGATGACCTACTGCTTATAACTTGAAGCCCAGTAATGCACCTATTCTGCAAGAAGGTAGGTAGCCATTTCCTCACGGGAAAAAAAAAAAAAAAAAAAAAAACAAGATTTTTCAAAAATCCTTGCCTTTGACTTCAGCCTTACCACTACATTTCTTGGCAGTAATGGGTAGGTGGATACCTTTCAAATTACCAGTATTTACCAGGCTACTCAACAATCATTCAGCATTCTGAATGAATCCAAGTGGCAAGTGCACAGGTATGGTGTCTGCTTGAGTCCTGTGGATCCCACTCACAGAGGGATGTTAGGTGATTTGGTATCCATATTACTGTAATCTCCAAATACCTTTGAAGATTTGACTATTTTCTCGAGCTGCTAATACAAAAAAAACCCTTACTGTAAGCCAAAAAAAAAAAAAAAAAAAAAAAAGCCGATTATTACAATTCAACAAACCTCTACTCCAGCAGTACTGAACAGTCCCAAAGAACTTGCAACTGTCACAATGTGTCCATGATTCATTTCCAACATCTTGGGAAGGAATGCTTTAGTCGTCTATAAAATAAATAAAACAAACAAGAAAAAAAAAGTGAGCTACTAAATTAGTTATAAGTGTTCAAAAACCTTTACCTCAGTTTACGATAAAGAACTTAGACAATCACTGCATAGGTTTGGAATTCCTTGGTTTTTCAAAAATGCCAACAGAAAATCTATAGCAAGTTTGTGAATTCAGACAGCAATGATTGTATCTCCAGAAATGTGAAGGTTAAAAGATCAACTGAGCTCAGACATGTTTATTTTTCTGCAAGAGACTAGTTATCAGAAAGAGATAATTTGAACCTAAAATGGAAGTCACTTTTTTTTTTTTTTAAGACAGAAAAAGGAATGCAAAGTGTTTAATTACAGCATTTCTGTGTTAAGATCGGTGCCAATTACCAGTTCTAATCATTGATAATGTATTTTCTCAGCTAGATATGGTTTTATCCACTTAACTTACCCTGTGCATTTTACAATAACGAAATACTGGAGAGGTAGATGTTTTACTGATATTACCTTTCACATACAAAATACACTAAACATCTGCTAGTTTGAACTACTTTCCATCTTTATTAGTATCCATTAGCATTGCTCTAACTAAAAGTAGATGTATACATCCATTATTAATTCCATATCTGAAGGGTTTCAAAGATAAAACAAAATCAAGGGTAAAGATGAAACCTTATGAGTGCTTTTAACCACCACTTTGATTATCTTAAAGTTTGTTTGTTTAAACACCCAAATCAGACTGAACGCTTTTTTAAAAAAAAAATTTTAAGTGATAAATTGAAGGCAGATCTCAGAAGACCACCTCTACTACAATATCTAGCTTTGTCACCTGTTTTTGAAGCCAACTCACACTAACGTTTCTTATATAACATCAAGCAGAACATCATATATACTGAAAATCAGTTATGTAGTAAAATGGTTTGCTCAGTTATTATTTACTTCGGCTTGTAGGTAATCAGCATACTTTACTAGAACACTTTTAAGTTGCCAAGGAATTTCAGATAATGTGTGTTAATCACAAATGTGTGGTTAATATATAAATCTACTCATGGCAAAGCTTCTATTCCATTCTAACTCAAGCAGAACTACAAATTCTTTGTCCTCCCAGAAACCAAGTTTTCCCATCTAATTTGGATCCAAACCCAGAGTATGCAAATGCCCCTGAAGTATTTGCTGCTTGCTTAATTGTTGGTCTGAATCTCGTCAGCTGCATTGTTAAAGAGACATGCAAGCTACATCTGAATCCATCTAATTCCATTCTTATGCTGTCTGCATTTTCCAATCACAGATGTCAGGATAGTTTTGCTCTAATGATTTTCACATGTTCTTGTACAACGTTTTTGCCTGCAGGTGTTAAATGACTAATCCAGACCTCCTAACACCATACAAAAGAGTGTTTTCACTGGATAGCTGGCAGATGATAGAAGATTAACAGACCTCCTGACTCCTTGCCTTTTCTACTGTTGATTCATATAACTCCTAGATTCTGTCATAACTGTATAATGAAGCTAATTATAAAATATAATCTGAGAGCAAGCTGTCTTGCATTTGTTTCTTTCCTCGTGGCAGGGATCTCTAAACCTCTTATATAGAGCCTCAGACAAGAATTTAGTTCACTTGTTAAACTAATCTGTGCCAGGCACATGAAGTTTCAGCCTCTCTTCCCATGTTGCCTGGTCATCACGAGGCAACACAGTCTCAAAAAGGTAAGAAGCTTCACTTTCCTCACATTACACAGTAAGTTATTTCTCCACAGTCACCCCACAACACTGGCCCAAGTCTTCCACACCAACCTCCTCAGACAGCAGAGCACCCAGTTCAGTCCTGCTAACACTTTACTACACCTCCATAGCGTTAGTTGGTTCCATCAGCAGTTTCCACTTAGGTTTCAGTTATCTGTCCACATCACGCTGGAATGACTGATTGCCACCCCAAGTGCCAGAAAGTGTGATAATGCAGACTGAAGACATGCCTGCAAAGCACAGGAACTACAGAAAGAGAGAGGCACTTGCCTTGGAGTTTGTCCCTCAAGAGGTGAGGGGGGAGATAGAAAGAAAAAGGCAACAGACTTTATGTCCTAGGCATAGACAACGTTTATCTCATAGGAGAAAATCGACCTGAAAGTGCTTCTTTTGGGGTGGTTTTATTTTATTTTCTTTTTTTATTGTCTTCTCTATTATATTGTCATCTTCTTTCTTTTCATCTTTTTTGTTGTTGAGAGTTGTGGAGGAAATACATAGAATTGTAATTGCGTCCATAAATCCATATTATTACCTATTCTTACAGTTGATAAAGATAATTGCACCATCAAAAGTCGTACAAAACACAGCAGTGAACTATCAACACCTCAGCTAAATGGATAATAGCAAGTCATCTTGGTGCTGCCATCCTCCAGCCATCTGCTGCAGCTGGGAGTCAGTACTTAAAAACACGCATGGCAAGAGGCAGACACACCCTATTGGGGGACACATTTTCAGTCTCAGAGTAAGGCTTGCCCACTGCTCCTCCCAGCCTCCTCTTGCTGGGAAAAACAATCCCAAAGTGAAGTTATTCTCTTTCGTGGTATAAGCAATCCCCAAATAAATCAGTGTTCTTACTGAGCTTCTGGCACAGTCTACTTCGTTGATCAAAGCAGCTTCCTCCATACTCTGGTCCCCAGTTTTTCTGTCTGGTACATAAACCAGACCAACCTAGTTTCTTGTTTCTAGTTTCTTTCAGCTTCAGCTACATCTGCCTACCAGACCTGACATCTTCTCTATGCTTGTCATGATGCTGAGAAAGGGGTTCAAAGTTCGATTGGTTCAGGGGCAAGATGCCTCTTGGGTGGCCTTCCCATCTGGCATTTGTCTGAACAGGTAGCACAGCCCACATTCGTTTTCTGAGGTGATGCGTGGACACACTAATCCTCCGCCAAAAAAAGTATTAGAAAATACGATGCAAGAAATGTGGTATTGTCCATAGCATTAGAGGTCAAGAACCAGGCCCCAAACTAACTGAAATGATTTAATCGAACTATCTGCCTTCAGGTTTGATCTTTTAATTTCAGTTTTACATCTCACAGCTGCAGAGGAAGACATATAACTAAAATCATTTAAGTGGTTCAGGTTGAAGCAAGGTCTTTTATTAATGACAAATGTCGCACAGTTTTCTACACAGAGGATAAACCAGAAAGTACAGTAGATGAAAGGAATTATGCTACAAGGAATTAGGAAAGATACACAGTGGTCAAAGTCAAGAAATTTAAAGTTAAGCATCTTCTTTACTCAGAAGTGCTCTCTTTCCCTCTCCTAGAAAAACAGAAAAAAGCCCAAAGTATAGAACAAACAAGTTTTCTAATCTGCAGTTCAGATTAGATAAATCAGTTAGGTAAGGCAGACTGAATGTAAGAATTCTCTGAACAGAGAGCAGAGCTAGTTCTTTTGTTTGTTTGTTTTTGAGACTGTTTAATCTTTATGTTCAGGCTCCATAGAAGACCAATTTCAAACCTTCGAAGCAACTTCCTCCATGCTTCTGAATATATAAGAACTATTCCCAATAGCTGTAACGTGTATTCCATGTGCACACAGCCTTAATGACTTATTTCTCGTAAGTGTGAAACTGAACAAGCATTTACATGTCACTTCATAGCTTTCGTAATCTGTTCTCAACATTTTGGTTTACGGCAAATTAACTTCTAACAGTCTAGCACTTCTTCCCTCCCCTTCCCCAAATTCTTTAGTTCCATTCTTAATGAAACAAAACTCAAAAGATTGTGCAACACAAAGAACAGCACAGCTGCAATGTCAAGACAAATTAGCCTAAATACAGCAAATGAGAATACGAAGAAATACTCTGTTTGGGAAAGTGATTTTTTTAATTAAATTTTGGAGTAATTATTCTTAAAGTAGAAAGCAAGCCTACACAGAAAACAATGTTAGATGTATGCAGCTCAAAACAATGAATACTGAATGTACAAAGCACACCAAAGTAGAAAAGCACATGCTACCTCATGTTTATAGACTTATTTTTATATTAAAGAAACAAATAAAGCAGGTACCAATGTATAAGATCCTTTAAAGTTTCTGTTTTTCAATACAGTATTTTTTCCCATACTTTCTGCTTTCCACCAACACCCAACCACCCTTTACAACTATTCTGATAGCATGAACAAGCTGCTTTATGTAAAGGCAGAAATTCCTTCATGCCAAAGGGATAGCTTATTTTCCATATAATCCCTTCAAATAAGGTGGATAGAGTGTAGTTACTTTCCAGGGGCTGATAGGAATAGGCAAGTTTTCCTATTGCTGTTGTTAATTCACAAGAGTGGCATGCTGGTGTAACAGATAATGATTTTACTCAAGCCACAGCTATTCCTGACTGCCAGAACAGCCAGATGCATGACAGTATTAACAGGTACAACACTTGGGTAACTGCACTGGTTGTTTTTTAATCTTCATGTTAAAAACTTTTCAGCCAGATCCACAAGGCAGAGTTGATGACATGAGACACAGACCCATCTAGATGACTCTATTTAAGCCTGGAACTAAGGTAGCAGAAGTCACAACAGCCCACTACTATGGCTAATAACATAAAAGTATTGATATGAAGCAATGGAGATGGTGACAAAAAAAAGTTCCAGTTTCTATTTAAAATGCACTTTGCATCCTCTCTTTGCCTTGCATAGACACTTGATTTTACATTCTTCCCTTTCTTCATGGACTACAGTACAGCACTGCAGGTTCTCCTTCCGCGTAGAACAGCACATGGCTGCCATGGGTTAAAACTCAGAAGTTATCACGTGCTCCAGTTTTCTTTCATTCCAATAACTGGAAAGTAAGGCACGGAAGTCTGACAAAAGAGAACATCAAACTGTTCTGCAAACCGAGTGTGGCAGCCTAAGTCTTAATGGAGGTTTCTCCAAACTGGATAGAATAGCAGTAATGCACTCCTGCATGTTGAAAGGAAAAGTGAGGCACCTAAAAGGCAGAAAAACCCCATGGCAAGCTTATCAGTAAATATACTGAAGTTATTTTCAACTATAGCCATACAGTGGCTATCTTCTGAAATAAGAGAGACTTTAAATACATTTTATAAACATGGGGTAAAACTTCATTCACAGCATTATAACAAAAGCCATTGCCAAATATTTTTAGCAGAGTCTTGAAAGTATACCCTAGAACTGTGTAACTCTCAAAGGGGAATTTATTCACATTAGAGGCTACAATATCCAAAAATGCCTTCTCACACACCAAAGCATACCATTACAAGATTGGATTTAACTGTTAGTTTTCCTTTTATTTTTTAATTGTTTCCAAGAGAACTGAGCACAATAATTTGACATTTGCCCTATCACTTCAATTACTTTTTCTGTATTATATTCCCACCCTTCTTAAATTCCACTATACAAGTATCTCCAAAATATTAGTTTAAGGTGAGATTATTAACTGTGCAAAGACTACATCAGAAGTCCTGAACTGGACACTAGAGAGACCACACAGCAAAGCAGACATGGCTGCGTTGTTAACAGGCTGACTACAGAAGGCAGATAGAAGTCTACAACTATTGTTGACCTTGCAAATGTAAGGGACCAAAATTGTGCCTCAACTTGAAAGGAGCTCAGATGTCTCTGCTGGCTGGTTTCAAGAAGCACTGGGCCCCCTCTGGATAATTAGCCACTGTCTAAGTAAATATTTAAATAGCTGTAGAGATCAGTGCTATTTTTGATCTTCAGTTTCTATTCTCAATAAGCTATTGTGAAAAACAAGTCAGAATTATGTAATTTTCAGAAAGTAATGAATTAAAAAAGCCATGCATTTCTCTGGATTGTTCATGGGTGATCACGCCCAGATTCTTCTAGAGTAAAAAGGAACAGGAGATACATTGATTTCCTCAAGCCAAGCCGCCACAGACAGCTGTATTAAAAGCATGGAAAGAAACTATCTGAACAGGTTTTGCGTTCAAAATAAAAAGCTAGCACTTCCAATATTTCATTTCAAAAGGAGTCCCTTAGTTATTTACCTCCTGGCAGGCAACACAACCTTTAATTTCTCACTAAAGCTTTATTTGTCCTTCACATAAAAACCCACTGCTTTGGGACCATGGGGATTCCTTTAATATTGAACTGCAACAGCAGTTAATGCTTAACGTACATGCACAGTAATAATGTTACAGTTGCCTTGCAACCAGAAGCTCCTGAAAGAACAAGTAGTCTGTAAGGATGACAAGTAGCAAGGATGCAAGGCCACACATGGGCACACCAATATTCTGTGTGCCCTACAATTGTAGATGGAGTGAAACTACAGATAAGATCTAACCAGGTTAAGAGGTGAAGGTAACAAAATAAGTACTCCGAAGATCTAAGTCACTAAGACAGCACCAGATAATTTAAAACTGTATTTTATTTACAGAGAAAAATATATTTTTGCTCTAACTCTACCTGAAATAGGATGTTGAAGTACACAAAGTCTTTACTTAGTGAAATCATAATTTATTACTTGAATCTCTTGTTTGGTGTTTTTTTTTTTTTTAATTCATATCAGTAATTAATATTTCTGCTTTCTCCTTTCTCATGGCTGATCCATCCACAAAATCCCTTGCTTCTAAAGAGACACAGTCAGCTGAGAAGCATCATATCTGTGGAAAATTAGGTCAAACCTCATTTATTAAAGTTTATAAGTGGGTTTGTTAGTAGTAACAAAAATGTATCATGCAATTTGCTGAAGAAATGTAATTATGGACTGTAACATACATTTCTACACTGTTTAGCATTTGTAGTACTTAGGGTGCCATTATAAAAGTCCTTGAAATTTCAATATTAATAGCTACCATTGTTTCCAATGAATGTTTCAGCTTTAGCGGTAGTTTCTCTTACATCGAATGAACTCATGTTGAGTGCATCAGAAGAAAGCTGAAACTGAATGAAATAGTTTCCTTAATCAAAACTTAGTGCCAGAAAGCTGTTTACAATGCATAGATAGTAAAGATAAGATAAGTAATAAAAAATAATCACAGGAAACTAATACCACTAGTTATCTCTCAGTCATTAATCATTGTTTTCCACTCTTTACTACCAGAACTAATTATACCAAGCCTAGGACAACTGAACATAGCCTGGCTAAATTGTCTTTTGTATAGTTTGTTAACAGGGCTTAGTCAGAAAAGGGTTGTGTCTACAGAGTGTGGAATATGAAAAGTGCTTAGGGAAGGACCTTGCAACAGAGACTTTTGTTAACTTATGTCACTACATTGTCTTTCCCTCCCCTTTCATTTAAGGGCTTCATTTCCTGTGATACTATCCCAAATTGCTTAACTAGGACTGGAACAGAAAACAGCTTTGTTCTCCCCTTGCTCTGAAGTGTAGGCAAGTACTCAAGCATGCTAACAGAATTCCTGTTTCAGAAGCTTTCTTCTTGAGAGTCAAGATGGAAATTTCACTGTTACGTAAGGCTTAAGGCAATCTAGAGCTAAGCAAAGTCCCAGTTGCCTTACATAAACCTTTTCTTTGTGTTCACCACCACAGCAGCACTTTAGACACCTTTACCAAGGGTATGTACTTTAGGTACATGTACCACAGCAAAGGTGGCCCCAGTTTTTCCTTAAGAATGTTTCACTTCTGTTTAGAGAAGCAACTGCTTTGTATGCTTACTGGGCATTCAAGCTGAACTACCCCTGTTAATTCTATACCAGCAAGAGGAAATTAGAGCTTTCATTTTACTGGTATGCAGTCTCCACCTTTTTGCTCCAAGATCTTTTGTATTCTTTCCTACTGAGAAGAAACAGGTTGTAGATTTTTAAAGCTTTTAAAATTATTTCCACCCACAGATGTCTACTTAAGTGTCTGGTCTTCCTAATGAGCGTATGTGCACCAGTCATTTCTGTGGAAGCATCTGGCTGCCTTTCATGGACATGCTTGTATATATCCTACCATACATGCACATAAACTTATCTACTTTATCTGTACTTACAGATATGGCTTGCATAACTGCTTTATATACTGATGCATGTATATACTGCTACTTAAATCACCAATTGTACAGTTAGGGCTCTTCACTTCTTGCAAATCTTTGATTTCAAGTGACTATGAATAATGGAGCACATTCACCACTTAAGTCAAGGCTACCAGCTCCCTTCTCAGCAAAACATTTCTCTGCCTCTTGCAGAGAAAGAAGTTCATAAGCAAGCAAAGACATTCTTTGTCCCTGTGTTAAGTTTATTAAAAAAAAAAATCTTAGAGGTATGCTTATTCCCCTGTTACTTCTCTATCTCCCATATACTTTTGTCTAATATATTATCATGCTCTAAAATAGCATCTTTTCCACTTCAACTCTCTCTCCTTTGGTCTGAAGACCTTTCAACTAGAAAAAGTGAGTCCAGTAAGTTAAGGCAGCACAGGGCACCTAGATGAGCGTGCTCTGGAACTATCATATTTTCAGCTGAATCTAGGACACATGCATATTGTGTTATCTTCAAAAATAAATCGATGCTCCCCTTTTATCAGAAGCCTTCCACTGACTATGCTCCTTTGCCAGTTTCTTAAAGGTATTCATTCAGAGCACTCACAGACAATTCTGCCTGCACTGAATTTCAATGGCTTTTAAGGCTCAGACAGTACAATCATACTGGATTCTCAACAGCTAGCAATGAGCAAGGGGAAGAGTTTATCTCCTTAAGCAAGGCAGAAGTGCAGAACATAGGTGGCTAGTGACTGTGCATTCCAAATGCCAAATTAAAATTTTAGAAGCTGAAAAGTTTTAGTAGTAGGTTAGATAGCACGGTAAGAGGGCTGTTGGAGGCTTAGCTATGCATTTAGCTCTCCTCACATGATAAATGTCTAGTAGAAATTGGGAACAAATGCATACATGCAGACTTCTCTGGTCAGCACAAGTTTAAGGCATAACCAAGCATGAGAACTGAAGCTTTCAGATGAAGTCATCATGCTGAAAAGATTAACTATTTTCACCTGCCCAAAGATACCTCATTAGGTGGGCTGATGTTTATTATCTACAAACAATATTTCAGTATGCTTTCAGACTATAACCACTACCAAACCATGATTACAGTTCAATTTAAAGTGCTACACAGTTGGCAGTAGTCTCTGAAAAGTAACATGCAATTTCAAGCAGAAGGATGTGCTTTCTTTAAACAATTGTATTAGCATCCAAGCTTTTCATATACTCAAAACTAACAGAACTCCAACACCACTGTAAGAAGCTAAAGGACTTAAGTTACAATTTCAGTAGACAGCACTACCAACATTATCTTCTTCCATATGCAAATTCATCAGTAAAGATCTAACTTGCATTTATCCAAATGCCAAATTTAAAGTTACTTCAGAGTTTGCTGGTCAAGCAATATCAGAAGTTAACAGTTGGCTACTTCTTTCCACAAAAGCTGGGTTTAAGCCCTGTTGAAGTCAAATGACTAGAAATTCTCCTTTGTTTATATACTGACAAATGGCCCAGTCAAAGGATTTGTGGTATTTCAGAGCAATGTTGACATTAGTGTAACAAACACATCAGTCCCTCACCTTCATTAGCACAAGTTTGTAGCAAATGTCCAACCATTTGGAGAGCAGTTATTTATTGCCAGCTATTTGATAATCTTGACAAAAAAAGTGAAAACATGCCACTGTGAGTCAGTAAAAAATCCACATAACAAATTCATTTTAGAAAAACTATTAGATAAGAGCTCAGAATATTCTGTTCAGTGAACAGGAACGCAGTTCAACTTCCAAATACACATTCTTCTCCAGCTTGCCATAAGCTTAGTCATGCTCTGGAATACTTAGTAACGCTTAATATTTTAGTCTGCATATTTCCAAATATTACTAGAGAACAGCACTTAGGGAAAATATGAAGTCACCACTCATATTTTTACAATTTACGTAACTGACTTTTGAAGATGTGGCTAAACCAAAAAAAAAAATATCGTCTCTGATTTCTTTACATACCTTAAGGCAGTACCTCCACAGCACTGTTATTGCTGTGCAATACCTGCATACAGATGAAAGCTGAGTCACTTCACTCACCCTTCCCAACTCAGTAACTAGGTCATTGTTTTAAATCAATTACTTTAAAAAAAAATGAAAGTAATTGCACCATAACTGAATATCTCACAAGAAAAAAAAAAAAAAAACAGGATTAGGAGGAGAGCTGCTCTCTTCACTCAACAGTCTAATTTACTGGAAACTAAAAGATACAGAAGCTGTAGCATTTGAATGAAAATTCAGCTTTAAAGCTTGTTCAGGAACAAGCAAGACTCTAAAAGAAGGCTCCCTTTTACTACAAAGTAAACCAGTGAATGAGGAGCAACATTTTTTAAGCACGTGGAGATAAAACATTTTTAAAATTCAAAGTGGAAATACTTCTCCCTGTCCTTCCTCAAAAAAAGGTCTACAAAAAAAAAGTCTTACCTGCTAAGTTCTCTCTTGATGAGACACAAACAACACAAAAAAGACCAAAACTACAGCTAATATACTGACCAAAACAGCACAATTGCTTCCTATGATGTGCAAGAGCAATCACAGTATCAGTGCAAAGCAATAAGCAAGAGTTGTTAACCCTTTATCTAAGGGTTTTTAATAGTGCATAATTAAAATACTGCTCTCTCTAGAAATGAAGTTACTAAATTCAGACTATTATGACTGACAGATTTACAATAGCTTGGAACCATGTATGCCTATTTAAATGATTTAAGCCCATACATCCTATTCTAGAAAATCTTGTCAAGAATGAGGTTTCATTAAACAGCTATGGAGGTCCTGTCTGCTACCACATGGTTTTACCCTACGTCCAGTTTCTTTCACACAAATACTACTTGGTGAGTGCCAGTCTAAAATGTTGATGAAGCAAGTGTAGTCTCTAAAAAGCAAAACTAATCAATTTGGACAAGAAAATGAAGCTTCCCTCTGCAGAGTTCTGTGAGCTGAATTGGCTCATCCAAGGATCAGATGAACACCACAACTAGCATAAGGCAAAACACGGATTCAAGGGATGCCTCCATGCTTGCCACCACTAAGCTGCCTTGAAATTTTTTCCTAAGTCAACAGAAATTGTGGCCAAGTTATTTTTAAGCATATGCTCAAGCACTTATACAAACCCATGCTGTAAGTGGAGTGCTTGAGAAGCTGTCACACAAGTTCAAACAGATGGCAGAATTGACCAGGGTACATTTAGGTGCAGAATTCAACAGCCAAACAAACTTGAATTTCAAAAGGCTCACACCAAGAGTCACCTCTGCTCTGCAGCTGTTTCTGCATTCCTTGGCCTATAACGCCCTCCCCTCCTGATTGTGATACCTCACTTGTGTCAAGTGTTAATTTGGCTGGCATATAAATCATTATTCCAATACAATTATTTACAAGAACAAAGCGTTCATTCAGAAGTTTAAGCATTGATGTAAACCTCTTTCCTGCTTGTTACATATCTCCTTTCAAACCAAATGATAAGAAACTGAGATGCCAGCAGTTTATGCCCCCTTATTTAGATTGTAGCTATATTTTTACACACACACACACACACACAGATCCAGATCAAATCAAATTATGAGATGCCCTGGGAAAGGATAATACTTTCCAGCTCATACAGATAAAAGTATAGAAGGTTATAAAACATGGTGCTAAAAAATGGCAGGGATAGTGCTAGAAAACACGACATTAATTTTCTTTCAACCTGTCTAGACAGAGTATTTGATGGCCCTCAGAACTACAGACAAGGACTGCTAGCTCACATTGTTCACTTAAGGCTGGTTTGCTGATGAGGAAAATACTGGGCTAGCAAGACACTTATTCACATCTTAATTAAGATTATATTTCTCTGTATTTGAGCACACAAACACATCTGCCTTCTAGAAGTATGCTACTGTCACTTGGTTATTACAGAAAGGTAATAATGCGTTAAGATCTCATTAACATCATCACTTTTTGTAAAATTATAAATGTTACTTTAGACAGAACAATCAGTAATTTAACACTTCATCATACTTTATCAAAGTACTGTTCTTCTAACCACCAAGGGACAAAGAAAGCACATACATAATTTTTATACGGAGTATTTGCCTGAAACAGCAGAGGCACTCTCCCCACTTCAAGCTAGGTTAAGCACCACAGTGGTAAAGACTATTTTCTATTCCAGGTTTCCTGCTTCCCAAATTTTTCATAAGTAACACATAACGTCAGACCAAAATCAGTGCAGGGGTTTTTGCTTATTCAGCTGACTTAACTCATTCCAAAAGAAAGAGGAATTTAATCACCACACTGATCACTCATCCAGCACCATTTCTACAGAGTAGATTAGCAATCCTGAAAGCACTGATACGGTTTGCTGACAAGTCTCTAACCCTCATAAAAGTCACAGGAGACTGAAGTGTGAGATTACCTCAAGGACCTCTCCTCTGCTCCTCTGCAAGGTACACTACACTTCCAGCTTCATTTTAGAAGTCTTTGGAATTACTAGCCACTAATAATTGACTAATACTTCAAACGTATTTCAATTAGCTTGAGAAGTCTTGGCATGTTCTCTTCAGAGAAACTATCCTTTCCCTTAAAGGGCCTATCACATTTCTTTTCTGTGAAAATAATGTTATTGTTTTGGCCACATGGTACACCACCTTTACAGCCACTGACCTACAGGCAACAAACAATTAATGAGCTGCAATTTGAGAATCTTTGTTTTCTGGGTTTTTTTTTTTTTTTTAGCCTAAGTTCCATACATCTTTCAAATGATGCAGAAAATCCACCTCAAAAGTATGCCTGAGAGCAGCCACAAAAACTTGAGCATAATTGAAGCACTTTAAGACCCACTGAGCCATCATTTCAGCTTTGTGAACTGACAGGGACAGGAAAAAAAAAAAAAAAAACCACCACCACCACTTTACACCATTACAGAAAAGGGAGATGCATGGATTCAACTACTGCTTCAACAAAACAGGTCAGCATTCTCCATCACACAAGTAAGATTACCTAGCACAGAACATACACATAGGAAAGCTTGTTTTGTAACATATGTAAAGAATCTTCAATACACTCTTCTCACAGTCCTGAGGGAAGTGTTGCCAATGAAGCCAAGAACTCTAGAAGCTCTTTTGGTCAGGCTCCTCTCTCACATACTAATTTATTGCTTGAATTCACAAAATTCCTACAGATGACAAACTAAGGATTTGGTTTTTTTTTTCCTTTCAAATATGACTGAGACTCATCTACCTCCCCAACCTACACTAATTGATAACTCTTCAGATCAAGGAGTACACTCATTTCAATCCACATGTATGGATGCTCTTGGAAGTGATGCAAGATCCCTTCCACAGCTGAAACTTAGACATCTAGGTACCTAATCAGATGTGTTTCTTTTGTTTATTTCCTCAAAAAGGATCAGAAAACTGGGAAGAAAAAGTCAGTAAAACTGATTTTTTGAAAATAATCACAACAACTTAAATATGACAAGACTAGCTTATAGATGCATACAGATTGCAAGATGCAGGTAATCAATGGTTACAGAATAGAAGACTCCAGGTTGATAGCAACCATATTTGATAAGGTCCTGGTACACTGTGTAATACATCAGTAAAGAAAGCTCCAAGCCAGTAGTTTCTGGAGCATGAGTGGGCATGAAATATACATAAAGCCATTTATTTGCTTAAGATTTTGTTAAATACATTGCTGCATAAGAGGGAAAGATGGATATTTTAGAAAACTACATCTGGAAGACAGTATTTTTCTCAACTGATAGAAGATTTCCTCTATTTCCTTGATAAATAAGCCCAAGAACATATGAACCACAGAAACATACCAAAGCACTTGCAAGATTTAAATATGACCAATACCCTATTTCTGTAGCTAAGAGCCTGACTGCTTTTGGTTCATTTTCATTACCCAGCATGCTACTGCATTATATGAAACACATGTGCTGTCTAGGGTAATTTACTGGTGGCATGTAATTGGAATCATTTTGCAAGGGAAGAGTTAGTTTTGATGACACTTTTTGGATCATATACACATGGTTTGGCTTGAATTTGATCCAACTCATTTTTCAAAGAAAAAAGTCAAGAACTTATAAACTTAGTAAGCAAACTTCTTTGGACACGTTATCATGAAATTAAAAATTAAGACAGCTAACTCCATCATCCAAAATGCTAAATACAGCTAGTTGGCACATACGTAGAATACTGTGTGTATGTTTTATCATAAACACTAGAACTTCAGAAACAAAGACAAATTAAACTACTGTGCCAATAGTTTATAAAAGATTTGTCCTGGTACAGTTTCAGATAGCAGCTTCATATAATTAAATTATCTTTTCTTCTGTAGAACAGTCACTGAGCACACTTGATGTGCAACATTTTTACATAACATTTTCACATACTAACCATGGGTATGAGTTATATTGAACACTGGGGAACTACATGAGATTAGAATCACAGAATCCTTAGAGTTGGAGATTAGATAGTGCTTATAGATAAGCCACTTATTCTCCAAGGTTTTAGCAAGTCTTTCAGTCTGATTAAGCTGACAACCTGCATAAATATGTATTTAATTCAGTAACCTCTCTACACTCCACCAAGCTTTTTCTTTCAAAGGTGTTTACATTTAGATATTTTGGACTAAATAATCCCCTAAGTTACTCAAGCAGTATTTCCCTCTTATGCAGTATCTCTCTCTTCATATTATCAGTGTTGGACCATTTAGAATTTGTTACATCCCTGCAAAGGAAGACGTACACGCAACTTCAGAAATAGTTTATAAGTGAAGGAACAGCAGTGTACAAGTCCAGGCTTTAGCCTTCCACTTCTTTTTAAATATGACAGAGCCAGAGCTAAATGCTTTTGCTTCCCCCTTTTGGTAAGTTGAAGAGAACTCACTAGGAGGAGAGCTTCAACTTGAAAGTTTCAGAGGATTGAGACGACAATGAACAGCAGAAGTAGTATCACTGTTCTCTCAGAGCTGGATGCTGAAGACCTGCTGTACAGAAGGACCTTCTTATCACAGAACTTTGTGGTGCCTGATTATCATCTCACTCTGTTCAACAACTGAATCTGGGAGAAATCACCAGGAACTGTGCTGTGTTGCAATACTAATACCTGTCTATTCAGCAGTGGCTTTATAACTACACATTCAGGCAGAATAATAGATACAAGAAATCTCAATCCATCCTGAAATAATTTGTACAGTAGTTTTATTGAACACTTTCCTATGATCTAAAACAGTGTGCTGATACTTCATTTAGGCTTTATTGTAAAGTCTTATAAAAAAAACTTTAAACAGAAAGTAGATAAAACAACTGCTTAATCTTGCACTAAATATTTTTTCAAATCTGGATCCTGACATAAAGGAAAAAGAAGCCCCTGTCTGCAGGAGTCCTGTTCCAGCATTTGACAAGTGCAGCCAAGTTAGTTTTTCTTGCAACAGACTGGCAAGAAAGATACTGTTACATTACTGCTACAGTTTTATGCATCTGCAAATTATAGTATACCAGAGCTGGCTTGTTTCAAACCGAGAATGGATTTTGTCCCTGTGTTTTCAATATCAGAAGCATTCAAGTTATCACAGCATGAAATAACAGGTTTTTAATACTGCAATGGATTTTATGCTGTGGAAATTGCTACATGATGCATTGGTGACATGTTTATATAGAACACACATAGGAAGGCTTACACAAATCACGGATGTCAGCAAAATGGAAAGCATCTGTTTAAGCTGTTGTATGCTGCTAAAGCTCTCCTTACTGCCAGTTTGTGATATGGTACGCAGCCCAGTTAGAGTCACAACAGCAAACCAGTGACAGGCTTTAGTTTTATTGCCTACTGCAGAGGTTCAGCAGCCTTCAAATCGTAGCTGCTAACAGAAAACAAGTTCAGTTCACCTGCACAGAGAACATGCAATCAACCCCATTTCAGAGGCTTCAAGGGGACAGTGCCATAGTTCTATTTGACATTTTTATGTAGAAGCACAGTGAGGCTTGTTAAGTGATCAACATATGAGGGAAAATGTACTGTGTTACACAGGGGAGAGAGGAAAAAGAACTAACAAAAAAAAAACCAAGACGACCCCAAAAGCACAAACACTGAACTACTGAGCAATATTACAGGGAAGATTCATGTCAATACAAAATTCTTTTACAGCTTTTTGGATGAAACATCCTTCAAGAATAGTTAGAAGTCTACATAATACTCCAGAGTATTTGCTTTGCTTTTGGACCACCAGTTCAGCTGACATGGAAAAGTCTAGCTGCATAAGACTTCACACATCTAGACAGATTGTTTTATTTAAGTCAGCATTGACTTGCATTAAAAAAAATTGGCTTCAAATCAGCTGATTCAGATGATATCTTATGAATTGAGTATTATTATTTTCTAATACAAGTCCACCCACTGTTGGCCAAGCCAGTCTTTTCTGCGATCAGGAAGGGGAAGACTAGGAAAAGCTTTGCCAAGAGCAAAAAATAAATAAAAGGAAAAGCAAAGCAGGACACAGGATCTGCAGGAAGCATACCATATTAACAGATCCTAAGTAAATAGAAAGGGTGTTGACTACTCCTTAGAAGATTATGCCAAGATGTCAATTTCCACAGTTCAGATATTAAAAAAAAAAAAAAGTAATCTAAAAAGGTATGGTTAAAGTCATCATTTGATACTAACATTTAGAGATGAATGAAACTTATGAAAATAACAGTCAGAGCAATACTAGACTGAGCTAATATTTAATTACTGTAAAAGAACATGCACAGGATGCTTTAAAAAGGTCTCTGAAACAATGTTATAAATAAGTGTATGACTTAGGCCTGAAGGAAGAACAGCTGGAGCATTTAGGATCCTCCCATATTTTAATTCATGGTGATGTCATAATTTAGAGTTCTTGGAAACTTTGTCAATTCTGCTTTTAAACCACATCAATAACAGTCATTAAATCCAATGTACATCTCTGTTTGCTTCAGCATCAGTTTCACTTCTATGAAGAGAATACACAGAGCTCTTAGTTGTTGCTGGGTCTTACGCACTTTTTCAAAACTTTCAAATTGCCCAAATTGCCCTAAAATACACTTTAATAGTTTCTAAACAATCTCGTGTGCATTGAAGTATAAGCACACTTTCTGCGAGCTTTACAATACATTGGAAAAAGACTGCACTGCTATTAAGTATTTCACAGTGCGGATTTGAAGGGGCTCCTTTAGGGTTATGAAACAGCATTTAACTTCCATGTTAAAGCCCCAGGTTTGTGAGGCCCTTCTAAGTTTTAAAGAGGAGGATTTTACAAAATTTTATCATCCAAAGGTAAGAACAGCCAGGAAAGCTCAAGTTGAAGCGTATTTCAGATTGCTTAATCATTTGATTGTTATGCAAGTATATTTCATAACACTATTTGAAGGACCAAAGAACAGTTCAATACTAACAATGGGCTCAGTCTGACAGCTAATGCTAACCCGAGTGTGCATCATGCCCTCCTTCAACATAACAGCTTTTATAGCTCACTACAGTGAGATTAAAAATAAAAACTTGCAAGGAAACAAGATTTAGGCAGACAAGAGCAGCAAGATCAAATAGCTTCATCAAATAACTTCTTGATAATAATCTGCTAGTTACAGAAACAGTATCACCTTAGGATCAACTCTGAAGATTTTTCTTACTTCTACCGGTAACCCCAGGAGAAAGCTATAAAGACAAATACACAGGATTCCCAAAACAGTGCTCTTGGCTTGATTTCTTGGCCTTTTCTTCCAGCCACCAAAAGCAACAATTTGCCTCCAAGGCAATTCAAACAAGATCTCCAGCAGGGCTTCTAATAAGCCTTTTTCTCCAGAGGTGTGCAACTATGCTATTGTAACCATCATTAAAACAGCATCTTAAAGCTGCTGACATTCTGCTCTAAGACTATGGAAGGAGGGAGCAAAGCCATTCCTTAACAGCAAGGACCT
The DNA here is from genome assembly GCF_987193195.1 of Phasianus colchicus. NCBI lineage: Eukaryota > Metazoa > Chordata > Aves > Galliformes > Phasianidae > Phasianus > Phasianus colchicus. The sequence continues at coordinate 63,762,375 of NC_143438.1, read as the reverse complement.
CTAAGGTAAATTTCGAAGTTACAGTTGCAACAGATTTCATATCCAGGGCTAAATAAGCATATAAGATTGTGAACTCAGGATTCTAGAAGCATAGAAACAATTCAAAGCAATTTATTAATAACTTCAATACCCACCATTACCTGTTAAACAGAAAATTAAATTAGAAGAGAAGCCTACAATGGGGAGAGCTTGCAAATGAAAGGGACCAAGTGCAAAACCCAAGGAGACAGGAGTTAAGCAACAGCAGTTAATTCCCTCAAATTAACTGACAGAAAAGGCAGGACGAATGAACATATAGTTACCCAGAAATGCGCGTGACAGTTGACCATCATGGTCCTCTCAATCAGCTCATCAGGACACTCCAAAAGGTGGTGCCCGGAGACCACGCCAGCATTGTTAACCAGGACCGAAACCTCTCCAACCTCTTTGCGGACCCTCTCCGCTGTTGTGTAGACGTTTTCTCTTTTGCCCACATCACAGGTGTATGTGTAAACCTGCAAGCTGCAATGGGGCAGCACATCTTTCTCTCCGTCTCCAGCTACTAAGGAACACAGAGGAAAGAAAAGAGAAATCGTTCTCAGTTGGATTTCAGCAGGCAAATAAAGAATCGAGCGAAAGAGCAAACTTACTTCCAACGCACTAAAACTTCTGTTTACTTTGGTGTCACCGCGGTGCACGAGAACTCGCTATCGCTGCCAGCTCCGAGAGCCGCCGCGGGGACGAAGGGACACTCGGGACGCGGCCAGGGCCGTCCAGCCCGGCTCCCTGACAGGACGGCCTTCCCCCGGCGCCGTCCCGGGGCTCGGGGCGGGACGGCCGCAGGTGGGTTCCGAGGGGCAGCGCGCAGCCCCGCTTACCTTTGGGGGCGGCCTCGGCGAGCTCGCGGTAGATGTGCCGCACCATGCCCGCCGTCTCCTCGTTGCTCTGCGTGTTGATGTCCCACAGCACCAGCAGCGCCCGGCGCCGGGCAAACTCCAAGGCGAAGAGACGGCCCAGGCCGCTGCCCGCGCCGGTGATCAGGCACACCTGCCCCGCCACGCTCTTCTCTTTGGGCCGCACCAGCCACTTGGCAGCGGCCAGCACGAACGCCCACAGCACTCGGAAGGTGACCACGAACAGCTCCAGCAGGATGTTCATGCTGGCGGCCCCTCGCCCCCGGCCCGGCGGCCCTCACCCCCGCCCGCAGCGGCGGGCACGGCGCGGAGCGGAGCCTCCCTTCGCCCGGCTCCGCACCTGGGGCCGCTGTTCTCGCCGAGACAGCCCGGGACCGGAGGAGCTACCGCTGCCGGGGCTGCCCCGCTCCGCTCCGCGCTCCGCCCGCCGCCCGGGACGCCCCGTGCTCCGTCCCGCACCCCACGCCCGACGAAGGAGCACGGGGAAGGAGATCGCCGCCCGCCCCGCGCCCTCGCGCCCGCGGCCCCGCTGTTGGCAGTGAGCATCTTGCTCGCTCGGCGCCCTATATAGGGCGGGCCGGGCGGCGCGGCCCCTCCTCCCGGGCTCCCCGGCCCTCCCCCGGGCCCGCCCCGCATTCCCGGGACCCCCACCCCCGCCGCGGCCCCTCCTCGCCCCGCTCTCCCTCCCCGCCGCCGGGGGAGGGTCCGGCGACCGCTCCAGGCCCGGCCTGCGGCGGCTTCTCCCTCCCGAGCGGCGCGGCCGGACTCCGAGCCCGCCCCCCGACTACATGTCCCAGCGTGCACCGCCCCGCGCGCTGCAGCGCCACCTTCAGGCAGCGGCCGGAGCGCCGCGCTGCTGATCCGCCGGAGGAGGGCGGAGGGCGCTCGGCAGCCGCCGGAGGAGAAAGCGGGTTCTGCGCTTGCCCCCGGTTTTATAGGGGTTTTATGGCACATCTGCGCGCTGGTGGAAGTTATTTGCGCTCCCCGCTATAGTTCTAACGAGCTCGGAGGGATGTAAGGTGGCTTAGGAACACGGGTAGATGTTCGCAGCGAGCAGCCAGAGGAAACTTCCCGCACACCGGTGCGCTGCGGGGCTGGGCTGAGCTGAGCTGTGCTGTGCGGTGCTGTGTTGTGCTGTGCGGTGCGGCGAGAGGCGGCGCCTCGCGTGCCTCAGCGCCGAGCGCGGCGTTTAAGGCTGAAGCACGGAAAGCTCGCACGCGCAAGCGCCGCAGGCGTTCACGGGTCACCCCGGGGCTCCGCGCCGCGGTCCGGCACCGCCTTGGACACCCAAACGCGGGGTCCTTCCGCAGCTCAGGGCCCTGCCCGCGCAGGCAGGCGGCTTGAGTTGTCCCCGCGCATGCGCCTGCCCTCTCTCTTCCGGCGCCGATCATGGCGGACAAGGAGTAAGTGGCCGCCCTGCCCCGCGACAATCCGCTGCCATCCGCGGCTGTGGCGGCTCCTGTCGGTAGCCTCCGCGGTCGGGACGCTGTTTGCCGTTCCCTGGCTGCAGGGTCTCTGTTAGCGACCTGGAGGGCGGCCTGGGAACGGCGGGAGGTTGGGGCTGAGCGCGGCGGGGATGCGGCTGCCGCCTCTTCTGTCCCTTCCTTGCTGCGGGCTGCCGTGGGGTGGGGAGAGAGGGGAGGTAGAGCCGGGGCACGGCTGTGCGGGGCGGGGGAATTGCGGGACTGAATGCAGTCAGGGCTATGCTGGGTTGAGAGGACTCGGAGGCGCAGGCCCGAGCTGTTAGTACCGTACAAACGCCAGTCTTGCACGTGTTTCAGCAGCAAGGAGTTTAAAATGCAAGTAAGTTTGAACGTTATTAAAGTAAAATTGAATTAAATTATCAGGCTTTTCTCTTCCTTGAGCTACTTGCTAAATGCTTCATGAAGTTGAATTGCTAATTATTTTTGATAGGTGTGCAGAAACCGAAGAATAGTATGTTAGACTTCCTTGTCTCAGTACAAAAGGTGATCTTGTCAGGCTGTGTCGAAGCTTGGTGGCAGTGAGGACAAGTTGTATGCCTCCAGTAAACTGGCTGGAGACAACGAGGCCTGTGTATATGTTGTCTTTTATTACTTTTGGTGTTTATGATGTGCTGATTTTATTAAACGTGGGTTTCAAGAGTGTTTTTCTTGTCACTTAGGGCAAAGAAGGTGCCATCTGTCCCGGAAAGCCTCTTGAAGAGGCGACAGGCTTATGCAGCTGCAAAAGCCAAACGTTTGAAGAGGCTGTTGGCACAAAAAAAGGTGAGTATTGCACAACTCCTTGCTTGGATTGCTGTCTATTTTGTAGGCAGCTCAGAAAGCTGCTATCACTGCTGACAGAAAGCAGTCAGGAACTTTGTAATGTTTATATCATAGAATCATAGAATGGCCTGGGTTGAAAAGGTCCACAATGATCATCGAGTTTCAACCCCCCTGCTATGTGCAGGGTCACCAACCACCAGACCAGGCTGCCCAGAGCCACATCCAGCCTGGCCTTGAATGGGGGCATTCCTTGGCAACCTCTTCCAGTGTGTCATCACCCTCTGTGTGAAAAACTTCCTCTTAATATCTAACCTAAACCTCCCCTGTCTCAGTTTAAGGCCATTCCCCCTTGTACTATCACTGTCCACCCTTGTAAACAGGTGTTCCCCCTCCTGTTTATATGCTCCTTCAAGTATTGGAAGGGCACAATATTTTCTGAATATTTAGATCTGAAACATTCACTAGAAGAGGTGAAATTGTGTATAAGAATTAGGTTTAGGCAGAGCTGCGATAAAGCATCTGTAAAGGTGAATGCTCAGCAAGGAAAGAATTGGCAGTGTTTGTGAGGATAAGCACAATATGTGGTAATGTTCAAAATAAGGCACTACTGCAGGGTGGCAGAGTTCTCCACGTTTCTGTTGACTTATGGTCATCCTGAAGACTGCATTACAGACAGATGTGCCTCGTATCTGTGGGGAGTTCAGGAATATGCTGCGTTATTTGAAGTTTGATTTTCGTATATTAAAATGCACTATATAGCCTTAAGTAATGTTTGGTTTATTCCAGTTTCGTAAAGCGCAAAGGAAAATCATCTATGAAAGGGCCAAAGCTTACCATAAGGAGTACAGACACATGTACAGACAGGAGATCCGCATGGCCAGGATGGCCCGAAAAGCCGGTAATTACTATGTTCCAGCTGAACCGAAGCTTGCATTTGTCATCAGAATAAGAGGGTAAGAATAAGAATACATTGTTTATATTCAGAAGCACTGAAATTGTCTCTTTTTTTTGTCACTTCCCTTGTTTTATGGGCTTAAACGTGTAAATAAATCCAAGCTTTTGACAGGATGCTTGTGAAGGCACTGGCAGTCATGTTGGTGATACATTAGTGACTTTATTCAGTTGAGTGAAAAGTCCTTTTGCTTTGTGTGTGCTGCCATTGGGAATCCTTGATTTATTAAAACAACAAATAAAGCAAAACAAGACTGCAAATACATGCAAACTGTTAGTCTGTTTAAGTTCATCTTGATAAAATTTTATACCACTGTTCCCTACTGAGTGTTATTAGTCTTTTGGTAAAAGTTTTAGAGAAAACTAACAAGAGAATGAATTATATGCAGGAGAACACAAGGTTATGTAGTTAAGAAGTGTGATTTTTGTTTGAATTATTTTCATGGAGTTAAATCTTGTTTAATCCTAGAATTCATAAATATGATAACATACTAACTTTACTTTGTGAAATGGGTCAAATCGTGATGCGTTTTAAGATAGGAAGACATTACTGTTTATTTTTCTGTTTGAGTTTTGTTTCTTTAATGTTGGTTTTTGCTGTGATGATACCTATATGTTTTCATACATAGATAACTGAGGCTTTTTGCTGTGTTCCTCTAGTATCAATGGTGTCAGCCCCAAGGTCAGGAAGGTGTTACAGCTTCTTCGCCTGCGTCAGATTTTTAATGGCACCTTCGTGAAGCTCAACAAAGCTTCTATCAACATGCTGCGGATTGTTGAACCCTATATTGCATGGGGGTGAGTAACATGCTCAACTCTATCAAAGTGATGGGAATGTTGATCGTCTTGGATTTTGCTATGCTAGTCTTACGTATTTTCCTGTGCTCAGACTGTTTTGAAATCAAAGGAGGGAAAGAAAAAATCCTGGCTAAGGCTGTGCTTGCTACATATGATTACATTTTGTTGCCAGCACTGTTGCGAGCTCAGTAGAAGTAAGATTTACTTCTCTGTTACTTTTATGTTTACTTTTGGGATGTGCTGTAATTACCTTGAATTGTTTGCTATTGAAATTCCATTTGGAATCCAGCTTGTACAGTTTAATAACTTTTACTTGACTGTTATTTCAGTTATCCCAATCTGAAGTCTGTGCATGATTTGATCTACAAGCGTGGTTATGGCAAGATCAACAAGAAGCGCATTGCTCTGACTGATAACTCCCTGATTCGGAAGCGCCTTGGTAAACAAAAATTTCACTCTACAAAACAAAAACCGAACTAGTTGCACTGGACAACTAGTGCTAAGCTGGACGATTGTACTTACTTATCTCTTGGGAATAGAAGTGATAAGTTAACAGGCTCTTTTTCTGTATTAATACAAAGCATGCAGTAATTTTCACTAGGTAGTATTGAAAGTAAAAGTGTTGAGAACCAAAGTTTAGGATTTTAGATTTGTAAATTTTGACTGTAATCTCCTTGACATTTAATGGGATAGTAGATATTTCTGTAAGGAAAAAGTGCTGGAACAGGAAAGAAGTTCATCATAAGTTGCTTTGAAGTTTCAAATTTAGTATTGGAATTTGCTTATATCTTAGATGTCCATGCTCTGGTAAACTTGCCTTTTAATGTTCCTGTGAGAAGTAGCAGCTATTGAAGCTATCAGTGTACTTTGTCAAAGCACAGCATGGTGGTGACTTGTCAGATCGAACTCTAAGAGGCTCCTTTTTTCCCAGTCATGCCAAGAAGCTGTAAAGTCTCTCTTGTCTAAATCTCCCTTCCAGTCAGAAGTGTCATGTTTTATGCTTTCAAATTCTGAAGGTACAGGTATTATGTTATTACCACCTGCCTTTTTAGCGTTGTATTTGATGAAGTTCACTTGTTACACGTCACTGAAGAATTTGGAATGGCATGAAGAAAACATGCTATTGCATCATTCAACAGCATGAATTGTTCAGTGAATTTCCCTGAGCTACGTGTAACTTCTTGTTATGTGTATTTAAAAGTATTTTCTGAAGATCCACTGAGCAGTTATTGCTGCTGGACGCAAATACAAAGAAAGTATTAACAAAATAATGTTGAGTTAGCTGCAACTGATGCATTTTTGTTGGAAAAGTCAGTCATGGGCCATGTTGACAGAGTGGATGCTTTTTCGCTTAGTGAATTTTGTTAAGCTAGATAGATATGGCAGTTAGAAATATATAATTTTTAGGTTGTCATTGGTAGTGGCTCTGTAGACCTTCTAGAAAAAACTTTTCTAAATTTTAGGAAAACTTGGCATAATCTGCATGGAAGATGTGATCCATGAAATTTACACTGTTGGCAAGAACTTCAAAGTTGTGAACAACTTCCTTTGGCCCTTCAAGTTATCCTCTCCTCGGGGTGGAATGAAGAAGAAAACAATCCACTTTGTGGAGGGTGGAGATGCTGGTAACAGAGAAGATCAGATAAACAGACTGATAAGGAGAATGAACTAATGGTAAGATACTACCAAATGTTAACATTATCCACTGTTCTATCTGCTGTGTAAGCTGGAGTTGTTTCTGGTTGACAGTTCATTTGTGCTTGACTGGTAGGTACCTGGAATAGCCAAGTAGGGTAGTCTTTGTGAAGTTGAATCTTGATTACAGATGATAAATTTATTGAAATGGAAGCATTACATTAATTTGTTTTCACTTCACCAATAATGTGTTTGAAAGCATTGTTTGAATGTTAGGATGGGAGGCCTTCAGACTTTTGGCTACAGTCTTCAATTCTCTTTAATAAATGCTTGATACAATTACTGTTGTGATTGTAATACAGTAGTTCTTCATACTGTCTGATTTCTCCAAAAAAGAGGGAAGTTTATTTAGGATTGGGAGAAACTAAATTCTCAATTTACAGCATTTTAATGATTTGAATTCTCAGCTTAAGGTTTTGTTCAAAATGATTCAATTCAAGCTTTCATATTAACTAAGACTTTAATTTAGAAAGACTAATTTGCCACTTAGAATATGCTGTCCTTTAGAAATGGGTAGTTTTATTGACACACCACTTAAAGAAGTTTGGAAATGGCTGCTGAAGCCTGAAATAAGTATCTGCTTCAAACTGTCTGTCCTGTATTTATTGTTGTCATTCTGCTGTTTCTGTTTTGGTGAAAAATCGTTCAGAGACAAAGCTTTTTTTCAGAAGTCTCGTATTTCCCATCTTTCCATTTTTCTCACACACTAAGCCAACTTCAGCGTTGCCATTATCAATTTTCCCTCAAGGATAAATGCCTTTTTGTTACACTAAATATTCTGGAATTTAAAAAAGCTTTGTTATTTCAGAATGGTTGGAAAAACTAACAGGCAAAAATGCAGTTTTCCCCAAACTCCTCAAAGGCAAGAAGCTTGTGGCTTGATTAAGAACTAGTAACTTCCAAGGGCTTGGTTAATATAAATAGCAGGTAGTAATGAGATTTTAGAGCTAAAAATTGGAATAGAAGCTATTTGTTGGTAATATGATTATTAGCATATTTATTAAAAATGATAATAAACTGTTCTTAGAAACATGTTTTTGAGGGGAGGTGATCTCTGTTTCTCTTTAATCAAGCTTTGCTGTGATGTTTTGTTTTTTTTCTTTAAGCAGATTGAGCTCTTTTTTATCTACTCTCTGTGCAAGAAGCCAGAGAGCCTCATGAGATAACCTTCCAATTGTCTGGCTGAGCTGTTTTATTGAAGCTTATGTGTAGGCTGTTCTTCCTCTCTTCTCACTCTTCCAAACTTCTTGCATATTCTTTTGTTTGTCTTGTTGTATGAAGCGGTGGACCTTTTAAAGTACTGATTACACCGCACATGGAAGCCTGGCAATTCAGGAAAATAGGGACAATGTTCCCATAAAGCTTTTTAGCTTGCCTATGTAAAGAACTGATTTTGAGAAAGTGAGTTGCTCTAATGTTTGATGCCTTGGGTGCTGTTACTTTACTCTTGGTAGCATTCTCTAGAAATTTTGTGTTCGCACAAATGCTTCTCTGAAGTTAATCTGTGAGCCTTCAAAAGGGAGGTTGAGCACAACTACTATTGTGTGGTTTTTGAGCATAAGATGAAAAATACTATATTTAATTCAAACTGTGTAGCTTTTCTGTCAGAGTGGATCCCTTGCCCTCCATCTTCACTGTCAAGCATCTGCCAATACTGGCAGATAACGGGGCCTTACTCTGTCCTTCAATTTAAGTTACTGGATGCTATTAGCTCTTAAGCAGACCTTAAAAGAAACTTGAGACAAGTTTGCTTTTTGTTCTAATTATTCTGTGTAAGCAGTCCCTGAAACTTAATGAAAACAGGGTTATTGGAGAAGATATTAAATACATTCAGTGCCTCAGGATGTCTTCAGGTATAGAATTGTCTTCTGCTAAGCTTTCAGAAAAATAGGAAAAGAGAGAGCAATGCTTCAAGGTAGAAGTGTTTAATTCAGTTAGCTCTGTCAATGGTGTTTTCAGTGCAGAGATATCAGTTTAGAAGTTAAAGTTTGCAAGAATATTGAAGTTTTAAGTCTGGTAAAGAAAAAGTAGTCTTTTTAGTCTGCATTATTAAGTGTAGCAGTATATGAACTCTTTGGGTGGCCAAAGTAGTTTCAGATCTGTCTGTGTCTAATGATACTTCTTTCTTTCTGTTTCAGATTCAGATGCCCAGCTGCAGTTTTTCAAAGTCTGGTCTGTTAATAAAATCTTCTTGCACAAAACAGTGTCACCTCAGTTGTTCTTTTTGTAAACCTTTTTCATAGCAGCATTAGTTGATAAGACAATTTGGAGCAATCTCTTTAAAAATATGAATTACTCTTTGAATCCCCAGTATGCAGGTAATACTGTTTTCAGCTTCAGACAGGCAAGGGATTAATTATTTTTTAAGTAACAACAATTATGTGAGAATTTCTTTATGTAAAGAATAGCCAAGGTTAGATCTTTTGTTCTTAAAACATAAAGATGCTGTTTCTAATGTCATAGTATTTACTTCTAGCTCTTAACAACTTCAGATGATTATTTTTTTTACCGATGGAAAAATAAAATACAATATGCAAAAAGTCTTTTAAACATTCTGAGTAATTACTCTGCTTTACCTAATATGTTTGCAGTGTTTTATTTTGGATATCGTAGAATTGGAAGCCACAAGATTTGTTTGGATTAGGACAATTGTTGCTGATGTGTAGGGCTAACAGTCTTATAGAGAGACTGTTGAAATTGCAGAATCCTTGAATTGAACTTATATTCAAGCTGACATTATGGATGCCCCCTCCATGGAGACATTGAAGGCCAGGCTGGATGGGGCTTTGAGCAGCCTGGTTTAGAGGGAGGTGTGGCTGCCTATAGCAGGGAGTTGGAACTACATGATTTGAAGATCTTTTCCAACCCAAGCCATTCTGTTATAACTGAAGGATCTTAGCCTGCTGAGTCCAATAGATAAACAGATTGCATCTATTGCATCTATTCTATCTGATCTATTTTTCTCAGGGTGAGCTGTGGCACTGTATTGCACTAATGAGGGATGTTGATTTAAAAATTACTGGTGCTGACTTTTTTCCATTTTTTTCCAAAAGCTTGTAACAGGAGTGCCAGTTTATTAAAGCTTGTCAAAGGCTAATTTTGTTACATCTTTGTAAATGGCTCAGGAAGTGAAGGTAGTGGCTTTACTGGAAAGAGGTGAGTGCTATCAATAATTACTAAGAAGAAATTGCTGAAAGGGCTGAGTGTCAATTAGTAACAGTGTTTACAGATTGAACAACTAAATTATGAAACCTGAAGATACCTGACGGTTCCCCTGCTGTGACTTTGGAGGTCCAAAATACGTTAACACAGCTTATTGCGACGAAAGTGAAAGTAACACCATCTCTGTCCAGTTACGCTGATCACTGTACTACATCAGAATGTATCAGTCCCTTGGATTTTCAGTGCAAGTAAATAAATTATGGGTAAATAAGTGGATTTCTGGGTGAATGAATTGAAAACCATTGAAGTACTTTGCTTTTTAAATATCCTTTTAATGTAATACACAGTCTGATTTGCAGTGAGAAAGCATTGTCATGAAGAAGTTGGACGAAGGAAAAACTGTCTTCCCGTATAAATTACACATACACTATTAGAATCGTGGGAAACCTCAGTTCTCATCTTGTCATGCTACAGACTTGATTCTGTTAGCTTAAAGCTGCACAGATAAGCAATAAGATTCAGGGGTTGGTCATCCCTTCTGCTAGCACAAATTTAAGGATTTTAATATTGCTTGCCAGGCATGTTTCATAGTATGCAATTACAGAAACAGCTTGTGGTTGGATAGTTAAGATCAGAATTTGTACTGGAAATGAGGCATGATCCGTTTACACAATGCATGAATAATACATCTTGGAGCATTTACAAAGTAATATGAGTTAAATGTAGATGCTGAAGAAAATCACTTGGTCCCTAAGCAATAAAAAATGTAAATCCTTTATGATAAAGTTTGGGTTCTTGTAAACATGTTACTTTCTCACTGTTTACAACTGCCAGACTCTGTCACGTTCTGGAATATAATTTCTGTGAACTCTTATCCTCTTTCGGAATGGCCATCATCTTCCCTTTTTCCCTCAGAACTGAAGCCAGAAGCTTTACCTAATAGCCATTGGAACAGCAACAGGAGACTTCTGAAACACTAACAACTTGCTTATAAAGTTTTCAGGCATGCTAAGGTTTATAGGTTTTACAGTTAATTGGTATTCTTTTGCTGGTGTCCAGCTCTTACAGCCCGCTTCACTATCACCAAGTGTAAAGTCATACATCTGGAAACTGAATGGGAGCCCATCCCAGGCATCAGCATTTTGAGAGAAAGTTAGGAGACATGATGGATAGTCAGCTGAACATACACTCCCACTTGGCCAAATGCAACTTTTGGATGCTTTAAAAAGGGAATATCAAATGGTATGGGGGAGGTAATATTACTTTTGTTCCAGTAGTGCTTATGCTAGTGCCAAATGCAGTATCCAATTCTCATGCCAAGAATCAAGAACATGCTTTATAATACTAAGAGAGCTTAATTTATTCGGTTTAAATACAGACGTGGTTACAAAATGAGTATCTACCTCTAATTACCTCCATGGAGAAAAATAGCTTGATAAAATAATTCTTTGATGTAGTAGAGTTATAATACAATGAAATGTCTTGAATTTGAGGCCAGATCAAATTTGGCTTCAAATTAAACATTTTTAATGGAAGATAATTAGCCACTGGAACACTTAACCAGTAGTGTGCCAGGTCCTTTGTCAGTGGTCATTATTTCTAAATTGAGGTTTGTTTCTTTTTTTCTTCTCTTAAAACAGAGCCTCTGAGTTAGAGCCTCTCTTACTCAGTAGAAGTTACTAATGCAGGCTCTTCAGGTGCTCAGAGGGCACAAGTTAGACCCTTGTTTCCAGATAACTGCAACTCACAGCGGAGTTGAGAACTGCAGCAGTGGATAGTATGTGCTTAGAAGGGATTTGGAATTAGACACCACACACAGTGGGAAGTCACACAGCTGTGTCTTAGCAGTATGTAGTGCTCAGAAAAAGGATGGTAGGCTTTTGCCTATCTTCAACAAGTTTTGTTGATTCTGCCTGTTGGGCATGCAGATCTTGCAGATCTCACTGGAAGGAGACCAATTTTATTTATTATTATTTTTAGAGAATTGTCAGTTCTGAGTCTCCAGTAAGGAAGGAGGATGGAGTCTGCATTGTGCAATAACTGTCTTACACCTCAGAAGTTGGACGTGTGTGTTTTGTTCAAAACATTCCTTCCATCTCCCAATTTTCAGAGTAATGTCCACAGAATTGTAAGTGAGAAAATCTCTGTGCTGCTCCTTATTGAAGTTACATGCAAGTCTATGGCAGTGAGAAGATCTGGATTTTTAGTTTAAGTTTGAAAACTACAGAGCAGACAAAGATCTGAAAAGAATCAAGCTAGAAGGGAACAAAACTTCAGTCTCCCAGATCCTGGAAAATATATTCTGCCAAACTAGTTTCATTCAGTAGGTTGCAGTAAGAATTTCTTTAGTGATGTTTAAATTGATAGTTTGCTATCTCTTATGGAGTTTCCACTCTTCTTGGCATTCTTGTTTATTTTCTAAAAGCTTTTGTACCACAGCAGACTATGGGTGTCTGGGATCCCCAAAGTATCTTCATGGTGCTTAAAGACAAGTTTTGATGTAAGCAGGCTCTTAAGCAGTGTTTCTCATGTCCAAGCAGTCTGAAAAATCAAGTACTAAGTTTATGAATTGTGGGTGCTAAGAACAGAGATGCTCAGAAACACTTCTCCACACAAAGATTCCTTAATTTTTTAATTTATCCCTATGTGGTGATACCAGATATTGATCGTCTTATCTATGAACACCGGAAGTATTTGTGATTTTTTTTTGTCATATTGCAATTAAGCAAATTTTCAGAGTTCTAAGTAATTTTCCCTGAATTATTTTTCTAATGATAAGAAACTCCACAAAGACATTTTTTTAATCTGCTAAGTATTTCTTCACATAAATTCCTCATTGTACTTAACGTCTTACGTTATAAAATAACAACATACTTGGTTAGGAAAATACAGTGAGAAATAAGGGAGTGTATTGTCACAGGGCCATATGTTGTATATAGGGTAGAGACTACATGCATAGTACATAGGGTACAGAAGAAAAAGGGAGCATGGGGAGGTACAAACAGCAGTACTACTCTTCTCTTGCTTAGTGCAATTTTGGCAATACAAAGGGGCTGTAAGTCAGCATGCTGCACGCTCTACATCCTTCTCATCCTGAATGAGGATGTTTGGAACAACTTAACCAGGCTTGTGCTGTCCACCTCCGCAGCAGTGCTGTACCCATGGCACATGGGTACCACGTATGTATCCACAGTACGTGTTTCCACTCCTACTGCACTTTGTTAGGAGCTACACTGGGATTATCACACTTGTACATAAGGGCAGCTGTTACTGAAAATCTGCTCTTTCTTAACTTCCCAGTAAAATTCAATGGAAGTTTTCAGGTCTCAATTATTCTGAGCATCTAATATATAGAATACCACAACAGTATCTAATAACTTCAGTACAGTGATGTTTAAATTTTTGATACTAATACTGTATATCACACATCATTATAAGGCCTCCAAGATAGAAACAAATATACTGTGAGCCAAGACACCAAAAAATGAAAGTCAAGCTAGGCTCCAAACATGTCTAATTTTAGTTTGAAAAACAGGTGGACTCTTATTCTTCTACTGTCTTTTGACAGGCATTGTTTAATATGACTGAACTGTAGGACACGTCTAAGTGTTAAATTGTAAATTGTAATACTGGCTTTTTTTTTTAATGATATTTTATAATCTTGTTGTATTTTGCTAATATCTTCTAATACTGAAATATCCTTTGGTGAAAGAAGGGAGGAAAATTGTGGTAAGCTTTTCTTTTATATAGACAGTCTATTGATCTATCCCTCCTTTGTGAGAAAAGCCAGAAGAATTGAAATCAGCATAAATAATGGGCAATGGTACAGTTGTTTTGAGTTAAGCATAGGAAGTGCTATTAAGGTGTTAAGAAGAAATTAAATCAATTATTTGGTAGTACAGAGCACTAGACTCTTTACCCTAGAAGACTAGAGGATCTAGGACGTAAGTGTTGCATTTATTTATAACCAGAAGTGTTGAAGGTGAGGAGTTCTTAGCTCTGACTTGAGCACTGTTAACTGGTTGGTGGCATTTCTTTTATTATTATTGTGGTTTAGTTTTAATGATCACTTTGTTAGATTGGTGTCTGGTGTTTTGGAGGGCTTCTGCATGATCTTTGCTGTTTTATTTCTCATTACTACCTCTGAAACTTCTGCTCTCAAGTAAGTGTTTTGAGGGCATGAAACATGGTAGACAAAAGATCTAAAACAAAAAGAAAACCTCATCTAATCTTTTTATTTATTTTGTTTTCCTTACTGTATATAATTAAAAATTATCTAGCTCACTGTAGGAAGAAGTGAATGACTCTAACTCTAGAGGCATGCATTTTGAACAGTATTTCAGACTAGCTCATTTCCAGTACCTGGAAGGACTGAGTTAACTTTCTGCTAGCCTGTCTGCCCGACATCTGGCTTCCTGCTGTCAAGCTGTTCATTTCTCCTCTTTTGGATTACAATCACTGTCTGTCTGAAATGAACTACTGTTCTACAGCTTCCACTGCTAAAGCCTTTGTATGACAGCACTTTTCTTAGCAGACTTTGAAGTAACTATCTGATATCAGTACTACTGTCTTTTCTCTGCTAAGAGAAAAGCCTAAGTAGAAAACACAATTTGCCAAGGTTTACATGGCAAGTTAGTAGCTGAGCCAGCTCATCCTAAAAGAGCAGGAGTGCAATTTACAGCCTGGAATTATGGAATTAAACTTCTGTGTGCTGCTGGGGAACAGGTAGCTGTGGCCAATGAAGGGATTTGTGCCAGCTGGTGTACTATGGCCAGGGAGGACTCTGACGCCTGGTCACTACAGTCACAAATGAGGGGAGATAGACCTAAAATCCTAGCATTATAAAGGTGTGATTGCTTCCTATCTTCCCACAGCTGCCCAGCTCAACTGTCTTTGCAGCGGACTGTCCAGAAACCTGTCCCAGATTTATTTTTCTCAAACATGAAGCTAAGTTAGGTTTGCAAAAGTACCTGGACAGGTGGTAACTGCTCTTCTTAACAGATTGGAGGTGTATACTTACCTGTGAAAAAGTTTTCTATACGTACAAAATAATATTTTGTGATTGAGATGGGTTCAATTTCACATCTGTCTGCCTACGGCAAAAATGACGTATACTTCTTAGAAAAGTGAGTATTTCTGGATAATAGCAATGCTTTCTTTTGACCTCAGCATTACATATGGTATAAGTTAATTTAATGGCTTGAGTATATTTTGGTCTAGATTTGTATTGTGAATGTTAAGCAAAAATTAGACCGAGATTCTTTGCCCTGCCAAAATGTTCGTTATTTGGAACAAGCATGGTAGGAGAATTTTAGGTGACACTTTTGGCTCTCGTACTCTAGGATTAAGCTTGTAGGTACATGTATCCAGTTAAATATCAATGCAGGTACCTATTTTCAAATAAGAACTGGATTCAGAGACAGATTCGAGTCAGGAAAATTTTCACCTGCAGTGAGGGTTGGGCTGGAACAGCAGAGGGGCAGCATCCTTGGAGTACTCCGTCCTAGGTCTGCTCTCCTTACCTGTATTCAACTGAGGAAGGCCTCAGGTCACTACTTGATATTTTTTTATTTTAATTGGTTTATTTTTTTTTTACAGCTTTTGCTGCTTAGTTATGTAAAAACAGCAGAGGGGGAAAAAAAAAAAAAAAAAAAAAAGGAATGCAGTCATTTTCATTTCCATCCCTCTCTTTAACATGTTTGTTTGTTTGTTTGTTTGTTTTTGCTTTTTTTTTTTTTTTTTTTTTTTTTTTTAATATGTCCATTGATTCTCCATCATACAAGTAATCCAGATTAGTAATAAGGTTGGTTTTCTTTTGGAATAGCAAACCAAGACCAGAGTTAAACATGCAGATTTTTCTCTAAAACTATACTCATACTTTCTTGGAAGAATGTTGTACTGAGAATCCTGTAAACTAATAATCTGTCTCTATAGATTATTCTTCAGGTTAGAGTTCGGCTTTGACCCACAGGGCCTCCTATTGCTTAAACATCTGCAATGTCTTCTCTTGAAGTACAGAACCGCTACAAGTTTACTTACAGCACTGCTGTACCGTATAAGGATCTCTTGGGTCTTTATGACCATCAGGATCCTATGAAGATGCCAAAGCTCATGATACTGACCGCTTTGGCAAATTCACTCATCTACAATAACATACTATGTAAATGTTCCTCCTGGTAACACTCCTGCACAGAGCTACGTATAGCTGAAGGCTACAAAAAGGCAATTGCTGCAGTATGTTGAAACTGTTCAATTTCAAACCATTGTGCCTATATCAAGACCCAACAGTACTACTTGTTACATGAAATTAACAGTAGAATTTCATCCCAAATAGGCTTTGGATGGGAAGTCCCAGTCCAACAGCTACCATCTGGAGCCTTCACGAGTGAAATGCAGTTCTGGTGATGTACGCTTTTGGCCACTGCTGAGTACCTATGTTTCAAAGCCCATGGCAGCCTATAAACTGCAGAAAGTTTTACTCACTTTCTTAAAGTTTACTTAAGTATTTAATTATGCATGTTTTCTGGGGTCCAAAGGCCATGTGTTTGTTTTTTATCTGACAGCAATCTAAGCATTAAAAATAGGTCTACATATAGAATTTTATGTACTTTTTGGTCTCTTACACAAAGCCCACGTGGATACAGTGGATGACTGCACTGCTGTCAATTTGTAAATGAATCTCTAGATGGAGCCAAAACAGATCTAATAATGTGTGAGTTTTGCAAAGGAATGACCTTAAGATTT
The DNA here is from genome assembly GCF_987193195.1 of Phasianus colchicus. Lineage (NCBI taxonomy): Eukaryota > Metazoa > Chordata > Aves > Galliformes > Phasianidae > Phasianus > Phasianus colchicus. The sequence goes on along the minus strand of NC_143438.1, from coordinate 63,745,886 downwards.
TTTTACTGAAGGCCTATAGCTATGAAAAACCATCTCATTCCACAATGGCTCTTTATATGCACCTGAAAATTATTTGTTTCTAGCTGGTTTTTAAGCCTTTAAGCTCTGGAGAGTAGTAGTGTACATAGCCTACACAACTGTAAATCACAACATTTTAATACATAGTAACTGCTAATGGAAAGCTAGAATCCCTCATTCTGAGTAAATCTTCACCTGTGCATCCATCACATACACAAAATCAATACAATACTCTCATGGTTTTTCTTTGAATATGTATTTGCACGTTAATGATTTTCAGAACTGTCAGCTTCTACAACTGCCTGTCATAAACGTTCCCTTTTGTTCCTGTATATATGGTGGGATGTCTAGTATGCCAATCATTTATATGTGCACTGTTTTTAAAAAGCACAAGCCATGTTATATGTGCAGGATTAGGAATCCCAACATTGCTATTGCCACAAGTGCTTATTGATATTTTAGGACAGAGAGAAGCTTTAAAACCTTCTATCCTTAAGAATTACAAATGTAACACTTGTAAAATAACCTTTGATTATTTTTTTTTATGTTATTCTTAATTATTTCTGTTAAGTAGGCCACACCACAAAAAGACTGTTCAAAATTGTATTTTGTTTTCATGTTTTCCTCATAAAACCTTACAGGACACATGGCTTTACAGAGTCACAATGCTAACTGCTATACTTGGAAGAGTAGAAAGGCATCTAAGTTAAACTGACCAAATTAAAACAACTTTTTGGGTTATCAAGATACTTTCTGACAGAGAACCTCCTCTGTTCTCCTTCTCCACTGAATCTGAAGGTAGCTGTACAGTAGAACAGGGCCCCTCCAGCCAATTCTGGATCAAAACAGTGAACTTGTGCCATACTGTGTAAGACTAAGAAAAAGCTATATCTTGGATATCTTTCTGCACTGAACCTAATTACTGCTTGGATGCACAATCTCTAGTGAATCCTCATTGCCTTGCAGTTTCTTCCTACCTTGGCAAAAAAGTTAGTTACCAGCAGTGATTGTGCTCACAGATTCTGCAGAATCCAGTGAGACATGTTGAGAACCATGAGCATTGCCTTGCATGGAACCAAACTGGCACTAATTCCTGGTAACTGCTCCTCTGATGTTGCAACAATAGTAAATAATGGCTTTGGCAAAGACTGCAAGTAACCCTTACTTGCTCAGTCAAAAGTCCCACGACTCATCAATTTATTTTTGTCTTTATTGCATGAGATAAATCCTCCTTTCAGACAATAGTACCCACATTCACATTGACCAAGAAACTTTTTGCCCAAATTAGCAGATGATCCTTACTTTGTGACTGAAGGAAAAACTGCAAACATGTACATCTCTCCGCAGACTCATTTGCAGGGCAAGGATATCTTTGCTCAGGCTATTTCTGATGAAAGATGTCCATTCAACACAAAAAGTGAAAGCAATTATAGGAACCACATTGTTTCAGTGATTTATTAACATTGTAGTGACCTGCAAAGAGAATGAGACAGATGTAAAAGTATGCAGACAGTGTCTTTGTCATTATCTTCTGTTCAATGTGAATAACTGCACTAGGTTATGTGGCAGCTCTAGTTCTACTACAGTATTCCTCTATGATCCCTGGCAAAGCACTGAGCCAGATAAACACTCATAGTGCAATGTCAAATAGTAGGACGTTATCTCTAGCCTCAGAGCAACACTGAAATGTGATTTATGTAGCAGAAGAGTGTGCTCTGTAATGACAAGAAGATAATTTTTAAGTAAATGGTAATCTCAGTAGATAATAAAGATGAAAAAATAGGTTGAATGAGAGCTCTTGAAGTCAATCACCTGCTAAAAATACAATAACCTCTAAGTTAGTTCAGGCTGCTCAGAGCCAGGGATGGAGATGTTACAGCCTCTCTCCATATTACCCAACTACTCTCGTGTAACTAATTTTACTTCTTGCAGCTTATGGCATTTGCTTCTTGTGCTTTTACTGTGTGCCTCCATGAAGTCTGAATTTGGCTCCATCTTTCTCTCTAACATCTAATTAGTCCTAACTAGAGACAGATAGAGTGCCCTCTGACTTCTCCTTCAGCCTTCTCTCTTGCAAATAAAACAAACTCAGTTCCTCCAGTCTCTCATAAAAAAATGTGCCATCTTCCTAAATATCTCAGTGACCCTCTTCTAGATTTTCTGCAGTTTCTTGGCATAACTTTTGAGAGGCCCTAAACTGGGCCCAGTTCTCCAGATGTAGTCTCACCAGTACCAAATAGAGGGGAATAATCAACTTCTTCAGTCTACTGGACATGCTCTTGCTATCACAGGTCAGTATACAGCAAGCCTTCATCACTGCAAGGGTACATTGGAGGGCTCATGCTTCCTAGGATCCCCACATCATTTCTGAAGAAATGATTCTTAAACCTCGTTTAAAGCCCACATCACAAGGTTAGCAGGTCTGTTCGCAGATAAGCTCTTTCTCCATATTTTGAAGTGGACCCTACCTTTCCTTGGCAGTTCTCATTCTTCAGAGTCCTATAGTCATAGGGACCAAAACCCTTCTAATAACATTGGTTACACAGATAATGAGCAGCATTTCCACACATCCCAGAGTATTCACAGAATATTATGGCCTCAAGTTGCACCTGGGGAGATTCAGGTTGGACGCTAGGAAAAAGTAGTTCTCCAAAAGAATGGTCAGGCACTGGAATGGGCTGCCCGGGGAGGTGCTGGAGTTACTGACCCTGTACTGAGTACTGACCCATGTACTAAGGGACATGTTTTAGTGAGGAAGTATTAGTGGTAGGTGGATGGCTAAACTGGATGATCTTGCAGGTCTTTTTCAGTCTTGGTAATCTTATGAGTCTATGATTCCTTTGACAAGAAGGCTGAGGAGAACGCTACCTGGAGCTCCATACCCTTCACTCTTGCCCCCAAGAGGACTGCAGTAATCTGCTCAAGGACTGCACTAGGAGAATAGTATAATTCGTGTCCATGCAGGTGTGGATGAGAGGCAAAGCATAGTAGTTCAAATCAAGATTACTCAGCAAGATATCCACAGTGTCCCAGTACAGGCCTCAGGCAAGCAGCAACCCTCTGGAAACAGCAGCTCAGTGCAACATATAGGGACTTCTGTCTCTCTTAGAAGGTAACCCAGCAAGCATTATCACACATTGCTACCTTTTTTGGTGCTTTTTTGGTCACTGTTCTGCGACATCCTTCCCCTTTTTCCCATTAATTCTCTTGTAAGCCCTCAAGTTTGTTCATACCTGCTGCATCTAGCAACGATGGTAAGTTAAGATATGGGGATGCTGGGAGAGAAAGATCTCAGTTAATTCTTCACTGTAAAGAATTGAATTATATTGCATTTAAATGACTGTAAGTATATACTTATTTTCTATGTGTCTGGCTGGAGATCTCAGGCTATTACTTGCAAAAGCCATCAGAACTTGCAGTAAGAGCCATGAAATCTGTATTTTATCATATGAAGGCCTATTCATTACAAATACTTCGAGCAAACCAGATCCCAAATGCCTCAGATTAGGCAACCAAAACTAGCAGATAATTTCAAATGTAATCTTTGTGTGGTGTACCCCCTTGTCTATAACAACAGTAAAATAATTTGCTTTGTGAGACATGCGTGTGCACCCTAGTGAGGAAAATTCCTAACAGTCTTCATAGCTCTGTCTTGAAAACAATATGCAATAAATCAGTTTGAAGGCCACACACTGAGTAAGCAAGGGAAAACAGTTTTGAATTGTTGTTCATTGAGTGAACATCTCTTATCTGCTACGCCAAATGAGGCAAGAGTGCTGCTGAGTAAAAAGCTTAGGACTGTATAATGATGTGACAACTTAATAGCTTGTGCTAATGGTCAGTGAACAAAGAATCTGACTTCCATGATATAAACTTTAGTATGGTTATGTTATGGAGCCATTAAACTAGACAGAAGCTGCTCATCAAAACCATCACTAATCCTTTAACAGCCTTCCTTGCTAACCACCATTAAACATTTCCATCCTTCATAATTTATTGACCTTAATTCATCTGAGGAAGACAACAGTGATGAAAGCATAACTGTTCAGAAGGAGGCAGTAAGATAATCTGGTTTATCAGCTGGAGGAGATGCTTGCTTTCCTGGGGGCTGGTGTTTGTGGCTGAGCTCTTTTGGACCATACATGTCTATCAAACTTTGTCACATCACAAGGCCAAAAGCCTGACCTAAAGCTTTTCTGCCTTCTTGCTGCCTGTTTCTGAATGGTTGCTTTTTCATAGAATCGTGGAATTGTTTGAATTGGAAGAGATCTTTAAAGGTCATCTAGTCCAACACTCCTGCAATGAACAGGGACACTTGCAGCAACATCAGGTTGCTCAGAGCCCTGTTCAGCCTGACCTGGAGTGCCTCCAGGGATGGGGCATCCACCATCTCTTTTCCAGTGCTTCACTACCCTTACTGTAAAAAACATTTTTCTTACATCCACTCTAATCACTCATTTTTTAGTTTGAAATCCTTTCCCCTTGTCCTATCACAACAGACCCTGCTAAAGAGTCACCTTCTTTCTCATAGCCCCCCTTTAGATACTGAAACATTGCTTTTAGGTCTCCCCAGAGCCTTCTGTTCTCCAGACAAAACAGTTCCAGCACTCTCAGCCTGTCCTTGTAGGGCAGTGTTTCCCCCCTTGGATTGTTTCAGTGGCTCTCCTCTGGACACACTTCAACAGGTTCGTATCTCTTCTGTACTGAAAACTCCACATCTGAATGCATCCTTCATCACTGTCATTATCTTCCTCCAAACTTGAGTGAAATTTATTTACCTATCAACGATGAAGAATGAAAAACAGTATAATGATGACAGTTAGGATAATGATGAACAGGATATTAAACAATGTGGCGGATCAGTCTGAAACATCTCAGCTGTCCAAAATCCAACACCTCCTCCAGCTCATAATCCTGCTTCTGCCTCTTCACCTCTCACAGCACCCACACTGTCCTCATGTATATAAATTGTACTTAAGTCTGTGTTTGCATCTCCCATCTGTAACAGTCATTCTTATGGGAAAAAAAATGCTTTGATATCTGTTGACTTGTTAATCACAGCACTTTTTAGGAACACAGTCTTCATGGATGAAGGGGAAAGACTGTATCAAACTAACCAGAGAGATAACTGCTTTGTGAAGCTGTGATAGATGAATATATTGTAACACTATTTGTCACCATCTTCCTAAACCTGTTGATAAAGGAAGTAAATAATCTTTTATCACCTCAGGCAAAACGGACAAGCTTCATTCATCCAATAGTGAAGGTAGTTTCAGACTAGGGAGTGTTCTCTTGCATGGTTTTACAGGAAGCTGTAAAGGTTCCAGATGGTGGGCAAAGACAACTAGCTAAGAGCAGCACAACTAGAACAGAAAGTGGCTGTTGTAAAGATTTATAGCAGTGGTCCTTTAAAGTTGACTTCTTCTACCAGTAGGAAGCAGAACAAATTATAAAGGGAATACAAGCTCAGTTTACTTTTTGTTGTTATTTTTCTACTTTTTTTTTTCCTTTTTTCTAAATGGATTCATAACAGTCCAAAGACATAACTGACAGCACTTACCTGCTGATGCAAGGTACTCAATTACTGTAATGAGTATTACAAAGATTCACAAATTCATGTTTCCTTTAGTAACCGAGTTCACAGTGTTGCAAGGTTGGTGGTTGCTTCCTCTCCTACGGGATGAAGGAATAATACCAATTGTAAATATCTCTTTTGTAAACAGAGGCATGCTTTATTTTTGGAATACACAAATACAAGTGGGATGAGGCACTTTTCCGTCATCTTCATATTCCTGGAGAACTCAGTGTTATTTTTTTTCTCTGATCCATATTTACACAGAATACATGTAATTAGAGGTTGGGACAAAGGAGGTTTTAAGTAAACAAAATAACCCAGCAAAGAATTAAAGCTGGGCTTAGCAATTCTTGCTGCATTTCTTGTTCCAAGAAAGAATCAACCCAGTCTTTACTCTTGTGCCACCAGGAGAAGTACAACAACAGAGAAGTTGGGCTGATGTCAGTATTTTCTGTAACAATAGTTTCCTTGAGATAGTCTTTTTAACAGTTGGGCCTTATTGCAAGATCGCAACTCTAGTATTAGCAAGAGAGAAAAGAGAACACACACAGACACACTTCTGGGAAGTGGGCAAATGATGGTCTGGTTTTCTTCCAGCAAATAAACCAACAGCAGCTAGATTTCAGTCTGTTGTAGAGATTTCTCACAAGCAGATTCTCCCTCAGTGGAATCAGGTTAACTCCTTTTGCTTGTTCAGTGTTTTCCTTTGAACAACTGCATTACTTTACATAGGAAATGGTAAGTGTTTACAGCATGGTTAAACACACTCCTGAAATTGCAAATTTGTACATTTTCTACTGACATATACAAAAACCTCTGAGTATATAGAGTAGCATGTGCTGCATTGTCTCCAACTATGCAGACAAAACTGTGAAAACATGGTGTCTAAGAGAGAAGTTATGGACAGCATGATGCAGAAGCCTCTGAGTAGCTATGCACTGAGATGGCTCAACCTGAACTGAACATTTTCATGCTAATTCTTGCTTAATGTTGGAACTTGGAAGTAGGCATTGAACAGCAACACTGCAGGCTGTTTCTTGTGCTACCCAGTACACCACAGAAGATTTGTTATTCTATGCAGAATGCCCCAGACTAGGGCTTGCTGAAAAATTCACACGATATCAAGAGTAAATAAATAAGCCTTATGGGAACTTAAAGGTCAGAGGAGAATAGCACAGACAAGAGCAATATGAATAACTCCTGCAGATTGTTGCTGAGACCGACTCATTACAACCCACTGCAATCAAACTGCACTCATAGAATCATAAAATGGCTTGGATTGGAAGGGACCTCAAGGGTCATCAGGTTCCAACCACCATGCCACAGGCAGGGTTGCCAGTCACTAGATCAAATGCTAGATCAGATTGCCCAGGGCCCCATCCAACCTGGCCTTAAACACGTCCAGGGATAGGGCATCCATAACCCTTCTGGGCAACTTGTTCCAGCACCTCACCACTCTCTGAGTAAAAAACTTCCTCCTCTAAATTAGAGATTTAGCTCTAACATAAATTTCCCTTTCTTTAGTTTAAAACCACTCCCTCTTGTCATATCACTATTTACCCATGTAGAAAGTTGATTTTCCTCATGTTTATAAACTCCCTTTAAATACTGGAAGGCCACAATAAGTTCTCCCAGCAAGCTCCTCTTATTCAGGCAGAACAGGCTCAGTTCTTTCAGCCTATCTTCATAGGAGAAGTGCTCCAGCCCTTAGTTCATCTTCATGGCCCTCTTATGGACCCTCTCCAAAAGCTCCACATCTTTCCTATGCTGGAGGCCCCAGACTTGGATGCAGTACTCCAGCTGGGGCCTCACAAGGGCAGAGTAGAGGGGGACAGTCACTTCCCTCACCCTGTTGGCTACCCTCTTCTGATGGAACCCAAGATACTATTGGCCTTCTTGGCTGCAAGTACAAACTGGAGGCTTATATTAACTTTTCCTACAACCAGGACCCCTAAGTCCTTCTCAGCAGGACTACTCTTCAGGAGTTCTTCTCTCAGTGTGTATATATATCTGGGATTACCTCAACCCAAGTGCAAAACCTTACACTTGACATTGTTGAACCTCATTAGGTTCACAAGGGCCCACCACTTGAGTTTATTGAGGTCCCTCTGGACGGCATCCCTTTTGCTGGGTCAGCTGCTCTGCTCAGCTTGGTGCTATCAGCAAACCTGCTGATATTGCACTCAATTCCATCATCTATGTCACCGATAAAGATGTTAAGGAGTATTGGTATGATAAAATCTGATAAAATCTGCCTCTGTAGTATCCTTCTCCAACTACACATAGAACCAGCTCAAGGAAAAGAGAGGCCAAATCTGTAACCATGGCAATGCTGAAATCCACACAGCTCTTTAGTTCATCTGAATACTGTGGTAGTTAGAATGGCCAGAAATAAGTTGACTCTTAATTAAATCACTTCTGGGCACGGTTGAAATCCGTACCACAAATAAATTCAATAACTGAAGGCTGAATGTTGAATATTGCCCATTTTTGTGACCAGCTTTAAAATATTACTATTGTTTCACTGAAGTTCATATTTGTAAAAGCTACATCCTAATAAACCCAATACTTGTGCCATAAATGGAAAGACCAGCATGTGTAATCTGCAAAAGCAAGATGTAGTGAAGTCAACTTTATATGGATTTATGAGGAAAGAATGAACACAAACACAGAGCCACCTCTTATTTTAGAGTTGTCTCTCTGGTTGCGGATTAATAGTACTACAGACAAATGGCAGTCTGGTTAAAACTACTCAGATTTATTAAGGATGGATCCATGAGACTATGCTGCTATTAGGGCAAGTCTCTTACTATTCTTTGAAAGATGTTTCTTTCAACAAGAGCTTACAAATACAAGTTTTGTCCAACTCGTGTATATAAAAAACATACATCTGTATATGTAGAGAAAAACAAAACAAAACAAAACAACAAAACAGAACAATCCTGACAGAAAATAGTTATGATAAAAAAAAGTAAAAGACCGGTAATGAAAGATAATGAAAACCTTCACATTTTTAAAGATTTTTTTTTTTCTCATAGGATTCCAAAATATTTCAAGTAATGTTCAGTTCAAATGTCAAAATTTTATCACAGAATCACAGAATGGCCTGGGTTGAATGGGACCTTGAGATTTATGAATCTCCAACCCCTTCGCCACAAGCAGGGCCCCAACCTCCACATGTAATATTAGACCAGGCTGCCCAGGCCCCATCCAATCTGTCCTTGAATACCACTAGGGATGGGGCATCCAGAACCTCTCTGGGCAGCCTGTTCCAGCATCTCACCACCCTCATAGTAAACAACTTGCCCCTGATATCCAACCTAAATCTTCCCTCCGTCAACTTAAAAAAATTTCCCCTTGTCCTGTTGTTATCTACCCTTTCAAAGAGTTGATTCCCCATCCTGTTTGTAGGCTCCCTTTAGGTACTGAATGGCTGCAATGAGGTCACCCTGCAGCCTTCTTTTCTCCAAGCTGAACAAGCTCCCTCAGCCTGTCTTTGTAGGGGAGGTACTCCAGCCCTCTGACCATCTTTCTCGCCCTCTTCTGGACCCTCTCCAACAGCTCCCTGCCTTTCTTATATTGGGAACTCCAAGCCTGGACGCGATACTACAGATGGGGCCTCACAAGGGCAGAGTAGAGAGGGACAATCACTGCTGGCCACCCCTCTTCTGATGGAGAGGAAGGAAGGCCGATGGTTATTTACATTTTTGTTTTGAAAAAAATGTTTTTGACAATGAAATAATTTTTATTAAAAAAAAAAAAAATAGAACCCTTATTTTTGATGGAAGATCCTGATTAGGAATGCACAGCCTGGTGTCCTTATCCAACTCCATGAAGGCCAAACCTACGCAGTTTGAGATGGTTTGCCATGAGATTGCCTTTAAAATGCACTTCACACCAAAGATTCTCCATCTCATTCCCTCGTTTCACATTCCAAACTAGAGAGTAAAAAACTCCCAACTTTATTTTTCTTCATTGATTCCTATCTTTCCTCCTTTTTTTCACACACCCCTGTCATTTTGGTGAGATATGAGACATAAATGGAGCTTAGAAAATTGAAGTTGTGGTGATTTCCTAAAGCAGTTTTGCTGTTTTACTTACCCAACTAAATCTAAATTCTGTTTCCAATTGTTTATTTGGGACTAGTTCTAAATGGAACGATACAGTTCATGCATCTATCTGGCACAGATTCTGAACTTGAACTGAAGGGTAGATAACTGAAGCTCAGATACTGAACTTGATCAGATTTTCACCATTTAAAATGTACTAAGCAATTTAGGACATTTTCTAAAGCAATTTGCCTAATATAGGTCAATGCAAAAACTAATATAATGAGAAGGAAACATTATTTTGGGATACTGTCTTTCACTTCTAGATTGTCTTGTTCAACAAAAAACAACAACAAAAACCAAACAAACAGGAAAGACGCACGACAGTTCTTGTGCATGAAGATAGAGTGAATGCTCTTTAAACAAAAGAATCAGCACGAAAACTCCAAGCATATTATAAAACTAAAATCACTACAAATTCTGTTGGAGTCTTACATATTTACTGTAAGGACTGTCTCTATTTCTAGCTTTGACAGACTCAAGACTGTTTACCAAGTAAGGCAGCAGATTGCTTAGTTTATTGAGATAAGCCACTTATTTCAATACTGTTAAACAACAATTCAATCATCATATTGAGAACCAGCTGTTAAAAATTATTCTCCGCAGTTTTCACAAAAGTTTTCTGAATTCTAGCAAGAAAAGTAGGAAAATAAATATATTCCTTCCCTCCCCCCCCCCCCCCGCATTTTGTTTATAAAGATTACAGCACAGCAGCTATTCAAATTAAAAAGCCAACAGCTTCTAATTATGCCAAAACACCTACAATTAGCATTGAAAAGACTTTTTTAAGAATCAAATTCAGCCTATAAAAGAAAACTATGCAATTATTTGGCTAAGCCAAATCCTGAAACTTATCTAGCTTAAGGAGAGTTGTACAACAGTACCTGGATATTACTGTCCCAGATATTCTAGGAAAGACTCATAGGAAAAAAAAGATCTTCTGTGTCACAGTGAAGGGTTCATCCCAGGACAGAACATAATTGATGAAGTCATGGAATCACGGAATTGCCAAGGTTGGAAAAGATCTCCAAGATCTGCCTGCCACCAATACAGCCCCACTAAACCCTGTCCCTTAAGTGCAAACTATGGCATTCCCTGTATCAAAGACTTAGACTTACATACTGGGTGGGCATCAGTATGTATTTGGGATAAATGACTCCTGCAGCTCTACTTAACAAAGAAGCCCATGTCGAATAGTAAGAAAGTTTTTCAGGAAAGAGATTGTTCTGAGTGTCCATAGCATGACTTCATTGTGTTTCAGATTCCTGAGAAGACTGCTAGATATTACAGTTTGACAGTGATGAGAACTAGAGTGACAAGATAATTATCTGAAATTCAGAAGAGTCAGAGCAAAATGATAAATTCATTCAACTACAGAAAAGAAAAACTTTATTTCTTGGCATGAAATATATGAAAAGGAACATTCTTTTATTACTGCCATGAAACTAAATCATGGGCCATGTGTTCAGAGACTGATTATAAGAGTTTTCTGAACCAGGACTTCATAGTTAGACATTCAAATTCCAAAGAAACATTATTGGAAAAAATTAAGCAGATAATGTTTTTGACTTGAACTAGAACATAACTTAATACAACTATCTATACTTCAATTGGTGTTTTGAGTTTTAGTGGAAAGAGAGATGTCAACATCCAACCCTGTTAAATGCAAGAAGTAGTTCCATGTGAAAAGAAGAAACAAAGGAGAGAGAAGAAGACGTCTTTCAACTTTAAGACCATCAGCACACTAGTTCAGCACCTCTGTTGAAACCTTTGTGTCCAGGCAGACATCAGACATGCTCTTCAACTACATTTGTACAAGATAGCAAAATTTTTGGTAAAGCTTCTGAAAACACAGGCCTGCCCAGACATTGTGATGATCTGTCATGAATGAAGTGTTTTTCTCATTTAAGCTAACTAGAAAGAAGGATAGTCTGTAGAGAAAATATCCTGCAAAAAGAAAAAAGAATTTATTATGCATACTACACATTGGCAAGACATCAACACTAAAATGTTAGAAAAAAATACCATAGTAATCCAAGCAAATAGAAAAAAGTCTTGTCAAAATCTGATACAAGTAAAAATTCAGCATGTTAGAGAATGACCATATCCACTTGGAAGATTCACACTCTTTGAAACAAATCCAGACAAAAGTATGTGAAGATCTTGAGATACATGGGACAGTGGATAAAAAACTAAGACAAGAAAGTACAGGTTTTTCAAATTATAAAACCCAGGCCTGCTTAGACACTCGATTCCTTTTTTTTTTTTGGCAAAACTTCCCTAAAGCTTATTTTGAATATCATTGTTAAGTATTCTGTTTAGCTCCATTGCAAGAGGAAAAAAAATACTAAAAAGAAAAACCCTGCAACTTTCATAGCTGAGTCATCAAATACTCTCAAGAGAAGGACTGAAGGTTGATAGTGTGATTTGTGAATACGAGTTACTGTAATACTGAGATACAAAGAATAGTGTGTATACACATCTATATCACAGTTGACAAAGTATCACAATGCAATTCACACACTTTTACCTGCTCTGCTTTCTTATATGACCCATAGATGAAGGCCTGAAATGGAATATTGCTCTGAAAGTAACGCATCCTAATTTATTATGTTGGCCCATGACACCAGAGGCAGATGTTGGTGGTAAGGCAGTAGAGGCTGAACCTTCCCATCAATAGTCCATTTCATTTTGTTGCTGTGTGACAGATGGCAGCAGAGGGTAGTCTGACAAAATGATGTCTGACACAGAAGTGCGTACAGAGCAATTGTGTGGAATTGAATTCCTCTCTTTGGAAAAAATTGCACCCATTGACAGTCATAGACCCTTGCTAAACATTTATGGAGAGCAGACATTGGATGTGAGTACAGTGAGTACAGTGATGTGGTTCAGCAGTGGTGACAGTGGTCTGAAAGATAAGCCATGTGCCAGACCACCATGCACAGCTGTGACACCACAAAATGAAGAGCATCTTGATCAGCTCATCCACATGAGGCAGATTACAACCAGGGAAATGGTATATGGAGCTGAATATCAGCTTCAATGTGTTAGAAACAATGGTGCCAGTGCTGGAATATTCCAAAGTTTGAGCCGGGTGGATCCCACAAGTTCTCATACAAGTACAGAAACACCATAAGTCAGTTTGTCAGGACCCACTGAACATGAGGCTGAAGAGAACAATTTCCTGGATTATATCATTTCTGGTCACAAAAATACATAGGTAATGATGGTGACTATTGAAAAATAGAGTTTTGTAGCTGAGAATTTGTTCTGTCCAATAGAACTATTGTGCTCTTTGTAGTTGTTGTAGTTTCCATGGAAATAAATAGGAGGCACTACTTTCAGAATGACCTACGTACATTTATACTTCCTAGCTTTAAAGAAGAATAACTATTCAGCAAGAAAAATCTGTTTTCTGTGTTTTGCAAGACCTAACAATTTATTCACCATACTTGCTTCTCTTGATCGTAGTTGAATTCCAGTACTTAAGGAAGAAGAAAAGATTCATCTGCCTAACATCAGATTAACTACCTGCAGGCCTTTTTACTCAACACATTATCCAGTCACTAGAAAAATTCACCCTGTAGACATACCAACCTTGGGATGTTCTTTGGATGCACATTCCACAAAATAAGTATTTCATTTTGTACTAATGTGTACATCTAGAATTTGTGGAAGGATCCCATTTTCTAATCTTGCACCACTATGATCTTATACATTAATAAAGATTGGACTAATTTACTATGCTTTTCATTTTCTTTATGTGTCACCATAATTTCTTTGTTCTACGATATAGTAAGTGTTTACTATCCTCTGAAATACCACCACATTTCTAAGAATTTCATTCACTGAAAATGCTTAGCAAACGTTTACCATCCACTGATTTGTTATATAGACTTGTCAGAATTTTAAAACTGCTAAGCACCTGCAGCTCCTACAGAATACTGCAGAAATCAGAATGAAGCTTTCATATTTTTCCAAAGGCTGCCATCCACATAATGAAACCCAACATACTTATTTCCTCACAGTTTGGCACCATGCATTAAAAAAGATGCGTTATCTTCCTAAACCAGCTAAATGTAGGGTGAAACATTTGTCAGCGCTTATAAGATCTGAATTGCTCTCAAGGCAACTATCATGTTTCGTCAAATTTGTTTGCAGATCATGATATTTTTCTGCAAATCATGACACATCTGCTTAATTGCAGGCCATCAATAAATAAGTTATTCACTAAATACAGTATTTCTTAAGAAGTATTCAGATCAAAGATAAAGACCAATTATTTGGTAATAAAGAGGTTGTCTAGCAGCAGCATGCACCATTTAAGGAGTTCTTCATTTTCAAAGCAGATATGTGCAGAAATAGAATATTTAAGAGGTTCATTGCTCTTCTATCCAAAATACCACCTTGAACCATAAATGGCCACAACTGGATGAGTACATCTGTTAAGGCGTATATTCAAATTAAAATTGAGCTCCTTCTGATTTTCAAGCTGAATGATGCTGTATGTAATGAAGCAGTTATTTTTTCCATTGCCTGAATGTTTACTTCTCTTTTATTTTTGAGAACTAGACAAGAACTAGTTGTTCTTGTATTAGATCTGGGTAAGAGAGTGAAATTGTATTATGGGAGGAACTTACCACTAAGAACCAGAAAGTATGGAGAAATTAATAATTAATAATTAGGAATAAGATGATAGCTGTCACCCTATATGCCAGGAATTGTCTTCTTGTATATAAAATAATTTGGCAAGGGCAAGTTGTACATCATATTTCTAGCTGTGTATGAGTATTATTTCACTAGTTTTCACTGGCAAATATAGAAGAACATTTGACACTTGAACATTAGGCAACCGGTGGCTGTAGAAGAGGTCTAGGATTCTATGTGTCCCATGACAGCAAATGCTGACTGAAGCTAACAGAGGACTTAGAGATTTCAGTTCCCTCTCACCAGCACTTCTGTGCTTGAGCAGGAACATTATGTCAAGAAGACTTCCAAGTTACTCTGTAGAAAGTCAGTATCATTGTTTAACAATGAGTGTGGGAATAGTCACAAAAGCAAGTACATTTACAGGCTTCAGTTTCAAATTCTACTGACTGGAGATACTTCCTACCCCCTCAGTTCAATTTATTTTTTGTGCATATTCTTTCTTTTTTGGGGGGGGGAGGGGGCAAAGGGGAAGGGGACAGGAAAGGGAAGAGACGGTTAAAGTCTGTACTCCTTTGAGATTTCTTCCAACATGGATGCAAGCTTCTTTTATTGTGTTCAGTAGCAGCTTTGGGTGCCAGTATTCTGGAGCTATTAGAAAGAGACCCAAATGCCAGTCGCCTGGTCCTCGTACAGTACAGTTCTTGGATATTTTTTCCTCCATTATTTCTTTGCAGCTGTTTTCATTAATACTGACTTCTCAATAAAAGGCTTTGTAAAACACAAGTCAATTTGTGTCAAATATGCTGGTTTCCCCAGATGCCTGGGATAGAAAAGGAGAAAACAGAAGAAAGGTACTTAGCAATTCTTCTGAGAATAGCCTGGAAAAACTTAAGTCAGACTGTTTGTAGACTGCCATAAATAGACAGAAGAAGCATACTCCAGAGAGAACATTCTCTTACCATCTATGCCACCAGTGCAATAACAATAGTTGTCCAAGAGGCAGAGAAGCTGTAACTTCCAAGTTTACTGGAGAATCACAGAGTTTGGAGGAGAATCACATTTCCTGGGTTGTTACTTGGGAGAAACAATGCCACCCAGTGGAAGTTGAAAGAAGAAAATGTGCTGCGGAGAAGAGAGGGGAGAGGATTTCCCTGATGTTTTGAAAGATCAGAAATAAAAGTCATGAAAAAAAAAACCTATTTATCTACATAAATACAAAGCTATTATAGAGCAAATTTACTAGCAAAGCAATTCATCAGCAGACTGTACTGAATATGGTGCAGCTATATGTATATATTTGTATAGATATAAAATATCTATCGCCCAATTGTGATATGTATGAAATACATTAGTAAAGCTTTAAGGAAAAAATTGCCGAGTATGATAAAGCATAAGAAGTAATTTTGGAATTTCAATGGCAAAAAAGCAACTATGTTCACAAAGTGACATTTTTAAGAACTTGATTTTGCCTGTTAGCTGATCTTTCAGTCTATTACTATATTTATTTTCTCCTTTATTCTCAGAAATAAATGTACTCCTTCAGTCCTGGCACACAATATGTGGTGTATTTGTGTACTTATTAAAGCATCACAGTGAATAAATGATAACTTTTGTATTTTAATAGGACCACCCATGCACTTTCTCAAATTTTGCCTATCTCATGCAAAATGTGGAATAGTGTGATGTTTCTAGACTAGATGACCAGTGACTAGATGACATTCTGAGTGCTAAATATCCTGCAATACAATTATCATGTCTTGCATTCAGTCTCTTCCCACTGCAACTACAAAAAAGCACAATCATTTTCTTCATCATTTTTTAATCAGACTGTAATTTAGAATATTCTTACAGCTAATCTTAGGAAGAGACAAAAGGAAAAACACAAAGATAACAAAAAAAAACCTCTTTTAAAATGGAAATTTATATTTATGCATTTGAGCATTCTCTTTTATATATAATATTACATTTAAAGTGGATTTCACAGTATTGACGCTTAAGCCACACATAAATGTATTTCCACAGTTTATTAAAAATAGCATCACTGAAATGAATATATTTAATTATCTTTTAGAAACTGTATCACAAATTAATATTGCAGTTATTACAGAATTTTGTTTTAAATAAGGAGCCAATTTAAGTAAGAGAGACTTTTAAAAACACAGATATTACACACATCTTTTTCACCAAGTTTGTGGCAGAGTTCTTCTGAAAGTGACTACAGTCTAGAAATGTTATTTTTCTTGGACCTATGGTTGTGTTAAAACAAGAAGCCTTAAGATTAACGTTATAATGTTAGCATCGTACTTAAATATGAAGTACAAACAGCGATGCCTGGAGTTGTTCTGTACAGCTCCATTGTTTCCTACAGAGCTCATGGCTACTTAGGAAGTTCACGTGAGGAATCTCCTCCCTTTCTAGTTATGGATTTCACTCCTGTACAGTACTCTATGTCTCTCAGGTATTTGCCGAATCTCTAAGCCAGTGCTAAGTCTGGTGCCAATTAAATCATCATGGTTTAGAAAATCTCCCCAAGTGCTTCTTTAAGGTGTCCATACTGTTAACCTGAAACAGTTGTATCCTCTTTATCTGCTAGAATAGACTTGATTTCCTTTATTTTTCTGATGTGGTACTTAGATGAAGTATATTGCCTGTTGTTCAGTATGGCTTCTTACCCATACAAAATTGCATCCGATTTCTTTGTCAAATTCCAGACAGGGAAATTATAGCTCAGCAAACCCCAGAGATTTCTGTGTTGCTAAACAGAGTATTAAATCCAAACCAAAGATGACAGAATTTTCTATGGTATGTCTTCTATTGGCAAAAAAAATCAAACAAAAACAAAAACAAAAAACAATGCAGTCTCACAGCAATAACAAAAGAACAGAGCCACTGTTATTTTTGTAGGAACTCTTCTTTCCTCACAACAGTTCTACTGTATTTTTTACAGATTCTTTTCTCATCTTATTCTTTTCAAATTTTTCCAGATATTATAATGCAGACATAGAGTGTAGCAGAAGGGAGATTTTCTGGCATTCCTCTGATCAGTGAGCCTATCTAGAGAATCAAACTCACAAAAATCTATTTACTATGTCTCTCTTATAGCTTGTTCCCATTTTCCTGCAATGTTCTGATATCTAATATTCTGTTCATATATAATATAACATAAAGTTATTATATGACTTCCTACAAATTATTTACCTCCAGTTTTGCATTTCTGCTCCTCCTCTGTGCATACTTTCATTCCCCTCTGTGCCAAAGATGCTTTGCTCCCATCACAGATCCACTTCTCTGCAGAAAGAAGTACTGTGATAATGTGCTCCTCCCCTCCCCTTCTTTCTTTCTCTCAGCTTCCTCCTTTGGCCTGGCTTTGCACAGAAGGCCTTGCACAGGAAGGCAATGAGCAACAGCACTCATAACACTCTGGCTGGAATGGATTAATGACCATAAATCTGTCTCCGACTGGGGAGCTGAAAGAACTGATAGCAGACACCTCGTTCAACAACTGAGGACCAGTTGGGCATGAGTCTAAATAGTCATCTCATGAGTCTCATAGTCATCTTACTCCATTAATAGTGAGCAGCCCAAGAGCCCCTGGAGCTGTCCTGCTCAGCGGCTGGCTGCATAACAGGATCTCTGCTTGAGCCAGCAAGCCTCTCGAGGTTACACTTGTACAGAGATCCCTTACACCTTGATGGCATGATATCTTGCTAACACAAATCCTCAGTAAGCGACTAACAGTTTTAGACTTTGTTAGTTTTGCAAAGATAATATCTTAGATCGACTGTGCACGTATAATCCCTTAGACATAAACTATTGACCAGTTCTGGGACTAGGAGTGGATTCAGCCACACCTAGGCTCCTTACCTTAGTGGTTCAGGGTGTCTTGGAACCTAGAGAGTCCACTCTGAACCTTGCACCTCAACAAGAGGGTCACCTACATGAGTGTGTGTACTCTGCCCTCTGAACAGTTAATAATCAAGTGTATCCAGACATCTCTAATCTTGTTAAGTCACTGCCTTATTTACAATTAAACTTTGTGAAATCACTATACTGTATCTGTATTGTGTCAGTAAATATAGTGTAGCTTCCCTGCATGAATACAGCGCAGTGTAGTTGTTTCACTCCGTGATGAGTCTTTCAGAAAGTAACACAAGAGGATTAGATTTTAATCTCCACTACAGTTATGAAGAAAACATGTGTGGTCATCCTGTTTCTCACCATTGCTACCTTTCCAGCAAAGACAGAATGGATGACTTATATGGGCTCTTGCTTTGTTATGCCTCCCTGTTTGTGTTTATCACAAAGAACACCTTTGAAGCACGAACTGTCCTATTGTTTCAGAAGGAATAATGAAGAGGAAGTCAACATAGATTACCTAATGCTTAAAACAAGCAGGTAAAGAGGAGAGGTTTGTTAAGACTCTCAGAAAGGCTAGCACATTCATCAGTGACATGTACATGTGAAAGGGCAGCAAGGAAATGTGCCCACAGGATTGGGTAATACTGAACTCTGCCTCAGAAGAAATTTGGATAAACAGCTGAAAAATTGTTTGACTTAGATTATCTAAAATCCAAAATGCTCCTAGTACTAGAAATATAAAGGGAGAGAGAGGCTGAGGCCAGCTACTTGAGTTTTCTTGGGCAGATGTTATCAGCATAGCAATGTCTTCTTGTCAGAGTGAACATGAAAAGAAAGGAACTGAATCTTCTCAGATACTGAAGCTGGCATAGATGGTACTGGAGAAGTTATTTCATCACTGCACTGAATACTTTGGATCATGCAAATATATCCAATCTGGAATATTGCTGTCAATTATCAGAAAAACCCAAACTCTTCATTATTATAAGATTCAAGCCAGTCACACAAACGTGCCATTCCAGAAAACAGAAAAAAGAAAAAAAGAAACAAAAAAAGGAAATGTTTGTTTGGTAGGTAATGCACTCAGTCAGTGTCAAGCCCAGGCTCAGTTTTGGGTGGATGATAACTGGGCTTGTTTAACTTGGAGAAGAGAAGGTCTCTGGGGAGACCTCATTATGGTCTTTCAGTACTTGAAGGGAGCACATAAACAGGACGGGGAATGGCTGTTTATGTGGGCTGATAGGGATAGGACAAGGGGGAATGGTTTTAAACTCAGACAGGGGAGGTTTAGGTTAGATATTAGGAGGAGGTTTTTCACACAGAGGGTGGTGATGCACTGGAACAGGTTGCCCAAGGAGGTTGTGGATGCCCCATCCCTGGAGGCATTCAAGGCCAGGCTGGATGTGGCTCTGGGCAGCCTGGTCTGGTGGTTGGTAACCTTGCACATAGCAGAAGAGTTGAAACTAGATATCTTTGAGGACCTTTTCAACCCAGACCGTTCTATGATGATTCTATGATGATGGAAAAGTTTTACTGCAAAAAATATGTATTACTTCACATGAACCTAACTGACTTTTTAATGAACCAAGCAATGCTTGTATAAATAACTTAATGTATAGTAATACGTGTACATTGAACATAAGGAAAACAGCAGAGCTGATTAAAAGAGCTGCTGGTCTCCAGCTTTCAACCCTACTGCTTGTGTCTTACCTCCATGCTGATCTGCCAGCAGGAAGCACCATGATTTGAGTCAGGGGGACAATCTGGAAGAAAAATGTGAAAACTTTAAAACTAAAACACTGAAATGCACCAGAGCAGAGAACTGTCCTACAGGCAGGTAGAGCTACATGTCCACAGATTGAGTTGTTCTCTCCCTGTTGAGGTAGAAACTTGTTTTTCCACAAGCCATTCATTCAGTACAACACAAAAGTGTTGATACATTCACAGAGTTTTAGGAGCTTATTAAGATCTTTGTTTTGTAAGTTTTTGAAGAAAGAAAGAAGGAAGTATTGAGCATGCTCCGTCACTTATTCCAAGGCCAGGCCTGTCCTGTATGCTTTTGTCAAGATGGCTAAACAATGACATCCTACAAAGGATATGTTATTCCAGAAAAACACTTCTTTATGTAAAATGCCTGTAAGAACAAAGTGAAAAAATCCTGTTGGAGTAGCAGAACTACACTAACAACAAGCAGTGCAATTCTGGCAGTTTATCTGCAGGTCTATCCGTGTCTTCTCTTGTAGCAGTGCTGTTTAGTGACATGAAGATAGACTGAATCGTATGACACTTGTAACTTATACTGGAAATTAGAGATTAGAACGTACTATGGGATTTGTTCTGTTTTGGAAGGGAGAGGTAAATTTTATCATCTTTTCACTGGCTCCACAGAAACATATTTTCAGAATTATGTATCCAGTGTAACTGCTATTCTTCTATAAACATCACTCAAGAGTAAAATGATAATATAGCTATACATTTAGCTTGCTATCCTCTGGGCGTAATAACTGAGACTGCAGGATTAAGCACCTACAGGGAGTTATGACAGATAGCAAAGCAGTATCATTCATGGTGCATTTGATCTGTAAAAAACTGACGTGTGTATATATCTACATTATATCTCTATGTTCTTAGTATATATATAGAGTACCATGTTGGAAATCAGAGCACCAGACCTTGGTGGGATTTTTTTGCCTGAAGAAAGAAAAAAGATGAGATGGCTTGGCAGCTCTAGAGACTTAAAGTAAGACAAGGTACTGCATCACTCTACTCACTGTGCCTCAAGAAAAAACTGAAGTATATTCTGCTGAAAATGAATATTTAGAGAGACGCATACGGGGCATTAACATTAGATCATAATAATGACATTGGATATATTTAAGAGCATCAATGAACTAACTCCTATTAAAGTCCTTGTATAAATTTAAAATGAGAGGCATGTTATTTTGAGAAAGAGGTCTTTCATGTGCTGGTCTTACAATGCTGAGATACTTGGTTATGAGCTACTTCTAAAAATAGCATTTGTCTGAATTCATCTATTGAACATGCAGGAGACATCTGTACCTCTTTGCCACTAATATCATGTCAAATGCATTTCTTCTTCACCTAGAGATGCTGTGTAAATGCTTTCTATCTTATTTCCATTAAAACATGAGCGAAGTTAATACAAAGTGTTAGCTTTCTGCTAAAATGGCTTGTTCTGATTGCTCAGGAAGTGACCCACAAGCAAAGAAGGGAGCAGTGAGGCAGCAGTGTGTGTCAGCTTTCAGCAGGAAACAGTGACACTGTGGCTTGAGGCAGGTGAGCAGCCAACGCACACTGCCTTCTGGGCAGACAGTGCATGATCTTGCAAGGGCAATGCAGAATTCACATTGAAAGGCTCCTTCATGCCAAGGAATGCACTTGGAAAAGCAGAACCCACATGTGTAGATATCTTAGATCAGGGCTACTCAAAGCTCACTTCTTCTCAGATTACAATGCACAAGTGCATTGATTTTTATCTCCAAAACAATGTATGTCGGTAAAATGCAAAGGGAAGGAAAAGATGTGGGAAATAGTGAAGAAATTCATAATTCAGTGTTCTTCCCCAGGAAATCCATATTTACTTGCCCTCTAACCTTTAGAAATAAAAGTAAGTATGTGTGTATCTACTATAACATGAGACATGGTGGTATCAATGAATGCAGTGAAAAGGCAGAAGCTCTTTCACAACACACAGTGGTAAGCCCATCAGTTACTGACAGGCACACAAGCAAGTTCTTGAAGCCCCTCACATTTGTTTGCCCTGTTATCCTTCTGGCTGATCTTTTTTCAGTGGCTAAATTTTTTCAACAAGTCAAAACATTTGTGGATCAAGTAACAAAAGATTGTCAACAAGAATGGATGACAATTTTGTATTTTATGACAACATCTATTGACTGTTCAAGCAAGAGGGGGATTTAACATATTTTGAATGGAAAAAATAAATTTGAACATATCAATCAAATTTTTCTTCTACAACTTACTGCTTTTATGTACTCCTCTGTACTTTCTGGGTAGATCATTTATGTTCCATAAATCCAAATGAAGCATGACTGAGTAAATGATTTTCATGAATGTAAATGACCCACACTGATTTGACCCACATTGATTCAGAACCACAACAACCCTTTCCATAAAAATTTTATGTAATGATGAAGTGTTCTACCTGTCAGTACAGGCTGTCATTAAAAGCAGTGGGACACCAGCAAAGGGATTAAAAAGTAGATGTGAGTTTTCAAAGAAAGATCTCTGTGATTTCAGCAGAGGAGGATAGAAAACTTTTAAAACTAGCTGAAATTATTTATAAAACTCTTTGTTCTTCAAAAACATACCCTGTAACACATCCTGAAATCCTTTGGATATCGTTTTTGTATTCTTTATGAGTAAGACCCTGTATGAGGCTGACTGTGCTTTATATTGTTTTTATTGTAATGCCAGCACACTCTTCCAACAAGAACAGAGGATGCTGACAGATAGGATTACTTCAGATATATACTGGGGAAAGACTAGACCAGCATAGAAAATGGTGATAAAGCAGCCATTAAGGTGATTCTACATCACCCTCAGACATTAAACAAATAGTTAGAAGACTGGCATGTTAATGGAAAATTGTTTAAGTTAATAAAAAGAAAAGCTATTAAAAAACTCATAATGTCAAGAAATTCTTTAAGCTCGTTGTGATGGGAAACAGAATCACCCAGTGGAATGCAAACAAATGTTTCTGTCAGCTATAAAGAGATCTGGTCTCCATTACCAAGGCTGTCATGACATCTTGTATTTGTGAGGTGGATTTTTGAAGATGTCAGGTGTGATTGTCAACACCATGTGCCTCCTAACCAGCAGGTACCATCTGGATCAGCCAGATCTCCAAATCATCCATGCTGCTTTTGAGAGGAACAAATCTTGCTTCTTTAATCATGCTGCTTATCCAGCAGAAATTTTTGCTTCTGACCCACATAGGCAGTAACACAGAATTCTTGCGGCCAGAGACAAGTCTGATCATTGAGGGTGGCCTTCTTTTTTGGAATTCCATGTCTGCCTGAACTGATTGCAACACCAAGGATCCACAAAGCAAAGCAGTTAAGAATGCTCTTTTCTGAGGTATACAAATATCAGTGAGAGTTTGCAAATCTTTTAATTGGACATATATTTCATCACAGTCTAACAAAGTTAGAGAAGACACGAGTGATGACAGGAAAACATGCAGTGTTGTCCTTTAAGTTTTAACAAGCACTGCGTTCCCTTCTTGTTTAATTTTTGAAAGACTCTTAACAGACCAAACGCCACTTGTGACATTTACATTAGCCTGTTCCTGGAAATAAGGGCGTGCACATAGACAGAAGTGGAAGAAATAGAAATCCTACATACTCAAAAATTTAACTTTATTGTGGTGTTTATAATCAAACAACTAATTAAATGAATAGAACAAAAGCAAACAAAAAAACCACATTACTACCACCACCAACAAAGCCCAATATCCAAACAACTAAAAACCACTGCTGTGTTTTTGATCTAGTGAATGTGCAACCGTGGATTAAGTTGGATCCAGGAGAATTCCCTCTGGGGAAGAAGCAGATTTAGTTTCCTGTGGCATGGGCCACCTAAACAGACTAATCCTGAAGTCACACAGACACAAGGTGGGATGCAAGTGAAACACAGGGAGTTGGCAGCTAGGGAACTGCAGGTGGAGGGTAAATTGTAGTGATTCTGCTCTGTTTGGCAGCAGTTCACCATCACATTGTTTCACTGTAACGTAACACCACAACCTCAGCCCAAAAGGACACAATGCAAAAAATTACAACCTGTCTGCCATAAACGCCTCTCTAAATTTCTAGAATTATATCACCACGTTTTGAAAAGCAGATTGCGGGAAGAGGAGACTTGGAAAGAGCAAGAAGCAAAAAAAATGCTCCTATCTTTTCCCAAACTGAAAACCTGGGAGATCATCAAGCTTGCACTTATCTCCTTTTCACACCGCATGGTGGGATGCTGTCATAATGCTAAATCTTAATACAAGCCAGTAACAATGGTGATCCAGTCTTCTCCTGATCTGAAACACAGAACTGCCTCTTTCACTGAAATGACCTGTAGCAAAGCAGCAGCTTGATGAGCTCAGAGAACCTCCATGTCCAGCTTTAGTACAACAGATCCTGCATCTCTTCTCATTGATGTCTTGCTGTTTATACTACATAACAATAATAAAATACTTATGTTTAATGACAAAAATGAAGATCTTGGGGAATTTTTTGCATATGATTCTGGAATGCAGAAGGAAATAAGCAAAAAAAATCCAGAAAACCACCTTTAAATATTAAAATAAAACATAAGCCTTAATGATATTAAAAAAAAAAATAAAAATGTTAGTTTTAAAAGTGAACTCATCATCAGCTTCTGCACCGTGCCAACAGACTTTAAAGTTTGCTTTCCTTAAGACTCTGCTCCCAGTAATTATATACTGTCCTCTCTTTCAAACTTTCTGGGTTTCCAACTGCACATATGATAGCCATGCTTGACTTGGCCTTCCACGTTATACAGCATTCTGTACACCACTGTCATGTTTCACACTTCTCTAACAGGCTGAGTTTCCAGTTACTCCAATTTATCACTCACAATAAATCACTTCGTATTTCTAAGCATAGCAGTATTTTGAAGAAGCCTTCTATGCCAATCACTTCTTCCTCTTTTCTTTTGCAAAGGAAGAACAAAGCGCTGAAACCCCTCAACAAGAGGTATTCAACAATACAGCCAGCAGGTAAGCTGACAGGTTCTAGGATGGAGCAAGATGAGGGAAGAGAGCCTTACTCCCCCTTCTCATCATCTCATCACGAGCACTTTACCCTGAACAATCAGAGATAGCTTTGAGTGGCCTTCCTCCACACCTTACCAGACAGAAGACAAAAACTTGGTCTTCTACCTATTTTAACCCTAGTCTGGTGATCCCAAGGAATTCCCACACTGGGGTAGAGTTTCTGTTGCTGTCCAGAACTGTAGGGTTAGATCCTGATGTGACCTTTGCACTCTGCTCTAAGGTAGCTGCAAGCCAAGATCAAGAAATGCTGTGGGATTTTGGGATTAAACAGGCCCAATAATCTTTTTGTTTTTCATTGTTTTCTCCAGTTTCAAATAGCAGAAAGACTTTTATCCTATCGTACTTAGAAGCAACGAAGAGCCCACTGTCACAAAATGACCTCTCCAGAGTGAAATCTGAAATTCCAGCGACGATCTCCTAATTCACAGGCTGGTGAAACATGTCCTTTGTGAGCATGCAGTTATCCTTGTTTTTTACTTGCTTTTCTGTTCTGCTGTGCATGCTGTTGCAGTGGCATTGTTTGCAATTGGGGCACGAAGTGAAGTTGGAAAAAAATAATAGAAAACAGATTCTCATTGTAACATGTAATTACATCATTTCCTCAGATAACATTTCAGCAAAATACTGTAAATTCATTATTTTCTCATGAAAATATTTGCGTGATATCGATGTTGTACCTCTGACCCATAAAAACTATTTTTACATTAAAAGAGGATATTAATTTTTCCTGGCATCAGCTATTTCTAGGACCCTTCAGAAGAGATATCAAGTTCTGCTTGTCTGCATCTTGGAGCCCAGCTTCAAAAGTCATCTACTGCAAGATCTTGTACTTTTGAAACCTCTTACATGACTCAACTAGCAGCCAGGATTGTGAGGAAAAAAAACACAAATACAAACATGTACAATATATTACTGTGTTTGGTTACTTCTGGCAACACCATGAAAAAATTCATTCATTAAAATTTACTTTTAGAAGTATTGTAAGCTCATTTTATTTCTTTAAACGTGAGCCAGGAGAAAACCCTTACCACTCTGATGTGCTTTCTTGCTAACCCAGGCAGACATACTCGGTTGACCTGAAGTGGATGCTTGTTGGGAAATACGTGATTTTGCTTTTGCCTGAGGAGCTGTCAAGCCTGTTGATAGCAGATTCACCAAAAATGAGCTTTTCAAATGCTTAGCTACTGCTTTGGCAATCCTCTGAATGTACAAAAAAAAAAAAAAAATCATTACAGAAGTATGGAGAACAGGAGGTTCAGGAGAGACTTTATTGCTCTCTATAACTACCTGAAGGGAGGTTGTAGTGAGCTGGGGGTAAGCCTCTTCTCTCATGTAACTAGTGATAGGATTAGAGGGAATGGCCTTAATTGCACCAGGGGAGATTCAGGCTGGACATTAGGAAATACTCCTCTGAATGAGTGGTCAGGCACTGGCATGGTCTTCCCAGGGAGGTGCTGGAGTCACCGACCCTGGAAGTGTTCAAGGAACGTTTGGATGTTGTGTTGAGGGACATGGTTTAGTGAGAACTATTGGTGATACGTGGATGGTTGGACTGGATGATCTTGTAGGTCTTTTCCAACCTTGGAGATTCTGTGATTGTGATTCTGTGATTCTATGATTGTGATAAGAAGTAGAAGTTACTTGGCTACGTTGGTGCTGCTTTCAACGTTAAAATGTAAATGCAAATTATCTGAATCATGATAGCCACTGAGACTGTGAGGAGCCTAAAATTAATACCTGCAGTTCAATGGCATGAGCAATTTTTCTCCGATAAGGTCCCACAATGCTTTATTGCTCTTTTCTGATCAGTTTAGTGCCATTAAAGCTTTGGCCTCTGCTCATGTGCTAGAAAACCCATTCTTATAAGAACTTATTTCCTGAATGCGTGTTTTCAGATCAATACTATGGGAGCAGTTCCTGTACTTTGGGAGAAAAATAGATGTGTGTAATATTATCAGTCCAGTGTTCTGCACAGATCAGACAAATTTTAATAGCATTTATGACAGAATTATGTAGGAAAAGACACAGAGGACCACAGAATCATTTGGGTGGGAAGGGACCCTTAAAGGTCATCTAGTCCAACTCCCCTGCAATGAACAGGGACACCTACACCTCCATCAGGTTGCTCCGTCCAGCTTGATCTGGAGTATCTCCAGGGACTCACACCTTCATTTGAAGACCAGAACAGCTCCTAACTCCTCTGTGAACTACCACTGTTTTTGAAGGAAAAATGCTATTGACTTTCAGCCTATCCCAAACTTTCATTTCCTCCATGTGAGCAAAAATCTTTGCTCTGCACAGCAGGGAGAAGTGAACATATACTAATCCTTGTCTGAGATGGAGCATTCATACATTTTCTTTTAGGGGTAATTAGGATTGTTGTCTGATCATCGGTACTTTTATTATCACTTGGCAAATTGCAACTGTTTTGAAGTGCTCCAATTTATTTATTCTTTTTCCTTAAATGGAGAGCTCAGGAAGAGTTGTGCATTTAGCCAGAGTATCAGAAAGCACCGGGAATACAAAAGACCTCACTGCAGCAAAAGGACTTGCTTTTTCTACAGCTTTCCTCAGCACTCCCTGCACACATTCCCTGGCACAAGTGCTCTCCTAATGTTTCCAGTCCCCAGGTGCCTCAGGTGGCAGATGGGTGTGTTCTGGGAGCAGTGTGAGGTGATGAATGCAGAGCACTGACAGCTTGGGCTGGTTAAAGCAGGGGCATAGTAGAACAGATACTGCAGAAAAGTGTGGAGGTTTACTGGGCAAGATGGGAAATGAGGCCAAGAAAAATGAAAATGGAAAGCAAATGGGAACAATATATAGGAGAGAAAATAAAGGCATTAAATCAATAATAAGATTTTATCTTTTCCATCCTCCAACACTTAGTTATCAGACACCACTGCAAACTAAAATTAATCACCAGAGATAAAGCACTGCATAGCCAGGAAATGCCTCTGACACGGTAGCATTCCTAACAAGATTCTTACAGAATCATTACCTGATGATTTTCTACTTTACTGGTTTGATACCACAGGCTGTGGTGCACCCCCTGAAATCTAGAACCACTTGGCAGTATAAATGCTGCTAGAAACTTCCTTAATGGTGACACTTTGCAAAATGTCCAGACTTTAGATGGAGGTGGGCAAGCAAATTTTTGGGAAAGTATGTCAAAGGGGTTCTGGAATAGTGAACTGCTGGAAGGTTGAAATCATGGCCTGTAAAGCATGGGCCCTATGTGTTGCCTCATCGTGACAAAAAGGTAGTGCTTTCTTTGGAAATTATTAGGAAGGCATGCCTTCCCAGTAAATGATCCTTACAAGTTGCTTTTGAACAATAATACATTTAGCATAAGAATTTAAACTCTGGAGTAACTGAACTTTATGAGGTTGGCTTCGTTTCACTGTGGAACTCTTAGCTTAGAGCATTTCAGAGTTCTGGCTTTGTAAACACATCTGTGAACAAACTTGCCAAAAATAGAAGTGAGATGCCACTCCATGTTTTCTTAAATTATTTTCTATCACTAAGTGTTTCAAGAATCTTTCTGCCATAGCAACGAAAGAAAAAGGCTTGCTTATTAGATTTTATATGTCACAGAGGGGAAATAAAACCAAACAAATATTATGCTGCACATCAAACCATGCACATACCCAGCATATTAAATAGGGAAAAAAATCTAATAAAGCTAGATTCTCTCTCATGAAACAGAGAAGCAAAATTGTTAGAGATACTGGCCAGATATTCAGATTCAGCCATCCAAGGCTATCCCTGGGAGGCCTATGCATTCAAGCAGGACAGTTATTCGGAATAGGAGTGTATAAGATAAATGTTGTACTCATGACAGAAATAGGTGTTATATGAAAGTCTGAAATAGAGACTTTTCCACTGTCATTAGGTGTTAGAACACATCCTCAGTGTTCTAAGAGTTTCTTCAGCAAGTAAGTGCTTCCAGTGGCCTTGATGCCATTCTACCTAGCAATTACAGTCTCACTGTACAAATAGTGCTCTATATGCAGTATCGTTACATTCTACACTTTAAAACTCTGGATGGACTCCCTGTGTTCTATGAGTCAGGTTTTTTGAGAAGGTTGCTCAAGAACTGTAATACAAGAATATATTTCCAAAAATATTCTAAAAATCACTTGGTAAATTTATTTAAAGGCAATGAAATAACAGGTTTAAAAGATTTTAATGGCAGTTTATGGTTTATGATGTGCCTCAAACCTGCAAGCTTTTTAGATTTGGTCTTACCACTGTAATTGTCAAAATTAATTTCCTCTAACTGCTAGGTTTTCTAGCCGGTACAGCAGTCTTCCCACTAACATCACTGCAATCTTTTCCCTGCTGCTCTTCATCTAGCAACTAATTTTAGTTAGAAAGAACTGGTTCCAGGTTTAAGAGGAACCCTATGTAATCATCAGTAGGAAGCAGGAACATACACAGAAAGGTTTATAAGAAGGAGGAGGAACCTTTTCCCATTTGCCCACAGGTCACAGATTTTCTTTTATTAAAACTGGAGATAATAATACTTATCATCTACTTTTCAGGTGAAGTAGTAAGTAGTAGCTAACTGCTGGAATAAAGAATGTCCTCAAAAGCTGTATGTTATTAGCATTCAGGTGAAGGAAAAAAATATCTTCGGAGTGAGACATGAAGGGGTATAGAAACTTCATGGAAAGAAAACACCAGTCTGAAGTAGGGGACCTTACATACTGAGTAGGGGACCTTACATACTGAGAACTCAGAGCTCCCACTGCAATCACTATGAGCCTTAGATGTTTAATATATTTTAAAATCAAGTCCAATAGTCATGTATTTATAAGAAACAGCAGCAATAGCATGTGGGAGGCAAAGAGCAACTTCTTCATTAGTAAAGAAAGATGTCTTTGTTACTCAAACTGTAAAAAAGCAGAGTTAAACCTTCATTCATCTGAAATGTAACACACTGACATCTTGCTATCTCTCTCAACAACTTAGGGGAGGAGGTGGTATGCTTTATTTCAACTTTTAGAAATGTGTTAGGCAGCTTTTTGCTAAGACAAATGTTCAGTACTTGGCAGAATAAGGCACGTTTCTAGATGCTTGAAAAGTTTGAAATTTCTGGTGGACATGGTAGTTTTCTGTGCCACCTAGGTTCTCAGTAAGCACATAATTATTTTTCTGTGTCCTGTGGTAGTCCACCATACGTTTAAATGCAAATAACACATTGATGTCTGAATCCACAACTTTTTCATGTTAACCTATTAACAGCTAAAATTAAGAGTTCAGTGCCCCCTTACTACTGATACCACTGGGGGGAAACAGGGCACTGGTGATACAGACATGGACTGTTACCTGCATGAGAAAGTTAAACACAAAGTTATAGACACCACAAGCATTTTTTAGGCTGATGGGTGATGAACATGTGGTCATGTAGCTACTCTGATGTTCTGTTCTTATGTGTTCTCAGGTTTTTCCAAAAACTTGTGCAAACGTTCAAGGATCAACTGAATCAGAGCCAATGCCAGAGTTTTCTTACAGTGTTCTGGGTTCCCAGAACAGCATTGTGAGCTGGCATGCTTGTGGGGAGTCTGTTATGGGTGGAAGCCATTCACACTTATGGAGCATAAAAGGTACTACCAAAGTCAAAGCACATGGTGTAGTAGTTGGTAAGAAATCTGTAAGAAAGGAGTGCAGATAGAGCAATGGAACAGATCACCTTCTCCTCTGCTCCTCAAAGCACGTTGCCCAAAGAAGCTGTGGATGCCCCATTCCAGCAAATGTTCAAGGCCAGGTTGCACAGGGCCCTGGGCAGCCTGATCTAGGGGGTGGCAGCCCTGCCCATGGCAGCGAGGTTGGAATGGATGGTCTTTAAGGTCCCTTCCAACCCAAGTCACTCTATGATTTTAAGTCTACTAAGAGGGAGAGCAGTCAGTGTCTCTGTCACTGCTGCTTGTAAGGGAATGCGTTTGTCACATGTTCCCTTTATTTTAATTCCCAGTAGTTAATATGAGTTACCAATTAAAGAGCCAAATATATGAAATGAAACAAGCTGACCGTGGAAGAAATTCAACCTCTTATGCTTACTAAGGATGTAGCCAACATTATTCAGTGTCAGGATATGAACGTTGTAACACATTAGGTCAGATTTCTGGCACAATTTTTATGCACGGGTGGTTTCAGACATCAAAGAGAATTGCAATAGAATTATTTCCACAGAAAGCAGTTTCTCTCGCCAGTTCCACACTGGCCTGAGTTATTGACATGTGCTACCCAATTGTTAGCCACATATGCAGTAGACATGCCTGAGCTACTCTCAACACCTGAGGAAAAAAGGTTGCATATTCTTTCTAAAAAAAGATAAATAAAAAAGAGCTGTTTTCAAAGTAGCAGCCATGTAATGGATTTAGCTAGT
This sequence comes from Phasianus colchicus, assembly GCF_987193195.1. NCBI lineage: Eukaryota > Metazoa > Chordata > Aves > Galliformes > Phasianidae > Phasianus > Phasianus colchicus. Next base: position 63,714,459 of record NC_143438.1, on the reverse strand, counting down.
CCTGGAAAAAAGGCAACAAGATTTGACATAAGACTCTGCAGAGTACACAAAGTATTGAAGACTTGCAGACTCGCTTTCATGTTTGTTAGCAGTTACACACCTTTCATTGACTGTGCTGAAAATACTTTGATGAGTGGCAGTCTGACAGTGGGAGTGAAGGGTTTGCAGTGTTATGTATCTTAATTATTAATTACAAATAAAGTCTGAGCTGGCATTTTTTTTGTTAACTCCTCTGTAGTTGTCTGTCATGATGATACACTCCCAGGCTTAATTTGTTTAGATCTACATAGATTTTGATAAACAGTAGGTAGATGCTGTTGTATGAGAAGAATAAGATGCTCATGAACAGCAAGCACTTAGTAAACATCAGGTGTAGTACAAATAATGTCTATAGAGCAAAGTTCAGGAATCAGAAAGAGCATAAATCCCGACATATTTGAACTTCTTCTTCGAAGACTGCAGTGGAATTATCCACATGAGCATTTAACTGAGAACCAAATAAGTGTAGCAGTCATGCTCCGGGGAGCATAAAGCATCAGTAATATCCCCACCAGTTTCAGCATGCCAGTCTGTCAATTGCCAGTATGGCAATTTTTAAACTCTAATATATTTTCCAAGAGAAGGACAAACCTCAAAGGGAGTTAAAATATGTCACTTTGGAATGACATAGAAAAAGACTTGGTCTTAATTTTTGTTTTTGTTTATTAGCATACAAAGAACATTTCTCAAGTTACTTACTGAACTCTGATGAACACTAAAAAAAATGTTACAGATCTCAGTCCAAGCCATACTTGCCTTAATGATTTCTGTAACCACACTGAATTAAAAAAGACGAGAGTTTCCTTGCTTACTATTTACATTTGGTTCAGATAAACCTCCTAGAGAAATCTTCAGAAAACTTATCAGTCTGATAACATGCCCATCTTTCAACCTGCTGGCAGAAAACAACAAGAAGAAATAGGGATTATTCTGATTCTTTCTCAAGGAAAAAAGGATAGCAAGGCAAAAAATAAAATAAAAAAGCCTCTCATTCCCTCCTAGCCAACTTTTTTGCTGGGGCCATGGGAGTAAATAGAATGATGCAGAGAAGACACATTTCCACGGACTGAGCAGTTTAAATGTGCAGACAGTATGCGGGTTGGTTGTGAGCTTACCAGTGTCTATCTATGAAGTGATGAAGTCAATATCCCTCTGCTACTGCCGGGAAGTGGTGGTGATGATGGCTTTTGCCCAGATCTGTGATTTCTCTAGATATCTCATTTGATCAGGTTCCTGTAGGAATTATCTCTCTGTCTAGCTTGTATTCTGAGCCTTTCTCACACTGGATAGGCACAGTCTCTACATGCATGCTGTGAGGTCTATTTTACTTTCAGTTTATTCACTGCACAGATTATGTGATACTGCCGCAGCTCCCTCATGTTTTTGGCACTTGCCTGGGCTGATGCAGTGAATTCAGCTGCATTATAAGGGTGAAATCACACTTCATCAATACCCACTTTAAGGTTTTCTCATTTTAACGACCATATCAAAACCAGTGTGGTCCAACTGCCAGCATGCAAGTCAGATATGGGTAGCTGGATGCTTCCCCTGCTTCACTGCTGTTTCCTCAGAGCAAGCAGAGAAGGGATTTTTGGCTCCTTGACACCAACAACCGGCGCTTCTTGCTGAGCTTGCAAGCAGGCTGGTGTGTAGTTAACCAGCCACTTGTGCTGTGTGAGTAAAGCAAGCTCCAAATTCATCTCCTGATGCATGTCTGCATGTGTACACTCTTCTGGTTTCAGATCCAGGAGCTATCAAAGCTGCACCAGAAGACCTAAGGAAAGTGTCCTTATATAGGGATGTATCCTATTGCCAGAGGCATAGTTCTCAGATCAGAGCTCTTCAGCCCAGAACATTTTCATTACTTCAGGCATTGATTTCAGGACATTTTCTTTTTCTGAAACAGAAATACTCTTCAGTCACTGATACAGAGGCACATAATTCCCTAAAATTTGACAAATCTCAGATGATAATTGCTGCTATATTGGCAGTTCTGTGACAAAGCATCATTTAACCTTTCCATTTCAATCAATCGATCAATCAGTTATTTTCTGTCAACTGTACTGTCAATGGTTATGAACTGTACTTATCTCATGACAGATTTAGCTTAAATGCTACTGATCATGCCCCAAGACCTACTTAATGCTGAAAGATTCAGTTATTTTAATCCGTAGATTGCAAAAATCTACCCTTTATTCAGTTCTGGGTTCTAAGGTTTTCTGCTTTTTTTTTGCCCAGTCATTACTTTTTAAATTTCATTTTCACTTGGTCTATATCACAATTTGATTGTTGGTAGGTTCCTAATTTCCCAATTTTAATACATTATTTGTGGATCTCTTTGTTTCCTAATAAATAAATAAACAAACAAATAAATAATTCTGTGAATGTGATTTTCCTCAGTAAGACACTTCCAATTTTCTCTCCTCTGGGATAATTTGCTCTTCATTCTAATTGATATTTCCTTTCCCTTTCATAATACCCTTCCTAGAGATCCTTCCTGCTCTATTACATGCTACCTTTTGAAGTTCAAGGTCCATAACAGATTCAAATGTGACCATTTTCATTAACTGAGCTTCCACCTTTACTTATTCCACTTTTCCCATCTTACTATCTTCCTATCTTACTATATTCCACTTTTCCCATCTTTCTTACTTGTATTACTTATATATTACTTCTATTCTTACTTATTCCAATTGCCCAATCTAAATTCTTCAAGGACCTCTCATCTTCAAGGGTTTGCTTATTTGTCAGCCTACCTGTGACCTATTCCTTTCACTTCCCTGAATGCATTTCTTTCCCTGGTTCAGACTACGTCCAGTGAATCCATTGTGGGGTTCTCACACTTCCCACTGGATGAACTGGACACCATTCCTGCCTGCCCTATCCCTTCCAAGACAGAAAACCAGAGGTATTTCTTCTCCTTGCTTACAACTCTTTATTACTGCTGTTTTTCTCTTTTTCTCTTCATCTTCACCACGGATAGTCAGTCAAGTCTGCCTCTTCTTTCTCCTTCATCTTCAGCATATGGAAGGTTCATAAAGTCAAGACGTACATTCTGTCCATACAGTAGAACACTTACTACTTTTTTATCCTTTTTCTTTCCCATCCTGCTATATCCTTCCATGCCAGTATTCTACCTTGTGGCTGGTGCTGGACTTTGTCAGAGACAGCAGAGCAGACTAGATTAATCATGTCTGATCCCTGCTTGAGGTAATTGCATCTTCCTTTTGAACATTTTTTTTTTTTAATTTATGGGAGAATTCATGGAGCTTTTTTTTTTCCCACAATAGAGATGCACCTATATAACGACTTTGGTTTTACTGAAAATAGATTTGCTATTCATGGCTATAGACAGCTCAGAAGCAGCTCCAGAATGAAAGAAGTCTGCAGAAAAGTTGAAAACTAAAGGCACAGATAATGTATTTGTGTTTGGGCCCAATCCTAGAGAAAACTCCCATTAAACACACCTGCACAAGGAATGGAAGATTTTTCCCAATCAAGTTTTATAGGAAATCTAACCCCACCCAGAAAAAGAAAGTGTTTCCAGTCTTTGTTTCATATAATTATTTCTATCTGTCTTCTAGAACATGTGTGTTTCTTATGACTACAGTATATTCGGTTGTAGTTTAAACAGTGATAAGTATATTTATAGATCTGTGTAAAACAAAATATTACTAGCATGTCAGCATTTGGTTGATCTTCACATTCTTGGCTTCAGAATGGTTTAAAATAAAACATACACACAAAGCAGGGTTGTTTTTTGGCTCCAGTTTCCTCATTTTTGCCCACAACAGACCTGGCAGATGTGGGATAGCTGGAATGTGCATATCTAACAATTCTCTTCTGTGCCATCATTTGAAGCTGTAGGAGTGCAGCTATTTGGCTGTAGCACGAACAGAGTGATGAATGTGATGAAATACAGATTTCATTTATGACCAGGGGATAAACGCTATTCAGGTCACAAAAACAGATTAGCGCATGGGGACAAAAAGTTCATGAAGAATTCTTTTTTGGAGGTGGAGGGAAGAGTACTAAAGAGCTGCAGTGATTAGACTGAAATGACTTGGTAGTTACTGGGAGTATATAAAAACAAATACAAAACAGGAACCACAAAAGGATGCAAGCTTCTTAATTGCTGTGGCCTTGGGATGGCCTTGCTGGAGAATCACAGCCTGATTAATCACGATAACACAGAAACTGGATTGCTTCACAGAAGATTTTACATTCGGAATTTTGTGGAAAAGTTTAAAACTGTTTCAGGGGCCTCATACCCAAGACAAGCCCAAAACAAATCAAAAGAAATCAGAGAGCTGTAAAAATGAATTATGAACCAAGACCTTCCTAGATGACTATTAAGCCTTGATCAGTTTATAACAGATCAAAGAAAGTTCTTCCCATCATAGGCAGGACTGTTACAGCAGAAACTGTGCTCTTACCAGAGCCAAACCCTTATCTTGAGTTCAGACGTAGATGCAAGCTTGATAAATGAATCTATTTTTAAAGTTGACCGCTCACAAATCTAAATGTGAGCAAAGGTGTTTTCAAGATGGATTCATAGCATATAATGCTCTGCATCTGTATGTTGGATCAACTTAAAAATATAACGTTTTAAAAAAAATCACCAAACAAACAAAAAACCCAACAAACCAAAAAACACCAACCGCAAAACTAGAAAAACATTTATTACCATCTCAGAAATAGCAGGTCAATCTGCATTTTTCATGAAAATGAGTTCAGGAGGAGTTTTTCTTAGGTTAGAACTTCAGTAATAAACAAGAGATATCTCATGGATCAGATAGAAACACCACAGAGATGTTTATTTAAAAACAAACACAGTTTCCAGTACATTTATCAACTTTTTTTTTGCAGTTTGAGTATTCCTTCCAGGAGGCCCTATCTATACAGCATTTTCCACTGAGCAGTGCTCAGTTACTGGCAAGGCAGAGAAACTACAACTTTCCATGTAAGAAGCAGGGAAATGGGAAATACTTTCTGAAAAGCCTCCACTGTGTCCCACGTAGATTCAAAAAGGGTGTGTCTTACTGGAAAAACCTTCATGGGAGAGGGCAACCTGAGTGTGTGAGGTCCTTCTCACAGATGTCCAGGTGGGAAAAAGACTTGGCAGCTAATATCGGAATGATATGACCCAACAAAAGACAGGAGATAGAGATTTTCCTGCCACACTGGAAAGTTCAGATACTGTTTTGCCTCTCATAAAAAATGCCATGGGTCTGGGAGGGGAAGAGAGCAAGCCTTTGCTCCCTGCAGGAAGGTGGATGTGGGTGTGGAGAGGAGGGCAAGGAGAAATGAAGGACTTTCAGCCTGTTCTCACTTTCCTGCAGCTTTGGGATCTCCTGAGGAGTTGTTTATCTCTGTCACAGCCACAGCATGGTGACAGCCTCTCTAATTCAGCCTGAGTTCCACTGGTGCCATCTCCCGAGGCATCTCTGGTATCGCAAAAACTAGCCATCAGCCACCATTCTGAGAGCTCTGCCCTTTACAAAGGGATATTCATCAAAGATGAGTCCCACTGGTACTGTGACTCATTTCCACATCTCCAGAGACCATCTGGGTGTGCAGAAATACTTTACAGTTGCATAAAGAAAGTTTTTCAAAGCATCAAGGCATGGTATCTTGCTGTTTCAATACAACATGAAGTGCAAGAAGGACATGACTCTGGGCTGAAGGAACCCTATTTGCTCCTTAATTACTCCACTGACTTTGGTGGAATTAGTCCAGGTTTTTACTGAGCAACATTCAGCATCTGGCAGAGTTTGCATAACTTGTCTAATCAGATCCATTCTGATTTGCTGTTTTCAGCAACTGAGACATTAAACCATTTCACCGCAGTCACCATCTCCAGGATTCATAAGCAGAGACTGAAGACATGACTTGTTCTGTAATGTCATGCATTCCCATGGGGATGTGTATGTCTTTCCATGCTTTTTTCCTCCTCGATTGCTTAAGCTATTCCTTGACCTGTGCTCCATAGTCAATTAGTTCGACATGCATTTGTTACACTACTTCTGAGTCTAAGATTTTTTAATCATCTAATGATGATGGCTGTCCTCCTCCAAAAACACTTAAATACAATCTGATTCAATTGGTCGGCTTCACTGGAGTGCTGAGCCAGCAACTTGTTTGAGTGCCAAGAGTCAACGAAGCCAAAAATAGGGGTCGAAAGTTGCTTTTAGCTGGCACATACCTCTGGCAGGCTTTGTAGAATATCCTGATTAAAGCACTTGTTAAGCCTTGACTGAGTTCTTTTTCCTCTTATAAATACAGTTTTGTCAGATTTCATTTTGTACTTTCCCCATGCATTTGTGTAGAGGCTGTGATCAGGATGATGGAATAAAAACATGAAGCAGAAAGCAGGATTTTTGTCACACCAGAAGGATTTGTGTCACTCTAGATTAGTAACTGATCTGATGATGGGTGCTACCTTCTGCATCATCCCAGAACCATTTGCAAGGTTCACCTCCACCACCACATTACAACATAGAGTGAAGCAATCTTGGAAACTGTTGCACTTAGTCCAAAAATCCACCAGATGGTGCAAAGAAATAAATCACCATCAGAGAGAAATTTCACAGCAGAGCTCCTTTCGGCTTAAGCCACTGCTTAGCAAAGCTTCGACTGAGTCCCAATGGAGATAGAAATGAAAGTTGCTGAAAATAAACAGATATGATTTTGTAGGCTCTTAAAGCGATGCAGGCAGACCAGTGGCTGGTTAGCTTTGCTTTCATGTGCTGAGATGCTAAATTCAGATACAATAAAGCAGGCAGAAAGAGCAACTGGATCTTTTTTTTTTTTTTTTTTCAGATTGTAACAGACCTCTGTCTATGTTGAAATGTGAAAGGCAGGGAAAGACATTCAGAATCCAGTCATATTCGCTTGTATTTCAGAATTCCAGTAAATCCAGGATTAACTGATGGGTGAAGTTTCTGCCCCCACGTGGTGAAAATCTTGCTGGTTCTTCAGTTCTGGTGTAGTTGATGCTGCTTGGGTTGGGCCTGGAAGAAACCTGACAAGTTCTGCGTTTCTAATTTGTGCTTGGCCCAGATTCAACAGTGTGAAGTTCAGATCATTGGGTGTGAATCAAACGTATCATCCAGGCACTTGGCATTTGGCTTTCGGGTGTTATTTAGAATCATAACTGATCCAATATGACACAGTTGTGCCATCTTGTCACAAAAGGAGGTATTCTAATGGTACATGCCTCAGAACAATAACATTGCTAAAAGTATCATTCATTCTCTTCAGAACAAGTCTCACACTTTGGATTATTTGCCTTGTTTGTTTCAATTTGGATTTCTCACTTTATGACACATGATGACTGTGGTTCATTGTACCTCCTATGCTTAATACTTGTTTTCCTTGCTTACGGAATGCTGAAGTACATCCATCATGAGTGTTATTGCAGGAGAAGGTAGTAACAGGAATCTACTCACTATCTGTCATTAAATTTTATCATGTCAAATAATGATTTCAGTTCTCAGAATTTTTGGAATTTGTAAGATCCTGCTGCATAACTCTTCATATACACACATAAAGAAGAGGAACTCCTCTACAGGTGATGGTCATTTCATGCAGTGTGTGTAATACTGGGCCTGTTGTGGATGCTCTCTTATACTGGATTATAGTATAGTTATTACTAATGCTGCTGCCATTGCATTTGTTGTAATAATACTATGTTTGTGTATCACAGGATATCCTGCCATTCCATTAAGATAAATATATCTGGAATGGGACAGCAACACAGCTAAACTGTGGTGAGGATTAGACTAGCTATGGAAAGTGTCTGTTATTATAATATAGGTTTTTATGGGCCAACATCCAGCTCAGATGAACAACCTTCACTCTGGCACAAGAGAGCAGCCTAGGTAGCATGTGTCTAACAACCATGAGGCACCAAGTTACACTGCACCGTTTCTTTTACTGGTGAACAAAGACAGGCCTTGCAGGAATTCAGACTGCTTAAGCCAGACTCTGACACAGGTCAGCTCCATATAGCATCTCAAACTCTTCCTGATTGCAGGAGGATTATCTGAATACCTCCCACAATGCACATTTTCTACTCCTTTCTTGAACTTTTCAATTTTCAGTGGGGTGTAGTAAAATAGAAGACAAGCTTACATGTATTTTTTAAACTTCTCTTTTGGGAACAATCTTCTTTAATAGCTGCTGTAGAAAAGAAATGTCGAATTGCAACTGATTAGGATTCTTTATTCCTAAAAAGTTAGAGGGCAAGTATTCATTCGGTAACCATCTATCAATGCACTTCCCCTTCTTAGAGGTTCATCCTGTAAGCACTGGATAAAAATAATTTCTTTTCCATCTTTCCTTAGATAGTTTATTCAAACACAAAGTTGCCCATCTCTTTTGGAAGAGTCACAGGAGAATAGAAACCATTACAGCACAGCCTGGACTTTTCCAGGAGCAGTAGCATTTTACTGTTGATTTATAGCCTCGCAAGAGGAAAACTCATTTTCTGTGACCATTAACTGCAGAAGCAGTCTTAAAAACTACACTCATAAGCTGAGAAGTCTCAGCAGTACCTGAAAATTAATCTAACTAGTGACATTTAAAGGAGTCAATTCAAATGCCATCTTTTCTATAGAAAATAATAGATATATTTATAGTATAATTAGCAGTATAATTAACAGAATAAGAAAATAAGATAGATATTTATGCGAAATCCAATGAAAGAAGAGAATACATCTGTGGAATAATTTTCTCCCCCTCAAAGTAGTCTCTTTAGCCTTAGCCTTCAGAAAGTTTCTTTCCACTTAGATCTTTGAGTAGGCACAGCCCTTGGTAAAGACCTCCAGTTATCCTAGATGTAAAACCTCTCTTTGATTTTTTTCCTTTTCTTCGGGAAAGAATTAATTCTTTCATGGTGCTGCTGAAGAGGAAAGAACTTGGTTCTTGATGTCAGGAAGAAATAATGAAATCTTTAGTGATAAATAGTTCTCCCAATACATTTAAGAACTACATTTTACTGCAGCAGGGAAAAGATAAGTAAGCACTTTGCATCAAAAAATATATGAGTGCTTTTGAACCTGATTATGAAAACTGGATCAGTAGTCATTTCATATTCTTACTTGTGAACATATGTCTAATAATAAGTGATGTCATTTTTGGCCTAACTGAATGATGTTAAATACAAGTAGGTAACATTCTGTTAAACACAATTCAAACAAATAATGGGAGAGGTGACAAAATTGGCACAGGTTTCCCAGAGAGGCTGTGACATTTCTTCCTTGGAGATCTTTAAAGCTGCCTGGAAATGGGCCTGGGTGCTCTGCTCTGAGTGCCTGTGCCCGAGAAGAGTTTGGACCAGAGGGACCCAAAGATGCTTTCCCACCTCAGCTAGTCTGTAGTTTTGTGATGCTGTGAAGACATAATCTTGTGAACCACATATCTTCCCTGAAGTGACAAGTGCTTTATCATAAATATCTTTGTTTTCTCATTTTTCCAGAAGTCAAATTTCCAGAGACAGCCTCGGGTAAAGACTGGTTTCATGACAAATGAAGCCACTGCAGCAATATAGCCACAATAGAGTTTAGAATTGGCTTAAACAAAACAAGTTCTCAAACTGCTTGAGGAGTTAGTACCTTATGTTGTCCCTGAACGTGCAGAAGAGCAGAAGAGGTTAGTCACAAAACAAGTTCCTTACCTCTACCTCCCAATAAGGACCTGACTAATTTTCTCAGCCTTTTTTGCCAGGTGGCTCTGAAGCGTGACATGCAAGCATACCCACCTGATGGGTTACACAAAAATCCCAGCTGTTAGAAGATCACTTGGAGCACCCTGACGGACAGCTGGGTATACTGGATGTATATTTGGTTCACTACATAAAATGATGAGCAACAAATTATTAACAACTCTAAGACATCAACACCATCCTTTATTTTCTACCATCAGAGTGCAAACGCTCCCCTGCAAAGAAAAGGACAAAACAACTACATTAACATAAGGTAAGCAACCCCTCAGGGAGCAGCCCTCAGGCTGAAGTTCACGCCTTCTAGTGCTCAAGGTCTCTGATGATAGAGGAACTTTTATGTTTACTGCTTCTTCTGAATTGGTTAATAAGCAGCAAAAATACACTCTGAGAAGTTTTTATCTACCACATTTATGCACATGAACTGCACTTGAAGACTGCAAACAAGTTCTCAGCTAGAACATGGCCTCGTAGAGTGCTGCAGCACCACGTTGATACATATTTCTTGAGGATACAGCCTATTCACTAGGAATATTTTGAAGAAGGCAGTCTTCCTTCACTGAGCTTTTCAGTTTAAGTTATTGAAGAATTCTTTGACTGAATGGTATTGTGTTGTAAGATGTACTCTTAGAAAAATGTTATGTAACTTCATTAGAAGTCATCCTCTTAACCTCCACCCAGATAGACACAAATCCTCAGAGGGACTGGGGAACCATTGTCAGCATCCAACAAAACCACAAAGGCTGTACCTAAAGAAAAAAACCTGATGGAAACGTAGAAAGAATTTACTTCAATAGTTTGCAGAGAAGTATTCAAAATTGCAGATGCCTCTGGTACTGGCTTAGGGCCTGCCAGCTCCTGTCGGTGAATAAAGCAAAGCTGATGTAAAGACATCAGAAGCGAGTTCTTTTGTTTTCAGCTTTTAAATAATTTATTCCCTTTGTCCATACACACATCCAAACGCTTCAGATGGTATAACAATTTACTGAAGCTGCAAGTACCAGTGTTCATCTGGAAAAACTCCAGACAGATTCACATTGAAGAAGTAGTATGCTATCAAAGGAACTTACCTGACCCCTCAGTCATTATTTCTTGACTACACAACTGCAGCTCTCTATAAATAGTTCAGCTTTTTAGTATGATTAATAAAAAATACGCTGTTCTTCCAGAAGGCATGCAGGATGTTTACACATGGTATTAACGAGTTAAAGTCTGTAGGATCTGGTTGAAGCACAGTGGTCTTGTGAAGGTCCAGTTTGTCCAACCCTCAGCACAAGATAAATAGAGCTTCAGGAGAGAGTTGCACTCACACAAGGGTGATGTTAACAGGATTAAGAAAAAGTGGTGCCATTGATAAGACCATAAAAGAGCATTGCCACTTGTAGGTCCTTCAAGCAGTGAAATTGCTTCTAATAAGTTCTTTGATATAACAGGCAAAGTGTTGTTAGGAATATCAATAATCATATAGAAGTTCATTCATCCAACTTGTTATAGGAACACTGGCTACAGACCACTCCTTCTCAGAAAGTGGTCTTCATCCAGGAAATGTTCTCCTTTCAGAGATTAGGGCTTAAATGGGCTCAGGAAAGGGTGGACACTGGTCCACTCATTCTGGACACAAGATGAATTGCTTTCACCTGTACTTCCTGGGCCAGCCACCTCTTCACCAGGTGCTCAATCATGAGGTCAGGCCATAACACAACAGTTCCCTCACATCACTGAATTAAAAGATGGATAGAGATAAGTAATTCTTCAAAGGCTGCAATCTGAAAGGTAAAGGACATTTGTGGTTGCTCCTCAAATGAACATCTAAGGAGCATTCAAGTGCTTGGGTAAGCTATCTGGCTCCACTCCCTAGCATCTGTGTTAGACACTGGGACAGGTGAAACCACTGAACTGCAGAGACTCATTGAGCATGTTTGCTCCTGCAAGCAGTTTTAGCCAATAAGAACATGAGTCTGTTGTCCTTGCAACATTACTTACTTAAGATAAGATTACTAGTATTGAGAACTGCTAGCATCTGCATATGGTAAAAGAAGGGAATGACAGTATATTCTAATGGGACAAAAGCAGAGAGAAACAGCAAGCAACAAAGAATGAAAATTAGCTTACCCCCTTCCAACAACTGATGATAGCTTAACAGAAATATAGTCCCTATCCAGAAAAATGCTAATCCCTTGGCTGCTAACTCTTAAATGAGGGCGAGGAAGGGTGGGTCCAGCCTCCATCCCCTCTGGTCCCTCAAGTGCATTGCTTGCAGCTGAGCTCCCTGAGCCATGCCTTCTCACCTGGTGCTTAGCCATTGGTTCAGACTGTAACCTGGCAATTCCGCTGTAACTGTTAATGTGTTTGTAGGTAGCTAATCCAGCTTTGTGCATACCTGTCTCTTGGTTAAACTCTTTTTGTTCTAGTTCTTTCAGGCCTTTTGCCAATGGAAATGTAACAGTTAAAACTGGTTTTATATTTGCTAAACAACAACCAGAATTTAATCAAAACATGACATGCAAAATTTGGCATATTCTTCCCTTCCACCTCCCAAAAAACCCAGTGTTGTCTGGGGAAAGCATGCTAAAACAGATGGTTTGTTTCTATAATTGTGCTAATATCTACCTGTAGCTACTGTTGCCTGTAGTTTTTTGCAAATAAACATGAGTTCTCTTTCCCTGGACTCTCACAGGGCATAAATCTCATGGCTACGTTATTGTGGTACTGAACCCCAGCTAACAGAGGGTATTTTAGTACTAGCTTAGGAATGTGTTTAGCACAGCAACATGGTTCCCAGTCAGTAGGCAGTGTAAGCTCGTGACTGCCCTCAAATGATTGTGCAGACATTCTCTACTGCAGTTGTGTAAAGCTGAGAAAAGAAGTCAAATTATAGCCATAAATGATGTAAACACACAGTCACTGAGATCTTAGTGGCTAATTCCATCTTTCCTGGTATCTCTGGCTCTCAACCCAATCCTTTTTAAGAGTGACACTTGTTTAAAAGGCATGCAAAACTCATAGATCTCTCAGCTCATGTGACTTTGTCAAGTTACAAGTTTCCTCTCCATCCATCCATCCATCCATCCAAATATGTGTTTGTTTCAGTGCATACAAAAATTTTTATTTGAGCATTAGTAACAAAAGTAAATACCCAAATACATTTTAATACCTTCTGTATCTTACAGATTTTTCTCTTCCTTCTCAATTCAAACTACTTTGTCTCAGCCATGTCTCAGTAATTCTATCAGTGCTGCTAGTTAACTACTCTTTCTGAACATTAAGCTTTGTATTTCAGGATAATTCAAGCAACTTTATACTGGATAACAGCTAACCCTTTGTATTTGCTGACCCATACTCCACCTGAAAACAATTGTGTGATCTTTTTCAGGAAAACATTTTGGCACTGTATGTTGGATTGAAGTATTTTTATTAGCACTGAATGAATCCCTCAACACAGTCCAACCAAAAAATGAGAAAGAGGTCTTTAAACAAATCTGTGCAATTACTCATCTTAATAAAAAATATTTATTTCATGACTAGCTGAACAAATGAATATAGTTTCCCATGGATTTGCATGCTACATTCCTTCTTGTACTCAGACTCCACTCCTTGCTGCAATATAATCAGTTCTTTCTCTATCTGCTTTATGTTCAACTGAACAAGAAAAGCAGGTTGCATTGATAAGGCTGCATCACAGAGCAGAAACACAGCTCTGTTAAAACTGCTTTTCCTTTTCAGAGGAATCACTTTGGTCTTTCTGTAACTACTTGAAGAGAGGCTGTAGTGAACTGGGGGTCTGCTTCTTCTCTCACGTAACTAGTGATAGAACTAGAGGGAATGGCCTCAAGTTGCGTCAGGGCAGATTCAGGCTGGACATTGGGAAATACTACTTCTCTGAAAGAGTGGTCAGGCACTGGAATGGGCTGCCCAGAGAGGTGGTGGAGTCACCGACCCTGGAAGTGTTCAAGGAACGTTTGGATGTTGTATTGAGGGATACGGTTTAGTGAGAACTACTGTTGATAGGTGGATGGTTGGACTGGATGATCTTGAAGGTCTCTTCCAACCTTGGAGATCCTATGATTCTATGATTCTAGACACCTTCCAAGCCTGCAGAAAATAATGCGTTCAAGATTTCTCTCTGTGTCAAGCACATTTCTTTTCTTTGCCCTTTGTTTTCAAACAGATGTAAAATCTTTGTTAACCCTTGTTAAATGAGTTAAAAAAATAAATGAGACATGGAGGGTATGCAAATTTTGCTTCCTTGCTAATCTGAGTAACACACATACTCATTCAGCAGATTGCATGACTGTTTCTCCTAAATTCTTGTGCTACATTTTTTAACTACCTTACCAATATATGCCTTGGAGTTGTCAGAAACATTCTCTTCAGTTATTTGTGCTAACCGTATAATCCTGGACAAATACATTGCAGCAGTTAATACCTCCATCTGAAACGCTTGGGAGACTTTGGGAGACTTTTGCTAAATCAAAAAGAAAACAAACAAAAAAAGTTAAATAAAACTAAACACAATGCAAGGCATAATTTATGACAAAAAATTATTTGGCCATTGTCTTGTAATTATGTCAGCTTCAGCCTGGACAAAGATCGACCCAAAAAAGTTAGCACAGAACAGCAGCTGAAAAAATCTCAGTGATCCCTTGACATTTTCAATCATTTAACAAAGAAGTTTCTTCTGATATTTTTCAACTTGGCAAATTAATTTTTCCAGATGTTAGGGCAAGATTTCTGCTACTGGAAGAGAAATACAGAAAAGGATATATTTTAAGGAGAAAGAACATATCTGCCCTTTATGTTGCAGGAAGCAATAGAGCTAATGGAACCCAGTGAGAAGAAAGTGGGCCATTGCTATGTCCACACATCTGGACTGAACACATCTTTCTAAAGGTCTATTGTGCTGCTAGAATCATATACAATGGGAATGTTTTGCCCACTTCTAATCCTTGCAGGAATCATTCACTGCTTCTGGAAGGTATTAACCTCTGGGCTAAGAGCATTCATGTACATAAGGTTGGTCCAGGACACTTTGGCACTATATATATATATATATATATATATATGTATATATACACTGGAATAAAGTTGAAGGATAGTTGTTAATTGCTGTCCTGCAGAGAAAAGGCAACATTATTGGCATAGGAAAGCATATCGCAAAAGGTGGTCTGGCATCTTATTTGCAGCTTCTTTGAATGCCATTTCTTTCTTTATGATCAGGGATCATGTTGGATATTTTCTTCATATGAAGGGCATATGTTAAATACAACATGAACTCTCCGTTCTGAATTCCTTTGTAGTAATGGAAATCTAGAGTTAACTCCACAGCCTTCTGAATCTGGTTTATAGAGCTTAGTCAAAAAAGCTTCATAGCTCTTCTCATGTATTTAAGAGGATTGTAATATAAATGAAGGAAAAAGTGGGTCACAACTTTGGCAACCCTTTTTCCTTCCCTCTATTTTTGGTCTCAGAGTTAAAGCCTTCAACATTTCCTTGTATGGACAAAACAATTAATTAAAAAAACCAAAACCTTACAGTGGAGGCAACCATACAACTAAAATTGCTTTATTTTACCAGTGAGGAAAATACATAAAAATGGGCAACAGTCTGTAAAAACCCCAATATCATACCACATATGGTGTGAACTGATAAAATTAGCGTAGGTGATCTGCAGATAATGTCTGGGAAATGTTAACAGTAAAACTGTATGTGCTGAAGGCCTCCAAAGTTTAAATAAATATTCCTAGTAAATATTATGAAAACCTCTACTCCTTTCATGAGAACGTGTTCCAAAAAGGCTAAAGGAGATATGGTTTATTTACATGAATCCCATTTTGATCTTCAATAAAAATAATGTACAGGCTGTGTTGGACAGGATGGTGCTGCACACCAAGCAAGACAAGGGACAAATCCCATTCATCTCAGCCTGTGGAAGCAGGAGACAATATCATCCTAGGAGAGCAAGCAAAATTTTCTCCCATGTACACTCCTGTTTTGCAGCCTCCAGAGCACTTGAATATGAAGGTTCAATTGATTCTTCTGTAGGAGGGAATCCAGTTCAATTCATTCCCTTTATAAAAACTATAAGAAGTATAAAAAACAAAAGAAATGGAAGTGTGTTTGGAATTGCTGTGTTTGCACATAAGGCTGAAAATGTTCCCAGCTCAGCAGGGAGAGTGTTCCTCTGATCATGGCTCAGCAGGACAGCAGATCTAACATCTGTCCTGGGTTAAGCATGGTCCAGTGTGGCAACAACAACAGAAGAGGTTTGGTCAGCTCAGACCAAGGAGCTGGGATAGTTAAATGGGTCTTGGTGATGTTTCTTGGGCTGGTAGATCTAACAAAGCTTTAGGTGAGGATACAGACAAGAAGTTTCAGATGCTGCAAATGGGAAAATTTTCAAGAAAGTACATGAATGAAATTTCCTACCTCATCTTCCATCTTCCCAAGAACTCTTTCCCTAACAGAAAATTTCCAGCCACCCTCTTGCATCTCCCTGTTTCTGCAGCAAGTGTGGCCAGAGGAAGAGGCAAGAGGAAGGAAAAGTGATCATTCCCCACAACAGACTGTTACACAGGGCCAAACTAGCTGGAGGAGGAGGCTTGCTGCCAGACTGGTGAGGGCTGGCCATCCAAACCATGAACATATCTCACTTTTGTAGCATTTTTAACTTTGCATAAATATAAAAATAAGTATTTGCCCTTGATTAATGAGCTTTAGCTTAGTTACATAACTGTGTCAATTATCTTTCTTGGTGCTTGTTTACTTGAAATTAAATGGCAGAGAAAATACGTGTCTCGTGAGAGCCATGTAAATTGTTCCATTAATGGAACTGGATAAGCAAATTGCTCTTTGGATTTTTTTGCTATGTGACTTAGGTGGAACATCTAAAGACAGGAAATAAAATTTTATTCTTTGCCAGGCTGTATGTCTATCTATAAACAGGCCACATGGAGAGGGGAAATAACAATGAAGAATGTTTGAAATACCAACTTTTCTCCTCTTGCTTGTGCTCATACTTGTCTTGTGCATGATCCAATTTTTAAAACCTGAATGCTGAAGACAATATAAACTGTATGATGTCTCTGCTAATGTCATAGGATGACAAAAACACTTTATTTTTTCTTCATTATTAACCAACCAACTGCTGTTTTTTTTACACACGTAAGGCAGGATTGTTTATTAACTTATTTATTTTCATTGTTATATCTGTTATTCCCAGATCATTCAGTGTATATGGAAATTTTACTATGAGATGAAGCATCTTTGACAAAAGATAAAGTTGTGAAAAGCTGGTAGTTTCCCAACAGTCCTTTGCCTTTTTCACAGGCTGCCAACCTCAATGATCTAGGGTTAAAAAATATTGAGTTGAAATAAACTAAAAATATCAACAGCTTGAGTATTACTTAAAAATCTTGCTTCCCTTGACACAAAAGCAATTTCATTTATCTGCACCATTTCCTTCCATTTTTAATAGCTGTCCAAATCTTGGAGGCAGCTTTGTAAATCCCAGTCTTACTTTTATCAGTTTCATAGGTCACACTGAAAATAGATAAAAGATGCTCATATTTTTTTCCTGCTGTACTTGCAGTTCTGCCAGCCACAAGTGTAAAGAAAACAGGAATATAATACTCATATCCTTGAAATAGCGTAGAAGTCATGAAGAAGAAAACAACACTTCATTTGTAGGTGACTTGGGACTTTTCAGCTCTGAGAGTGTACTCGTCTCATTCTTTTCATACCTTGTCCACAAGTTAAAAGGACAGAAGCTTTTCTTTTTATGCAATAGGACATTCTTATGAAATAGGAAAGTTTTAGCTTTCAGGCAGAATCTTGAGGCTTTAAGAAAAAACCATTAGACGTAGTGAGACTTGTGATGAAATTCTGAGAGCTGGCAACACCTCAGTCAGGCTTTTTCTTCATTTATATTGAAGCTGAAACGAAAAATGCCAAAAAGTGCAAAAACTGATAAACCAGCAGGAAACATTCTTGCCTAGTCAGCTTTCTTTCCTGAAATAAAAGACAAATCTCTTATAAAAAATCTACTCACAGTTTCAATGAAGTCAAATTGCAAGATCGGTTCTCATTGACTCCAGCATTAAAACAGCATGCTCACTTAAGGGTTTGCTCAAGGGAACAGAGAGTACTCTAGAACCAGATTTAATTTTGAATATCCTTGGACTTGGTAAGCCTATACCTCTTGAGAAGCATGCTGATGCAGACAAATATTTTTCTTACTGTTTCCTTATCAAGATGAATTTCTGCTTATTTGCTTTGTTGTGGAGTATCTGTACATCCACACTGAACATTGTGCTTCTATTTATGATTAAGATAAGCTGATTTTAGCACATTAAATTAAAACTTTGAAATTTATTCAAGAAAGTGAGTTTATTGGGTACAAACCTAATCAGATGAAATAAGTTAAAACATTGTAGCTTAAGGCACACATTTCAAGGGTATATAGTATTGTGTATTCAGTACCCTTTAAACAAGATGGCAATGCTAGTACCAAGTCAGATCTGACATCACAAAATGCTTTCTGCAGGTAGTATCTTAGGCTAACACAAGGTCACATTACCATGAGCAATGCCTGTGCTGTCATATGTACTTTAGTTGTGTGTGCCCACTAAGTCTCTCTCGTTAGCACTGGGAATTAAGCAGACTCAGAGCTGCTGGATCTCCTTGCACAGCTGCCTGACAATCAAATCAGGTCATTAAATAAACAAACAAATAAATAAATAAAGATCAACATTTATCTGACTCAGTAAGCTGACCTGTACCTCTGTTTGTCCCAAATAATAGACACAGTAGCAGAAGCATACATGGAGTAATGGTGGAAAAGTAGGACTACCCTCTGAGCAGAAACCTTAAAAAAGGTTAAGCTAATCCTGAAAATAAACCCTGACATTACAAATTTGTCCAGGCCAGAAAGTTGTGGGTGGTTTGAATGGTTCTGCTTTTCTACTGCCTTGCCCTTTAGGAAACCCTTCTAGTCTGCAGGAACTGGCCTTAAGGAACAGAGCAGCTGAACTGACAGGTCTCATTTGGCAGTGTTTCACATTTTCTTCCTGCAGGGGTAAATCAGTCCACTAGGTGCTAAGCAGAAAGCATAAGGGCTGAATTCATTTCTCTTCCTTAGGTCTGCTTTTTACTAATGTAGTAAAAATGAATGCGATCATTGTAAAGAACACTTTGGAAGTCATGACAGCATCTAGCCCAGCATTAGCTTTTTTCATGATACTATAGGGCAAAGCTTTCAATTTTCATTTATTAAACTGCTTATTTGTTCTTAGTGCTATCTTACTTTCACATACCTAAAATCAAATGAATTTTAACATTATAGATAAGATTTCCATTAGGAACCAAATGAGCAATCTGAGGTAACTGCCAACACAGCATTTTGTAACTTATGGTAGCAGAGAGTTGCACACATTTAATGAAAATTTTAAGCAGTTGATTTAAAAGTTTATATATCATAAAGCAAATTCCCCACTACTCCTTGTTAGTAAGCAAAAATCAATGCTTGGAAAATAAAGGAAGGATTTTTTCTATGATTAGTGTGAAATTCTTCTGTGGAACAGAAAATTCATCTATTTGTGTTGCATTTGTCTTTGAATATGGCGAAATATCTAATAAATATTACAGTGGTTTCTACCTTGCTGCTGTAAAGGAGGGGGATGACATCAAAGTTAACTGTGTTTACTACACTTAAATGACATGTAAGCTCAGATACACCAACAGCTGTTTAATATGAGCAACTGAATACACAGCAGTTCAGTACACTTAGACACACAGTTTTCAGGAAACAGCTATTTTTTCCTCATTGATGCTGACTATATCCTTGATTAATAATTGAGTACTTAAATACATTTTAAGACAAATCCTTTTCTAAGCTCATATTTATGATGTTTCCATATGCACTAGGCATCTGTAGTTTCCATCTTTGCCTGTTTCTCTAGTAGAGAAACAGTTTTCTTAATAGAGCGCACAGTCCAAAGAAACAATATGAACAGTGTGCAGTCCAAACATCTCAGTTTACAATCTGTACATAATTGGTGCATATTGTGCAAGGCCAAGCAACATATAAAAGCTGATGCTTTGAGTTCTGGTGGCTCTGAAACAGAGAATACTGTCAAGGTCACTAAATGTTTGACAAGTTATGAAAGGAATATGGCACAATTCCTATCACTGGAGATGCATGGCCAAGTTTGAAATTACAGGTCTAATTATGAGTGGTATCACCAAAATGATGGTGATACCACAACCCCTCTGGGCAACCACTTCCAGTGCTTGCCCACTCTCACTGTGACGAATGTGCCTGATCTCTTCCATAGATTAAGCTCTGGAACAGAGGTGATAACAGCAACCATTAGAGCCTACTGGGAATTAGCAATCCTGCAGTGTCCTGCCAGACTGCTCTGGGGAGACAGTGCTTGCTTATGGTTAGATATCAAGCTCTCCAAAATGCAGCATCTGATGCACGGGCTCAGATGTGAATGATGCAAATCGTTTATTACAAGTTCTTTCATCACTTGTATACCTTCACAAGTTTTCTTTTTTTAGCTTTCCCATCCACCCTTACAACTTTCCCATCCACCTTTACATGTCAACAGAGTATTCTACAAATACTCCTTAACCGTGCATGTGGGCACTTATCCAATCAGAGCTGTGTGCCATTCCTTCTTCTTCAAGAAGTGTCACTGGTTCTCATGCTGTTTATCTTGCTCCACAGCTGCTGCTCTGAACAGTTTTTCTTGTACTCCCACAGCAAACCAGCACTAATCATTACAAATGTTTGTTCCTGAGACTGTGTTGCACATGGCTGTGGCTGTTTGCTTGCTGGCTGGTTGGTTTTACCACCAATAATTCCAACAAGCACACCACCTTTTGTTCTTAGGGCACAAAGAGAAACTGGAGCTGCCTTGTTCTATGTTGCGTGTGTGCATCGTGAATCCATCCAACAATGCTACTTGTTCTAAGAGCAGTTTTAATCCTACTGCTTTTAATGAGCCGTGCTGGGCAGTACTCATCTTGCTACTTTTAGATTTGGTGATATATAAAGAAGTAGGACTCCATTTTTGTCAGTTTGTTGGATCTAGTTACGAGAGGGTCCATTGGTTTCAAAGGAGTTGTACAGGTGATTGAGAAATCGTGTTCTGTAGACAATTGAAAACTTAAAGGGAAAAGTTCACCTTCTAACCAAGACACTTCCAGAAGGAACAGGATTTTGAGAAGGCAAGTAACACTGCAAGGAAACATTTTTCCTCTGAGATCAAGACAAGGAAGGGGTGGAAGCAAAGTCTGAAGTATGCTGCTGCCAGTGGTGAAGATTCATAGATTCCCAGGTAACTGAGCCATTGTGTGAACATCTTATATCAGCTGACATATGTCAAGGTCTTTAATATTACCTAGAAATTTCAAAACCTCTGTGAAATAGTAAAAAAAACCCAAACAAACAAACAAACTTACTTTGCTCTTTGGGCAAACATCATCAACTCAAAATGGATAACTTATGGGATGTTGTAAGTCCAGAGACTGTTTCCTTCTGACAGTGCTACTTAGTTCTTGTGGAGTATCAGATGATTATTTTTATTTCATCACTAGATTCACTCTCATCACTAGTCTTTTCATAAGAAAATGCGATGGATCAGTTTTGTTGTTTAATTCTTTTAATCCCTCCTCATAATTCTAGAAGATCCTGTTAATTGTGGCAGAAGATAGACTCTCTTCCAACAGTTGTAGTCTAGTGATGAAACATGGATTTCTGTTAAGACTAAGCAGAAGAAACTAGTGATGGGACTAGAGGAAATGGCTTCAAGGTGTACCAGGGGAGGTTCAGGTTGGTCAGCCACTGGAATGGACTGCCCAGAGAGGTGGTGGAGTCACCGACCCCGGAGGTGTTCAAGGAACGTTTAGGTATTGTGTTGAGGGACATGGTTTAGTGGGGAAATATTGGTGATAGGTAGTTGGTTGGGCTAAATGACTGTGGAGGTCTTTTCTAACTTTGGTGATTTTATGATTCTGTTCCATGAGGAAAAAAAAAAATCTGCCAATGATTTGATTATTTTTTTTTTTCCCCCAGTAGTTTGGACTGTGAGGAAATAGAAATGGGAATAAGCAATCTTGTGTAATAATGACTGTAAACATAGACCAGAACTGAACTTCAGGTCAAGCTAAATTAAAGAGATGAAGAAAAGATAAGTAGGCTAAGAAACTGAACAAAATACACTAATTAAATTGGAAAAAAATTGTTTTGTGCATGTGCTTGTGTGTAAAACCAGTGCACAGCCCATCCAGGCAAACTACTGATTATTTTTTTCCAAATTCTTTCATCCCTTACTTTGAGAGAAAATGTTTGCTAGAACTTGCTGTATTTCTACCAGGTCTTTAATTATCCAACTGGGATGCAATTTACAGCCAGCATTTTAAGGCGAGCCTGGGAGGTGCAGTTCCCATTAGCATTAATAAAGTGCACATAGTGTGAAGATAGCTACAATCCTTTTGCAGATTAAACACTCAGTGCTGTCAAAACTTTTCGTAATGTTATAAATCTGAAGGCATTCTTTCAAAATGGGTGAGTATACATTTGTCTACATATGAGCAATTGCAGTAGTTTTGACTGCTTTGGGTGAATAGAAATATCTCTCCAAGACTGATGTTGGTCTGCCAGAAAACATACTTATGAATGGGTGGCCTGGATGCTGTAGGTGTTCAGGTCCTTTGAAAGTCACACAAAAGGGTCTTTGAATTATATAATGAGCTTAAAGTGCATTTTAAGTTTCAAAAGTTAATTCTTCATGCAAATAGACAGCTAGATTGCTAACTTAAAAAAACAAAAAACAACAAAAAAAAAAACAACGAAACAAAAACCAGCCCAATCTGCATGGATATACATTGAGTGCAACAGTAGAATGGTTCTGTGAGTATCATGAATTGCACACAAACACAGTATGTGATCCCATGAGAAAAGTCCTTTCTCTTCCTCTGAAATATAAACCTCTGCATGTGATAGATCTAGTTTTGCTCTCAGTGGATATCTTATCTCTCAAGCTGTACAAAAAGCCTATGTAAAGAGTTTCAACATCAGACTTGTAGAAATGCAGTGTTGCTGTAAATAAAATGAAATTCATGTGCAGATAATTGCATGAGGAATTGAAAAACATGTTTCAAATATAGAGGTATGTAACTGCAGGTACCCGTTGCCCTGCAGACCTTTACTTTTGCTACTACACAAGTCTGAGAATCCAGAGAGACAGAAATACAGCTGAAATCTTCAAGCTAGATAACAAAAGAAGGCATTTAAGAAATAAGCAAATCAAGAAACAATATAGCCCTAAAATCAATTTCCTCTGTAATTTTATGCAGCTGTATGCACAATACATACATTTAAACACAGAGATATTGAGACAAATTCAAGCCTGTGAATAAGTGGGTTTCCTGGGTGGGAAAAGCTGCCATTTGTGTTGGCACTGGCTGATGAGATATCTATTCTGCTCCATAGCAGTAGAAAACCTGAGCTGCCACCTGTCTAGTACAGGGCTAGTCTGCCTTTGCCATCTATCCTCCCCAGCAGGATGTGAATCCTTGCCATGTTATTGCCTGCGTGGGCATTGCCTCTTTTTTCTTCCAGCCATGCAGTACAACAACCTGCAAACTAATTCTTAAGGGCCAGAGAAAGATTTAGTTTTTTCGAACCTCTGCTTTGATGCTATCACATTTTTAAAGTGTAGCTTGTCTTCATTTATTTTTTTTCCAAATAATTTAACTATCAACAAGTTAGACTTAATTTGTCTGAAGTTTCTTATTTCTGAACTGCGTGGTTTCAACAGAAATTCAGCATTTGCGAGGTCCTTACCTTATTTCAATCTCACTTTTTATCAGTAGGTTCAGACAAAAACGGAAAGAGCAGTAAGTCGGTCTTAACTCATCAGAAAACATAAGCACACACTTAATTTGAAGTATATGATTATTTGATTAAGATCAATGGATAGCTTACATTTATATGCAGGCTGAGCCAAGGCTTTGTTTAAAAACTGAAGTTCAGTTTTGATGGGACCAACATGACACCAAGTACGTGCAGAAGCTGGAGGAAGGTATTTCCAACTCTCTTTAATAATATTTGAAAATTTGTTTTGAAAAAGAGACTTGAGATACAGTTATTGCATACTGGGAAGAACACCAGGAAGAGTCCCAAATTTGCTTAGGGACATTTTATAAAGCATAACGCATCCAGAAAATTTTTTAGTATGTGCACTAGTCAAAACACTGAGTGGCATATACTAAAATAGCATGGAAGTCACAGATTGAGATCAGCTGAGGTTGGACACTGACCTCTTATTTGAAGATCACGTTATTTATTTTTAAACAATAGCCAGGTTGTGTAAGTTGAGGTTCAAAACACTCAGAAATATTTACGTTTGCAGCAGGGGAACCTTTTGGATTCTGTGATCACCACTCCTGCCTGCACTTTCAGTTAATCCTTCAGGCGAGGAAGTACCTTTCACTGATAACTCAGAAAAGGAAGCATGTAATAGCACTGACGGTGAGTGAGTGCTAAGAAAACACAAATTCTGTCTCAGGTCCCTCATGTGCTCTCCTCTTGTCTTTGGGGGGCATTTAACTCCATAAGGAGAGCATTCAAAGCAGAGGAGCGAGGAGCCTGCCAGGCAGCCGATCACTCAGGGTCTCTGCTTAAAAGTTCCCTTAGTTCAGCTGACTACCTCTACCCATGAGCCACAAACCAAGGATAAGGAGTGCACAGAGCCCTTAGGCAGCCTGAATGCTTGTGGTTCTCTGGTAGCTTAGTCTAAGGATATTGCTATCAAGACAGATTTGAACACAAGAAAAAAGTGGCAATCACTGGACTAACCCAATATTTCTGAGCTTCTCTTGCACACAGAAGCACCTACACATCCCTTGTGGACCTACAAGTCCTGCTTCTGGCACTTGAAGGTGGAGAACTATACTCAGATCCTGTAGTATATGAAAGGCCAGCAAAGGCAGTGGGGTTAAAGTCTGAACCTCCAACAAAACCAAACACCAGGGCTGATCTGCACAGCACCTCTTCTCTTTGCTCACCAGCTTAATCCCAGCTGAAGCACTGCAACAGGTTTGGTAGTTATGTTACAGGAAGGATTCAGGGGTGGCTGGCTCAAGCTACGTGTATCAGAACATGGCTGTTGTGGATTACCATGGAATCTGGTGACTTCTCCATTGTTTCCCACCTCTAAACTGGTGCTTCATTTCTGCATGAAAGGGTTTCTCTGCTTAAGTAGTTATCAGCTTGTGACTTCTGTGGCTATTCTATGCACTATTTCTAATATGATTAAGAAAAGTAAACTTTTCTTTGCTAGATATGGTAAGATTTCTGTAAAGATATATGCATCTTCGGGAATATTTTAGGAATCCATAACTTGAAAACGGTTGAAAACGTCAGCAACTTTAAAGTACAGCTACCATAAATCATCTATTTCTGCATAGGAATTAGGTTGTGAAGTGTTGAATGCCTGCATTGTACAGACAGCAAATGACTGGAAATAATTTTTTTTAACTTCTCTGTCTGATACACTTGGGTTCTTTTACTGAAAAGAGCATCAGGGAACATCAGCTAGAACTGATCTTAAACTTGACATGTCTTGTTTTTCTGAACAGTTGCTTCTGCTGTACTTGACACAACAGTATTGGATGAACTTCCATGGCTGTGTTTAACAGCAGGAATAATATTATTTGTCTTTTTTTTTTTTTTTTTTTTTTGGTAGCAGAAGAATTATGTACATTGGAGGGATTTTTATTCATATATGTTTGGCAACCATATATGTTTTTTACTTAAGCAGGATCAAAAAATAAGGAGGCAGTGGTTGGAGTATAACAGGCACCTGGTTCTTTGGGAGAGCCCTTCATTTCTGGTGGATTCCTCTCATGAGCTTCATTACTGATACAACATCCACACATGTAAGCTTTCATCTTGTAGCAGAGCCTTCATCACCATAGAAGAGTTTAAAGACTGACTAGAGCAGCAGCATATTCTGGGTATGGCTTTTGGGCAACCATCACTCTTGATGAAAAAGATTAAGCCTTTGAGCTTGATTAGAAGACCTACAGAAAACTGATTGGAAGCTTGACGTCCCGCCTTTCAGCCTAGATAGTGCAACAAGAAAAGCCTCTTCAATTTTCTTCAGCCTGCATTAGGGCTCCCAGAATCTCCCTGAGCTGTTTCTTGCAAGATGCAAGCACATTTGTCTAACTAAACACATGGGTAGAACTCGGGCAGCATATGATCTGCCTACAGAGACTTTCTGGAGGGTTAGTTAGCTGAGTTACAGAGAGCTGTCTCATCAAAAATCCAACTTTAGTGATTCCATCATCAGACTCAAAAGCTTTGTTCATTATTCTTCAGCAGCAAGATGTGTGTGATATTTGGATAGATGAAATCATTCAGAATACTCTAGACTCTGCACAGTGTAGGTGTGTGTAGTTCAGAATACTTCCCTGCAGCCTGAGAGCCAAAATTGGCCCTTCTACACTGACACAATTCCCCTGACTTAGGTGAAGTGACAAAGCTGTAACTAATTGGGCTAAGCATGCAAACGTTCGCTGTGCACAGCCAAAGAATAACCCTGGCTCCAAATGTTTTTTTCCTGAATACATTTTCATGGTACCTGGCCTCATTTTAGCCTGAACAATACATTTTTTATCTACAGACACTAAAAATAGCTCAAGTACTAATTAAAAAAGAAAAACAGCCTGTGACAGAAAACAATAAAGCCAAGGAAATGTGAAAGCATTTTTACATAGCCAGCAGCTTCCCTGGCACCATTTCTAGCTATGAAGAGGGTTATTAGCAAGCCCAGAATTATATAAACAGCTTCCCCTGCCAGCTCCTGGACAACAGAATCATCATTTACTTACAAATTATTCAAGTCAGCAAAATCCACCTTTTCATTAGACCAGTGGAAAGATTGGCAGAGGTTTCTAAAAGTGGGATTATGATCAGAAAAAATGACTCTTTCTCAACTATTCAGTGCCCTAATTTCATGCACTCACTGCTATTCCTGCTTTCCTCATTGACAGGAAAGGGTGTTTATCACTGTGAACACAGCATGCTCATCAACTGCAGGAGGGGTAGCAGAATTCCTCCCTGAAAAACACACCAACCTCAAAATTGTTCACTGGATACAAGATGCTAAATCTTTGCTACTAGAAGTGAAAATGGAGAAAGGAATAAACAGATTCAGTCTGGGACTATGCTAACAATGGTTAGAGTTTAAACCAGCAAGCAATGCAAAGGCGATCTGGAGTTTTGCATGATTTTAAATGATGAATCTGAGGATAAGCTATGCATCTCTTCAGATTTCTAACCTGGCAAAAGGGCCAACATCAGGGCTCCCTTTTGCCATGAGTGACAGAGCAGCATGCATGCCAGGGGAGCAGAGGTTGGGATGTGGGGAATTGTGTCACTGGGAACCTTCAGGCAAAGCAGAAGGCCCTGGTTCAGTAAATCACATAACTTGGAAGGAGCAAACAGTCCTGCCAGTGGGCTGTAATCAGGTTATGCCTGTGTTCAAGTGCTTTGCAGGATAGCAGCTGTATCTCTCTATTGCTGGCTCCTAATGGTAACGATACTTCCATCAAGATGTGAAGTAATTGATTTTGTCACAGCTACAGAAAAGATGAAGCCTGTAGCTATGAAACAACTCAGTAGCAGGAGAAATAGGAGAGTATGTGAAGTAATATCTTGGGATGCTAATTTTTATAAGTAGTTCTGTTTTGAAGAGTGTGTTAAATACTCACCTTATCTTTTTCTGGCTGAGCATGTGCATTTGAAAAAGAAAACCACCTGATAAACTCTGCAGATAACAAATGGGAATCAAGTGGCATAGTGAGTAGATGCCTTCACACCTGAGCAAAGTTTTTGAAAACACTCTTTGGCCTGAAGAATCAGGACAAGCTGACTTTCCAGCACCAGGAGTTGGCAAAGTCATCACTTTATGCGTCCCTGCTTCTGCTACAAACATTCTCTGTCAAACGTAGCCAGGTACTTACTTGGTCTCCTAAAAGCAATCCCTGGGGAATATTGTTCTTAACATCACTAAGACAAAAAAAAACAACAACAAAAAAAACAAAAAAAACAAAAAACAAAAAACAAACAGAACTGGAATGGCATCACGATGGCATTTCTAGATAATACCTGCATTTAGGATTAAAAAATAAGAACTAACATGCAGAAGTATACTTGCAGTTAAGCTAATATCACTTCATAATCCACATTCTCTTTATGCAGACAAAAGATATAGTTGTGGCCTGGTCAACTTAGAGAAAAGTCCCACAAGAGGGTCAAGCCAGTGTAACTGTGAATTGCTGCTGGTGGATGCAGCCTTGCAGCAGTCTGGCTTCCCATTGCCTTGCTGACCTGGGCTGCCTCCCCATCCTCATGCTGGCTCACATACTTCAGTTCAGCTGAACCTGAGAAAGGAAAACTCCCAAAGAAGCCACAGCAGGGATAGCTTTCAACCCTATTTAGCCTGAGAGTACAGATTTGCCTGACATTTTCTGCTCAGCAGTAGTTCTGTGTTGATCCCAATACTTGGAAATTTCTTCAGTAACTTTCAAGAAGGGTGAAAGCCTTTAGAAACCAGCTAAAATTATCCTGACAGATAGCTCTGCTCTGTTCCCACTAACCTCCAGAACTCAAGTAATTTCATGCATCATTACCAGCCCCAGCCAAAATCAATGATTGTAATTGAGATGTAGCATGTAACTGTGGCTCCCATGGCAGGACTTCATCCGTCAGGGCTTCCAGGGCAAAGAGGATGCAAGGTAAAGGCTGTTTCTATAGCAGATGACTTTTCCCCAGGTACTTAGCATGCACTCTTACAGCAGTTCAGTGTACAACAGCTCAAGCTAGTCATTGAATATCTAACAGTATGGACTATGAAACCATAAAAGCTTTCTTGTATGTCATCTACAGCGTTCCTACAGTGAGTAGTTGTTAGCAAAGACAAATTGCTCCTCATTTTTCTTACCTGTGAAATGCTGCTGTTGCTTTAAGCAATGTCAGCAATACCATGCTTTGGCTATTCACCTGAGCGGGGATTAATTCTTATCAGGAGAAAGTCTCCTTTTCCAGAACAATGGGAACAAAGGCCTCTGAAGCCAGTGCAGGCTGTGGCTGACTGGTGTTCCCAAGCACCATACCTCTGCAGAACAGAGACAGCCCACAGCCTTTGTGGTCACATCATTCATTGCATAGTCCCAATTTAAAATTGAAGCAGGTTGCTTTCAGAAGGGAAAAGAACTGTATGCAAACATAGGTCTAAAAGAAAAAGAAATGCCCTGCAAGATCTTTGAAGTCTTCTCATTTAGTTGCCTTCAGATTAACCTCTTAGCAGCAAACAAAAATGTGCTCCATTTGTGCAAGTCAGGACTTTCCAAAGAGTTTGCTCGTGAGGAGGTGTGGGCATGAGGAATGCTATGGGCTGACAGATAATATATCTGAATAGGACTTTGAAGTTTTGCTGAATAGTCCCTATATCGGGCCTTCAAAGGCACAGTGGCTGTAAGCTAAACCTGAAAAATAAAAGAAAGTTATTTTATTATCAAACAGAATTTTGTTCCCAAACTCAAGCCTTTCCCAGTTGCAGGTGTGGTCAGTCTTCTGTCTGATGTTACAGGTAGAGGTGCTCAATGGGAATGGACAGAGAGTGGCTCTGCTTCACAATTCTTCTTTAGAGTAGATGTACCATGGTAGAGAGGAGAGTTGGTAAGTATGGTAAATAATTGAGACTAGTTCTCTTCCTAATTTGCTGTTGGGACTCATTTGGCTCAGTTTTGTCCTTGTGGTATTAAAAACTAAGGAGAACTCCATTTAAGGCAATGGAAACAATTTGCTTGGAAGTACGAAAACAATGGAATGAGGCTCATTGGAACCATTTACATATAAGAGAAACTACTTGAAAAGCATGTTTCACAGTCTTGTTTTTTCTGCCCTCTTACCACACAATTCTGCAGTTATGTCGTAGTTTTGGGACTTCCCTTTTGAAGAGCAAAAGCTGAAATAGGGCAGAAATTATAGAAAAATACAAAAATGGCTGGCAACTTGAGCTTGAGAGGGTAGCAGCGTAGCTAGCAGGAATATCTTGTTTTGAGGGAGCTACAGCACAATTCTGAGATTCCTCCTCACCTCTGGGAGCAAGGCAAATTATTTTAGCACCAAGAGTATGTGAAGAACAGTGCTTCTCCATGGCTTACGACAGGGACAGAGCAAAGGCTCTGCTCATTCCCTAAGCTTACCTACACATCCTGTTTACGTCTGCCTTTCCAAAACTGCTTTTTCTTATAATTAAAGATGTCTCCATGGCAAAAAGATAACCAATGGCAGGGTATGAGCAACACCTCCTTTCTGTGGACCCACTCATGTCAAGAGAAAGAAATCTCTGCCTGTTTTGCTGGAACTGCCAGTAGGTTTTTCAGTACTGCTTCAGTGCCCCCAGAACACATTGTTGTGTTTTTGTCCTTCCCACTCAGAAGCTGCCCAGCACTGCCCCTAATAGCAGGGAACTGGAACAGGGAAAAAGCAAGGTATTTGCTACAATAAAGTGAGTATTTTTCTCTCCCGTAATTAAGACTCCTCTTTCTGGGTGCAATGAAGAAATTGCTTTACTGCACCTAGTAGAAATTTTAACACTTTCATTCCTTTCTTCTTGTAATAGGCCATTGCAGAAGCAGAATTTTGGTGGATTTTTTTTTCTTCTGTAAACATATCCTCTAAGATAAAGTTGCTCTTTACTCTGTTCCCAACTCATCCAAATTTTACCGAATTATCTCTTTAGCGTAAGTCTTCTGCACACCATTAATCTGCTTATAAAGGCAGTTTCTACATCAATTTGCTAATATTGTGTCTTTTAGGTGAACCACAGGAATCCCATAACAGAAAACACAGTGAGGCCTTCCTGCTCGTACACTGCCTTTAAGGACGGCAGGCTGCACATCTTGTTCTCCTCTCACCCACCACAGGAACTCCCCCGACTTAACTCTGTAGGGTCAACTTTTAGGCTGGCAGAAGTCCAGTGACTTCATTAGTGGCACGCTGGAGAGCAGCACAGACTCAGCCCTCTGGGCTTTACATAACACTTTAACATTGGTGTTGTGACTGCTAGAAGAAATTAAACTCTGGCTGGCCCAAGCTGTCTTGGGGGGTCCAAGTACCCACATGTAGCAGATAATATAACAGACTGTTACCTCCTGCCTCTGCACAGCTTTGGGAGACCAGATGTCTCTAGCTTTAGTAGCTAAATATCTGCAAATGGAAGTGTGCAAGGCTAACATAATTTTACACTCACATCACCATTTGCTTTTGGGATTTGATTTTTTGGCTAAAAAGATCAGGTCCCATTAATCCTAGAGATCTCTCAGGGCTGGAGATAACTGAAAACCAGAACCCGAATCTTCATGTTTCAGGAAGTTATTTGGGATCTGTCTCCCTTTCCTTGTGCACCTGCAAGTACATCTTGCTTCGTCTGTTCAGGAAAGAGAGCTTTTCTCTCTTTCCTGAAAAATGAAAACATATCAGAATCAAATGCTCCTGGCTGTGTGGGATGTGTCCTGAAATGAGAAGTGCCTGTACCAATAAAGCATGTCCGGTGCCCTCAGGTCATCCTGGCTGTGTGGAAGTGGACAGGGAGCTCAGGGGCAGCTGTCATGATTACGAGTCACTATAGTGCAGAATACTGCTGTGTGGGATGTCACTGTGTGGGATGTCACTATGTGGGGTGCTGCTGTGAGTCATCAGGGTGTGGGTTGTGAGGGACGTGGCTGTGGGAGTAAGTACAATGTGGGACATTGCTGTGAAGGACATTGTTTTGCAGGACACTGCTGTGGAGAACACTGTGGGTTGCTACTGTGGGTCCCTGTGGTGCATGTCACTGCTGTGTGGGACATGGTGGGACATGTGAGTGGGACTAAGTGGGCTACAGCTGTGTGGGACATTGCAGCATTTATCAGTCCAGCTGGGGACACCACTGAAAAGGTCATCACTGTGTGTTCAGTGTATGGAACACTGCGATGAGGGACATTGCTATGAGGGTCACTTCTGTGTGCATTGTGGGTGTCATCACCGACATGTTGCTTTGAGGGACATAGCTTGGCAAACATGACATAATTTCCTGGGCAACCTGCTCTAAGTGACACTGTTTGAGCAATGGGCTTGATCATCTGACCTATAGAGATCCCTTCCAACCTCAGCTATTCCATGGTTCTGTGATACTGACATGCTGGAGGGAAGGGATGCCACCCACAGGGAACAATTTGTGGTTCAGCAAGGTGAAGTGCGAGGTGTTGCACCCAGGTCTGGATGATCCCAAACATCAACTCTTTGAAAGGGTAGATAATTGCAGGATGAGGGGAAATGGTTTTAAGTTGAGGGAGGGGAGATTTAGGTTGAATGTCAGGGGGAAATTCTTTACAGAGAGAGTGGTGAGGTACTGGAACAGGCTGCCCAGAGAGGTTGTGGATGCTCCGTCCCTGGAAGTGTTCAAAGCCAGATTGGATGGGGCCCTGGGCAGCCTGGTCTAGCATTAAATGAGGAGGTTTGGTGGCCCTGCATGTGGCAGGGAGGTTGGAGATTCATGATCCTTGAGGTCCCTTCCAACCCTGGCAATTCTGTGATTCTGAATCCAGTCTGGATGAGGAGGGGATAGAGAGGAGCCTAGAGATAGAGAAGGACTTGGGAATCCTGGTAGATGAAAAGCTTGACGTGAGCCAGCAGTGTACTTGCAGCCCAGAAGACCAGCATTATCCTCAGCTGCATCAAAAGAGGGGTAGCCAGCAGGGTAAGAGAGGTGATTATTCCCCACTACTCTGCCCTTGTGAGGCCCCATCTGAAGTACTGTCTCCAGACCTGTGGCCCCTGGCACAAGAAAGATGTGGAGCTGTTGGAGTGGGATTGTAGGAGGGCCTTGAGGATGATCAGAGGGCTTCAGCACCTCTCCTATGAAGACAGTGTGTGGGTGCTGGGCTTGTTCAGCCTGGAGAGAAAGCTCTAGGGAGACTTCCTTGGGGCCTTTCAGTACTTAAAAGGAGTCTACAGGAAAAATGGAGAAGGACTCTTTTATCAGCAAGTGTAGTGATAGCCTAAGATGTAATGGTTTTATAGTGAAAGAGAGTGGCTTTAGAAGAAATTCTTCACTTGGGGATTGATGAGGCCCTAGCACAGGCTGCCTTGAGGAGGTGTAAATGCCCCATCCCTGGAGGCATTCAGGGCCAGGCTGGATGGGGCTCCAGGCAACCTGAACTGGTGGGTGGCAACCAGCCCATGGCAGGGGGTTGGAACCACGTGGTGGATTTTAAGGTCCCTTCCAACCCAAGCCATTCTACGATTCTATGACGATGACTATTCCATGCAGGGTCATGGCTATGCAGGACAACTCAGTGCGGCACATAGCTGTGCGGGTCACTATCCCGCTTGACCCTTCAGCAACACGTACTCCAGCCCCACACCTCCCACATGCCCCCACATCGCGCAGAGCCCACGGCTGCCGCTGTCCGGGCAGAGAGGGCCGGGCAGGGAAGGGCCGGGCAGAGCCTCCCCTGCCGCCACCCCCCCGCCCCGCCGCCCGCCTGCCTGCCCAGCCCGCCCCGCGCCGCCGGGTGTCGGTGGAGGTCGTCGGGGCTATGGGCGGCGCGGCGCTGAGCGGAGCGCTGTGCTTGGGGCTGCTGTGGCGGCTGTTGGCCGGGGCCAACGGGAGCTGCTCGGAGCGGTGCTGCCAGGGCCGGGACGCCGCGTGTGTCAGCAGCGGCTGGAGGGAGGACGGGGGCTACGGGAGCTGCTACTGCGACGCAGGATGCCGGCGCACCCGGGATTGCTGCCACGACCACAGCCAAGCGTGCCCGGGTAAGTGCTGCGTGCCCCGGGTGGGATCACCCCGAGAGTGGCCGTGAGCGCTGGGGCTCCGCTGGCTGGGAGCTGTCGTGGGTGTGAGGCAGCCTCTTCGGGCTGTAAGGGACACGTCGGTCCCTGCTGTCAGCAGCCCAGGGGCGAGGGCACGGCCAGGAGCAGGCAGGTGCTCGGTGAGGAGGCACTGAAGACTTGCTGCAGGGCTGCCACGCTGCGTGCTGGCCAGGTCTGTGGGTCAGCTCTGCCTGAGCTCTGCTGTCAGACGTTGTTTTGCCCTGCGAAACGCAGCACTTCTTCCTTTTTGCTCACACTCATCCCCAGTGCGCAGCCATTACAGTGGGGACACAGGACTGCTGTGTTGCTGAGCTGATTTCTCATGTGCAGCCAAACAAACAGCAAACATCTTGGGGAACCCCAGAGAGGGGCCCCATTTGTGGGGGCCAGAGCTGGCGAGAGGAGGCTGGGCTGCCTGGGCAGTGCTGCCCACGAGCGGAGGTGGTCTGCTTCCGCTCCGCCGCCAAGCAGGACGCTGCCCTCGTGTTCTGGCACAGAGCGAGGCCTCATGCAGCCCGGCGGTCCTTCCGAGCTGGCTGGAGGTGTGCCAGCCTGCATCCGTCAGGCCATCGCCTGGGCAGCGCAGTGCTGCCAGTTGGGGCGTATCAGCGGGCTCGGCGCCATGGCGGCTGCGCTGCGGGACCTGAGCCGGCCTGTGGCTGCTTGGCATGGGGAGCTGACACGGCTGTCAGAGCAGCAGAGTTGACACTAGGGCTCTGAAGGAGATGTGTGTGAAAGGTTCTGGTCGGAGAGTTTGCCTTCCGCAACTCCAATCAGGTACCTTGTTGTTATCGATGTGGTATTTTTTGTCTTGGGCCCAGTGGTGGTGGCCTCGCACTGTGGTCCATGCCCCATGGGGACTGTGGGCACTCTGGGTCTGGGCGGGAAGGTGAAGTCTTAGTGAGACTTCAGAGAGCCTCGCAGAGTCTGTCCGTCTGTCTCTGCCTGCCTGTGTGCCTGCACCAGAGTGGAGGCCACTGGTGGACCAGTTTGGGAAGCTGATGCTGTTTGTTGCGGTGTCTTTTTCTGACTGGTCTAAATCCCTTGCTGCCTGGCTCCACGAGCACCAGTGCTAGTGCAGCCATGGGCAGCAGGACGTTTGTGAGTGTGGTATGGGAGGATAGCATTTTGGCAGCCCAGCCAAGCAGTCCTATAGCTCATACATCCCTAAACTGCAAAATGGATCACCAGAAACCGTTATTTAGAAGGTAAATGGTGAGATACTTTTTATTGCATGCAGCAGTATGTCTGGTGTGAACAAAAATTCTAATGAAGTGCAGTGGGTGTCTTCAGTGTAAAAAAGGATGGTCTACATGTTTAAAGTAGTTTTTGTTCCTGTTAGATTTTGAAGTTTCACCATGGTGCCTGTCTTAGTTCAGTCTGTATTGATGGAAACCAAGGGTGTTTATGGCTTAGTTCACTCTGAAATGCTGTTCTGAATGCAGAGGTAAAACAAGTTCAAACAGAAACGTGGGGAAAGGTGGCCAGCTGTTCTTGTGCCACAGCTTTTTTGTCATCCTGTTCACCACTTACTTCAGCACAAGCAGAAATGACATTTCATCAGTTTGCAAATACTTTACAGGACAGTGTTTTTGGGGAAAGTGTAAAATACCTACATCATTAAATATATTTGATCAAGGAATCGTGCAAAAGCAATACTCCAAAACATTAGAAACCAATGGAAGGCAGGGAGTTCAACACTATGGTTGAATTTTCTCGTGCCTGAAAGTCATTCTGTGCCTGGTACTTTATAAATAGATGGCTCAGCAGGAGACTGGGGGCTGCCAAGCCTATGTCCAACAGTTTTTAAGTAAATTTCCTTATACTTTAAAAAAGTATAGTTCTAGCAATGAACAAAGGCTTTTTGTAAATATTGTCCAATGAGAAAGCCTGAAAAAAGTATGACCATGTCACTTGTATGGAAATGATTATTCTAAGAAAATCCACAGACCTGTATATGTTATGACGCATGTTTTGCAGTGACTCAGTGAAGATACTGTAATCCCTTTTGTTCCAGAGATGAGAGGAAATTATATAAAGTGCAACTCAAAAAAAAAAAAAAGTATGATTTGCAGTCCTTAATATATACATATATTAAAAAGTCCTGAGCACTCAAGTTATGTTTCATAGGACAGCAAAGCAATTTTTTGGGTGTATCTTTGAAGCCCCAAATGCTTCATTAGCAAGCACATTTTGGTAGGTACCTGAGCACATTCCATCCTTCATGTTCCTTTATCTTGTATCCTTCTCTTCCAAATTAGTCTTCATTCTTTCAGTGAATGATCATCTGTCAGTGTTGGGTTGACTAAACTGGACCAGTGAAAACAGACAGACACCATGAAGATGTAGATTTGGGTCTCTGATAATTTATTTTATTTTATTTTACTTATTTTATTATATTTCAAGGGATGGCACCATTCCTTATATGTCAGCTCTGGGACCAATTTCTCTATTGTGTTGGAGAACTTGACATCTTTCCAATGAGGCACAGAATTGATGTACTGTCCCTTAATGATTTCTGGGTATTGACTGCAAGTGACATGATTATTATCCCTCTGGCTGAATTCCATTCTAGCAACCCAGTTTTCTTATTATTTCACATGACTGAGGCAATTCAGACTTCTCATTTTAAATCTTTATGATCATAAAATTGCCATATATTGCTACAGATGACCAGTATTTCACTGTCAGCTTGGTTTAATTCCAGGAAGACATAAAGTCATCCCTTTATTTGTTATGCAGCTGCTAAATCCCTTTGGGAGTTTTCTGTGTGGAAAATGTGATGCAGCTATGATGTTATCTGTATGTGAGGGTGCTAATGTGGGATTAAAATTACATGGAAATTCTTACTTCTGCAGGTCATTAATAGCCAGCTTGGAACAGAGTCAGCAGATAAGGAAGCCAGGCTAGATGATGGTTACATCCTGCACTCTAGGTGGTGTTAAGCTGTGGGAGGCATCAACATTAATGCTTGTACAGTTAAATAAAAAGATACATTGCTTTTATTGTCACAGAGTGTCTGTGATGTGCTTTGGGGTACAACCTGAGGGCTCCAGAGGTGCTGGAGCACAGTGCCTGATGAAGCAATGTCTGATGCAGTTTTTCCCATCCCAGCTTCCTTCATTGTTCTACTAATCATACCCCGGATGTTGGGGAAAGTGTTTATCAGTAAGTAGCAGCAAATGCCAGGGGATGCTGATGATTAATCTGGCTGGACAACCAATGGTTGAGTCCCCAGGGATGCTCTTTGGTTCTCTTTCAATTAGCGGTATCAAGCTGTAGAGCTCCTTAAAGGTGAGATGCAGCATCCCTGGCTGCTTGCCTGCCCGTGGCTGTCGAGTCACCCATAAAGTGGGCAGGTTGGTCTGGTGCAAAATGAGAGGAGTGCAGGGGAACTCTAATAGTGCGGTATGGACATATGCCATGTAGCATCTGTCAGGGGTTTTACCTGCTTTATGATATCTGTAGTGCTCTGAGAAATTAGAGAATTAGAGAGGGAGCCCAGAGATTTCTGTCATACAAAACCAGTCACAAACACCAGAGGTTATTGCGTTTTATTGCTTCTTCCCAGTGTCTCATACTGGCAGCATCCCAGACGGCATGCAGTATTTTTCTGAATGACTGTGTTGGTCCCATCGGTTTCCTGCAACACTGATAAAAGAACATAACTAACAGTTAAGCTGTAAAGCTTCCTGTGGGGATTTAAGTTGTAATCAGAAAATTTAGGAAAAAATGTGATCCAAAGCATGTGGTATATTCCCATTGCATGTTAGTGGAAAAGGCAGAAGCTTCATTTAGGTATAGTTAACGAGAGGCAAGATTCCAAACAATTCAGAACCAGCTTAAGATATCCCAACCATTGATTATAACATATATTTTGTACCATTCCCAAGGAAGCATGGTGAAGACTTGCCTTTAAGAGGCAAAGACTGAGAAAGCAAAGTAAAATGTGGTTCATACCGCACAAAAAATACTTTTAAGCCTATTTGCAATGTGCAATGAAAACACTGAAGAACTGGGGAATTTCCAAATCAGTAAGGAGCTGTAATATTAACACAGACACGTTCAGGTTTTTATAAAACTACTTCTGATAATATTTCAATTACATGATGTTAATTATGATTTAACTGAAAAAAAAGAAAAAGCAGCTAATGATGCTGAGGGAAGCAGCATGGATCAGTACACTACTTCACGGCTGAGGTAAACAGGAGACACAGCCTTTCCCAGCTCACCCAGGACCATGGTGTGCAGGTACCAGACAGATGCGCTTACAAGAAGGGAAATGGCCCAGAGGAATATGTCTGGGTCACCTTTCCACATGGCTCCCAGGAAAAGTTACTGCTGGCAGTGGGCTGATGCTCAGGTTAAACGTCCTGGGAGGACACAGGGTAAGTGCTCTTTGTGTAGAGAAACTACTGCTTGTCCTCAGAGGACTCTTCTTGATGAACACCCATGGTTGAGGCATTTTTCTTACTTTTACTGCTCTGCCTGCCATGACTGTGTGGACATGGATTTCCTCCTTGGAGGAGCTGTACTTGTTCTGTCAGTAAGCACCTTAGTGTTATATTAATCCAGTCCCTGGGGGATCAGTGTTCAGAACCATTTTGAAGAGCTACAGTATTCTCTTTGACTACTAAAAATGAAGTTGTTGGGCCACACAGTTTTTAAAACCTGGGGTTCGTGGAGGGGAAGTTAAGAGAAATTCAGTCTCACGAAGATGTGACGTGATTGTTGTGTTTTGTTCTGTGAGGTTAAGGAACAAATGAAGATTTGCTTGTCTCAGAGCTTCATTCTCAGGAGCAACACACCCATCACCTCTTTTCTGGTAATCAGAACGCAAAACATTTTATTCTAGTGAAAATATCTGCAACTACATGGAAGATAGCTGACACATTGTCTGTGTTTACATTGGCTAGGTTAGGACAGAGGTACTGTTTTGCCAGAATATAAATGGAAAATTCAAGAGAAGGGAGAAGTATAGATGGTTATCATGCTCAACGTAAATGAGAGCTACAAGGATTACACCACTGTTGGTAGACACACCATAGAATATAAAATAAGGAAATGGCTAGAGGTTAACAAATATGGTAGATCTTGAGTGTTTCTCAGTTTTGAGACAGTACCAAAACCAGCAGATATTTAGTCTGTCATTTCTGTCTCTGCTGAAAAGGCTGTGAAAAGCAACAAACATGAAATCATGCCTCAGTCTTTACATTATTTGATGACACCATTGTGTTACTTCAAGGGAAGCGAAGGCCAGTAGGGTGGATTATCAGCTTTCACAAATACATTTATGATTTAGCTGAGGAAAAAGAAAGTTTTTAAGATATGATACAAAATATCAGTCACTGTGCTTTATATCATCTTTTAATGACAAGAGATGCGTCTGCTATTTGTTTTCACCGTCATGTTAGGTAAATTATAGCTAAGTTTTGCCCTAACAATTTCCACTGAAAATCTGCACCTTATCTGAAATGGAAACTGAGTAAATAGGCCCATCGTGAGGCTGAGGAGCAGCTTGAAAGCTATAGATAGATGTGCTGTTAATGCACTATAGATATTCACAAAAGCGTGGGCAGTACTTCACAGTGTTGCATTTTTCATGGTGTCAGTAGGGTGCTAGTGCAGAGTCTCTGAACACCTGTAAGAAATAACCTGGGCATATTCTCTATTGTGTTTGAAAAGTCTTGGGTGTCAGGCAAAGTCCCCGGTGACTGGAAAAGGGAAAACATCACCGTCATTTTTATGAAAGGAAGAAAAGAAGACCCGGGGATTACATATCTTTCAATCTCACCTCTGTGTCTGAGAAGATCATAGAATCATAGAATGGTTTTGGCTGAAAGGGTCCTTTAAGGTCATCTAGTTCCAGCCCCCTGCTATAGGCAGGGACACCTCCCACTAGACCAGGTTGCTCACAGCCCCATCCAACCTGGCCTTGAGTGCCTCCCAGGAAGAGGGCATCACAGCCTCACTGGACAACCTGTACCAGTTCAGGTACAACCAGGACAACCTCACCACCCTCACAGTAAAGATTTTCTTCCTGATATCTAGTCTAAGTCTACTTTCTTCCACTTTAAAGCCATTTCCCCTGATCCTGTTACTACATGCCTAACCAGACTGGTGGCATTCTATGATGAAGTGATGGAATCGTGGACAATGGAAGGGCAACTGATGTTATCTGCATGGATTTCTGCAAGGCCTTTGATACGCTCTGACACCACATCCTTGTCACTATATTGAAGAGAGAAGGATTTGAAGAGTGGGCTATTCAGTGGGTAAATAATTGGTTGGATGGCTGCAGCCAAAGGGCTGTGGTAAATGGCTCTATGTCCAGATGGAAGCTGATGATGCGTGGTGTACCCCAGGGGTCTGTTAGGTCTGGTACACTATAACATCTTTATCAGTTACATGGAGAGTGTTGCAGGTTGCAGGACAGGACACTCAATGTAATCATTGTCTGATCTCACTGAGTATTGGATGGCCCTTATCTAGTGCCTGCATATGGCACAATTCAGCTTCTTCTTTGCCCACCAGAGCGCACAGCTATAGCAAAGCTTCTTCAGATAGGGGTCATGTAGGCTGCATCTGTTGGACTGTGCCCTTAGAAGAGGCAGGTTCAGTCCGATGGCACCTCCATGGCCCCAGACCATGTGGTGGGCTGGGGAGAGTTGAAGTCAGGAAGCTGCCCCCCCACTTATGCTGCAGTGGGCGGCAGGCATCACAAACTGAAGAGGAGGGGAGCAGTCCATGGTCACTCTGTCTCTGGGGCAGCAGCAGCGATGCCCCTGTTCCTCAGCAGCAAATCCCTGTGGCCCCTGCTCCCCGCTGGCCACCCCAGGGCTGTGTCCTCTCAGTGCTTACCTCTGCTGCTGCAAGAGCACCCTGTGCGGACCTGGCTGCCTGAGCCAGGCAGGGCTGGGATAACACTGGTGATGCTGTGGGATGGGCAACAAGAAATGCCAGCAGCCCAACAGCACAACCCAACCAAGGCCTCATTCAGCACTCCAAGTCTCACAGATGCGCTCAGCTGGAGTCCAGACACCAGTCCACGCTGGTCTGACAGTACCTGAATTTATACAGTGAGGTCACATCATGCTGATGTCACAACCCCTTCATCGGTGACCTCATGTTCCATCACTGAGTGTATTTGGGAATCAGCCTGTGCTTCCATCACTGTCCATCATTCAGTGATTTCCCTTTCTAAAGCTGATATATTTAGAAAGGTAAAAATTGTCTATGTTTACAATCTCTGCAATAATCCGTCTTCCATGATCTGTCTACACTTTCTGAAATTTAGAGTTACACGTGTTTGCCTGTTCTGGTTTGCATTGATAGAAATAGGTGGCAATCTCTATGTCAGGCTTGCTTTTTATACCAAGTGCTCATATCACAGTAGGTTGTTTGCTCACACTTTCCTATGCAACCTACTCCACAGGACCAGCTTTAGCAGGGACTTAGACAAAGTGATCTGCAGAGGTCCATTCCAGCCCCTATGATTCAGTGATATATAGACATGGTTTTTAATAAAAAAGGTGTCAAAATCCCTAAGTGAGCTAAAGGTTACAACAGACATCGGAAAAATACCGCAGAATACAAAACCATGGGGGAAATGTAGTTTCTTATGATTCAGAGTTCCCTTGCAAAATAAAGGCAGTTTCCCCATAACATTTCGGTACCCATTTGGGTCAAATTCGTAGAAAGTCTGTGATCCATGAGGACTGAAATTCACATATTCAGTGGACTGTTCTCTAATTGGAAATCAGAAGAAAAGGACCTGAGATTACATTTCTAAACATTTTATTATGTTTAATTATCTACATCTGTATATACACAAACACACAAATGCGGTACACACATCACTGCATTGTTGAGAGTAAACAAAATCAAAATTGCACATAAAAAAGAAAAACATGACATTGTTGTATTACTTCAGATTTGGAGAGCAATTAGGATCAATCAGAAGTCTTAACTATTAGTTATGCGTTTGCTACTGCTTTTCAGCTCATCCATGTGTCGTGGGGGAGTGGAGTCATTGGAGTGGCTGTGCTGAACAATGTAAACCCAGTCTGCGAATACGTAGGCGCTATGTGCAACAGGAACCTACAAATGCTGGGGAACCTTGTCCTGCTCTGGAGGAGAAGGCTGGCTGCTTGGAATACCTGACTTATCAGG
Organism: Phasianus colchicus; assembly: GCF_987193195.1. Taxonomy (NCBI): domain Eukaryota; kingdom Metazoa; phylum Chordata; class Aves; order Galliformes; family Phasianidae; genus Phasianus; species Phasianus colchicus. The sequence continues at coordinate 63,672,583 of NC_143438.1, read as the reverse complement.
GGCAGGACTGTGGACATGAACATGGTATTCTCTCTTTATTTGGACACCTGTCCCCATCATATATAGTTTCCATTGACGTAAAGAAATAGAAAAAGCAGCAATCTGCAGTTATTTGATTGAAAATGCAACTTAATCACAGAGTGGCTTAGGTTGGAAGGGATCTAAAATATCATCTGGTTCCAAGCCCACTGCCGTGGGCAGGGTTACCACCCACTGGATCAGTTTGCCCAGCACCCCATCCAACCTGAACACCTCCATCCTTATTTTCTGCTTCAAGTTGCTGCTCACTTTGAATTAATTTCTATTAAATAGACAACTGAGCTGCACGCATTTCTTCAGTTTCTTGATTTAAGCCCTGCATTAACTATCTCTCTGCAAAGTTAGAACATAAGTTCATTACGAAACAAGGAAACAGAGCTCATTGTAATATTCCAGCCCATCCTATTTCCTTGTGGACTAGATGGCAGCCATTTCTAGGGACGTTTATACAGAGAGAACTTAGCTGGGAGGTCCAGTGCTGCCAGTCCTTTATCACTTTTTCAATAAGTTTGTCAGCATCACCATCCACAAGTTCCTGATTCATGTATCCATTGTTACACTAATTGAAATATGACTCAACTGTGTCTTGCTGCCTTACTGTTTTCTTCCCCAGTTCCCGCTTTCATAACTACCTCTGAATATGGTAAAGAAAGAAAACTGAGAGCAGCATCATCCCCCTGGCCCTCTGACAAAGAAACTGGGTAATCTATTTATCATGTGCATGTGGGTCATCTTGTTTCATAGCCAGTATCTGTCTACAGAGAAAAACTTAATTAAATTTGCCATAATTCAACAGACTACAGCTTGTTTTTGTCTCTTGCAGGTCATTTGCATTTTCTAGATGTTTTTTGTTACTTGCTAATTGTCCTCAATTAGTTATTGTGGTCACAGCAAATTTGAGGATAGATGCTTCTCAAAGCAAATCCATAAATAAGGCTAAATCAAAACTGAATATATCCATAAGTTTAAGCCCAAGAAATTAGATCTCTGAACAAACAAAATGGACTAAATGCAATCTGTCTTAAGTGCTTGTTTTTAACAAAAAATGAAAAGCAGTGAAGACCTCTTTTGGATACTAGCAGAGTGTTATCACTGGTTCCGTAGTGCTCATAATGCTTTGCCCAGAACAATAAAGCTTATAGGCACCCTTGAAGAATCTCTTGCATTTACTCTTCTAGCAGTCATGAAAGAAAAAATACAGGTTACTGAGATAAGTTCTCCAACATAATTTAAGAATATGGAACGCAACCAGAAAAGTGAGATAATACATAAAGTGGACAGGGGAACGGAATGTGAGAAACAATTAATGTTTTTAATGTTTTTAAGAATCCATTAATTAGGTTAGGGTCAGAAACAAACTTTTTAGCTGTCAGTCATCAAACTTGCACTTCACTTCATAAATTCCACCTGAATGACATATATAAGTACATTTCAAGTTCCTTTGTAGCTTATGCTTTATCTATTGTAGCTAATTTAACTCTCTCCCTTCTGAGCAGATACTGTGTAGAATTTAAAACAGAATCACTTTCCCATTACTGTGCTTTGGAGACTCGGCCGTATGCTCGATGGATGCAGTACCTCCGAGAAGGACATACTGTTTGTGTAGCTTGCCAGCCTCCAGCTATGAACACTGACACACACCGTTGTTCCGGAGATGGCCATAATGCAGATGGGTAAAGAAAACCTTTCTTTGCTGTCTCTTTTGTATTGGAACCTAGTACAGAACTTTAGAGCTCACAAGGTCTCTTTAAAAGCTGTGTTGATTATGCCTAAAAAAAAAGAAATAGCTTGTATCACTTGCAGAGCTCAGATTTACCCTTCCAGTTCACATACAAATGGCTTTGAACTAATGTATTTCAAACACAGATAAAATCAGTGAATAATTTCAATACATGAATTAAGTCTCAGTGCTTTATTTACTATTGTGAAGGGACAGCACAGCTTCTGTAGTGCAAGAGGTCGTCTTAAAAGTATGAGCTCTTTTACTTAGAAAAATGTACTTCCCACCATAATCCAAGTCAGATTTCAGCTTTAAACTATATCTATTGTTTCTAGAATGCTGATACTGAAATAAGACATTTACAATTTGCAACAGATTTTTTATTTAGTGTATATCTTTTGTACGTATGTCTATATAACTGTACATTTATTAAGATGCTACACAATACATATATAACCATTTAATCAACCAACCATCCTGTATACTAAGGAATACAATGCCTGCTCTGGAATATTTGCAGGTAACATGACAGCAAAAGCATTTTAAGACCAAGATGAGCTAATTAAAGTCTTAATTCTAGCCTTCTGTTGAATTATGTTATTGAACATAAGTATACTTTTTTTGGTTGCTTGTAAATGCACCAATTTTTTATTCCTCATTTACTGTCACATTTCAGAGGTAAAATCTTACACTGGGAAGCAGTTGGCAACTCTCGGTGCCAAGGAACCTGGAAGAAGATTCGGCAACTGGAGCAGTGCTCGTGTCCCCTTGTGCACAGTTTTATTTTTACGTAAGAGTTTAAAAGACCTTTAAACAGCATCAGGAAAAAAGAATTGAGAAAATTAGCACAAGTGCCAAGAAACCCACATCTTTGTCTGTATTTTGTGGAGACTAAATGAACTTTAAAGGAGTTAAGCCTCTGGAACAAGCATTTTTGGGTACTCTTTTTGCCTTAATAGAAAACACTGACAATTGTATTTGAATGCTGTAAGCAAATTTCCGTATTTCTCTTCTGTGATTAAAGAGCAGATGTTTCTAACTGTAGTAGCTTCTTTTCCTAAGGTTCTTGTTCTTCACAGGCTATACCCCTGTGTACAGGCATTGATCCTATTCAGCAGTGAGCCAGCCAAACATTCTCAAGTCTGGAAATAGTTACTGTCATCATTAAGTTGTAATGGGTAAATAAAAATGAAAGTTTGAGAGCTAAAACCAGACTTCAGTTTAGATCCTTTGTTCCTTCCCAATATCATCTAGACAGTGGTTTTATAGTATGAATGCGTAAGTATTTCTTTGTCTACATTGCAGTTTCCCTGCTTAGTCACCCTCATAAAAATACGAGACTAGTCAGTGTTGTTAATGAAGTAGCCTTGTTAAGAACTCCACATCACTAGCATACAGTGTGAATTTTATGGCAGACAAACCTAAACAAGACTTCCATAAATAAAGTCTTGAAGAGACTCATTTCCTTAATGAACGGTAATTTATTGTAAACTGCCTTGAGTACGATTGTATTACAGCAATTAGCAAGCTACAACAACAATCTTACATACAGGAATGAACAATCATAACTAGAGCTTTGGCTGACAGTCAGAAGAATCACTTACTACTAGTTAAACCTGCTATATGCACAGTGATTAATATAGAAACATACAAGATTAGAACACAGGCAAGGCTGCTATGCACATAGATCTAATCCTTGTTTTCTTACCTATTATTCATGCTGAATTACTGTCAGGGCATTGAAGTGACTACATACTGCAGGCTTTCTCACTTAACACACATGTGCTGTGATTTTGGTTTTGTTTTGAATTGTTGACTTACAGCTGCTCTAGTATTCTTTGCTGAAATACATAAACTGTATTTTATCAAGCTTCTGAGATTCACCATGCTTACAGAAAAAAAAATGATCCCTTAAGGCTGAGAAAATTCACTGCTAAGACATGGCGCATCTCTGTGGAACCTCACAGCAACTGCTTACCACGGTTGTAAGAAGAAACATTGCATCATTTGGCAGGAATTGGAAAGGTGATCTGTTTGAGGTACTGTACACATTGAGAATAGGACAAACCTTTGTAATGGTACATCACTTCATGCAAGAAGCCCTGTAAGAATGCTACAATACCTAGTATCTAGATTGACACCAGTACAATAGTGGAAAGCATGTGTGTTTTTTGAGGTTCTGGGATTGTCTTCCATACAATCTGAAACATCTCAGAGTCTCTTGTGAGCTGAATGTTTACAGTGATGAACTGCGGGTAGCTAACCAGAATAGGGTGTCTTTGCTTGCTAGCACTGCAGAGACAGCAGAGCACAGATGAAACATGTTTCATGGTCTGTGCTATCACTGCCAAAACAGAGCCCCACTTGGGCTGCTCAGGAAAGGAGCTTTCCCTTCCCTGCTGGTCTAGAATAATGCCACTCCTCAAGACAAGGTAGGTGGCATAAGACAATCAAGAGATGTTAAGAGCTAGCATCGTTATCACTTCTCACATCTTTTTCACTCTTTTCTGTAAGATAAGAACTGTTATTATGCCAACATAAATGATTTCAAAGTTATTTCCTAGAACTTAAGCTTGATAAAAGAAAAAGAAATCCCATATTTTCTCTCCAGTACATATCTAGCACTTCTACTACTTGTAAATATAAATGTATATGGGACGTTCCTTTCTTTTTTTTTGCTAAAGTTAAAAATGTAATTTGTTAAATTGGCAATGACAGTACGTACTTATTTTTTGTATAACCTGCTGAAAGAGATGACAAGTCAGACCAAAATTTCAAAGTGAAGTAAATCAGATTAGTACAGACTACAGTAGAAAACAAAATGATAATGAGTTCTATCTGACTGCATATAAAACCTTGCACTGATAAAACCCTTTAAAAACACAGAGCACTTGACTTTTTATTAAGAGCATCTATAAAGTTAATATGTTGCCACTTAAGACTCCTACCTACGTAACCACACTAAACATTTCCACATTGCATAAATTAACCTACCTCTTGCATGCAGACAGAAGGCCAGACTTTATTACACCTTTTTCATGTTTTAGGACAATGTTTTTGGATACTCCTGAGACTATAAATACATCACTCTGAACAGCTAGACAAGCTCCATACGTAGGGAAAGCACAAAAATAATCAAATGCTATGTCCAAAGTATCCTTATTTGATCTTGCACAGTGTTCTCCACCGATCTTTCAACATGACGCTGGTTCGGTTGTTGAAGTCACCATGGATCAGAATTTTAGTCCAGTTGCCCACTCCGAACTCCCTTACTCCTGATTTCAGTTTCTTGTCTTCTTCATAAGTCCACGGCTAGGGGAGGAATAGAGAAGATACAGGATATATGAACAGAGAAAGATACTGGTGTAAGAACTAAACTTATAATAAACATTAAAGCAAGTATTTACATAGCTGTCTGCTTATTACACAACACAGATGAGTTAGCTGTCAGAAGGCTCATTTTGACTTCTTTTGAGCATGATAACTTGGCACTAAATACAATGTGAAAGGTTACAACAGAACCATTACAAGACAGTAGTAGGCATCACTTAAAAAAAAAAAGTACTTCAAATCTCATAAGTTGCAGAAGGAAAAAAGACAGTGGATAAAGTTTGGTTTTGTTCCAAAAGTGCCTTGCAAAATATTACTTTATTGGCTAATTAAGCTGTGAGAAACTTTAGCTTGATCCTAGCACATGTCACAAGAGAAAGTATTTTGTGATACCTTAGCCTGGAAACTGAGAATCAAGATGGTGCTTATCAACAATTTAGTGTGGTTAAGAAAAACAATCCCAGCAGTTAAAGTGCTGATAGAAGCAAAATCATACATAGGCTGATAGAGATCAGCCCTATTCTCAGCTAACAGCTAAATACTTAATTTTCCCTTTTGGTGTGAAGCAAATGAAGGAGGCCACACTCTTCTCAGTGGTGCATAGCAATAGGACAAGGAGCAATGGCCTAAAACTTGAACATAGGAAGTTCCATACTAACATGCGGAAGAACTTCTTTATGGTAAGGGTGACAGAGCACTGGAATAGGCTGCCCAGAAAGGTTGTGAAGTCTCCTTCTGTGGAGATATTCAAAACCCAGCTGAACACCTACCTGTGTGACCTATCGTAGGGTACCTGCTTCAGCCAGGGGGGTTGGACTCGATGATCACTAGAGGTCCTTTCCTACTCCTGCAATTCTGTGATTTTTGGTTATTTACTGAGCCTACTACATACATCTCAGTGTCACAATCTACAAGCTTTTTAATCTGTAAGGGAGGCCATTTGTCTCATAAAAGGAGAGAAAATTTGCAGTTACATATTTGTGAACAGTTCCTTCCGCTGAAGTTCTCCAGTGTAGCAGTTATTCCTCAGTTGGTTCTCAATACAAACATCTCAATGCAATTTTAAGAGTGAAAGTAAAAGAAAACTAAAGCCCAATACTTGATTTTTAAAAAATATTAATTGTAGCTTTATTAGAAAAAAGCATACATGTAATAAAAAGATCATAGATCATACATCCCAATCATGCTATTTTTAACCTGTGCATTTTTACTCTAATTATATGTAGTCATTTTTTCACTCCAAAATATCAATTCACAACTTAAAAGAAATTATTAAAAAAAACATATTCTGCCACAATATGATCCTCCACATCTTCACCTCCTTTTGTTGTGGTTTAACCTGGCAGGCAGCTAAGTACCATAAAGCTACTTAACCCCTCACCCCTAAAGTGGGATGGAGAACTGGAAAACAGTAAAACTTCTGGATTGAGACAAAAGCAGTTTATAATAAGACAGAAATGGAAGGGAAAAAATAATAGTTTTACATATATACACACAAAAACAAGTGATGCACAGGCAGTTACTCAGTATTCAAGGACTAATGCTCAGACAGACCAAGCAGTGGCTGTCCCCTCAGCTAATTCCCCAGTTTTATTATTCAGCATGATGTCATACAGAATATCCTTGTGGCCAAGTTAGGTCACCTGTCCTGTTCTACCCCCTCCCAGCTTCTTGTGCCCCCCAGCTCCTTTATGGCAGGGAAGTGTGAGAATCCAAAAAGTACTTTCTTAGAGTAAGCACCACTTAGCAACAATCAAAGCATCAGTATGTTATCAATGCTATTCCTCTGAATCCAAAACATAGCATCATACCACTACTGTGAAGAAACTTAACTCTTACCTCAGCCAAAACAAGGACACAATCATACCAGTGTACATCCACTCAGGCAAATTGAATTGCGTATCATTGCATATCAATCCCCTTTGGGGGAACTGTTTAGGAAAAATACATCTAAAAGTAAGAATTAATTTGTTTGAAATGGCATTTTACAACACGCTTTCCAGATTTTGGGGAATAAATTTTGAAAAAACAGACTTCACTTACAGAAAAGAGCATTAACTCAAAAACATTAATGAGATTGAGTTGAGACGTATAGAGAATTCTGTAGGTGTTCCATTTAATCAATCTCTATTAATTTGTGTTTCTTTCACTGGAGGAACCCTGCTGCTCCTGATGGTCTCATGAACCACAGTTGTTACAAAAGAATACAAAAGGTCAGTTTTCACTGACATCACACTGGCATTTCTGTGAGTACCACTGCTTTCCACACTGACAGTCTAATTCTAGTTAATGGACTTCTACAAAATAGATGATGATCCAATCTGCACGTGTGTTTGCACATATCATGAGCATAAGTCCTGAAAAACCAACCATGAAGGTCTCTCACTTTCGCATTTCACCAGTGCCTTATTTCAGAGTTGCACTGAAATGCAAAAACAGTCAATAGTTCCACTCAGAAGAGCACTATGAAATTTACACAGACTAGTGATGAAAAGCACTGCAATCATTGAGTCACATTCATGCTTACTGATACATAGAAGCAAAATAGCTTATGTCTCAGGCTTTTGCAGGCCTCACTAGTCACCAAGCATTTGCAACTAACAGTCCCAACAGTCAGCACAATTTAATTAGTGAAGAGTTGGTTGCTCTTACATGTATTTTCTAGATTCTAGAACTCTCTTATCCGAAGAATTTAAGTTTCTGTTCCTGTTTACCATATTCTGCTCATCTACTAGGTTTGGTGAAGAGTAGGTTGTGCATCAGTATTGATTTTGTGGGACAAAGTTGACTTTATTTGTAGTAGATGATGTGGTGCTATGCTTAGGATTTGTGACAAAAACAGTATTAAAAACACAGTGTTGGTCTTCCCTGCTTCTCATGCTGCCCTCTAGTGAATAAACGAGGAGAATACACAAGAAGATGGGAGGGGACACAGCCATGTTGTCATGCTCAGCAATAAAAACTGAGCAAAAGAAAGAGGAAAGGAAATAGTAGAGTTGTCTTCCTACAAAACAGCTAGACCTGACAACACTCTGCTTTCCTAGAAATAACTAGATATCTGCTAACAAGAAGCAGTTAATGCATTCCTGATTTTGCTTTGCTTGTGTGCAGCTTTGCTTTACCTATTAACTGTCTTTATCTCAAGCCATGAGTTTTATCACTTTTTAACCTCTCTGAGAGATTAAGTAAAGCTTTTTAAAGGACAGCCAGAAAAGCACATAGCACAGTTTGCCTTTGCATGAAAAAAATGCACACTGGACTGCAGCTCAAGTGTGAAACACCAGTGGGACAAGCACACGAGTGCTGTGTTTGGGGCATCAGTCTGTTCCAGCAACAAAAACAGAGGATCCTTGAAGCACATAACAGGACTCAGGCAGGTGTACAAGGCTGACAGAAGGGACATACAAGTAGTTGGGGTAATCCACCAATGTAAACTCCTCTGCCAGCTGAAGAAGGATCTTTTATGTGGGCCTTCTCTATGTGAGCATTGCTGACGGCAGTGCCTGAGGTGATCTGTGCAACTGTCCACATCAGTGCCTGTGTCTGGGACAGAAGACTCAGTTTTACTACTGCTTGAACTGCAAATAGCAACACAGCACCTGTATCCTTCAGCTTGTGCAGTAACCCTGCATCCGTAGGTGCACCAGGCTCCAGCAACCTTGGATAGGAGCTGCTGTAAGAGGCAGATGCTCCAAACATTCTTAAACAGTTTTGTAGTAAGCAGGACCTGCAGAAGCTGCAACTATTCACAAGTCTATGCTTACATACTCCTTATAGGATAGGAAAATTGATCCTTTGCTATTATGTTTACAGTATCATCTAAAAAACCAAAAGGGTTTTTAGTGCTAGGAAAAACTGGAAAAAGACATTAACAAAATAAAAACAAGAATAGGTGTAGAATAGTTCAAAACTACCTATAGACTATACTGGGTAATTTAAGGGAAGAGTACTAGAATATGTACAGGATCCTCCTCTAAGTAACAGATCACTTCTAGCTGGATAGATGATGCACGTGTATTCTTGGCAGTTAGTTTTATGCTAGTAATTTACTTCCCTTTGATTGTGCATTCTCAGACTCTACTTTGTTCTGGAAGTTTTCCATTGAAGTTTAGATATGTCGATTTTTCTCTATATAACTTGACTAAATTTTGAAAAACCAGATTTTCAGAAAAAATTTTTTTCAAACTCATTTTAGATAACATAAAGGACTGGCCATGCATATACAAGATAAGTTGAGAACAAAGGGCTCCCAAAATTCTTTGACACTTACAGACCATAGGAGTTTATTTTAGAAACAAGAAAACATTTCCTTCCAGCAGACTGTTGTTTGCAACTAACTGAAAAAAGTAAATGAAAGGCCAAAAACAGGCACTGAATCACTGCAATGAAATGCTGTTTACAAAACAAAAGCAAACAATACCAACATTGAAAGAGGAACTGGATGGAAAAGGAAGTTTTAGGAGTCAAAAGCTCTGACACTCACAATCCATAGCATTCTTTCAAGCATGTGGACAACCTTATATAATGCACATAATTAAGCAGAAATGCAGCTATTAATAAAGCTATTAATATTGTCTAGAAAGCAATAATAAGAGCCCTTGCTGATGCTAAGAGGCATAAGTATCAGGCAGAAAGCAAATGCATATATTTTAAGTTGTGACAGAAACTTACAATTTTGAAAAAATAAAATTTAAAACAAGTTTTTCAAGAGTATCAGATGTCCTTTTCTGTAAGTTTCTGTAATTCATGTTTCTAATAATGCTGGATTTATAATAATGTGTTTTTTTCCTAGTGAGATTTGTCCACAAGCCGTAGGTTTGTAGCTGACTACAAAAAAACCACCTGAATAAGTAAGCAGGTGACTATAAAGCTGCCATTAATTCCATTTCTGTTGTCCAATTAGTTTCAAACTTGATATTGGTAACAAGATTGATGAAACGTACATGCTTGTCAGCAACTGGCTGACAATAGTTATTTAAGTATGATGTTGGAAAAAAAAAAAATCATGCTTTTGAGTACAACAGGCAAATCATGTGAAAATAGTTTTTTTTTTTTTTAAAGGGCATTAGCTGCATTTTAAACTGTTAAGGAATCTTACAGTGATTTAAATATTCCTAAGATTTGTGAGAAAATGAAGAATTTTATGTTCTCATGTAGCACGGGCCTCCAGCAACCTCCAGGAACATATGGCAGTATCATTCTTTAACAGCTCCCATTAGGGCCTCAACCATTTTGAGAAAAGCATACAATTGAAGATTTAGCCACTAAAAATTCTTAAGAAAGCAAGGAATAAGCAAAACTCTCCTCACAAAGGAGTCTGAAAAAACGTATAAGCATGTTCTCCTCTCCTGTATGAAAAATGACGTGTCAAAATGAACAAAAGAATGAAATAACTTGCACTAAATTGGACATATGTTCAGATAACATTGCAAATTGTCAGCAGAAAGACTCCATATTATTTCTAAAGAGATACTTTTCAGAGGAATCAATTTAACTAACTCAAATGCTTTATCACTTTATCCTAAGAAAAAAACAGCTATACACAAGATCAGTTTGTAGTTCATTCCTAAAATAAAATCAACTTCAAATTCACTTCTATCTGTACTTTTCATCTGCGGAATTACAGCATTACTGGATTTAACAACTATTTTCAAGTAATGCAGAGAAGTAGGCTTACCTGTAAAGGGAATTTCAAGGACTATTTGAAACGTAAATTATGAAAAGCCTCTTACTTCATTTACAATAATTAAAAGAGTTTCTCAAGTAAATGTGTTTTTACCTCAGATGAACAAAGGGAAATGGCCTCAAGTTGCACCAGGGGAAGTTTAGGTTGGATATCAGGAAAAAGCATCTTTACAGACAGAAAGTTAAGCACTGGAATAGGCTCCCCAGGGAGGTTGTTGAGTCACCATCCCTGGATGTGTTTAAAAACTGCTTGGATGTGGTGCTCAGGGACATGATTTAGCGGAGGGTTGTTAGAGTTAGGACAGTATGGTTAGATTGTGGTTGGACTTCATGATCTTTGAAGTCTTTTTCAACTTGAACATTTCCATGATTCTGTAATTCTATGAATGACAAAATTACTAAGTCTCCATTAAGTTTCCATATTGGAAGACATTCTTTGATGTTCAAAGCCTTATGAGCAAGTGACATAATTGATTCTTTAACTCAAATTCTTTCATCATCAAACTTGTACATTTACAACTTTATAAAAAACATGTTTAAGAAGAATCAGGCTTAGCTTTAGTAATGTATGTAAACAAATTTAAGTCTCATGACAATAATAACTGAGACTGCAACAGAAATACTTTTTTTTTTTTAAAGATAGGAATGCAAACTTAGACTATAGTGCAGCTTGAATAACATGAAGAAGCTTAAACCCACACATTGTCAAAGTTCAGTCTGCTACAGCTGGAAAAAGATCCTACTGCACTACAAATTCATTTCATCGCCATTTAGATTAAAAAGCATTACAAACCTGTCTTCTTCGGCCACAAGGCAAGTCAGCTCCATTTTCTTCTACATTTTTCAAGACTTTCAGCCCTAGAAAACAACAAATATACATCCAGACCAATAAGGAGTCAGTGAAGTACTGGTTTTCCATTCTAACGATTATGAGATACATTGTACTGTTCCAGTATGCTTTAGAAGAGTGAGAAAATTTCAGTGTTACTATATGAACATGTTTTTAAGTATACACACAAATCACATCTTAGTCCAAGGACTATATAGTTTCTCAAGAAAAGTGACTGTACTTCATAGCAACCTCACAGGAGTTATTTTAAGCAATTAGGTAAATATTGTATTGTAAAGAAACTTATTTCACACCTGTAAAAAGTTTTTTTTTTTTTACCGTAACTCTCTCAGTTCAGGTAGAGAGAAGGGAAACTAATTATAATATTTCTGATTGCTTCCATATTTGGTGACAAGGTACTAATGGCTTTCAGAACTTGTTATATAATCCATGATTTAAAGTTTTCTAAAAATAGAACCAGGATGATTCACAAGCATCCAAACTGCATTTTATATTATCATTTGTTTCTCCAGTTAGTCAGCCAGCCTCTTTAGCTCCTTCCTTCACTTACTTAGGTCAAAAGCCAAAGAGACAAGTCTTGTTACTCATCTGGCAGCTATGTTCTCTACAGAATACCAGAATCCTAGCAGAACAAGCTAACAAGAAACAAAGCATACCAGAAAAAAAGAAGTGAATGATTTTGCAAAATGAGTTGCCAGGGAACTTTAAATCATTTCAGTTTTCTAAATGAGGCAACCACCAAGCGTGCATTTGTGTAGAAACTGCACAGTAATTAGGAGTTTTCACCATAATCATTCTTACATGAAATCAGTCACATTGGACAGCAGTCATTGAACCAGCAAATGGTCTGGAAAAGTGTCTGATGTGACTTTGTTTTCAAAGTGAAAAAAATAAGCTAACACTCACTCTGAACATTGCTTGTTCTGTATCTCTCTTTTGAAGCAGGCCTGCAAAGAACAAAGAACTACAATAAAAATACAAGAAAAAATACAAGAATAACCATTAAATATCTAAGACTAAAACCAATTCCTACAAATCTTTTTTTTTTTAAAAAAAAACCTTATTATGGATGTTATGTCTCCAGTTAATCAATCTGTAGTACTCCACAGCTCTTCTGTAAGTCTTAAAAATAATTTCCTCAACAGCAACTTGTCATTCAAGTGAATCAATAATATTTAAATGAAATAAAAACCAAAGGCTTCTCTACAAAAAACAGAAGTAGACCAACACTAATTGCATCATTCCTTTATTCCCAGAACTACCACTAGCCAATACCAAAGGCCTGGAAAAAAAACCCATGGAACTTATTCCATGAAGTTCTTAAATTTTAAATATCTACTTTTTTTTTTATACCTTACTCTTTCTACAAAATAAGAATTGTCACCATCAGTTTTTGACAAATGCTCCCATATCTATTTGAGATATAACTGTGTCAGGACCTTTCCTTCCAAAAATATCTTGGTCTGGCTGTACACTATCTGCATCAGTCAATTTTTTCAACTAAATGATGCTAAGAATTCTAGATATAAAACTGCAGAAATACAAACAATACCATGGCTAAAGCCCACAATTTATTCTCCATGGAAAAACAAGTGGTGATAAACATAGAATATTACCTTGTTCAAATTAAAGTCAGAAGGAGAGGGGGAAAGAAAAAGAAACCAGACTTTGAGGTCGCCCAGTATTTCTTACGAAAGAACCTAATTGCTTTGAAACTTCATATTGCTAGTCATGATTTATGCTTTATCAACAGAGCTACATATTTACCTTAATACCAGTATTGTTAAACATGTGAATCCTTCGTTTAGTTGAAAAAAAAAATTATCTCCCTGTCTTTTCCAGACAACCTATAGCCTGAAATTAAGAACTATTCTTGATTGAGCTTCTTTGAAAAGAAAATATTTGAAGTATTTCAATGTTCTTGTTGTTATACAAGACTGGCAGCTCTTTAAATTGAGAAATGTGCATTTTGAGCAAGTACTTAATATCAAACTATTTGATGTAAATGCCAAGAGTAACAACCACAGAAAAGCCAATACTTAAAAATAGAGAATGCATTTGTAGTTCGTTTTCTGTTGGAAAGCAGTTTAGAATTTCATGTCCTTCCTTCTACCTACTTGTAGTTCAACAAATTTCAAGTTACTATCCAAGCATATCCCTCAGCAATATATTGCTAAATACAAACCTTTGTTTTGCTTCCAAATTATTTTCTTTCTCTTCGATATTCAAGGTTTTGTTTTGCAACACTCTTATTTCCCCTCCTTTAGACTCCACTTGTTTTGTAGCTGCCTGTGAGAAATGGAATTGACGTTTCACAATTATAGCCAGCCAGAACCTAAATAATGGAAGTGTAGCCTGCACTAGTTCTAACAGTGCATATTTTGCAGACCCTTCAAGAGGCATTATCAATATTTAGTTTAAAAACAATTGTAATGAGGCAAGTTGAGATCCACAGAACATTCACCAGCCAGTAAATCAAGGTTTAGAAATAGGCACAAGTAACAACTGTGTGTATGCAGAGAAATACAGTGACTGTTTACATAGTAACAGAACTTACAGATAGCGTGAAATATATTGTAATTGCAGCCTCAATCTTAGTGAAGTACTCTAAAGTCTACCTTTTTAATGGCTAGAGTACAAACTGGAAACTGACAGTCCTCACAAGTTCATATAATTCTACTCACTTAAGAGTGTGTCAAGATCAAGAATACCTACAATACCTTCAAAAGATGCATCTCAGACTTTTAGCTTGTAAAATAATTTTCCTACATTCACAAAGAAATTTAACATACTGCCTAAAGCCTTTTAGCCACAAACTAAAGATGATTTCTCCTCATTTCCCAAGTGGAGAAAAGAATGCTACAGACTTTGAGGCATTGTAAGATTTGTGCCTATCCCTAGGTTCCTCTCATCTACTTGCTATAACAAATAACACCTAAACAAAATCAACAAGCCTAGTGCACATGATGTCATTCAGGTCACTTTGGTGCTGACTTTCTTCTTTACTATCTGAAGGCATATTTACACTTCAGGTCAAATGACCTAAAAATCCTAGTTGTGCACCATCAGTACTAAGCAAAGCAAACTACATTCTATCCAACACCATCTATACAATCCAAAACATCTGCTTCACAATGCTTAAATATTATTAGTCAAAACAAGTCAGTTGACAAATTCACTGCAAGCCCGATGTAAACTTTCTCCTTAGCCTGTTGCTTTCAATTATTTACTCTTTCAAAGAGTGTTTTTGCCTCCTGTGATTTCTTGTCAGACTAATTTTCAATTCTCTGGAAATCTTTTCTTTCACAATAACCTGTAGAATCTCTCAACATGCACAAGAATGTTTTTTGTTAGTTTTCAAAAGGTCCGTCTTCTGTATATTTCACGATCATCAACCACAGTCAAGAAGTGAGGATGAGTTTCTAAACAAATAAATTAGCAGAGAAGACTACATGAAGTTAAATAAACATACTTTAAAAAAGTAACAGTAGCTTTCAGATTTTATTTGTCCGTAAAACTAATTATTTTGAAAGAATAGTAGAAGTTATTACACAGTAGAATTTAAAACTATTTCTGAGCGATCCTAACTAGCTGGTCACTTTTCAGCATAGCAGCATGCAGACTCTTCTTAGGACAGTTTAATTTCAAGAAACTGACAGGTAAAAAAATTTAATTAACAGTAGTAGCTGCAAATTTGCAGATTCCAAGCTTGACAGTAAGCTGGAAACAGCAGCCTACAAAGCAGTCTAGTAACATAGACCTTTTTGAATTTCTTCATGAAGCACCAGAAGACAGACAAATAGTTAAAGCTAGGGTATTTTTCTGTTGTACAGTGCTGGAAAACAGTTACTTATATTGTTCAGCCAAGCATAATCTTCACTCCTCTAGTCTCCTTCATATCCCAGGTAATTCAGGGAGAAGTAAAAAGACTTCAGAAGACAGTGCAATGGCACAGACACTAGAAAGGATGTGCATACAGAGAGAGGGTCTACCTATGTTACTGTGGAGTTCTGGAGTTTTCCCTAATATCTCCAAACATCTCTCTCTCAGGCTCAAAGATACAGCTTTGAAAATAAACTTGAGAACTGACAGCACAGCAAGACTTTGAAAGTATTGCTTGTCTTACTCTGAATACATCTGAGACATTGCCTAGTCCGTTTCTGATAATAGAATGAAAACCCCAAAGGAACTTCCAGTTTGTTTACTTTAAAGTTTACCTCTTATTACCTTTAGATGTTTGTGTTGTTCAGTTACAAAACCTCAATACTCTTTTACAGCAAGTAAACATATGAGAAATTCTTTACAATCCTCCTGAAGATGAACTGCTGGAGGAATGCTGTTCTCGCCAACTTTAAATCATTTTTGAGCAAGACCATTTGTAAATAAAGTCAGTCTTACAGGAAAAAGCAGTAATAGTCTTTCATCTGTAAATCCACTGACATTCCAAACTTTTAAACAAATTAAGAGGTCTTGTCTTTTCATTTTACTATAATTCTTAGGACCTAAATAAGGCAAAACAATTATATTATCTGTCTAGCATCAGAACAGGTACTAGTGGCAGCCCCAGCCTTTTTACCCTCCAAATTACTTTTCTAATCAAGACAGGTATGGATGACAAATTTGAAGTATTTTAGAAGAGTTTTATTCCTACATTCTCTTAAACATTCAACCTTAATTTTTTTAATTAATAACATTTTCATAGAAAGATAAGGCTTCTCTTTCATCTAAGGTAATAACTGAATACAGTCTAAACAGCTTCCTTGAAAAAGTATGCATCTATTTCATCCTATCATCATATACCTCTTTTGAAAAAAAGTTTTGAAAATAGCTTTCACATACCTGTAGTAAGAAGTTAGTTCCGTTTTCTTTCAGGAAAAGTTCAACGTAAGACTTGACTTTACTTAACAAAAGATTGTAACTGAAGCTCTGGAGAAGGGGAACATATGGATCCTTGCTTTTGACTATGGCTGCCAGCTTCATCCTTAAAGGCTGAAAAAGTACAGCTATATATGACAAGCTAAAAACATGTCTTGCAGTTATCTAACATCTATGATAAATAGGAGATAGACAAAGCTAAACCAGATGATCATGTAGTTCTGAATATGTCTAGACAAATTCATGATACAGTTTGAAAGGATTCTACAGTGGACTAGACTGAACACCTGGAGTTTACTCTGATTATATGCTCAACAAGCAGTAAGTACAGTTTTCCATAGATACACATTTTCATTTCTTTTACAAATAAGACTGAAAGCAGTACAGTCAATGGAGCAGAACATTCACCCAGAAAGGCTCACTCATTATTGGGTTTCTTTTCTTGTTTGCTCCTTATGCCAACTGCTACAGAAAGGAGTCTACAGTAATCAGGAAGTGGGCTATTTAGTATAGCAGTATCAAAGACAAAAACACCTGTAATTAATCACAACCTCATATTCATCCACAAACCACCCTGAATCCTACAGAGACCAATATAGTCAATAAGTAATGCATTTATTCAGGCTGTACTTGTTTATGAACTTGCATACTATTACTACTGCCTACATTTTCAGAACAGCTGAGTCTTCTGAATGAAAGGTTTCTGAAGAGTAAGTTATACACATGCTACTATTTATAAAGAGCACTTATGCTGATATACCAGAGGAAGATCTAGAACTGCTATCACTCTCTTCTTTTTGTCTGCAGTGTTGGCCTTCTTCCCCTTTTTCCTCTCTACACTGTTTTCCTCAATGTAGCATACTAAAAAGCATCACTTTCTGTCTCCATAAAATGTCAGATCTTCCTGTTTCAGCAGTTTATGACACATAGCTATTACAAGGTGGGGGGGATGAGGGGTGGAAAGCAGGAGGTTGTCAAAAGTTTTTTCAGCTTACTAATGAAATACAAGTAAAGAAGGACCTGCACAAGCACTGCACACATTCAAAATAAAAGTTAAATCCCTTATGCCTATATACAATCTATTTTTTCTTTTCTTCCTCCCTCCCTCTTTCTCAACCTCATAGAAGCCATTTCCATTACTGCAGTAGTCTATACATTGCTGAAGTCACTTTAGTACACTTAATGTTTTCAGTAAATTCAGGTGTGTTCATTACCTATTACTTTGAACTGATATGCACATAAGATTTGAATCTTCATGAAGCAGTGAACATCAAACCAAGAGGTCATCATAGTCAGATGTTAGCAATTCCAGATAGAGGCATAACAACATTCACTCTATGTTATGGATGCTGATGACTTTTCTTTCCTTCTGATGTTTCAACCTCTACAATGCTAATTAATCAATGGAAAAGACAGATAAAGCACACTGCAATAGCTCAGAAAAGGTCAGCAGCCCAATTAGAGCAGTGGACTCTTAATTTCTCTACCAGCATGTTTATGTGGTCTTTAGCTTGAAAATAAAAAAACCAAAAAACTGCAGTATCACTTTCCCAGAATCTGAGTGGGAAAGGAGATGTAGTTTGGAGTGTTGCTGCCCACAGTAGAGAATATCTGCATCTAGGAGGAGTTGCTTCACTCCCACAAGTCACCTGTTATTCCTATTGTTCCCCTATGTCCAAATATCCTTTTGTACTGACAGCTGCCACATCCGTGGAAGCGATCACACAAAGGATGAAGCCATGCAGGTAGTATTTGCTACCTTTGGGAAACTGTTCCTCTCTCTTTTCCTCTTACACAAGCAAACAAAAACAAGCGTAAATGAAGCAAGTTATTACCTTATGTGATTCTGAATCTGTGAATAGTCTTTCAAGAACTTCAGCAGCCTCCTTATAATATCCTTTTTCCATATAGACTGCTACAACCTACAATCAAAAGTTACATTTTCAAGATTTGCTGAAATTGCATTTGATCTGAAATTCTGAAGAAAACAAAAGTCACACACCTGCAGTTTTGAAAATATATAGCCCTGGATTTTGAAGTATCTCAAGATAACCAATAATTATTTAATTAGAGCTAGTTCTGAAAATATTAAGTGTCACATATAAAGGCTTAAAACCAGAGATTTAAAAGGATCTTACTTGATGCAAAATTTCCCTTATCTACTAAGTAGTTAGATCTTCCCTCTGAATTGGACTTTCACAGTCCAATAGCTGACAGCTTTCCCTTAAGTGCAATTAAAGTGCAACAAATGCATTTCTCAGTAATGTGATCACTTGACATTTTTATTAAGTGTAACTTAAAAGAGGACACGTTGAATTCAATGATGCCAGTTTGTAATAACACATATTTTAGATGATTATTCAAGAACAAAAAGCCCACCAAATCTCAAAACAATTGGTAATTATCCCTTGTTTAAGCACATTTTGTAGGCACCTCTAAATAAAGAAAATAATCGCTTATTGAGAAGTCTGACTATGAACTATCCTATCTTCTCTAACACCAGCTCAACAGAATGCAAACGCTCATCTTTATTGCATGCCAGGGAAGAACAGCAAAAACAGAACTGTTTAAGTGTTTTGGAACAGTACAGAATACAAAGTACAAAAGAAAGTCTGAATTCTAAAAAGAAAAAAAAAAATCAGGACAGGTTAAGAATTTGTTTATAAAAGCTTTCCATCTGTATGGGAACTGTTGAGTCACAGCCTGAGCCACTGACTGATCACCTGAGGAAAGGACTGGGTCAGCCATGGGAGAACAGGTGAAGGCAATTCACCTGTGTCACTGGAAGGGGTGGAGCCTGGCTTCACACTTCACTCTAGACCCCATTTAAGGGCTGACAGCCACTGGAGAAGGATCTCTTCCTGGAGATCCCTCCTTTGTGGAGTTCCTCCCCCCCCCCGCGAGCCTAGATCTTTGGATATGGGTGAACATTCTCTGTCTCTTTTTCTATTCCACCACAATAATCTTTTTAACTGTAACATCATCTTAAAATACACTTCCCCCCCAAAAAAAAAACACCAACAAAAAAGAAATATCTACTAGGAACAGCTTAGTTTCTACATGTTTCTCTCTGAAATCTAAAGCTCTCTAATATAGAGAAATAGTTTTTAGACAAGAAACCTCATGTGAAATTAAAGCTACTTAAAGTACATTGTAAAGATAAAGATGCAATGTTTTGAAGTACTCAACTGATATCTAATTTTTTCAAATTGATAGATTTTTCAAGTATTTCAAACAGGAACAAGAACCAAAAAGAGTCCCTTGGGCAACTCCAAAATTGAAAATAGAAGAAACTCAAAATTAACTTTAGCCTGTTCATAGCTCAAGCTCTGTTTTAATAGCATGAATAGTTACATCCTGAAGAGTTCTGAATAAGTCACACAGACCTGAATTTGAATCAAACGACGAATTTCTTCATGAAGTGTATTTAGTTTACTTTCTTCCCTTTCAAGTAAAGTCCAGAAAGACAGAGCAGACTCCAAAGGTGAAATTCTTGTATCGTTTTCAAATTGGCATTCTTCGAGGGAAAAGCAATAGGAAATAAAGTATATTCATTATTTATTCACAATGAAGTCATACATAAAAAGAAAAAATTCAATTCATTTTTCCTCAAGTAATTTTTAGTTTCTCCACGTGTTTTTCAAGATCAGAAGTTCTTTCCTTTCTTGAACAAGTTAAACCAAGGGAAATTCAAACAGCATAACAAAAGGCTATCACTGGAAGAGTAGAAGCATCATCTCACATCACTGTGTCAATAATAGGTTTGTGCAAATGCCCAGCACACAGGATCAAAGTGACCAGTTCTGACAGGAATGTAGCCTAGCAGGATAACCACTCCCTCTGCACTCTACGGTTTCCCAGTCTGATCACTGAGCACCTGCACAGTGAGTGCACCAGTGTAACAGATGCACCAGATGCTAGCAAGTGCACAAGTCAGCTTTTGTCTGTGGCAATGCCAGTTTAGCTTAAAGTATTCACTGAACTATAGCCTCATGTATACTTCTACTTTAAAAGGCACCATGGGATAATTTCTCTCAGTGTCTTCTTATTCCTTACAGGAAGTATTTTTCAGACAGAAGGCGAATAATTTAAGTATGACTAAAAAAGCAAAAATATTTGGTAACAGTTACATAAGCAAGACTGAAAAAGCAGAAGTATTTGAAAACAGCTACAACATAAATTGTTAAAATTTAAGCAGTATGATGTGTATATATTCACACATACAAAAGAAAGAAGTCACACTTCAGTGTTTTCCTAATTATTGCTTCAATCAACACAACACACTGAGTTTAAGGTAATGCCAATCTTCAAGAATTGGCATCTGAAACAAGCTACCCTTTTCCAATCTGTACTGAGCCTTATTTTAATCAAAGAAAGAATTAGGAAAGCTACCATAAAATACATCAGCTATCCAGATACATTGTGCAACTGCATGTGGTATATTAACTACAAAGCTCATGCAGTCTTCCTCTCCACACAGGTCCCCTACACCACGATAGATAAAAACACATTGAAGTCATATTCCCTAATGACACATATAGTAACAGTGTTAAAGTACTACCAGGGAAATTTCTATCATTACATATGAAATAACTCATATGCTAAATTTAAAGTTGAACTAAATAAAGAAAAATGCTATTATCTGATAATACAAGCTGTAATTGTATGAAAACAAGCCTTTGTGGTACTGCTAAGCTAAAATACATCTTTGTTCTTCCTCACTCATGGCTGCAAGACTGCTTTTAAAGCTCCTAAAAAACAAACAAAAAAACTTGCAGGAACTTAAGTACCCCCAAAACTTGAGCATGGACAAAGAATCAGCTTGGCCAAACCAGTAAGTTGTGACCTCAGCCAAACAGAAGTAAACAACAATGCCAAAGATTCGCTGCTGGCTGGAAGTCTCACAGCCTTCTGTAAAAACAAAGTCACTCTTCTCATTTAAGTTCATACATGCACTGTCTGCCTTAATCTCTAGATTTAAATGTGAAGCACAGAGAGCACTTCTCTGTGCTTGCAAATATTGCTCATTAAGGGTTAGGAATTTTTTTTTTTTCCCCAGTATATTTCTTTTATTGATACTATTGAGAAAAGATGACCTACAACTTGAACAGCATATAACCATTCAAACTCCACACAGTTAAATCAGTTAGTACAGAGTAATAATACCTGTCAGCATATAGCTCAAACATATGTGAAACAAACAACCCAACAGTAGAGAATTCAGTCATTTTACGTATATAGCAGAAGCTGTGCAAAAGCCTGATACACCTCTATGCAAGCTCAGACAAGTCTACTTCAACAGTAAGCGGGAGGGGAAAAGAACAGAACCAATAAACTACACCATTTACTTACCAAGTCTCTTTCCATTTGCAATTCTTATCAAAAGCTGACAGAGGTACACCATTTTTTTCTGATGTGTTGTTACCTTGGAGAAGCCATTAGAAACAGCTGGAAAAGAAAAGTCAGTCTTGCTCCAGCACTGCCACAGTGTGGCTACAATTGTACTACACACTTTTATTAGACTAAAAATGCTTCCTCAGATCGCTAACAAATTAAATTCAAGGGATTATCACTTATTCTTCTGTATTACAAGAAGTTAAAGCATATTTAAAATCAAATTTACTCCTCTGAAGCAGTTCATAACAATAACTCAGAAGTTGCAAAATGATCACAGGCTCATGTTTATTAACTCAGAACACCACCTCATCATCTTAAATGAGATGTTATTTTACTCAGTAGCGTACTACGGAGAAGGTAACTGCTTCAAGAGATTTCCCTGGAACAGAAGCACAACATGAGTACATCAACTGGTAACATACAGCGTTGCTGTGACAACTGACAGATCAAAAGCAGTAAAAGCTACAAAAGCAGCCCAGTCAGAAATATAATGATTTATATTGTGGGTTTACAAGGTTAGGAAAATCATATCATAGAATCACTGAATGGCCTGAGTTGAGAAGGACCTCAAAGATCATTCAGTTTCAACCCCCCTGCTACATGCAGGGTCACCAACCACTAGACCAGGCTGCCCAGAACAACATCCAGCCTGGAAGAACAGCTGTCTTGGACAAGTTGACCTGAAGACTGAGCATCCTAGTCCAGGTCAAGCTCGTGTACATTTCCCAGCGTCAGCCTAGCAAGAACCAGGATTGAGCAGCATGGGAACCCCCCCACACGGGGTTTTCACTGACACAACAGCACTACTTGGAAGTGCTCAGCCTACTTGCTTATTACTGTATGATCATCTCCTAGGGAACAATGGAGAAGTATGCATTTACAAACTAATTAAAAAGCCTGAATGAATACCCAATCTAATATCAAGAATTATATTGTCATCTGGGTTTCAAAGAACACATTTGCAGTTCTGTTTCTAAAAACAGATACACAAGAGCTTTAGCTAAAATACAAAATAAGATAAAGGATATTGCTTAGAAGAGCAAGAAAGTGCCACTAGTTATAGCCACAAATTTTATGCATCTCTCATAGCAAACAAGGGAGTTCAGTGTCAGAACAAGCCTGGATAATGAGCTTTAACAATAACAATTTAAGTTATTGGAGGTGGGTGCTATCCTTGTATCCTGAAGATGGAGCCAGAGTTTGGAAATTTCTTGAGTAGGAAGAAAGCTGCAGCTAAATGATGCAAAAGAGGTCCACATGGCAAGTAGCTTGAGATCATTTAAGCTTTCTCTGTTCCTCCACATACCTCTAGGTTGCACCTACATTGGCACTTCAGTTCAGGGATGAGAATTTACATAAAATATTCTGTGCTTTGGTTTATTTCTCAAAGTCTTCCTTACACAGCTCTAAATTCCTTCACAGCTAAAGGAAAAGAAACCTTGCTTACACAGCATAGATAACAGGTCCACAACACCAGTCACTCACAGGTAATGCAGACAAACAGACTTAGAGAAGCATTCTAGAACAGTTTATTATTAATTCATTTGTTTAAAGTACTCTCAACCATAAGTTTCCCTCTGTACAGCCACTTAAATATATTTTATGGTTTTCATGAGAGATGCTATAAGACCTGTTCCTTGCCATGTAGATACTTGAACAAGATAGTTCTGCCAACAGTGTTCCTCATTTTATGTATATGTTTTTCCACTCAAAAATCCATCAGGGTTTATTCCATATCCATTTGCTGGCTATAATTCCTTGAGATGCTTCTAGCATTCTATCAGAAAATAAACTCAAGGAATACACATATGTAAGTTACTGTAAACCGTTTTTTTTTTTTTAAAGAAACAAACAACAAATTCATCTTTCCACTAAACCTACTTCAACTTTGTAAGCAACCCTGAACCATCAGCACCTGAAGTCTCAGCTTCTGTGACTGAAGATGGTGTCTAAGCATTCATATTTCATATTCAAGCTCTCTAGAACAAAGATGACAGTAACATTCAAATTCACATAGAATCACGAAATTGCTCAGATTGGAAAAGACCTTAAATATCATTGAGTCCAGCTGCAACCTAACCATACTACCCTAGCCCTCCGCTAAATCATGTCCCTGAGCACCACATCCAAGCAGCTTTTAAACACATCCAGGGATGGTGACTCAACCACCTCCCTAGGGAGCCTATTCCAGTGCTTAACAACCCTTTCTGTAAAGAAGCATTTCCTGATATCCAACCTAAAATTACCCTGGTGCAACTCGAGACCATTTCCCCTCATCCTGTCACCAGTGAGAAGAGACCAACCCCATTTTCACTGTAAGCACCTTTCACATATCAAAAGAGCAATAAGGTCTCCCCTCAGCCTCCTTTTCCCCAGACTGAACAACCCCAGTTCCTTCAGCCTCTCCTCATAGGACATATTCTCCAAGCCTTGTTGCCCTTCTTTGGATCTGCTCCAGCACCTCAACATCTCTTCTGTACTGAGGTGCCCAAAACTGAACACAGTACTCGAGGAGAGGCCTCACCAATGCCGAGTACAGGGGCAGGATGACTTTCCCTTACATTCACGTGAGCATCTAGAAGACA
Source organism: Phasianus colchicus (assembly GCF_987193195.1). Taxonomy (NCBI): domain Eukaryota; kingdom Metazoa; phylum Chordata; class Aves; order Galliformes; family Phasianidae; genus Phasianus; species Phasianus colchicus. Next base: position 63,648,102 of record NC_143438.1, on the reverse strand, counting down.
CTCCTCCATCAGACTGAAAGGTTCACATCCCTCCTCGGTCTCATTTAACTACAATTGAAAAGCTCTCCACAACCGCGAGATTATTACAGGATAACCCAGACCCGGCTCCTCACCCTGCGCCACGTCCCTCCACCGCCTGAACTCGGCCCCGCACTCCTCCACGAAATGCCGGCATAGGCAGCAGCAGCTGAACTCCAGCACCCAGTCTGCGACCACAGCCTCCGCCAACGCTGAAGGCACAAACGGAACCGAACCACCTTCTCGCTCCCTCACAGCCTCCGACATTTTCAATCTGGGCGCCACTGCTCCCCCCGCCCCCACCAACGGTCCCTCCGCCCTATCTCCGCCCCTTCCGGCGCCTCGGCCAATCAGCGCGGCCCTTGGTGTCGTCACTTCCGCCGGCGAGAGGGGCTGTGGGAGGCGGGATAGGAGTGTGGCGGTGACGTCACGCGGCGCTCCGGGGACGTTCAGGGTCGGATCTGCTGCGTCGTGTGTGGTGTGCTGTGTTACCTGCAGCGGGAGTGAGCGAGGTGTGATCACTGACAGATATCAACTGAACGTAGCAATGAGTGGGTGAAGTGTGCTGGGAACAAGGTGGAGAGGGGCTGTGAAGAGCCAGTCCTGGATGTGCGTGTCCATGTGTCCTTCATGTTCTGAAGGCCTTCCTTTTATAAATCTCTCCGTGGATTGATCTTAGATCTACTTTACCTTACCTCAACCAGAATCAAGAGTCCTAATCAAAAATACTTGCCAGACAAGCTAGTGAGGTGAAAATAATAAGTTATACATTGAAAACTCCCAAGACCCCTTAAGCTTACAGGAGTCATTAACAAGAGGGGAGTCAACTCTTCACAAGGATAGATAATAGCAGGACAAAGGGAAATGGTTTTAAGTTGACGGAGAGAAGATTTAGGTTGAATGTCAGGGGGAAGTTCTTCACAGACAGAGTGGTGAGGTGCTGGAACAGGCTGCCCAGACAGGTTGTGGATGCCCTGTCCCTGGAAGTGTTCAAGGCCACGTTGGATGGGGCCCTGGGCAGCCTGGTCTAGTATTAAATGGGGAGGTTGGTGGCCCTGCCTGATGTGGGGAGTTGGAGCTTCATGATCCTTGAAGTCCCTTCCAGTCTGAGCTATTCTGGATTCTCTGAAGTCTTTGTAGACTTAGGCTGATTTACCCCTTAACCTTTCTTTTCTGTCCAAAATGCATGTTTTCAAAGGTGTGGAGCATTTTCAGCAACATTTTGTTGCACGACGAAGCTTCTTGCTTCATTTGCTATCACTTCTCCTGAACATTCCATCACAGGTTCTTGTTTTATCCTACTTACAGCACCGAGCCATTAGACTGAGTCAGTATACTTCAGAATAAAGTATATTAAAATCCTCACAGCCATGAAACATACATTTAGTTATGATAACACTTATATAGTTTTAAATGCTGTTATTTTGGAACAAAGGTGAGAGAGATGAGTTTTGTTACTCTTGATACTCATTTAATCTGCAAAAATACTTCTCTACTGTAATATTCCTCATTAAATTATTTCAGTGCTAATAGTTATTCAATATGAGTGATGGAAAAATCAAAGTAACAAAGCCTTGAATTTCAGTTAAAAGAATGTTATTGAAGTTATCCACTATATATAGAGAGAAATAAAGAATCAGAACAGAGTTCTGATGTAATGCTGTCAAAAATAACAGACCTTGGAAAATCACCTCTTTCTAGAAATTACTGACAGTAACTTTCCATTCAGTGAAGGATTCTACTTATGGTTATGCCAAGATTATGAAAGGATAATATCCTACGGAAATTTCACAGATTTATAGGTATTGTGTAGGGAATCAAACAGAAGTAATTAGATGCAGGCAGTGAGAGGAGAAAAGTAATGATGGGTTAGGTTGGTCTGCAATAGAAAATAGTTACAGCTCTGAAGTTGTATGTGGTCCCTGCAGTGGGTGCAGATGATTTGGGTTTTGCTGAGAAAGTGGCCCCTATGTGGCTGGATGTTGTTGTGTTCAGAGGCTGAGATTCCTTATTGGACTCTGTTCAGTGCTAAAGGGAGAGCCACCTGGTAATGAAATTGAGAAAGTGTGAGAGAAAATGGGTGGAATTTCCTGGCACCTTGTTGTCAGTCGGGTATTATCCAATATTTTGCCTTTCCCAACTTGGCTTACTTGATTCTATTTTATAGATTTCTTCTTCATTTGCAAATAGGTGCATTCTGTGGATAGAGTGAAAGGGGAATGAGAAGTAAGTGAAAGGCTGGATTTCTCATGTTGTATTATTAACATCTTAACTCATTTGATTTCTAAAGCTCACACTGTGTGCTGCAAATACTAGACATCTTAACAGCTTGTTAAGCTAATATGTATGTGCAAGAACAGAACTTGCATTATTCTTAGTTAATATGGCACAATTTAAATATAAAAGTATGAAAGTATTCAGTATAATGCGTTTAGTGGAGTCTCGTCCCCTTTGCTGGGGTGAATTCATGTACAGAAAAGAAATCTGTAGCTATTTATTTTGCCCTGTCTGAAAAGCCACACTATGCAGTCAAATAAGAGTTGAAGCAAGATAGCTGACTACATTGTCGCCAGTGATTCAGTGACCACCCACTGGAGCAAGCATTTGCATTGCATGAATAATCCCATTAGCAGGGGAAAAAAAAAAAAAAAAAAAAGAAGAAGAAGAAGAAGATGAAAAAGAAGAAAAGATGACCTGGCATGCTAGATAGTAGTGAGAGCAGTCCATCTCGTTACCTGATGCAAATTCTTATTACATTTTGACTTTATCATCTGGCTAAGGCGTTTAAAGCAATTAAGCAAATTCATGGTGTTTCAATGCTTGAATGAATTTAAGTGGTCTTTACAGATTACATTTTATCTAAATGAAGATTATCCAGGAAATATATGCAGAATGAGTCCCTGAATTAGCAGTCAGGTGCCAATCTCTGTGGTGTGCTCAGTAATGACTGAGACTTTGCACTGTTTTCTGTGGAGTTTATCCCTGGGATGCAGTTTTTGCTTAAGTAACACCATTTCTGTGGAGACCTCTTGGAAACTTTACTTAATTTAGAAGTCATAATTTATATGTTCATTTATTTTCCTTAGAGAGCGGGTGCTAGGGACACATAGCCTTGAAACTCTACACGTTGTTAAAAAAGGTCTTGGAAATAATATTCTCTTGTTTTGTTGGTTTGTTGAATACACGATCTGAGATTGAATTGTATAAGTGAGACTGAATCTGGTGCTGTCACCAACCTCAGCTTTCAAACCAAAGGAGAATAATTTATTGTTGTTTAAAATGTAAAAAACAAGAGGTTAATAGTCTTGTCTGATTTTAGTAGCTATTTTGACAGGCAATGCTTCTGAGCACGTACACAGTAAGTAAATAGTTTGCCCTGATCAGATTTATCATAATGAATGTCAAAATAATTTGTAACAATGCACTCCTTGTAATTGTAAAATTCCAACTTTATTCATTCAGAATTCTGAATACATTTCTGACAATCCCTGTGATTTATTTCTGCAGAAGTTATGATTAAAAACTCTAAGAAGACATGCTGATTATCCAAAGTTCCTTTTCAGTTTTAACTGTAGGGAAATACTAAAGTGAAATATTTCTTGCAGAAAACTGAGGTAGCTGCAGACCGAAGTGTTGATGCCTCCTTTTTCTCAGTCTTTGCTAAGGTAAACATACCTATGGGACATGTTGGAAGTGATCAAACAGGGCTCTCTTACGTGGTCCTGATGAGAAGTCAGTAAGAATTTTTCCTGTCCGCTGTGCAAAATCCCTTTAGGTTGCTGCTACATTGTAGCACATGAGAGGCGTTGCGCAGTTTTGATTTGCAGACCTCTGTGTTAAGACAGTGCCAGGCTGTGTATATGCAGTGTGTGGGGTGTGTGTCCTTGTGTGAACACGTGGAGGTACTTCCTCAAGTAGTCATCCGACTTCCTACTGGAATTTAAGTCACAAAGATGAGATGTTTCTAGCATGCTGCTGAGGGACTGGACAACTGGAGACAGTGCTCCTTTCTAAGATTGGTAGTTACACTTGCTTTTCACTCTGTCCTAGTAAATCATTAAATTGACAGCATGAAATCATTACAGTTGAAAATATGGTAAATGCAAGTAACTTCTTGAGGGGCTGAGCTAATGAGTCGATGCCTTTATGGTCTGTGCTCTGTGCTTAGATTCATATATGCTTAAGAATGTGCAAACTGTGAAACATTCCTTGAATTTAAGCCATTCATGATAGTCATTGTGGATTAGCTGGCATCTAATCAGAGTGAAGTTCACTTTGAGCTCTTTTTCTTAATGAATGCACTAAGTTGTAATAATCTCTAAATTGTAATAATCTCTTAAGAGGCTTTTTAACTTGAATAGTATGGACATAGATACTGTACTGATACTTCACAGTCAATAGCTCACATCTTCCCATTAAGTAGAAACAAACTGATGTGGAAGAGACTAAGAACAACTGCAAGTTGTATTTGAAAATATGCATTTGAAAAGCATAATGTAAGATAGCAAATGATAAAAACAAGTAGATTTGTGAATTAAAAATAACAGTTTCATTAATAGTTTAAATAACAGTGAATAGTAGAATTACCCACCCTGATTTTTTTTTTTTTTCAGAAGAAATATTTAAATGATAATTTCACAGAGGTTAGCAATGAATTGTCACTGCAGATTTATGGTGTGAGAAGCATGCTAGTATCTGTAGAAAATCTGAGGATGAAAAGTGAGAAATAATAAATCATGCTTATTTATTATAATTTTAAAATTTATTTCTTTTGGCAGTGTTCATGATTGGCTTGTCTTTACTTTCTGCAGTAAAATATGATATGCTTTGTAGTTGTAATAGTTCAATGATTAAATGTTTTTTTTGGTTTTTTAGGATATGGATGATTGCATTTGAAGGCACGTTGGTGATTAGCAAATATTTTTGTCTCTCTGACCCTGCTCTTTGTGGTCTTGTCTTCATTAGGAAGAAAAAAATTGTGTTTAACTACATCTTGGTTCACCTGTAGCAATTAATACCAGCTACAATCCTCATTAAGACAAAGTCATAAAGTCTTCTGATGAATGAGTCACCATGAGTAAATAATGCAATTATACTTTTTGTAGGGGTATGTAGCCTTCTTGTTTGTGCCTTCTTTTTTCAAAAAAGCCCAAAGGAACAAATTAGGTAAATGGTTTTGTAAATGATTCAAGATTGAATCATGTAGGTTCTCTGATCAAACCTTCCATTAACGCAGGTCCTCAGGCTTCATTGGCTCATAGTGTTCAGCACTGTCATACTCGGAAGGAGGGTTTTATTAACACATAGTTACTAAAATATGAAGAATGTTAGTGTGGCTAAGGCAGCTCTTGTTTTCATAGCATCGACTTATTTTAGTTGGATTTCAGATCAACCAGTGCTTCCTGTACAATGTCGAATATCTAAAGATGGTGGCTTTGGGAGAACAGAGTAGAATTCAGTTCTGGTTTTAAAAGCAAGCATTGGAAACTGCCCATGTGCCAGTTCTGTGCTGAAAGCCAGGCTTTGCTTCCCTCTGGCTGTGGCCCTGCGCTGCAGATTTCTGGCTGTAGGAACCAAAGTCACACGTCCTGTTATGTACTCTGTGCAAATGAGGACATGGGATAGGCTCAGCCCCTTCCAAGCCCAGCTAACCCCTAGTTCAGCCCTGGAAAGAAGGGCATTCATTGAGGAGAGTCTGTGTTTTCACCATGAGCTGATGAAAAGAAGGTAACTTTATATTTTGTAACCTTGGTATCATTACACTGTGCAACTGAGGAGAAAACAGTGCTGAAATACTGAAAAGTGGCTGCTTATTTATGTGAAACTGATTTGGAAATGTACTGGTTGTTTATGAATGTAATTACAACTGTGGAATCTGTGTTGCCCATAGATGCCTGCTTGTATTTCAGTGTGTGGATGAGAACCTTTAAGAACTGAAAAATGCTGTTCGAACAGTAGTTTGAGTTATTTTACTTGGGGATTTATTGGCTGTCATCTGAAAATGAGTCAGCTCTGTTAACAACAACTCTTGAATATATCCAAGGAAGTGAACGTTTTATTTGAAGAAAACCATAGTTTAAGCAGTCAAGAATGCAGGCTTTTTTCAGAAAACTATTTTCTTTTTTGTCTGGCCTGGAAACTGACTGGATGTCACCACAGACAGGTAATTAAGATTTTTGTAGCCACTTTTCTTCCCCATTTGCTTATGCAGGCAATTGAGGCTTGTGATCCATGAGGTGCTGTGAAAGCTTTAAAAAGCACCCAACCCATTGCATACTACAATGTAGTCTTTTTTTTTTTTTTTTTTTTTTTTCCATTTCAGTCTTTTATAAAGATTCAGGAGTGGATGTGGTTCCTAGAGACTAAAAACATCTGAACAGACATTACACAGTTTTTTTTATATTCAGTGAAAATTTGCAGTGATAGACACAGCAGAAACATAGTTTAAGCCTCTACAGTAAATTAAGGTTTAATGTGGTGATATCTTGATAGTTTAGATTTTTTGTTTTCTAATGTTTATATTAGAAATAATGATTATATTAGAAAAGCTTGAGATTTCCCTACTGTATACATAGCAGGGGAGTACTTTTACCCTTGCCTTCTGGCATCTCAGTACTTTGTCTTTACCACCTGCTCTATTCCAGGTCTGCTAATGCTTCTTCCCTTAGGACATAATTCATAGAATGGCCTGGGTTGAAAAGGACCACAATGATCATCTAGTTTCAACCTCCCTGCTATATGCAGGGTCACAACCACCAGACCAGGCTGCCCAGAGCCACATCCAGCCTTAAATGCCTCCAGGGATGGGGCATCCACAACCTCCTTGGGCAACCTGTTCCAGTGTGTCACCATTCTCTGAGTGAAAAAATTCCTCTTAATATCTAACCTAAACCTCCCCTGTCTCAGTTTAAAACCATTCCCCCTTGTCCTCTAATTATCCACCCATGTAAACAATCTTACGACAATTCACATTTGCAGTCTAGCATAAAATAGTTTGCTTGCATTCCATCTGTGGTTGAGTTCAGCCACAGATCAGATTGCTCAAGTAAAGTGGTGCATTTTCTGTACTTGCCTTTTCTTGATAGTATTAACTCCATTTCTTTCTTAGGCTGCTGTAGAATTGAGATGAGATACTAGGGTTCTAGGTCCTGATTTATCCACTCCTCTGAATATTAGGCAGAGGTGCTGAGACTTGAATATCCAGAACCAGCTGCTTCCATGCTTCTGCAGGAATGTTTACTCACCCTCATAAAGCAATCTGAGATCTTATATCTTTGACAGTGCAATCAGTAATTAGTAGTAATGCTGAAGAGAGAAAAAAGGCTTAGAAGTACTGTAGGTTTTTTTGTGTTTTTTTTTGGTTTTTTTTTTTTGGTGGATTCTGACTTTATTTGCATAGCCAAATTATTCTTTTCTATATACATTGTCTGCCAGAGATCCTTGTATAGGAAAGTCAAGTAATGAAATCTGAAGACACTATGGATTATTGTTTTGGTATATATGCAATGCTCAATGTAAAGTGGTTTCATGCAGAGAACTGAAATGAGACACAGATGATTCATTTACACATTTATTTACTATCCTGCTTATTCTATCAGACTGAAATGGAGAACAATGCATTTATTTTACAGACATTTGACATAAATTAAACATATTTTGATGTTGAACAATTGTACAGACTACAACATGCATATTAATATGTAGATTGGTGCAGAAATACTTAGTTGATCAGCAAAATCTAGTATGACAAAAATAATAACCACATTTCCTTTTTTATGAAGTTAAAATGCAGCTGATATGGAGACATTGATACAAATACCACTACATATGAGAAGTTATTATTCTAATGGAATCAGATGGTTAGCTGAAAAAATAAAGCTATTGACAAACAGTTATCTACGAAAAGAAATTAAATCCAAATGTTTCTAACAAATACAATAATAATGAAAAAAGCGTGTTTGATGCAATTACCATTGCAAAATGCCCTATTATTTTCCTGCCCCTCCCCCAAATACAAACAATGCATGAAGCTAAAGCAGCATATTCTCCCACAAAACGTCTGGGGCATTTTGTAAAGGCAGATGAATGAGATTAGACAAGACTTATCACATATGCTTTTATCTCCTAGTGACAGTTCATTAAAAGAAAGGTATGTCGTTAATATAGCAGTTCATGATGAAATGTTGCTAATTCTGTAAAATTGAACAATAGTGAAGACACTGCTATTGCGCCAAGAGAACTTGAAAAATACTGTTGTGCTTTTTTTTTTTTTGTTTGCAGCATTCAGAGCATTCACAGAGGAATACAAAGTAAAGTTCATCAACTCAACAGAACTAATAATAGTCATGCTACTGGATCTATGAAACTGACACAGTAATAACTTATAAACATGAATTAGTACATATTTAGTTGATATTTACAGTGATCTTAAAGCAATAGGCTGTGTATTCAACTCTCAGGTTCTTTGTACACCAGTCCCTCCATGTTTCTTATCAGCATGGCTCCTTTGACTTTTGAGAGTTACATAGGTAAAACTGCATAACTTTGAAAATTCAGAGGTATAAATCCAAAAGTCTGCATCTTAGCAGATGGATTTCTTTTTTCATTTTGCAGTATGTGTTAGAAACTTCCTTTTGCCTAAAGCTATAATATATTGCTCCTTCCTTCAGTTTTATACAGGCAGAATTCCCATTGGCTTTCTGCTTAAGGACTTCAAGAGTAGGCATATATGTTTTGTATTTTGAGCCTCCACTGAGAGATGCTATCTGAGCAAAACATAGAGCCAAAATATCAATATAGAACATATGCCCTTAACCTTGCAATCATAAAAGCAATAGAATAAGGAATATAGACTGTTTCTTGAAATACCTTTTACAAGATATGGCCTAGAGATCAGAGCAACTAAGCACACCATTGAACCCCTCTAACTCTGCAACTTAAATCAATTCCAACTGACATCTAAACGGAAAGATACCGAGGCATGGTAGATGGGAAAAAATACTAAGGCTTCTGATCTTCCATCACTGCTTAGCTGTTTGCACGGACATTTGTTTGTATTCATACTGTATGTATATTTGAGGTAAAAAATTATTAACTAAAGTGGTAAAATGGAACGAATTACCCAGACTGCTCTTAGATTCAGGCTTTACATTAATCACAGGCCTGCAGTCAATGTCTAGCATAGTGACATCACCACCCAGTTTGGTTCACAAGTATAATTAAGATAATCTTATCTTTCAAATTAAATGTTTTTTAGCTACTAATTAAATAGGTCAATAATATTCCTGTGCTACTTTGTTGTTCTACAGTGAGATCCATCTGGGTTTGTGCTAGGTGTCATAAAAGAAAACTAAATAGCAATCAATAATAATATGGGTTTATGAGGTACTGCTGCTGTTTTGGAAGAGATCTCCATTGCAGCTAAAAGGTAATACTTAAATATCATAACACAACATTAAAAAAAAAATACTTAAATGGAAGAAATACAAGGATGTCTTTTTTACTCCATCTGTCAAGTAACATGGTATATGATTACTGAGCAAGAAACCATTGCATGATGCATACAGTTCTGTCTATGCTTGCCAGTCATCTGACCTTTCTTCAGTGAGGAAACTGATAACTGTCAGCAAAAATCTGCTCATAGAGCTGCAAGGGATTTGGTTCCCAGAACACCTGATCTGTTTTACAGTATGAAAGCATTTCAGCCAGAGTTTAAACTGAATATCATTATTAATAAGAATGTATTGGACAAAAGACAAAAATACTGACGGCTATCTTAACATAATAGTGAATTAAAAACTGCTTTTAACAAAGCAAGCTCTTCAAAAGCACTGAACAAATGCATTGAAACATCTTGCAGGATGAGGGGCACACCAGAGAATACAGAGCATTGTAAAGCTGGAAAACTTGTAAAGTTGTGAGAGGGTTTGGCTGCAACAATAACAGAAATAAAAGGATACCATTCTTCCTGTTCTTCAGTTCAAATGCAATAAATGGAGTTATTATCTATCTGGCTATTTGCATCAGGCTACAAAAATACTTTCCTGAAAAACAAGACACATCTATCATCATGTTTGTTTTCTGATGGCTCCCAAGCGAGGAGAAGGTTGGTGCTTGGAGGGCAAGAGGAAGAGATCCAAAGATCAACAACGATAAGTATGCAGAATATCTTATTTTTCAGAAAAGTCTTTTGAAAAGCAATCACAAGATCAGGTGTTTCAGTTAGGCAACTGGGTAATAACATCACTGAAAATTTCAGTAGAGACCTGTTGGTTCCATGTTAAAATTTAAGATGGGGTAGGTCTGAAATTAACTTGTGCTGTCACTTTTGTTTCAATAAGTATGATCAATGTATGTTTTATTATATCTCTATATAGTGTATTAAAGCATGCCTTGTTTACTTACGGTTTTCTGTCTTTCTTCCCTCTTTGCTGTAAACACTTTTCCTGCTTGATCTGTGCTACTTTGAAAAAAAACATATTCCTTGCTTCTTTTTTACTTTTAAAAGGTTTTTTGGGGGGGGCATGAATTGACCCCAAAATCATATGAATGAAAAAAGATGGTTAGGTAGGCCCTGGACATTTTTACCAGACTGACTGTGTTTGCAGTAGGAGTTGAAAAAAACAAGTAGCATTTGTACTGAACTGTGCTTTAGGGATGAGAGTGAAGGACTTAATTAGGTAATTTGAAGGTAAACCTTGTTTCAAACAGATCTAAGCTCAGGATATACATAGAGGAAGAAACCTAGTTTTAAATGAACTAGTTGTTTATCGCTTAGAGAAGTGAGCAAGGAACACAAAAATAAGGCCAGGTGTTATGGAAATACTCTAGAAGCCAATTGTCACTGTGATTTGTACACATGTTATAGGCAAAAATACAATTTTCTGTGCATACTTTTGGCTGCATAACCTTGTACTAAAAAGAAACAGCTCTTTAAGTTGCTCTAGTGTTGGATCAGATATCACCTCTTTGACATCAGTAATGTTTGAATTTTGAGACCAATTTTGAGGCGAGGACACAGTGCATTAGATTTCTGCATTAGCACAGAAGCTCCTATATTCTAGACACTGAAGCATTAAAAGGCCTTTTGTGTTTTTGTTTAAAAAACTGTATTTTGTATAAATTCCCTAGTGCAATAACTTTCTATACCATGTTACATTCTTTATATGCTTCCCCTGTAAACAGCTTTCCTGTATGAACTTACTTTGCAATTTGTGCGATACATGATTCCCCCCACCCTCCATTTGAATTCATGTTACTATCTACTCAAAAATTGTTCTGATTACTCTGTGAGCATCATTTAAACGTGTTCATTTGGTTTCACCATTGAAAATTAATTACAACTTTGATTCAGGATTCTGCAGTTAGTATAAAATGTAAAAAATTGATTGCAAAGCTATCTCCCTGAACAATCTTCATTTTCCAGCGATATGAAGAGTCAGACTCTTCTCAGACGCACAGGGGAGTAACTTTGTCTCAGGGCTCCTTAAGTTGTTTAAAAATTCCACAACTGTTGGAGGCTGACTCCGGGACTGAAAAAACCCTCCCCTTACTGTGGCAAATGGATAATAGGTCGAAATGGCTTTGAAATTTTAGAAAAGCAGAAAAATATACTCAGGTAGTTTGCATAATTTGCTACATAGCAATTCATATTCTTGATGAATGAAGAGGTCCTGGACTGTACTTCTTGCGCATGCTATAGTGCAGCACATCCAGATCCAGTCCTGCAACTAGTCAAGTAAATATTTTGATCAGGAGTTATTCATGAGCTAGGTATGCAGGACTGGGTCCCATGTATGCAGCCAAGACTGGAAATACCAAATGTCCTACCCCCTCACTCTGGAAATAATATTCAGCATAGTCAAAAGTATGTAATGAATCAATGAAATTATAACAAAAGCACTTCTAAAGCTTGATCCTTTTGCTTTAAAGCTTTAAAAAAAATACAACATCTGTTAATAAAGAGAATTGCATTTCTTTTGCTTGTATAATTTCAAAATAACTGTGCTTCTCTGAAAAATGTTTTAAATATGGCAGTCAATAAGGGCCTGGTCTTCTCAACTGGCTTACTGTTGATTGTACCCAAGCAAGAATCGTACTGTCCTTGTTTACAGTCAGTCCCTTTTTCTGGCAGACGCTCATTGGTTTCAGGGGAATTCATCTGCACAGGGACTGAATTTTGATTTTACTGTTAAACTTTCCATAGGGTAGAATCAAGTTTGCATAAAGTACTGGTTTAGTTCAGGAGAGCATAAAGAATTAAATCTTTGCTCCTGAAATAAGTTCCCTATGGCTGGACTCCTCCCTTTCCAAAAATGACACTGATCCAAGGGGGCTTTCCAAAAGTGTAAGGGTCAGCGGGGAGAAAAAGTACATATTAGACACAGGACACAGACCTCAGCCTTTCCAGAACAACACTGTTATCTTGAATGGGATTTTTCTGTAGATCCAGAGCATGGGATCAGGTCCCATTTGGACTTAATTTGGTCTTTCTTATCCACTAGGATGTAAAGGCAGATCGAACAGGCCCATGTGATTTCATTAAAACTGCACATAGAAAATACAGACCAACACTTTAGGCATATAAAAATTGACTGGCATTTAGTTTTTGTCACTGAAAATATCTAGCAAGAAAACATAAAAATAAATATAGAAGATTAATGACTTTAAAATACTTAAGAGCTAAGTTTTGGGACAGTGAGACACAACATGATTAAGCAGGATGCCATAGAAATAGTTAAAATTGAATGCAGCAACAAGTTGCAATGAACTGCAACTAATTAAAAAAAATATATATCATTTTTATTCTGAGAATTAATGACCAGACATTGTTCTGAAGAAATAACATTATATTCCCAGTGTTTCAAATGAGTGAGGAGAAAACTTACTGTATGTATGGAAATCTAATCTTACAAAACTTGATTACTTAAGCAAAGAATTTGTGGTATACTTGGCTGGATTTGGTCCAGCCACCAGTGCTTTTCAAACTTGCCTCTTTTCTATGGAGCAGGCTGTGGCATCAGCCCAGCCATGTCAAGCAGAGGACAACGTTGCAATAAAATGCTTGCTTTTTTACATCAAATGCATTAGGTGCTGATTTATACTAATTTATATAACAGAAAATGATATATTGGTAAAATTTAACTGAGCTCCTCTATGGGAAGTAGAAGCCTGATGTGATCAACCAGCTTTTGGTTGGTCTAAAGTGCTTTTAAGGCTCCCATCCTTGTTGTCTCACAGCCTTTACAAGGTTTATTGTAATAATCCCGACCTGAGAGAAGCAGTATCTCCCTTTTGTGCATAGCGAAGCGAGAGGCTCAGTCTCAGGCAATAAGCCCATAGAACAGCAGGGAGTTGATGCTCATCAGACTTCTCTGCCGAGCCTTCTGCCTATTTATTAGCTGTGAGGCTGGACTCACTGCACTGACAAAGCTGTTGGGAGCATCCAACTTCAGAAGAAATCAGAGGACAGCAAACAAAAAGACATGCATTCTGATTTCCTAAAAAAAAAAAGAGCATTTCATAGGGCACATTAGTGTAGCTACATTTTTGCTATATTTCATTAGGATTAATGAACTGAATGAAATTTTTATGGTTTAGGAAATAGAAACCATCTATGGTGGGTTTTTTATTATTATTATTATGACTATAGCATAGGAAGCTATTGATGCTGGATAAAAAATTAGTAGCTTTTTTTTCAGACTGTTTGTAATGAAGGCTTTGGTTCGGCACTCTTCTTTTACAAAGCTGGAGAATACCAGAGAAAGCAAAGCTGTTTGGTAGATGTCAGTGGAAGCATTGACATTTCCCTTCATTATGCATAAGGAAAAGCATATACTGAGCTTTTGGAACAGCCACTGGAGAACGGATTGAGGCAGAGATGGTGTGTCAGGTAATACCATCTGTCAGTTCAAGTTTGTGCCTTATGTCTTCACACCATAATGGCTTCAATAGCACTGCCCTTAGTGAAGTATGGGTGTGGTATGTAAAGAAGGGGATTTGGAGATAGAGTGGAAGAAGAATTATCAAGAGTTCTCGAAGATCACATAGAAGCAAATATTTTAAATCAGTGGGAAAAAATAATGTGAATAATATTTCTTTTAATATAAAATATATTAAGAGATTGAGATCAAGATAGCCATTTGGCACTATTTATTGCCACAGAAATAATTCTATGTTGTTGCTGTTTAAATTTAAAATGGAACATTTTTTTCTTAGTTATGAAATGTTGGCAGTATTCTATAAAAATATCAAATGTCTCAAGTTCTGGTCATTAAATCTTTTTTTTTTTTTTTCCTCACAGGATCATCAATTAAACTGACAAATGCAATAACAAAAGTTATGCAAAGAAAAAAAAAAAACAAAAAAAACAAAAAACAAAACAAAAAACAAAAAAACCCCCCTATGATTTACAGCACAGACAAACTAAGATACTGTAGTCCCTTAATTAACAGATATATTCATGAGCTTTTTAACAGAAAGCAAGATAGGTGAGATGCTTTAAGTAGAAGTTGCAATTTTGCAACATAAGTCTGTACAAAACCTCCAGTCAGCACGCTGTGAAGGAAGTACCTGTGTCCCAGGAAATTCTTTTTCCACAAATCCTTTTTAACAGTAGCTTTCCCCCCAACCCCAAACTATTTACAAATATATGCATTTTGCAAGCCTGCAGCACCTTGTTTCACATCGTTATGAATGCATGCATTGACATTTTATCCTTTCATGTGCAAATTCTAAAATTCATTGTAACCAAGAGAACCAAAAAGTTAAAAGAGTTCAAAACCTGTCTACAATCATAAGTGAAAGGATCAAAAATGTCAGATGTTGCAGAACACTGGCTCTTAGCAGAGCTTTCTTTATTTTATTTACTGTTCTCGAGTCATTTTTTTCCTGTTTTTTTTTTTTCAGTTTCTTACAAAAAGCAGTCTTTTTTTTTTTTTTTTTTTTTTAATTAAACAGTATTTAAACTAAAGAACTCTTCATGCCATGCAAAAATAACATTTTATGCACTTTTTTTTGAGGCTTTCCATGTTTTAGTTCATAGGCATTACTAACTGTGGTTTAAGAAAAAGTATTTTTATTGCTTCTGTAACTAGTCACATGCTAGTTTCACGTGTGGGACAGTAACCAGTTTCTCCTGGACTCGTATGAATTTCTGGGGCAAATAAATGGTTTTCCATTTTGTGGCCTTCTTGGTTACTGTCTTTCTTCCCCTCACCCACAGCATGGTAAATGTCTTGAGTACAGTTGTGACTCATGCTTTTGGGTGAAGAGCTGACCTGTGGCTCCTCTGTTAAATGGTTGCCATCCCTGTGTTTGTCCCCACAGCAATTTGTCTTAATATCTTGTTGTTTCTCATGTTTTACACCATGTAACTCCATAAACTCTTCTTCTTCTCCAGTGTCTATCTCAGTGAAGCTTCTCCTCTCTTTTGAAGGGAAAGTGAAAATCTTTTGTTTGGGAAACAGAGGGGATGATTTTTTTGAAGGTCCCTGACAAAGTCCTGCTGCATCAGCACCAAGTAAAGGTCGTTCACCTTGGGGTGAATTTTCCTCCAAGAGAATGGTGCTGATGTGCTGAGGGGTGGCCTGGGGAAAGTCTGCTCCTGCCATCACAGGCAATGGCCTTGCAGTGCTGGGTGGAGTTTGAGGAGCACCACCTCTATTGTCTTTAAAATTAACTTTAAGGGATCTGGATTTTAATGGATTGCTACCTTTCAGAGAACTTTTGGGGCTTTCCATGGCAGTGTCGAAATGTAAATGACCGTGCAAAACAGTCTGGGTCCCACTGCCATCACTGGTAATAGCTCTCTCGATTGGAGTATAGTCAAAGGTGATATCAGTTGGAGAAAACATTCTGTCTTTTGTGAATGACATAAACTGAGAACTCCTTACTCTTTGGTTGTCTTCTGGGTTGGCAGAATCACTTGGGAGCCTCATCTGCAAGTGAGAGCCAGGAAAGAGAGAAAGTGGAGACCTCTCTGTTTCTGTGAAGTCAGTGGCACAGCTGGCAAAGCTGTCGATACTAGATGTGCTTCTTATGTCCGTGATGACGTCTGTTGGTCCAGCTGGCAACTGGTCTCTCTGCCCTGTAACTTCTTCCATTTCTATTTCTTCTTCATATGTAGGTGGCTTTGCGGACTGGTCTTGGTAACCAGCGTTAAGATTAGGCTGAGATTGAGTTTTAGTAATTTCATTATATAGCATCTCCAGCTTTTGAGCACTGAGGTGCTGTGGGCTGGAGGATGCTGCGGCATTGTTTAATTGCTCATGGGAGTCTTGTTGGCTAACTTCTTGGTATTTGTTTTCATAAGATTTGTTTGAACTTGTTTCAGACATTGTCCTTCTGGCCCATTTCCACCGGCTTGGTGACAGATGGTTGTCATCGGGTGTCTCCTTTGGGTTGGCTGCTTCACCAGGCTTACCTGAATCTACTGCTACATCTATCATTTCCATGCTGCGAGCAAAGGCATCTTTCAGGTTCATGGAAACAATGCTGCCATTTCTTTTAGCTCGCTCAAGTGCTTCTCTCCTCTTAATTGCCTTCTCCTGTCTTTTCTGCTCCTTGTAAAACTCTGAGAAATTGTTCACAATAATTGGAATAGGCAGGGCTATAACCAGTACTCCAGCAATACAGCAAAGTCCTCCTACAATTTTACCTAACAGAGTCTTAGGATAAATGTCACCATATCCTACAGTAGTCATAGTGATCGTTGCCCACCAGAATGATGCAGGGATACTGGTAAATTTGGTGGCGTCTTCATCTTTTTCAGCAAAGAATACAAGACTTGAAAATATCATTATCCCCATGGCTAAAAATAGTATCAACAAGCCTAATTCATTGTAACTCCGTCTGAGAGTAAAACCCAAAGACTGAAGGCCTGTTGAATGTCTGGCAAGTTTAAGAATCCTTAGGATCCTCATTATACGAAATATCTGAACCACGCGTCGGACATTTTGGAACTGCAGTACACTCTTATTGGACTCCGTGAGGAAAATGGTGACATAGTATGGCAAGATAGCCAGTAAGTCAATGACATTTAACGGCCCCTTGAAGAACTTCCACTTGTTTGGTGAGGACAGAAAGCGCAAAAGGTACTCCATGGTAAACCAAGCAATACACACAGCTTCAACATGCGCTAGCTGAGGGTTGTCATTTGGCTGCCCAAATTCATCTATTTCTTGAAGCTCTGGCAACGTGTTAAGAGACAAAGCAATAGTGGACAGTACGATGAACAGAATGGACACAATGGCCAAAATCTGTAAAATAAAATAAATGTTTTGGTTAGACTGGTGCAAGTGCATTTGTCAGAGTCTGCTTAAATTATTTAAAATGTGTACGTGTCAAATAAACTCAGAATGAAGGAAGCTGTTTTGACTCCTGCGTTCTTTATTTTAACATTTTGCTTTTTGCACAAAGAGAAAACATTGCAGTCATCTGGACATGGTCAAAGCCTGATTGTTTTACTGTTTGTAATAAGCCTTTCAGAAAGGCAAGCCAAGTGGTCCTACTATTTTTTAAATTACATAAGAAGGTAAGATGTATTATTGCAAATTAATGAGTAAAGAATATACGAATCCTGTTAATGTGCAGAATATTAATCTATTAGTTTTCTGAATTAAATGTAATTATACAGAACTTAGGGCAGTGCAGAGAAATGATTGGGTAATACAGTGTAAACTGTCCATTTAATATGTGCAGAGACCTTCCAAGTCATGCATAAATTTATGGGTCAGAAGCTGAAATTATGAAAACAAGAGGCAATGCTCTGGGGAACAGATCTGCCTGGTTGCAATGTCTGCATACATTTTAGGTGCTAAAAGAATTGAAGGTAGAAATAGGTAGAGAGGGTTAGAACATTAAAAAATATGCAGTATTATGAAATTAAGCCTTGTTTCTTGTAATCACTAAAAGGTGAAAGTACATGAATATTTTTCTATAATTTTCTAATAAATAAATATAATAATAAATAAATTTTCTATACACTATGCTTTGGGTTCTTTCTCAAGAGATAGGTTCCATAAAATTATTGGCATTGATTTTGATAGGAATCAGACCCCTCATGCATGATGCCCCTTCACGTTGCCCAGAGTTGCTGGTCATTCTCACTTACAAAACTGACATCAGGAGAAAAGAAATGGATCTACCAGAGAACATAAAATTTTTACTACAAAGTTTACTTATTCATACTCCAGGTAATGTTGGCAACTTGAAAAAAATACATTATTGCTTTGATTAAAAGTCCTGACTATGTCTGTGTTTTCATTAAAAATGTGGAAATAAACTATTTTAAAAATTATTTTCTGTTTTAAAGCTCAGTTTAAACTCATTCTTAAAAGCATTTGCTCTCATTTGTCAGAAATGGTACTGTGAAATCCATTCAGTGATATCTGATGTGCTTGCAAACACACACTAGGGCTAATAAATTTGCTGTGATATCCAAGAAGAGTGAAATGCAACTGGGCAGTATCGTATATAAGAAGAGATTGGTCACAGCAGTGATAACAGCTCAAGAGATGAAAATACCACCTCACCGTACCTCTGAAAAAAACAGCAGTAAGCCTATTTCAGCTGTGGGTTACTAAGCATAAAGCGAGCTCTCTAAGCACAAGCAGAACTGCTCACATTATGAGGGCCTGTGTTTGGCATCATCTTGTACTTACATTCTGTCTTCGGCCTTTTTCCAGCTTAGACAGAACAGGTAGCACCTTTCATATGTAGAAATATTTCAAACAGATGTGTATTTTTCCCTACCAGTGCTGCTTCTGCCATTTTTTTTTTTCTTTTGAGTTTTACTTCTTAGCAGAGTTAAAATTTGCTTACACCTCCTACCAAGTGAGTTGTTGGCTGACTGTCTTCGTTCTTCATACAGCCCATCCAGAAGTACTCTGGTTAATCTGTTTTGTGTAGGGGGTACACATCCCATTATAACTGCTGCCCACAACAGAAAAAAGACCAGCACTAGGAAAGTGTTTGCTGAGAAGATAAAACAGAATGAAGGCAGTAACACTCAAATACCTAGGCAGGGCTGAATAATGGCATGAGCGATGGCCTGTAGCTAGGGCACAGGCAGACAAAAGAAAACACTACTGCAGAGCAATGACTACTTTCCAGACTGTGAAATCAGACTGTATCAGATTTCACTGTGAAAAGGTTTGAAGCTTAAATAGAGTATACTAGGTTCTCCACAAAATTACTGCAAAGTAACTAATGCATGCTTGAGTTCTCTAACTTACTCAATAATATAATAATGCTTTCAAAACTCAAAGAACAAATAAAAATATAATAAACATGGCACAGAATTGTTGAGCTTTTAATTTCTGCCACTGAAACCAACAGTCTCCTCATTTTGGCCTGCATCAGTATGTAAATAATAATATAGAAAAAACTGCATAATCTAGGGACACAATTAGTTGACACGCATTGTTCTTAGAAAATAAAATCATGAGAATATGTCTGTCAACAAACTGATTTTAATTAGGAAACGCTAGTGTTTCGAAGTCTGTTATAAGAAATTTATTTTATGCCTGGGTATTCACCAGCATATAAAAGATCCTAGGAAAATCATGATTCACTATATAGCATCCCTTCTTCCACTGTGTGACAGTGTTAAAATTCCATGTAAGACAGGTCACTTCATAGATGCTGATTATATAATTTTCATGTCCAGGGTTATCACCCATGTTTTTTTTTCTGACAATAACAAACTGTTGAAACCACACCATATGCTGGTAACATGCAAATCTGAATTTAATAAAATGCACAAAATAGCAGGCCTGAGATTTTTTAATGTTTTATACATGTCATAGAATCATAGAAGTGTTTGGATTAAAGGGGACCTCAAAGATCATTAGTTCCAACATCCCTGCTGTGGATAGGGACAGCTTCCATTGGATCAGAGTGCCTAAGGCCCCATCCAACGTGGCCTTGAACATCTCCAAGGATAAGGCATTCACCACTTCTCTGGTGCCTCAGCACCCTCTGAGTGAAAAGTTCCACCTAATATCTAAATCTCCTCTCTTTTGTTCTACAGCTGTTACTCCCTGTCCTGTCACTGCACTCCCTGATAAAGAGTCCCTCCCTATCTTTCCCATGGTCCGTTTTAGGTACTGGTGCCTTCTCTTCTGCAGTCTGAACAAGCACAGCTTCCTCAGTCTTTCTTTGAAGGAGAGATGCTCCAGTCCTCTGATCATCCTCATGATATTCCTCTGGACATGCTCCAACAGCTCCGTATCTTTTTTGAGCTGGGGCCCCAAGGCCTGGACGCAATGCTCCAGATGGGGCTTCACAAAAGCCAAGTACAGGAGGACAATCACCTCCCTAGATATCACCTACAATTATGAATGTATCACTGGGGTGAGAAGATTACAGCAAAAGAAAGTATTTTGGCTTCTACTGTAATAATCTCAAACTTTTATTTGTCTGGGACTCTGCTGTGTAATTGAAGTTGTGCATCATTCACATACAGTATGTTTTAATTATTGCAATTGATTAAATTTTACAATTCCTTAGACACAGAGTAGCAGAAGATCAATAGAAAGAACAATAGCAACTATGAGAAGAATGGGAAGAAAACTGATTCCCTTTTCACAGTCTACATAAAGAGCACTTGCAAATAGTGTTACACTGGTAAATCCCCATAGTACAAGTGTAGCTTATATAGAAACACTGAAATTACCAAAACTGTATCAATCTGCTAGCTAGCTATGCTTATCGAAACAGTAAAAACACCCACTCTCTAATTGAGCCTTTACTAGCAAAACTTCCTGTGTTCTGATTCTGGACATGATTCTGGAAATGTATTCTGGACTGAAATACCTGGAAAACATTGTGCACTTCAAACAGTCCACAATCAAATCTTAGTGATACAATTCTTGACATTATTTTTAATCTGTACTTCAGGAAATAAATCATATTCTGCTTTAATGAGATATTCTGGCAGCTCGTCATTTAGCTGTGGTTCTAAAAAACAAAAAACAACAACAAAAAAAAACCACCCACAAAAAACACATTACAAATTCAACACTTTAAAAGTATTTCCTTACAAATTATAATTTATAAACATAAAAATGTTTCCAAAAGAATGGATGTGTTGACAGTCCTTTCTTATGAGCTGAGTATGAGGCATTTGAATTTACTGCTGATTAAAAGAATAGTAAAACATCCCTTGACCTAATGATGCAATCTGTTGCAGATAATGTCACTTCAGATTTTTGGATGGCAGGGTAACAGTCTCCTGAAAACGTGGTTTTCCAGTATTAAGTTGTCACCAAACCCACTAAAGTCTTTTTTTTCTTGTGCATCCATCCAATATACTTTTTCATCTCATTGCTCATTATTGCAAGCACTGTAAGGATTTCTATACAGAATGAGCATACAAGCTGAGACAGAAAATACAGGTATAATAGAATAGGCTTCAAATTGCTCCTTGCAGTTCTGCAACTACTGACATTTTGAAAAGGCTTCTGACATAGCCAATATAACAATGTAATTGTTATATAAAGCAGAGAAAAAGTATACATTAGGTTCACACTAAAGCACAGCTGCTCAGGAGAAAATAATCACTTGAGTCATATCTAACAGCCAAAGCAGTATATATAATTAGCATAGGCTTCAAACTGTAATTAGGTATTAGCAGCGTTGTTTCCTTAATTTTATTCCAGGTTAGGATCTAGGATAAGATCTAGGCTATTCAATAACAGATAGCAATAGTTTCACTACTTTTCAAATCTCAGTCTCTACAGGCATGAAATTTACCAGGCTGCTACATATTCTCCCTCTTCTGCATTTAAATTTATGGCATTGTCTTCATATAAAGTGTTCTGGCAGTATCTTTATCTTGGGCTTTAGAAAAAGCAAACCAGGCAAAATAGTCATTGTTCTGCTCCTTAAAAACTTTTATAAATAGACAAGCATTTGTGGAGAACTCACCAAGTTTCTTGAGCATTTAGCTGCAGTTACCTATACATTCTCAGATGTGTCTGCTGTTGTGAAAGGCGTATCTAGATCTACATTTGGGCAGATAGCTGAAGTTGGTCTAGGCTGTTCAGAGATACCACACTTGCGTCTTGTATAAGTGTCCTTACAGAGATCCCTGCTTGCATCCAGATTGACTCCACTCACCACAAAATGAAAGAACAGTATAATTCTAGAAAATGAAGCTCTTACTCTCTCACTCACACTCTTTCCCTCTTTCCTTCTCTCTCGCTCTATTTTTTTCATATCTCAAGATGATGGTATTGAGTTTGCAATGGAATGAAAAGTTTTGCTCAATAGGAGCTCTATCAGCTATATTGCAGCTATACTGTGTGTGTCTGGTCCTTGGTAACTGGGACTATCCAAACAAGATTTTGATGGAAGCAGCAAAGACAACACTACACATGGAGCCACCTTCTAACTAAAAACATTATACTACAAAGAATTTCAAGGTTGAACATGAGTCTGTAGATATTTAGGGGGAAAGGGCTTTATACTTTATTTCAGCAGTGCTGAGTACCAGCACTTTTTATGTTTGTACAAACTGAGTAAGTACAAGGACATTTTACCAGCCAATAACAACACCTTTCAGTTCAGCAACATGACACTGCCTTCAGCAGCTGCCACTGCTGTTCCTGGCCGGACTGCAAAAAAATATGTCATAAGACAGCACTGTTCGTGCATATCTACTGTTTCAGAGTACACCTTTCATCTCTTTTTACCTTTCCAGCATAACTTCTGATTGCAGATGCCTAGAATAGATCTAAGAGTCCACACAGAATAGCGTTTAATTTTTGAAAAATAAGACGGAAGACAGGGGAATAATTTAACAGAACACCACAGATTTAATTCAACTTACAGCTCTATCACAATTGCCCTTTGAAGAACATATCTGATAATGGCTCTGACAGCACATGTAATCACTGACCAGCTTCCCTCTGCTGCTCTTCATCTCTTTCTTTGATGATATTATTTAGAATTCTGACCTTTCATTTCCACTTTTCCCTGGATCATTATTATTAATATTTTTAAGGACTCCATCAAAATGTTCTGCATTGATCTTTTAAGGATATTCATTAAGCCTGACAGCAGCTACTATGTGTGAAGGCTAAGCTCTTGGTGTCGTACTTATCTGGGGACTAAGCGATGTACAGCCTTTTCTTTTTGTCTTTTTGCATTGGGATGAATGTCACCTTTATAACTTAGGGTAGGTGTATGGGAGATTTTCACTGAAGATTTCATGACTGGCTCCGTATAAGTTTCCTATCATATCCTCAGAAGTTCAGTGGTAGTTCCACCCAAGTAAGATCCTGTACTTCTGCTTTAAATTAACAGTAATAAAATACATTTCTCCTTCTTTCTGCTTCAGGTACATTGCTACTTTTTGTGTTTGTGTTATTAAGGTAACAGTCATAGAATACATCTCTCCTGCACTATGTGGTGGGCAAACTGCATTTTATTAATGACTTACTATTCCTTTAAGGATTACTTTGGAGTTCAAACCACCTAGACTTTCAGCATCAAGATTTAGTAAAATATGGGTTTGAGCATTTGATTATGGCTGAGTAAGGAAGTGGTTTTGTATAACCACAGTCTTCCAGTGGATAGATAATATGGCAAAATAAGAGCTCTGGGAGCGTCATAAAGATTGAGCATTTATGAATTCAAATATGAGTACCATCGAAGTTCGCCAGAAAACTAGTGCTATGTTAGCTATATAATAGAAATCCATGTTTAGTTTGCAGGATATTTTTACTAAACATTGTAACTAAAAGTGGTGACAAAGATCTTGGAAACCAGGGAGACTGTACTATACACCACTGCTAGGCAATGGTTTATGAGCCTTCACTGTTAGCTGTGTCTTCAGTAGCCAGCACAGGCCTGATGAAACCTGCTATAAATAACTGTGAGCATGGGATGAGGATGATAAGTGGAGAACCTGTTAGACTGACAAAGATGAGAGACCACAGGTAATCACAGATGAAGACTGTCTACACTGGGAAGAATAATACATATTCAGTTCAGTGTGGAGAAGAAATGAGAATGGAGAGAAACCTGAATACTGTTTATTGCTCACACCAATTGTCAGATTTGCTAACATAGATTAAAAGCCATATCAAGTCAATTCTAATATTTTTTGTTGAACAGCAAAAGGCCATCTCAGCCGGACAGATGAAATCAGTTATATCATGATATATCTTCTGTGTAAGAACAGGAAAGATTTAACTCCATGGCACAGATAAAAGACACACACACACACACACACACACACACACACACAAAATAACTTCAATAGTCATATAAAAGGCATTATTTATAGAATAATTATCTCTGCAGAGCTTTTTGGTGGTTCCATTTTACTTCCCTAAATATTATTTTTAGATGAAACAGTTTGCCTTTGTGTAAGAAAAGGCATCCAGATGCATCAAACAATAGATGAAATGTCTTTAATAAAACCCCTACCTATCTTTATTCACAAGTGTTCTTAACCTTTTGATGATCACAGTTGGTATGCTTCTTATGCTGAGGTTGTGTTTTGTACTAGCTGTCTAATTTTCTGAGCAGATGATAAATACTTTCACGACTGTACTAAACTTCAGAATTTTCATCATGATGAAGGGCTTACAGTTCTACAACCTTTTCCTGGCAGACTAATCTCTGAAATCTGTTTTGAACTCCTTGCATGCACAAAACATTGCCTCCATTTTCAAGTGTCATTTAAAACAAACAAGCAAGCAAGCAAGCAAGCAAGCAAACATCATCATCATCATCAACAACAACAAAAACAAGAAAGAACCCACAAAAACAAAGGGCCGAAGAACCGAGCGCTCCCCAGCCAACCCAAAGGACCGCAGTGAGGTTGGAAGAGGAGCTGTCCCCAGCCAGGGTGCTGAACACAGGCAGCTGGCACTGTGGGTTGCAAACGCCATGCACCGACATGCAGCGCAAAAGCGTTTTATTCTATCACCTTAAATACGGGAAGGTATGGAAAATATAATATTTACGAATGTTATATAGAAAAAAATAAAGATAATGCTGGTACAATGCTTTAATTATTAATTGATTATTTAATTATTAATAACAACTTGGAAACAAACAAACAACGACAACAACAAACCCACAATTAATAATTTAGCCTTAAAAACTTTTATTATAGGTTGTTCAATCTCTATAATGGGAGGAATCGTCAGATCCAGCATACAGATTTATTTTGATATTACTCATTTTGATGTTAACCATCAACTTAAAATAGAAAGCTGAGTGTAACTTTTCAAAAAGAGATACTATAAAAAGTAGAAATTTGTTCTCTTGATTCTCACTGTTTGTATTTACCATTTACTTTTAAAAGAAATTGTATACAGTTGAGACCTCAGATTATTAACCTGGAGCGTACACTTCGGTCTAATTTGCTGACAACCAGGTTGAGATTATTGTTACACTATTCTTATTCTTCTGTCTTTCTATAATTGACTTAGACTGCCTTCTAGCAATATAATTCAGTGAGAAAAGATGACCTCCCACCTGAGGACTTCTGTTATCTATCAGAGAGATTTACTACTCAGCCTTATTTGAAATTATGACAGGCACAGAAGTCAGACATAATCTTTACTCACACTTCTAAAATAGTTTTTTCTAAGTTGGCTTCATGACTTCTATATATATGTCAGAATTGCAGCTCTGTGTAAAATGCCTACATCAATCTACATTTTTATAAAGCACATGCCAATATTTCCCACACTTGCGGAATCAGTGAAATTGTTAGGTAAAGAATCCAGTCTGTTTCTTCTTGAAGGCCTGCATAGCTTAACTTTTTTCTTTTTTATCTATCTGTAAAGCTATTACCCTTCCTTTCTCCCATTTCCCGATAACAATTTTAGACTTCTACAGACAATATACACAGTATACTTCTCATTATTAGATAAGCTCATGTTTATTACATTAAAATAATAACTGTAGCTTCAACAGAAATATATGTAATCTTCATATATCAAATTTTAAGATGCAATCATATTGTAGCACACATTACTTTGTTAGTTAGATACATTTCATGCCTCAAAGACTTTGGGACTATGGCCTGAAGTAATTTAAACAAACAAACAAATAAGGAAGGAACTACTAACTAAATAAATAAGAGATCTAGTGGAAGACAGTAGACACACCTGTTTACCAGCCTTTCATTTTTTGCATGTCCTGGAAAGAATTAATTTTATTGGGAGAAATTGTCGTCTATATGTTTTCCATTTACAACTTAAAAGACTCAATTCACCATGGAATTTTTAGCTCATTAAATTAATAAAATTCACTATAAATATATCTAAAAAGAACACTGATTTAACTTTAGAATCACAATATATAATATTTTTATTTTATACCTGTGTTAGTATAAATAATTAAATAATACACAACCATTAGTATATTGGTACATACAGATAGATAAAGACAGATAATTGATATATTTTCAGTGTGCTTTATTTAAAAAAGATATTTAGTATGTTTTAACTTGCTTTACAGTATGTTTGTATGTTTTCTTATTCTAAGTACACAACCATCTTATGAAAGCATACTGAGAGTGCAGTCACCAAATAATCACTTGATCTTCCATACCTAATTTTCATTTGAAAGAAAGAGCTGCTTAGCTGTTCAATATCCTACTGACATTTTGAAGTATTTCTCCTGTCTACATTAAGTTTCAAATTCTAGAATGTTTTCTGAAATGAAACACAGGAAGATAAATCAAATATTAAGAAAGTTTAGTTCTAGAGTATGGCAAAACATGCAGCAGCTTAAATAAAATTCCAATCTTAATCCATTCAATAAGAAATCCAAAACTGATTCGGGGGAAGTTCTTTACAGAGAGAGTGGTGAGATGCTAGAACAGGCTGCCCAGAGAGGTGGTGGATGTCCCGTCCCTAGAGATGTTCAAGGCCAGATTTGATGGGACCCTGGGCAGCTTGGTCTAGTATTAAATGCGGAGGTTGAATCTGCCTGCATGTGGCAGGGGGTTGGAGATTCATGATGCTTGAGGTCCTTTCCAACCCTGGCCATTCTATGATTCCGTGATTAGATCAGATATAGATGTAACATAAAAATTTACCAAACCTTTCAACTCCACAAGATATGTTATTGGGACACAAAACTGACCACTTGAAAAGTGGAGAAGAAATCAAGTAGTTAGTAAAGCCAAAGTATAGTGTAAATATAAAGTAAAAGGTAGCATTCAGAGGCTGTGACTACACTGCAGACTGAGATGGAATATAACCTTGTTTAGATGAGTTCTAAACCAACCATTAAGAATAATAAAACCAGTGAAGATGTCACACAATAGAGTTTGTGCTACTTAGAAAAAAATATTTAAGCAGCTTAAGTATCAGTATAATCAAAAATCAAATGGAGAACTTGAGTGAATAATTTTGGAATAATATAATAGAAAGCGGTCTGCTGAATAACTTCATGGAATTCAAATCCTCATTTTCCCTACTATAATCCAGAGCAGCTGAAGAGATCATTAAAACAGTTGGGTAAGAATTTGCCTACCACAAATCATATAAGGAACCTTGATGACGGGTCTTTTATAACACTTTGGCCTTATTCTCATTGCTGCTTGAATGGATGTACCTCAGGAAGTACAGGTTTTACCACTGATAGGTAAGATGGCACTACAGACTGTAAGGCAGTTTGGTGGAAACAGAACACATTAAGAAAAGCCTAAGCCAGGCACACACTCAGAGATCATCTAATGGTGTAGTAAATGTTCATCTTGCACATCCAGACAGAAATAATCTAAATGGGGTTTAGTCAGATCTTATTGCTGTTACTGGTACTGAATTTAGTGTTTATTAATTTCTAATCTTACAAATTCAGCATCTACTGGAATTCTGAATAATTAGGAGCAAGAGTCAGAGTCTTTGTAAACTTAAGAGGATAGGCAAACTTTACTCAGAATGAAGCTTGAGATGCTGTGCTATTTTGGATCTTTAACCCATGGAAACACGCTGCTGGTAGAGCTATCATGAGAAAATTGATGGGATGAATCTGGGAACAGAGCTATGTATTTTGAGTAGATTTTCTTACCCTCATTGTCAAGTTTGTCATTGATATGGTTAAGAAAGCTTATTTCCTCCAGTGACTTTGAAAGCTATGCTGTCAGGAGTTTTATCTCCCATTGTGGCTACACAGACAAAATTTGCAAAGGTGGGCATTATATTAAGAACAGTTCTTTGGCGGTGTTGGATGTTAAGCAATGCACTAAGTGTTCCAGTCTCAGAAAAGACTTACAGAACCATGCCAAGATAGCCATTACACCAAGCTGGATGTCATACAGAGATGGTAGAACCTGGCACCCCAAGTGACTATGAATAGCACATGAAAGGCTGAATTACTTCCTAATCTGTTAGGATTCTTTCCCTGTATGATTTGTATTTAAACGAAGCTGCAGGAAGTTAGTATTAATAACTGTTTTTTTTATTCTTTTCTATGATATATAGAGTCTTTATTGGATGATCACGCTATATTACTACACTGCTCATCTGTAGTGAGCTCAGACTAAACACATACAAGATGGGAACATGCCTTTAAGTTGCACAAGCCTTCCACTAAGGTAAAAATTTATGCTTAGCTTTAGCAGGAACAATTTGGGCTGAATAGGTGCCGAATAGGGTTTTCAAGAAATGTCCATTTTATCCAGGACAGAAACAAGTCTAAAATTTTCAATGTTCTCCAGGTTTTACAAATATCTGTTAGGCTTCAAACATTCATGTTCTACTTGTGCCATGGGCTCTGGTTTTATTCTCAGGAAATCAGAGGAAGTTTTGCTATTGCCTTGAACTGGATGCAGTGCACAAGTGGAGTTTGAGTATGTTGGTAAGCTTTATTTGGAATTTGCTGAAAAGAAGACTGAATATTGGAAGAAAACCAAATTTTAAGCCTTGATAATAGAGTGATGAAGTAAAGGAAGGAAGTCTGTCAAGCCTTATTCCAGCGTTCCTCCAAAGACTTAAAATCTTTTTCCTATTCTGTATTTTAACCAGTAGATGTCTCTGTTTTATCATGCAGCTATTGACAAGGATGCAATATTCCTGTACTTAAAACATATATTTAGTGAAAAACCATTTGTTTCCCATAGAATGAGTATATATGAATGTAAAAATACTTATTTTATGCTCTTGGCATAGCTTGCTGATTTTCTGTCCAACCAAAGCCCCTGGAGCTTTAGAAGAGCTCTGGCTGCTAAGCAACTTTGAAAATAGTCCTTATGGAAATGTACTGTAGGATTTAAAAAGGACAAAAGAGGAACTGATGGGATTATATGGACATTCATCTAAAAATTTAATAACTTTATTACAGCAGTCTTTATCGCATGGGAAGGCTCTCTGAACCAACTTAGAGAACAGTATGGAACATTCAGTTTTTACTCAATGCCTCAGGAAAATTCCAAGATGTGAGAGATGAATTATCTTCTCTGCTTCATAAATGACTAAGATAATATTATTTCAGTTTCTATAGCCATGAAGAGAAATACTGTAAACGATCTGAAACATTCACACCCAACTGAAAATCAGTGATGCGATTCTATTCAAATATTTGGATTTTTCTCATCATTTGAGAAACATTTAAGATATGCATGTATATTTATTCTGAAACCTGTATGGAAGACAACAGCCATTTAAAAATTATATTTGATTATATTTGATTATTGATATTGATATTTGATTATATCAAAATTATATTTGATTATTATTTTCATAACTTTTATTGTTGTTGTTGTTACTTTTTTTTTTCTGGCTATTGAGATCAAGATCTCTGTTGGAAACAGACCTTCCCCAGCTGGAAAGAGCACTGCACCAAGGAAGCATGAAGTGTTACTGAGTTCTGCATGTTCACATTCTCACACACTGTGGCTATTTATTTGACTGTTAAGTGGAGCCATAGGTGAGTTGGTTTTAGTCCACATTCATGCTCTGAATGCACTGTGATGAGAACTGTAGAAGGCTGGTGTCTAAATTCTGTGAGTCCTGTACCACTGGTTCCACCTCCTCACAGTGTGGCCATTTCTGGAAGCGAAGCAGAATACAAAGTAATAGAAGGAAATATAATACCTTACCCTGATATGACTTATGATTAGACACAGGTGTTCCACAAATGTATGGACAATAGGGAGCTGATTGCAGAAGTGGAAATCAGTGTTGAATAGCAGCAATAGAAGGACCCAAGTGTCTGCTGAATCTTCCTGATTGTACAACTGGCTGTCAAGCCACAGAAAACCCCAGAGGAAATTTCAGTTGTATAGCAGAGTTTCTACTCTTTCATCAAGCTTAAGACAAGAAATAAATCTGGAAATATTTTTTTTTCACATAATAACAGATACAACCTGGCTATTAGCAGCAAAAGTGTGGACAATAAAAGTCATCTTCAAAGAACCCTCCAGTATTGCACAAATATTTAATACTCCAGCTCTGCCTCAGGATGTAACTTTCCTATGTGACAATTTCATAATACATTTTTTTTTTTTAGCATTTATGATCTTGCAGATTGCAATGACTTCTGCTTTATTCTTCACCCTTGATGCACAACTATATTTTTGTAAATAATGTAATGAGAAACATATTGTTAGTAGGAAAATACCTTTTTTACTCTATAAGTAAAGAGACATTGATATATTTCACTGCTATTAATAGTAAAATGGCAACAGCACCATGGCTGTGGTTTGTTTTCTGCAAAATGATTTATCTTAGTAGTCATGGAAGTACATGCTCCTATAATTGTTCCGTGCTCCTCTGAAGGATAAGAAATGAGAAGAAGGTGATTTGTTGTTTTCAGCACAACGTTTGACATTCTGATAGAAAAGTTGATGTTAGTCTGAAAGCAAATAAGTAGCAATACTGCCTTTGCTGTCATACAAGATGCAGCATAGGAATAATTGAGGTGCTCTTTAAAATTTAAATCTTTAAAATCTTCAGTTGTGAATTGAATTTGTCAGCATCTAAGAAAACATTCCTCATCTTTGAGCTCTTGCTTATCTTACCTCTAACAGATCCTATAATACCTCAATTTTTCTTATAATGGTAATATTTCAGAACAATCTAGTTTGACATATAGGAACAATTTAGTTTGACATATCGGAATATTAACTTACAGTGACTTGGGGAAATATACCATCCTCCACCATCCCTAACATCAGTCAGTGGATGCATATATGCTCCAGTGACAAACCCTATCTCATTTTCAAGTCTCAGTTCACTTCCAGGCTTTTTCTGGAGGCAGGTA
This sequence comes from Phasianus colchicus, assembly GCF_987193195.1. Taxonomy (NCBI): domain Eukaryota; kingdom Metazoa; phylum Chordata; class Aves; order Galliformes; family Phasianidae; genus Phasianus; species Phasianus colchicus. The sequence continues at coordinate 63,616,845 of NC_143438.1, read as the reverse complement.
ATCATCACCCTCTGAAACGAAACCAATTTTCTTGATAATATACTCCAGAAGAGCAGTATGGAAAAAACACTGAAATCTAAAAGCAGAAACAAGGACACTTGCCTGTGACATCTGCCCCTGCACAGAGCCCTATTGCTGTAGATGCCCCTCCTTGCACCTCTAAAACGGAGACTCATATGAGGTTGTCTTGACGCTCAGGCTCACCCAGAACAGACACTTCCATCACTATCACAAACATGTTTTCAAATGTACATATTGTAGCTAGGATCTGACACTGAATCTGATTTATGAGAGAAAGCATTCATACAGCAACTGCGTGATGTTACTGTGCATATTTAATGCATCTGTTGGGGGAAGCATCCTATATGTAACTCGACAAGATAAAAAGCAATTTCTATGGATTTTTATCAGCAGGAGGCTTGTTTCAGAGCAGCATGGCTTGGGTAAGAAATTCCCCTAAAGGCATGAGAAATTGTAAAAGAGGAATGCAGCTTCCAAATCTCTCTCAGTGGAAATCAGAGATCCAAACAGTAAAATGGTGCCAGCAGAATGTGAGTAACAGATGCACTTTCATCTTCTCATCTTTTCACTCACAGTCAGTCTTCCAATATGATGAGCATCAACATGGACATGAAAACATGCGAATAAAATCACTTTAAAGTGTTAAACATAAGCAACATCAGTAGGGTCACCAAACAGCACTACAGATCTGGAAGTTGGGTTGAAAAGATTAAGTATTTTTCTTCTTATCAAAGGAAAGCATGACTGTCTGAAATATCCTATCAAACAGAAAAAGCCAGAATCCCCTCCCCAGTACAAAGCACTGTTCTTTTAATAAAATTCATTTAGTTTCTAACTCTGAGGATGAAAAGAAAAGCCATATTTATTTTGAAGTTTCCATTTGCTTTTGATTTTGATGAATGACTTAAATTATTTGCTTATCAGATTTAGTTTAAGAATGAACTGTATGTTTTTTTCAGAGGACGTTACATTTTCTAAACAGTTTCATCAATTTTTCATTAATGTGTAAGCCAGTCTTAGTGATAATTATTAATGCAGTGACATCATACTAACCTCTTGGTACCAGACATTGGAATTAGCATATTGTTACTTAAAAAACATAAGCTTTGGTCCATTGGTGTTGAGTGGTTAAACTGTAGCATGCTGTGCTTGCTGTGAATGAATTTTGGACACCTGGTTCTATATATTTTCTAAAAAGAATTTTTTAGAGTGTCTTGGTAGAATTATGATGGGCAGCAATAAAATTTTAAAATCAGTGGCTGAACAAATTTCTGTAAGGGAGATCTCTAGCTTAAATAGTGATTCTTTTATTTTCTTGAAATTCTATTTAAATATTACAAGCTAGAAAAGAAGCAGCAAATATACAGATAGATAACATAGAAAATGTAGTCATTTTATTATTCAATGGGTCAGAAGTTTTGTGGGAATAAACTTATGAAATGTATTTGTTGTTCTGCATAATTATTGCCTTAATTTTTGATAACCCATGAATTTTCAGAACTTTCAGCTAGGTCCTGAAATTGAAAACTAGACAGCAAGACTAAGCCTTACTGGATCCCAGCTGTTTAATTTTCAAGAGAATCAAATGCAAAGAGCTCCTGGTGGAGGGCCATGGAATATCTACTGCCTCATTTTTCCTAGCTATAATTATCCCCTTGTATCAAAATTCTACATAAACTCCCAAGTGTGATAGCTGCCAACTCTGCGTTGGTCTTATGACAATCAGTTAATTATGTATGGCACTCAGATTTTGATCTTTCAGAAGTCAGTTCCCATTTAAATCACAGCACAAAAACAACTTCTAAAACCCTGTCCCCTCTCATTCTTACACAAGGATGGGGTGCAATTGTTAATATCCTACCATGCACAACACTCAGGGTTGTGCTGGCCACAGCCTAGGGCTCCATATTGATATTCTTCTGATCAATTTTTGAATGGTTAGGTAGATGATACCACATGACATGATTCTGTGGCATCAGATAATTTCTTTTGTTTATAATTTGTTACTTACTACTATTCACATTGCATTGCTGAGAGAATGTAATTCATTTTAAAGTGGACTCCTTACAGACAATTGGCAGACTTGTTTGGATCTAAATTAAGGTTTATACTGAATGAATGCAATTAAAAAAAAAAAGAAATAAGGAGAGATAGGAAGATGGGAGCTCTACTCTTACTGGTCAGGGCTTAATACCACAAAATATCTATTTTGTATTGTTTTTTTTATGAGTGACTTTGAAGTGAATCAGTGCCTTTGTGAATTCTGAGCAGCATGCAGCAGTAAGTGCTCTTTACTTGGTTAAAAATATACAATTAATTAATTTATTCTTATTAGACTTGTGAATGATTATATACATATGGTCTCTTTGCTGACTGTTCATTCCTTGTCTCCCGAAAGGCATCTGTTTGCAGAAATTCTGCAGAAAACACGAAAGCATGAATGTATTTATTTTATGCATCTTCCCTGGTAGAAAGAAGCTGTAAGTATCCCACTCGAAGAAAAGCCTATTAACAAACTGCAAATCATCTTTTTCCTCTGCTCTCCACTAGCCTGCCCAGCTGGAAAACTGACATTAGTAGTTATTTTCATTGCACCATCTTTTCATTCACTATATATTGTTAGATTGCTAAAATTCTTGTTTAGCAATTCATAAGCCTCCCCTTCAGAAATCTGTATGAAATGAGTTCATCTTCATCTTCATAACTTATATTTGTGTGGGGGTATCTATCTTAACTACAGCATCTACAAAAGCAGAGACCTTAATGACCTTAATGTAATCAGGAAAGGAACTTCTGAATCCTTTCAAAACAAATGCCTTATTAATGACTTCTACAGCTGATCTGCAGAACACCAAGTTGAAACATGAGAACAGCTGATATCATGATGATAGACAAGAAGTCAAATATATATGTGTATATAAATATATACATAGGGGCATGTATGTTATTGCTGAAAGCTTAAGCAATTGCTTGCATGCATGGTTATTTATAGTGTTGAACAGTGAAGCAAGGGCTTTGGTATCTGGTCCATATCTCAGATACATAAAGTTAAGTGAATGCCAAACTGAGAGGACAACAGATGCTCATGAAGCTTGTCGGATTGACAGATGCCATTTGAATTGAGTTTATTAAATATTTATGGTCACTTAAGCAGATTTCCCCTGCTAGTTTCTCTGTGGGATGTTCACCAAATCCCAAGTGATCTGGGCTGACAATGACTCTGCAAGGTCAAGGCACAGGGCCTTCCACAAAGGATCTTCTTTTTTCCAAATCTGCACAGCTGTGAAGTGAACTCACCTGGAGAAGGAAGGGCTCTTGAGTAGCTATTGAGCAGGGTTTGCTGGTTTTAAGAATCAAGACTCATAATAAGAATAAAACCAGTTCCAGACCAACGGAAGTTCCAGTATGATCAGAAATTTGGATTTATGCATTACTCATACTGCTTTTTCTTAATACATTTTTAGGAATGATTTTTCTAGTTTTAAAATGGTTCTTGGATGCAAACACATGCTGCCTGGTCATGAATTAAACAACAATAAAAATATTATGTATAGTTTATGGTTAAAAGTATGTTACATGACTTTGCTTGGTCCGGGGGTTCTTAAATGGTAGAATGCTTAATTGCTGCCAATGTTATGATGCATGAATAGTGCCTGGGGAAACAAGAGCTTCCTTCTCAGTAAAGATACAACTGGGAACTGCTGCAGTTCCCAGCATTACCGTAGAGATGGTACATAAAAAAAAAAAAAAAAAAAAAAAAAATTGGGGGACTTCTGAAAGCATTTGTATTTTGTAACACTTAGGATAATGCAGTTCAGAACGATGGTCAGCACCTTTCCAGGATACATGCAGATGACCAATTAGTGTAGAAGCAGGAACTTCACATACAATGAACCACTTCTCATACCAGATTTTGTGGTGGTCCCTACTAACAGTCCCTCATTGTGGGCTTAATTTGAAGACATCTGCTTACAACTCTAAGTGTTAGTATTTTGCCATGGTAGGGGAGTTTGAATCACAAGCAAGAGGCTGAGAGTATCTGAATCATCATTCATCCCTCTTTTACCAAGATTACATTCCAGATGTCCACAGCTGTTCACATATTCATGTATTGTACAGATGAAGAGGACAAAGATATCCGCTCAGACTACTTCTAGCTGTCTTTTAGATACTTAGAGTAATCTAAAATGTACAAAATGTACATCTAAAAGATCAGAACACTGTCCCAAGATTACAGAATCTGCAGCACAGTCACCAAATCTCAGATTTACTCTTACACAAAACTGTTGTTTACAAATCCCTAGATTTCATGAGAGCAGCAGATGGTGAATATACATTTCTAACTAATTTCTTTCTCTTCCATGCAGTGAGATGAATTCTTTTTGCTCTCCTTATAGGTATCCTTCCAGTATGATTCCAGCTTATCTCTAAAAGCCCAAACTGGGTTTGAGTTCATTTTTTTCCACCATTTCCTTTTGTGTGTGTGTGTTTGAAGAGTAGAACAAAGCTTATCTTCACCCACATTTCAAATGCAGCACTTGTCAACATTCATACATGTATTTTAAATACAAACACATGTCTATGTATGTACACTTCTACAAAGATAGAGCCCCATTAAAGATTTTCAAATCTAAAAGAAGAAGGTTTCATTTAGGATCATTTGGCATTTTGGGCTACACTGCTGGCATGGTGCTAAATTCAATTTACTAAGCCCTTTATGCAATGCAATGTTTTATTCTACAAAAAAATGCAGATGTGCCAAAAGTGACAAAGCGGATTGATTTAGAAGATTTAATGAATTTATGTCAGCTCTGGAAGCCTGAGTCAAACATATTCTTGGAGCTTAATTTGGATTGCTAGTGCTTTTTAAAGTAATTAGGAGCACACAGCAGACATTTGAACTGTGCTGGAAATTTTCTACTGGAAAACAATGTTTTTTTTCCTTGTCTTTTATGCATTGTGTTCTGTTAAGTTTCTTTTTTACTGCATACTGCTTTGCCAAAGTACATTTGCTAGCACTGCTCAGACCTGTACTGGCAGTTACATCAGTGTTCTCAGCCCCCACTGACATCTGCAAAAATCCCAGCTATGGGAAAACAGCAAGAAAGAACAGCTCAAAATAACAGTGAACATGCATATGTTCCATGTTAGACTACCATGGTCTGTACGGATTTTGGACAGATACATAATAAATAAATACAGTGTGATTCTTTGTTCATTCAAAATGATAAAATAACCAGATCACTTCCTTCTGGGGTTCTGTTGTGTTTTTTATTTAAAAAAGTCAATTCACAGTATTTTCTGATTTGGTTCACCCACTTGATCTCCTTTCTACAGTTCTCTTTGTGAGGAAGATGGAGTGGAGATCTCCCAACACAGTCAATTCTGCTGCAAACTCAGTTATGCAGATGTGTTTTTAATGTAATATTATACTCTGATTTATACTCTTTTACCAAGGCCACACATTAACAGGATAGACAGAAAGAGGGAAGAAGACAACTATTACTAGACTTTACCATATTTCTGCACAGAAAAAGCAAAATAAAAGTCTCAAGACTGATTGCTATGTACACTTATCTAGATAATGTTGTCAAAATAAGGATATTGAATAAGAATATTGAATGAAGCCTGGAGGTACTTTACTAGTTCTTTACTGTTCATCACATTCCAGGCATTTGAACATGTGGAGGTACCACCACAGGCACTGTAAAAGAGTGTCTGTCTTTCTTCTACACTAAATTTAGGAGGACACAATTGTGACAAAACTTTTAAATGGATCCATCAGAATTAAGGGTGTGAAATTTAGGTGTAATGAATCTGAATTCTGATGTCCATGAGATGTCCTTTATATAATCATTAATCTCCATATCATCTATTAAAAAAAAGATCAAATAATACAGTATATTAACCTTTTCTTAGCTTGTAGAGGATCTAAATGGGAAATATATAATTAATCCTTATAGTTACAAAGGGATTTCATATTATTCAGTGGGGTATCCTCATGCTAGATATGTTCAGTCACTTCCATTGTCACATCTTTGCCACAAATAAGCTCATCGAGCTCTGTTAGAATCAGAATTTTACAGAACCATTAAAGCTGGAAGGGACCTCTGGGTTATCATCATTAGTTCAACCTTCACTCAGAGCAGGCAACTGCTGACCTGGTCAGCTAGAGCATGCTGCTCCAAGCTGTGTCCAGTGAGATTTTCCCTGTTTCCAGGATCAGAGATTTTACAGCCTCACTGGGAAAAAAAAAAAAAAAAAAAAAAAAAAGGTTTTCTTATATTTAAGTGAAATTTCCTGGTTGAACAATCAACTAGCTCTACTGGACACCTTTTATCAACAAGACTGTCTCTCAATTCTTCCTCGATGATACATGAACAGAGTACAGTCTGTTTATTCATATATTTAATTTATATATTTATATATACATACAAAGTGCCTATCATGACATACTGAGTTGTGGTTCTGCTATTTACACCGATCTCTCTTCTCAGGATCCTGAACTCTGCCAAGGCTGCTCCAGGAATTTCCTGGATTGCTTGTGCCCTGTTATGTTGCTCCTCCAGCAGACGGCGGAGTGGTTAAAGTTGCCCATCTTAACATTTTTTCTCTTTTCCATGGAGATCATTTAACAGTACCAGATCAGATTTGAACTAGAGGCATTCTCACAGTTACCACAGTAGAGCTGAAGAACACATGGCAAAGATACCTGCCCTTGGTGCTGGCTTGGGTTGCAGCTTCAATGTGTTAATGTCGATTACTCAATCACTAGAAGTCAATAGGCTAGAAATATTTTTTCTTAATGCGTAAGTTCGAGGCTCAATTTTTGTAGCCTTTAGTCAGAAAAGCTGTATTTTTTTCCTACCAGCAGTGATTTGCACGTAGAACTATGAAGCATAACACTGAAGATGTACTGCCAGCAACCCACATTCACAGCAACTTTGGAGGATTAGTTCTTTGGTAAACCTAATCCTATGTTACTGTCTTCAGCAGCATTAGTTCTCAACTAGCTAGGTTAAAAGCAGAAATTTCTGTATGTGCTACTATTTTTTCTACTACTTTTCAAAGTTCCCCCAATGAATGGATAAAAGGACACGAGTAGGTCAGAAGTAAATGATATAACACTTGGAAAGCAGTTACGATAATTTTTGTTTTTATTTTAGTGCTGAAAATATTCTACTCTGAAGAGCAGCTTTATGTTCCATGTACAAGGACAGCCACGTTACTACGAAATACTGAAAGTCACACCTTATGACTTGCTGGATATGGCAGAAATTGATTTTAGCACAGAAAGAACAAAGTCACAGCAAAATTACCATAAATTGTACATGAAGACCATAACTTTTTTTTGTTAAGTGACAACACAGATAATAAAATAAACTCTGAAATGCTGATTTCTCATAAGTTTTATCGATGTGGCGGAAGTAAATCAGTAATAGTCAAGCTTCAAAAGACTTTGAAGCTATAGTTCATAAGGACACTTAGAAAGTCACCAGCTATGAGGAAATCAAATGAATGCAAACATTTGTAGTATGCAGACATGTGGAAGGGGTCTTGGAGAACTGCTCAGAATGGTTGTGCAGTGAGGTGCAGGCATGAAAGGAAGGAATTGGGCTCTAGACTTGTGCACAGCCACAGAATGCTCATCCTTTTCAGTCCTGCTGTCCAGCAGCAGTGGCTAATGCCAGCAGATAACAGCTACAGAGTGGGGATTGACCGTATTTTCCGAAGGGCAGAGAGGGGCATGAGCTGGGAACAGATGCATTGGTGGAATACATTTCCTCATGGACTTATACATGAGCTTTTCCTTCCATTGGCTGCAGCATACGCTTAATTTTCTGAACATTAGAACAAATTTACATTGTAGAACTGTCATTCTACAGCACATACCTAAAGCCCTAAGGTCATTAATCATCAGATATGAAAGATACAAAGTTGCTTGAATAGAATATTGCCACCAGACACATTTCAGTACATTTCTGACCTTATATCTTAAGTATTTATCATTGCTGTAAGTGGAATTTCAGGACTGCTCTTTTTGAGAATGAGAAGATGGCTACAGTGAAGAGAAGCTTGTCGCTTGTTCCATGGATAAATAGAGCACTTTGAGATCCATCAGTCTGATTCCTTCCCAAAGCAATAAATTCACTTGGGCAAGGAAGTTAAACTTGCAGTTGCAGTCACTGTACAGTGACTATTTGTCACTGTACATATATGTTTATGCTGATGATTTAAAAGCAAATTATAAGTGATACAGTTCTGTAGTAAAAAACATATTTAGAAAGCATAATACTTTTTTTCACTTTATTTTCAGACTTTATTAGAGAGTGTGATAGAGCAATCCCATCATACCAATTAGAACTTCTGAAGATAGGCTTGTCACAGCTGTCATTCCTCCTGCCTCTTCTGACTTTGTTTCCCATACTCCAGAGAAAACCCCCTGTTCCTTCTCCCTCTAGTTGCATCTTCCATGAACAGGAGCTATCTCATACTTTTGTGCCCTATCACACATTTCAGGTATGAAAAGCAGCTCTCTCATTAGACAACATACTGCAGAGTTCAGTCCTCATGGGAAGGGAGTGGCAAAAAAAAAAAATTAGACAGGATTTTTTTTTTCAAGGGATTATCCTCAAGAAAGCTGCATGAGGGGAAGTTTGCATGAAACCTATAAGATTTTTCCCCTTTCCCTGATCTGAACAGCAAATGCTAATGAATCAGAAAGCTTCCTCATAGGCTTGGTAGCTATTTGGACTGCTTATTGAACCACACCATTAAAATTTGGCCCAGGACACTTGTTTAGAAAAGCCTTCTTTCTAACATTAAAAATTTGAATTCGGATGTTGACTAAGTAAGACAAGAGAGCAAAAGCTGGAGACCACAAATACTTGACATTTTATTTACGTCAGAGAATTAACAAATGAAAGTTAATTTTTAAAAAAAACTTTTTTGTTGTTGTTTTAATTCTGTTTCCAGTTGTGATTAAAAGCCAAAATGAGCAGTCCTGATTGAGAATTTATCCTTAAGCCTTTGCCTGATGACTGAATCTCTGTGTACCAGCACTGTGCATGCACAGCTCACATCTGTGCAATGCCAGTTAGCTGTTCGGCTTCTTGCTACAGACCCCAAAAGAGGCATTTTATGTGACTTATCTGTCACTAAACATATTCTGCCTTGACAGCTCAGGCAAATCAAATGTGTTGTCCTATGTCACACAGAGTGAGATTCAAAAGCACAAATGAATAATGCAAAACAAACAATACTGAAGTCGTGCTATGGAAAGGATAAACATGCACAGCCAGTAGAAGATGCTTTTTTATGGAGTAGCTTTGTCGCTCAATAGCACATATAGATATTGGGATCAGACTTTTGTTTCTTTCAGGCTTGCACTAAGCACAGCTGCAGCAAGAAATTAATTGACAAATTGTTAAGCTACATTTTTAACTTACAGAATCAGGTTATGGCCAATTCCACTAGGAGTCAGTGGATGAGATGTGGCCCTCTGACAAAATTCCCATTGACTTTTGTCCGCAGTCTTTCCGACTGGGAATCTCATTTCAGCAGGATCTGGACCAGCCTGCTAGGTACCAATGGGATAGATATTTAAAGCAGAGAGAGGACTCCATGTCTACTGTGGACAGCATTCAGCAAATCCTGGGATAATTCATGATTTACTCATGATTTAGCAGATAATAATTCAATAAAGGTGTTTCAGTAGTTCTGAAAACATCATCCTGTATAATAGGATATAATGGCAAACTTTCACCTCTAATATCTTTTGAGTACTCTCTCTGATGGTTCCCTCCAATGCTGACTATTATTTACAAGCATATTAGTTGATTCAATTTTGTATGTATTTGTGTAGGAAAAAAAGGAGCCACTAAGCTATATATTCTGCTCACTGACATCACTGAAAATCAGGGCACTATTATCCTGTACATGATGGCTTTCAGGTGCTATACTTCATTACAGTTTTAGCCTCTTCAGACCAGCAGTTGACCTTTTCCTTCATTGTATAGAACTCCATGTGTATCCCTGGAACTATACAAATGATAAATAAAAATTACCTAGTCCCTTTGCTGGTTCCATTATAAGTTTTCTGATATCATAACCTACCCCTAGATACTCATTACATTTAGCAGTTAATGATTAGGCCATAAGCTGTAAAATCTTTTTAGAATTATATATGTCAATCAGTTGAAAGTAAATACATAAGTCACTCAAGTTCCAAATATGATTAAAAAAAAATTCATACAGAAATCTTATTTGACTTTTTTAGCTCTAGTTCTAGCTTTGCCTCTATTCTTTTAGGCTTCATTTCTTGCACTCCTTTAATTCATCCTCATATCTGAGTTCCAAGTTTGTTTTAATGGCCTGGTATCAAATGCGTGGCATTGTATTAAGTAATAATCTAATAATGCTAAAAAAAATGGTTCTCTTCTAAAATGCTCTTAAAGAAACATCAGACAGTTTGTCATCCTGTTTTAGGAAAGAATGAGTAAGTGCTAAAAGTGGCTTCACATCCTTACTATATATAGAAATCCTATTACAATTACCCTTAACTGTCCTTTGCCTTCCTATAGTAGTTTCCTCTCTGTGTCCTCTGTAACTCCATAGGTAAACACTGTAAGATGACAGGATTCATCTATGCATATAGAAAGAAGAGGAAATCCCAGTTCATTTTTAGCATATACATATTTTCAAGCAAATGTGAACTATTCTCATTCTTATACTCACCTTTCTTTCACATTAACAGTTCTCTATTTCATACCTTTTGCTACATTTTGTCAACTGAAGTATTGCTCAGGAGATCTTGTATTTAGAATACAAAGTATTCAGAAAAGAGTCAGGTAACATTAATACCTTCAGAAAGCAAATCTGTGAAGAATTCATGGCCTCATAATGAACAAAGGTGGATTTCAGGGAAGAAATGTTACTACATGCACAGATGGGTAATAGTTATGATGTTCATCAGTGCATTTAATCACATTTTTAGCAATTCTTTAAAAGCCTCCTTTGTTGCCATTTTTTTCCTCTCTGTAAGTGCAGAGCTTGTTCCTTTCCTTCTGAAAATTAATGGTCAGTTAACTGTTTGTGGCTGAGAGAGGTTCATTAAAGCAATATTCTGCCAGTTTCTCCCTAATCTAAGCATATAATTTTGTGGAAACAGGATCAGAGATTAATTCAGTCAATTAGCAGCTAGATTCACAGGCAGCTTGGGAGAACTGAGATTTCCTACTTAGCCCATTGATTTGTGTGCAAAATGGCATCACATCTTCCATGCTTCTAGGATTGGCAGGCATACAGTCTATCCTTATTCCATCCTGATGGAATGGCTAAGAAAGTGGTTAAGAAAACATCATGTGATCTTTGCCAATAAATTGCATTTTTAAAATCCTTGTTCTGAATACAGTTATTCAATTCAAGTAATTGAGGTTTCATTTAAAATATTTTTCAAGAATCAAGATATGTTGCTAAAATACATGCTTGGCCACGCTTAATTCTAAGGTGCTAGCGGTAAATCAGCATGTTATGTTGGTTTTCCAACTGATAATGGGCCAAGTTCTGTACTAAGTGATAACCTCTGAACTTCTGATGAATCACTGCTTTTCTCGGAAGAGGATCAGCCAACATCAGTTTCACCAGAAAGCGTATAAATTTTAAGTTATCGTTTATAAATGTACATCATCCCTAGAATAAAATATCCCCTCTTTCTCCCCAGATCTGACTTCTGTTATTTCTTATCTCAAGGTATAGCTGACACAATTGATGGATAATGTTCAGCCATTAACAAGGATCAGAGTCTGGAGCTGGGTTTTGAGTCCAGAAAAAGCATTCTTCCCATTTCCTGGTATGGTAGGCATATGTCAGAAGATAAATTCTACTATTCAAGGGGTGGAAACTGCAGCAAAGAAAGTCCTTTCTATTCCATCTTTGTCTTCCATCCTGATAGTGCTTAAGTACTTCCCAATCATTAACATTAAAAAGCTCTTATTATATCTTTAAAGTATGTGGCAGAAATAGAATCATAGAATCATCGAATCATCGAGGTTGGAAAAGACCTCCAAGATCATCCAGTCCAACTGTCCACCTATCACCAATATTTCCCCACTAAACCATGTCCCTCAGTACAACATCTAAATACTTCCTGAACACTTCCAGGTATGGTGACCCCTCCACCTCCATAGGCAGCCCGTTGCAGCACCTGACCACTCTTTTGGAGAATTATTTCCTGAAATCCAACCTGAATTTCCCCTGGCACAACTTGAGGCTGTTCCCTCTAGTCCTATCATTAGTTATATAAGAGAAGAGGCCGACCCCCAGCTCACTACAACTTCCCTTCAGGCAGTTGTAGAAAGCAATAAGGTCACACCTGAGCCTCCTCTTCTCCAGAATAAACAATCTCAGCTCCCTCAGCCCTCCTCACAGGGCTTGTGTTCCAGACCCTTCACCAGCTTTGCTGTCCTTCTCTGAACACATTCCAGAGCCTCGATATCTTTTTTAAATGAACCACTTAATCTGGAGGCATATTTGGGAAGTAAATGATGGGGAGATTTCACTTGGCAGAGTGTATAGTTTTGTGGCTAACTCTGAAAGTATTGAGATTCCAAGTCTGTTTATGGACTTTATCCTCTTGGGTAGAGGCTGTGGAACCTTCATCCTCAGCTCTTCCTCCTGGATAGCGCTTCCATGGTTGTGTGAGGGCTGATGCTGGTAGTGAAGGTCAGGGGTTCACAAGCACAGCCTGTCCATGGTTCAAACCAGAAGTTCTTATGTCTCTTTCAGTACAATAGGCTATTTGCTGCTCTTATTATATTAGTAGCACTTCCTTACTTTTGCTTTAATTACCCTTGCTTGTGGAAGGAATCAGAGTCCTCAGCGTCCAGAAATTTCATTTAGAAGCTTTCTACTGCTGGCCTATCTGGAGCCTAAAAAGAAATTTAGAATTTTAATCTGCTTCTTTAGTAAGGTCCTTAACAACCCTATTATCCACCTCCACAGTTTCCTATTGGCAGGTACTACCATACAACAAAGAACTGACCTAACTGCCTGCAAAAAAGAAAAGACAAATACTGCAAGATTATGTGAATTGGTTCATTAATGGGTTTCCTCTTCATTTCTTAAGAATTTCTTAAGAAATTCAAGGCTTTGGGCTGGTTTTGCACACATTTAAACTGTTGAATATTATTTAGTGAAGGTGGTGATAAATGTGCTATTGCAAGAAAGCACTGCTTTCATTTGCTTTGTGGGTACAACAGATACTCAGCTAATCTGTGCAATCAGATTTGCTTCTTTAGCTAAATTACGCTATCGTCTTAGCTTTAAAAAATATGTGAAACCTTGCTTCTAACCCCTGTGATTTTAAGACTTTTCCTCATCTGCTAGAAAATTTCTCATCTGCTTCCCATTTTCATTGCAGTCTTAGGATAGGAAAGTATCTATTGTTCCAGTTTCTTTGAAAGCAGCATTTGTAACTTGCTCTTTTTAATATCTTACTGTTGGTCCCAGTTATCAATTGCCCCTTTGCTCCTTGGCATGCAGGTATTCCTCATGGTGACAAAAACAGAGAAATGAGAATCTAGCAGCTGGATGATGGAACCAGTAACACACAGTAGTTCTGGTGAAAGATGACCCTACAGTTGCTATAGGACAAGCAGCTGAGATTACCCCCCGACTTAGTACAAGTGAATCAGCAATTGTGTGAACAAGGTATCTGAATCCTTTACATTATTCAGAAAAATAGCACAAATCAAATCTCTCCACAATTATCTATCTTCAAATAGAAATGAGCTTCCTATACACTGCATGCTCCCATGTTCACACTATGCTTTTTAGTACACAAAAGTTAAAAGTTTTTAGTACACAAAAAGTTAAAAGTTTTCAATCCTGTGAAGCTATTTCGCACAAGATTAAAGGTTCTACGGATCAGAAACACCAATTTCCATTTTATATAATACTAGTGCACCGTAGACATTCAGCATTATAAGCATAGAGGAGAGGACTCTTTAAGTAAAAAGACCTCAATATATGAATAAAGGTTCCAAACAAAGTGCAAATGTTCCTCTCAGCCTCTTTAAGTTATGCTCACCTCATGAAGACCGTAAGCTTCAAAGCTATCTCCTAAAGTGTTATTTGTCTTTTCTGTCAAACCTAATCTTTGCTATTGGGCTTCACTACTAACGGTGTATCAATGCAATAATAATTTGAGCATGTATGCTGTAAGGAAGGTACAGGAGGTTCTCTGGAATCAATGAGATGTAAGGATTTTTCTGAAGTGAAATGCATTCAAGAGTTTTAATCAGTTGTACTGAGTATGAAAGTGGATATTAAAGGTGAGCTGGAGCACATGGCCAGAGCCAAAAGAAAGTATCTGCAACTGGATTTAGATAGATATTTGTACTGAAGTCCAAAAGGGTTTTAAAAGTACAGTGCTTAAAGAATTATCTGGAGGTACCTGTTGTTTTTCTACTTGAAAGTCTCCTTGGAGAGACTGCACGTGGGCAGAATGACCCCACGTGAACTGCAGCACTAAGCTCTCTCTAAAGAAACAAGACAGACCAGAGCTTAAGAACAGCAAAGTAAGGACTGAATTTCAGGATAAGAGTGCTGCAATGTGCCCTGCAGTTCTGCTTCTCTGCCAGCCCTGACTGAGAGACCAACCAGAATTTTATTCTGATGGAAATCAAGGCACAGGGGACTTGTGATACAGGGCACCACAGTCTCATTCTGATAATTAGTCAGGACGGAGCTGAGATGCACTCCCAAGACTGAGAACAGTGCTTTTGCATCTCACAGCTAAGTTGCCATTCAGCTTTTATTCTGTCTAACAAGAAGCATCTCTTTTGACAAAAAGACATATAAAGCACCAAATGTGTGTTCCTCATTGAAATCTGTTCAATGGTCTCCTATCTACAAACTGACAAAATGCTCTGATTTTCTAAACTCAGCCAATCTCTCAGTAAGCCAAGGTACCCAAAACTCAGCTGCATTTATTTTCCCATCTCAAAAAGCATGCTATTAAAAACACTCTACTGTAAATGTGAGGATGTTAGTATATCTGACCACAGTCATTTTCCTAAGACTAGTGTGTTGAGATAAAAATGATTACTCAGTAATGAAACAGCAGCAGTAGTGTGGAATCTATTTCCTTCGTTCTAATTACATATGCTCTGAAAAGGTGTAAGCTATTTTCCCTGAACAGCTAATTATTGTAGCAAGAACACTTTCTGCATTACAAATAACATAATTCCAATAGCAATAACTGAGCTGAAATAAATATGACATTGTTTTACCCACAGGGAAGAACATAAGAAAACATTTCCCACTGGGAGAAAAGAACCAAAATATTTGCTCCAGAATTATTCACCTTTCAAATACTGGAAAATTTCATTTTCCCTCCATGAAAGTTCAGATTTTTCAAGGTTCTTGTGCTCTCCTTATTTAGTTATCCTTTACAATGATCGTTTCAATCCCTTTCAGATTTTTCAGAACACACTGCTTCAGATTTTCTATCTAAAGTTAGTTGCTCATTACCTTTAAATCACCTTAATAAATGCTTCAATATGACTTATTAAAGGGCTTTAAAAAGATTGCGTCAAATGTGGTGAGACTGCAACAGGTACGGGACTGAATGGAAGTTCTTCATATAGCTTTAATGTGGTAATAAAAATTAGTAAAATAAAAATAATCTCAAGTACATTGCTTTGTTATAGGAGATTGCCTAGAAGTAAAGGAAATGCTTATTGAGAGCTCAAAGTCTTCCCAAAGTCAAGTGGTATAAAAAACAGTCTAGCGCTTGTGTTTGAAGCCCTCTACTTACAACCATGCTGCACAAGACTGGGCATGACTGTAGGACTACTTCTTTTCAAATGCTGCCAAAGAGAAGACTGTCGCAGAACAAAGTCTAGAGAAACTTTTTCATGCCTATATGGTTTGCTGTTCAATAGTAAGACAAGATATAATTGATTTTGTTCATGAAGATATCCCCTCTCTTTCAGCCCATGTGCTCTAGCCCACGCGCTAGAGAGTAGCAGCAACACAGGTGAAAATGGAGAGAAGTAGTAAAGTCCTTGTGGCTTGCAGTACCTCTAGTTCCTCCTATGTCCTGCTGCCAGGAAGATAAATGTAGTTCACCCTTGTGTATCTAAAAGAGAGGTCAACACACCCTATCAGAATCAAAATGAATTGTCACATTCAGTTCTTGGGAACCTTTCCACGTTCTAATTTCTGTTTCTTTTGTTTCTCAGCTTTGTGTTTGGAAGAAACCCACCAACTTTAAATTAAAGCCTGACAGTTACAGATTGAATCTTCTTGTATCCTAAAAGGCTAGCTTATTTTAAGATAAGCTTACCAATTTTCTTGAGAAAAATACACATAAACTCATCCTGCAGATAAGAGGAAGGAAGTGAGCAAGATGTGTTTTTAGCTTGTTAAAGATCACATTCCCATGGAAAAGTAGAGCCATGCAAAGTAACACTGTACTGTATTCATTATCCATACAGTGCCATAATACGTTTTAAGTGGGTAAATTATAGTATGATTAGAATAGTAACTGGCTTCAAATATTTAGGTTTCAATTAACAGATTGAAGAGGATGGCTTACATTTACTGGAAGTGAATATATATGAAGATACCTAATTTGAGTACTTAACATTACAAAGAGGATTGATAGAACTAATCCAAACTCTTCACACACGATTAAGGAACATGAAAGTGAGAGGACATAAAATTTGTAAAGCATGAATAAAGTTAAAGTCTCATGCACAAAAATACTTACATTAAAATAAAAGAATTTGAGAGAGACAATAAAAAAATGAAAATATTGGGGAAATGAGCTCAGTGCTCCTTTTTTCCTCCAATTAATGACGGATCCATATGGGTAATTTGAAATAACTACCCATGATAAAGAAAAGAAGCAGCAGTTTGTTGAGAGACTATAGCCTTTTCATAACATTGAAATGCTGCATTATGTTTTTAGTATGGCAATTAGGTTGACATAAAACTTGAACTGAGATAGATGAGACTTTCCTTTAGTTTTCTCTTTTATGATCTGATCCCCTTTACTTAACTGAAAAGCAGTAAAAATAAAGAAAAACAGAACAAAGTGATTGTTTTCCAATCCATTAGATGAGGAAATAAGTATGTCCTTGGCTAGTCGGCAGCTTTCTGGGAACTAATGAATATTTGAGATTCAGTCTGCTAATGATGCAGCACAGGAATATGGCAAGAAGAAAGAAATGCTAAACACAACGTGGAAACCAAAGACTTAAGGCAAAAACAATGGATATGTTAAGGGAATGGCTGATGCAGACCTCCATAACATTCACTGGTGAAATTTAAGAGTGTATTTTAAATCTGCTTTACTTAAAACAGTGAAGCTCTGTTAGCAAAAACATAGTTCAGTGTGTTTCAGGCTCAGTGTTTCCAGCTTGTTGCATTAGTGCAAGTATTCGTGCAGAACAGAACTAAGTACCATGTGTACCATTTACTGTCCAAATTCAGCTTCCAGGCCTTTGTTCCTCATGGGGTCTGACTGTGAAACCGCCTGATACATCCATAACAAACTTTAGCACTGAAGGACGCACCAAAACCTCAGCATCTGGGCCACTGCAGACTTGTCAAGCCTGGCCACTGTGCTTTACACTGTTCTCTGTACAGTGTAGACCCAAGTGAAGGGTCTTCATTGGTAGAGCATCTCATGGCTGAAATGGAGTATTCACAAGATTGACAAAAATGCAAGGATGTATGCAGCTGGTGACTCTTCTGTCCTGGAGGAAAGGAATAATGTGGCTAAAGCTTGTCTCCATGAAGAATGGAGTTGGCACACTGAGATATTTGGATAAAAGAATACCAGACCTTCAAGCCTACATAAAAAGCACGTTTCTTTCACTTTGCTTTCTTACATGGGTATTAACAATATCTCTTCTTTAGTGTATGTTTTTTTTCAAAAAACTCACGTGCTCATTTCTGTCTCTGAAGAAAAGATAGGGGAACAAACACTACTTGTCAGCTTTTAGATACAGTGTTTAAAGCAAGATAGTAAGGTATTTCAATACAACAATGAATTCAGTCTGAAAACATATAGAGAGCCAATAGAGAGGAGATTAAAATGTAAAACTCGTGGAAGAAAATAATAACCAGAGTTATTAGAGGCTGAGAAGCAGGAGGGAGGGGAGAGAAGAGAAAGAGTGAAAGAAGGGATTAAGACAAGCACTTTTAAATAGCTTCCCTGTCCTGCTCTGACGTTATGCTTTCTCCATTCATTAGCTTTTCTTATAATTGATGCAAGAAGCATTTGACTTCTGGAACGGGAGGAATAAAGAGAAGTGCCCTTGAACAGTATTAAGTTAAAGAAATCACCTAGGTTTGTCTTCTACTTTTCAGTATCAATTACAAGTACATAGGCTTTTTGACATCTCTCTTATTAAACAGAGCTTATTCCTTTCCTAATGCGTAGTCCACCTTCCATAAGAAAATGCCAGATGGCTCTAAACAATGAGCAGTTCCATCTTATTATTGAATGTGCCTTGTTCTGAGAGCAAGGCAGATTGCTCTAACATTATGGACAAAGATAAAATAACTCACACTGGTCATACAATGCCTTTTCCATGGTACTTACAAGGAGACAAGCCTTGATATTTAAGGAGACAGCAGCTATTCCTCCTCAGAGCTGCTGGCAGAGTTCTGACAGAACCAGTCAAATTCCTGCCCAGACCCTTGCATCTGCAAGGCCATGCAACAGCACGCCCTGGGGATGAGACCTGCTCGTCTATGTAACTGAGCTTTTGGCAGATCATAATTCTGTGCTATGAGGGCATGTGAGGTGATTTCTGGCTTCAGCCCATGTAGGCTTCAAAACTGATTCTATTATTATCAATATAGAAATGCAGCAAATGTACTTAAGATTTATTGCACATCACTAATTCACTTACAAATGACGGTGTAGAAAGGTACTCAATGTTTTTTAGGAAAAGACTAGTATCTCACCATCTGGAAAGATCTACGGCATTACACTGCACCTCTGAAGACTGGACAGATGCAATCTACAGTGACAGATATTCCACAACAAGAATTTATCATGGTAGAGCAATAGTTACTGAAATATGGATGAGAAAAGAGCAAATTCTACTGATTTATGAAGCAACTTCTTTAGTGGAACTTGTGATTCTTTGGATGTTTAGACCAGCCAAATAACAGTGATCCTGAAATACCTATATTCCAAGTGCTTATTCTCACCGTATCATAAAAATATGATAGGTAAAGGTTTTCCAGGATGACCTTAACAGAACAATCTCTTATCTGCTGACCTCACAATTTAAGATTAAAAAAAACATTTTTTTTACCCAGACTTCAAAAACTTACATTGTACTTTCAGGTTGCACAAGATGAGAATCTAGATGTGTCAGACAATGTGGCACATTTCAATCCATTCTGGTTAACCTTATTCAGATTTACCAACCTCTTCCGTCAGCCTTTCCAAAAAGCAGCAGAACAACTGAAAGTAAAACCTCAGTAGCATAACTTTTAAGTATATATCTTTTATCTCTCAGATGCGGGAGATGTATGGAAATGATTTCTTGGAGGCAAAAGAATGGAGTGTGGTGCTTTTGGAAAATCATTCTTTATGACAGCAAAACGTCCCACACTGCCCACCTGCAATTTTAGCAGATATGTATTTTAGACTACAATAGGTCTTTGTTTTGATTAATATCAGCAAAACTGAGTGTCTATTTCCTCAAATAACCAAACTTATCACTTTAGAGTGGTATTCGTCTACACATGTTCTGGTCTTTGGATTTTGCAGAGGATCAGAAGGGCCAAGAACCCCAGGAACACCAGGGAGAAGCTGCAGCACGGGTTGCCCCCAGCCATGCAGCCTGGGCAGGTTTCTCTTCTGGGGGCTGTGTGGGTTCTGCCCCTGCTCACTCCCAGCCTCCTCACTCACCAATGGAGCCTCCCCAGGCAACTCCCCAGGCCTCCCCAGTCACCACCAGCTGCTGAGGACCCAAACATATCCAGGCAATCTGTTCTGTAGCAAGAGATTATGATTCATTTAGAGAGCACAGGGGTGAAAGGCAATTAGTATTAGTGCTGACATTAAATTCTTCTGGCGAGGAAACACTAGGAGTAAGACAATTTCATCTGATGTTTTTCAGCTACTAACACTATTTCTAGAAAAAAAAAAGTTATTCACTCCAAGCATTTTTGACACTTGTTATTTGAAGGGAATTATCATGGTTTGGCATTAGTTCTGAGGTATAATTCACAATATTTATTACAATAAATCTGTAAGTTTCTTTTTGGAAAAGGAACTTGGGTAGATAGGGCAGGCAGATGGAGATGTGCATAATGTTCTGTTACACAAGGGCTTCTCCAAAAGTAATGCTTCCTATTTTATTACGTTGGCCCGCAACAGTTGGTGGTGGTACGGCAGGAGATGATGAACCTTCCCACCAATACTCCATTACCCGTCACTGCTGTGTGACAGATGGCAGCAGAGGGGCAGTCTGACAAAATGGCGTCTGGCATGGAAGTACGGATGGAGCAATGGTGTGTCACTGAACTCCTCCATGTGGAAAAAAATGGCATCCACTGACATACATCAACGTTTGCTGAACATTTATGGAGACCCAACAGTGAATGCGAGTACAGTGAGGTGTAAGTAGTGCGCTTCAGCAGTAGCAACAGCTACAGTGGACCACCTCCACTGGTGCAAATTTTTATGAGTGTCACATGAAGGCTCTTCTACACTGCTGGCAAAAATGTATAGCTAATGGTGTTCATGGTGCTGAAAAGTAGTATTTTTTAGCTGAGAATTTGCTCTATCAAATAGTGCTACATTTCTCTTTGCATCTGTAGTTTCCACAGAAATAAATGGAAGACATTACTTTTGGAGAGACCTACGTATGCTTAGCATTATTTACATTTGGTAACTACTGAAACCCTTAAGCTTTAAATCTGCTCTTTCTCTTATAAAACACTGTGAGATTAAGAGGACTGCACTAATCAAGCACCAACATTAAAAAAAAAAACCCAGTGTGCAGCATCACATGAAGGCCAAGTGAAAGATGAAGGACTTGCCTCAAGTTCTCAAAGCAGACCTCAGGTATATTTTTTTCTGCTTAATGCAATTTATAAAATTTCAAAATAATGTCTCTTTTTGTATCTCTGTAACTACTCCACAAGAGACTAATGCATTAGTTAAAACTAAAACAAAAAGACCTATTTTGTTTGATCTCTTCAGAGCCTGTGGGATTCACACTCAGATTATCTCTAATGCATTGTGAAATCACAACATTTTTTTTTAAAGCTTCTTTATCGTATGGCTGGGATAGACTTTAAGTGACCTTCGTACAGATATATAAAGAAGCAGAAAATAAAAAGAATACTTACTAAGTAAATTTTCAAAGGTATCCATCTGAGGTGCAATTGTTATGTGGAAGTTAACATTCACGCATTTTTGTAAACATCACGGGGCAGTTGTATACACCCTTCTGTGCCTAAATACCTGTGCCTGTTTTCTTATTTGCCAATAAACGCAGCATTGTGACTCTTGAAATATTCAGGTAAGTTGTACCCATTTTGTAAAATTTTAAATTTTTATTTAGTAAAACCTTTATTTTCTGACGTTTTAAAAGAAATTGATTTGATTTAGAAGTTACTTTTTAAAATAATAGCAAATACACAATAAGATTCTTCTTTTCATGCTGAACAAAATGTCGTCTTAATTCAGAATGATTTCTTTCACTTTGCTGTAATTCTTTTAAATGTGAAAAATCTACAGCTACTAAATCAAAACATATAGTTACATATTCACAAAGTCCCAGTGAATGTATTGGTATTTTGGTTTCTAAGTTGCTTGGCTTAGTAAAAAATCTATATAAACTTTCTAAGTTCTCCAGAGATGAAACAGAATATTGCTTAGAGAAGTGCTAATGTTAGTTCATTAGTTTTGTGACTGAGGGCTGTAAGCTGAATATGTGGCATATTTTAGCCTTGAAAAGATTGCCCCCATATTAATAGAATTTCCTAAACATCCTTTAAGGAATATTTCTTCTATCACTATTATCTTATCTTTTTATCGAAGTCAAAGCCCATGAGTGTTTAAAATGAGGCCAATTTCACTACATTAAGAATAATGATTATCTGCTATACTGAGGATAAGACTATACTGACATATATTAGCTGCTTGAGAAGGAATAATAGAATTAATAAGGCTTCCTCTTCTCTGCAACTAATTATGCCACTATAATATAACTTGATTTAAAATTCCCATTTTTTTTAATCTTATGAGGCAGAGGCTGACTGAGTGACTGCAATTTGTAGGAAAAAAAATTTAGTGTGATACATGTGCCATAAAAGAGATGCACTGAAGCCAAAAGGAGCACTGTAACAGACTCAACCAAAAACCTTGCTCTTTACTGGCCTCTTAACTAGTAAACACGATCTGTATTTCATTGTGTAGCAGAGCTTAACATTCAGAATACTGAAGACCAGCAAGGAAAAGATGTAGAACACCAAATCACTAAGTGTTCATTTCAGTTTTGGTTTAAGCTTGAGTATGATTACAATATCAGAATAAACAGAATGGAAAACAAAGATCTTGAACCCCTACCTGCCCTCCCCCAGATGTTCTGGGTTGGATTAGTAAAAGTTACAAAGTAAGAACTCATTTTCTTTCCCATGTGAATTATTATCAAAACATAATGGAAAACTCCCCAGAATATCTCCATCCTTGGAATACACATTTTATCAGAATGCCAGAGGCATAATGGAGCCTGGAGGTGAATAAGTTGGTAAACCCACCATGGATTTGTGCTTTTTTTTCCTAAAGGTTGAAATGTAATTCAATAGGAACTGCAAAAACCAAGAGTAATCTGACAGGCTGACATTTTGAAGACATGGTATTTTAGAACCTGAAAACATAAAACATGTTTTCATTCCCCCTCTGATTTTCACAGGCTTTCATCTTGCTCTTGAAGTTAAGAGTCCTAAGCAGCTCTGGAATTTAGAATAGGGGATTTTGTTCTGGGCAATCAAAAGTCAAAACATACAAGAAGTGAACACTTAAAATGCAGATTCAGAAAAATTTCTTAGCAGATCTGGATTTCAAACCCATCAATTGTAAGCCCCAATTCAGAAACATATCTATAAAACTGTTCTCTCATTTAAAAACAAGGATTTAAAAGCAAATGTATACCATGGAGAAAACTTTTCAGAGAGGTCAGCTTTTGGTCAGAATATTCTTGAAACTGCTACTTTGAACAGCGGGGATTATCAAACATCTCAAAATATCTGATGCAAAGCTGTAGCTCAGCTTTCACAGGCTTTTAACCTTCACAATTATGAAAAACAACTTGGAAACGTGACAGTCAGGCTATGATTCAGTGACCTCTACAGAGTTCTCTAGTATCATTTTGAACACCCTACAGGATCCCAACTGGGCCCCCTACAGAAGAGCACAAGTCTGCTGCTGTTCCAGTGTCACTTCTGTGAGATTCATGCAAATGCCCAGGGCATCTCAAATAATAATAGATGTCTATATTTAGGCAATTGAATGGAGTCCTCTGTGAAAAGAATGGAAGCAATAGGATCCAGAATGGATTCCTCAGATACATAATTATTTTAAAATTATTATAATTATGGGAAGCTCACCAGTGATTTCAAGTTGCTTTAGCTAGCAATACTAGAATATGCAAAATAATTTTTTTCAGATGTCTGCACTTAATTACATACTGGAAATATTCAGCAGTCCTCCCTCTGATGAGCATTTACAGAGAAGATAGTATTTTGGTGCAATTCTTCCACTATCAGGCTGCTTGGGAAACTGCAGTGTTTTGTGAAAAATTTGGACTGACTGCTTCAAAACCTTGACAATATGTTTAGTCTGCATAAATGAGGGAAAACATATTTTGTTTTGTTCAGCGTGCTCTGAACTTTCACAGTTACATAATTATCTGCTCAGATGGTCCCGCAGTCTTATTTTGACTGAAAGAGAAATGGGAAATGTTGATAAAATAAACTCAGGCTGGAAGCTTGGCAGCTCTGCCATTTGTTAGAGAGAAAGAGACCCAGGTTCACGACTTTTTTTTAGTGTGGTTTATTTATCACTGCAAACATCTCAGTGACACAGTGAGAGCTAGCTACCATAAGGATATTAGAAATGGCTGTATTAAGCTTTTCTGGCCTTCTCTTGAAGACATATATTATGAGAGGGCTCAATTGCATCCTTAGAGTTTTTTTCTGATACACTGCCATTTCATGCTGCCCAGAATCTGAATAAAAGTAAATGATCTGACTTTTGAAATGAAACATTACTTGGTCTTGTTTCAAAACTTTAGACCCTCAGGAAGCCTTGTTACCTTGTTCTGAGTACCTCATTTGTAAAATGATGATGTTTATGATTTCCTTCGCAAAACATTTATTTTACTAATACTCTGAGCTGCTTAAGAGGCAGGTATGGTGAAACAAAAGAGACAGGTGTGATTTGAATTAAAATATAAAATAAGATAAAATGGAACCAAAACATTGAGATTCATTCCTGTCAAAATATTTTGACAAGCCCAGTCCGTGCCCATGAAATGGATTTCAACAGTTGCTCTATGAGAAACTTTCTGCTGGAAATTCTCTGAAAATTGTTACCGCTCACTTGTTTTGAACAAGCCCATGCATTAATGTGCACCTGTATAGAAAATGAAAGCTTTTATTATCCAGGTCTTTGTTTTAAGATTAGGTTACAGCAGAAGTGGCTAGTTCCATATTAACCAAAACAAATGTGACCTGAAACTACATCTGCCCTGGATCTCTGATCATTTATACCCTGTCAAAGAGTGCAATTCGTCTCTGAAACTCTGGCTGTTAAAACATTATTGTATGTCTCTTGTCCTCAGATACAAATGCCATCGCCTTGTCCAAGGCAGCTGAGGCTCACATCATCGCTCTTAATATGTTCCCCAACGTGTCTCTTCCTGCTTCATATAATTTCACTGATGGTCTCCTGACAAACACCTAATTTAAAGAAAAATCCAAACTGCTGGCTACGAAAGCAAAAGTACATAGCTGAGCTTTAGCCAAATCTAGAAAGGAATGCAGTGCACAAATACTTTTCTTGCACAAACACTATATATGGGTATAGCTGCTCAATATCAATAGCTGCAGGAAATGCAGTTTGATAAAAATTCTTAATATCTGTGACTGTTAAAAATGTGCATAAAAATTCTTAATTTCTGTGACTGTTAAAAACATGCATTGCTTTTTGCTCCTCACATCGGAAGTTTCACAGTGAAACTTCTCTGTTTACTTCAGATTGTGCTGATTTAATACTTTCTTTATCATAGATGTTGAATGAATCTGCCCACGCCTTGCCTATCCCTGCCCACCCACAGGACTCTCCTACCCTGACCAGGGCCCAGGAGCCCATGTCAGCCTTCGGTCTCATCAGCCCCTGGCCCAACAAGGCCAAGAAAGGGCTGGCCTCCAGCTCCCCACAGCCCTACTCTGCCTTGCCATGGGACCTGCTCAGCCTTGAAGACTAAAAAGGAGGAACTTTTATAATAATATTATGCAGATTGATGTGATTAGAGTTATTTCTGCTTCTCAAGATCTCCATTGCTTTTCATATACCTAAGACTAAGCAGAACAGCAGGGCTACTTTTTCTTGAAGACAGCCAGTGCTAAAAGGACTACAATTTGGGTGAACTGGACGAGAAATATTTCTCTGTTACAAACTGGCCTCAGTAGCTTTTTAAATACAAATGATCCTGCTGGTGCAGAGGTGGTGTTTCTGAATTAAGAACAGGAGACACTCTTCTTCTTACACAGGACTGCATTTAAGGGATAAAGGCTTTAAACTTCTCCCTCGGTAATTTCTAGAAGTTTTTTTGTCAGTGGAATGTAGAAGGAGAATACATCAGGCCACACTTTTGCAAGACAATGCCCTCTCCTTAGAGCAGAATAAAGTTAACTTTAAAAATACAAGCTGTTTTCATAATGCATAATGCTCTTGATTAAACATGAGCTGCTCAGAATTTTTGGAGCCCAAGGCAGTCACCAAGCACCAGCTGATAAATGTTGCTTAAATGAAAAGACGTTTTTGTTATGCTCCTGGCTATTAAATAATGATGTGGACAAATATCTGCCAGACCCTGCAGATTTTCAAATAGCTTTTTTTCTTTTTCTTTTTTTTTTTTTTTTTCCTTCAAATGGCAAGATAACAATAGGTCAAATCACTAATTTTTGGCACAGAATCATGTCCCACAAGGATAAAGCTCATTTCCTCAGATCTTGTCCATGACCCTGAAAAATTTCCTCTTTGATTTTGAAAACAGTACCAGAAACAGAAATCCATGAGCTGAAGTACAAAATATGAGGTAGGTGTAGAGATCTTGATATAAAACATGACTGATGAGACATTTTGTTTTGTAATAATGCCTAAGGGCCTGTGAAGGAACGGAATCCTGTGGCGCAATGAGCATGTCGTAGTGTCATCATAGATGCTCAAAGATTTTGCAGACAGGAAAAGAGTGTGCAGTACAAAGCTCAATATAATTGCTTTTCCACATCTTGAAGTACAGCCTATGAAATGCCTCAGGTAAGGCAAAAAGGGAATAACTTAGCTCACTTTGGTGGAGGCTCTAGAATTATAATTATACTACAAATGCCACGTCACGACACAGAATGTTCTGTAGGCAAGCTCTCTCACATATCCAGTTGCTGAAACTGGGAAAACACTTCTTGATGAGTAAGTTAAATTCTTCAGCGGTTTTAACTTCCACTATTAATCATAATGTTAATGATAATGAAGTTCATGCTAATAGCAGCATCCTATAATTTAGAGATCTAAATATAGCAATTTTCCTGAGGCTCTGACACTGTGAGGTGTTAGTCTTTCCTGACTGGTGTACTGAATGGGACTTTCTGCTGGGAGCAGTATGAATCATGGATATAATGTATGCAAATTCTTTAGTGTAAAATCTTCCCGTGGCTTACAGTCTTGCTGCTTAGACTCATAGTCCACATTTGATATGGGTATAACAAAGTTATGCAATGTGCTTTATGGTGCCCTACCAAAAAGAGTAGTTACATGTTATAAGGGAAAGGTAGAAGTTACATGTTCCCCCATGTAATACAATAGTGATGAGAATGAAAAACAAATGCAATTGCTAAAGCACTACTGTTTTAAATTTCTTAGTCATTAGCTTTTCTCAATAACAAGCAATAAACATCTTTTAATAGGAAAAGCATAACAAGGGGATCTTCAGTGTGCAGGATTGTGTTGAAAACAAAGCTCTGGCCACCAGCTCTTGAACTGCATGGGCTCTTTCTCCTTTATTCCAAGTGGAGGAGAATTTCTCCATCATTTTATGTATTTTTTTTTCTCAATAATCTGACCCATCTCCACAGACTATTTATGGTAGCAATAACAGCAGACACTAGCAGCTTTGCCTGCACGCTCTCTGCATAACAAATGAAGTCTGGGTCTCCTGCTGGCAAGCTTCAACACTGTACCCCAGGGCAGTTTGTTCAGGGAAGTCTAGAGCTAGTTGAGATACCAAATCACAGCTCACATATCCTGGTCAACTAGTGGTATCTTAGTACTCACTACATAAAGCATTAGGACAGAAAACAGGGAAGCGCATGTTGCTCTGATGAACATATTGATAAAATCTAGGATACAGTTCTTTATTTACTGAGGAAGGATGGAGAACGAATCCAAAGAATACGTTTATTACTGTATGTATATACAAGACTGCAACCCAGTATCCCAGCTGCTCTACAAAACTCCCAAGATATGTGGGGGATTGCCATATTTACAGGAGAAGAATCCTACCTACAGGATCTGTACATTATTCTGTTGCATAGGTAGATTAATATTTTCTTTATGTTATATATACTGTATGTGAATTTACATGGAATATTTTTACCTCATACAACCAATTTGCTAGTACAGACTGGAAAAAAAAATCCGTCTCAAGAACGGTGCTATCTTTTCTACTATTACTTTTTGCATATTTACCTACTTTCCATTTTGACCTTTACCTTAATCTTAATTTTAACTCACCCAGTACATCAAATAATATAAAAACATATCTACTTTATTTCTTATCTATTTGATATAGTTCTCTATATAAAATAATTCATATTTTAACTTTCCTGGCTGTGTACAATGCGCAGGTATACCTTTAGTTCCCTGAGAGTAAGATAAATTTGACCGTGAAGTTCAAAAGCATTTTTACTTCTGAAAAGGGATGGACCAAGTGAAAAGTTATAATGTTATTATACTGTGATCAGAAACAAACTCGAAAGCTGTATTTTTGATAATGGATCTGACCGAAAGAATTATGAACTACCAAAAATCCTAAATTACAACTGAATTTTGAATTTTGAGCCAATTTCTGGAAATTTCTATTTCTCTTAATTAGAAGTAAATTATTAATTACCCTTTATTTTGAAAAGGTCTTTTTAGAGACAGAAAGTACGAGTGGCATGAAATGGTTTTCTTTTTCTTTTCTTTCTTACACATCTACCAGATGTTACAGCAAACAGTTTAGGTGGAATTGTATTGTACAAAACCTTTTTTATCATAATCACTATGATCCTAATAAAATATAATGCTTCCTTCTGAGTATATATGTATTCTGAGGAATGTTAAGTTTGCAGGATATGAGTGTGCTACATCAATCATAACCCCAATACAAATACAAGAACTCAATTTGGTCTAAATTGTCTACTCTAATAACACAACCAGTGGCATTTTATCTGAGCTACATCAGGAATACCTGTTCTTTATGATTGAATAACAAACTCTTTTATTCTCTTCTTTTGTCAGTGATGGGCTGAAGTACTTGATAAATAGAATGGAAAGTAGTCTCTGAAGTACTTCTGTGATGCGTTTTGACAGATATAGCTGTGGAATAACATCAAGATCTAGTGAAGAGTCTATAAATCCTGCCGGTTTCCAGCTTTGTATGAAAATCCGTCTGTTCATAGATGAGGGCTAGCACACCTTCAGAAAGAGAGAGGCAGAGAGGCTTTGTATGTAGGCACAGAACGTGTGGGAAGCAAGCTCCTGAGAGAATGTGTTCTGGAGAAATAAGGCAAGATGCAGGAGGTAGGAGGCTTGGGATAAAGAAACAGCTGACTACCTAATTCAGAAATGAATCTAGAAGTACAAATATTCAGCTTGAAGTCAGATTCCAACTGCAGCTTCGTAAATTTAAATTCACCATATACATTGCTCTGGTTTATGAGAATCCCTGTCACAGTCCTCTGAGCAGCTGTAGGATCTAAATGGATCAAAAGAAGCCCAACTATGTAAAAACAAGAACTCTGTATTAAGAATACACACTTCTACTCAGAGACCTAAAGCATTTTTGAACATCACCCTCAACTTTTCTAATGCTACTTTATTTTTTAAAATTTTTAAAATTATTATTTAATTTACTTCAGATAGTAGCAATAATAGGAAAATGAGGTAGAGAAAAGGTGATAATCATGTGCATTTTAAACTAGTACTGAAGTCCGATTATACCACCTTATGCAGAAGTGAGAACTGTAAGCAACTTGCTGCAAAATATCTATGGATCTATGCCATCTCTATTAATGTAATAACTTGTTTTGAGCAAATAGGTTTTTATTTCTTGCATAGAAACAAGTAACAATTATTATAATGCATTTGCTTCTGTAACTGATTTTTCAATATGCTTCCATACCACAGCCATCCGACTGCTCTGCAGATGCCGTTAGCCAATGATGGTAAGAAGCAATAATCAATCTTTTCTATTTCAAGTCACGTGGGTGATTCAGAAATGGTCCTGACCATCTTTGGTCCAATAAAGAGTCAGAAAATTACAGGTTTCTTTCGGTTTGCTTCATAAAGACCTGCAGGAGCAAAAAAAAAGTTCAATGTCCAAAGTTGCTACGAAAAAGACACCACCATGGACTATCTAATTAAAACAGGAAAGATCTGTTAATTAGGAGAGAGGAATTCTTTTAATATTGTTCTCTGAAACCATTCTGGGGAAACATCTTCAGCAGAGAGGATTTTGCTCCTTCTAAAATACGAAAAGCAGATTGGGAATACGGTTCATACATTTGTTAATACATCTGCTTGGAAAAGGTATAGTCTTCATTTTCTAAGATTTTCTTCTTGGAGAAAGCACTCTGGTATCAATGCACAAGCCCTGTGTTCACTGAAATACACAGGAAGCCTGTCTGAATGAGTATGAAAACGACTGCAAAGATGACACCTTACACCTACAGAGTTTCCTTGAGTGCCATCACTTCTAGAAGTGAGCTAACAATTTACAGCCCTATGAAGCAGGGATAAGTCCTGTAAAGGTATATAAGGAATTGGTTGAAAGGCCACAGACAAAAGGTGGTGATCAATGGCTCTATGTCCAGGCAGTGTCTACCAGGTGTCTGTCTTGGGACCGGTGCTCTTTGACATCTTTATCAATGACATCGATGATGGAATTGAGTGCACCCTCAGCAAGTTTGCTGACACCAAGCTGAGTGGTGTGGTTGACACGGTTGAAGGACGGGATGCCATTCAGAGGGACCTTGAGAGGCTAGGAAGGTGGGCCCGGGTGAACCTGATGAGGTTCAACACGGCAAAGTGCAGAGTTTTGCACTTGGGCCGGAGGAATCCCAGGCATCCCTACAGACTGTGAGGAGCAGTCCTTGAGAGCAGCCCTGCAGAGAATGACCTGGGGTCCTGATGGATGAAAAACTTAACATGAGCCAGCAGTGTGCCCTTGCGGCTCGGAAGGCAAATGGTATCCTGGGCTCCATCAGAAGAGGGGTGGCCAGCAGGGACAGAGAGGTGATTGTTCCCCTCTACTCTGCTCTTGTGAGGCCCCATCTGGAGTACTGCGTCCAGGTCTGGAGCCCCCAGTACAAGAAAGACAGGGAACTGCTGGAGAGGGTCCAGAGGAGGGCCAGAAAGATGATCAGAGGGCTGGAGCACCTCCCTTATGAAGACAGGCTGAGGGAGCTGGGCTTGTTCAGCCTGGAGAAAAGAAGGCTGCGGGGTGACCTCATTGCAGCCTTTCAGTACCTAAAGGGAGCCTACAAACAGGTCAGCTCTTTGAAAGGGTAGATAATGGCAAGACTTGGGGAAATGGTTTTAAGTTGAAGGAGGGAAGATTTAGGTTGGATATCAGTGGGAAGTTCTTCACCAAGAGAGCAGTGGGGTGCTGGAACAGGCTGCCCAGAGAGGTTATGGATGCTCCATCCCTAGAGGTGTTCAAGGCCAGGTTGGATGGGGCCCTGGGCAGCCTGGTCTAGTATTAAATGTGGAGGTTAGCGGCCCTGCCTGTAGCAGAGGAGGTGGAATATGATGATCCTTGAGGTCCCTTCCAGCCTGAGCCATTCTATGATTCTGATTCTATGAATGCAAAAGGCAAGCTTGAGAAGACAGTGTCTTTCAGCAGATTTGCAGTGCACTGGGAATGCGTCCCAGCATTCACAGCTGTTGGAAGGGGGTATTAGGCTTCAATCAGAAACTTAACATCTGCTTCCTCCAAAGATCAAAAGCCAAATCCCTCAGCCCTGCCTCCCCTTTGGTTCACACAACATTGACTTTTTTTTTAAGGCAGACAAAATGGAAGTTCAATGCAATGAGCTTTGGAACGAAGCAGTGCTTCCTGCTGAGTAGAGCAAATTCAGGGAGCAGCAGTCCTACCATCCGTTAAGCCCAGGGGGTCTTCTATCCAGCAAATGATTTGTGACTTGAATATTACTGCTATTAGAATTCCTAGCAATAAAAAGAACCTCCCTCTACCTCCAATTCCACAGTGTTAAATCACTTTTTGTCTTATGACAATTTATCCTGAGGTGTTACATTTCTGAAATCATTAATGCATTACGTGACGAAGCAGTGGAGCCACTGTTGCTGTGACAGTCTACAGATGCATGGCACAGCGTTTGTGGGAAGATAGGATATCTTTTACTAGATCAACCAGAATAGTGTGAAAAAAGGATAAGCTATTGAGTGCAAAAATCTTTTTTTTTTTTTTTCCTGATGGCTTTATATGACCTTCTTTTCAGCATTTAGAAGCTTCTGTAATTGAAAAGTATTTGACTAAGGATGGTCACTGTTTCTTGATATTTGATATTATCTTGCCCAGTGATCATATGATAGTAATTTCTACAGTTCATTTAGCTATACATTATGTTATAATGACAATGATAAGAACAATCTTTTAATGAAACACTAAAATCAAATGGAATTTTCTAATTTATCTGTTTTTTCCAAAACCTAGTCCAGCTTTCCAATGTTCTTACTATTGAAAAAGATTTTTTTCAATCTGTCATTAATTTCTTATCTCATACTGCAGCTTATGATTGAAGGATCATGAAGAGAATAAAAGAACAGAGCCAGGAAGATTACCTTTCTTGGAACAGGGATCAATTTTTCGTTTGGGTCAGCTGTTACAAAGAATGATATCATGTTTGTCTCACTTAGCAACATAATACAAATAATAAATATTGTTCCACCGAGTACAAAAATTTTGTAGACAGAGAGCTTTTAATAACCAAGTTCACATCGTGCAATCTTAGAAATGTTCCAGTAAATGGTGTTTACATCATGAAAAGTGCACATTAAGTACAGTACAGTTTACCATTCTGTACTCTCTGCATTTACTGGAACACCATTACAGAAGAAATTTGAAGAGACTGCAATTACTTTGCATGAAAAAGATTTATATCAACAGCCAATGTAAAAGGATATTTTGTAATAAAATAAAGTATCAGAAAGGGGCCTAGACTTCCTTAAATGTTTTGCTCTGCTACAGTGTAATTCTAGGTTGAATCTATAAATGTAACTATATAAAACCTTCCATTTTGATTGGCCTTTGAATTGCTATCATAGACATGATCACATAATTTTTTTTCACTAGTGGGAAAAGAACATATATACAAACATACACATTTTGTGAAGATTGAGAGAAAAATAATAAAAGTCAATTTCTGAGTCTCCTCACTATGCCAGCACCGTTTCTCTAGTAATGGTTCTGTCAGTCACACACGTGTTAACGACACCCTGACAATGAAGACATGGTGTCCAAATCTGCTTCCTTTGGATATCAGGAACGTTTTGTTGTGTCTTCAAGTGCATTCATGTCTTCCATCTTGAAAATGCTATGTGCATCCTGAGTGCGCTGTTTTTATATAAACTTGTTTCTAGAAATTATCTGCAGAGAAATTAATTTAATTGTAAAAATCTAGTAATTTCTGCAATGGTAGGGTCAATGTTCTAATTATGCCCTTGTCTATTGCATAGTGACTCTGTAATTGTTTCACCAAATATAGCAGTATCACTTGAAATATTTGATTTGAGAGAATTAAATCAATCTGTTTTCATTTCTACTTCTCAGCTTGGCAATTCATTGAGTAAAATTTTTTTAAAAATGAACATTTTCATTTTAAATGGAAAAGGTTATAAAAGGTTAAAAACAGTTAACTTGGGTTCTTTTGATTTTGTGAAATCCATATTTTTGCATGGAAAATATTCTATCTGAAATTTCCTAATTAGCTCCTGTGGTAGATGTAGTGCATAAAAACTGCATTGCAATTTGTACTCCTTTTCTCAGAAAATACTGCATGGCATGAATAGTTTACAGTTCCTAGTATGTTGAAGTAAAGCAGATCACTTAATCATAATCCCATTTCCCTCAGAAAATTACCTGAAAGCTTACAATTTTTATTTTTTTTTTTTTTCCTGTCTTGATTCATTAGCACAACCTCTGTCTTGTATTCAATGGTTAAAACTCTTCCCAGTGTCTTGGCTTTTCTGATCCTGGTTTTCAAAGCTTGTTTATCTATTTTCACTAACCTTGTTAACCAGTGATCACAGGCTGCCTTTGCTGTGAGTTTTCTCTGTTTCCCTGCTAAATGAGTTTATCCTTAGACAGCACTTCACCAGTGCTCATTGCCACTTTGTCTGAAATTTGAAAATGCTCATTCACGCACTAAAAAGATATCCAGGAATCTAAAATTTTGAATGAATGCTTCTAAGGTGGATTAAAATGAGCACTATGGTGACTACACTGGCTACATAAAAGAAAGTGAGAATTAATTCTTCACTGCTGGTGAATGTGTTGATTTAAATAAATGTTTGCTAGCTTTCCTTGGGCACAGCTGATTGCTTATTCATCATCTCTTTGGATTCATTTGGCCACCACAGTAATTATTATCAGTTCTCATAAATCCCACTGACTTTGTAACAATATAGTAGTGCCATTTACTGTGGACTTTGCAATGATAAGCAATAAACACAGTGGTTTTACCCCACAATTGAGTTGTTTCTACTCCACTGCAGACAGTCTGAGCCATAAAAGCAATTTTGCACCCAAAATGCCCATATCACCTAACTTGTGCAGAGAGCCACAGCTGCAGCATGGACGTCATCTCCGTGCCTCTGGCTGATTTCGAAATTGCCATATTCCCGTAACAGCAGACTGAAATGTTGATCTATTTTATACTGGATGCTATAAAGTCCAGTAGGTTGAGAAATAATAACTTTGTATTGATTTGCTATTCCTTTTAAAAGGCTATACCAAAAGTATTAGCGTTATGCCACCCTGAACTTAATGGCATACTAATTTTTATAGCCTGTTTCTGTCCCAATCGTAAAGAACAAGACCACAGAAAGAGCAAGACCATTTGTTCTATACTACAGAAGAGTCTGTCATTAATATTTTGACTGAGGCTGTGGAGAATAGCACAAATCAGATTATACAAACAGCAAGGATGTCATTTGTTAAAAAGGTGATTTTGTATAACCAGACACAGAGGGCCAATCCTGTTAGGAAGAAAAAAGAATTAGCAAGAATTGGCTGGGGGTGAATGCTTGGCAGCATTTATAAATAAACCAATGCTTAAAATATTATTTATTTTGCCCTATTTATCAGTTTGTGAAGCCTCCCATTTTAATTTATAATAACATTCTTCCTCAGTCATAACCCTTCCGCCTCTTTTCATTAGATTGAAATTCAGTATTGTATACCCTGCTCTTCCACGGAAGAGCAGAAATTTATTTTCCTGCTCAACATCTGACTATAATATGCATTCTTGTCAAGATTCCCCCATGACTGTTAGTAATGTAATAATTTAAGGGACAACTCCCCAGCTATCTTGGTGGGTCATCCAAGGATGTGCTCATGAATAGCATACCACGTCTTGATTTTACTTTCTGACAGAGTAGAATGTTGAAATCAATTTCAAAAACAAAAATGCCATCCAGTTTGATTCATCAAGTGGAATAAAGACCTCTTGCTGAGAAAGCCATTTGAGCACGGGTTAACTGTGACCTGTGCTCCTCTACAGTCCTTGGAACATCTGGCCATATGGGCTGTAAGCAGATTAATCCAGTGCTTTGCACTCTCCTCCTTTAAACGGCTTAAAGGTTGCTGTTTAAATAGCATGGCATGCAATTTTTTAAAAAAAGATCAGCAAATATCTAAAATAACTGCGAACAAATGAATAACCCCTCTCCATAAGAAATTTTCAGAGGCCCTCAAGAAGAAGCTTGATTTTGTTGTGTTTTTCTATTTTAACTTGCTGTATCTAAATTTAATCTTTCCCAAAGTTGTCAAAGGCTATCTAGCTTACATGATTGAACCAGACATAAAACTTCCACTATTCCTGCTTCAGACAATTGTAACAGACAGTTTTAAAGACTGGCTAGCCAGGGAGCTGTGGGTAAGAGGGACCTGTAGTAACACCAGCTTGTCTGGATGAAGGCTTTCTGCCTAGATGAAGCATCCCTCCCAGGGTGCTGATAGCAGTGTACTTGTAACTTCAGCTGTAGCTCTGAAAAGCTGCAAAGCGTGCCCTCACGGCGCTGACCACCCAGCTGGTGAGTGCTGCTGCCCAGAGCTATGTGAGCAACTCACTTGACATGTCCTCTGTGGAGCAGGGAGGTTGGGCTCTGGCCACCATCCTCACACTTGCTGATGCTTCTGGCTGCAGAGCAATCACAACAGGAGCATTCTGATATGCTTCAGGTCATCTGAAGGACGCTAACGTAGAGATTTTTTGAAACTACATTCTTCCCAACAGCACTAGAAATACTGCAGATGTAGTTTTATTCTGCTTTCTAAAAAAAATTGTGGGTTTTATTCCCCTTTTTCCACTGAAAATGGCAAGCTTTTCACAGACTATTTTTTTATTTTCTTTTTTTTTTTTTTAAATTAGGAAAAGAAAAAAACATTCTATTTCATTCAAATTCTAAGATTTTCTATAGAAATAATTATTTTAAACATGAATTGTGGTTGGGGCAAGTTCTAGCAAGCCAGTAGTAGAAAACTTTAACCTCCATCCCTATTTTTAAGATATTATTTGGTAAAAGCAGAATCTGAAGCCCCCACCACCAAACCTTTGACTTGTTTGACACTGTACTTTCAGGCTGTGCATTGCCTCTGAATGCATGTTTTGCTGCTGATTCCTTCCAAGCACTTCTTCTCTCAGCTGTTATGCCCCATAGTCACTGCACAAGTTATTCAGCCTTGGATGACTATGCTTTATGTACATGGCAGAATGAATTCTGACCTGAACAGCGTGGTTTTGAAGAAGCTGTCTTCTTCACAGGGGTTAGTGATAATTTCTGCTCTGCGG
This sequence comes from Phasianus colchicus, assembly GCF_987193195.1. Classification (NCBI taxonomy): domain Eukaryota; kingdom Metazoa; phylum Chordata; class Aves; order Galliformes; family Phasianidae; genus Phasianus; species Phasianus colchicus. The sequence continues at coordinate 63,580,203 of NC_143438.1, read as the reverse complement.
ACAAGGTGAAGTCTTACTATCTTCATTTTGCATATCTGCTGATTTTAAGGTTGTACATCAAGATTACTTCAAGGCCTAGATCCTCTCAGTCACCAACAAGAGTGTGTTCAGGAGAGTCTCTCATAACTTTTCTGAGAGGACACCTCATATAAGGGAAACATATATATAAGCAGGAAACTACTGCTACACTTTGAAACAATACTGTAAACCGGCTTGTAAAGATAGAAATCTTATTAACATGCAGCACAGCACATAGCCTATCACTCTGTATTCCTAGTTAATGGAGAAATTATTAGCAGACAGCACTACAGTAAGAAAAGTAATGATATTTTGATTTAGTTGTTGAACTGGGTCTATTAAAGAAAACTCTGTCAATGAGCTGACAATCCCTGCTCCTCATCCTGCTGTACATCTTCTGGGAGGGGGACGTGAATGAGAGCTGAGTACCAAAGTGTCCACCTAAAGCAGATTACAGAAGCTACCACAACTAAGTCACTGTTCAGGGACTGCTTAAGTTGTCTGCATTGGGTACCCTAAATTACCAGTCTGAAGCAGAAAACTGGTAGCAATTCACAAACTTTCGGCCTGATCTTGCCATTAGCAAGACTCCATCAGCAAAGTCAGATCAAATGAGTGTGTGATGTACAATCACTGTTGATAATTAATAGTGGGCTCTGTGAAATACTGGAATGGCAAGCAATTATCTCTTTCGAACAAAAAATGCGCAGCACTGACATATGAGTTTTCTCTTCCCATATAATTTTGTCATAATTACTCCAAATGCATGGTGGAAAATCATTTTTTGTCCTTCAGGAGTTTCTGATTTTACATTTTCTCCATCCCATCGGGATTGAAAATAAGATCTCTTTAGAGAAAATTCAAATCTCAAGATAACATAAGAGGTTAGAATTATCCTCTACAGTGGAAGATCATCCTGACTGAACCTCCTTCAGCTCCTAGTTTCTGCCAGACATTTCCATTTTAGCAGCTCAGTTGGGATTCTTGACTACTAGATTACAGACTCACTATCTCTTGCTGTGCCCTAGTAACTACTTAATTATTTAAACATGGAATAGCTCCAGCAGATGCTACTGCAAGAAACATACTTCATAACGGAGCTGTCTGAGCATTCCTGTGGGACACTAGAAACAAAGGGTCAAGTCCTTGTACCACAGAATTTTAAAATCTTAATACAAAGAATTACATTTATGCCGTGAGAACACCAACTCACTGGTTCAGGATATATTCAGGAACATTAGTTCAAATGCTTGCTCTGGGCTATATCCTGTCCTAGCATGGAATTAACACTATTTTGTGTTACTGCAAAAACAGTTCATCTGTGCAATTTCAGCAGAAATGGGCTCTTACATCTTGTATAAATGCACCCTTATAAGAAACAGATTTCTTAACTAATTACTGCAAAAGTATAATTGGTAGTGTTGCAGACAGTCTGATAACTCTGGAGGTATTTAAAACAGCTACTTTGTGGATGTAGATAAGTTTTTTTTTTGAAATGATACAGTAATAAGGAAAAAGTGCAGGTCTCTGTGCAACATTCAGGCGCTGTTGTCCATCAGTGCAGCCACTGCCTTGGCACAACTGGGCTGCATCATGCCTGGGGGCCCTGAAGTCTGTACAGGGGACAGAAAGCACAGGATTGTCCTGTAAGAAAAGCAGTCATTCACAACCATTGCCTTCCATTGTCTTAATTCTGAAACTCAGTGATCATTATTTTGTGGTAGGAATAATTCTCTGACTTCTGCTAAGATAATCTTTCTTCAAAGTGATATCCATCAATAATTTATACAAACACTTAAATTATTTGCACTGTATGTCTATTTTATGTCTGTGCCCACTGATGTCTCTTACAAACCAGACAAATAAAACTTAACACACTTTTCAGATCCATCCCCAGTGGCCTGCCTCTTGACAGCAAAGAAAAACATATAGGTGACAGCCAAGTGCAGCCAACTCAGGTACTCCCAAATCATATTTACCCTCCATGACTGCCTTTTATTTTCAGATTCATCTATAATGAATTCTTTTCAGTAGATTCAGTTACTGTATCTTTGTGTACAGCAACATAATCCACACGGTTTAAAAACATGGTTCACCTTCAAATGCCTGTTCCTTACCATTAGCATAATTAGGATGAAACTTCGCCTGTGAGATCTACAGATGGAGTTCCCAGTATCAGGGAGAGGAGGCTAAAAGCAAGAGAACTGCATGGAAAAATGAAACATACCACCATATCTATCTAGTGAACGGTCCTGGGTTTCATGGGGTTCTCAGTGTCCACTCTCTGTGTTACACGTGAAGAACTAAATGTGATCCTTGCTGGATGCCGTCCCCATGCCAGATGCCCCCAGACAGTGTGAGAGTTGGGCCAGCTCCGAAAGGCCACCTTGCAGTGACTGCTGCCACCAAAGATGGTCAGGAAAGCACCTGGTGTGCTCCTTATGACTCTCAAAAGTATCACTGTAATGTGTTGGGGTGTTGCAAGAAAACAGAAAAAGATATTGACAAGAGACAGATTTTTGACAAAAGACAGATTTTTGACAAGAAGCAGATTATATGACTTTTGTACTCTGTAAAATAAGTCTCTCACCCCCCACCAGTGACTTATCTTCTATGGGATTGTATTTGCAGCTGTGGATTTCCCTCACTTGTTCCCGAAGTGAATCTCCAAAGCAAGACTTTAGTTCTGAGACATATGGAAATCAAATGAATCAAGATTGATGTAAGCTGCTGTCCTCTGGATAACCTGTCATGTGTGGAAACTTAATCCCCAGATTTTGGAGTACATCCAGTCTATAGAAACACGTGTACAGTGAGGAGCATATTGGGAAGCAGGCTGAGCCATGAGAGGCAGCAGGTGTTGCAGCTGCTCAGCAATATCCTCAAAGAGGACCCAGCTGAGCATGTCCCCCAAATCTGCAGATTGCATCCCACTCAGGTGCTACTTCTCTGGTTCTAATTGCAATGAAGAATATGCTGTGAGGTTAGGAATGGCCATAGCCTATTGAACTGGCTTTAAGTAGCAATGAAGTTCAACCTTCAGGTCTCATCTCTTGACACTGAGGGGTAGAGATGGCAGAATAATACTGAAGCCCATGTGCTGCTGTTTATTTCTACCTGAAGTGCTGTATTTTCTATCGAGAGAAAAAGAGCAATCTTCATGTAATTCCCTTCCATTTCTAGAAAAAAATCCAGTGTGAAAAGTGAGCATCATTTGAAAAGTATTCAGTGACAACATCTTATAGTAAAGTTTAGAAGACATCCTTTCTTGACAGAAAGTTTGTATTTTATAAAATAGTGGTTACCCCTGTTCTATTTGTGCATGCATACATGCCTGTATCCCATCCTGATTGGAGTTGATGGCGCTGCCTCACTCTTTTTCAACCTCTGATTCTGTCAGAATGATCCAAAATATTGTAGTGACCAAGATTAACCAAAGAAATTCTTTGTAAAATGGCAGTACACGAGTCGTCTGAATCAATGCCGTGCTGTGTGCTGGCTGGGAAGCAGAGAAGAACCAGCACTCCCCTCTTGAGATGTGCAGCGGCACCAGGAAAGCTCTGCCCACCAGCTGAGACTCCCAGCATTAAGAGTGAGGTCTCTCTCGGTCCGTGGGCCAGCCAACAGACATGGGAGGCAGGTGGCAAATGCAACGTGAGCCAGAGCTGAATCCAAGGCACTGAGGGATGCACTGGCCCAAGGCCCAGAAAAGTAGCAGGAGGCAAGGCTTGGTGGTCTTGTTTCCAGGAGGAGCCAGAAACAGGTGGGCCGTGGGAAGCATGGGGAATGTGGGCTCAGCAACAAGAGGAGAGTATGGCTACTGCTGAGAGACAGTGAGCAGACAATACCAATTGAGAGGACCCTGTCTTCTGCCAAAAGAGCAGAGCACACATTTTAGCAGGCATCTTAGCTGAAGAATTGGGCTGCTGACCCCTTAGCTTGAGTACAACCTGACAGAGTCCAGCCCAGAGTGCGTGCTGCATTAGGTGATGAGGGTTTTCACAACGGGCAATTTCTGCAGGATTTTAGGAACATGAGGAGGAAACTGGAAGGAAGCCAAGGGCAGCGTACAAGTGGTGGCAGCATCCTGCAAACAGGCAGGGCTGGCTGGAGGTGGGCAGCAGGCCTTCAGGCTAGCCCATGCCATGGCCACCACCTGCTTTGGCCCTCCTCACTTCACAGTGTGGTCAGTGCCTCTCGTACTCCTACAGGCTCCTACACGAGGTCATGCTACAGCCAGCATTCAAAAAACGCACTGGTGTGCCTCTTAATATCTAAAAAAGGCTCTGGGCTCCTTTAAACCCTCATTGCTGGTCTCACAAATGATTCTCTCTCGCAGGTTTCCTCTAAAGTTCATTATAGAAATCCTGCACAAAACAGTATGCTTGAAATGGTCATTAGGTAGCATATTGATGTAGTTGAAAATGGCTGAATTATATAAGCTTTAGTATAAGATTTTTCATATTTCATGGAAATATAAGTACAAAACAGCACATTTGTTATTCATGACATGAATCTCCATAAAACTCCAGTTTTGTAAAATGTAATGTCAGGAAAAAATCTGATTAAATGGCACGGTCCTCCCTCAGGGAAAACCTACTTCAATTAGAAGAAATTGTGTTAAAGTCTGCATTTCCTGCTCCATTTCATCTTACTTATCATTTCAATAACTTTCTTTATGGTAGGCTGACAAAATGCAAAACTAAGTGAGTGGCAGGTGAACATTAAAAAATACATGCATTTATTACACTTACCCCTTTAGATTCACTGCTATTGAGTTTTCTATTTCCAAAGCTTAAGTACTTTCTTTGGGCTTAGTTTTGTCAGCTTGACATTTTTAATAATCTAAATACATAGCTATGTCAATCTCTAGTATAAATTGAGCTAGCTGCTGTAACTGGGAACAATACATTTTGTCATGAAGAGACCTTGAAATGGGATAGTTGAGGCTATTTTGAACCTACATTTAAAGTTTCTCAAATATTATATGAGGGATCTGGCTCTTGATTAATTAAGATCTTTGGCATCTATTTGCATTAGTAGTCCTTTAACTTAAATTTAGGAAGACTGTTTCTGTATTTTAAGTAATTAGATGATTAATAAGAAGATATCTATTATCAATAATAATAGGTATTTTGTCTTTTCCTACTTCTGATTTGAGTTTGTCTATTAAACAGTTATGAATTTCAGTGATTATATTCTTATTATTCAAATGAATATGGTTGCTTCTGTTTTGTCAGCATAGAACTGACTTAAAAAATGCTAGCTAAATTCATACCTTTGACTACTGATACACACGCCAGAGATATTGAAAATGAAGAATGATATGTAGCTCCTTAAAACACTGATGCTCACTGCATATTTTCTATTGCATTTGCTAACAGCAAGGGAATATGTTGCACTGCATGACAAGTGTGACATCTGCTTCAGATAATGTATTAATGAGCTTGCACATCTGTTCTCATTCAATTCATTGGACTCGCTGCAAAGCTGTGAAGGCTGGTGCAAAGGTAGCTTTCATTGACCACTTCCTACATGCTGAAGGTAGCTAGGGATAGGCACTGGAGCAGCTCAGGGAAATGGTCTTCTGTTGCAGAAAAATACACTATTCAGCCAGGTGCCAGTACAGCAGTCTCCATCAGTCTGTCCTTCCCAATTCCATGGTCATTCATGTTTTTTGGAGATACCATTGGATGCCTTGTACATTTCTGCTGAACCAGTTGTGCAGGGACGGGGCCAAGCATTACCTGTGGCTATGCAAGTAGTACCAGTTTTAAGTGGTACTGAGAATATTCACTTCAGGGCAGTGATTTATTTTAGGAGAAAAATTTCTTGACTTGTTGATATCAGCAGATATTCCCTTTATTCCCTACCTTTCTGAAAACAAAGAAGGATCATCTGAAAATGGACATCTTTATAAAAAAGAAGCATTTTATTAAAACGCCTCTTCTTCCACAGCCAAAATAACTCTAAAAAGAAGTACAAAAAGACAAAAGGGATGTATGTGAAACATGCACTTTTTTTACATCAGTTGTTTGACAAATGCAGGAATTCAATAGGAAAGCAAAAGAAATTTAACATTCCTCCCTTCCGATTTTTCAGAAATTACCTTTCATCAAGTACAGCCAGCATAGTGTTTAGCAGGATATCACAATACAAAGTGTAAAATGTTAATCCTTATGCTTTCAGTAAAATTATTTGCTGATGCACTGAAATGTAATAAGAACTTTGTCATTCTAGAAGCTGAGAACTTGGATGAGACTTGAAACCTGAAGGTCTAGAAAAGGATAATTTCTGAAAGCACACAAATTCAGAGTCGAATTGCACATAACATTTAGAACAGAACAGGGCAGAATGGAAAACAAAACTGATCAATACCTCCCAAATAACAAGAACCTGATGGAGGATGTTATTGTAATGTGTAGAAAAAATGTATTGATAAGTAATGAAAAATAAAAAGAGGAACAGAGGAAATTTAGGACTGGAATAGACCCAAATGGGCATAGATGGTGTATAATGATTTGAAAAGAAATGTAAATATATTTTCTTCTGTTTTCACAAAGCAGCAGAATGAGGTATTCTAAGAGCACAATGAAGTGCTTTACAGAACATTAGGGAAGGACAGCAGATAGTATGTACAGGAAATAAATTATTTCCAAGATGCAACCCTGAAAAACTTTAACCCAGTAGTCCTTGTAGAAATATTTGAGATACAAACCTAACTGTTGCAATTTTAAAGGTAACCGAAGAAAGAGAACTGGAGTACTGAGTAGCAAGTAGTGCAGGAAACGATGTAGTACATGGTTATTTTTCAGTGGAGGAAGAGTTAATTCATATCAGATGAAAAAAAGGACATGGAAAATACACTGTTCAGCTGTGAGAAAGCAGCACACACACAAGGATAATTAGGAAATTATTTGAATCTTTGTAATAGACATTACTGAACAGTGCAACTAAGTTATGAAACATTTTCCTAAGGATGGGTTTGCAGTTCTCTCGGGCTTTTGATCATCAGAGAGATCATCTACTTTGATCAAAACTTTTTTTGGGTTAAAACTTAGTGACCTGCAGTTTGCTTAAAATGCAAATTCTATAGCTGGTCAATACCTCAAGTCCAAATAATGAGCACAGTGTTTATATCTCATTAGCAAATAATTTGGCATGACAGGAATGGACCGATAGATTAAAAGATTCAGTGCTGAGACTTCAACATCTTTTCACAAGTAGTTAGTGGAATTTACTTTGAAGCAGATTTTGCTCCTGAGACTGGGATTCCCCACCTTGTTCTAGCTCAAAGCTGTTAAAAGGCCGGTGGTTGTTTCAGACCCAGAACTGACATGCATTAATGAGCACCTGGTGGAAATCTCCCGCTTTAGCTTCCTTTAAAGAAATTTAAAATCCAGAATTGTATTGCTAATTAAACAAGAACATACTAAGAGAGATGTTATGGGGATTTGCTTCAAACCAACATAAACCCTGCTACAAATGTAAGCATTCATCTAAAGTAACAGAATAAGGGCAAGGAGTTCCTCACTGTGCCACGATCCATATCTCAGCTCCACTGAATCTGCATAAAACCTCCCATGTTTTTAAGACGGATAATTCATAATGCAAGCAAAGATCTGCAAGAAAAGAAAAGAGTTACATCACTGTATGTCTCCTCTAAACTTCTCCAGAGGATTAACTCTCCTTTTGGCAGTTAGACAGTTCCAGTTGTCAGCCTGTCAGCTGGTAGGCTGGATAAGCAGTTGTGAAGATGGCATGTGGCATGTCTTGTTCCTAAGGTTAGCTATCTAAAGGGCAGAGTAAAAGTCACAAATTGTTTTGTAAGGCAGGGACCTACAGTACCAGAGTTAAGATGGAGTAAAGTTGGAATGCTTTACTGCCTGAGAAAGAAAAAAAAAACAAAACAGAGGGCATGAAAGAATGAAAAGAAGGGACTTACTCAACCTCTTCTGGGCTAAAATTGTATCTCATATTTAGGAGCTCTTGGCATTAAGTATCCTTAGGTACCCATGGAAACTAGGACTGTGTGAGTCAAAAGCGCACAGCTGAATAAAAATAAACACAACTGCAAATTTTCATTTGAGTTGATGCAGACAATCATTTTTCACTGTGTTTTCTTTGACAATTTGAAAAGAATATTTGAAAACTGTATTAATTTGGGACCATTTACTTTGAAACTAAAGAAAGTAGGGAAATTCTGTACTGCTTTCACAGCAAGATTCAATTGTCTTTCCAACACCAAGGAAGATGTAGCTATGCAACCCAGGCAGACACTATAATACTCAGTAACTCAAGTTCTCCAACAATGAGCAGGGTATTTTCCTGGCATGTGAGAGTCTCCAGCTCAAATTCCTAGATGATTCATGGAGTAACTGGAACTTTATGGTGGTCTAACACCAACACACAGCTCTCTCACTCTCCCTTCTCAGAAGAACTGTAGGAGAAATTATAGGGAAAATACAGCGAAAATCTTGATGCAGTGTTGAGATAAGGACAGGGAGATCACTCAACACTCACCATCATGGGCAAAAGAGATTCATAATAAGGTAGATTAATGTAATTTATTACCTATTACTAACACACTAGAGCAGTGAGAACTAAAAGAAAACTAAAAGCACCTTCCCCCCATCCACTCTTCTCTACCTCACCCCCCAGGCTGCACAGTGGAATGGGGTATGAGTGCTGTAGTCAGCTCATGACACTTTATCTCTACCATCACTCTCTGCTCCTGCTCCACATGGGGTCCCTCCCACAGGATGCCATTCTACAGTCATTAGGTAGATGCACGCAAAATGGCATATATGAATTACAAAGTGAACATTTGTAAGGCCATCATTTGATGAAGATAGCTAAGTTGGGAAAGTAGATGACTTTTGGTTAAGATATTCTGTGCTGTGGCAATTTGTATAGAAATAGGCTCATGGGTATCAGTGTATGTGTGTACATGTAAATAGACACACACACATCAAAGTCTCAGTTCTGATAAAGTGAATATATAGATCTCATCTCCTTTCTCAGAGTTATATTAATAAAATCAGGCTAAGGAGATATCCATCACTTTCTATTTTCTGTTTTCTCTCAAGTATATTTAATTATATCCCAATATGGAGCTTCTTTGAATCCTGGTTTGGAAGGAATGCTTATCTTCCTAAAATCTTACTTGATTTACCTCTTTTCAGAGGGATATTAAGATGTACAGCTTCCCAGAAATGCTCACCCTAGCAGTGAGGTACGTTGGGATTCAAAACCCACAGACAGAAAACAAAAGCAATACTGTCTTTCACACACTTTTGTAACTTCTAAATTTTAAACCTGGCTTTCTGCATATCTTGACTAGTCCCAAAATTCAAATGACTTTTCACAGCTACACCATTTGCTCCCCATATTGAGACACCCTTATGCGCTCCCATAAGGGCAGTAGTCAGTAGTTCTTGCTCCTCCTTTGCACCTGAGGATCACAGTATAAGGAAGAATTTGACAGGCAGTGTGCAAAATATTCTTAGACATTTGACCCTGGTAAATACTATACATGGAAGAACAATCTCAGGTGCAATTTGACCTTGATATTTCATACTTAGACCCATATTCTTTTAATACAGGTCTGGCATATTTTTCTCCAGCTATATGAAATTTCATGTTCATGACTCCTGCTAAGTTATTTTAAAAAGATTTATAAAGACATCTCATAACATCTTCAGAGGCTGAAAACCCGTTATGTCTGTAGGAGAGAAAACGAATCTAAAAACCATTTTCTTGAAGGGACTAATGGCTGAGAGCATGAGAAGAACCCAAGAACAATTTCAGTGATATTTACAAGAATGCATTTTTCATTTAGCTCTTGGAAGAGGCTCTCACAGAGGTCAAATGTTTCTTGGCAATTTGTCAGGAAAATGCAATTTAAGTTTGAAGCACTTTGAATTAAGGTTTCCCGAGTCTCATTTTTGGCTTGAAGAGGAAGATTTCCTTTCAGTAACTGGAAACCTGTTTTTTCTACATCTTTTCTTAAACCACTAATGTCACTGACTCAGTGGCTACATTCCCAGAGTAATATAATAATTAATTCCTGAATATCAGTGCTAGGGCAGCTCTCACCAGGGCACTACGCTATAGAACACTGGGTAAATGAGTTGGCTGGATTTCTGTTATGAAGATAAGAGGACAGAGGCAGAAATGGAGGTAAGAGAATCACACCTTAGCCACAGATTTTTACTCTGTAAACCTCACTGCTGCCTAGGCCATTTTGTGGTTTCTGATCAGTAACTGAATTCAGCTGAATTCTGAGGATGAACAATCTATACCAGCTGGTCAGAAAGAGCTCCCCACTGAACAGGCTGTACTAAGTAATGACCAGAAACAACAGCAAATGAAACCGGAAAGCACACTGGGTTGCATTGAATCCAGAAGCATTTAAATGTGGACAGAAAGGAAAATTTTAACAACAAAAAAATCCTGCTAGTAAAGACGATACATTTATTTACAAACCGGATGGCAATTGCTGGTACACTCACTATATATGTATATACATTCTCTTGTGAAATTGCTGCTTTACATTTGTAGAGAAGATGTGGTCCATCCTCCCTTTCCGCAGAATCTATATACAAATTTTGATGCCTTAGTCCTGTTTCTGGTCCATATGACTTCTGTTCTACTGATCAGGAAGAATTTCATAAGAATTTTGGAGAACTCTTGTGAACAGTGCAGCCTACTGATGTACATTTATGATAGTAGGAATTTTCTACTTAAATTTGTGTCTGTAGTTTTACACACATCCAGCCAAAATTACATAGAGTTGCTCTTGTTTTCTAAATAAAAAAGAAATAAAATGTAATCCTTGTTTGAAGAAAGAGTACCTGATAGAATACAGTTTCTTCTCAGAGAGATCAGCCTTCATTTTTTTCTTCAGTTCCAACAACAAGAAAAGCAATGAAAAACATTTTATGTAACATATTGTCTGTTACAATTTCCATATAATAATCCTTATAAAACTGAAAATGATTTTGCAGTAGCACTGAAAATGATAGCAGGATTCCTAATTCTCAGATAATAGAATCCTTTAGAAAAAAATAAGAATGCAGGGGGCAGGATATAGAGGTAAAACTAAATGGTAGGTAAGGATAATGCATTTTTCTGAAGTTGCAGTATTGTTCAGGATAAAGACAATCTTTGTTACATACATAAGTATAATTATATATATATAAAAGAAGAAATGTGCTTGTTATTATGCATTTATATAGACGTTCAATGAAGAACCATACTGTTACTCTAAGCCTCTGTCAAGCCCTGCTAGGAAATACATCATTAGATGGAACACTGCAATTACACAGAACAGTGACTTCCACAAAACTCATTTTAGACTGGTCAATTCTAGTAATTTATGCCTACCATCACTATAAGCAAATGAGATGAAGAGCTCATGTTGTAAATAAAGGAAGTAATTGTCTGGATCAATATTTTATTTATTTTTTCCCTCATTTATAAAACATGTCCACTTCTGTGTCTGTACGAACATAAAAAAGGCACAACACAGTGCACTGATTACACAGCATTGGCCAATGTTACATTAGAAAAGAATTCTATAAATGTCTGTATATCTCCAAGTAGTTAACTAATAAAATGCCAATAGAAAGCACCAAGAATAAAGTGGATTTTCTGGCTTTTGTAAAATCAATAAAACTCTTGATTGCATACTGCAAATTATTTCTTCTTTGCAGTCCTCAACCTGAAACTTGTCTCATGCTCTGTATAGAAATGAATGGCTTGTCCAAGCTCACACAGAGCTCATGCTTAGAAAATGAAGGAAGGCCTTCTATGAGATCTTAAAAGGTCAGTGGCTCAATTTCGAATTGATGCATTGCTTAAAGCTAGGAATTCTTTGAAGCTAGTTGATCTATTGAAATGCAAGGAATTACACAAATAGCAAAGAATTAATGTGTGCTATTTTGAAGATTGCTTACAGAATAAAGGAGGATGAAGGCAAAACTGTTAAATTATTCTTGATAAGACTCCCATGTAAGTGTTGGTTTCCCTGGGACTATTTCCAGATTTAATGTAGACAAGCATAACCAGTTTGAACAATATGACCAATACCACAGGAAGGAAAGAAATATATCTTTCAGATAAAACCCCAGAGTGCAGAAAAGCCAATTAATTAATATCAGGTAACTTTTTTTTGACAAATTCTACAATATTTTTCAAAACTCTTACTATTGCATACCTAGCTTAGAGACCTAGCTGAATCACTCAAAAACGTACTTCTGTATATGCTCTCCAATGTGTTCCATGACATTTTAAGCAAAAGGTACAATGAATATATTTGTCCATTTTTTTACATAGTTCAAGTAATTAACCAAAACTGGAATTTTCCAGGACAAAAGGATTAACTTAGTCTTATAAAAATTTCATGGGATTTTTTAATGACTCAAGAATTATAATACAGCTTTACTGTGCTTTCTCGATTCATGGGAGATGGTTAATTGGGTGCAGGCAGGAAGAACATGGTCTAGTGAATGAGCAGAAATATTGTCCATAGTTATGGTCACCTACACCCAAGCTACAATACAATTACCTTAAAATGGGAGAGCAGGAATGGCAGCAAGGAATATGAACTAGGTTAGAGAAAATGAAATGTAGAAGCTGAGTATATCTGCAAACTCACACACCCTATTTCACTGAAATAATTTCAAACATTTGAAGATATCATGCACATATTGCTTAAGCAATACTAGAATTAATGGAATTAATGGCTTCTACTCAAAATTTGTCCTTAATTTACCCTTTTCCCTCAAGTATTATAATAGTTTTTCATAAGTGGAGCACATATGACTTTTTCCATATGCCTACTATCTCATTCAGTGCATGCATTACATAGCATTTTATGTTCTGTTTTCTCCTTATTCAACATACTGTGTACACTTCAGTAGAGAAGCTCTCTCCTGAATATGATAGATGTTCTCCTGAGCTGTTCTGTGCTATACAAAAAAACTCCAGGTATTTTGCAAATTAAATTTATATTATTGCCTCGTAAGTTGAGGGAATAAGTATCAGCATTAGCTCACAGATATGAAACCAAGTCAAAGACAGATTAAAATTAAGAGTTTTAATCTTTCATTTGAAGATGTCCTAGGATGCACTTTTCAGCATAGGCAACATTTGTTCAGTGGTTAACATAGTCTGAAAGCAGCTTGCAAGTTCACCTGTGGCTGGCATTGCCCATGACTCACCAAATTAGAACCATACTGCTCTCAGGGTAGGCACAAATGGCATTAATATACCAAGGAACATACTAAGTGACTGCGCAAGATCTGGCTGATGTGACTTGCCCACTAAGGCAATGGAAGCAGCAGAACTAAGGAAAGAATCCTACTTCTCTGGTCCAGAGTTGTCCTGAATATGAAAGTATACAATCTCCAGTAACCTCCCCTGTGCTGTGCACTGTACATCTCAGCTTTAACAGTCCAAGAGGATCCCCTTGCAGAGATCATTCTATTAGCTGGACTAATTTGACAAAAACTACAGAACTATTTTTCATTAAAATATAAAACAAGAGAATTTGAACAAAGTATTTTATGTCTTTTAATAAATGTAATGAATTAAGACCTAACTGTCTTAATTAGTTCATAGTGCGTAGAGATGGAGAATTAAGTGGCTTGTTCATCACAAAAAAAAAAAACAAAACGAAAGATGTATTGTTCATGTATCCATTTCAATATGTATCTTTTGCTCCCCAAAATGATCTCCAATATATTCAGAAGCAAGCCTCATCTGGGTGAATTCACTGGATTCATTAATTCAGATTATCTCGACTGATATATCCAGCCCCATGCATTTTACCACTTACTTCTAGAAAATTCATTATTTCAAAAGCAAAATATGTTTTACCTTTCTAACATAAACTCAGTATAACAAAATAATTTGTTTCTTCTTTAAATAACTTACAGGACTCATGCTAACTTTGCTTTCTGAATTTCACAAAGCATTAGTAGAACCATTGCTTGAGTCCCATCCTTCCCTAGTTTTAGCAGCATAGATCAAATTATAAGCTTAAGAGTCAATCTCAGTCTTGGTACTTTAGCCTAGCTGCTTTTCTCTTATATCTTTCTGAGAACATTGTGTTTTCCTAAATACACTGGTAGCTTATTAGACCTATAAGTTACATGAGGTTCTATTACCCTATGAGATCAATATAGCTCTGGAAGTAAATCAATACACAGCTTTGTATAGTCAACAGCCAAGAAAGTAGAGTATTGCCCTTTTTCTGCTGCAGAAAAAAAGAGGAACAAGAGCATTCTGTTCTGAAATCAGTGCAACAAGTCTCACAGCTAGTAAGCTGTGCTGGTGAGCGTTGCTTTGTTGCTGCAAAGATCTCTGTTTAAGTCACTCCTAAGGGTGCTGATGAAACTGTTTCATCAGGAGATGTTTGTCAAATGCAACACATAACTGATGTTCTGTTCTAGTACTGAGAAATGAAGGCTGATGTTCTAATTAATCCATTTCCCCTTCACCTTAAATATGTTACTTTCCTCTGAAGGTTCATCAAATCTAGAAAAAAAATGGTCCTTGGCAGTACTAGTCATTCTTATGTAGCCACTAATATACAAGAAAGCTTAGACTTGTAACTTTTCCCCAAATTTTCAGATCTCTCTGTATTTTTCCAAATGAGTGAGCAAAAGAACATAGTTTCAGCAAGCAAATAACTGACACATTTACAACAACAGTTTCATTCTCTGATGTGTTTTTTGGTCTCTGCATAGGCAAACAAATAACTTAAGAGGAAATTCTGCCTGTGAAATAAATTTAGAAAAGCTTCCAGAATAGGAATAGGATGTACAAGTAGTAACACAATAAATAACCATCTTTTTTTCTCCAGCTCTCTGCGGAGAAAGAACAGAGATGGGACTGAGGAATAGAGCTTGGATCCAGATTCAAACTTCAGACCACCAGTGCAGTGATGACATCCTCACAGAATATTTCTGACCTCTCTACCCCCAAAAGACAGACAGACATGTATGTAGATACTGACATGAAGCTGCCAGTATTCCCTCTGAGTTTTAGAAGCATTTTAGAAACTATTCGATATGAATTTTAATTATTCACAGGAGGACACAGGAAGGTAGTTTACTATTCTGCAAAGCACAGGCCTGTGTGGAATTTGCAGAGGAAAATTACAGATGTGCAGCTATCTCTTCCCTGAGTTATGATCATATTTTTTTAATATTTATCATTTGCCAGATGCTTTCTTGGGTTATGTTCTATTTGTTTCTCTGCTGAAAAAAAAAAATACTACACATTGAAATGGTTTATTAATCCTGAAGGATTCTTGAGGAGAATAAATAAGGGTAAATACTGCTTATTAGATAGACAATGAGAAGTGAAATACATTGGGCTAGAGGCAGAGTAGGGGACAGAACTGCAGTCTCCTACATCCTTTGCAAGGGCCATAATTAGTGAGCTCTTCAGTAAAATCAGTACTTTTGTCTTTAGACTCTGGTGACCTCAGCTTGTTTTCCCACAGACTTCTATGACAAGCACAAGAAAGAGCATTTATTTTGGCTAGAATAAATCTTTCCATCAGATGAATCAAGAATTCTGTCAGAGTGAGAGATATGACATTTCTATCTATTACGTTGATCTGCCTAGTATATGGACTCTGAACAACTCTAACTGGAAATTTTTCATTTGTTTAATGCTACAATATTCACAGCAACACAGATGAATCAGGATAGGAACCTGGTTAATGCTAACTATATACTGCCAATCTTTTCATGTAACTGAGCAATGTTGAGAGGCAGGAGAAAAGAGCCTGCAAGTGCCCAATCCTGGGCGCCAAATGAAGTTGTCCTTGCTGTGCAACACAGTCAGGCAGTCTGGATTCTGACACTCACATGCACATCCCCTTCAGGTAAGCCATCTTCAGCTACCTTGCTTTCTCTGTAGCAAACTTCAACAGTACTCCATAGTGTGCATGCCAACCCCTCAAGAGATGGATGCTTAAAGCAAGAATTTGGTGTTGACCTAAGATTTTGGCACAAGTTATCTGACTGTCCACTTACATAATGAAATGCTATATTCAATCAATTGCCTCACCCATAGAACAGTCTTCTATGAAATATACCATGAGCTAGTTTGAAATATATTTGAAATACTGATACTGTAAATAAAGTTTAATTTTACACAGGCTGAAGAATAGCAGAAATCTCTCTAAAGTCATTGCAAATACTGATTTCAATGTGATTTATGATATTGAGTCTGGATAGGCTGGATTGATGAGCTGAGGCCGATGAGATAAAGTTCAATAAGACCAAGGGCTAGATCCTGCACTTTGGTTACAAAAACCCCAGGAAACGCTACAGGCTTGGAGCAGAGTGGTCACTGGACTACTCTACACTACACTGGAAGACAGTGTGGAGGTAAAGAATCTGAGGGTATAGGTCAATGTCCAGCTAAAAATGAGCCAGTAGTGTGCCCAGGTAAACAAGAAGGCCAGGCAGTGGCATCCTGACTTTTATCTGAAATAATATAGCCAGCAGGAGCAGGGAAATGATCCTCCCTCTGTACTGGGTACTGGTGAAACTTCACATTAAGTACTGTTTTCAGTTTTGGGTGCTTCACTATAAGAAAAACATTAAGGCCATGGAGCATGACCAGAGAAGGGCAACGAACCTGATGAAGAGCTTGGAGCACAAGTCTTACAAGTGACTGAGGGAACTGAGATTGTTTAGATTAGAGAAGAGGAGGCTCAGAGGAAAACTTAGAGCTTGGAAACCTTATAGCAATCTGAAAGGAGGTTGTGGCATGGTGGGGGTCAGACTCTTCTCCCAGGCAACTAGTGATAGGACAAGAAGAAATGGCCTTAAGTTGAACCAGGGGAGTTTCAGGTTGGATATTAGGAAAAATTTATTCCCCAAAAAAGTGGTTGGACACTGAAAGAGGCTGCCCAGGGAGGTGATGAGTCACTGTCCCTGGATGTGTTCGAGAAAGGTGAAGATGTGATAGTTAGGGTCGTGGTTTAGTGGCAGTATTGGCGGTAGGCAGACAGTTGGACTAGATGATCTTAGAGGCCTTTTTCAACCTTAATGATTCTATGAATATAACCTCATATATATATTCTGGCAACAAACTGGAACATTTGGGATCTGAACAGTTGGAGTTTATCTGTATGTGAAATACAAACGACAATGAAGAGTATGGCAAGTGCTATCACGAAGTTTAGAAGGCAAAGATCATTTATCTTTCTCAGTTATATACTTTTGGATTGGCTGGACATAGCACTAACGTGCTGTCTAGACATTTATATAGAAGCTGATTTAGTTTGTACAATGATGGGTTACATAAATGACTAATTACTCTGTATCTTACATGAGCTGTCTTTGATTGCCATATATTTTATTGAGATGAGCTTATTAAAAGGCATAAACTCTATACAGCAAATTCCATGTAACTTAATTTTCATAGATAAGAAATTCAAAACAGTCTTTCCAGTGTACAGTGATTTTCTTTAGGAAGTAAATCCACTAGAAATAGAAAGCTTCCCAATGCAATGGCAGGGAACACAGTCTTGTCCTCTGTGTATAGGTTTGAATTATTGTACCAGGTACCAGCAGGTAGTTCTCTTTATCAGATCTTATTTATCCATCTTTTATTAAGTCATGTAAGAGACATCTTAATCATAAAGAGAGGGATTAATCCCGCCACATTTCAGCTGTCTGAAGTGAGGCAGATAGTATTGGCTAGTCCTCAAGGCCATGCTTGTAGTCAGGGGAGAAGGACATCTCTTTGAGATACCTGTTGGGGTTGGGGCAGTGTTCTGGGGTCTCCCATCTCTTGCTGCTGACTACCAAAAGACCATAACAAATGGTTTAGACTTTGCTTTTGACTTGCTGAAGTGGGCTGAATCCTGTACTTATCTCACAGAATATTGTCAGAAATGAACCAAGGGTTTAAAATGCAGATCTGGAGCCTATGTTTTCCTGTAATCAGCATTATGTGATGCCTTTCATTTTGTTCAGTCCATTACAGAAAGAAGATCTCACAGCTGTTTAGGCTGGTACTAAGCTCACTCAGAACAAACTTAAGAAAACATCCGCATCAGACATAAACCACATACCCAGCTGATATGACTGAGAGATGCTTAAGGCAGCTGAACAGACAGGAGGAGACAAGGCTTGTAACTGTGCTGTGGCAATAGCTGGTATGCACAAAATGTTACAGGAGACCAACACAAACAACAGATTTTTCTTATTTTCAGCATGAGTGTGAATAATAAATATGAATAACTCACATTTATCTGATACTTTGTAGCATCTGATTCAAATAGACTGAAATAATAAAAATCTGAAATTGTATCAGATTGCTTAGATCATACTGAGCATCTTAGAGTCAACAATGAAGAAATGATTGGCTGAAAACAAGAAAAATGCTTAATTTAATCATTAGATATTATTTTCTACAGTAACTTCTTGAAAACACATTCTCATCTGGACTTTGAACAGCCTCACACTTGAACTTAGTTTTGCCCTTGAAACCAAGCAGGCTGAGAGCTTCTTTAAAAAAAAAGAATCAATAGCACTCAGAGACACTGCGGTTAAGATAGAAAGCAGTGCAGGGTCCATAATGTTACATCACCAGCCTGAAATGTTAAATCCTCATTAATACCTATACAAAAACATAAGGATATGTCCTATATTACTGGTTAGGCTAAATATACGGAGATCAGGTTTTATTATTTTCAAATAGAAAGCTCTATGTATTAACAGAAGAGTAAATGCATTCATTTCAGTAAAAATAAATAAATGAATAACTTGGAAATATTAAGACCAAACTCAGTAAAAGTAAAGAGATTGACCTCAGTGTTAGTTGGGCCATCTCCACAAAATGTTCTTTTCTTATATTTTCCATTTTCCTTTCCTGTAGATCAAGTTAATCCAAATATAAGCAGTGTAAAATACAATGAATAACTGCTACGAGGTCAGAATTGGGTCAAAGATGGATAAAAAAGAACTAATCTGAAGACCAAAGGCCACTGTGTTTCAGAGACTCAGATTTAAAAGTGAAGTAACTAGAAATTGTGAATACATTTCGGCAAACTGAGGCTGGCTTCACTGAAAACATATTTGGGCCATCACAACATGAATTTAGTTCAGGGTTATGGGAGTCCACCTGTGTGCAAAACAACACTGAACTGAAAACATGCCATGCTATACAGGAATTGATTTACTGTCAAGATTCACAAGAAACACATTCACTCATTCAATTTAATGAATTAGTTTGATTCAGGTTCATTGATCTTCCTTAGTTTTCTGGGCTAGACAGCAGGATCACTTCTTCATAATATACCAGAAAATTAAATTCAACTATCACATAGCTATACAAAGACTGGTGTTATCTAATACTATTATCTAAATCCAAATAATTGAGATACCTACTTTTAAAACAGTGAGAAGCCATGCAACTGCTTTTATACATCTCCGTATCAGGAATTTATAGCATGATTTGCTTACAAAGTGCATTCCCCAGTGACTGCTGATGAAATATAGCAAACAAATTTCATCAGACGCAAGCAGAAGTTAGTGCTCTTTTTGACAAAGTTTTCAGAGCCTTCTCTAAACGTGACAGATTTCCCTCTCAGACTGTTGTAATTTTCTTCCCATTTAGATATCCAGTCTCAGGACAGCAATAGCAAACACAGTGAAAGTAAAATAGTTTGGAACTCTACTTATAGATGCTGTGTAGGAGAAAAGTCACAGCAAGATATTTCAGCCTAAGTCAGTTGTTTCAGATTGATCCAGAAAATATATAAAGGCAAAACTTTAAAAGGCTAAAAATCCAATCTGATGCTCCAGTACATGTCCAAATAGTTGTCCTTTAATGACTTCAATTATGGAGGAAATGTGTGCATTAGAGATAATGCTGCCCTGGCTAATATAGCCACTTCTTCCTCAAAAAGGCCTTCAATTGACTTTCAGGGTTGTAAGTTTTTTTACATTAGTTGATTTCCTGTGCTTTAGCTCACAAATCATTGTATCAGATGAGATCTTCCACTGCTTCTAATAAGCAACTGTCTTAAGTTTCATAACTACAGCAATAGAATTTCACAAATTCGTCTGCATCTCAACATTCCTTTGCCACGTATCAGGCTGAATCGCAGTCATATTTGAGGCTATATCTGGAGCAAGCTATTTCTTCTGCTTGAATTTAAACTCCTGGATTTTAGAGGCTTAGCTGTCTAATGAAAGTTATTGGCAGCCGATGATGATAACTGGCTCTGAAAATCAGTCCTCAAATGAGTGGACATCAGCACACATGCTGGAGATTTATGTGACAGAAAGGCTGCATTAGAACTTGTCCTGACTTTATTCCTCCACCAGGCAATGCTTTCAGGTATTTTCTCAATCAACTATCAGTTAAGAATGCCCTTCCTTTTTGCAGTTGAGAAGATCCTGTCCATTCAGAAGATCCTTCTGGCACTGAAGATGATCAGCCAAGAGAGGCACTAGGTACTACTGTCTATCCAGAAAGTGAAAAGTCAGCATTTTAGATATAGCGCATGTCCAACATGAGAAATGCCAGCCAGTCCCTTCCCAGACAAGTTTATTAGCTTCTCAGTAAACTATTGTCAGCACAACACTGGCTTCAGGTCTACTGCTGGCATCTTTCTAGCTTGGAGGATGAGCTGCATGCAACATTTTGTTCCATCTGAACCAATGTGAGTAGCCAGCCCTACCTCCTAACCTGAGCAGGACTGAGGCATCTCTGTCCAAGATCCAAGAAGAAGGAACCAGGATTTTATCAGCAATGTGATATACTTCAGATTAGTAGACTGGATTCTCAGCTGGAAAAATATCAACATTAACCAACTGGTATTTTTTGTCAACAAACATCAACTGATCCATTACATTTTCCAGTGTTGAAATGTCAGAAGTAAAAGGACAAAAGTGTTTACTATCTTTGTGCCTCAGTTTAACTTACTGCAGACTTCTGACAAAGCTATAGAGAAACTTCTATTTGATCACTAGGTGAAGAGATAAGAGCAAGTATCATTCTGAAAGTGAAGATGAAAGTACAAAATATGCAAACAGTTCTGAGAATTTATATACTGCCACAGAATACTTATTCTGAATTCCTCTCTAGGATTTAGGTTTTGCTAACAGTGAGCAAGTCCAGGTGCACTGGCTGACATCCATCTGAGTAATTACTTTTAGCTCATATGAAGTTCTCTTTTCAGAGCATCAATATATTCCCTCTTCATCCTGACACACTGTAGAGTGGTGGTGCCTATTTCAAAGCTGCATCCAGTCTCAGAGACATCTGCACTTCAGTGATAGCTGAAACAGTCCTTGTACTCATGGTTTGTGTTCTCTTTCGGACTCTGCCCTCCTTTAGAGAACAGACTTAGATACTGCCTATCTTGTGTAAAGGTTCTTACCCACTTTTGCGAAGAACTTTGAGAGGCACAGAAGAATCAGTGAATCACCTGAGTGATAGCTAGTCCTACCATGACTGGGTAAAGAATGAGAAAACATAAGGGGGGAGGAAAAGAGCTCAAGAGCTCAAGGCAGCTTTTGTGTCTTTTGTGTCTTTTGAGGCAAGCTTGCCTCAAAAACTAGAGAATAGCTCACATATGCACAGAAATTTAAAATACATTATTTTTCCCAAAGGCAACAAATTTCCCTCAGTCCTCTTCCATGCCCAATATCCCACCTGGAGCAAGTATCGTTACTACTCAGCTTAGCCCTGCATTAGGCAAACTACATCTGGACAATTGTTCCCTGGAGGCATTCAAGGCCTGGCTGGATGTGGCTCTGGGCAGCCTGGTCTAGTGGCTGGCAACCCTGCATATAGCAGGGGGGTTGAACCTACATGATCATTGTGGTCCTTTTCAACCCAGACCATTCTGTGATTCATCCTATGAAAGCAGTGGCTGGTAGCCCTAAGTAATGTGTGATTACATTTCCTTCACTCAAGGGAAGTCAAAGGGCAAGACAAACGTATGATAAAAGAATAACCTTACAGTTCATCACTATTCCTTTTTTTTTTCAGTCTTCCATTTTGATTTGACATCCACTCTTACCTTTTTCTTTCATCAGCCAGGGTTTTCTATCATAATGCTATTATTCCTTAACTAGGTTTCATTACCAAGGGAGGTTCACTTCTAAATCCATTACCTGTCTTAGAATGTTTAAGCCCTTACACAGAGTAAATGCTAGTCTGGTACCTAAGCAGCTGACAGTAAATTATGGCATACTCAATTTTTATTTCATTACATTTTTTTTAGGCACGCTATACGAACCCTGATGCCACCAAGGGGCAAAAAGACTTTTTATGAGAATAATGTACAGAAGTTTTTCCTACACAAAAAGCAGTGATAGATCTATTTATTTCATTATCATTCAACATATGGGAGGGAAACATAAACCAAATGGTGTACTTGCCAAATGGAAATGGACCAGGAAAAAATCATTTTCCAACTTCTGGGAAGATTTTACATCTAACAGAGAAACGTGAGATTAAATTAAACAAAATACAAAATTATGTAATTGTTCTCTTTTTACTATCGTTGCTTATTCCTCCTAATAGCCCTGTTTACTCCATTGCTGCCTCTTTTGATCCGACTTGATTGAGTTGCCAACCCCTTCCCTGGTTTTTCACTGTAATCTCACACTTGGCCAAAGAACAGAGGAACTGAACAAAGCTGTTGGTATGTAAATAACAGCTTTGAAGATAGAAGTACCAGATTGTTCCTAGAAAGAAAAAATGCAGTCTTTTTTTTTTTTTCTGCATGTCCAGATTAAAAAAAGAATAAATCCTGATGTTTAATTCAAACGGTGCCTTAAATCAAAGATTCCATTATCTCTAAAAAATAATTATTTCACTCAAACAAGGCATTTCCAGAGTGCTTGTGTGTATCAAGAATGCAAAATGTTACATTCTAAATGTTGTTCACAAAATTGCTTATTTCAACCCTATTTCAGTTTTCATGTATTTCATTATGAGTACCTTTTGATACAATTTTAAGAGATGAGATAGTTTTCCTCTATATCACAATGACTGAAGCAGGAGATCAGATTCCGATGCCTTTGTTCCTCCTAGGTAGTGTATGAATCCATGTATGGTTCCTCTGATTCCAACAAGACTTCCCCCAGAGCACAGAATTTGTGATAGAGAGGTTCCAAATTTCACCAAATTCAATGTCTAGTAACTTCTAACTTCTGGTGTTTGAATAGGATCCTGTATAGCTGTGAAGATGAAATCATGTCCACCTTCCTGTAGCTCAGTCTAGTTAACTGTGCATTATTAAAGCTCTATTTCCGTATGAAATCTGATAGAGATTTCACTTTTAGTGAGATGCCCTAATACTTTAGTCCAAACATACAGTTTATTGCATACAGATGATATGCAGATTGAGCTGCACTTCCACAAATAGCATAGAATGAGCCTGAGCAATGAAAGGGGTCTTAATCCTAAACATCCTCAAATGACATTGACTGCTGCTGATGCATATTGGCTCCAGATCTAGGCCCAGCAATTCCCAACTTGCCTGTGAATGATGTCATCTTTGATGGAGGAACTAGTTTAAGGGTAAGAAAGGACCATTTGCAATTACCTTATCTACACTGAAAAACAAAAAATCTTGTGTCATTTCAACATCAAAACTACTTCAGTTTAATGGTGATGCCTTGATGCCGCGGGGTGTGGAATATTCATGGTGTCTAGTGACATGGACCAGCATCATGGCTACCTATCGTTACACTATGAAGGGAAGGGACAAAACTGACTGCCTGAGCTCTTTGTGTAGGGACGTTTAATTTTCTGGATGCTAGGCAGTCCAGGCAGTCAGAAATGGCAGGCAGATGGCTGATGCAGATGAATGGATCAACTGTAGTAAGACTAGAGTGTCTTGGTGTATCAAAGTGGGTTCAAATACAGAGCACATAGCACTCACCACTTTCAGAACAGCTTGTGTTGATTAGTTATCCTGCATAAACAATGCACAGAGGAAGAGCTCTCAAGAGGACCACAAGGATTGGGACTGTACCATTTCCTACTTATGAACAGTGAGCCTTGGGTATTAAATCTAGATATGAATCTTATCTATGCTAGGTTCCTTTGTCTTGCCATTGCCAACAGTCCAACACCTCTATGCATGGGGGTCTAAGTGCAAAAACCAGCTCCTTCTTTCTTGTCCAATACAACCTGGCAGCCAGACATTCCCACATTACTCTGAGCCCCTAGTTTACCTTAACTATCTCTGCCTGCTTTCCTGCTAATCACTCAGTTTCTCTTGCTCACTAGTCTTTCTTATTCGTGACATCTTTTTGTAAAAAAACTGCATGCCTTTTCTTTCTCACCCTGTGTCTTCTTCATTTATTTGTGCTGGAAGACTTCATTATTTTCTTCCTAAAGACAATATTGGAAAAAATATATATATATTGTTGCTTACTATGAGAAGGCTATATTCTAATGTTGCTAAGATAGTCACTAAGAACAACTTGTTGTCTTTTCTACATCTGTTTCTTGGTGCTGGCAGAGAAGTCTCCAACAGATACTTTCACACAACCACAGGTGCTCTTAGGTAACAAGTGGCTGCAGAAGTGGATATACTAATTTCCACTTACTCAGTGTTGGGTAGAAAGATGTAAAAGCAGGAAATTTTACCCAGTTTGGGTAGTTCAAATAAACGATTTTTGAATCATTTTTACTCACAAAGAGAATGAATATTGCTCCCCTAGAAGACACCACATCTTTTCATCCCCCTCCCTCCTTTTTTTAATTTTCTACAGGAACTCAGTGTTTTCCATCTGGCATATCCTCTAGTGCAGCTATTGTACTGATGCTGGCATCCATGACAGTTGCACTTTCCTTCAAAGGTCTGTAGACCTCTGTGGTCTTTTTGTCCCTCCATGTTCACCCACTGAAGCAGCTCAGAAGGATAATCCATCCCAATGCAGGGACAACTGCAAAGTGGAAAGGACCATGTGAATACTCCACAGAAGACTGGACCACAGCATCATATTACACTTCTGTCCGAAGCTGCTGCAAAACTATGTGCTCAAGTGCCAGGCTGAAGTGGTATCTGAAATAAATTCTCCATTTGAAGCAATTCAGCAACTCTCTAGTGGGGTGTTGGGTTTTCTCATCTTGTCCTTGCACTATAGGAATGCCCTCGGTTACTGCCAAGAAGTTTAGAAAGAAGCAAATGACTTCCCACAGTGTTCATTTGATTGGAGTCAGAATTAAATGCTATTCTCATCTCAAAACACCCAGTGGTGTCCAAGTCCAGGCAAAGAATAAGGAATCTGGAGTCTTTTCTTCTTTTCAGTATGTCTCATAGTGGAAAGGAAGGAGATTTGAGAAATTTCAACTTACTGTATTGAAGCCTTAGCCGAATTAAAATAGGCTTAATACTCTGGACTTTAAATTCAGCTGGTCTTAGAATATATATATATAAAATGGCATATAATAGTAGTAATCCCATTTTCTTCTAAGCAAACTGGAAGATTAAAGCTTCTGCCAATCTACTGAGCAAAAAGGCTGCAGCATCGTACGTGCCCTCTGTATATTCCAAGGCAAACAGAGCATGCTTTTAATTAAAGAACAATTTGGACAAATAACTGACTGAACCAATTATTAGCCAAGTGTTAAGCTGCCCCCAGAAACTACACAAATTAACCTGAAAAAACAGTGGATTAATTAAACAGAAGCCATAGAATCTCAGGCGCAGACCATTTTTTTCTACTTCTGTGGATGAAGAACACAAAAGAATCTCAATCCTGATGTGGCTTTTCAGGCTACTATGAGATAAACATTTAGAAGCACTATGAATATCATTTTACAATTATTTATTTTGATTAATCTCAAAGCAATTTCTAAGCCCAGCTATGGAGGCTGGACTTTGGCTCATCAGCTCTTAGCACCATCATCGTGTGTGTCATCATGTACAGAGTATACAGTAATTTGCACAGAAGGATCTCAAAATACCTGTATCAACCATAACACACAATATGTTTTTAACTGCTTATCTGCATCTGCACATCTGTAAGATCTGTATCCTAGATCATCTATCATTCTTAATTTGAAGGAAGATATGATTCTAAGCAGTATCTCTGTGCTTTGAACTTTATTTCTGGTAAAGAATCCTTATGTGGATCAAAAATACGTCTTTTTCTTATTTATTTAATCTAGTTCTAATAAATGGAAAAAATAGATACAAACCCACTAGTGTCATTTAACATTTGAAGATAACCTGCCTTGAACCTTGCTATCAGAATGGCTGTGATAGTAGGAAGCTGCTATAATTTGGCTATGAATCAGTTATTCACAGGAAGGCTCCTACCAAAGACAAAGGCCCTGCTGCCCATTTTAAACCCCTGAACTGCCTTGGGATAAATGCAACTTGTCCTTCAATACAAAGCTGTTCATCACAATCCACCCAAGAGCCTCCATTGTTCACCCTAATGAAAATGCAATCTGTAACACAAAAGCTGTCTAATTCTTTATTTTTGCACCCTCTGCTTTGTACTGAAAACCACAAAAATATCCAATGCAAGCAGAAGCAATTTTTTTTCTATACAAAAGTTAACCTCCATTTGCAAATAGCGAAGTCCTTTTCCTTTAAAAATAAATAAATCACGATGGCATTTTTGGAGTATATATTTGGTAGAAAGATAAATCTCAAAGAGCTTCCCGCTACGCTGCCTTTAAAAATAATCTCTTCTTTTGTTGTTTTAGATATCTGCAGAGACCTTGAACAAGAGGAGGGGATTTATTTGGCTGCATTAATCTTCCTTCTGGCTCCTTTCTGTTAATATTTGCCTAATATTTGTTAATTGCTACTAAGGATGCTGTATCAGGTAATGCATTTAATTTACCTACTGAGCCTGAAACCACAGAATGGAATGTGTATCTGTGGATATGTCACTGTAAATCAGCAACAGTAGCTTTGGGCTATAGCTGCTAAAAATAACTGCTCTGCGCTGCAACTCAGGTATGAAAGATTCAGGCCATTCATAAGAACAGCAATTAAAAGCATCAAATGGGATGGAAATGCCCTCTTCCATCACTCCAGCAATTCACTTTTGATGAGTGTGGTGGAGTTTTTCCTGTTTTGTTTATTTTGGTTTTTGTGAAAGGCACAGTATCTCTTAATTTCTTTGCAATGAAACAGTATTGTTAAATAGAAGTGGGTATTCTGTTAATTCCAGACAGGCAGTATAGAAAAATATATTTTTTTCTAGGCCAAACAATGCTAGACTGTTAGCATTTTGTAACAAGGCGATCAAAACATACCCTCATAATAAATACAATCCCTTCAGCATCTATATAACGTGGCCTTCTGCATACGTTTAATTAGCATATTTTTCTTTATGTAGTCTCTAGGGGCAAGGCTGAACTGCTCACACTCTTGGGAAAGCGTACATGCAGAATAAATATTTCCACTGGAGCTGCAGAGATTGATCATGCAAGTACACCTCTCGTCAACGTGGCTTCTTAATAAATGCCAGACAGTGACAGTTGGGTGAGCAGCCAAAGCCCAGGCTGTCCATCTTTCTGGCACACTAGCACTGAGGAAACCACGTGAAGTCAAAAGCAGTCACTCGTGTCACACCATGCAGTGCAGGAGCTCTGAGGACCTCAGGCACATCGTCCCACGCAGCAGCTTAACTTATATACAACCTTGCACGAGCTGTTCTCCTCAGCGCTCGCTCTGCCCTTTACGTCTTTTAGCCACTGCCTGACTTTTCTCTGCATCCCATGTTGGAGGCAGCACCAGCACGGTGATGGCAGCTTAATTTCTACAGTTTTTTTTTTTGCTTGTTCACTGGGTAGAAGGAGAAGGGATGCTTGTTGTTCCACACCAAGCAGCAACAACAAAGACTCAGGCTCAGCTGTCCCATTAAAAGCAATGATGCGAGTGCCAAAAAAAGTATGTTTTTCTTTCTTCCAGTTAGAATGATCTGAACGGTATCTTTTTGTTTTCTCCGCTTTGTTCTGCCAAGGTAAAACAAAAAGATTTGCTTATCAGATTACTTCTTGATCAGAACATCTCTTCAGTCTGCAACAAAACATTTTGTTTTCTGGCGTGTGTAGGAGAAACAAAAGGGAATGAAGAACAGGCTGCACCCTTACCTCTGTGTTCCTTCTCCAGAAGAGCTGTGATGCTCCTGGGACTGATTTCCAGGCTGAGGGCTCTGCTCTGCTGAAGGGCTTTGAATCTGCATCTCTTGGAAAAGCAGCTAGCCACCATGCAGGTGCTCTCTCACTTGACAGCTGATGTTTTAATATTTATAAAAATCAGTTTCAGAGCTGTAAATATCGATGGAAACACACATTGGGCTTTTTTACTCTGATGGTTAAGGCACTCCAGTGAGGTGACAGAATAATACTCCAAATCAGTGCAGGCAGCAGAAGAATCTAAATGCAGCTTTCCCACATCTTGTTCAAATACTTTAATCACAGGATCTTAAAGAGCAAAAGGGATATTATCTGTCCCTCTGTCAAGATGTGTTTGCTCTTCGACAGCCTAAACATGTTTGCATTTCAAACTAGTTGGCAAGTCCATGTGTATTTTGAGCTGTATGAAACCACATTTTGGCAAATTTCCTATCTGTAATACTTGGAAATTCAAATCCTCTTCTGCTCTGCTGTTGTGCAATAATTTACATGGAGTCATTCAAAAATAAGCAATATATTTATTCATGCTTGTGGATATGAAAACAGAGCACATTTTGCATGTGAAATATTTCCTGAGTTAAACTCATTCTCACAGTGTTTTCTACCCGAGTTTCTCCGTGCTAATCAGTATCCACTATATTCAGCATATTCAGACTGACATATACGAACGATAGTGATTTAGTACAACTACTAAATTATTCATGCAAAAACATATGTTACTCTACCACTGCCAAATCGTTTATAAGCAAAATGTCTGGAAAAAAATAACAAGAGGAGAGACAAAGATGATCCCCAAATTAAAAACAGGGCATCTTGTAAAACTATCATTAATAAATGCAGCACAAGGCATAGTAGTGTGTTAATTAAAACTGCTGATTGCACCAAAATAGGAAGCGATGTCCATTGGGTAAGAATCAACATATCAATATCAATCACAATGGAGGGAAGAACTGAGTGCTGTTAAAAAAAAAAAAAAAAAAAAGGAAAAAAAAAAGAAAAAAAAGATAACGAACAAAATGCTCCACTCTTTTTTTGGGCATGATCTTGATGAATGTGCAGATACAGACTTTGTCCAGAAGTCCTGAGGTCCTTTCTGGTGAGCACATCACTGTTACAGCCCAAACAGACAGAGCCCTATAGATGGCATGACACAAGCAGCAGCTCCCGTCTCAGGGACTACTCTCTGATGTGAATTTATTGTCATCACTGGGGTCTCCCGTTCTTCATAGCTATTGTGAAGGCAGGGGCCACCACTAAGAGTATGCTGTGCCATTTCTAAATTCCTCTCTGATCCCTCTTTTTTAAAAACTTCCAAGGTCAGCAGACAGCAACATGTGCAGCACACAGATTTAGTGGGCAGATTAGCTAAGTGACCTCAGAAAGGGAACAAAGTGTGCTGCTCTTTCAATCAGCATCTTAATAAATCTCTGTTAACTAACAATGAGATATTTGCTTTGACACAAGAGTTTGCTGCAAGAGTTTCCATGGTAATTCTTGGCCTCTTGTCTAGGGGACAACTTCAGCTCACTCAGCAGGTGAGATGAGCTTACAGATCTCTCTGTGTTCCTGCTGCAGTGTCAAAATGGCAGAAATTCCCTCCTCATGTTGAAGCAACACTAAATGGGGAAAGAAAAAATCACCACTCTTGATGACCTCCTGCAATAGGCAGCAGGAGGGGATTCAGCCCTGTAAGCAAAAGCTTTTTTCTTATCACTGACTGCCAGTTACTCTTACCACTGCAGCTCTTGTTCACCTTCCTGAACTGCACTGACTAGTATTGTTCCTTGAAATACCTCTCCGGTACAGCTCCGTACAAATATCTGGTCACATCTTGTGCAACCCACTTGATCATATGAGAGTCATTCAGAAAGTAATGCCTCCTAGCTTATAATTTTGGCTCAAAACATCAGAGGTGGGTGTTGGTCGTATGGCAGTAGATATTCCATTACATTTTTTTTTGCTGACAGATGGCAGCAGAGGTGCAGTCTGACAAAATGGTGTCTGACATTGAAATGCATGTGAAACAAAGGTGTGTCGCTGAATTCCTCCATGCAGAATAATGGCACCCACTGGCATCCACTGGTGCTTGCTGAATGATTATGGAGACCAAACGGTGGATGTTAACATAATGAGGTGGTGTGGGTGTTATGTTTCAGCAGCAGCAACAGCAACAGTGGGTCACCTCTGGTGTAGATTTTCATGAATGTAGCATGTAGGCTCTTGTTCATTGCTGGTAAAAATGCATAGCTAATGGTTCCTATGTTGACAAAATTAAAGTTCTGTAGCTGAGAATTTGCTCTATCAAATAGCACTCTTGTACTCTGTGTTTCCATAGTTTCCATGGAAATAAATATGAGGCATTACTTCCAGAGCGACCTATCCATATGACACATCAGTGGGCATACAATTATGTAAGAGCATGCAACAGTGTACGACTATATTAAAAGATAATGCAACATCCTATGAATGCAAAAACTGCTTTAATTATGAGGCAAACATTTCCTTTACCAACATCTATGACGCAGAGTGTCACAAGATAAAGGATCCTCCTTAATAAGTCCACAAATGTTAATGATCTGAACCACCCCTCTGCACCACTGAGTCTTTTTATAGCAGTGTGTCATGATGACATATAACACCTCCAGATTTCTATCAGCGTATTTCACAGTGAACTCACATGTCCATTGGTTTCTGGTGCGCAGTACTTGCTCTTTCTCTTTTATTCTGTTGTTTTGAATTCAGCGAAGGAAACTCAGAACAAAAGGCCAGGGTCAAGTTCACACAAACACTGAATGTGTTCTGTGCAGAGTATTTTCATTTTCCTGTCATCACAACTGCTGTCTGAACAGACATCGCACTGTGGGCTGCGTGTAACACCCAGTGCCTTCCATGCACAACCTTACATCTCCAGGCACAAAGAGCATGCCTTGCCACAGGACTGCTCCACATGGTGGGCAAGAAGCAGGAATTCACAACCCTCAGATCCCAGAGACACATGGGGCACCGGGGGGCAGCTGTCCTGCCTTCAAGGCACCTTCAGGCCTCTGTTATTCATCTCCACTCATAAGCTACCACATATTAAATAAATATTGAGTCTCAAAGCCTTCTTTGAGAGAAATCTCTTGTAGTCTTCAGTATGAGCTCTGTATATCTCCCACAGAATTATTAATGTACTTTGAGATTGGGTTTTATCTCTGCTTCTAGCCTCTCTATTTAATTTAATTACTTACATAAAAGAAAATGAAACTTGCAGTGATCTTCAGCTGAAAGTTGGAAACCTTATCATTATGACAAGATAGGTCTCTGATATAGAGCTGAAACAATAAGAGGAAACAGGAAAATAAACAAGTCCAACACGCACTTGAAGGATGATTATACCTAGAGAAAGGATGCAAGGAAAAGCAACATCATTTTTTAGGAAGGTATGTGCTATGAAGAACTACTACAGACAAAATGAGTTGCTCTTGCTGGTTTTATTCCTGCTCAGAAAGAGACTAGAATACATCTAGTTTTGAGATGTATCATCATTTTCTACAGAATTGTTATGGCTAATAGCTTTTAAATCCAAATAATTCTTGTTTCTAGTTTGAGAAATATTTTATTTTGGCGTTGTTTTGCTCTCCTTTGTGTTTCTAAAACTATAAAGAAGCACTACAATGAATTCAGTTAACATACCATGTATAGTTTTCTCCATCAATAAATGACTGGCACCAAGAATAACCATGTCAAATCCCTTTCATCTTACTGCTTTTAATCATTTTATCTTACCATATATTTATGAACTTTTTAGATTTTGCATATATTTAGGATAAAAATATGATTTTCCTTCTATCTGCGAACTGTAAACGGAGAGGCTTACTGCAGCTACTATACCAACAGTTGTGCGTAATTAGAATGTTCAAATTGAATGAGGTACTGTGTAGGTTATTCGTATAACACCTCCCTCCTGGACTTGAGTTCTAATATCACTGACAGCCTCAGCTCCCTGCTGTAACCCCCACTTCCTCTCATTGTTTACCCGTGCTTACTCCATAATCAAGACAGCCCTTGCCTAAGACACCATCAGGACATTGATCTAAGGATGCACTGAAGGAAGAAGAGGATTTAGACTCTTGCCCATCAGTTGCTACACAAAGAGATAAGAAGGTATACGTGGAGTATGTATGCAATTGAACATATTCATGTGTTTGTATATAATAGTATATAGTGTGTTCACAAATAAAAATGAAAGCTATAACTATTTCAAAAAGTCACTACTTGTGCCAAATCTTGCCTTTCACTGACCATTTCCATTTTGTTTTATAACTATATACTGAGCTGTGAAGAATGGTCATGACACTGGGTGGGAAAATTGCATTAACTCTTGCTATCTTAGCATGAAAAAGTATCTAATAATGATTTGGAGGGATTGGAGGACTGAGGGTAGGACCACACAGAGACAACAGTTAGAATATGAAACAAGGAAGACTGAAGGGATAATAATATCAACAGAAAAAAAAAATCCCTTTCTCAGGGCCATTAGCGTTTCTCTGTAAGATGAATAGCTTGCTGAAGCCAGAGATAACTTCCTGAGAAGAGAGAAAAGAAAATGAGATAAAAAATGTTTTGGCAGAAAAAAAATCTATTCCCCAAAATATCAGGAGCCAAAACTGTTCCATGTGTAAATATCATATGTATACTATTTGTCCAAGACTATTTGAGTTTTTGTGAGGGATTTCATCCTTAGGCTTGGTATGCTTTTCTGTTCAGATTTCTGAAAGCTCAGTCAACACATGTTATTAGATGGAACTTGGTTTTGATTCAGGCACATATATAAACACCTTATGTAAACTTTTCAAATAGTGAGAAAAAAGCAAGACTTATTTCAATGAAAGCAGGTCTTATTTAGTAGTGAACTTTTTCTAACGCACAGTACCATAAAGTTTAATAAATATATAAATACAGGACAATTTTTTTTACGGAATCTGTAATTCTGGGGCTCTGTTTTGTCTTTGAACACAACACATGATTAATCTCAGTGTAGGATTTATAAAATCCGCTTTTAGCCATGGAATATACTCAAAAAAAGAGGAAGTAAGACATGGCTTGTGCTAAACTTAGCAGTTCTGGCAATTAATCAACTTTATTCACTGATCTAGTCAAGTTAAATAGTTTGCCAGGAATTGTTACTGGAATTTTGAATACTAATACATGACCAGACAAACGGGCTTTAGAGTAAAGAGGCCAGTGAGATTTATTTGTAATCCTTTTAGTTGCTTTTCTATTTCTTTCAGATTGCAGAGACTAAAAGAATATGATACCCAGACCCTTGGATTATTTCCATGCAGAAGATTTGACCTTAATGCCCTATTTGCTATGTAATAACATCAGATGGGCTCTGATGGTCCTGGTACAGTCACGCATTCTTGATACTCTCTACTTACTTGAAATGCACGAGTGTGGTAACTTATGCCTGCTCTTCTCTGTCTTCACATGGTTGGGAGCCCACGCTAGCTTTTAAAAAGAATGACAGTAGGGCAAGTTCCGTTCATCTTGGGCACATGATCAGCAGGGAGTTAGCTGCTCAGGGTCCCCTGGACTCCTTTCAGCGTGTCAGCTAAACTTTTCTTTCAGCATCTGCATTGAGGTGTATTTTAATTAAAATTAAATGAAGAAAGAACTTTAGAATCCCACACTGCATATTCTTCAGCAAAGAGGAACCCAAATTTCAACATCCCACTGGAATCAACCTCCAGTCTGATTCATCTCAAAAAGAGTCTTTGTCTGCTTAGATCCCCACTTCATCAGCCTTTGTGGCATTTCTCATGCCATTATTCTGGCATCTTGGAGCCCTGCACTGCAAACCTTAAGAAGGGATCTTTGATGAGACTACTCTCAGGAAATGCTCACTCCCAATTGCTGCTGACATTCCTCTCATCTCTTCAGTGTGCGTGGAAGAGACCAAATAGATACCTGTGACTTTAAAATGTATTCCAATGTATTTCATGCAGTACAAAGTCTGAGTCTTGAAAGGTGGGCAGAGAAAAGAAAATAGTTGCCTTGAAATAACATCTAAGGGATGCCATTTTATTTATATATAACATTAAGGATGAGGATGTGAATGAAAATACTTTATGAATGTGAGTATGCACTGATGGGAAACCCTAATAAGATACTTAATTTTAAAAACAAGCAAAGATCCCAGCTTCAGTCCTAGAAAAGACAAGTGTAATGTCTCTGTGTCTTATGCATGTGAGAAACAGCTCTATAAAATAGAAATGCAATTCTGTAATTTAGAGTACACATTTCACAGTAGATTTGCAACTATTTTACAAAGCATGGCAGCATCAACTCTCCTGTTCCGCAGAGAATAAGTGAAACTAGAAAATGAAACAATGTGCTGAAAGTCATTTCAGGTAGGCACTGAAAGAATTAGGACTGTAATGCAGGTCTCCTCAGCCCAGGTCCAAGATGCAATTACAAGTATTAAAGCAGAAATAAGAGTTGGGCTGCTGAATACAGGGAGTCTTTCACAATCTATTTTACTGATGAATATATATAAAAAAAACATGGTTTTCCTTTTAACTTCTTAGTCAGCATGCATCTATACACCGGCTATTCATAGGGATCATGAGGAATATTACCATTGCTTTGTTATGTACCACTACATGAAAAACACTGCGTTGATGAGAAAAAGATAGAATGGTGTACTTAAAGGCCTATCCAATTTTCTTGGGAGTGCAGATCTCAAACTCTCTGGGAGTCCAGATCTCAAACTCTCTCTGTGTACAGATCTCATGCTTTACCGTGCCTCTTCTACACGTGACATTGTGTTAATACTGACTGCCATTACCTCCTGTTGCTGTCCCTGTCAACCTATAATTTAATGAGCAAGGATGTGACCAAAAAATGAATGAAATGCTTGGGATCAGCTGGCTGAGGAACAGCTACTTCTGCGTAAGAACAAAATGAAGGCTGTCTCACAGTGCACACAGACTGGTCTAGCAGATTAGCAGTTACATTTATTTCTGAT